>NC_050459.1:53261542-54669042 GCF_903995425.1 Onychomys torridus
TCAGGTCAGGCCTACTGCATCTGATAAAGCTCAATGAATTTTGGGTTCAGCCCCATGGGGCTCGGGTCTTAAACAAATCATCTCATAGGGGCTGTTTTCCATTAATTTGGTGATTTTATATTCTTAAAAACAAACAAACAAAAATGACCTTTGTTTTTGTTTTGTTTTGAGTACTAGGTATTGAATCTAGGGCCACTGCATGTTCGGTGAGCACTGCAATACTTATTTATGTATTTATATCCCAAACTCTCTTAAAAAAATAAAATAAAGAATTAAGTTGCTCCTCCTGCCTCAGCCTCCCAAGTATCTGAGATTACAAGCCTGTGCCGATAGGCTTAACTAAAATATATTATTTTCATTCATATGACCAACTTTCCGATGAGGCCTGTGCAACACCTGTACCCCAATATAGTGTGTACCCTAATAAACTTATCTGGGGGTCAGAGGACAGAACCAGCCACTAGATTAGACATAGAGGCCAGACAGATTTAATCCTAGCACTTGCGAGGCAGAGATCTGTCTGGATGTCTGTGAGTTCAAGACCACATTGGAAACAGAGCCAAGCATGGTGGGACACACCTTTATTAATCCCAGCACTTGAGATCTCATGCCTTTGCTACCAAGTATTTGCAGAAGCAGGCTTGCCTTTAATCCCAGCACTTGGAAGGAAGGAAGACGGCAGGGCACAGAAAGGTGTATGTAAGGTGTGAGCAAACAGGAAGTCTCGCTCTGGAGGCTGAGGAGTTGGTAAGGTGGGGTTGGCTGTGGCTTGTTTTATCCCTCCTACCTTTCAGCTTTCACTCCAATATCTGACTCCAGGTATTTTTTTTATTAATAAGACCATTTAGCAATTCATGTTACAGGCCTATATTGAAAATATACAGAAATACAGGCCTATATTGGAAATCCTCATTACGTGGGCTTCTCTCCGGATGAGCTGTATAATTCTCCCAAGAATGCAACTATTGGAACTCTAACGTGCAGCCCTTCAGTCAGCATGAGCAATGCCCTAGATCTTCGGCATCTAGAGAATAAATTATCTCAGAAATAACTGCACCCTTTCATCACTTCCTCCTCTTAGCCCATTTTTTTGAAGTTCAAAGTAGATTTTTCAGCCATGGACAGACGGGGCTTCGTGAGGAAAGGAGGGGTCTCAGAACGTAGACAATCAGAGAAATGTCACACACACACACACACACACACACACACACACACACACACACACCACACACACACACCCCGGCTTTATCCCGTCCAGCCACAGGATGACAAACAGTTTCCATGACTGTCCTCTGGGAAGCGCAGAATAAAAAGGCTAAGCACACACAAATTGAAAAGCTGTAATACAATTACCTTCGGCTCTTTCAAACACCCAGGCTGTGAGCAGGGCCTCAGAGCCCGCCCGCAGAGGCAGCTTCCTCTCCTGGGATAAGAAAGCGGCCATAGCAATGGCTGACAACAACTCGCTTCAAAGGGCTGGCCTGAGACAAGGCCCAGCGGTGTCGCTGGACTCCAGCAGCCTGTCATCAGGAGGCCTGTAACCTGAAGGTGCTGATTGCCTCTCAGAGCAGAAGGTTGAAGGCTGGACTCTGGGGACAATCGAATGTTTTTCAACCAACCCTTGGATGATAAAAAAAAAAAACCCCAAAACACCCAGTTGGCTTTATCCTAGCCCAGGGAAGTGGAATCCCATTGTCCAGTTTCCCCAGGAATTCCTCCTGTGAGCCTTTGTGGAGCCTGTTTCAGGGGGCGTCCGATCAAGAACTTGGACCACGAGACGTCTACACAGGCCAGTGTGATATGGGAGAAACCCCACCAAGGAATCCAGGCTGATCACTATCTTTCTAGCAGAAGTGAAAACAGTCCTGTGACTTTGCCCTGCCCTGAGGTGGTATAGCTTTATCTCTGGGCAAAACAATTCTTTCCTTTATCCTTGTTTGGACAGCCCTGTGAAAACAGGTCAACGGAAATACGCCAACTGTTGGCATGGCCATATCTATCTTGTATGTTTTTTTATATAAGGTCCTATACCCCCATAAAGCCTGGTCTGGCCCTACGTGATGGCCCTCTTATCCCAGCCTCCTCAGCACTGAGATTGTAGGCCTGTACCACCACATTCAGCTTTCTTTGTATACTTTCTGATGAGTTCTTGAATGTGTAAGAAATCATTTATACTTTTATACTCAAGTGTGGCTTGAAAGTAGCTTTTTTCCTAGAGGAAAAACTTCCAGGGTGGCCTGTAAATGAAAAAAATGGATGTGTTATTTGCCAGAGATGAGTCAAGTTTCAGTGTTTAGAGGACTTCATATGGAACTTTCAAGGCCCTCCAAACTGTGCCTTCCTCTAACTTCTCTTTTTAGAGTTAGAAGGGTGAAGATCCTTGGACACTTGAGTATAAAGAAATGAAATGAGATTCTTAAGAATTAGATGTCAGTGTGTCTTTAGGTGAGCCTAGGACCACAGGACAAACATGTGCCCACCTGTCACATGCTCGATGTCTGAGTGTCTTTAGGTAAGTGTAGGGCACAGGATGGACACGTAACCACCTGTCACATGCTCATGCCAGGAGTGCAGGCCACTTGGCTGCAAATTCAAGAGAGCATGTTGCTGGCCTAGAGCCAGAATAGGGAGCTGCAGAAATGTACTTTGGACTGCCTGGAAGGTTCAAGTCAATCTTGAAGCATGCTCATCCTCCTGTAGAGTTCACATAATCCCTAGCTGATCTCAACTCACATGTCCATCCACTCTCTAGTTGGTAAATATAGGAATAGTCCCATTTCTACAATCTAGTTTTTAATGGAAAACTGGGACAATGTCTACCTTCTCACACCTTACTTACGGGTAGCATCTGATAGATTGTATTAATTTATGAGCTGAAAAACTATGTGCACTGCTTTGTAGCTGAAAAACTATGTGCACTGCTTTGTAGCTCCTTGGATGAGATATCAAGTACAGGGGATGACACTTTGCATGCATCAGTGTGCAAATTCCTTGGTTTGATATCTTTCTGTTTCACCACATCATGAAGGGCAGGTCATTTGAAGCCTTTGGCAACAGAAGCAGATCTGTTGCTTACCAGCTTTGGGATGTCTGGTAAGCTATTGGCTTTCTTTGTGTGGATCAGTGTTGGGGTAATGACACAGAGCTCCCCAGGTAACAATACCTGGTGCATAGCCAGGATATAGTAGGTTCTTTTGGTAACCCCAAATTTGACCCAATGATTCTGGAATATATTACTCCAACCCATTTGTTAAGCATGAGATAAAAACCATGAGCTGGAGAGATGACATGGTGATTAAGATCTCTGACTGCAGGAGGGTCAAGTTCGTGATGGGGGAACCCACAGAGACAGCTAACCTGAGCTCCTGAGAACTCATGGATTCTGTATCACCAGTTAGTGAGCCCGTATGGGACTGACCTAGGCACTCTGCTTGTGCTTGACAGTTGTGAAGTTTGGCCTGTTAGTGGGGTTCCTACCAGTGGGATTAGGACCTGTCCCTGGCTCTTGAACTGGCTTTTATTCTCTCTCTGCACCGCGGATGGAAAACTGCCACTGTGCCTACCTTGTTTTGTAGTCTGTGTTATCTGAATTAGTATAGTTCTTCCTGTCTTCATTTGGCCAGTATTCAAGCCATGCCTTTTTCTGTCTTTTCCCTCCCTCCCTTCCTCTCTTCTTCCCCACCTCCTCCTTTTGAAAGAGGGTCTCAATATGTAGCCATTAAGATTCTCCCAGCCAGGCGGTGGTGGCGCACGCCTTTAATCCCAGCACTTGGGAGGCAGAGCCAGGCAGATCTCTGTGAGTTCGAGGCCAGTGAGTTCCAGGAAAGGCACAAAGCTACACAGGGAAACCCTGTCTCGGAAAGAAAAAAAAAATTCTCCCACCCCACCCTCCTGAGCCCTGAATTACAGGAGTATGCTGTGATGCCTGCTTTACCAAGCTACTTCTACTGTACATGTGCTTTCTATTTTAATTGGCTTCTTGTAGAAAACATGTATCTGCATCTTGTTTTTTGATCCTCGTCAGTCTCTGTGTTTAACTGTCACATTTAGGTCATTAGTGTTTAATTGTTCATTGATGCATTGGACTTAGTGTGCCTCCGGTATTTCCTGGTGGTGTGGTGTGGTGTGTGTGTGTGTGTGTGTGTGTGTGTGTGTGTGTGTGTGTGTGTCCTTGCTCGTTATTCTCATTTTGTCTGCCTTTTCTGCTTTTTGTGGTCTTAATTGGACATTTAATGTCATTTCATTTTATCTTTTTCCTCAGCATATGCTATGCTTTAAAAAAAAAAAATGTGGGTTTTGTTTTACATTTGGCTACCCTTGAGTTTGCAATATGCATTTAAAATGAATCCAAGCCCACTCTTAAGTAATGCTCATTCATGCATAGTGAAAGGGCCTTCTAAGACCACAGTGGTCATACATCCTCCTCCTGGTCCTTCATTGCATTTACCTCTAAGCACACACAGACATAGATAAGTGAAATAAACCTTACTATGAAAAGTTTCCACAGTTGTCTGTTATACCAAGGAAGTAGAAGAAAAAGTAAAAGGCTTCGATTTGATCTTTACTCAGTCTTCCTTTTGTAAAGCATTCTTCCATTCTGTTCTCTCTCTCTCTCTCTCTCTCTCTCTCTCTCTCTCTCTCTCTGTGTGTGTGTGTGTGTGTGTGTGTGTAGAACTTTTTTCGATATGTCTTGTAAAGTAACAGTACTACCAATGAATGACTTTCTTCAAAACTTCTAAAGCTGGGTCTCACGTAGCCCAGGCTAGCCTTAAACTCACCATGTAGTCAAGGATGACCTTATCCTCCAAGTGCTGTGATCACAGGCACGCACCACCACACCAGCTTTCTCTTTTTATTTCACTATTTTTGAATTTTTGAGACAAACTCTCACTATGTAGCTCTAGCTGTCCTGGAACTCACTACGTAGACCAGGCTGGCTTTAAACTCACAGAGCTCTGCCTACCCCTACCTCCTGACCTGCCTGGGATGAAAGGTGAGCACCACCATGCCTAGCTTATTTTACTTTTGAAGTGGTTCACGGCAGATAGAATTGTACCCAGAACGCGTTTCAGCCAACACGTTCAATATTTCACTCTTTACTTCATTTCGTGATTTCTGAGGATACCTCAGGTATAATTCTAGTCTTTTCTGTAAACAGAATGCTGCTTTCTCTTGCTGGCTTCTTGAATTAAAAGGCAACAATTTCATTTATTCCAAACTCTAAACGCTATGCCCAGGTGTCATTTTCCTGTTTGTTCTGGTTCAGCCACTTCCTGCTTCCTGAACTTCCCAGATCTGTAATTTTGGGTCTGACATTAATTTGGGGGAATTTCTCGGTCATAGCAGCTCCACAACATCCTCTGATCCTTTCATTACTCTGCGTGTGTTCCTGTTGCGGCGCGTCGCAGCCTTTGAAGTGCCCATATGCTCTTGGGCGCACTGCTGTACTGCTCTGATTTTCTCCGGAGTGCGCCCCTCCCCCTCAGCTTTTCAGTTCGGGATCTTTCAACGGAGACATCCTCCAGCAGGGAGATTCTCCCTTCTGTGCTCAGTCCACTAATGAGGCCATCAAAGGCATTCTTAGCCATTACAATGCTTTTGATTCCTAACGCTGACTTTGGTTCTAAGGACTCTCACCTCTGCCTAAATTTCCCCTCTATTTCTGCAGAGCCTGCTGTCTACTATGTTCCTTAGCATATTAGTATATGGCTTGATTACGTGTTTATTGTCTTTTCTTATGAGACCGAGTCTCACTCTGTAGCACAGGCTGGGCCTTGAAGACATTATGTAGCGAAAGCTAGCTAGCTCCCAGCTCACTGTGATCCCCCTGCCTCGGCCCCTCAGCTATGAGCACCACAGGCAGCTTATTTGTGCTAGTTCTAAAGTCCCAGTCTGATAACTTTATCATTCGGACACATTGGAAACTGGTTCTCATCCACACTTGCTTTGCCTTGTTGAAATGTGCTTTTGCCTTTTCATATTTCTTGCATTTTTTAAAAAAATCGATATATTGGGTAAAAGGGACTGCGGTCAGCAGGCTGTTGGTCCTGAAGTAGCATGGTGGGGTGATGGGAGGTGTTCTATAATTCTGTGACTGTGACCCAGTCTTTTTTTTTTTTTTTTTGGTTTTTCGAGACAGGGTTTCTCTGTAGCTTTGCGCCTTTCCTGGATCTCGATCTGTAGCCCAGGCTGGCCTCGAACTCACAGAGAGATCCGCCTGGCTCTGCCTCCAGAGTGCTGGGATTAGAGGCGTGCACCACCGCCGCCCGGCTGTGACCCAGTCTTGTGACTGTGGACTTCCCAGGTATTTCTGAGGTCTCCTCACCCTTGGGCAGAACGAGATGGCTAGAGTGAGCTGGAGCTAAGTATTTCCCTTTCCCCGGCCTAATTAGGCTCTAAGGAAACCCATCTGGCTGGGCTCTGGCTAGACACTTCTCCGAAAGGCAGACCTTGCTAAGAAGAATGCAGTACATGGAATATTTTCAAATATTCCTTTCCCTTCCCCTGCAGAAGCAGAGGGGGACTGTCTCTGACCCGCAGGGTACTAACCTTGTTGAGCGGTAGAGTGGACTCAGTTTCCCCTGAGTTTTTCACCCTCTGATTTGTTCTCATAGAACTTTCGGCGGTTTATCAATTCCAGTTCCGGTTTCCCTGTCCCGGTTCTGGCCGAGATATGAGCTTGGGGGTTCTCCTCCCTTTCCCTGATTTGGGGTGGTGCTATGCCCGTGACTTCACATCTCCAAGCTTGTCACTTAGGATGGAACGGCAATGCCAACATGTCTGTGCACCAGACTGGATTTTTGTTGTTGTTGTTGTTTGCTTTAGACGAAATGAGTGCAAACAGGACAAAAGTGAAATCTCAAGCTCTGAAGGAGTTCTTCTGAAACCCGAGAAGTATGCATTTGAGCTGACTTTATTGAACCGATACGCCTATGACACAGGTCCCCATCTCCATTTTCGGAGACTAGTTTGATTTCAACCTGACCCAGAGAGTTTGGATCTGAATAGAGGACATTCTGAGTGAGAGGCTGGTGTGAGCAGCCTTGGACGATCTAATTACATCTTAAATGGAAGTTGGCCGAAAGCGCTCGGGTCGCCTGTCTTTTATCATATTCCTGAATCCATCCATTTTCCTGCGCATGCCATTTAATCTAGGAAACCCTCTCTCCTGTACCTCTCCCATGCACTCCAGCTTGGCCTGACTCCGCCTGGGTCAGCTGCTCAGCCACGGCTCTGCAGCTGCCCTGCACTGGGTTCCTCAGTTTGACACGCTCATTCTCAGGCGCCACATTTTCTCTTTTGTTTTCCTCCCTTACTTGTTCGAGCGAGCGCATCTTCACACACCTCTTCAGGAAAAAAAAATTGAGAAACTAGATATGCTGGCGCCTGTCTGCAGTTCCAGAACTAGAGAGGCTGAGGCACGGGGATTGTGAGTTGGAGATCAGCTAGGCTACATCCTTTAGAGGGCTGGAGAGATGGCTCAGAGGAAAAGAGGATTTGTTGTTCTCACAGAGGACGTGGATTCTATCCCCAGAACCCACATGGCGGTTCGCAATTACCCATAATTCCAGTTTCTGAGGGTCTAGCACTTCATTCTGTCTTTCCTGGGCACCTGTACACATGTGCCTACACCCCCACATGGGTAGCACAAGTATATACACACAATTAAAACTAATAAAGATAAAACTCTTTTAAAAAGTCCATTTTCGGGACTGCTTACAGTTCTAGAACTACTCAGTTTGGCCAACTTTCTCCTTAATTAATAGATTTTCTGGCTATCGACAGAACAATACATTTCCTACTGTTTTATCACAAGTGCTATGTGGAGCTCAGTGACGCTTCCCCAACTCAATGTAACTTGGAATTCATTCTCGAGCTGATCCTTGGAGGGTGGGGGAAGGGGAGATTTCTGTCTTGGGTGCTGTGAGAATAAATATTACATGGAAATAGCCTGTACCTTGGTCTCCTCTTGGCCAGAAAGAGCCATCGGTCTGAGGGATGCCTTGAAGCAAAGTTTAGAGCTATGAGATTATTAGAGAGAGTTTGGCCCATGGGCTCCACAGACAAAAGAGAGAATAGCCTGGCTGACCAGGATGGCCAGAGTTAGCCTGGAGCAACAGAGGACGGCTGGTTAAATTTGAATTCAGAACAATGACTGGTAACTATCTCCATTTGCATTCCCCCGTGTAATATGTTTTCCCCTGCAGCCCCATGCCTTTCTCTGGAAGGGCTGCTGGTCCCTTTGATGCTCAGCTGACCAGGTGGGTCAGTTGACCTGTGGGCTGAAGCTTCTCTGTCATTGAGGCCGGGAGAAAATGAATCTTTGTTGATAAGAAAACTGGGGAGCGGGGATACTTAGATGAGGATTTTCCAAGTGATACCTTGTCTGTTTACATGGCTGGAGATGGAGACTCCCCTTCTCATGGGATGGCTTGGCTAAGGCTGGATCCACGGTCAATAATGCAGCAGAATAGAAAAAGAAACATCAATGCCAGGAAGCGGGGGTGGGGTGGGGTTAGGGGGGGGGAGTGGGGATGGGGGAGTGCGCAGAGTAGCTCAGAAGACACACACTGGCAAATCAGAAGAGCTAGAAGCAAGCCCGGCAATGTGAACAAGTGGTAGGAGGCTGGAGGGATGGCTCTGAAGTGAAGAGCACTGGCTGCTCTTCCAGAAGACCCCAGTTCAATTCCCGGCACCCACATGACAGCTCACAAATGTTTGTAACTCCAGTTCCAGAGGGTCTAATGGCCTGTTCTACAGGGGAAATATTCATACACATAAGTTGTTTTTTTTTTAATTTTTTAGTTTTTCAACACAGGGTTTCTCTGTGTAGTTTTGGTGCCTGTCCTGGATCTCACTCTGTTAACCAGGCTGGCCTCGAACTCACAGAGATCTTCCTGGCTCTGCCTCCCTAGTGCTGGGATTAAAGGAATCTTGGGCTGGTGAAGTGGGTCATTAGATAAAAGCCTGGCAACTTTAAAATTCAATCCCTGGAATGCCTGTAAAGGTGGCAGGAGAGAGCAGAGTCCACAATCTGACCTACACACACACACACACACACACACACACACACACACACACCCCACTATGAACAATAACAATGACAAAAATGATTTAAAAAAAAAAAAGAATTGTTGCAACCATAGGTAGATCACTTTAACTTAACATAGTGACTTAAATTAAAAAATACAGCACATGGATCAGAAACTGGCATGCCAAATGTTGACCTGAGGAGAGATTTGGAAGATCAAGTTAAAGAAATCTTTCAAAACAATAAAATTAGAAAGGCACAGTAAAAGAAAGTTATCAGTGGGTCAAGAGATAGGTCCAGAAGTTGGAACAGGAATTTAACCAAAATAAAAAAGGAATCGAGGGAGGAGAGGCAATATTTAAACAAAGAGGTGAGGGAAAAAATATTCACAAAGAAAGACTTTATCTTGAAATTGAAAGAATTCTTTGAGCTCCAAGGAAGTAGGGACCAAAAATAATAATAATAATAATAATTTAAAAAAAAGAGCCCACTAGCAATTCCAGGACAGTGTTCTAATTCCAAAGATACATTTCTAGTCTTCCAGACAGGAAGAGCTAGTTATTTACACAGAAAGAGACTAAGCCTGGCTGGAGATTGCTATCTGCAACTCAGAAATCAGAAAGCAGCAGGATGATGTCTCCTGACAACTGTCAGTAAGGTTTAAAACTCAAAACTGAAACATGTGTTACTTAAGAAACCCACTTTAAACAACGTCAGGAAGGGAGGGTTTTTCAGAGGTTGTCTAAAGAGATGCCGCCAAGGAAAGGTGAACAGTAAGTGATGTCAGACACCATCAATACTGGACCAAGCGGGGTGAATAATACTATAATGATAAAGGGGAAATGTGGGTATGACAGACATTGGCCATGCCCATCATTTTCAGAAGGACCTACCTGTACAAAGCCAAATCTAGGAGAATGAAGTCAAAATACAAGTATAATAGGATATTTTTCACACGTACCTTCTTTAGACTTAGAAAACCCAATGGATAAAAATGAATAATCTAAAACATGCATAGATTAGTCCATCTTATTACATGCATACACACACACACACACACACACACACACACACACACACACACACACACCACATGTCTTCCTGACCTTGAACTTGTAGAAACTGCCTAATTTAGCCTCCCTGGTACCAGGATCACATGTGCCACCATGTTCTATATTTCTTTTGCTTTTTTAGTGAAACACATACAAAAGTTAATTCTGTCTATGATTTCAAAGGACATTCTAAGCCAATTTATAAAAGTGGAAATTTTCTAGGGCATAGTTCCTGATTGCAATTTATGATAGAAGAAGGTGGGGGCGGGGGAGGACCAGGAGAAACACACAGTAAAAAGAGCCTCTGCTCAAAGCCATTTAATTACTTGGAAATTACAATGAATGACACAAAGCAGCCTTTTACTAAAATGTAAATGAACTTAAAATTACCAACCTCACAGAAAGCAATAATGGAGGAACCTCCATACAAAACATACATGATGCTTTATCCCTATTGGGAATTCATAGCTTTAAACACTTTATTTTTTTAAAAGAATATAGAGAAAAATAAAATTCAATTTAAGGAGTTGGAACACCACCAAAACAAAACAAGCACAATATTGGAAGAAAGAATAAAGCGATAAATCCACACATGGGAGGCAACCGAGCAAGCAGGAAGGACAGACAGATACAGCAGATATGGATGAACGGCCACGCACAGAGGAAGACTCATCCAAGTGTCTGAAGGCTCAAACCTGCAGGAAGAAAGAACCAGAGTTTGATAATGTGATGGAGAAGGCACAAGGCCGGCAAGAGAAAAGCAGAGTAGGCTGTGGGGTCACTTGTCCACACCTCCCTGTCCCAGATGTGGGGCAGCCTTGCTGGGGATGCTACATCTGGTCCTGCCTCACCTCTGTCCTAGAAAGCAGAGAACCCAGCCTGAGCTGGGGAGAGAGGGCAAGCCCAGGACCGGGTTATGTACTGAGGGTTTGCCTCACTGGATGGAACAACATAACCATCTAAAACTGGGCAGTCCTTGGACTTGAAAGTGGCTAAAAAAAGCCATGAGGTCTACCAGAAGTCACTAAGGGCTGCTGGGGATGCTGTGAATGTCTTGCTTAGATTGATTAATAAATAAAATGCTGATTGGCCAGTAGCCATGTAGGAAGTATAGTGTAGGTAGGATAAGGAGAGAGGAGAATTCTGGGAGATGGAAGGCTGAGTCAGGAGATGCTGCCAGCTGCTGCCATGAAAAGCAAGATGTAAGATACCAACAAGCCACAAGCCATGTGGCAAGGTATAGATTAATAAAAATGGGTTAATTTAAGATATAAGAACTAGATAGCAAGAAGTCTGAGCCATTAGGCCAAACAGTTCAAATAACAGAAGCATCTGTGTGTTTATTTGGGTCTGAGTGGCTGTGGGCCCAGGAGGGACTGGAGATAACTCCAGCCACAAAGGGCAAATAGTTGTATCTGACAGGAAAGAAAAGTGGCAGGAGTGGGGAATTTTTATTCTGCCTAGCCAATTCAGATTTTGTGTTCTTCACATTTGTGGGCCTGCTCCTTAGTTCTTCTTTGTCAAATAGAAGGGAAAGGAAACACTAACATAAAAATATAATGAAAAACCATGAGGACACATGGACATGTGTAGAAAGGAAAAGTTTGATAGGGGATACTTACTTAGTCTCAAAGTGCCTCTCCCCTCCCCCTGCAAAAAAATAAACAAATAAACCACAGGGAGAAAACAACCTCACTATGAGAATATTGAAAGATTGCCATCAAATCACCAGTGCCAAATCCAGGCATGTGTTACTGGACAGGCAGCCATGCCACCATCACTGCATCACTGCTGTAGCTCTTTGTTCAAAAATGCAGAAATAACATAGAATATTTTCAAACACAGATTATACAAAATACTTGGTCTAGACACTTTCAAAAAATTTCAAGAATGAGACCTGATTTCCAGGATGAAACCACATGCCATCTGAATGCAATTCATGACTCCTCATGGGCTGGGATTTTGCTCTGAAGTATATTGATTGGTATTGTGGAATATTAGTTGAAGATGTGTTACATTTGCTTATGCTGTGGAACATTTGTTTAATGATGCAAAGATGTGTTGCGTTCTTTCATGTTTCATTTGTTTAACTCTGTGAAGCTGTGTTACTTTGCCTGTCTGAAACACATAATTGATCTAATAAAGAGCTGAATGGTCAATAGCAAAGCAGGAGAAAGGATAGGCAGGGATGGCAGGCAGAGAGAATAAATAGGAGAAATCTGGGAGGAGAAGATCAAGAAATGAGAAAAGAAGGAAAGAGGACACCAGGGGCCAGCCACCCAACTAGATAGCAAGCCATGGAGTGAAAAGTAAAGACAGGTATATAGAATAGAGAAAGATAAATACCCAGAGGCAAAAGGTAGATGGGATAATTGATGTTAAGTAAAGCTGGCTGGAAATAAGCCAAGCTAAGACCAGACATAAGAAAGAATAAGCCTCTGTGTATTTATTTGGGAGCTGGGTGGTGGGTCCCCAAAGAGTGAAAAAAAATTAAAAAAAAAAAAAAACTAAACAAGAAAAACTACAGATGGGTATTATTATTATTAGCAAAATTTACTTATGTTAGTATGTGAACACTAATATCTCAAATTTTAAAATATTTAAAAAAACTTTATCTGCATAGCTCTGTTCTTTGTATGAGTTTAAGTGTACCACATGTGTGCAGGTGTTATTGGAGGTCAGAACAGGGCATCGGATCTCCCAGAACTGGACTAACTGGTGGCTGTGAGTGACATGTGGATGCTGGTAGCCAAACCCAGGTCCTCATCACTGAACCATATGTACATCCCTCAAATCCCAAGTTTTGATGGCAGTTCCATGGGCCATGTAAACTAATGTCTGTGAGTTGATATGTCATCATGTTAGCAAATTACTTTCAGTTGGTTTAGAAAAATCAAAATTCTCTATATTGTAACTTCGACTTTTCTGCAAGTTTGACAATTTCAAAATTTTTTAAATTAGGAAATTATAAAGTGAAAAGACTACTTGCTGATTAGGAAAAACTTTAGCAATGCTAGTATCAGATAAGTAGCTAATATTTTAATGCATAGAATATTTTGTTAAACTAAAGATAAAAAGCTAACAAATTCTAATAGAAAACTGCAATGACAAATAGACAAAAAAAGGTGCTTTAATAATAGTCAAGATAATGCAATTTAAACTACTAATCAAATGTCATAAAGTACCTATCAACGTTATAAACATTTCAAAGCCAGCAAGGGTGATTTGCAGATATTGAGTGAGTGTTCTTACATTTTGATGATATATGGCTAAGCTCTTTGATTTTTGTGGTAGGAATTTGGCACCATCCATCAAAAATAATCATTCATCTTGACACAGAAATTCTACACTGTAGGAGCTATCTATTAAATAAGGAAAGAGAAACAAGAATATTTATTCCATCTATGTTTTTAGTAGCAAAAAAAACAAAATTTAGAATGACAACTAACTATCAGGATAATAGATGAAATCTAACTATTCCACAGATAACTATGTAAACATTATTGTAAGTCTATACCAGCTAACCAAAAAGAATTCCATATATATGTATGTGAGTCTATATGTAAAGGTTTATGCATGTGTTTCCCTCCAAAGGGAAAGAAAAATATGCAGAGAAATAGATACAATAGAATCCTTTTGTTTAAAAACAGTATATATGTACATATATTTACATAAATGCATAGAACAATTTAAAAGGAATCTACATTGGCTATTACACCCATTGGGATGGAAGAGTTTATACAAAGACAGAAAAGAAGATAAAACATTTTGATGGTATTTTACCATTCTGACTAATTTCTGTCACTCTGTGCACAACTTGTAGCTGATCACCGAGACTCTACCCATTTGGATAAACTAATTAAGGAAGAAGACTACTGTGAAAACAGTGGGAAGTATTGTCTATAAATCTACTGCCAAGCTCCAACTGAGAAGATGAAATCTGAGAAAACTAGCAGTTGGAAGCCGGGCAAGCAACTAACAAACTTAGAGAAAAATATGTGAGGAAGGAGATCAAATGCATGGGTGAAGATCTGTGTGCCAAAATCAAGAGAGATAGTGTATTGGAAAGGAAGATTGCTAACTCAAGAGCTAAGTAATAGAGGGTGTTGCTGGTTGTCTCAGTGCCCGGGACCAGCCTCAGCAGTTTTCGGGGTCTGAAGGATGGGATACCTGGAAGATGTAGTAACAACTCAGAGACAGTGTTTGTGTAAGCTGACAGGTCACTTCGGACTTCTGCAGTTGCTGAGTTTCTTTTTCTTCCCTGGCTTCTCTTAGCTTCTCTAACTTCTTTTAGTTTCTCTTACTTTAGCATCTGCTTCTGCCCTGGTGACCTCAGTCTTTTATTATCATAAGCAAAGGGGGAACAGAAAGGAAAGGGGAAATCACCCAATACAAATGTTCTCATGATTCCAAAATTATTCTTAAAAAATCACCAATATATTCTTCATCATCTTTTACTAAACACAGGAACTATCCCAGACTTAACACCAAAGCAAGCATAATCTATTTTTATTATTAATGATTATACAATCTTCTGAGCACTTGACCCAGAGGCTAGCAACATGCAATTTCACAAAAAAGGTAAAAATAAGAACAGTGGTCAATGTACCAGACAGTCATTTTCTTCTCACACAGCCTGCTCCGACCTCAAGACCCCTGTAGCTGCCTAAGTTCCTCCTCAGCCCTCTGCAAACACCAAGCCCCATGACTGGTGGGCCACAATGACCTTAGACAAGGAATCTGTCCCTGCAAGTCAGCAACTTCTGTCCTTCTACATCAAACAATTCTAAGGAATACCTAATCTAATTTGTAGAGCTTCAATGAAAGGAAGTTCACCTTTCCAAGCAGTTCTTTTCAATCTAGGAGCCCAAAAATGCTTGTAGAAATCACTCCATTAATTGTCACATTATCTCCACAGTCCTTCAGGAGGAATAAAAAGTATCTGAATTAAAGCTGCCATCTCCCTTTCTTGGTGGAGGCCACTATTTTCCTCCTATTCTAGGTTCCCACACTTCTAGTTTGTCATCCCATCTATATGTTATCTATGTTACTCCATTCAGTTTTCAGCCAACACCCCTTCAGGTCTCAAGTATTACACAATGTCCTTGGAATATCCTCAGAAACTGAATTATTCATTATGGCCAAGTTAAGTCCAGTATGTTGATACACATAATACCATGTGCTATAGTTGACCATACATTTGGTACAGTTTATCCAAGACTAAAAAGCTTCTCCAGGCTTCAGGTTCTTTTCTATGAACTGCATAACTGCCTTAACCCAGCCTGGGTGATCAGTTCTGTGATAATTTCCTGTGAAATTTACTTCACTCCTTTCCTGCATCACAGAAATCACCATTGATCTAGGAACACAGAACATGAAGATCAGATAGAAAAAGACTAGTATTACAAGAAATATTTATGTGGAGGAGGGCATAACACATGAATGCCATAAAGCATGATTTTGGGACATGTAGGCATTTCTGCCTTGGCCCTCTAGAGGCATACTAAGCAGAAGATCTGGAGGGGAACACACGGAGGGTTGATGGTCCACAATCTTGGGTCCCCTTTTCTCCAATCTCTGCTGGCAGCACGTCAGCCATCTTATATGCTGTTCCCAGCATCTTAGGGTTTCTATTGCTGTGGAGAGACACCATGACCACCTACAGAGCAAAACATTTAATTGGGTGGCTTACATTTTCAGAGGTTCAGTCCATTATCATCCAATGAGACAGGGCCATGTGCAGGTAGACATGGTGCTGGAGAAGGAGCTGAGAGTTCTTACATCTTGACCAGCAGGCAAAAGGAAGTGGTCTAAGTGTCACACTGAGTGAAGCTTGAGCAAAGGAGACCTCAAAGCCCACCCCCACAGTGACACATTTCCTCCAACAAGGTCACACCTACTCCAACAAAACCACACCTCCTAATAGTGCCACACCCTTTGGGGGCCATTTTCTTTCAAACCACCACACTGGCTAAGAATGGAAAAAGGCCTAGAGGAGGGCTTGCTTGTTGTGTGCAAGTCAAGGTCCTGATACTGTAATCCAGATTGGTCTGAAGCTTATTATATACTCTGGAGGAGCCTTGAAACTGTGATCCTCCTGCCTCAGCTTCCTGAGTGGTGAAATTACAAAGTATGTGTCTAGCTCAGGAGTTGGTTTTTCTATTTACGTACTTTTCTAGTTTGTTATCATTTTATTGTTACTAGTTTATTAAATTTGCCATTTGGCAATCCCTTGGCAAATTGATAACTCTCAATCTCTACCTTCTCTTCTCTTTCTCTAACCTCTATCTATCCCACCCTTCCTCCCTACAAATCTCTTTCACATATTCTTATTTGTTTTATTTTTGTGACCCACTGGTTTTAACCAGGGCTGTCTATGTGACCATGCTTTGGAACTATCCACTGGAGTCTGGCAGGCTCTGCAGTGGATATAAAATTGAAAATAATGACT
The DNA here is from genome assembly GCF_903995425.1 of Onychomys torridus. Classification (NCBI taxonomy): domain Eukaryota; kingdom Metazoa; phylum Chordata; class Mammalia; order Rodentia; family Cricetidae; genus Onychomys; species Onychomys torridus. Next base: position 53,278,077 of record NC_050459.1, read on the forward strand.
TCACTTCCCTCAAAAACCTTCATTAGCCAGTAGTTCAGAAGGGACGAGGTAGGGCTCCAAGAACTCTTTGATCTGTGATTGACTCTTAACAAGCCCAATCTTGTGTGGGCCCAGTGCAGACACCTGCAGCTCCTGAGAGATCATGTTTGCAAAGGTTGTGTCATGCCCTGAAGACAGCATTTCACAGCACTCCTCCCTCTCTTCCAGCTTTTGCATTCTTTCAGCTCCGTCTTCCACAATGGTCCCTGAGCCCTAGAGGGGTGATTGAGAACACGCATCCCTTATGTATTCTCAGTACCTTATACAGCCACTGAGTCTGCATTTACCACTGTCCATTGCCAAGAGAAGTTCCCTTGATTGATGATGAGTAGCATTTTTCTATGTGTTTAAACATATATATTTGGAAAGCTGCTTGGTCTATGTCTTTTAGCTAAACAACAGTAGTACATCCTCTCCTAGGGTCCATGGACCTCAAAATTAATCAGAGATTGGTTGGTGGCCCCCCATAACGGCTGTACCACTATTGTACCAGTGGGTAAAACTTCCCTGGCAGGTTGGCATTGTAGTTCATAGAGTTCAGTTACGTGAGATGGTTGACTCCTGCCCCAGCGGCCTGCACAGCACCTCCTGGCACTGTGAAAGCCAGCCAATAGGCAGGAGGCTTCTAACTCAGAGATAGATTGATTTCTCAATATCTTGCAACTAAAGTGTATGATATCTTCCGTAATAGGGTCTTTTCATTAAAAAAAAGATTTATTTTATTTATTATGTATATAGTGTTCTGCCTTCATGTTTGCCTGCACACCAGAGGAGGGCATCAGATCTCATTATAGATAGTTGTAAGCTACCATGTGGTTGCTGGGAATTGAACTCAGAACCTCTTGAAAAGCAGTTAATGCTTTTAACCTCTGAGCCTTCTCTCCAGCCCCAGTAATAGGGTCTTATTACCTAATTTGATGGGGAATCAAGAGAACTGGCAAGAATCTATACTGTTTTTGTGGGCTTCTAGTGCCTCCAAGACCAACAATGCATAAGGAGGCGTCTCATGCCTGGCACTGGGATTTTTGTTCAATGCCTTCTAGGATCAGTGTTATTTAGCAATGCAGGCTATCTCTCTTCTAGGTCTTCTTTTAAATTACTGTATTTATTTATTTTGTGTGTATGTGTTTGTGTGCATGTGCTCACACATACAGGTCAGAGACAACTTTCGTGGGAGTCAGTTCTGTTTTTACCATGGTGCCCCAGGGATTAACTTGGGTCATTGGGCTCACGAGTGCCTTTGCCCTTTGAGTCATGCCACCAGCCCCACTCTATTCTTCTTTTAAAATATTTGTATTTTTTAATTGGTTTGCAAAATGGTGGGTTTCCTTTTTTTTTTTTTTTTATGCACCCTTGTTTTTGGTTAACCCTCATCCCCTGCCTCCTGTTTTCTCTCATCCTCTCAACATGTGCAGTAGGTTAAACACATGGGAGATAGGTGTGTGGTGTTGGGACAGTGATAGTAGAACACATGGATAGTATGGCATATACATTCCCGGGATTGGACCCTTATGGACTCCTTCTAGACTTGTCAATTCATATGGCTAGAAGCTTCTGGTCCCTGTGCAAAGGGTACAAAAAGAAGAAAAAGAAGGGGAAAAAGATGATAAGTACAAATATTTAAAAACAGACTTCTGGTGCCAGGTGTGATGACATATACATTTAATCCCAGCGTTTGGAAGGCAGAGACAGGCAGATCTGTATGAGGTCAGCTAGCTTAGTTTACATAGAGAGTTCCAAGTCTGCCAGGGCTACACAGTGAGATCTTGACTTAAATAATAAAAACAAAACAAACAAAGAACAATAAAAATATGGTATTAGTAAGATAAAAATATTTTCATGAAAAATAATCATATCAGCACTAACACTAAGATTAATTACGCTTTACTGAGTTCTAACATGGCCATGTTAATAATGCACTGAAGACTTCAGCGTGTTATTTCCTTTAAGTGTCCCTGCAACCTGCGGTGGAAACCATTATCTACACTTTCTATGCAATGGACCTGGAGGTTACAGAGGTTAAAATAATTTTCTCAAAGTTAACAGCAGTAAAAATTTTCACCCAAGACTTAAGCCATGAGTCTATAGTCTTCACCACTCTGTTTATACAATAGCGGACATTTGTGGTCATGGCCCAGAGTAACCTGTGAACACTATTTTGTTTCCAGTGTCTTCTGTCTCAGAGCTGAGGGGCACATGCTACCCTTGTTTTGTTTTCTCCAAATAGAAACCCGTTTTCCAGAGTGACCCATTATTGGAGATTCTGGATAGATGAAGCTTTAACTGTGTTTTATAATTTCTTACTAGACTTCAGTAATTGGAGCTCTACAAAATTAATTAAATTCCAAGTAAATTTTTATGAATTGCTATAAAATATATTGGTTGTAAATTCTGAGTGCCGCATAAATTAAATATATTGAATTTCTTTTAAAAATCTCAATTTAACAACAAAACACACATCTTTAGTGTTTCTTTAGGATTTTTTTCTAAATAATATTTCACTGTGGACTTTTCCTTGGCAATCCGTACGATTTCCTAGAGGCTCCTCCTGAGTATACACTTACTAAGTAAACATAGAACTCGACTCCCCTAGCAAGAGCAACAACTGCTTGTGAGTGGCAATGGGCTTTACAGATATGTACAGTCTAAATAAGGCCCTCTCTGAACGCTGCCCCCGCTTCCCTGATACTTATGGACCCCAGAAGCTATTTGTCATAAAGACTTCCCTTCTCCCAACGTTTTGACTTAACATTCCTCCATTTTCCCAGAGTTAAGAATATAGTTTTAAAACTCTTCCCTGATCACATTTCCTCCAATGTATCAACTTTGCCATAATTGCTTTGAACATGTAACCTTTCCCTAACCCTGCACCATACCCACACAGCTACACATAACAATATGCATGTAACAATATGCACAGTTCCTTTTCATTTATCAAAAGAAAGAATCCTTGGCTGGGGGGCAAGATTTGACAGCCCCTATTATAAGATAATCGCAATATTAAAAAAATAACAAAAAAAGAGAAAGAGAAACGAGACAGATGGTGTACACTGGAGACGTGTGAACGTTTGCTTGAAAAATAGCTCCAGAGATTCTATTGAGACTGAAAAGAACTTATGCAAATCATCATTTTGCACAAAAGCATCATGGAAACAAGGAAATTATCTTGGTCTTTAGTCTTCCACACTCTTGTCAAAGAAAGACTGTCAACTGGACTGATACCATACTGAATTCCAATTCAAGGAAACAAAACAAAATTCTGTAGTCACTCATTTGAATCACAAGGAAAAGAGATTATTTTGAGTGAAATCCTAAAACATGATTTTCTATATTGCACTATTTAAGTTACATCCAGGACCATAACCATTACTACATTCTGTGGTGAGGTATTCGGTATTTTTATTACATATAATACACATAGGGAATGCTTTATAATAAACTTATCAGATAGTCTCTTAAATTAATTTATGTGCCATTAAAACATGATGAAAACTTTATTTTTAAAATTTTACTGATTGCTTTAAGAAATGATTTTCAAATTGCCCTCTTAAACTTCATATGCTTGCCTAATTCATATATTACATGAAGCTTTAGGAAATATAAAAAGAAACAGTGGTTTTCAACCTTCCTAATGCTACAACCCTTTGATATGGTTCCTCATGTTGTGGTAACCCCCAATCATAAAGTTATTTTCATTGCTACTTCATAACTGTAATTTTGCTACTGTTATGAATCATAATGTAAGTAAGTGTGTTTTCCGATGGTCTTAGGCAACACCCTCCCCCATGTGAAAGGATCATTCAATCCCAAGGGGTTGCCAGGGTTGAGAAACACTGCCTTAGAAGACCAGACATGCTGAGGGGTGAGGTAAATGCTGGGGGCACATTTTTTTGTAACATAGGTTGTTTGAGGGGGACAAGGAACAGAAAAACAATAAGAAAATTGATTTCAACGAACAAAGAAAAATAACGATGATCTCAGGCTAGTTTTCAGAAACATGTGGCTTAAGTGCAGTGTGATGGGTGTGTTAACTATTGTGCTTTTGTGGATGTGAATAACCACATGCTTTATTTAGGATCAAGAAAAAGATGAGGTGAAGAATTAGTTATAAGGAAACAAAACGTTCCGGTGAGACCATTTCTACTCAGGGTGCCGCAGAATATAGGTTTCTGTTATATTTTACCAAAAACTTAGGATGGGGGAACTGATAATGTCCACCACTTTCCCCTAATAACATATTTTAAAAGGAAAGGAAGGAAGAAAGGAAGAAAGGCAGGAAGGCAGGCCAAAGTGGGAAGGGGTGGTGTGGTGGTGCTCACCTTTAATCTTAGTACTTGGAAGGCGGAGGCAGGGGTGTTTCCAAGTGTTCCAGGCAAGTAGAGCCTACAGGTTGCTTTCAGGCCAGCCAGGACTATAAAATGAGACCCTGGTGGTTTTTTTTTTTTTTTTTAAGCGGTTAAAAGAGTGAACTGCTCTTGCAGGAGACCTAAATTTGGTCTAGCACCCATGTCAGATGGTTTCCAGCTACCTGTAACAGCAGCTCCAGCCCCAGGGGATCTGGTACCACAGTGGGCACCTGCCCTTGCATCCCCCCACATGCACACACGCTTCCTGCCTAATTTAAACAAACAACAAACAAAAATACTTTTCACAAGAAAGAAACCTTGTTTCATAACTGTTGATCTCTAATGCATTTCTACACTTTCTCCGTGTGTGCATTTTTAAGCTACTTACCTATTGGCCTTAGAAAGGTCTACATTTATCTTTAAACTTTATCAGAAAGGAAGAAGGCTGATAAATAATTTTTACTATAAAAAGACAGTTTACCAGGGAAGATTATGAAATTTCATTTCCCAAAGATGATAAAGTGATGGGTATTTATCGACTTTCTCTCTCATAGCTCGGATTAGGTGACATTTTCTTGGAAGCAAAAAGTCTCCTTCAAAACTTTAACTTTTCAAATGATAATGGGATTTGACAAGATAAAGTACTTCTAATAGAAATGATGAAATCCTATTATTTTCCCTCTCACATAGGTTAATTTTATTTCTGAGTGAACTTGGGGCTGGAAATAAATTAGGGCCATGTTTTTCTTTGTAATTCAATAGTACTAGGCAAAATTATTTCCTGAGGTTTGATGTGTGCGACTCCGACCCACTTTTAGGGTCCTGGGGTGAGTTTGTGTCCAGCAATGTGTGTTTCTCTGGGTAGGCGAATACTCTAGCTTCCCTTGAAAAGATTCCTTCAAACATGTGTTCAACATTTACTTACTAAGACAAGATATGGTCGGCTGGAGGATGGGCAGGGCACAGCTGCAGCCTGGAAGCCAAGGAGGTCATAACACTCAATTACTCTTATTTTCCTTGGTAAATCCCTGGCTCCAAGGCTCCACCCGCTTCTCAACAGAGCCCAGGCGCTGTATGGTCTCGCTCCCTTGGCCAGCACTTGAGTTACTTCTCGGTGGATGCTCCCGGGGGACTGTGGGTTGGCGTTTCTCCACTTGTGTTCCCAGAATCACCTATGTTAAAATCACCTGACTCTTGAATCCAGGCTGGACCGACTCCAGCGATGAAGCCCGAGCATCTGAACGTTTAATGAGCTCCATAAGTGATTCTGATTGAGCTGGACCCTAGGAACACTCCCCGCAGGCTGGCAGGGTTAGAATTAGTCAGTTTAGAGAACTCCACTCTCCCCAGGTATTCTGCTGTCAAACACAGCTCCCCAAATGTTCAGACCTGTTTCGGAAAGGCTGGCTGGCAGGAGAAGCAGTTCGGCTGCCTCCTACTTACTCATCTGACTTTCTCCTAGCACCCCCCCCCCCCCCACCCCCCAGCTTCCTTTCTGACTGAACCAAAATCCTTGGGAAGTGGTGCTTATAAATACTCCATCTGCTCAGATTTTTCGCCAGACAGTGAAGCCGGCGCCATCTTCCCACTTCTGCAGACCAAAATAGCCTCTCTGGACTCGGCTAACTCTAGGAGCCCTGTTTCCTGATAACCACAGGCACCTCATGGCCACTTGGCTTCCCACAGAAGGACTCCCTTGCCCCCGATGCAATTAGGGTGGAAATAAGCTCTTTTATTTCCCCAAAGATTTATTTACTTTATGTATACGGATGTTTTGTCTGCATCTCTGTCTATCTGCACATCAGAAGAGGTCATCTGATCCCATACAGTTATAGGTGGTTTCAAGCCACCATGTGGGTGCTGGGAATTGAACCCAAGACCTCTGAAAGAGCAGCCAGTGTTCTTAAGCACTGAGCCATCTCTCTAGCCTGGAAATAAACTCTTAATGCAGGAAAGAATGCTTATCTATCATCCAATAGATGTCTGATTAACATAAGCAGGTGCAGTCAGGGACACAGAAAAGGGCAGAAACAAACCTTTTATGGAGTCCTTACTATGTGCCAGAAAGATGCTGTGCTGGGTTTCCAACAAGCTTTCACAGTAGATATTATATCCATTTGTATAAATAAGGAAGTTTAAACTTGGAAAATCAATCTGTAAAGTCATTTGGCCAACAGAGATTAGATTTACGGTTGCATCTAGATTTCAATAAAAATGAATGCTATTTGTAAGTATTCTGCACAACTCTAATCCTAGCACTTGGGAGACTGAGTCAAGAGGATCTCTAGTTCAAGGCTAGCTATGTAACAAGGTCTCTTCTCAAAAACACAGAACAACAACAACAACAACAAAAAGGAAAATAATCTCTTAACCCTATTACTCATTGTCTTAGCCAGTGTTCTTTTGCTGTGAGGAGACACCATGTCCACAGCAACTCTTAGAAAAGAGAGCACTTAATTGGGGGCTCGCTTATGATTTCAGAGGTTTAGTCCATTACTGTCTTGGTGGAAAAGCATAGCAGCATGCAGGCAGACGTGGTGCTGGAGAAATAGCTGAGAGTTCTATATCTGGATTCACAGGCAGCAGGAAGAGAGAGACACTGGGCCTGGCTGGAGCATCTGAAGCCTCAAAGCCCACCCCCAGTGACACACTTCCTCCAACAAGGCCACACCCACTCCAGTAAGGCTTCACCCCCTAATGGTGCCACTCCCTGGTAACCAAGCATTCAAATCTATGGGGCATTCTTAGTAGAACTACCACACCTATTCATGCTTATGTTTGACATAATTTTGAGCACTAAATAATTTATGTCTAGTTGCCAAAACCCCTTGAGGTGGTCTCATGCCCATTTCATAGAGGAAATTTAGGCACAGAAGACTTAGAAACAAGGTCACCTCGTTAGTGGATGCTACTAGATTTAGCTTCTATGAAACAAATACTCTGGGAGCTGGTTCAGCAGTTAAGAGCACCTTGTGGAAGCTCTTGTGGAAGACCCAGGTTTTCTTTCCCAGTGCCCATGTGGTGGCTGAAAACAGTGTGTTGCTCTAGTCCTCAGGATCTGATGACCTCTTCTGGCTTCTATGAGCACGACACACAGCATGGTGTGCATACATACATGCAGGCAAATACTTGTATACATGAAATGAAAAGAAATACGTTTTCTTTTAAGGAATCTAGTACCTTGAAGAGATGGGGTTGAGCAAGTAGTTATTATCTAGGCAGATGAGCAGGACGGGAATAAGGACTGGGAGGCTGGCAAAGTTAAGAAGCACTCCTGAGGGGAAGCTGGTGGGCTGACTAACCCAGTTACCATCCAGGCCCAGAACCAGGGCTATGAGTCGGCCCACCCCAACATCCACCTTGTCTATGAACTGTTGGAGCAGGTGAAGGGGCCGGATCTGCATATCCGAAACAGCAGGATCTCCATGATACAGGACAACAAGATATCCAAGAGGAGGATGTAGCAGAGGCCAGAGACCTTGAACCAGACCACTGACTCATGGCCATGAACACTCACAATGAAGATGAACGGACAGAAGGGTGAACTGTGTGACTCACCGGGCTACACTGTAACTCCCACCATGAGATTCTTCTCCTTTTTTTTTCTTGCTTTTTGTTTGGTTTGGTTCTCGGTTTTTCTTTTTAAATTATGGTTTTTTTTGAGGGGGGAGGTGACAAGGGGAGGGGGCAGATGCGGTTGGCGGGGGGGACAGGAAGATGAGTGGGATCGGGATGCACAATGTACAATCCACAAAGAATCCATAAAGTATTTTTTTTGAAGCACCCCTAAGCGTCATCTCTGTGGACGACAGGGATCAGAGAAAGACAAACTGAGATGGTATCATTCTCTTGCTTGTTTGAGGAACTGAGATTCTAAGATGACTGTCCTGCTAAGACGTAAAATGAAGATAAACCGACATTAAATTTACAGTCCGTATTAGAGAGCTGATATTCATTTAGCCATTCCTTCATTCTCGCTTTGAAATATAAGGGGAAGAGTCATGTGTTTATTGATGGAAAGATTATAACAAAGATGCTTAATGAAACTTGGGGTATTTCCTGTCTGGTTTCCTGTCTATAGGGCAGTGAAAAACTACACATATATTCATGCATACATATGTATTCACACATACATATGCATATATAGCCTCAGGATAGCAATAAATACATCCCTACTGGATTAACTCCTCAGATGAGAATCACCGATTGCCTTGATGTGTTGCCTGTCAGAGGTATAGCAGTCGTGGAGACAGACCCAGTCCCTGCACTGGGGAAGCTTTCCTGTTCAGACAAAGGTAGGCGATACACAGAGAACAGGAAGATGAGCAGAAAGTCCCATTAAAAAGAGAAATGGCGTGCTGTGATGGAATATGGTGGCATAAGGTCCGAGAGAAGGGAAGATGTTCAGTCTTCACTCTGCTTCTGATGGGAAGAAATAAATGAGTCTGAGCAGGGGAGTGACATCATGCTATCCATCTTTTGTAGCTTGCTCTGCGATGTCACTGCATTCAGGGCATGTCATGACAACAGAAATGGAATGAGAGAGGCTGGTTAGAAGGGCCAGAGATAAGAGGTGACAGTGGCTTATACGATGGTGTCATGGAGACATGGTCTGCGTTCGGTTGCTCTAACACAACTGTGGAGACTAGGCAATTTCTGTTTACTAGCATGTGCATGGGTTCACGTGTGAGTGTGTGGGTAGATGTGCACAGGTGTACATGTGTGCAGGCCAGAGAACCACCTCCAATGTTGTTCTTCAAGTACTGTCCACTTCTTTTGAGACAGAGTCCCTCACTGGCCTCTAACTCGCCAAGGAGGCTGGCTGGCTGACCACTGAGCTCCAGGAATCTACCTATCCCCTCCTCCTCAGTGCTGGGGTTAGTAGCATGCAGCATTCTGCATGGCTTGCATTTATTTATTTATTTTTAAACATGGGTTCTGGGAGTAGAACCCAAGTCTTCAGGCTTACAGTGAGTGCTTTACCGACTGAACTCTCTCTAGCCCCTGGATGATTTATAAAGGAGAGGTTTATTTGGGTGCATGTTTCTGGAGGTTAGAAGTAAGGGGCAGAGACCTGACATCTTTATGGCTTCTGTTAAGGCTTGTGCTGCATCTGAACATGGGACACACAGGGACAAGGCACCAGGCATCCACTCTCATGGTGTTACTAACCCTGCAGGAGTGTGAAGTCACTCATTATTTCAGGGATTGTCTCCATCCCATTAGAGTGCCATTTGTTCAGTCATGACTCAAACGTTTGTTAAACGTCATTCGGTGCTGTTATACTTAGGACCAAACCTCATGAGGTTTGCAGAGAACAAGCCACATCCAAGCCCCAGCAGAAGGCAAAGGCTATAATAGGTAGACACTGGAATTCATTTGGGCAGATGATAATAGGCTTCTTTAAAGGAAAGAGGTAGACAGAAAAAAGGGGACATCAAGGATGGCCTCTAGGTTTCTAGCAGAACCACTGGGTAAACACTGCTGTCCTCCGCAAGTATCATGACAGCTAGCGGAAGAACACATCTTGAAGAAAAATGGCTAGACACGTGCATGTGCATGTAAAAAAGATGTAAACACGACAGTAAGGTTTTTCCGAGTGCTTGCGAGTGGGAATTTACAAGTCTGGTTTGAGTTAGCACTAAAAGCAACAGATTCTCTAATCCTCCCCCTTCCCCTTTCCCATCTGAAACTCGGGGATAATTATATGTCTTGCTGCTTTGGAGGGCTGCTGAGAAGATAAATGAGATAATACACATGGAAAGACTTTGAAGTCTTTGGAGGCTAAGAAGCTGTCGTTATTATGTCACAGAGTGTGCTTAGAGTTTTCACGCATCTGCTGGAAGCCCCACAAGGTCATAAGCCTAACAGGCATTCTTTCCTTCATGCTTCCTTCCTAGAAACAAGATGCCTCTCTTGCCTCTCTGTCCCTTCCTCTCTGAATTCCTTCCATACGACTTTTGGGCACTAACATTTTAAAATGTGGGAAGAAAGGGTCACAAGCCCAACTGTAGTGTTAGCTGTTGGTGAGAATGATACCTCTGTACTGATGACAAAGAGCTTACACCTCTTCTCACCAATGTCAATTGCCATATCATCCTAACACATTTGTCTTCTATTTGACGGAAAATAGCCCAAGACATTAAAACCACTTGTCTAAGACTTCCCTTGACAGTTAGAGCAACATTAGCAGGGTTCTGCTCCAAAAGTCGTAGTTAAAAGTCGACCAGAGCGTTCAAGGAACCCAGCTACATCTCAAATAATATTCATGGAACGTATGTGCTTCTTTCTTTGATATGGCAGTTTCGGGAAACTAAACAGTCTTTAGTTCTTTACAAATGAGTCTTCAAGAGCTGTGTTATCTTACTTATGGCTCCTTGTGTTGCTCTCTCTCCAGACAAACACGTGGTAGTGCCGGGGAACTGGTGGGACACTCCTTGAAGCCAGTACACAGGAGGCAGAGAGAGATGAATATTTTCCTTTGTTTGTTTGTTTCTTCCTCCTCCTCCTCCTCCTCCTCCTCCTCCTCCTCCTCCTCCTCCTCCTCCTTCTCCTCTTTTTGAGACAGGGTTTCTCCATGTAGTCTTGGTTGTCTTGGAACTCAGTATGTAAACCCGGCTGGCCTCAAACTCCTAGAGATCCACCAGTCTCTGCCTCCCAAGTACTGGGATTAAAGATATTCATGAACTACCCACCATCTGGCCAACAGGTGAGTATTTATGAGTTCTAGGCCAGCCAAGACTACATAGTGAGACTTTGTATAAACAAAAACAAACAAAACAAAACAAAAAACTCCAAACAGGTAGAAATAAGAAATAAACTTTCTTTAGATTTTGAGACATTATGGCTTGAATATAAGATGTCTCCATGGGCTTACATGTTGAGGGCTCAGTTGTTAGCTCATGAACTTTGGGAAGGTTACCGGTTCTCAGGGGTTTTGATCTAACTGATGTATGAATCCCTTCATGGATTCGTTATTGGGAGGAGGTGCCAAGAAGGAGGTGGGGTCAAGAAGCCACTGGGAGTTTGTTCTTGGGGGCTGTGTCTTGATCTGGCCCCTTCTTGGGTTATCTCTCAGCTTCCTGCCTGCTCGTTATAAGGTGAACAGCTCTTTTCCACAGTGATGTCTTGTGCCAGTGCACGGTGCCAAGTGATCATGGATGGAACCCTTTGAAACTCTGAGCTAAAATAGCTCCCCTCCTTTTAAATGGTTTCTGTCTGGAATTTGGTCGCTTCTATGCAGAAGTAACATGACAGATTATGTGGTAACGCTTTCCCTTTTCTTTTGGAAGAAACACCGACTTGGCCCCTAGTTTGCCTGTGGTGGGTGATCGGATGGTTAGGACAGAAGTGAGAGCCCTGGAGCGGTGGAAAGAAACTGGTCTCAGAATCAGGAGAGCTGGAGATGAGTCTTAACTGTGTGATGTAGGGAAGTTACCCAACTTGATCTTCAGTTCTAATAACCACAAAATGGGTGCTTTCTGACTATGATTTTCCAGTCCGCTTGACCTTCATCTTCCTAGTTTCAGACGCGGTGCTAACTGGGCTAGTCACTTTCAGAGTGCTGTGTTTGTAGACGATTATTTCCTCTTGTTCTATTCATCCACTCTCCTCCTTGTCTTTTTCAGCTCAGTCGGCACACACATGTCTTCCCTTCTAACAGAAAAGGAAGTGGGCAATTATTTTTGGCATTCCTACAGTATAACTCTCGGCATATTAATCTCTTTAGAACGAAGCTGAGGAAGGATGACATACAGGGCCGCTGTGAGAATTGAATTAATGTGTATAAGTGTTTAGCACAGTGCCTGGCTTAAAGTGAGTGATAATTGTTCCTTGTTATAATTTTCTTCTTAACTTAAAATTATCCTCATTTATCTCAAACGGTTTAGCCGTGGCTCTAGTTGGAGACTAACTGATAGCCTGAGATACCCCTTCAGATCGTCAGCTTGGCTGGTGGCCTGGCAGGAATTTCTTACATAGTGTTTCTCTCTCTTCCTGTCTAGTTTCTGCTCACTTTGGAGGAAAGCGATTTGAAGTAACTTTTTGTAAACTGACGGTAAGTATAAATGAAGCCACGCACACTTTGACAACCTTTTAACTTGTCTCTGAAATAAGTTTGACAAACAGGCCTACACACACACACACACACACACACACACACACACACACACACACACCCTTGGACACCACGGTTTTTCAAGCCCACACTTCAGAGTATACAGGTGTGCGCTCGGGGCAACAACAACAAAAAAAAAAACAAAAAAAAACAACAAAAAAAACAGATTATGGTGATGATGGCTGCCTCCAAGGCGCAGATGAAAGAGGTGCCTCCCAGCCAGCTTCAAGGCGCCCGGCCACCTGGATCAGACTTTGAATTCACCGCATTTTAGGCAGGTAGGAAGAGCCTATCCAAGACGGGCTTTAATAGCACATCAGTTTTCCTAGGCATCCCCCACCCCCAGCCCCTTTCTCGTTTGGAATTTTGGGATCAGCAATTCAACAAACTTGCTTGGATTCCTGTCCCGGGTTGCTGCAGAAGTGGGACGCAATGCTGACTGAAGGAGTTGGCCCCGGGGATCCGTAGGGTGGTCAGCAGCAGCAGCCGGGACCCCAGAACTAAAGGATCCCACTTCTCTCTCTCTCTCTCTCTCTCTGCATCTCCACAGGGAGTGTGCATGCCGAGCAGCAAAGCGTTCCCGCCACCGCCGCTCCCACCCCGGGGCCCCGGCGGTCGGGAAGAGTCGGTCTCCAGGCACCGGACAGGCCAGGCGGAGCCGGAGGCCGGCAGGGCGCCCTTGTCCCAGCCTCTTCCTGGTCCCCTCCGCGCCACTCCCACCGCCCTCCTCCCGGGGAGCTCCAATCGCTCCAGGCGCGCGTCCTCGGGGTGAAGGCGCGGTTCCCCGAGCCATCTCCCCCGCCCCCATCCCGTTGCTGCGTCCCCGAGGTCGCCGCCCGCTGCAGGGGTGTCCCACGCGGGTCCCCGAGCGGCGGGCGGCGCTGTGGTGCGGTCCTCCAGCCCCGGGCGCCCGCTGCGCTCCGCCTCCGCCTCCTTGGCCGCGTCGTGTTCCCCCGCCCTCGTCGCTGGGCGGGTGGGAGGCGGCGGCGGCGGCGGCGGCGGTGGCGTGCTGTGCGAGCGCGCGCGAGGGGGGCGGCTGCAAGGAGGCTCCCGGTGCCACCGCGGCGGCCCGAGCCACACGGGCAGGCGGGCACTGCGGGGCCGCGAACAAAGACCCGCCGCGGAGGCGCGAGGTAGGGGCGCGCGGCGAGCCGGGGACGCCGGGCGCGGGGTGGTGGCCGGTGGTCGCCGCGCGCATCCCGGTCCTGCGCGCGGGCCGGTCCCAGCGCTTTCCCCTGGGTCTCCGGGACCTGCCGGGAACGAGCCCCGCGGCCTCACTCGCCTCCTCCGAAAGCTGCCCGGCCTCGGGGCCGCGCTCTCCCCTCCCCGGACGCAGCCCTTGTGCCTCCTGCCTCCGGGATGGCAGTCTCCAGGGACTGTCGCTGAGCTCATCCCGGCGGGGTCACTCACTGGCCGGCTTCCCGCCGCACTCCGTGGCGCTGACTTTCGCCAACTTAAGGCTGCATCTTTATTTTTCTCTTAAGTCCTTGGAAACTTCCAACGATCGGCGTTGGGCAATTTTTGTCCCGGATTTGACCTAAAGGGAGGCTTGGAGGAGGCAGTTGGGTGAGATCCCCTAGTCCTGGAGCGACCCGGCCGCAGTCTCAGCTCCAGCCCAGGACTGTCCTCTCTGTCTCCGGTTGTGGACACCTGGCTCCGGGGTGTGTCTGCGGCGAGCGCCACGCTGCGGGGTCGGGGACTACCTGTGCCCCACCGAGGGAAGAGGGGCGCATTCTGGCTCTCCCCAGAACCGGCGAGCCGGGAACAGCTGTTAATACAGCCTCCAAATCCTCTCACCTCCTCTAGGCTTCCACATTTAAACATTGATTGAGGTGGTGGTTGTGGGGACAGCGACGCACTCCCTGGCTCCAAATACTCGTTCTTCCTCCTCTTGAACGGCCCGTTTTTTTTCAGATTCTACCCCGAGTTTCCAGCCCAGCATTCCACGGTCGAATTCTTGGTGATCGTTTTGCAAGATTTTCTGAATGGGATTAGGACAAGCCGTTCAGAAATCTGTTTCCTAGTTTGTCAGCCCTACCGGGAAGGGTGGATATGTTTTAGCTATTTTCAAGCAATGCTTGGTTATATCTTTTAGAAATGACGGCCATCCGCTTTTTTTTTGGGGGGGGGGCGTCGGTGTTGGATAAGATTAAGATGTTCTGTTTCTCAGACGGGAAAGAAACATGTATTTAATATTGGGGTCATTTTCCTCAAGGATCACCCAAGGCATGGCTTCTTAAACGATAACGCGGCTTAAAAATTGGGGGACGTCATTGGATTTAAAAGTATTATTTTAGAGAGGGGAAACTTTTAGTGGATTTTGCCTAGCTTCTGAGTTGAGGACATCATTAGGCAGCTAATACCAGACCTTTTTCCTTTCTCATGAGTCCTGCTTATTGCTTGCTAGTTATTTCTGCCCAGCGAGGTTCTAGATATCTTCAGGGATTAATTCAGAATCGTTTAAGAAGCCTGTTTTGTTTTTAATTGTTGACTTTGGAGTTCAGAAACCGCATTCCAAAGCCAAGCTACACCATGCCGAGGAAGCACTTTTGTGTACTTTTTGGTTCTTGGCTCCACTGTGAACTTTCCCCTCAGATAACAACCCTCATTTTTCTTTTTCCTCCCTCTCTCTCCCGTAACTCCAGAGCAAAGTCTGAAATGGATGTTACATGAATCACTTTAAGGGCCGCGCAAGACTATGAACGCTTTGGAGCCTTTTCCTCAGTAACGTAGATCACGATGGATGAGTCCGCCTTGTTGGACCTTCTGGAGTGCCCTGTGTGTCTAGAACGCCTGGATGCCTCTGCGAAGGTCTTACCTTGCCAGCACACGTTTTGCAAACGATGTTTGCTGGGGATTGTGGGTTCCCGGAATGAACTCAGATGTCCTGAGTGCAGGACTCTTGTTGGCTCTGGTGTGGACGAGCTTCCCAGTAACATCTTACTGGTCAGACTTCTGGATGGCATCAAGCAGAGGCCTTGGAAACCTGGCCCTGGTGGGGGCAGTGTGACCAACTGCACAAATGCGTTAAGGGCTCAGGGTAGCACTATGGTTACTTGTGGCACAAAAGATCTGCAGAGCTCCCAGTGTGGACAGCAGCCTCGTGTGCAAGCCTGGAGCCCCCCAGTGAGGGTGAGTAGCTTGTAGAGGCAATTGAGTGAATACAGGTGGTAACGACCACAGACAGCTCTTCTTTATCCTTAGCTTATTTTCCGCATCGGCTCATTGCTCAAGAGGCCACACCTACCTGGGCAGATAGAAGATTAAACCCCAGGATCTCATTTTCTCCTGAAATGAGACTGGATATGGCATAATAAATCTTGTTTTTAAAATCTTCTCCGATAGTCTCTATTGTCTGGTAGGATATGTTTCTAGGAAGCAGGTACCAAATGCAGTTTGAACAGCGGCTCTTTAAATTTTGCCTGTCTTAAAAGGAAAATTTGGTATGGTCTCACCCTTTTGATGGCATTGGGAGAATCCTCTGTGTGTGTGTGTGTGTGTGTGTGTGTGTGTGTGTGTGTGTGTGTGGTGTATGCATATGTATATACATACAGAAAATATGCATGTGAGTAAACCATAGGCAGGAAAGCAAGCCTTCATTTTTTTTAAAATGCTGCTTAGAACCATTCTATCGGTTTTATGAATGCACAGCACAGATTATACTGGTTGGAGGAATTTTTAACAAATCATGGCCACAGGTAGCAGCCTTGTTGCTGTGGCAACAGAATGTCACATAGGACCACACTATTACATCTAGCTGTATGTTGGGCTTTGTAGAGAGTGAAATGAAATACTTCCGGCAAAATGGTTTGGTTTTTTTTTTTTTTTTTTTTTGGTTTCGGGAAGAGATAATTTTAGGTGAAGTTAAATCTTTACTTCATTTTGTAAATGAAAATTCTAAATGAATAGGAATTATGTTTCACTTCATGGTTCCCGGTAAGACGGTAAGATGGGCTTTTGTTGATTTTCAGAAAAATGAGGCAGAGTCTTTGACATCAGCTAATGAGAGTCACTCCATTTTTGTTGGAAGATGCAATTTTGATAACTGGCCATGTTTTTGGCAGTTGAATGGATTTTATGGTCTATTAAAATTTTGTTTTAGATTTCAAAAAATGTCATTTGTCTGAGTGTTTTGCCTGCACATATGTGTATACAGCACATGTGTGCCTGATGTCCATAGAGGTCAGAAGAGGGCATCAGATGCCCCGGGACTGGAGTTAACAATTGTTGTGGGTCACCATGTGGGTGCTGGAAATTGAACCCAGGTCCTCTGCAAGAGTAGCCAGTGCTCTTAACCACTGAGCCATCTCTTCAGCCCCAAGTCTTTTTTTTTTGTTTGTTTGGTTTTTTTTTTTTTTTTTTTTTTTTGTTTTGTGAAACAGGGTTTCTCTGTGTATCTTTCCTGGAACTCGCTTTGTAGACCAGGCTGGCCTCGAACTCACAGTGATCCACCTGCCTCTGCCTCCTGAGTGCTGGGATTAAAGGCGTGCGCCACCACCGCCTGGCCAGCCCCAAGTCTTTTTAAGGAACAGTTAAGCTGGCTGAGATTTTTCCCCCCTAAATATTTATAGTCAGCACCTAAAACTGATGACTTTTGTTTAATAAAGAACTCCGCATTGCATAGTGTGAATTCACACACGTGGGTATCAGATAGCTCATCTTTGCAAATGATATAAATGATGAAAAGTATTTACATCACGAGGTAAAAAATAGAGCGGGAATCTTAATCACTGGAATTCCTCATACTGCTAGAAAACAGTTTTACCGTCAGGCTCCCGGGTTCGTTCATTCATATTTATGATATTTGATTAATATGTATATTAAAATTGGCCTACAATGGCTTTCTTCCTTCCTTTCCTCTTCTTTCTGTAGCCTAGGCTAGCTTGCAACTCACTGTATAGCCTAGGCTGGCCTCAGACTCACGCTCTGCCTCAGCCTACCAAGTATGGGATTACAGGCAGGCGTCACCCTGCCTTTGGGAAGGCTTCCTTATTTGGAGCCCTATGTATGAAACTATTAGATTTCTTGGTGGTATAAAGTTTCCTGGCACTTTGGTCAGTACCTATGGACTCATGAATATTTTAATCCCATAACCAGTGATCAGGTTGATCATCTCTGAGACTTGGAGCCAGGTCTGCTTACCATAAGGAAGGGGTAGATTTGCATCTTTGGAGGGGTTTTGTTTCCTGTTAACTAGACCTGGAGACAGTGGCCTCTGGCTACGAATAGGAGTTGTCCCAGTTGTTACCTTACCTGTTGGGAGGAATGCAGTGAATGTCTGATTGCTGATAAAGAGGAACTTACGGAGAGGCTGAAGCCTGTTGGCTTTTCAATGTTCTCTCTGCTGTATACATGACTAGGAAATACTATGAGTGGAGGTTTCTGGGTCTGACTGGCTGTGCTTCCAAAACCGACTTTCACTTTGCTTGGATATTTGGAGGTTTGGATCGTGTTGATAACTGTTTTTTCTGGTTTATATGATTCCTAGTTTGCTTCCTGTTTTTCTTTGTCGTATGACGAATGCTTTACAAAGAAAAGCAGTTGAACTTGAGTCTTGTGAGTTTGTATAAAAGACTGGAGGACTTTGCAGAGAGTGGGGGTGGGGAAAAACTGACAAGTCAAAGTATTCAGCCTGAATTAAAGGGAATGATGTCATCACTGGTAAAAATAAATTTTTTCCCGGGTTACTTTAGCCTTTACTAATGCTCTTTGCTTACAAGTACTCCAAGCAGCCGAAGCCTCACATGTATAGAGTAAGCACCCGGAATGTAAATACAGCCCCAGAACACACCACTTTGCAAAATCAGAATTGGGAATGTCACCACATGGAGATTGTAATGTGCCTTTTGGGTACTTCCCCAAGGTGAGCGTCTGTAAGAAAACCCAAACGTTCCTCCTCTTCGCTTAGATGTCCTGACACAGCCAAGCGGTGCGCTGAGCCTGTTTCCACATGTTGTGGGAAGCTGAAAGTGAGAACATGTGGAATGCTGCTTGGGTTTGCTAGTGGGGTTCCTGGTTCGCTTGTGACCATGTGGCTTCCTCCTGTTTCTAGCTGAGGTAGAGTCAGTGTTCTCAGCAGACTCAAATATTTCCAATGTGTGACACACATCTTATTCCCAGAATTGGAGTGTTTCCTGCTTAATATGAAGAGAGGTGGAGTCCCTGTTGGATTGGTGTTACCAGGAGCCAGTTTTATAGTTTTATAGAATTCCTGGTGGGTTTTGGCCAGAGTCAAGCAGGAGAATGAACCACAGGGAGACGATTAGCTATTGTTTCAGTGGATGAAAGGTTGTTTCACCCTCTATGGGCAATTACAGCTGTCTAATTATATATAATTATATATATATATATATATATATATATGTATATATGGCAGAAAATAAAATACATTTTAGTCACTTCTATAGAATTGTAACCTACTAGTATAAACATCTGCTTTCTGTAGTTCATTTGGGTTTGTTTATTGTTGTGGTTATTTATTTACTTTTTTAAAGATGATCTTGCTATGTAGCTCAGGCTAGCCATGAACTTAAGCCCCAGCTTTCTGAGTGCTGGGTAGATGGTGATGGGGAAGCCAGATGCTGATTCTGCTCATGAACTTTAGGGTGTGTGGTCAGTCTCAAGGGAGAGATTAACAGCATTAGAGCAGTGCAGGGTGTATAATAAACTCAGTAAGATCTATGCAGGAGAGCTCGCCAGAGGGGATAGGAGAAAGGCCTTGAGCTCAGCGTGAAAGAAAATATGCTGTACTCGAGGTCCTCAAAAGCTTCTTCAAGGAAGAGATGTTTGACCTGAGATCTTAACATGAGTGATAATAGTGTGAATGGGGGAGGGGCAGAAGGGAGGAATATTCCAAAACCATTGGCTTAGAGCAAGAGGGGGCTTGTCTCCCAGGAGAACTGATGGGAAGTGAGTGTGACCTAAGGAAGGCCATGGGGACAGTGACCTGAGACGAGGCTTCAAACCTGAGCGCATAGGAGGGCCACAGATGGGTCCCGTCAGATGGTACCAGTAGAAGTGCTCTGAATTGGGGACTGAAAAGGTGAATCACGTGAGCAGCAATGATCAGTGAGGCTTCAGACCAGGTAGAGGATTGGAGGTTGACATCAAGGCGTGAGACTGTGTACAAAGAGGAAAATCTAGACCTGGGGGCACAGGTCACGCTTCCTTCCTGCTGAAAGTGCCAGGTATGCGTCCACTCCTTCCCAGCAGCGGTGTGTTCCCGTGTCTCCCCTTTCGTGTACAGACTGGGGGCTGTGTCACTCAGAGTTCCTCCTGTGGAAGTGCTAACCTCAGGTACCCCAGAATGTGGCTCTGTGTAGGAGAGGTGCTGGGTCTAAGTACCCCAGAATGTGGCTCTGTGTGGGGAAGTACTAACCTCAAGTACCTCAGAATGTGGCTCTGTGTGGGGAAGTACTAACCTCAAGTACCTCAGAATGTGGCTCTGTGTGGGGAAGTACTAACCTTAAGTACCTCAGAATGTGGTTCTGTGTGGGGAAGTACTAACCTCAAGTACCTCAGAATGTGGTTCTGTGTGGGGAAGTACTAACTTCAAGTACCTCAGAATGTGGCTCTGTGTGGGGAAGTACTAACCTTAAGTACCTCAGAATGTGGTTCTGTGTGGGGAAGTACTAACCTTAAGTACCTCAGAATGTGGTTCTGTGTGGGGAAGTACTAACCTCAAGTACCTCAGAATGTGGTTCTGTGTGGGGAAGTACTAACCTTAAGTATCATAGAATGTGGTTCTGTGTGGGGAAGTACTAACTTCAAGTACCTCAGAATGTGGCTCCGTGTGGGGATAGGGCCCTTAAAGGGGTCGTGAAGGTGGGTAAAATGAGGCCACACGCGTAGCCGTAATCTAGTGTGACTGAAGAGATCACAGAGACCCAGAGGAAGGACCTTGTGAAGACACATGGAGAAGGTGGGCTGGCCATGAGCTAAGTGGAGAAGCATGGGGGAACCAGTCTTCCCTAACCTTAGCCTTGTTCTGTTGAAGCTGCCCAGTGTGGCGTTTCATGGCAGCAGCCACGTACCCCCTTCTGTAGTCAGCCCCTTGAGTGGCTACATGCCACTCTTCCGCCAATCCAATCAGTCCTGGTTGCCCACAGAGACTTGCCATGGTCCAGCCCATTTGTGCCTTTATCTCTGCCATGGAGCCCATGACACGTTTTTCAGGCCCTCTCTATCCCCTCCAACTGGCCACATTGCCTGGTATAATTTCATAAGCTAGGCCGGGAATTTCATAAGAAGCTTGGCACTTCTGTGACAATGTGCCAGATAGAAAGTTCTGTAGAAGGAAGGGAACATCAGGTAGGAAGAGGGACTCCTTTCCCATCTCTCTTCCTCTGCCTTCCTCTGTGACTCTGGAGTTACGTAACGGAGCCAGCAGGAAGGGAGCTGAAGGAAGGGGTCTCGGAGTAAAAGCTCAAGGTAGAGGTGGGAGGTGTTGAGGTTGCCCCTAGACTGTGTGTGACATCCCAGGAGCTGGCAGGTGTCTGTGGAGAGCTTTCTAATTCAGTTCTGTGCTGTGATCTCTACTGTGCTAAGATAAAGGCGACATCCTTGCATGTACTTGTTGAAAACATTTCCATGGGGCAGCGGTGGCGGTGGGAATGGTAGAATTCACTGGAAGCAGCAAGTAAGCCCTCCCACCCACCCCCAAATTCAGAAGCGCCAAGCTGTGGAGTAAGATGGATAGTGTCAGTGTCTAAGGTTTGTGTTCAGTGGTCACTGATTAAATATCCCTAGTGGGCCAAGCATGGTCTAGACACGCAACTCCCATGTGTGGAAGGTTCAGTACAAATACTGTCACAGGAACTGACGTCTCTCTCTATTGGTGGGAGCAAGAATCTGTAATAACTCTTAATTGATCTAAGAACAATATTTAATGGAGTTATTTGAGTGAGGATGTTTCAGAACTGCCCAACTGAAATAGAAGAAGTAAGATTTCTTTTTTCCCTGATGAACATTTGTTATAGATACTGATCTTGTATTTTTATCTACCCTGGATACTAACTCAGTGGCTCCCATAGGTTTCATCCTAGAACGCAATGGTGAGGCCCTGGGATGTGCCCTTCCCTCTTCATGATGATGTTGGTGGAACCCAGGGTCTCACACCTGCGCAGTAAGTGCCCTGCCACTGAGCTGTTCCTCATACAGCTAGCCCTGGGCTCTGGGGTCTTCAGTGGGGTAGAAGGCAGGAAGAGGGAGGGGGTCTTTGGTGCTCACCTATTGATAATTTCAAAAGTGAAATGCTTTTTAAGTCACACTCATCTTGTGGTTAACAACATCTCTCTGGGGGCAGAGTGTATTATCTGAAACATGAAACCGTAAATTTCAAAATAAGTAGTTAAAAACAATTTTGTTTAAACATTCCGTTAGAAAAGTATATGCTACTAAGTGTACACACACACACACACACACACACACACACACACACACACACTATTCTAGACCATCTTGTAGGCCTTTGTGTGTATATACTTTCGGGTTTGGGCTTTTTACATAACTACTTGCTGAGTTGCTAACTGACTTACTCTCTCTGTGGAATCCTTTCATGCTGGAGCACAGATCCACTTCAGTAAGTGGTTTCTATATAATAGACAAGCAGAGACGTGGACGTCATCTAAGTGTACCACTCGTGGGTCACCAGCGTTCCATTCTTCTTTAAATCCTCTCTGTTTTCCAAATCGAAAGTGCCATGGGCTCACGGTAAGGCCTTGGGTGGCAGGAAACGGCGTGTAGAGGATGATTGAAGCGTCCAGTCTTTGTATCCCTCATCCAAGGGCTGAGAGCTGTAAAGAGGTTCATGGACTGCACCCCACATCTCCCAGAGTAAGAAATGCATAGCAGGGGAAGCATTTCACGCGTGTTACTCTGCAGCTTGAGGTCGTCTATCGAATGCCGTTACTTGGACTTGGCTAGCTTCCTCCGTCTTCTCACAGGCACCTGTGGGAAGGCATTTTCCATCAGTACTCTTACACGTAGCTGTAGGGAGACTTAGCTAGAGTGCTTCTGATAACTGGTCTGAATTCTCCGAGCTGGTCAGTGGTGGAGGTAGGATTCCACCTTGCTTCCTTTCCAGACATGCCGTGTGGGCGGGACACATTCTCCTTGGGGCTTCTTGTTTTCCCTGGGACAAGCTTTCCCCAGCCATAGCTAGTAGCAATTCTGTTCCCAGCGTGCGCGTTACCTGTGAGCGTTTGAGTGTGGGGAACAAATGTGTGTGTGTGTGTGTGTGGGGGGGGTACAAATAAAACTCTGTCACAATGAAAACGGACAGAGAAGCAGTCTATTTTAGAGGTTACAAGCTGCGGCCTCTGGTCCCAACGGGGCAAACCAACTGGGCTTCATTTCTTCAGCATGCAGGTACAACTGGATGGGACCTCGAGACCTACTCCAGGCGGGGTACGGGAGGACATGGCTGTGAGGGTGCACCTTGAGTTGAGTTGAGTTAAGCTCATTAAAAAAAATAATACTTTAATTTTCTTCTTTGACATTTTTGTACATGTATACAATACATGCTGATTACTCTCTCCCTCTCTGGGTTATCTTTTCCTCATCTTTATCAACCCAACTGCACAAGCCCCTATTGCCCATCCAGGTCTTTTTGTTTTTCTTGGTGACTACTGCATTTATCCAGGGTTCTCCATTAGGAACTATCTGTTAGAGCCTGGTGGGCTCACCTGTGGGCACACAAGTGAAAAGCAGTGACCATGTCTCCCCCAGAACCCACCAGGAGAGGGTCATCTTTGAGTTCCAGAATCTTTTCTAGCCTGACACATATGATACACTCAAAAGGGGCTTGATAGTATGTGAGAAAGAATCCAGGGGAATGAATGCCAGCCACTCTCTAGGCGGCTTTAGTGGAACAGTTAACATTTTATGTGTGCATACCAGTTGTTTTGGGTGTCGTTTCCCCATGATGTGTAAATTGAGGATGATACTTGCTCATCCTGTTGACAGGTTGTTTTGTGGATAAGCGCAAGAATCTAGGTACAAGGGTTTTAAAAGATCATAAAGTCTGTGTAAATGTATGTACTGTTATACAATTAAGTATTGGTTTTCTATTTGGGGTGGTGAGAACCTGAGCAATCAAAAAAGGGAAACATCATAAAGGGGTGGCAGTGTTTGGATGCAGACCTCCTCCAGTGGGGATAGGAGTCAGGGGTCTGCTGTCCTCACACTTGTGGGAAACAGCCTGAGGGACGTCCATTCTCTGCCAGCCTCTGGGGTTACTTTATTTCCCTGTTTATAGTCATGATGAGAAGGACATTCTAAGAAATGTATTGCTGTGCGTTTTGTCATTGGGAATACCATAGGGATATAGGTCAGTCATTCAGTGCTTTTGATGCAGTCAGAACACACGGTAGATGTGTGTGTGTGTGTGTGTGTGTGTGTGTGTGCATGTATGCACATGTACACATGAAGGTGCCCATGGAGGGAAGCCAGAGGACAACCTCAGATGATATTCCTCGGGTTCCATCCTGTTTCTTGTTTTTTGAGACCAGGTCTCACTCTGGCTTGGAACTTACCAAGGAGGTTAGGCTGGCTAGCTAGTGAGTCCCAGCGGCCACCTGTCTTCATCCCCCCTGTGCTTGGGATACAACCATGCACCATCACGCTCAACTTTTTTATTTATCTTTTGGTTTTTCAAGACAGGGTTTCTCTGAATAGCCCTGGCTGTCCAGGAACTCGCTCTGTAGACCAGGCTGGTCTTGAACTCACAAAGATCCACCTGCCTCTGCCTCCCAAATTAAAGGTGTGTGCCGCCACCACCTGACCCATGCTTAGCTCCCCCCCTCCCCCGCCAGTTTATAGTATTTTCTTCTTTTTTTAATTATCAAATGTTTTAAAATTTGTTTTACATACCAACCACAGTTTCCCCTCCCTCTTCTTCTCCTGTTTCCTCCCTCCTTCTTACTATCCCATCCACTCCTCAGAGTGGGTAAGGCCTCCCATGGGATTCAACAAAGCATGGCATACCAAGTTGAGACAGTACCAGGCTCCTTCCCCCTGCATCAAGGCTGAGCGAGGCAATCCCATCATAGGGAAGGAGTAGGTTCCAAAAAGCCAGTTCCTGCACCAGGGACAGATCCTGGTCCCACTGCTTGGGGCCCCACAAACATACTAAGCTACACAACTGTCACCCACACCATAAACTTAGGTTCTGGATTGAAGTCAGGTCCTTATGCTTGCGAGGCAGGCATTTTACTTAGAAGCGATTGCCCCAGGCCTGGTGAAAATATTTTATGGTAAAACTTTCTCTAAGTAGAGAACACCCTACATATGATAACAAGCAAACTGGATATGTAAACCAGGAAGTGGTTTGTTATCATTATCACGTATTACATGCTGTCTGCAAGATTATTTTAAAAATTAGGACTGGCAGCATCATCCGCAGCTCTCTTTATACTCGCTTCATGAGTCATGTGGGCGCGAGGGTATTATGACAGCTTCAGTGTTATTACACAGGAGGAAAAGATGTCAGCTCCATTATAACCCTCTGGGACCACACTGAATATGCATCGACTATCTATCACTGTACCCCGGCTCCTTCGGGTGACTGAAGGAGGGAAGGAGAGCAAAGATTGACTGGGGAGGGGGGGAGATGGAAGAAAGGGACTCTGTCTAGCCCGGCTCCGGCCAGAGGTCCTCCCTGTTCTTGGGAACGTCCCACCTCTGTCCAGTCATTGGCTCCAGCCCCCACTCTCGGCGGCGTCCGCCTCCCCAGGAGTGGAAAGGCCGTAGTTTGTTTACTGTTCTGTCTCCCATCCTCCCGCGCTGCCCTGTCCCGCAGCTATGGTGTGCTCTTTGCAAGTGGCTGGGAGGCTGGGGGTAAGGCAATAGGGGAGCTAGTGGGAAACTGGGAAGGGGAAGGGAAGGGTGAGGGCGGGCTCTTGCTTTCTTTAGCCCATAAATGGTTAATGGTCCCAGAAGGGGAGGTCAAGGCACCGGAGTGGGAGGGGCAATCCATCCATCTGTCCTTGCCTCTATTCCCTCCCCCATGGCTTCTTCCTTGGCCTTCCCATAGTCCCTCACTCCTCATCTCAAGCTTCCTTTCTGTAACTCTCTCCTCTACCAGGAAGAACTGCTTTTCCCCAGGATAGTGGAATATTCCATTTAGTCCTTTATCATATCTCTAGTTACTTAATAGGGTTTAAGCAAACCCGTTAGAGTATATGGAAAAACTTTTTATTTGAGGTCAAGGGACAGAGCACATTGTAGTGCTCCGTGTAGCAGGGTTCCTGATAAGCATCCATAACTGTAAAGCAACCCAGTGCACGTTACCTCGTGAGATCTGCTTGAGACAGCACACACAGCACAGGGTAGAGCAAGGGGCTCAGGGAGCA
Source organism: Onychomys torridus (assembly GCF_903995425.1). Taxonomy (NCBI): domain Eukaryota; kingdom Metazoa; phylum Chordata; class Mammalia; order Rodentia; family Cricetidae; genus Onychomys; species Onychomys torridus. Next base: position 53,303,930 of record NC_050459.1, read on the forward strand.
GGCAAGCCTCAGGATAGAGGGAGGAGGTATCCTTCCTAGAGAAACAGGATAATAGCAGCTAAGAGGCGGAGGGTCTCAGCTGGCAAGCCTCACTTACAAAACAACATAGGAGAGTGGGGATAAGCAGGGTAGCAGCTACGTGGGCAAGACTCCCTCGGCACCCTTGACGTCCTTCTTTGTGGGGCCCCCAATCCTTCCCAGGATGTGTGCCTGCCAATGCCTAGTCAAGAGGGTGGTAACAGTTGCTCCGTGAACGATGACATATGGGGTTGCTGTAAACACAGCCATTTTAGAGATAGACGTGTGAGTGGGCTCTTAGGGGTATCTGGGAAGGGAGTGGAGGCGCCATTTCAGAGTTTGACAGTAGCGGTTAAGTGGATTATCTGCATCGTGGAAGCATGGAAGAAAATGAGCATCAGGAGTAGGTGCAAATGAGTTTCTAAGTCACATCCAACGCAGTGCAGAAAAGCAAGGGCTGCGGAATGTGAGTGCGTCCCTGTTAGCCTAAGGAAATAAATTCTTATGGCTTTATAAAAAGATTGATGCATTTTTAGATTTTTACTTGTGCGTCTGTGTGTGTGTGTGTGTGTGTGTGTGTGTGTGTGTACCCCGCATGGATACGCATGCCCTCAGCGGCCAGAGGAAGGTGTTGTTGGATCTTTTGGAACTGGAGTCACAGGCAGTTGTGAGCCGTTTGACTGGGTGTTGGGAATTGAACTTGGGTCCCCTGGAAGAGCAGCAATCTCTTAACTGCTGAGACACCTCTCCTACCCCTCAAGGTTTTTGTTCTTAAATAAGAGAACTTTTTGAATTACTGCATTTGCACCATTTCATAACTTATCATAACTTATCACTCAGGAACGGAGGGACGGAAACGGTTTCGTTATATTCAGTGTTGCGGGTGGTCCCTAACCAGTCAGCGTGATATAGGAAGGAGTCTGCTGTGGAGTATTTCATATCTGCTCCCCCCACTTCCCATTTCGAGAGAAGGTCTTGCGATATACCCCGGGCTGGCCTTGAACTTACAGCACCTCTCTTTCCTCAGGCTCCTGAGTGCTAGGATTACCCGAGTGAGCCACCCCACTCAGTTCCATGTCTAGTTTAATTTGGGTGATGGATTAGTTGCTTGGCTTGATGTTGTGATGAAGGCACTTTAAGAAAGGAAAGGTTTGCCAGAGGTGGCGGTGGTGATGGCGGCGACCTGGTGAAGTCAGCAGCGCATGCGTTTAATCCCAGCATTGGGGAGGCAGAGGCCTGCGGATCTTTGGGTTCTAAGTTCGAGGCCAGCCTGGTCTACAGAGCGAGTTCTAAGGACAGCCGGAGCTACACAGAGAAACTCTGTCTTGACAAAAACAAACATCCACAACTGTAGTGGATCTGCTTTGCCCCTGACCTTGGGGCCATAGGGCCCAAAGGAGGCGGTGCTTCCTGCCATTGTAGGTGCCCCCTTATAAGGAGTCGGAGAAGGGTCACAGGCCCCTTCTTCCTGCTCCTTCCTGGAGGACGACTTCTGCTGTCTATTCTGTTCTGTATTCGTGAGTGTATTTCCTCAATTTATAGCCTAATAAATTCTGTTACCCATGTAATAGATTCACATGGACTGATCGTATACACAACAACAATGAGAAGGTTGATGTTGGCTCCCAGTCTAAGGGTACAGCCCGTAACGCCTGGGACAGCGTAGAAACAGGAAGGATGCTTGTGTTCAGCGAGCCTGTCTGAATTAGACAGTCTGGGACCCCAGCCCTTGGAATGATGTCACCTGCTGCAGGGTGGGTCTCCTCACCTTGTTTACCCTCATCTAGATAGTCTATAAAGGCAAGCCTGGAGGCTACGCTAACCTCCACAACTTCTTACAGGCATGCTGCCCAGAGACTCTTCGTCTAGAGATTCTGGATTCTGTCAAGTTGACACAGTGTTGACCATCACCGATGTGATGTGCCCCAGGCCCATAGATAAGCATTAGACTAAGAAAATCCGTGAGGTCTTTGTGCAAGTTTCCTGCAAGTGTGTTTGAGCGCTAATCACTGGGAGTTGAACATTAGATGTCTTATAAGCGCATTGCATTCACATAGCACTAAAAATAGCAGTCTTGTGTATTTTCCTCATTTGCTTGTTCCTTTAGGCAGCTTGGGTTGGCCTCAGACTCCACAGTCGGTCTTGAACTCCCTCCTCCTTCTTCAGTTTGTAATCCCAGGGAGGACCATAGGCATGTGCCATCAAGCTGGCTCTGGTTGTTTCTGTTTTTCAACAGTAGGCAGGTAGTTTGAACATTAATATATATGATAAAGTTGCATTTCAAACTTTACATTTTCATTTCTTCATCCAGTCCATTTAGTAAGTTGCGCATCCCCTTTTCGTTAAGCTTGTGTTTTAAGTACAGCCTGTGATGACTCAGTACTTCCCCCACGGGGACCCACAGGACAGGAGCCCGAGTCTATGAGGAGAAATATTTTTCGGCAGGCCTAGTTCCTTTTTTTTCCCCCAAGACAGGGTTTTTCTGTAGCTTTGGAGCCTGTCTTGGACTAGCTCTGTAGCCCAGGCTGGCCTTGAACTCACAGAGATCCGCCTGCCTCTGCCTCCCGAGTGCTGGGATTATAGGTGTGCGCCACCACCGCCCGGCCCTAGTTACTTTTATTTGACTAGTATCGACACTCCCTTTGTTACCCATTTATATGAAACACATCCAGGAAATTGGAAGATACACAGAGTGTCAATACCGTACAGACTGATGTTGCCAGAATGGAAGCTGCCCAATGGGCATTACTGTGCCACCTGTTTCAAGGAAGCTGGTGTTCTCTGACTTACACTTGTGTGCTGTGGCTTGTGTGTGCCTGTGCTCCTGGATAGGAACATCTCCAGTTTTACACACACACACACACACACACACACACACACACACACACGCACACATACACAATTTGACATGGCATCAGAACCATTGATGATGGGCCTTGTTTGGGGCCCATGTTGAGACTGTTCATCAATGGGACAAAATACCCGATCTAAGCAGTGTGAGGAAGGATTGGTTGTGGCTCATGATTTCAGTCTGTCATGTGCGAGAATGTGATTGGGCAAAGCAGCTCCCATTATAGCCGGCAGGAAGCAGGGGAGAGGAGCCTCCACTGCACATGTTCTCTGCCCTTCTTCCACCCCGTCTCGGTCCTTAGCCTGTGGAGTAGGGCTGTCCATATTCAGGACAGGTCTCTGCTTGGTCGCTTGTGACTGGAGACACCGTTTGAGACCCTCTCATAGGTGTGTCTCACCAATCTAAGAGCTTTCCAATTCGGTCCAGTTCATGATCAATGTTAACTAACCAAGGCAGGAACATGTACGGAGTTGAGGCTCTACCTCCTGGCTTTGTGATTTTAGGCCAGTGTTTTTACTTCTGTAGGCCGTACTTGCTTTTCATTAGAGGAGCCTTTACCAGAGATATAGTCCTTTGAAGCCCTAAGGTTTTAAACATAAGCCTCAAGGGAGAGCTGGCTTTGAAATTGGATATTTGTTGTTTTTTATTTTTTTATTTTTTTAAATTAGCATGCAAACTCTCCTGGTTTGCTTTTTATTGCTGTGAGAAAACACTGACCAAAACCAGCTTGGAAGGGTTTATTTCAGCTGACAGTTTACGTTCCGTCACTGAGGGAACTCAAAGCAGGAACCTGGAGGCAGAAACTGAAGCAGAAGCCGTGGAGGGACGCTGTTTCCTGGCTTGCCCAGTTGTTTCTCATACAACCCAAGACCGCTTGCCCGGAGACACCACCCACAGTGGGCTGTGCCTTCCCACGTCAATCATGAATCAAGAAAATGCCCCACAGGCTTGCCTACAAGCCAGTCTAAGGGAGGCATCTTCTCAGTTGAGGTCCCTCTTCCCAGCTTGTGCCAAGTTGACACACACACACACACACACACACACACACACACACACACACACAACTGACCAGCACACAAAGTAATGGCTCCACCATGACGTCTTCATGCATGCACTTTAATCGTGGCTATATCTCTACCTTCTCTCATTCCCCATCATTCTGGTTCCTGCCCTCTGTGTAGACAGTTCCCCTTCAACTTCTACATCGTGTGTGTGTGTGTGTGTGTGTGTGTGTGTGTGTGTGTGTGTGTGTATGAGCATTTAGAACAAACTGATTGGTATCTCAGCATCATCCTAGAAAACATGGTCTCTTACGGTCACTCACGGACAGCAGTATTTAGCCTCTGCATTTAGCCCACATGGCGTCTGCCACAGGAACATTCTGATGAGTGTAGTTGGAAGATTTCCTGTGTCCCTCCTGGTCCGCGGTCCCACAGCTTTTTTTTAATAAAATAATCACTCAGAAGCTTATATTAATTAAAACTGCTTGGCCATTAGCTTAGGATTATTACTGACTATCTCTTACACTTAAATTAACCCATAATTCTTATCTATGTTTAGCCATGTGGCTTGGTACCTTTTCCCAGTTCTGCCTTGTCATCTTGCTTCCTCTGTGTCTGGCTGGTGACTCCTGACTCAGCCTTCCTCTTCCCAGAATTGTCATCTGCTTACCCTGCCTATACTTCCTGCCTGGCTACTGGCCAATCAACTTTTTATTTATCAACCAATCAGAGCTACACACATTCACAGCACACAGAACGACATCCCATAGTAGATGAGCTTTTGATGATGTATCTGTACATTTAGAAGTGAGAGAGAGAAAGAGAGAGACAGAGAGACAGACAGAGAGACAGACAGAGAGACAGAGATGGAGAGAGACAGTTAGGATCCTGACTTAGGCTCAAGTTCCATGCAGGCCTAGTTTGACATGTAAGTCTCATCTGCCTGCAGTGACTGACCTCTGTTCTGCCTAAATATTATCCTTAGGTAAAATTGTCACACTGAAATTCCAGCAGTTGGATCCCATTGAAAGAGGCTGTTGCCATTGGGATTAAGTTTGTGACATGGGAACTCCAGGGATACATTCAGATAGCATCCCATTGCTGAGTGGAGGTAATTTTGGAGGGACGGTGTACGTGTGTGGGGGACACGTAATATTGATTATTGACTTCGTCATCTACAGAGGGATACTTGTGAGAGTGTAGAGAAATGCTGTTGGTAATTTCACAGAGTCAGAAAGAGGAAGCCGTGGCAGTCTGGGTTGAATGGGGTTATATATATGTTCACCCGAGCTGAGGTTAGGGTACATAAACCCAGGAGACAGAAGGGAGCTTCGTCAAATGAAGGGGGGGGGTGCCAAAGGGCACAGAATCTTTAAGAACATATTTTTGGGGGGGGATGCTGAGGAATTGATTTCTTCCTCTGCTTCATTTTTTATGAACTCTGAGTCTTGCTGGGCAGAAAATGTAAAGCAGGGAACCAGGGGATTTAGTCAGCATCACGGAGAACTTCTAAACCTTGTGATATGCGTTGCTCTTGGGCAACTTATTTCCATGTGTGTGTCTGTGTGTGTGCGTGTGTGTGCGTGTGTGTGCTTTCATTTGACTGAAGAATTGTAAAGAACCTTGGGCCCTTGGGACCTAGTACTTGCCCAGCAACCAGAACCTTTTCGTCTTACCTTTCTAGAAATGAGAACTTCTAGTTCCACAGGGCATGGCACTATACGATAAACTGCACTTGAGTGTGGGTGGGGTCCTGATGGTTTAATTGGCGAACATTTGTGATGTGCATGTGCTAAGACTCTTTGGATTGTTTTAAAGAGCCAGCTGAGACTCTAGGTACTCAGCAGTTGCTCAGTTCGTGGCTCCAGGTCATACTAAATAGGCTGTCTAGTTGTGGCTCTGCTCTGGGTGGTAGAACGGCCTTGGCTGAGTCAGCTTCTAGAGGATGATGAGCAGTGTTGTCCGGGACCTCCTCCTTTCCCCTGTCCTGAGAGGTCTGGCCAGCGGAATTCACCCCGTTACACTGTTTCCAATTGTAGCCAACCTCCTATCTTCCTTCCCCCCTTCCCTTCCACACTCCCGGTGATGTAGGTGAAAAAAATAAAAATAACTCAGAGTTATACGTATTACATAATTCTGTAGAAATTAATTTAATTAAAAAGATTTAGGTCCACGCCTGTCAGCCAGCACCTCTTTTCTATGACAACATGCTTGAGAAAGTCAGCCTAAAAGGAAAGGTCTGTTTTTGCTGACGGTTGTAGGAGTTTCTGGGCCTGTGGCTCGGGGCCTACGGTGGCACAGTACACCCAGGAGGGAGGGCATGGGAACTCTGGCTCCTCACCTCAGGGTCTCTAGGCCCCTATAACCTCTTCAGGAGGGTGCTGCCAATGACCTGCTTTTCTCCAGGACCTACCTTCTAAACAGTTTTACAACCCCTAGGAGCTTCCAGGCTGGAAGACAAGCCTTTACCCCTGAGCCTTTGGGAACGAGTCCGGACCCCCTTTCTGGCAGTCTCTGGATCTTTCTGTAAGGGAAGCTAAGGGCGCATTGTAATGCCATTCCGATTTTCTCCTTTTTAATTTTTTTTTTTGAAGCCCAAGGATGATTTTATTAGAGTTTTAAAAGAAAACACCACAGGGCAGGCAAGCCTTAAAGCTCAGCAGCTGCCCAGAGGAGGAGAAGGACAAAACCATGCTGTTTGGGTTGTCATCTTGAAGGGCTGCCCCATGGCGGTAGGCAGCCCATGTCGGGGAGCCGGGCTTTTGAGAAGGAATAAGAGGTATCTGGAAAGCATACCTAGCTTCTGTCTAACGAAAGAGACGGGGAGGGGGGGTAAGGATAGGAGGAAGGTGTGGGGTGTGGGGGAGCTGAGTCTTTCTGGATTAGGGCTCTTTATTTACCCATGTTTTGATGGCTTTTGCATCTCTCATCTACAATGAACTGCTTGTTTTATTTATTTATTTATTTTTATGTGACTGGTACTTTCCTGGTCTTACTCACCTAGAAGCCAGTGCATTTACATAACTGATAGCTTTCTGATCAGTTTGGGAGCCGAAGCTCCCATCCAGCGGAGAGCCCAGGCGTGCTGAAGCTTCCAGTAGCTTTATGTATTTTCTAATGAGCGGATTAACAGCCCCTTAACTGATTCTGTAGGCTAAGAAAGGACACTGGGTGAATCCTGCATGGCAGTAGTCATCACTGTATGTTTGCAACTTTTAAATACAGGACGTCTCAGGAGCGTGTTGGTAGTTTATCCCAGAGCCTTACTGTCCATCTGTCAGCCTAGCCTGGGAAGTTCTTTTTGTGTCCGGTTTAAATCCCTGGCCTTGTCCTCTAATCTCCTCACTGTCCCATTTGAGTGGAAAGGAAGCTCCCTTGTTTCTTGTCCGCTCTTGACCTTGCAGGCCATTCTCCAGCCCTGGCTCCCCATCGCCTCCTTTATCTCTGCTTAGTAACTGTTTCCTTTATGCGTCCCCTCAGGACTCATATATCTGAAACATTTTTGTCATGTCAGTCACTCACCTTTGGCTGTTCTCCAGCTCCTGCTCATCTTTTTTTTTTTTGGGGGGGGGAAGGGAGGGGGATTCAAGTCCCCAAGTGCTCTTCGCGGGGTAATAGAGTTCTCAAAAGAGCTCCGGGTTGTCATGGGACATTCCTGAGCATGCTGCCTGCTTTCACGCGATTTTACACGTGCCTTTAAGGAGGCAGCCTGAGTTGCTGATTCCTTCTTTAGTATCATCACTTAAATGAGTTTTATGCCCCATCTTTTCAATTAAGCCGTCCCCTGCTGTTTCTGTGATCTTTATGGTAGCACCAGCAATTTGCAGCTGTTAGTAGGCATTGAAAAAAAAATATGTCAGTCTGGGCTGGAGAGATGGCTCAGTGGTTAAGAGTCCCGGTTCCTCTTCTGGAGGACCTGGGTTCAACCCCCAGCACCCACACGGCTGCTCATTACCGGCTGTAACTCCTGCCCCAGGAGGATTCAAAGCCTTCTTCTGGCCCGTACAGACACTGCCTACACATGGTCAGCATATATGCTGGCAAAACACCACATAAAAATAAAAAATAGTGCCAGGTGGTGGTGGTGCACGCCTTTAACCCCAGCACTTGAGAAGCAAAGGCAGGAGGATCTTTGTGAGTTCGAGGGCCAGCCTGGTCTACAGAGTGAGATCCAGGAAAGGTGCAGAGCGACACAGTGAAACCCTGTCTCGAAAAAACAAAACAAAAATAAAAAATAAAAAAATTAAATAAAAAATAGAGATTAAAAGGAAAATGTCCATCCAATGTTGTTTCTTGATGCTTAGTTTTAAACGTATATATAACACTTAATGTACTTGTCCTCTGTCAGCATTAGATATCAAATTTTCTCTAATGAATTATGTTTCAGTTTTGTCTCCTGTACCCAGTTGTAAGGAACTCTAGAGAAGTAATTGTGTGTGTGTGTGTGTGTGTGTGTGTGTGTGTGTGTGTGTGTGTGTATACTATTTTTATCTGTTGTTTAGTGTGGGGGGAGGGTACTGGGGTGATTGATTTTGCATGCTAAGCATGTCCTCTGCCTCTGAATAGGCTCAGCCCATCCTTTCCTTTGGATAAAAAGGCTCAGGTATTCAGTTCAATAACTACTACTTGATGGGATTAGTAGAGTCCCGAGATGGGATTGGTCAAGTCCCTGTCTTTGTAAGTGTGGAGTACCCCAGCACGCATGGAATTTTAGTGAGCTTAATCACACTCACTTTTCCATTATTTTAGTCAGCTGTGAAAGTATTACCCAGTGGCTGTGTAAGCCCTCATGCAACCTAGCTGTAATTGAACCTGAGTTACAGTTCTCTTGAGGATGGCCCTTGAAACATTTGTGTTGCGCCCACCAGGGTGGTCTAGAAATCATGTTTTCCTAGTTTATTACAAAAAAAAAAAAAGTTCTGAGTTGAACTGAAAGGTGAAATCCGTGATGTGTTCTCTCATGTTCCCCAGACAAACCATTCTCACCTAGAGGAGCGTGAAATAGACCTAAATACCCATCAGGCATCTTGGTCTTTACCAAAGTCCTTATGATTACTTTGCTTGCACATCTGCTTTGCCATGAGAATGTTCCAGTGAGTAAATGCCTCTGTTCCAGTGCAGGCTGACTATATTCTAAGCAATTCCTGGGGTTAGTAAATCCCTTGGATGGTTGGAAGTGCAGATAATGATGTGGTTAACAGTAATGCCTCCTCATTTTAAATCCCATGAGGGGCAACATGTACATTCAAAAGTAAATCAAAATTCTTGAGAATGAGGAGAAAGGGGTAGTTACGGCTATAAATTAGTCTCCAGGGACCTTTTCCAATTCCCACCTCAGAAGTCAGCCAGCTATGCTGTGAAACGTGACAAGGGCCCAGGGCCTCTAGAGTGAAGATACCTGGAAGGCTGATTCTCTGTAATCGTTAATGTATCACGGTGTTTAACAATATGCATGGAAATACCTTGAGTTATTATTCCTTCTCCTGGGAGAGTGAGCTATCTGATACCGACAAGTAATTGACACTGGGTCTACCTGACATCTCATCACAGATTCAAGAGAATGGCAGGTCTGGCAGAGGAGCATGCTAGGAGGGCCTGTGGTCCTCCTGGTGTTCTGTGAATGAAGAGCTTTGTGTGGAGGGAGTGGGAAATTCTATGTGACTATTTGTTATGTAAATCCACGTGTTGCTAGGTTTATTTGAACTTAGTTCTGTTCTGTGTAATCCACGCTTTCTTTTTGTTCCTGGACTAAGAGGGGAGTTTTTTTTTTTGTTGTTGTTGTTCACACTGACCTTAAATATAGACTCCCCAGACTCCCACACCCAGCTTTCTTCTATGTGCAAATGAGTTAGCATCAGGCTAGTATTTGGGCAGTGGCTACTTCTCATGGACAATGACTATCTAGTCTTTTTGTGATGGTCCATGTGAAAGTCACTCCTCCTGTCTGCTAACTCTGTGCTGTTGGTCGTTTAGGACTTTTTCAGCGTGCCTTATCTCCAGTGATATATATTGAACTTTAGAATATATGAAAAATTGTGTTTTGGTTCTGAATATGACAGTGCACCAAAATACATTATGCACCTGGGTGGAAAAACCAGAATTTCTTGGAATTATCAACAGACATACTGGGACCATAAGACAAAGAATAGACTAGGTGGGTCAGAGATAAATTGAGGCAAACACTGATTTATAATTTGATGGCTAAATCTATTGTTAAGTCAATTGAATGTTATTTGACAACTTTTCGGTTTCTGCTCACGTAGAAGTAGATAGCAACTGGACCAGCAAGATGGCTTAGTGGGTGATGGGAATTTCATGGTAGAAGGGGAGAACCAACTCCTGAAAGTTGTCCTCTGATTTCCCCACATGCATGTGCCACACACGCTCTACTCACACACACTCATCATAATAAATAAAAGAAAAAAATTTAAAAAGTAGGTAGCAACCATTTATTGGTTGTTTCGGAATGAAAACAGCAATTGTAAAGTTGGATAGGTAAGATGATGAGACTATGTTAAGAGCTGGTGCTATGGAATATTGTGTATCTGATTCCAGAAACTCAATTCTCAACATACTACCCTGGAGGGGATATGTCACAACGTTTTTCTGTGTTAAAGGAGGCAGAAGTATGCTTTAGCAATGCCGTGTCTGTGAGTTGCACCTGGGTTTGTCGTGAATGAATGCATGCTTCTCAAGCACTCGTTTTGTATGGCTTGACGAAAGAAGCGTTGAAAATTTCATAAGCTCGTGTCCCAACAGTCTCTGAAATGTGTACATGCATTCCCCCTTCAGCGTGGCTTGTAACAGGAATCTAATCGCTCTGCCTTCCCACATCTCATGCTTCTCTGGTGTCTGAACAGTAAGTACCTCAGAGCCCTCACTCTGGTAGGCCTACAGGCCACCACTGTCTCTCACTCTGGTAGGCCTACAGGCCACCACTGTCTCTCACTCTGGTAGGCCTACAGGCCACCACTGTCTCTCGGCACTAAGTATGCACCTACTTGGCACAGACAGCTGTGATCAAAGGTGACCGGAACAATGCCTAGCTTTGATTAATGATTACGCAAGGCTTTTTTTAATGTTTGAGCGAGGAACGATACCACAAACAGTTTCATTAATGAATAAATAGAGGGTAAAGAACAGAACTGTTTGGGATGACTCTCCAACCCTAAGTCATTCACAAGTAAAGACGCTGCTCCCGAGACAGACTGAGTTTCCTGAAGAAGGAAGCCACCTTTGTCCCTAGTCACCAGGGCATTTCTTACAGGTGAGGTCACGCCATGCTGCTGATAAGTCTGGTGCCTAAAGAGGGGCTGCTGAGGCTGCCACTGCATTCCGTTTCTCACAGTCCCTAAAATGAGGCTTAAATGTACCTGTGCATTAAAAGCTTTTGAAGGACAAAGGCAACCTCAGAGGCTTTGAGAACCATGAACTGACAATAAGAAACAGTATGCTCTGTTTTTCAGATAGCCTCCTTTGGAACAAAAGAACTATTCACTTTGACATGACTTTCATGTGGTTGTGTGAAAAGGAGGCAGATGGTCATCTTGTCACGTGCCTGAGTTTCAAGGATGCTTGACTGAGATCACTTGAAACAATAGTTTTCAGTTATTCTGATTTAATGAAGTCATGGAGAGGAATTGTGTTGGGGCTGTATACATATTGACACTCCTGTTTCTCAGTAGATTTCCCCCCTCCCTCATAAAACTCACAGAGTGAAAATGTTTAGTGAGTACCAGCTTGAGCTGTCTGTATAGAAACAGTCTCCTCGCCGGTCTTGTTCCACGGTGTCGTTTTTTATTTTTTTGAGACAGGATCTTGCTGGGTTACCTAAGTTGGTCTTGAATTCCTGGCCTCACCTGGTTTTCCTTGTTTCAGCCTTCTGAGTCCTGCAACTATAGGCGTGTGCCAACTGCTTCGTCTTCTAGAAGCTCCCGTCCGCCTATGATAGTGCAACACGTCACTCTTTAACACAAAGCTACCCGATGATAGTGGCCTACCAGACTTGAGCAAACATGGCCAAGTCTTGCCTGTCTGTTCCCCTTATCTGTTCAGTTTCCATGGTATCTTTAAGCCATACAGGCTGTTCATGATGCTCTGAGGGCCTCAGGCCTTTGCCTCTGTGCCTTGCTTTGCTGGTTGGATGAGCCACCTTTACCCAGCTCTTGTGGCTGTCTAGTCTCTTCTCAAATGTCACTGAACAAAAAGGTCATCTCAGACCACTGTTTCCAAAAAACCAGCCCTCAGGTTTCTGTCAACCTTCTAGACTTAACTGTTTTTTTTTTCTATGGTTGTCCTGGGAATAATGATGCAGAAACCATTTTTGAATCACAATAATCTAATCGTTCGAAAACCGTGAAATCAAATGAACAAAGCCTAGAGTGGGAGAGAGGCTTGAAGACCTGACAAGCCATCTCAGAAATGATTTCCATTGAGTGTAGTTTCCTCCAGGGCTGGTCTGAGGTTCACCTGTCTCCATCCCAACCTGCTGGATCTGCTTCCCTGAGGCTGACTGAGACCTAGGCATCTTTGGTTTGCAAATTCTGCAGGGGATTCTTTCACTGGCTAGTGTGGAAGGTCCAGCATTTCCACGATGTTTGCACCATAGTTGTTAGGACTTGGGGGTTTAAGGTTGCAAGTCTTTTCCCACTGATAATATTGGGAATATTTTATCTTAAAAATATTGCTTGATAGGAGAAGTTGCAAAGATGCTGGGACAGGAGTCATTGCCCAAGCAAGGTTTTGGGGGAGTGGTAATGAGGATTTTCATGTTTGTGTTTGAATCACACTCAGATTAATCATGGGAGTGGGTCTAATAATAGTTTAATGGTGGATGGTAACCTTGATGGGCTGGAGCCAAGGGGCATCACAGTCACACCATGCAACAGAGCTCACATGGTTTAGGGGGTGGGGGATGGTTCAGAGGCAAGCCTCCAGTGATCAAGAACAGAAGGAAGAGAGTAGGGTGAGAAGGGGTTATAGTGCATGCGCATTGGGAGAGTACTCTACTCATTGGCCGCAGTGGTTACAGTGCCCCATCTCCGCATCTCTGCTGCTGCTGCTGACCTGCTAGGTCAGGAGGGCAGGCCGGTGTAAATGCCTGAATGCTAACAGTGGGTTTAGCGAGGGAACTCCCCTTCGATGGAAGAGTGAGAGACAGTCATTTAGCGTTATAGTTTTGGTTCCTGTGAAAATGTTACCAAGAGGGTTAACAGTCTATAAATTCTCCCAATCCCACCAAAGTATCTCTTTGATGTCTAATACTCTATAATATACAATAACTGCTCATATACGTAGATATAATTATCAGGTTTTATTTAAACCAGAAGAGCTGAAGAAGTGGGAAATCCAAGGCTGAGTTTTCCAAGCACTCTAAGACTTCCTAGGAGGAAGCCAGCTCCCACTACCCAGGAAGTTGTATCTCAGTGTTTGAGCTGTACGGTCAACTGTCCACCGTGTGGGGTCCTTTCAAGACTCCAGCTTCTGCTTTTGATGTTTTTTTAAATATTGTTTTGTTTTTTGTTTTTTTTAGCAATAGCTGTATTCTCCCTTTTATATAGATGGGTTTCTTTCGCTTTATAGTTGGAGCTTGGGCCCTCTAGTTGGAGGAACTGGCCTCCTTTACTGCCTCCTTGGGTGGAGTTCAGGAGTGCAGATGTTGGCTGTGGGCCTGTGCCAGAGCACATCCTGTTTGTTCAGATGCTTCTAACCCTTCTCCATCCCTCGGGCCCTCCAATCCAGCCTGTGATAATTTAAGATACAAACAGAAGCCTCCCTCCTCCTCCAAATCAGATGAAACAGCCCTGGGGATAACATTTGCTGCCTTCCTGCCAGAGGATGATTTTGTTGAAGATAATATATTATATTCATTTAAATTTTTTGCCCCCTCCCCCGGCTTTTTGTTTTCTACGGTAGGGTCTCACCATGAAGCCAAGGCTGGTCTCAAACTTTATTTGTCTCCTGTCTCAGCCTCCTGAATGCTGAGATAGCAAGTGTGAGTTATCTCACATCCACCCACCTTTAAGTCCCTTTTAATACAGGAAATGTATGCATACATTAATTTGAATATTTTAAATTTGGGTCCATTTTGCATGGAGTAGAACCATAATAATAACAGAGGCTTAAATTTTCTTAGTTCCAAATAGATGACTTTTTGTTTGTTTGTTTGTTTTCGAGATGGAGTTTCTCTGTGTAGCTTTGGAGCCTGTCCTGCCCAGCTCCAAATAGATGACTTTAAAAGGGAGGCTTTACTTCTTTCCCAGAGGCTTCCCAGCAGTGAGAGGGAGGCCTGGGTGATGGTTGTTTGGACCTGCACTGATATGGGCTTGTGTACAAAGAGTGTAAGTGAGAGTAAATAGTAAGCAGGTGTGGCAGTGCAGTGACTTGGCTAGTTCACAATTATGCACGACTAACACTGGGAAGTCCTGAAAGCAGAGTGGAAATGTTATTATCACAAAAAAGTACAGTCCTGGGCTCCCTTAATTAGGGGGAAATCGAGATGATAATGGTATGCCTTTTTGTGGTTGGGTCATGCAGATGTCGACAAGTATTCTCACACAAACCCAGATGAACGCAATGTCACTAGTTGACAAGTTAAGGGACCACTATTTTATATATGGTTTGTCGTTGATGAAAATACCATTGCATGACACATGGCTGTGTGAGGTGATGGAGATATCAGTTAAGCCGAGGTGGTCATGTGTTAAGACATCATGCTATATACTACAACAACGTCTCCTTTGTTGCATGTAAAACCAAAAACACCCACACACACAAAGCACAGTAGTATCTGTGAACACAGTTTCTCAAACTTCCTTTAAGTGTTGAATCTGAGTTTATTATCAAATACTTGAGAGTTTTTAATTAATGCTGAAAAAGTCAACTGGCCAGGACGAGCATAGGTGTTCCAGGGTCTGTGGTGATGCTTGGTGCTTTGGGCTTCTTATACATGTTAACGTCTTTCAAGGGAAACTTCCTTATGACTACGTCTTAGGTTCTACTTTGCAGTTATTCTAGTCTTTAAAATAGTATACTTGTGTGCCGTGATATAGAAATATTTGAAAAGGTAGGGGAAAAATGGTTCAGTGTTTTAAGGCCACAGACTATGTCTTCTGATTCTTCCAGAAAAGTCGTGGGTCAAAAGAAAGTTAATTTGGGGGCTGGGGATTATAGGTCAGTGGTTGAGCACTTGCCTAGCCTGTATGAGGTCCAGAGTTTGAGCTTCAGCCCTGCCAAAAAGAAAGAGTTTCCTTCGAGAAGTTATTTTAAATTATGACCCGTCTGTATACAGACTGAGTGGCAGTGACTGGTCATGGATGTCTGTTTCATTCCTGAGCAGTTGTGGTTCAGAATTCACTTCATTAACCTCTCGTTATTAGCCTTCCCCCCTGCGTGTTGCTTGGGTTCTTGGCCTTCAGCATATTTTAATAAAGATATGTGATGATAACAAAGCTATTCCCCTTATACAAAGTGGGTGGATTTATAACCAGTCTTGTTGGCACAATCTTGGCAGAAACATCCATCCACATATGGTTGTGAAAAGGCAAGAATTCCCAGTTGAAGAGGAAGGTAGGTAACAAAAAATATTGATGCCTCATTATGTGTGTGATATTCCACTGCATGTAAGAAGTGGCTGAGGGTGGTGCTGAACCATTAAGCCTCATTTTCGTGGGTTTGTGGAGAACTGACCCTGGATTGCACACGGGCAGAGGACTAAACAAAATCAGCTTTGAAGTTATTTAAATGTCAATTTTTATGTCTGCAATAATTAAATAGGTAGTTTCAAAAATCAGCTAGGAAGAAAATAGGGTAGAGAAGCTTCAGAGGCCGTGTCTGAAGTGATAGAAGGCGGGGCTACAGGT
The DNA here is from genome assembly GCF_903995425.1 of Onychomys torridus. Lineage (NCBI taxonomy): Eukaryota > Metazoa > Chordata > Mammalia > Rodentia > Cricetidae > Onychomys > Onychomys torridus. The sequence continues at coordinate 53,319,661 of NC_050459.1, forward strand.
AGGAGGGAGCGGAGGCAAGATGGTAATGATATTTTTTTTTGCAGCAGTACATGAGAGCAGCTAACATGTTTATATGGTGGAAGTGAACATTCACAAAAGCTGACAAGCCCCTAAGAATTTTTATTTAGCAGTTAGATGGTGTGGAACGTAAGCCCTGGCTCTAATGGTTGGCCAAGTTGTGCCAGATACAAGAGGTAATGGCTCACTCTCCAGTCAGGGCAGGTCTTGAACTTACCACCGTCACTTCTCATCTTGAGAAAGTTACATCACCTTGATCCAGTTGCCGTTGATGACCTGGAGCCCTGTCTCCGTGAGGACGGCAGGTAAGAATTCAGCTAGCCCAGAGCCTCCTCGGAGCAGAGGTACTGACTGGTAAATGAGGGGTCCTCAGAGGATCTCCCTAGCTTAAAATATTCTTTTTCCTGTCAGTTGAACATGATTCCAGGCTGCTTTTTATGAGCTGTGTGGGAGTTGCACACACTTCCTGTGTGCATGGCACTGGTGGCTTCCTGCCTTCCCTGCAGGGCTGAGCTGCCAACCTAATGCTGACTAAGCTTGGAGACGTTAAAGGAAAAATTCATCCTGCCACTTACTAAAACGGTAATGAAAACTTTAGGGAAGACTTCTGTGTGAGGATATTGCAATAGAAAAGAGATCAGGCTCAGCTCCCTGGGTAGCAAAGGTATCAGGGATCTGTAATCAGGGAGCAGATTAAGGGGTCTGTGTCTAGAAAACCACTATGTCCTCATATCTTAGGGAGACAGGAAATAGGCAGTAGACAGGAAGAAGGGCCTGCTTTAGATCTTCAAGGCCCACCCCTAATAATCCAGTGCACTCCTAAAGAGGTTCCACAGCTTTCCAGAGCTGGGGTACCAGCTAAGGACCAGATGGTCCAACACATGAATCTATGAACGGGCATTTTTCATTTAAACCTCAGTTGCCTATATGTAGGTTGCTCTTTTTAAGAATTCATCAAATGAACAAGCCATGTATGTTCGATGTATGTTGGTGTTAATTATTCCGAATGGCTAGTTAAAATGTGGCAAGTAGGAAAATAACTGTTAGCCTTCCGTTTTGACTGGACCATGCATTTTCGTTGATGGGTGAATTAAAATGTGTATGTTTATTTGGTACTTCACTATATATTGCTTTATGAAGGTCATAAATGATGTTGCATGAGCTGTCTTTTTTTTTTTAAATGCAACATCATTGCAGAGCATCTGTTTTTAGCTCCTAGAGATGAACACAGATCCTTTATTACTAGTGGTATTGGTGTGTTTCAGCTACTCAGAGCACTGGATAATGAGGGCATAGATGGGAATACTTTTCATGCATTTCTGCAAAGTTCTATGCTTAACATATCCTTGAGAAGTGACATTGTTTTCTGTACCTAAAACTGTTTAAGGAGTGGGTGGAAATACCTATTAATCTGGGCTGTGTCGTGACTTGTGCATGTTTCTATGTGCGGTGTAGTGTAGATTCAAATGAGCCTTCAGATATCCTTTTCTTCCCCCTTGTAAAATAATACAACCACATCGGGGGTGGATTCCTTCTGAGTTTCAGGATCCCGGTGATAGTCAGAATGAATTTCTTCTAATGTGATCATTCCCATACATATATATTCTATGTAAGTTTGTTTAATTCCCCCCGGAGGCATTAAGTTTTTTTATATTTTATTATTTTTATGTATATGAGTGTTTTAACTGCATTCGTGTTTATGCACAGTACTTTCAGATGCCAGAAGAGGTAGGCAGTCTCAGTGCCAAGGACGGAGGTCCTCTCTGAACTGACCCTTGTTAAGCCCGGCCTGTGATCTCAGGAAGCGTGTTCTTATTTCCACTACGAGAAGGCAGACTAGGGTTGCTCCCTTTCCCATCTTATTCCACGTCCGCCACTTTTCTGTCTTGTGGTTCCTTATTTGCCACGAGCCACCTGACAATGCCATTTCTTACAGTAGCCACATTGATGGCCTTATAATTCAAATCTACTTCGAAAACCCTTCCAAAGCACAGTACGTGAACAGAAAGATGTATTCTTAAGGTGTAAGTCTAGTCCTTTCCTCCACTTTTTAGGAAGTCTTTCTCTTGTTTTCTCCAGTAAAATCACGCGGACTCAAGACTTTGAAAGCTTGTCCTTGGCCACTCTGGTCCTTCATGTGGCCAACCACACTGTGGGCACACCTAGTCATCTCTTCTCTTGTAGTCATTTTGATTCTCTTCGACTTAAGTAAGAAAATGCCTGTTTCGATCACCCTGGCAGGAGGGTATACCCTTGGATGTGTCCCATGGTTCTAAGAATGGTCTGAATCCAGTTCCCTGCCTCCCTGTGTGTCTAGGATCATCCCAGATTGGTTTTCCCCGTCACATCACGTCTGTTCTGCTCATTGCCTTGGTTGGCAGTGACTAGCTGCCAGGGGCTGCTTTTTGGGTAGACATTACTGTGTATGTCACCCAGCCAGTTGGCACCACGCTTTGGCTCCTTCTGTGAATCTCTTTCTCGCTGCCTGGCAAGAGAATCTGTTCATTGAGAAGCAAGAGTGTGTGTATATTTGTGTGTTTGCGATTGTTTACTTGTGCAGTTTTGGCAGGAGATGAGGCAAAAGTCTTTTAAAAAGACTTTTAGTTTTTATTTAAAAAAAATGTTTCTCCCTTCCTCCCATGCCATTTTGCAGCAGAGGATAATCAGGATTTGGTTTTTTTTTTTTTTTTTTTTTTTTTTCAGTTTGCTGTGCTAATTGGTATACATTAGCATTTAGTGAACATTTGTCATTTTGCTATTGGAATAATAAAAAACAATATAGAAGAATTTATGTATTTACAGATCCACTCCTTGAATTGTAGAGACCTGTGACCGTCGTGATGTGGCAGGGAGCTAGCTAGCTTGCATGACGACATGCGAGCTCACATTTGCCAGGTGATGCTCTGGATGCGGAGTGCACACTGGCTTACTTAAGTTTCATGGCAGCAGTATGAGGTAGCCACTACTTTTATAGATGCAGAAATAGACTCGGGAAGGTTAAGGAACTTGTTTACACTTACATGGCTCCTGGTAAAAGTATCGCTCTCAATCATCCGGACCACCCTGAAGCCTGGAAGGTTGAATGTAACAGAACGTAGGTCTCATCATACACGTCTCGTGAGCCCCTGCTCGTGGTGGGCAGTGTGCTCACTCAGACCCAGGCCGACAAAACTTCATCTCAGCACTGGCTTTGAGGAGGGAAGCTGGCAGCTGAGTGCTGGCCTATCCTCTACCTGGAAGTATTACATTTGACTTCTCACATTTTCTCGGGTGAAGCAAATTATTCGGCCATAATTCTACCTCCGGGAGGTGGGGAGGCCCAGCCCTGGCATGAGGGAAGGAATCGGTGTTGGTGGGAGAGCTGGAGGTGGAACCTAGGCAGCTGGGCAGCAGCCGTGGTGCCAGGGACTCCGCCGGGAAAATGCACGGCAGGTGTCCTGAGGCCCCTGGTAACCAGGACAGCTGCGGCACATGCAGTACAAGAAATGCCAGTGGAGGAAATTAATCATATCCGCTATCATGTGCTCATTCTAGGGGGTTGCAGCTATCTATATGATACTGTATGGCAGGCGTGTAGCACAACAGGTAAGAACACACTGCATCCCTCCCTCTGGGCCCTCCAGGCCTCTTCCGCCTCCTCCCATGCCTGGCATTGAACTCAGAGATGTGCTAGACAACTGCCTGACTGTTGAGCTGCATCTGAGTCCCACGGACATGGATTCTTCAATTAGTCTGCCTGGGCCCGAATGCCAGTACAGTCACAACTTAGCTATGGGACTGTGGGCAAGGAATTTACCTCTATGCTTCATTTAAACGGGACCTATCTCATGGATAGCAATGAAATAGATCTTAAAAACTGTGTTTGTGTGTAATACTGTGGGAATAGTAGATAAAGTCCCTGAAATGTCAGGTTCTTTTTTTTTTTTTTAACCATGAATTTTGTCACGTCACTGAAGAAATGACATCTTTAAAAAAAACTATAGACAAAAAAGTTCGTTGTTAAAGTTGATCTGTCAAGATACCACTGCACACATCATTGGGTTATAATGCATAAGTACCGTTTTGCATTTAAAATTTGAGTATTTGGGGCCTGGCATGGTGTCACATGCCTGAAATTCCAGGACTTGGAAGGGAAGTAGAAGCGGGGTATTGGGAGTTCAAGGCCAGTCTGTACTACCCGAGATCCTGTCTCCAAAAGACAAAAGGAACATAAAATTTCCATGTTCTTGTTTTTCCACGATAAAAATTACAATTCTCTTTATGAATGTCAATCTAAAATAAAACTTTGAATGCGCAGATCTCAGTGCTTTATGGGAGTAGTCTTGTCCCCCAGATGATACATAGTGTGAGGAGGCGAGGTAGCTGCAGACCTCTGCCTGCCTCGCGCTCCCACAGGAACCATTAACCTCCCCTGTCAGTTGTGCCGACACGGACAAATCCATCTAGAGATGGAAATAAGTTTACTAGGAATTGTTTTTCGTAGATCCCTTAGAATATAAAGTGCTTGTATGTCTGCTGTAACTATCATGGTACTGGGCATGTGCGGTAAGCCGGCTTCCAACACCGTCAGGGAATTCTTTATGAGGAAGCCATGCTGAGGGGCAGAGTACGGTCTATAGAAGACAAACACATGTTAGTGAATTCTTACCTAGGAAGCTCTTAGGACATCCCTGTTTGGATATAGTGATGTTCTTCATCGAAACGTTCCTCAGCTGCTGTGGGGCGGTGTAGCTGAGGGGTTGGCTTTTAATTGTGTTAATTATCACTTCCAGTGATAACTGGAAGATGTGGTCTCTGGCTTAGGATCATGTTGTCAGCCATGGTTTCTCAACCTTGTGTGGACCCAGTGTGTGTGTGTGTGTGTGTGTGTGTGTGTGTGTGTGTGTGTGTGTGTACACTGTACATATTACATAATGTTTTTTAATAGGAGAAGGTGTCTCTTCTGTACATTGCAGGATGGCATCTCTGGACTCCCCCTACTACATGCCAGTGGCCCTCTCTTTTTCAATCCCTTGATTAAAATCATAGTTGGGGCAATCAAAATTTGCGGTGGGCAGGTGTTCCGGGAGTAAGGGTGGGGGAAAATTTCACTGGAAATCCCGTCTGGTAATTATTTAGAAGAGGGTGCTGCTGACTCCAGGTGGGTGTGTGCACTAAGTGGAGGGAAAAACGAATTAGCAGAGTGTGGCCGAGAAGGGGAACAGGCAAGCAGGGTGCTTTCTTTGCCCGAGGCTTTTGCTTTGGGAAAGTGTGGAACATTAGAATGGCGGGTGGAGGGGGTCTCAGAACGTAGGATGTTGAAGCAGACAGACCTAACAGGATAGAAAGAGTTCTATAACTGCCCTGGGGGAGAGGGGGAGGGGCAGGGGGGGGGGGGAGGGGGGGAGGGGAGGAACTCTGGGGGAGGGCAGAGCCTCAGATGTACCTGAAAGCTAGATTTTCAATTACTTCTCTTAATGAAATGTCAGCTTGTAAGGGCAGAGCTGACAATATGAAAGAAGAATAGTTCTGTGGGGATGATGGGATGGAGGGAGGGCCTTTGCTGATTAAGCCGCTCATTATCTGCAGGCCACGGAGAAAATCAGTCAATGAGTTATTGTGGTGAAATATAACTTTCATTTTTACAGCTGCCCGGCAACCAAGGCAATCTCAAATAACTAGATTTGTTTCTAATGACTTACAAGAGCTTTTGTTTATCACTGAACTAAATGAAGGATACCGTAATGCAATGAGTTAATAGGTATAAACCATGTAGAGAGGTGCCTGCCCGTGGTAAGGCTTCACTAAATGTTAGTTATCGTTGTATATTACAGGGAAGACCCTGGGTGAGCATATTCAGTATGCTTCTAGCCTTAGATTCTTGTATTATAATTCCCCCCAAATTGATAATTCCATTATATATGTGTATATATGTTATATGCTAACTGCCAGATAAATACATTATTAAATTAATGAGAACATCCAACTTGCCAGCTCTTCCAAGTGTGTGTGAGTGTGTGAGAATGTGTGTGTATGTGTGTGTGTGAGTGTGTGTAAAACAGGGTCTTGTTATTTTGTCCAAGCTAGCCTTGTACTCACCCTCCTTTTCTTGTCTTAGAGGCAAGCTCCGCTGTGCTTGTCTACACCACAGTTTTAATGGAATTTGCTACACGTGAAGGCTTAGTATTTACAACCAGACTATTCATGCTATGGATTGGTGCGACAGTAGATTACATATGTAGAGTTTAGGGACTGAAGTCCTGCTCACTTGACTGATGGGTGTGAACCTTATTTGGGACTTTTATTTTTATTTATTTTTATGTATGTGGATGTTTTGCCTGCATGTATGCCACATGTGCCTGGCGCCCGTGGAGGCCAGTGGAGGGCACTGGATCACCTAAGACTGAAGTTACAGCTGTGAGCTGCCATGTGGGTACTGGGACTTGAACCCAGGTCCTCTGGAAGAGCAGCCAGTGCCCTTAACTACAGGAGCATCTCTCTAGCCCCTTTGAGATACAGGACTGGCAAGGGGTGGTGAACATACCCAGTAGCAGCTAATTTTCAGAATTAAATTATGGCTCCTCAAAGTAAACTGGTGTGTGTGTGTGTGTGTGTGTGTGTGTGTGTGTGTGTGTGTGTGTGTGGTAATCAGAGAGTTATCTAATCATCTTCAGTTTCTTTGCCCCAGTCATTGCCCAGGAAAATGATATGACCTAAATAGGACATGTAATTTAACCTCAAAGGATTGGAAAGTCAGGGCCAGGAAAATGCAAATACAATAGTTCTAGGGTTCATTTCAGCCTTTTATTCATTAATATGTGACCCCGGGGAAGCCTTTTAATCTAGTCGAGATACTGTTTCCGAATCTGTCACTTTGGATCCCCTGTCCCCATCCAACAGTGAGTGAAAAACTGAAGGGTTTTGAAGGCACTGTGGAGACCACCAGGGTCCTTGTTCGGTCCACCTCTCTGTGGCTTCTCCTTCCTCCATTCCATTCTCCACATTGTTCCAGGGTCCTTCTCCAATGTGGATCTGAACATCTAACTCTTCTAAAAATTCCTTTAAAGTCTACCTTCGTACCTAGAACAAAGTCCAGAAACTTTAGCATGCTCTACGGCGGCTCTACAGAGAGCTGACATCCTCCCCGGCCTTGCAGGTACTTCCTAGGCCCTTCTTGGTTATCTAGATCATGGGGCCCTCTGAGCCTGGTCCTCTGTACCTGCCTTGGTGTACGCTGTCCTCGTACCTGCTGTGCCTGTCTGTTTGGCTAGGGTCCTGGCCTTGCACAGCTGCGGCGTTTTGTCCAAGATACAACTCTGTTGTAAAGTTCTAAACACTGTTGAATCTTTCTCCTTTTCCTTTCTACAATTTTATTTGGGGCTTTAAAAAACGTTTATATGTATCTGTTTGTGTTTGAGCATGTGTATGTATGTGGGCATCAGGACTCTTGGACTGATGATGTTAGATGTCGTTGTGAGCCACCCGGCTAGGGTGCTGGTAACTGAACTTGGGTTCTCTGCAAGAGCACCAGCACTCCTAACCCATGAGCCGTTTCTCCAGCCCCTCTCCTTTTTCTCTTTATGAACCGGAAGTCTTTCAAGTCATCACTTGGGCTAGTGAAGTACCTCGGTTGGCCAGTGCTTGCCTAGCGTGCATGAAGCTGTTTGCCCAGCACCACATAAATGAATGTCGTCTCACAGGCCTCTAAGGCATCAGCTCTCAACCTGTGGCTTGCAACCCCTTTGGGGTTAGAGATTAGATATCCTGCATATCAGACGGTTACATTACAATTATAGCCATAGTAAAATTACAGTTATGGAGTAGCAGTGAAATAATTGTATGGTTGGGGAGTCACCACAGCATGAGGAACTGTATTAAAGGGACACAGCATTAGGAAAATTGAGAACCACTGCTCTAAGGTGAGGTAGAGGTAGGAGGAAACTCAAGTGCTTTCTCAGTTAGTTTGAGGCCAGCCTGGAATACATGAGACCACATCAGACTTCTCCTCAACACACACACACACACACACACACACACACACACACACACACACAAACAAAAAAAAAGACACCAGTTGGGGCAATATTTGAATAGTTAATATTTTTCGGTTAAAGAAAACATTTTAAAACTTGGGTTGACATATTCGTAGAATTTTGTGAAAAAAAAACAACAACAGAATAAAAGTCATTTAAAAGATTTCCTAAAGCTTCCAAATGCACTGAGTTTCTTTCAGTTGAATGTTATTACTTGGCGTGTGAAGAAGGAGACTTTGAAGTGCTTTTTAAAAAGTCTGATGGCTGGAGAGACGGCTCAGAAGTTAAGGGCGTTTGCTGTCCTTGCAGCACCTATAGGGCATCTCACAACTAACTGTGATTCCAATTCCAGGCTATCTGACACCCCTTCCTATCCTCTTTGGCACCAGGCATACGGGTGATGTGCACACATACGGACAAACACTCATACGCATCGAGAAGACATTTTAAACAAAAGTCTGTTGCTCAGATATAGTGAATGGGGGGGACATTCCATGGTTTTATCTGGGGAACAGTATTTTGACCAAGCTGCGTTTGCATTAGTTATAAACATAGTCAAGTTTATATAGTGACTTGCCCCGTTGAAAGTCCTATTGAAGTCTGCGTTTGTTTTTAAATGATAGGCAACAGAACCTTCTTCATATTTGTGTTGTCTGGAGTAAATTTTAATCATAGTTGCAGTTTGGCTTTGATCCTGCATTTGATATTTGCAAATGCTTTTCTGTTTATTTATCCCCTGCACACTTAGAGGCTAAGCTGAGGTTGGCTGTGTTCCCAGCCGGGATGAGTAAGTTGTGAGTGCTTCCTAAATGAGAAATCCTTAGTGGGGATTCACTGGTCATTTATTTTCCTCTTTTCACTGGCATAGCAGGAGAAGGGGGCAGGAAAACTTTCTGAAGACACCTGTGTTAAAATTAGATGCTTCACTGCTTTGGGACTTCTGACAGTGTGCATCAGGGCCCTCTAACAGGGAGGTGTGGTGGACATGCCTCATCATGTATGTGACTGCAGATTAACTATTTTTTTTTTAATGGACATGCATCAATCCATATTTATAGGTGTTTTAAAGAACACACTTTGAAAAAACAAGTCATGTATTGTAGAATTAATTAGTATTAAATTAACATTATTAAAATTTTTAAATTACACTTATTTATTTGTATGTATGTATGTATGTATGTATGTATGTATGTATGTATGTGTGCACATGCCTGCCATAGTGTGTGTGTGTGTGTGTAGATCAGAAAACAGCTTGGGTGAGTTGGTTCCTTCCTTCAACCACTGTGGATTGAACTTAAGTTGTGAAGCTTGGTAGCAGGTACCTTCGCCCAATCTCAATAGTGATTTACAGTTCATTGATTTGTTTATTATTACTTGTGTGTGGGTATGTTGGTGGTTGCACACATTCATGGTATGCGAGTGGAGGTCAGAGGACCCCCTTGTGGAGTTGCTTTTTCTCCTTCAGCGGATGGGTCCCTGGGAATCGAACTCAGGTCACTGAGCCTGTTAGCAAACACCTTGGCCTGCTGAACCATTTCTTTGGCCCCTCAGATGCTTTTTAGAGGGTTCAGAAAATTGTCCCTATTGACATTTAGTGGCCAGAAAAGTATTAGAGAATTGGGTTGTGTCTGACAATAATTTATTTTTAAAAATATTTATTTTACTTCATGTATATATGCCACATGCATTCCTGGTGCCCACTGAAAAGGGCATTATGTCCCTTGAAATAGGAGTTACAGATGATTGTAGGCCACCGTGTGGGTGCTGGGAGCTGAATCTAGGTCTACTGCCAGAGTAGCCAGTGCTCTTAACAGCTGAGCAGTACCCCCAGCTCCTAATAACTTACTTATTGATTTATTAATGCAATCATTCTATGTAAGTCTCTTCTCTAAATAGAAAATGAAGAAAAATTACAAATATGAGCTTTTTTCCTGAACATGAGGTTGGAATGAAAATATTATATTTTATTTTTATTGGAAAACAGTGACAGAGTTCGGATATCTTTGTTTAACCAAATGGAGACCTTAAGAAATTCTGAGAAAAACTCTATCTTTTGAGATTAAAAACAAAAATGTAGCCGTGTGTCCGCCTGCCTATAGCTGTGTAAATTATAACCGTGAACAGGTGCCTCAGGACCTTTAGAGACCAAACGTTTCAGTGTGATTGTAAATGGGGCCATTATGGTTCTTAAAACTTAGGTTGAGCTATTTCTGGTTTGCACCCTTGGAAACATCTAGATTTTTTTTTTTTTAAGGATGCATTTAAAAAAACAAACAAACAAAAAAAAACAATACAGGGCCAAAGGCATCTGTAGAAGAATTCATCAGAATTAGAATTCCTGAACTAGACAGGGGCATCTAAATAACTTGTGTGTGAGCATGAAGAACCTGTAGATGTGTGGCTGGTTCTGTGGTAAAGTGGAATTAAGGGGGCTAGTTGGCTCACCTTGGCATGAGGAACCAGGGTTTCTTAGGGGTCCCGCGTAATCACAGGAGCTTTCCAAAGTGGATGGAGGCAGACGACCAGGTTAGGGTGGTGGTGTGTGATGAGCCTGCTGTGGGAAGGAAAGGAAGGAGACACACACAGAGCAGCGCAGCCTCTGGACTCTGGGAGAGTCGAGAAAATTAATTCCTCCCTAGAGCTTCCAGACAGGAATGCCTCCCTGTCAGCATCGTGAGTTTAGCTCAGAAGGACCCTTTCAGAAATTTGACCTCTACAACTCTGAGTTAATAAATTTGTGTGTGCAAAGACACGAAATTTGTGGTAGCTGTCATAGGAAATGTGTATGTGTGCCCACACTTGACAACTATGCATGTGGACCATCTACATTTGAGGATAATCTCTTTGCGCAAGTATTTTTTAGTGCAGTTTTTTTGTTTTGTTTTGTTTTGTTTTGTTTTGTTTTGTTTATGAGAGACAGGGTTTCTCTGTGTAGCCCTGGCTGTCCCAGAACTGTCTCTGTAGACCAGGCTGGCCTTGACTCACAGAGATCCCCCTGCCTCTGCCTCCAGTGCTGGAGATGAAACTGGCATCCTTAGCCTAGTACAGATTTTTAACCCTTACGGAAGAATCCATTAAGATAATATATTCAGTGGTGATCTAATTCCAACTTAAAATGTAGAATAGTGGAGTAAGTACTAAAGGAAGACAGTAGCTGAGGTACATGGTGTAGCTTTAAAAAGACTTATTACATTTATTTCTTTACTATTTATGCATGCCTGTGTGCGAGCGTGCATGGGTGCATGGCTTGGTGCAGATGTGCAGATCAGAGGACATCTGCCGAAGTGCAGTGCTCCCCTGAACACTACGTGGGAACTCAGGTCAGCACACGTGGCAGCAAGTGCCTTTACCTGCCAAGCAACCTCTCTGGCCTGTATTATGTAACTTTTAAATGCGATTAAAAACCTAAATAAAATTCAGCTCAAGCTTTTGGGATGCCGACTCCACTGGGTGGGTCCTTTTTATCCACTCATGAGTCTGCTTTTAAACTTTTCTGAATTGAAGCTTTTTGGAATGCAATACATTCTGCTCATACATCCCAGGATGGTGTGTGCTCTTCTTTCTAAGGCTCCTGTGGCCTTGTCCTCGCCTTTCGCAACCCTGTGAAAAGTACTCGGTTTGCCTGTGTGGGCATGCTCTCGTTGGAGATCTCCAGACTCCGTTGGCAAAGTTGTTTCCAGTCCACGGGTGGAGCCAGGCACACAGAGAGTGATCTCAGCCCTATGTGGCAGTGTAGTTAAATAAATAATGCATGGATGTTACAGAACGCCTAGGGATTCCAGCCACTCTGGCCGAATGTTTCAGAATATAAAACGCTAATTCAGGTTTTAAAAGGAACATGTTGCTGTGGCTCAGCTACAAGTTACAGGCATAAATTCTACTCAACACCTGACACCTGTTAGGATGCCCAGCCGCATATTTCTATAGTCTACAGATGGTCTCTGTGAATTATTTTTCCATACTCCTACCAGAAAAAGATGAAATATTTGATGACAGATAGAGTTTGTTCACGGGGAACATTTTTCAACATGAAATGGGGAATAGTCTTTTGTTTTTCATTTGGCGTCTCAGTGTTTTTTAGTACCTAGAAATTGAAGTTTTCGGAAAGAGGTTATTGATTAATGGTGGAGTTTGATGATTTGTAGTATTTCTCACCATCTCTGTTTTTTTCTTTCTTTTTCTTGCTCTTCTGCAGTGCTTGTATTAAAGTCGGAGTGTATTACACACTAGGCAAGTGCTTGACCATAGGGCCATATCCTCAGTCCCCTTGTTATCATTTTCTAGTTAGAAATAATATGTGTTTCTAATATATATTAGAAATATAACATACTGATATATATATGTCAATGTCTTATCTAGATCAGGCTAGCCTTGAACTTATTATATAGCCAAGGCTGGTCTCAAATCCTCCATCCCCCTGCTTCATGCTCCTAGTGCTGATGTTATAGATGTGAGCCACCGCACCAACATTAATTGAACTGTGATTCCCCATCCCCCACCCCTGAAATGTGTTTTTAAGAGCATTTCGGAAACCGAAATGGTACAATGTAGATTTAGAATTAGGGGGTGACTAATGACGGTATAGCTTATTTAGTCCATCACCTTATCATGGTTGAAAGAGCAACCTCACAGGCAGTTTTGGCAGACTGGATTAAATAGATTTATAAAGACAGGTTTTCATTTTATCTACAGCAGTCACTTCTGTAACTGATGGATCATTGTGGAGAATTATTTTAAAAGCTACGGACCTGGTGACGTGTGCTGCTGCCGTTTGCTTTCTTAGTTGGGTCTTTCCTTTGGGGGATAAGGGCGTGGTTACAGGAGGTTCCCATGGGCTATGGTGAATTATCAGTGTATATATACCAAACCGGTATATTCTAGTCTCTCCTTTAAAAGAAAAGCAAAATCAAGCTACATCAGATTTATTGATTTTACATATTTTGTTTCTCACTACTGTGGGATGATTTTGTTACAGTGGTCAGGAAAAGCACTCGGTATGCAGGTAGTTACCACAAAGAGCAGAATCGTTTTGGTTTATGAAGTTGAAACCGAGCTGTAAATGTCAAGTGATTATAGGAGACAAACCCAGTGGGAGTTGAACTTAATTTCAGAAGCAAAATATCCTCTTTTACGTAAGGTATGGTTTGTGTTGTCTGGAAGGCTCTTCTTCATTCACATACCGGTGTTGCTCACTCACCCACCTCCTTCATTCATGCAGAGAACACTAAACAAAAGAGACAAACTCTGAGTCAACAGTCAACTGTCGAGTGTCACGACACCAACTAGAAGAAAGGCATTAGTCAGAATGTTGTTTCTTCCCCAAGTGACTTTGGAAGCATGCTGCTTTATATAGCTCCGCCGCTGCTGCTTTCAGAGAAGGCTCGGAGCAGCATGGCAGCTACTGAGGGTCACGGGCCTCTGCCTCGCTTGTCTGCCAGAGGAAGATGAGGCCCTTCTTCTGGAAGTCTCCGCCTTTCTCTCGGCTTTTCTCATGACTTGGTAGCCTGTGTCAACCTGTGATTTCCCTCTCTCCCTCTGCAGTGGATTTAGCTCAGTGGTAGAGCGCTTGCCTAGCAAGTGCAAGGCCCTGGGTTCGGTCCTCAGCTCTGGCAAAAAAAAAAAAAAGAATGAACTCTCACTCTGAGAAACAGAGACAGCCTTCCCTCAGCTGTGCTGCACACCTCTCCCTCCGAAGCAAGCCCTGGCAAACCTGTGCCCTCACCTGCGTTTCCTCCCACGGACTCACTTCTGGCAGTGCTCTGCAGCTGTCTTCACGAGAGCGACTGCTCCTGGTCACGAAACCTGGCCTCAGCCTCCTCTCAGCCTGCACTCCATGCCGTTCTTGAAACTGCCTTGTTCCTTCCTCCTGTCCCCAACCTTGTTTCCCAAAGCTCTCCCTCTCCGTTCTTGTTTCTGGCTGGGTCCTCTTTTAATCTCCTGACTTTAGTGGCTACTCCTGGCCAGTGCCTTGCAGACACTCCTCTGCAGTCCTGACTTAGGCATCATCTCCGGTTTCATTCAGCCAGCTGCCTTTCCTACCTGGAAGGTTGGCTAGCACTCACACCCAGTGTGTGTGAAGCTGGTCACACTGCCTTTGTCCTCAGATCCTCTCCTTCCTGTGACATCTCCTTTTGCTTCTGGCCTTGTCTTCCCTCTGTTGCCCCGGATGGAGGGTCAGGGTCACCTAGCCATTAGCTGCAGCACACCACCACCACCACCACCACCACCACCACCACCACCACCACCACCACCCTTTTTTTTCTGAGACGGGTTTCTCTGTGTAGCCCAGGCTGCCCTAGAACTCACTCTGTAGACCAGGCTGGTCTCGAACTCAGAATCCACTTGCCTCTGTCTCCTGAGTGTTGGGATTGAAGGCGTGCGCCACCACACCCAGCCAGTACCCTTGTGTTTGTAATGCCATTGGGAGTTACCATTGCAGAGCCTTGCTCCCTTACCCACAGGAATGTGGTGGCTGGTCTCATCTTTCAGCCAGTTTCCCACCCCCACCCCCCTTTCAGGGCTTTTGGGTCATTCTGCATAAAGCACGAATCCCTTCTCTGGCACTGTGTTCTCTGGAGCATAAGACTGCATACCTGTGGGAGGGTTCCCTAGGCTCTCGGGAATCTGGTTACAATTTTCCATTTCTGTCTCCTCTTTGATTTTCAAAACTCTGCTCCAACCAGTGAAGTCACTTTAGGAAAAATCCCAATGGCACACTCTTCAAAGGATCCCCAGTCTCTCTACTTAGCACTTCACTGCCATCCCAGCACTCCAAGCTGTCAGGATTTCCTGGACTCCCGCAGCAGCCCTCTCTCTGGCTATCTTGTAGATACTTGTGCCTTTTGTGGTCAGTTTTCCATATAGTACATGGGATTCCCTTTACTTCCTCTACCCCCCCTTCTCTTCCTTCTCTTCCCCTCTTCTTTGATGGAATCTTACTAAATTGCCTAGGATAACTATAAAATTGCAGCCCTCCCTCAGCCTTCAGAATAGCTGGGCTTACAGCATGTGCCTCTGTACCAGATGGAGCCTTTAAGGGGAAAACTTATAGACATAGAATATACACCATTCTCTCTGTTTACAGCTCTCCAGTGGCTTCTGTCTAACACTCAAAACAAAACTCTATCAATTATTTATGGTGAGTCCATACTAGATCTTTCTCAGTGGGGGCATTCCTTCCTTCCTGACATCCGCAAGGAAGGCTTAGAAATTCGTGGTGGCTTCTTTGATTGTTTTGAGGTGATGTTATTGGATGTGATGCTAAGAGGGAACCGGGTCACAACATTGGGCCAGGAGTTGAGGTGCACACATGGGATCCCTCATTTAGGAGGTTGGGAGCATCCTGCATTTGAGGCCAGCCTGGGATACCTAGTAAGACCCTTTCAAAAAAAAGCACAATCATCATGCACCAAGTGCTAATGGCGTCCTTGATTGAAAATACACTTCCGCTATGTTGGCCTTCTGGCTGTTCTCAGAGCATAGCAAGCCGTTCAGCCTCAGGGCCTTTGCATATGCCCCTTCTCTTTCTTTGGATCATTCCCCCCTTTTGACTGAAATCTTTGCTCCTCCCCACACTGTCTTCCTATTGATTACTCTTAGAGGATTCTCTCTCAACTCATCGGTCCTCCATTGCTTCATTTATGTTTTTAGTACTTGTCGCCGTCATCGGCTGTTACCTTCTCTCTTTCTACATTGATCTGCTTTGTTTTGTTTTTTCTTTACACTGTCAGAGAGTTCCACGAGAGGAGTGACCCCCCCGTCCTGTTCCAGAGGGTGTGTTTGTAGAATCTGAAGTGTCCGTGGATGTTGGTGGACTGAGAGGGTGGCCATGTGTTTGGCCCTCCCCTGCCCTGTGCTCTGGTGGTTTTGCCACTGATTCAGAGTGCCTTTTATGTGCTCGAACCCCCATCCAGAGCTGTCATGTCCTCAGGCTGCTTTCTCTCATCTTGTCAGCTCCTCAGAACTTCCTGGGATACTCTCCGAACCTCTCAGATGTGCTGTACTCGGTTGGGGAATGTGGCTCCCCGCTCGTGTTTCTGTCTGCCTCTCTGGTCAGGCTCAGTGACTATCCCGATCCTGGCAATTCTGTGTGGAGAGGACAGGAGCAGGCTCTCCATGGACTTTCATCACTTGTCAATCAAATTGGTGTCCTTGAAGAAATGCCCCCTGGAAGGCATTCATGCCAGGAGACCCAGGAACATCGCCTTAAAGAAAGGGTGATTGCCTTGAGAAGTTGGAGGTAAAATAGCAGGCATTTGAATTTTGCAAGGCTCTTGAGTAGACAAAGCCATGCGGGCAGCCACAGTGTGCCTCCTACAGATTTGCCCGAGGGCAGTGAGGTTGTCCATGCTGGCATTTATTGGCTTCCTGGCCAGACGGTTGATCATTCTCCATTTCTGGACTGTGTTCTCGGCTGAACTCAAGTATTAGGAGTGTGGCTCGGAGCAGGAAGGACTAACCATGCTCCGTGCAAGTTAAAGGGTCACAAAATCGGCAGCCGTTAATGCAGGGTTTATTTTTTTCTCGCTTTTAACTGTAAAGCACATTTTAGAAGGTGAAAGATTAACAAGGAAAGCAGTAAAGGGCTGAAGTTTGTCCTCAGCTTACCACTCTGCTCCTACAGGAGCAGACTTTGTTATTACTTTATGGGATTTACCTAACAGTGCTGCTAATTTGGAGTTAAATTGAATCATCTTAAGTTTCTGTTAGGACGTTGTCAAAGCACACAGAATAACTGTTGATATATCCTTTCAGAATATAAGAACCTCCCCACCAAGGGAGCGCTATCACAGAGAACTTTTGCTTTGGGGTTGGCACCAGGTCAACCTTACAGTAACCAGATCATTGAGTTGAATATATATTGTTATCGCGTAGCAAATATCCATGCTTGAGAATGTTACAATGGAAAAGAAAACTATGTGAGTTTTTTCCTTTTTTTTTTTTTTCCTCTGATGGCTGAGTGGAGAAGGCTTACTTCTCGAGGGGGTGTTTTATGGGTTGAGTACAGTCTTTTTACTCACTCATGCAGGAAGGGTTGTAGTTTAGCTTAGCAGTTCATTATGTGTATGATGTAATAATGACTTTGGGCCCCTGTAACAACAGGCTTTTAGAATGGTAGAATTCAGATATTTCATGAAGAATGAATTTTAAAATTCTTGGCACATTTTAGGGGCTAGAAGGTGAAGAGTTATGTCGTTTTGGATTGCGTGGATGCATTCCTGTAGTACAAGGCATAAAAGATGTTCCCTTTAGTTGTAGATTATAAGGTGTGTCGCAAGGAGTGTGGTACATACATGCTCCAGTGAAATGCTCTCATGAAAAGCCTTCTAGCCTAAAACATGCCTTTGACTGGACCTCCTTAGCCTGTGTAATGTTTTCTAATGTGTCTCAAAATTGTTGTCAGCGTGACAGATTATGCTGTTGTATATGAAATTATATGTTGTTTTTCTTTGATGAGGATCAAACCCAGCAAGTTGGACAATTTCAAGCTTTATTTTTGTGGAAATTACATCTTAATGCTTTCCAAATCCATGTCAGCAGGGCAAGGACTCAGCTGGCTGATTGTCTATCACAGTTGTTTGAAAACATGCATTTTTTTTTGGTATGTTCAAATGACTCCTAGAATTCTGTTTATCAGTGTTTTCAGGGGCCGAGAGTGGGAGGAATCTTCCACTTGA
This sequence comes from Onychomys torridus, assembly GCF_903995425.1. NCBI lineage: Eukaryota > Metazoa > Chordata > Mammalia > Rodentia > Cricetidae > Onychomys > Onychomys torridus. Next base: position 53,337,368 of record NC_050459.1, read on the forward strand.
AGGGAAAGTGACAAAGAGAATAAAATCATGGTGGGCTGGTCCCCAGTTTCATGCTTGGCCCCTCTTTGGTACTGTGAGGATTACCCTTGCTCACTGGAGAGCTTGGAATGCTGCATCAGCCCCCAATGCAGCATGCAGCCTCGTTTCTGATTAACTGCTTCAGACATTTCCCTGTTAAAGTTAACTTGTTCAACTGCTTCAACACAGTGTGTGCAAAGACCCAACACTTCAATTGAACCAGAACTGGTTTCCTGCCAAACTTGTCTTGAAGGCTAATCTACCCTGTGCCTGACCTCCAGTCTCATTAATTTTAATGATAATCATACCTTTTCAACGACTCTGTGCTTTTGTGTGTGGGTGCGTGTATGTGTTTGGGAGTACATGCATGTGTGTTTAGGAGTCGTGTGTATGTGTGTGTGTGTGTGTGTGTGTGTGTGTGTGTGTGTATGTGTAGGTCAGAGACATGCCTTGGCTGTCAATCCTCAGATGCTCCCCACCTAGTTTTTGGAACCAGGGTATGTCCTTTTTGCCTGAAGCTAGGTGGGCTGGCCATGAGCCCAGGAATCTGTTTATCTCCACTTCCTGGGTGCCGGGGTTCCAAGCACTCGCCTGGTGTTGTGAAATGTGGTTTCTGGAGATCACACTCAGGTCAGAGGGCTTCACCAACTGAGGCAATTCCCCAGCTCGTGACTTTGTTCTTGAAGATTCTAATGCAGTTTCATGTAGATGTAACTGTCTTATTAAATAAGAAACACAGAGCCAAATGCAGAGTTAAAAGCCCAAGAGGTCAGAGCAGTAGCTAAGAGCTGAGATTAAAACTGCCTTCTTACCACCCGCTGCCGCTGCTTTCCTTCCCCTGAGAAAAAGACCTACTTCCTGTGTGTCTTTTTATTGACTTCCTGTTCTGCCTTCTCATTGGTTGTAAACCCAACCACATGACCTCACTGCCTGTCTATACAGACCTCCAGGTCTCTATGGTTGGTATTGAGATTAAAGGTGTGTGTCTCCATGCTGATGGTGTCCTTAAACACAGAGATCTGCCTGTCACGTGATCAGGATTAAAGGTGTGTGCCACCACAGCCCTGCTTTTGATATGGCTTGCTATTAGCTCTGACCTCAGGCACTGTTATTTATTAACATACAAATAAAATCACATTTCAGCACAAATAAAATATCACCATAGTTTGAAATTCCTGTTCACTTTGCACACCAATAAGTACTAACAGGTTTTATGTTCCCGCTTGGTGTCGCACCAAGGTGAACTGGAGAGATTGTGGGTCAGCTGTTTGATGGGAGATGCCGAGGGAGTGAAAGCCTGTCTGATTGGACCCCCAGGCCTGGCCAGGTACCCAGACTGCTGGGAGACTTCCAGTACCGGGAATTACTCTAGTATCTAAAAAGCAGACAGTATCTGCACTCTTGGAACAAAGCCTGTCTTACCGCGGCTTGTACCTGCCCCACTCCCCACCTTTGCCAAAACACACGTTCCAGAAATATTAGAAAAATGAAATTTTGTTCTGCGCAGAGAGGATCAAACAAAGTTCATTTGGCTCGTTCACTTTTGACTGAGGAAAGCTAATGTAACTATTTAATCATAGAGCGTGTGAAATGACAGGCCTTTAAAATGAAATTCTTAGTTCACCAGCGTTCATGGGACGAGTCAGCTATGTATGGGCAACCAACCTGATGTTTTTCCTCCAGCTATGTGAAGTTCGTGGTAAAGAAGGGAAAAAATGTATCCGCTTTAGTTTTGTGGCTGTTATAGTCAAAATCACTTGCAGCAGATAATAAAACCATTTCCTGCATTACTTAGTTGTTTCTCAGGTGTTTCTCGGTTACACATAGGCTGTGAGGAAGGAGGCCTGCTGCCTGAGGCAGACAGATGAGTGAGTCACTTTGACTTTAAATAATTTCATTGAGGCAGGAACACAAAGTTCTTTTTTTCCCCTCTTTTCTTTTTCTCTCCCTGTCTGTCTTTCTCCTGATTTAGATGACCACGTGCTAATTTGAATTAATTGCCTGGAATGTGGTTGTCAATAAGGACCTTTCTATGTTGTAAAGTGAGAACCTGGTGTAAAAAGTGTGACTACGGAGTGAATACGATTATTTTATAGGGAGCCACAAGTAAATATTTGGTTCTGATGACGGCTCAGTGAGAGAGGTTCCCTCCTTCGGGACATAGAGCGCTGGCGTTAGCGGCAGGAACACACCGGGTTATGGGGGCAGCTGTCTGCTGGTCCTCAACCTGCAAACAGGCCTGAAGGAAATGTTCACTTCAGAGAGAAGAACAAACCCCCCTCTGCATTGCCCCTCAAATATTCGGTTCGAGATTTCGGAGGAAGGGTATGAGTTTTCTTAGCAGATCATTTTTGGTCCTTTGAAATAGTTTCTTTTTGTTGGCAAAACTTAAAAATTAATTAATCATTCCTTGGTTCAACCTTGCTTAGGCAATAGGGGTTCTCACCGGTGAACATTTAGCTAGCTGGAGTCTATTTACCATGTCAAATACCAGAGCCCTTTACAATTTTTGGATAATCTTTCTTGAGTATTTTCTGAAACAGATCTGTAATTTTCTGCATTGAACGGACTTAAGCCAACCCTCTCCTGACAAGTTGTGGTTGGCATTCTCTAGGTTCAGTACTGCAGTGTGGCAGGCAGGACCAGAGTCTGTTTCTTCCTTTGGCCTTTGCCAAGGTCAGATTGTCACGTGTTGCCTCTTCTACTACTGTTGGGCTTACATCAGTGAATCCTACTTTTGACTAGGTGAGAAATGGGGTAACTAAGCTCACCACAGTGAGTTCCTTGCCAGGCTAGGAAGGATTATGAAGGAGTTGCCACATGGAGGCTTCTTTGGAGGATATGGAGGTCACTGGACTGGAGGAACCATGCTGCTTTTCTCAGAGCTGCTTTGGAGCAGTGGTTTTCAACTTGTGGGTCGTGACCCCTTGGGGGGGTGTCAAACGACCCTTTCACAGGGGTCGCATACCAGGGACCCTGCTTATCAGATATTTATACAGTGACTCGCAATAGTAGCAAGATTACAGTTATGAGTAGCAATGGAAATACTTTTATGGTTGGGGGATCACCACAACATGAGGAACTGTACCGAAGGGTCGCAGCATTGGCAAGGCTGAGAGCCACTGTTTTAGACAGTTGGGTCTGTCAAAAGTGTGACTTCTCAATATTACAGCGGTACCTTGAAAGGATAGTTAAGACCTAGTCACCTAAAGGAAAGGAAAGTTTTACTTCCAGATTACTTTTACTTAACAGTTTTTTATTTCAGTGCCTCTTCCCATTAATTAATGAACTAATTTCTTTCTTTTTTTTTTTGCTTAAAAATTTTTTTTTTTTTTAAATTTATGTGTGTTGGTGTTTTGCATACACAAGGGTCCCCTGGAACTGGAGTTACAGACAGCTGTGAACTGCCATGTGGGCGCTGGGAATTGAACCTGGATCCTCTAGAAGAGCAGTCAGTGCTCTTAACCTCAACCATCTCTCCAGCCCCCCCAATGAACTAATCTTTATATTTATGGAACCCAGCACTATGTCCTTTGCCTACGAGTGTAGCTCCGTGTTTTAACCAGCTTGTAATCAGCTAATGCTCTTGTCAAGGCCCAAACTTGGCTAGCAAGCCCCGCACACAGGGCTTTTCTCATGGTCAAATAATGCCAACTGGGATCGTGGGAGGTGCAGATTCCTTCACATGCATGCTCTGCACACTTGCCTGGGGTGGTGGGAGTGGCTGAATCCAATCTCCCTGTTCTTCCTATCCAGGGAAAAGTAGGTTTATATCAGGGTGTGTGTTTTGTTTCTCTCTGGAGGCAGATACTATACATACGTATATGTGTATATGTAAATCTCATACCCACATTCACATTTATAAGGCTGTGGAACTTGGTTCTGTCCTAAACTCTGGCTGCTACTTGTTCTCCAGGGACAGTAGCCATCACATAGAGTTTATTTATTTTTTGCCAGTGTGGAGGAGAATTTGTCGTGTGGCAATGGTTTGGAAGGTTCAGGGACATTGAAGAGACCCAGGGACTTTGATCAGTAATTCTAGAAAACGTTTTTCCTTTTTTCAAACAAAACAAAACAAAACAAAACAAAAAACTATACTCCTTTTCTTTCCCCTTCTTTTTCTTTTGAGACGGGATCTCACCATGTAACTCTGGCTGGCCTAGAACTCACTATGTAGACCAAGCTAACCTAAAACTCGCAGAGATCCTTCTGCCTCTGCCTTCAAAGTGCTGGGATTATTAAAGGCATGCGCCTCCACACTGGGTTTCTTTTGAATTACATATTCCCATTTTAGACAGTCCCTAATGCTATCCAAAGCCCCAGCTGCATCCTTTCCCCGACCCTTCAAACCGGAGCTGACTGTCCCTTGTCTGTCCCCTGTTCTCCTCTTAAGTACCCTTGAATTGCGGGCCAGTTTCTTAGGCCTTTTGCTATTGACTTTCCTTAAATTTATCAGCAGTTAACTTGCCCTTATTGGATGTTCCTTAGATCTGGTGACTAATGCCCCCTCCCTTTCAAAGTTTATTCCCAAGCTGATGTGCCCCCACTGCTGTCTCCTCCTAACCTAGCCTCGCTTGGTGCTTTATTTAACTCTGGGCAGAATTGGCCTGGACTGGGAGGAATGAAGCCAGCCTGCAAACAAAACAGCCAAGTGGCTGCTTTGCAAGCTTGCACATTTGAGGAGACGAGATACATTCCTCGTGATTGGGCAATGCCACGTCCTTCCTAAGGAAATCTTCTGTTTTGGAGTGTTTTGATTTCAATTACATGAGAAAATGTTAGCTCGCATTTTGGAAAGTGTGTCAAAACACTGAAAACTTCTTAATCACGGGAGCAGACTCCTGGGAAATCCCGGACATGCTCTCTGGTCATAAAGAAAAGTAGAATCTTGGCAGGGGAAACAGATGGAACTGGAGGAGGCCATAATAAACAAACCAGACCCAGAAAGTATGGCTTGCTCTCACATGTGGGAAGAAGAAAGGAACAAATATAAAATAAAAACCAGTCCTCTCCACACACCCCTCTTTTTCTCCTTCCCTTTTCTCAAAGCCCAGGCTGGCCTTGAACATCTGATCCTGGAATCTGAGTCCTGGAATCACAGAGATGCTCCACCATGCCCAACTCCAAAACCAGATATCCTTGGCAGTGAGTTTGGCTGGACCAGTTCTCTATTGCTGAGCCTCTGCTTCCAGTTTTCTTCCAAGGCCGGCATGTTCTTCCTCCCCTTGTGTTGACCCCGGGTTAGGTCTGGGGTACGCCTGCCCAAGTCGAGGCTTGCCTGTCATTGGTTGGAAGTATCAAGCAGATTTTAATTCTAAACTAGTTTCTTTTATTGAGGACCACAGGGAGTCTGCAGAACGAAGTACTAAGTGGTATTTCACTTTACGATCTTGCGGTGTTAAACATGAACGTCAATTACCAGCTATTCTTATATTTCTGGTTAGGAAGACATAAAACGTAGTAATATCACACTGAAAAGGCCCCTCTGTGCAGTCGAGTCAGGAACAGCACCCATCCAGTTGGGGACTTTGGATGAGGCTAGTGAGATTCCGTTTGGCTGGCCTCTGGCAAGTTTCCCTGGCTCGAGATGAAGTAGAATTTCAGAATCCTTAGAAACCACATGAGTACATTTTGCATGATTTTTATCTTGACCTTTAATTTTGAAAACCATCTCTAGCTACAGACTTTGGCTTGAATTGTATGAGTTTTCTTCTTTTTCTCAAGCTGCCACATCTGATATGACAGACCTCCATCTAAAGTCCCCGTCGAGAGGGCAGCTTGGCGCTCTTTGGTTTAGTTCTTTTAGAGAATGGATTGAAAAACCTGAGTCCTTCAAATCCAGGGACAGTAGAGACTTTTCTTGGGGTTTTTAGGTTCAAGGACATGTGTCTTAGTTAGGGTTTCTGTTGCTATGATGAAACACCATGACCAAAGCAGCTTGGGGAGGAAAGGGTTTATTTGGCTTACACTTCCACATCACTGTCCATCATCAAACTGAGGACAGGATCTCAAACAGGGCAGGAACCTGGAGACAGAAGCTGATGCATGGGTCATGGAGGGGTGCTGCTTTCTGGCTTGCTCCTCATGGCTTCCTCAACCTGCTGTCTTATAGAACCCAGGACCACTAGCCCAGGGATGGCCCCACCCACAATGGGTTGGGCCCTCCCCCATCAATCACTAAGAAAACATCCCACAGGTGGATTTTATGGAAGTATTTTCTCAATTGCGGTCCCCTCCTTTCAGATGACTCTAGCTTGTGGCAAGTTGACATAAAACTAACCAACACACTATGTGGTCTATTTTATTTTTATTTTTATTTGCCTTGTCTTTCCAACCCAACTTGTTCTTTGTGGGTCAGTTCATTTAGTGCAGGCTGGCAGGCACCACGCCATAGTTCTCTTCCTTCCTTGTTCTGTGACAAAAGCCCATTTCTAGAGACTGTCCATCATGAGGGGCAGGTCAAGGCTGCAGGAACTTGAAGTGGCTGTTCACTTTGTATCTACTCTTAGGAAGCAGAGAGCTGGATGCAAACTACTAATGTTTGGTCTGCTTCCCCCATCTTACAGGGTCCAGGAACCCCTGTCTAGGGAAGGGTCCCTCCCACAGTTAAGATGGGTCTTTTCCTACCAATGAATCTAAACAAGATGATCTGTCACAGGCACGCCTGTGACTGTAGACTCTGTCGCGTTGACAATTATCTACGTCAATTAACTACCCCAACCCACTCCCTGTGCCCAGCTAAACTAATTCTTTTCTTGAGGAAACGATCTTCGATAACATGGACGCATCACACACAGAAAACAATCATGTGAAATTACGGATTTTATTTTGGAAAGAAAATGTTTCATCTGAAGTCAGAGTCTTTCTACTTCGGAATTCTTTTAGTTTTAAAAGAGACTTCACCTCTCTGGTAAATAACAGTCTTCTTGATGTTTCACTGTAATTTGGACAATTGGGTTTATCCCAAGTGCTGCATCCTTTTAGACATAGTCATGGGCTTAAAAAAAAATTTACAGCAATCGTATAAACTGCTTTGTCTTGCTGTGAATCAGGATGTAAGGTTTAGTTTCAACTGTAAATGCTCCTTTGTGGTAAGAAAATGAAATAAATAAAGGAAACAAAGGTGAGTAGGAAGGACAGAGAATTGAGAGAAGGTCAGGAGGCACAGGGAGGTACCGGTGAGGGCGGAAGGCGAGATAGGACCTATCTTAATGGAGCGACAGCGGAAGGCCGGGAAGCCGCACGTGTTCACTGTGTACCGTGATTTGCGCTAGCTCTAGCACGTGGTATTATGGTTCTTATCATCATCTTTCAAGGGCCAGAGAGCTGGTATATCTTCACTTTACAGAGGAACTAGGCTTTGAACTGATCATTGTAGGTTGGTATCGGTGACTCACCATGGACTAAGCTCCACCTTGACGGTGGATGCTATCACACACTCTAGACATCATTCCCACCTCCTGCAGTGCATCCCGGTGGGGAAGGTGGATACATCACTGTTCCCTCATGAGGCTGGGGTGTCCCTGCTGCAGACTGGGGGTGCAGGAGGAGAAATGGAGCCCTTGACAAGCCCTCAGCGGAAACTGGAAGCCTGCTGAGGAAAAGCATCCTGAATGAAGGTCCTTGCTCTGGAATTGACCAAGACAAAGACCACACCCTTTTCTTACAGCACACAGCCTTACTTCGTATGTTGTTTCATTTTCAAGTTCCTTGTTTTTCTGCCACAGTGACGTCTTAATAGAACTTTTCAGATCTAACCGGCAGCTCCTTGCCTTTTGGGTGCCAGGGTAGAGTGAGTGTAATTAACATGGCCAGCTGTAGTCACTGGCCCTGTTGGTCATATGTTCTTCACAATTAGGAATAAAGATAATTCTATACTAAACCATGAGGACAGAAGTATTTGGCCTCCTGCTCGCCCACCCATGCCTCTCTGCTTCCAAGAAAGTAACTTTCCTGTTTCACCTACAAGAAAGTATAATTATGGTATTGAGCTTATCCCCCCCTCCCCCACCACTGTTTCCTTTGCTGATACGGAATTTCTTTCGGGCCTATGAGTGAAAGTGAGGGAAACCAAGGGCACCGTGGGGGTTTAGTGGGTAACAAAAGGATGAATGAAATTCCTGTAGAAGATAAAGTGGGTGGAAGGCCAGAGGTCATTTAAACTCTGGGCAGAAACTGCAGTTACTTGGGGTCAGGCGGTGTGGGGAGAGAGGGAGGCTGTTAGCAAAGGAATGTGGTTTCTTTTTAATGGAAACAAAAACCCAAAATTTGAAGCCTTAAATAAGCAACTCTGGGCTGGGTCTTTAGACTTCTGAATGTTTTCTTTCTTTTTCTTTCTTTCTTTCTTTCTTTCTTTCTTTCTTTCTTCCTTCCTTCCTTCCTTCCTTCCTTTCTTTTCTTTCTTTCTTTCTCTCTCTCTTCCTTCCTTCCTTCCTTTCTTTCTTTCTTTCTTTCTTTTTCTTTCTTTCTCTCTCCCTCCCTCCCTGCTTCCTTCCTTCCTTCCTTCCTTCCTTCCTTCCTTCCTTCCTTCCTTCCTTCCTTCCTTCCTTTCTTTCCTGTTTCATCCTGCCTCCTGCATAGGGTCTGACTCACAGATAGGAAAGCCTGGCAGATTCCAAGAGAAGTCTCTGGGTTTTATTTGCTTTCTGCAGGCCTGGTGCCCATCTCTGGGGCAGGATCCACCCACCCCCTCCGAGCCCCCTATGGAGTCACCAGGCCTCTGATCTGAAGCCAGCTCTGGGGGAGGGAGGAGCCTGCTCCTGTTGGGGCCTCTGGAAAGTGGCACCTGTATAAACAGCTCAGTCTCTTGTCCTCTGCTGAGGCTTAGCTGTTTCTGACCTAGGAGACTGGGAGTTAAGAAGAAAGGGAGCTTTTGGCTAGGTGTCTTCCCTTTGCTACATGCTGCAGAGCCACCGCTGTGACTGGCTCAGCCATCACACACTCCGTTGTGTTTCTCTTCACCGCAAGACAGGCAGCAGCCAGAGCCCAGAGGGCTGCACCTTGCGAATGTAGAGGACCGCTGTTGAGGAGCTGACCACGTATTACAGACAGAGCCACAAGCTTCTGGCATCTCTCTCCAGGCTATTGTTGACTCTGAGGCTGACGTGCAATCCTAAAGGGTCTTAGTGCGTTTGTTGAGACTTGTTTGCAAAATGTAGGGAATTCGGTGTCTTGGATGGCATACTGTGTAGAAGTTAGCAGATCCTTTGCTTCTTTGGCTTCTGATCGAGTCACTTTGTTGTTAGGATGCTCCACCAGGTAAATTGAGGCATTACTACATGTGATCTTCTTGTGCCTCTCGTGGCTTGAGTGTCTTCTACTGTGGATTCTGAAAGGTTTGGACCATTGAGGCTTCCAAGGTCCTCTGTGAATAATACGACCCATAGCTTTCGTGGGACGTTTTCTAATGTCCTTACTATAAAGTGACTCTTGAGGGTACTATTGTCAGACGCCTGGCTGAGGTGGGTCACTAAGCTATTGTGATGCTCATGAAGACAATGGCCCTTTACTGACCCATCCTAGATGGAGTTTCTGTGGTAGCCCACATTGGACATTCTGCCGTTTATAGCAGTGAAGCTTCTCTGGGTTTTGATATATCCCCTCCATGCTCCTTCCTGATGTCCTTTGGTGAAGGTTGATATTCCAGGGCTTCTGTTTAGCAAGTTCCTCAAAGCTTTCAGTTTGGGGAGGCTTTTCTTTGGCTGGTATCATAAATATTACTTGCTGAGTTCCTCAGCTTCTCACTGTTTACCCATTCAAAAACATGAACTGGAGCTGGTAAAGTACTTGTCATGTATGCTTGAAGACTTGAGTTTCATCCAAGAACCCATGTGAACAGCTTGGTGTGGTGTGTGCTTGGGGAGGTGGAGCCAGGCAGATCTCTGGGGCTCCCTGGCCAGCCAGCCAGCCTCACCTAAAGTCCCAGTGAGAGACCAGTCTCAAAAGAACAAGGTCGGTGTCTCCTGAGACCTGATCCCTGAGGCTGGCCTCTGGCTTCCACATCCACCTGGGGGCAAATGCTTGTAATCTCAGCTAGCTGGAGTGCTGAAGCCAGAAGGTCCTGAGTTCAGCCACTTGGAGATACACAGCAGGATGTTCTCAACAAAACAAGCAAAAAGAAATGTTATTCTTATCGTGTTGGCAGGAAAGGAAAGAACAAATTGTAAAAGGCCCCAAATTCTAGATGTGACTGAAGCATGGATGTCCCTGAGAGATGGTGACTTCTTTTTTCAGAGATCACTCTGCCAAGGCAATGTCAGATGTCATTTAGTGGGGTTAGCTCTGCTTTCTTGGCAGGCTGTGTGTTTTGTGCGTGTCTGTTCTTGTTAAGAAATTCTTTGTTGTTGTTATTTTTTGAGACAGGGACTTACCATACAGCCTTGACTGGCCAGGAATACACTGTGTAGATCAGACTGGCCAGGAATACACTGTGTAGATCAGACTGGCCTGGAATACACTGTGTAGATCAGACTGGCCAGGAATACACTGTGTAGATCAGACTGGCCTGGAATACACTGTGTAGATCAGACTGGCCAGGAATTCACTGTGTAGATCAGACTGGCCAGGAATACACTGTGTAGATCAGACTGGCCAGGAATACACTGTGTAGATCAGACTGGCCTGGAATACACTGTGTAGATCAGACTGGCCAGGAATACACTGTGTAGATCAGACTGGCCAGGAATACACTGTGTAGATCAGACTGGCCAGGAATACACTGTGTAGATCAGACTGGCCAGGAATACACTGTGTAGATCAGACTGGCCAGGAATACACTGTGTAGATCAGACTGGCCAGGAATACACTGTGTAGATCAGACTGGCCAGGAATACACTGTGTAGATCAGACTGGCCTGGAATACACTGTGTAGATCAGACTGGCCAGGAATACACTGTGTAGATCAGACTGGCCAGGAATACACTGTGTAGATCAGACTGGCCTGGAATACACTGTGTAGATCAGACTGGCCAGGAATACACTGTGTAGATCAGACTGGCCAGGAATACACTGTGTAGATCAGACTGGCCAGGAATACACTGTGTAGATCAGACTGGCCTGGAATACACTGTGTAGATCAGACTGGCCAGGAATACACTGTGTAGATCAGACTGGCCTGGAATACACTGTGTAGATCAGACTGGCCAGGAATACACTGTGTAGATCAGACTGGCCAGGAATACACTGTGTAGATCAGACTGGCCAGGAATACACTGTGTAGATCAGACTGGCCTGGAATACACTGTGTAGATCAGACTGGCCAGGAATACACTGTGTAGATCAGACTGGCCAGGAATACACTGTGTAGATCAGACTGGCCAGGAATACACTGTGTAGATCAGACTGGCCTGGAATACACTGTGTAGATCAGACTGGCCAGGAATACACTGTGTAGATCAGACTGGCCAGGAATACACTGTGTAGATCAGACTGGCCTGGAATACACTGTGTAGATCAGACTGGCCAGGAATACACTGTGTAGATCAGACTGGCCAGGAATACACTGTGTAGATCAGACTGGCCTGGAATACACTGTGTAGATCAGACTGGCCAGGAATACACTGTGTAGATCAGACTGGCCAGGAATACACTGTGTAGATCAGACTGGCCTGGAACTTGTTGCAATCTTCCTGCTTCTGCCTCCTGAGCGATGGGGTTAAAGGCCTGGGTCACCATGGTGGGCTTGGTTAAGCAGTCCTTTAAATATTCTTAGGATTGCCTTCTTTCCTCCAGTTGGAAACATTTTCATTCGGCACTGGTCGGTTGTTGTTGGTAAATTCTGAGAAAGGGAAAGACAGAAATGAATTAGTCCAATTAATGCAGTGGTCTCTCTCCGACTTCCTGAGTGAAAAAACACATGGAGGATTTTCCCCACCAGGTGTGTATCTGTCAGCTCTTTGATAAGAGCAAATGACTTAAAAATCAGCCAAGAAGGACAGACAGTCTGTGGGCAGCAGCGCTCTGCTGTCCTGCTTCGGGCTGTTTGTTTGACATGCCTGGAAATTTGCCTGCATTTTTCAGTGATTTGATCTTATTTTCCCTAACTCAATTATTAACAGAAAAGAGATAGTGGCTTGGGAGCGTTTCCCAGGCTGATTACTGTCTTATCAATGGGATTACAAAACTATAAATTAGTTTCCTTGATAGAAATCTCACCAGCCATTTCTGTTTCTCTGAAGACATACATGTGGTGTTAATTTTGACCTGATTCATAGGTCCTCTGATACCCTGACACAGAAAGCGTCCATAAGAAAGCTAGACTTACTGGCATTATCGTATTTATAGCTCTTGCCAAAGGAATACTGTGTACCAGATCTGACTCTGGTTTCAAAACAAATGTCAAAAATTTAAAACATTGGACTTAGAGGAACGTAAATAGTGCGTTTAATGAAGCTGTTCCCCCGGGCTTCCTCCTGACCCTGTCACATGAGGTAATTCCTTTGCTGGTAATGTCCCATGTTAGTGTAGGGTCCCTCCTTTGCTTTAGTTCTCTGTGAGATGAGTGACATGAAGGAAGACATTTCATTCCCTTGTAAAGTCTTTTTTTTTTCCCAGTCAGTCAGTCAGTCAACTTCTTAATTTTAAAAAATTGGTTCAGATGACAGAAACAAAGTAAATGTGGGGCCATCCTTGCACGATCCCTACCACGCGCTGTCAGGAAGCTGATGCCTTTGATGAGGAGGAAGTGTCCAGTGCTCATTATCAAGGTTAAACACTTGACTTCATCCTCTGCTCTGAGTGATTGAAACATGAATCTTGGCTCACTCGGGGGAAGTTAGGGGTTGCTGGAGGAAAGACATATTGTACTATTTGGTCATAAAAGTATGCTGTTTTGATTGGGAGGGGGGAGTTGATAAAACCTTGGCAGAAAATGTAATTTAATGAAACACACGTTGGAAGCTTTGTTGACTTAGTTTGATGAAAAGAAGATGTGCACCTCAAAACTTAAACGAAACAGTAATTAAAAAAAGAACTCTGCAGTACTTAAGACCTTTGAGCCTGAGCTAAGGGAACCCGGGGGAAACGTTAGGGAATATAGTGTTACATTTGGAGAAGCTGATTCTTTCCTGAAGATCATGCTCTGTGTGGGGTTTGCTTGTTTTGGTTTTCCCATCTCATGTGACCATCCACCGGTGAAGTTCCCTTTTCCTTAGAGCCTGTCCGGGTGAAGTAAGTTAGAGCGAGGAGTGTGAAAGGCATTTTCTGAATGCTTTTTGTGTGCCAAGAGTATGCTGAACACTCTCTTCACCGCAGAGCTGTGGGCTAAAAAGTATTAATTCCTACTTGGCCAAAAGCCACCATTCAAGGTCACACACCCCGTTAGTGCCATCAGACTCTCAACCCTAATTGTTTAGCACCAAGGTCTGTGTCCTGTCTTTTTGTAGGATGTTCTTAATGTGTGACTTCGTGGAGCTGCATGCCTCTACTGTCATTTGGAAGGGGAGAAGAGCCTGTTAGAAGAGTGTGTCTCTTCACTAGAGCTAAGGAAAAGCTGGAGAGCTGGAGTAGTAGGTAGAGTGCTTGTCCAGCATTTGACACAAACAGGAAATGGTAGCACAGACCTGCCATCCCAGCTATCGAGAGATGGAGGCAGAGGATCAGATGTTCAAGACTATCCTTGGCTGCATCCTTGGCTTGAGGCTAGCTCGGATGCTGTGTGACCCTGTTTCAAGGAAGGAAGGAACGAGAGAGGGAGACCAGTCACTCATACAGCAAATGTTTTTGTGCCTTTCCTCCCGAGAGCCAGCTCCCCAAAGAATTCAAGAAGAGATGCATTACTATCCATACAGAACACTCCATTTTCCTTTTATTTATTTTATTGTCTTCTTGCTCAGAAAGTGTGCAGTTGTCAATATTTCAGGTTCCTTTTATTGAGGACTGCACCAGCATTTCTAACGGTCAATTCACTGAGCTCTATGTTAGGTTCAAAGTTGAAATATCCAACGGCAACAACATTGCTATGCAATTCTGAAGGGTTAGGCTTCCTTTGACTGTAAAGTGCTTCATGATGTTGGTAGATGAAATTATTATTGTGCTTGCTTTTGTAGAAACAGGCAGTTATCCAGGCATGGAATTAACTGATACTTTGGTTTCTGAAGGTAGATATTTTCTTCCATTGTACGTTTTAGAGACTCAGACAATTGTGACTATGCTTTAAACCCAAATAATAATTATAAACAGGCTGGAAACTGAAGACTTTTTATTTATTTTAATTTATTCTTTAGAAGGAGCTACAGATGAGATGGTACACTGAAATAGTACTGCCCAGCCTGAGCCTGAGTTCTCATCCACACAGAGACCTACTGTTTAAGGCTGCTAAATGTGTACTCTATTTGCCTGGGTGTGTGGGCACAAGAGAAATAGAGAGGGCAAGCATCAAGGTTGATCTTGTGCCAGAAACAAGACCTCTGCTGAGGTTAGTAAGCATTGAGCTGGAGCATTGGGTAAAAGAAGCGGTTGTTGTTAGAGCCCAGGCACTCACGCTGTTCCTATCCTTGCATCACGAAGGACACTGTGTTGCACAAAGCAGCCCCCCACCCCCACCCCCTGGCCTTTGCAGAATGAAGGCAAAGATGCCATCCATTATAACTCATTGTTGTGGGGTTGGAGATGATTAAGTTCTGGTGGACCCTCATGGTGTTTGCTTTTGAGCTTATGTTGGTCCAAAGCTGGACTACGCATCTGATACATGCCCTGTCATTTAATTCCCACAGTGACCTTATGAGATGCCTTGGCATCTTCAAGATGGGCAAACCAGACCTTGAGAACATTAGATGATACCGTATATCTCACAGCTAGTAGAGCCTGGACATGAACCCAGGTTGACTGCCCATAGCGGGAGCCTGGCTTCTTGGTTTTTCTCTGCTTGCCTGTGGTGATGGATGGAGAGCATTTCGCTTGAGACCTCATCCTCAGCGCTAAGAATAGTAAATCTTTGGTGCACTTTGGAAAGAACAAAATCGACATACTGGCTCAGCTGTGGGAGCTGTGGGAGAAGGAAGCGGTGTTTTCTCTCTGACATCACAGGAAGTTGCCATGGAAATGATTATGGTATTATGAATACAAAATTATAACTTTGAGCAGGAAATAAGCTGCCTGAGGAGGCAGAACACCGAGGAACAGCAACGTCGTTGTCATGAAAAAGCCTTTTAGGTTTTAGGTGAACAAATTTAGCAGCATGAGTTCTGAACGCCTGCTCTCTTTCAACATTCCTGAAACATCAGTGTTAAGTCATTCTTTTAACTCTCCTCGACGTTGTTCCTGTTTTCAGAACTTGTTGAAAGTGAAACAACCCCCATGTGTGCCTATGTGTTTTTAGTTTAGCAAATATTGTTTTATAAGACCCTCCTTGCCTCAGCCCCTGTCAAATCCCTCCTTCGAAATATTCCCAGTGGAGGTAAACTGTTCCCTGGCTTTTTCATCAACAATCCCACTGCAGCAGAAGTTAGGGCCGGTGTTAGTTAATTGCTGAAGCCAACAACTGTAGCAACTGGACTGGAAGGGTATATAAATAAAACCCCAAATAAGATTTTTCCAATAAGAACTTCAAGTCCCAATATCATTATCCCTGTTATTCTTTGTGAAATAGGATGCTTTCCAAAGATGTTTGTTTAGGAAATGTTGATCATCTTCTAAAATTTACCATAGGAAAGGTGTTTCAGGTTGCCAGCCACCAGAAGTGGTGACATCCCACGATAGCGTCTGCCATTTTCTTTATGTTCCGAAGTGTGGTGTTTTTAGTTATTTGTCTTCCTGGGTCTTGCACACACTGAAGAGAGCTGATCTCTCTCTGGTGGCATTTTGAGAAGGCCCAGTGTTCTGCACAGGCGCGTTATCGTTGTTCTAGTTTCCTACGCTCTAGAACAGTTTCTCAACCTGTGGGTCTCAGCCCCTTCATAGGGTCCCATACCGGATACCCTGCACACCAGGTGTTTCCGTTACGATTCATAACAGTAGCAAAATTACACTTGTGAAGTAGTGACAAAATAATTTTATGGTTGGGAGGTCACCATAGATGAGGAACAGTCTTAACGGGTCGTAGCATTAGGGAGGTTGAGAACCGCCGACCGCTCTAGAAGCTTTCGTATGTGAATCACCTTTCTCATCAGGGTATTCTGGGATTTACTGTATCTTCTCAGTCTGAATAGGAAGGAAATGGGAGGAACATTAGCACTAAGGGAATTTTAAAATGGTGAATGGCTGCTGGGAGGGTAGCTCAGGGATCGATCCAGTCCACAGCACTGCTAGTAAAATAACGATGACATAAATCGGTAAATGAGCACACACACGTAGTTGGACTGGTCACGACGTAGGTGACAGTGCGTCCTCTGTTAGTTATAATAATATGTGTGGATGATAATGTAAGTCATATTTGGAGCATGCATCTTGCCTGTCAATCAGGGAAGTTACCATTCAATTTTAGATTATTACTGATAACTTATTTCATTGTCCCGTTCTGCCCATTCTTTACCATCTTATGTTTATCATTCATTTGTCTTGTAACAGGAGTTTATAGTCTGTTGTATAAGTGTGAAGCTTTTGAAAACAGTAACACTAGCTGGAGCAACTTTTACAAAGTCCAGTGTTATGTGTTACCTTTCCAATTTATCCATGTTGCAGTGAGCTTGGCTCATTCCTACTGATGTGTACATTTCCTTCCCAATTTTTACTCTGACTCATGGGTTGTTTGGAAATTATTTACAATTCTCTAGCAACATGTGGGGACTTAAAATTCATTTCCATGCTATTGATTTTTTTAATTGCTTTGTGATTGAGGGACATGGTCTATATAATATCTTTTCTTGGAAACTCATTGAGACTTTTGGTGGCTTACCACATGTAATGTTGAGAAAATACATACTTGAAAGTGGATATTAAAGTTAGACTTGGCACAAGCCTGTAATCCTAGAACTCAGAAGGCTGAGGAAGGAGGATTGCTGCAAGTTCTTGGCTCATCTGAGTAATCTAGTGGGTTCCTGAACATCCTAGGCTGTAGTGTGAATGAAACTTTTGTCTCCAAAACCAAAACAGAAAGCAAGGGAGGAGAGTGAGACTACATGTGACACACTCCGTACTCTATTCAAACATGTTTTAGAACTTCCTACTGCTATTGGACTCATTTCTTCATTTCATATTTTTGTTACAATTTGCTATATACATAGATAGCTGGGATTTTTGGTTTCTATGTAGCTCAGGCTATCTTGGAACTCACTATGTAGACAGGGCTGGCCTAGATATGCGATCCTCCTGCCTCGGGCTGGAAAGGGCTGGGCTCACAGGCATGTGCTGCCACACCTAACCTCCTGAAGCAGTTCTGATTGGGATATACATAATGGAATGATAGTTTTCCATTAAAATCTTAATCACAGATGATCTCTATCTTTTTTTGGGGGGGGGGCAGGGGAGGGTCTACTTGTAAAATGGTAATCATGTGAGTGTTGGACTTCATTAGGTTCTTTCTATGGTTTTGTTTTTCATGTCTATGTTTTACATGAGTTCCTTGCAAATTTGATATTGCTGGATTTTTATTGTGATGCTTTTAAAATACATTGTAGTCTGATTTTTAACTAAAGATTAAATTAATTAATTAAAGAGCTGCCGTGGTATATGTGGTGTATGTTGGTTCCTGGCAAGGCTCTTTGGGAATACTTGAAGCTCATCCCGTGCCCCACTCCACCTTATGTCTCAAGATGCGAAAGACAGGAAAATGCTAAGGGTTGAGTCTCGCGAGAAGAGCAGGAACTAGAGTCTCCAGTCTCTGTGTAGAAGGAAACTCCTTGCCGACTGGTCTTTTGACCGGAGTGGAGACTGCAGCGTGAAGTCCCTGAGACCTGGGGCTCGTTTCAGTGGTCGGTTCCCCCAGAATGATGGAGAAATCGAACATTGATTCTCTGGTGGCACCGCGTACACTAGAGTCTAAATTGAAACCCAGGATTAGACTCCTCCTCTCTTGAGGTGCGAAGATCATAGAGCATATATCTCCAGTTGCTTCCTACCCACCTCACAGGCTGTTTACAAACACAACAGACCAACAGATAGCACCTCAGACATATGATATAATACGCACACATATGAAACAACATGCGTTTAGCTTTGCCTGCATTTCACAAACACACAAGCTCTCCTTTCCTGGTTGCGGCTGAGACCTGCTCTCTGGGGGGCCGTTGGGAGGTGTGCTGCTGCTAATCCCGTCTCTGTGTTCTCATCATTTCACACAGACCTTTATCTTGTTCTTAGGTCTGGGCTGGCTTCTTCTCTTTTAACCCTCTAAAGACCTCTCACGAGCCTCTGGCCTCCATGTTTCTGTTGACGTCTGTTCCGTCCCGTTTGCCATTCTTCTGCTAAATTATGGGTCCTTCCCAAACTCTTCTGTGTTTGGTACTTTGTGGTTCCATTCTAATGAGTATCAGTGTGAGTTCATCTTACATACCCTCTTTAGTATTCATTTTGATACATGTATCAAGACGTACATTTGTGAAAGTTTACACAAATTGATGCTTCAAAAGAGGATTGGTTGATTTTCATAGAGAATGCATTATTCCTAATAAATGTAAATTTGTTTAAAATACACAAATCAGAATGCATGACCTATCTCTTTTATTTATATTTAGCGTAAAAGGAAGAAAATAGAATAAG
Organism: Onychomys torridus; assembly: GCF_903995425.1. NCBI lineage: Eukaryota > Metazoa > Chordata > Mammalia > Rodentia > Cricetidae > Onychomys > Onychomys torridus. The sequence goes on from NC_050459.1 coordinate 53,356,019, forward strand.
TATATGTACTTTGTGGTGTTTACGAAAGTATACATTTTAGAGCAGAACACTGTTGTGAATGTAACCGGGCTTGTTAGAGGTGTGCATTGTGCTAGCCTTCGGCAGTTAGGTCTTTCATAAGGATTTACAGTGTTAAAAGCTGCAGCAATCTGAAAAACAATTCCTGATCTTGGAAAGTGTATGAAAGGTGGGATCATACAACCTTGTATTCTTCTGTAACTTACTCAACAATTAAATCATTGGATATTTTATCTTGATCAGTGTCCTACAGTTAACAATTTTTAGGATATATTCCCCTCCCCCCATGTACTCTGTGTGTGTGTGTGTGTGTGTGTGTGTGTGTGTGTGTGTGTGTACACGTGGTGTATGTATGTAAGGGGGGGGGGCATCATATGTCCTTGCATATAGAGGCTGGAGGACATCTGAGGTCCTCCTCTATCATCCAGCATTCTATTCCCTTCAGAGTGTCTTGCTGAGCCAGGAACTTGCCACTTTTAGTGCGACTGGCTTGATGCAATCCCTGGCAGCCACCCCCACATCCACATCTCCCTATCTGCCAGCACTGGGATTACAGGCATGTGCGCAACAACGGGTTTTTATGTGGGTTGCTGGGATCTGAACTCAGGACTTCATGCTTGGACAATAAGCCCTTTTACCCACTGAGCCATTTCCCCAGTCCAACAACCCACTATCCTGAACAAACAAATGCTAAAGAAATGTCCCTTGTATTAATTGGAGGATTAGTAGATCCATAAATTTGTGATGTCAAGGTAAAATGTCAATACTTTTATTTATATTTACAGGATTGACATGCAGTTCCAAGGCAGTTTTGTTGTATAAAACACACACGAAGCTTGGCCATTGTGATGGGCAGGATTCATTATCAGTTGGATGGGGTTTAAAATCACCACGGAAACACCTGGTGTGTGTCTATGGGGATGTTTCCAAAAAGGTTTAGCTGAGGAGGGATGGCCCTGACTGTGGGTCACATGATGCTATGGGCTGGGATTCTTCCTTGATTAAAAGGAAAAGGGAAGCTGAGGATGAGCAATCTGCTTCCTTCCTGCAGATACAAGTGACTGGCCGCCTCATGCTCCCCAATCCTTCCCCTTCCCTCCATGATGGACTATACCGTTAAATAATAAACCCAGACAAACCCTGTCTCCAAAGCTGCTTGTTAGCTGTTTGCTCATAGAAACAAGAAAGGCAACTAGCGGAGTTACTATAGGGTGAGTTTTCTGTGATTAAGGTAAAAACGGTAAACTTAGAGATGACTTCTTTGAGTGTTTCTTAGTCATTTTTTTTCTTTAAAATTTTTTTCTCTGTTTTTATTTTATGTGCATGAATTTTTTGTCTCTCTGTGTGTGTGTGTGTGTGTGTGTGTGTGTGTGTGTGTGTGTGTGTGTGTACACTATATGCATGCAGTGTATGCTGAGGCCAGAAGAGTCCGGTCTCCTAGGACTGGAGTTACAGACAGTTGTGAGCGGCCATGTTGGGTGTTGGGAATTGAACTTGAGTCCTCTGGAAGAGCAGCTAGTGCTCTTCAGGGCTCAGCCATCTCTCCAGCCCAGCCCAGTTTTAGTCCTTTTTTTTTTTTTTTTTCTTTAATGCAAAATAGTCAAAACGTATTAAGGACTTAGAGAATGACATACGTTATCAGATAAACTAATTATAATGGGAGACCAGGTTAAAAACATTGTATGTGGAAAGTTTGAGAATAGGGAAAGAGCAGCTGGTGATGGTGGAATGCAACACCAGGAGTTGGATTCTTTTTTTTTTTTTTGAGCTGAGGACCGAACCCAGGGCCTTGCGCTTGCTAGGCAAGCACTCTACCACTGTGCTAAATCCCCAACCTGGATTCTTATTTTGGAGGACCAGCTTATTTGGGTGATCCTTTCTGCTCAAGGGGCAAGGTATAATAGAGTATTGCGGAATACAAGAGTTTATGGCCACAGTTAGGGAGGATGGGGGCCTAGTTTCTCCTCTTGTTCTCTGAAGTTAGAACAATCCCACGGGTATTTGGCAGAATAAGATGAATTCATCTCTAGAAGAATATAGTGTTCTCCTAATTCTCAATTTGTTCTATGAGCGTTTTTATGAAAACAATGCCTGTTAGACATTTAGGAGGAAAGATTACAGCAGAGTCGGGGAAACAATAGCAATGGAAAATGTGTTAGAAGGCTAGAGAGATGGCTCAGTGGTGAAGAGTACTAGCTGTTCTTTCAGAAGACCTGGGTTCAAGTCCCAGCAACCACACGGCAGCTCACAACTGTCTGTGACTCCAGTCTTAGGGGATCCAGTACTCGCTTCTGGCCTTTGCAGGTGCCAGACACACATGTGGTATACAGACAAACTTGCGGGCAAAATACCTGCATGCATAAAAATAAATAAGTAAAATTAATGTTAAAATGCATTAGGAGCTTCAGAAATTGGCACTATGGATTCAGATTTTAAAATTAATGAGTTTACTATTTTAAGAAAAGATATGAATTGACAATATGGAGCATAAAAGAAGAGCCAAATGAAAATTCTAGAATTGCAAGTTATAGTCACCATAATAAACAGTTTACTCAGGGGGTGCTGTCTAAAGGTAGATTAGATACAAACAGAGAGAGACTTCGAAAACTGAGGAATAAGAGAAAGGAAATATGTAAAAGAAACACAGAGAGAAGGAAGGTGGAAAATGCAGAAGTTAAGAGACACAATGGATGAAGCACGATTTTAAGATACAGTTGGAATCTCGGGAGGGTAGAGCTGAAATGGATCAGGTAATGTGACAGGGTTTTGTAGCGCTGGTGTATAAACTTTACGTCTAAACTCAAGATGTCCTGTGAACTCCATGAAGGATGAGTCAAAAGAAATCCTTACTTAGGCATGCCATTTTAAAATGATAAAGATAACAACAAGGTCGGAGGGATAGAAGGTGGCAGGGCCCTGTGGTGAGACTTTGCGTCCTTACTCTGTACAGAGAACAGCATGTTCTGACAGTGCCCAGAGACTGGGACACTGCACTCAGTTGTACAACAAGGCAAAGCAACCAGGTTGGAGGGATACAAATTTCTTTCCTAGGAATTATAATTCTAGGAGTCAGGGAAATAATGGTATCCTTAATGTGTTGAGTTAAAATAACTGCCCATCAAGAGTTCTGTGCCTGACAGGTATACCCCACATAGCCTACAGGTGAGATAAAGATGTCTTCAGAGACAAAACTGGAACATTCTGTTAGCGAAATACGTTCATCAGAGACAGGGTAGAAGGTGTTACTTGGGAGGAAAGCTGTTCAGATGGAAGTTCAGAAATGAGATTTGTCTGGGGAGACATGGAATCAATATTGACTGAATAAAACAGCAACTGTTCTTAAACATTGTGGAGTTTTAAGTGTACATTTTTAAAAGCACAGGGCATTTGAAAAAGTGCACAGTGTTATTTATCACAGGGAAATGAGAGAAAACCACAGGGAGAGACTGTTTTGCCCACCTGGTCTGACAAGGATTGGAAGCACCTGGAGTTTTGATAGGTAGTTGCGAGGCCCATGCGTTGTTTCAACTGCCCTGGACTCTGTCATGGTACAGGACTTTCCCTCTTTCAAACCCAGTTAAAATAAACTCGAACAAAAGGCATGGTCAAGAACTTTCAGAGTAACACCACCATGAGCATGAAAACCTAGGAATTCGGCTGTCAGTAGGTGACCATGTCACCTGTTATATGGTCATATGATGGAATAGTAAGCATCAATGACAGCAGTAGTTAGGCACCTAATTCACAAGCATAACACAGAGCAAAATGGAGCTACAAATAAGATAATACCAACCATTGAAATGGCATTTTTAAAAAGCCCAAACAAAAGCATGTTGTCCAAAGAGGCATACTTAGGTAACACTCTGGATGAAGGTTGCCCCCTTTGGAGAAGAGAAGAATTGTGAGGCGTGGTTCTAGGTTCTAGCAAGGCCTATTTATTCTGGTGATGGACATGTTTCCTTTGGTGATAACTTTTGAACTATGTGTGTTGGGTTTTGTGAGTGCTTTATTTCACAATTCAAAAAAAAAAAAAAAGGTTAAAATTCTCAGCCATACAATTTTAATATTAAATTTACTGCACAAGAATATTTTTTAGGTGGAGAGATATCTTCATGTCCTACTTCTTTGTTTCTCACTTACAAGTGTTTTGGAGACTTGCTTGTTTCTGTTTTCTAACAATTGTCAGGCTGGCTACCAGGATAGTCTGGTCCCCTTTTCCAAGTCTAGCTCAAACACGGGCAAACTTCCCATCCTATAGGCTTCTTTACAGCAGATGAAAAAAAAAGATAACTACCAAATACCCAGGGAGGAAAAGGCAGGGAAGAAAATACCATAGCAATTAAAAAAAAACAAAAAAACAAAACATCAACATGCAATTGCATCTAGTGCAGATGTTGACCCTAACCACAACTCATAGATTACTGAGGTTCCCAGAGGCTGACGGTTTCCACCATTGAGGGTCAGCTGCTCACACTCCGGTCCCCAGGCCACAGTGACTGGCAGAGCTGTGTGGTGAGCCTTTGCCTCCTCATTCTATGCTGGGAGCAGTATGTTCTAACAGTACCCAGAGAACAGAATGCTGTACTCAGTCACACCATAAGCCATAGCATCCTTAGTAACAAGGCATAAAATCTATTTATTTGTCCCAAAGGGAACAATTTTGGAATGACGGTTTTAACTTGCAGGCTTAATATCTGTGTATACTGAAGTAGAACATGGCAGTCCTGAAATAGCTGCAGGCATTTATTTATGTTTAAAAGGGGGGAAAAAATCTCCTTCCAATAACTCTGTGGGGGTGGAGTCCTGGTGCCTTGTGTTGCATGCTGACAAGGCTACGGTGTTTCTTGCTCAACGTTAACACTTAAGTCTGACTTAGCTAGAGGAAGGGAAGAAGAATAGAGGAGTCAATATTGAGTGTAGCAGACCTCAGCATCCAGGGATGCTACATCCTGCAATGTTAGCTGCATCCCGGGACTTGATTTCCTTCAGCACCACAGCACTTGAATGCAGAATCTGAATGAGCCCAGGCTGTGCATGGGTAGGGCAGGTGGGAGCCAGGCCTGATTCCCACGGAGCAAAGCCGTTTCTCTGTCCATGCCTTTATCTCTCACAGTTTGGGGGTAGTCCTGATGTTATTTCTACCCTCTCATATGGCCTTGAAACAGGGGGAAAAAGATATGACTATTAAAATAGAGGACCCAGAGATGAAACAGCTCAGTCAGTGAAGGTGCTTGCCATTGTAAACAAGAGGACCTGTCAGGTTAAAAAGCTGGCCATGGTGATGTGTGCTTACAGTCTTAGCACTGGAGAAATAGAGCTTGAGAATCCTTGGGGTTTAACTGGCTGGTCAGCCTGTGTAGCCCAGTGAGAGATTCCGCATGTCAAACACACCCTCCGAAACACCACCTGATGTTGACATCTGGCCTACACTCTCTGTCTGGCTCTCTGTCTCTGTCTCCACCACTGTACCGGCTTCTGCACACACTTCTTTCTGCCTTACCAGATCTTAGGCCAGTTTCCCCATCCAGAGCTGTGATAAAGGGTAAGAAAGCCGCACTGGCCCATGTGACTTCTGCCACCTTGCTGACCTCAGGCACTGTTGAGACTAGGACACCACACCTTTAAAGGAGAGAGCTGAAATCATCAATACAAGGTCAGAACAAGGTGCAAGGTGTGGACGCTGCTACTCGTAGTTGACTAATGGCAGGCTCAGATCTGCTGCAGGCTGCAGGAATATATCATAAGAACTCAGCTGGTTATGGCAAAGTCACTACCTGGAGGGATCAATGATTTCCTGAAGAGGAAGCCAAATTCCAAGGAGCTTTTGGTGTTACTTGGCTCGTTATATATCAGCTGTATTCTGTTATGAAAATCATGTGTGCCTTCATAGTTTTTCCAATTGATTTTTCCCTAAGATGGGCTAACAGTGTGGACTGATCACTCTCTGGACATACACATTCCAGGACTTTGGAGAACAGCCTCAGGAAAGGCTTTCTCTGGAATCAGATATCTCCCTTAGCCACTTTCAAGGACTAACAGTGATGTGCTAACTGGTCGTCAGCACTCAGTTGACCTTCTCTTTTACCACTTCCATTTTGGATTGTTAAAGAAAGCCAGAGGTCACTGCCAGAGGAAAAATTCTTACCTGCCTTTATGACCCTGTAGAATTCAAGCCTGGTGACCTTGCTCGACCAGGGGCTTGATATAACTGGATTCTGGGGAGACTTAGGTAGAACATGGAGAAGGAGAAGAGAAAAGAGAATGGAAGAACTAGATGGGTAAGAACTTGAGAGGAACAAACTGAGAAGGGGAAGAACTAGATTGAAGGGCTAGAAGAGAGGAATGAGATGGAAGATGAGGAAGAGCCAGATGGGAAAGTACTAGCTGGGTAAGAACAAGGTGAAAAGGACCTAGATGAGGCAGAATTAAGACGAGAGAATTAAGATAGAACTTAGAGGGAGCAGTAGACAAACAGAGAAATCAGGCAAGAAAGGAGCTAGGCACGGGAACAGAACTCAAGCTGTGTAGATAGGATGCTATGCCAGAGGAACTGAAGCAAGTGGACTATAGAGCTGGGTGAGCTGGGATTCTATTTCCCGAAAATAGTCCTCGCCGTTAGTAGTTCTCTCTCCTGAGCCCCTGGGATGAATAATATTAAGGCTGGTCCTTCTAATATTATATAAGACAGATCATATTTTCTGAATGGTTGGAAGGTAGGACATTACACTTGTGTGTTGGGATAAATTTGCTTTCTGGTGGGCACTCAAGGGGGCTAGAATCCCGAGACCCCTAAGAACCACAGCTTAGATGTTTGCAGAAGATTCCATGTGAACCAATGTCTGCCTGCTTAGAAGAACTGTTTAGGTCAAGCTGTTTTATCTTCACTAGAATAAGACTTGAATTTTATCCCCAGGAGTTTCTAGTTGTTTTTTTCCTCCTTTCCTGCTATATGTAACTTTTTGAAGACATCAAGGTGATTGCCTGCCTGAGCCCATTGAAAAAGTCAACTACAGGTGTCAATAGTCAATGCTGAACTGTTCCCTTTGTGTCGTGGCCACCTAAATATCGGCAAAGAAAAGAGCACATGTTTAACACTCCTTGCTGAAAGCTTGATGCATACACACAGAATTGATATAGGGGGTATGGAAGAAATTATTTTGCCAGTGTTGGCCACTTCTACACAAAGCTTTTCATTTAGCATTTATTGAACTGTGGCAGGCAGGTTGGAATTGTTAAACAAGCCAGAAAAGCTTAAAAGACTGAGTGTTGTCGGTGTTTTTACATGTGGACTGCTTCCGCCCTCCCCCCCCACTCCCTTGTCAGATTTCCAGTGAATTATAATGATTGCAACAACATTTTCATTGCTCCTCTGCTGTCAATAAGGGGCGGGCTTTCTGAAATGATTAGAGAACAGTGCGCCCTTTCTTCTTGGTCTGGCCATAAGGCGTGACGTCTGTGCACATGGCCTTTCTTTGTTGGAGTTAGCTTTGGCATTGACCTTGAAGCAGTCTAGGGCACCCCGCTTCCGTAATGTGTGGACATCTTGGTTTACAAGATGAGGAAGGAAGCTTGTGTTCTTCGGTGGGGTTGGTGCCAGGCCTGTGGGTCTTTGCTATACCAGTGTTTCACTTTAGGGATGAACGGGTCATGGAGCTGATGTTTCTCTCCAACCATACCTTTTCGTTAATGACACTGTGTGCTTTTCCTAGGGCTGCCATTACTAATTATCACAAACTGAATAGCTTAAAACAGACATTTACTCTCAGGGTTGTGGAGTCTCGAGGTCTGAAACCTAAGTGTGGCCCAAGCCATGCTCTCAATGAAGGCTCTTAGGAAAAAGCCTTTCTCCAGTCTTAGTTTCTGGTGGGCTCCAGCCATGTTTAACATTCCCTGGCTTCTGTATCATCACAGTACTGTTGGTATCAGCATTTTCTTGAAAAACATTTGGGGATCGGTGAGCTCAAAAATGTATTTGTTTTTAAATTATTAGAATGTTTTATTATATTCAATTATTTTTGTTGTGTGTGTGTGTGTGTGTGTGTGTATATGTGTATGTCTGGATGGATTGATGGATGGGTGGGTGGATGGATGGATGGATGGGTAGATGGATGGATGAATGGGTGGGTGGATGGGTGGGTGGATGGATGATGGATGATGGATGGATGGGTTGATGGATGGACGGACAGACGGATGCATGGATGTGAATGGGCACACCACAGTGCATGTATGGAGATAAGAGAACAACTTGCAGGACTCAGTTCTCCTTCTGCTCTACCTGGGTCTCAGGGATAGAACTAAGGTCTTTAGGCTTGGCAGCAAGTGTCATTACCCACTGAGCTGTCTCTGTCTCCAAAATTTCTTTTATAATAATTTAATTATTTAACTGTTTTGTGTGCCTGCAGGAACAAAATATTTTATAGTGGAATCAGAAATTTGATGTAAGCAATCATTTTATAGTCAGTCTCTGAGAAATACTATCATTTTATTTTAATAAAGAGAGCTACATAAATTCTCTCTCTCTCTCTCTCTCTTTTTTTTTTTTTTTTTTTTTTTTTTTTTTGGTTTTTCGAGGCAGGGTTTCACTGTGTAGCCCTGACCGTTCTGAAACTCACTCTGTATACTAGACTGGCCTTGAACTCACCGAGATCTGCCTCCTGCCCCTGCCTCCTGAGTACTGGGATTAAAGGCATGCACTGCCACCAGCAACCTGAAGCCACATAAATTCTTAGCTGTGTGCAGGGTTTGAAGTCCACTTTACTTGAAACTTGGTTAGTTTCAGGTCAGCAAGTGGCCGTCATGCTCCTGCTGGAGAAGTTACTGTTTCTTCTACTAAACACTTCCTAACTTGTGCGGTTTCATGACATTGCTTTCTTTTCTTAAGTTTTATTATTATTTTAAGGGTATGGGTGTTTTGCCTGCATGCATGTCTGTCACGGCTATGCCAGATGCCCGTAGAGGTCAGAAGAGGACTTTGAATCTCCTGGGACTGGAGTTTCTGATGATTCAGCCACCCTGTGGGTGCTGGGAATTAAACCTCCATCCTCTAGAAGAGCAGCCAGTGCTCTTAACGGCTGAATGATCTCTCCAGGCCAACATTACACTTTTCTTCACTGATAAGAATGACCTGAGTGCCCCATCCCACATACTGAGGGAGCTTCAGTGTCCTCCTGAGGGTTTCTGAGGAGTCTGAGGGCAGAGTGGGCAATGGACAGTGTCGGGGTGAAGGCCTGTGTGAGGGAGCTCGGCTACGTGGTTTTCAGGTCTCTCTGATGTCACGATCCTGTGTAGTTCTCTGTTCTCTAGAAGATTGCTGTCTTCTCTCACCAGGCTGCCCCAAGGCAGGAAAAACGTCCCAGACTCATTCCTCAAAGCGGCATTTATTCAAAACTGCTAATACAGTAGTCACCACCGAGGGCTCTGGGGACAAAGGAGGCTGAACTAGGGACACAGTTTTAAATGGAGACTTTTGTACCCTCAAGCTCTTCCAGCTCTAGGAACCTCGTTGGGGTGTGCTGTGACTAGGGAATGGTCTTTTGATTCTGGCCTGGACCATGTTCCTCTCTTCCTCTGTCTAAACTTTGAAGATAGGCACAAGAAGTTGTTAGACACTTTGGGACAATTAAAATACTTTTCTATTAGGAAAAAAAGATAACGCTCACCCAGAGCACTGTTTCTTGTTCCAGGTAAAGATGTCATCGAGATTAAACACTTTCAGCGCTGTGTTGGAGGGTTCCCCATGCCTTCTGCCCTGTTTCTCTGTGTACCATTGGCCCGCCTTCAGGTGTAGGCTCCCGTCTGCAGAGGCCATATCTGCCATGTTCATCATTTCATTCTTGTGTTTTTAGCTTTGGCCTGTGGTAGGACCCTAATGAATGTCTGTGGGGTGAATGGGAACAATGAGAATAACACTTTTAGATGGTGATCTTAGTAACTCAGGAGGGAGCAGGTCTGCAGATTCCTCTCAACCATTTGTCCTTTGGGAGGAAGCGTCATTCCAAGAAACAGATAAAGTCCTGGTCACACTTGCAAGATGCCAGGAATAAGGACGCCTTTATCCTGGTCCTGTAATACCACTACTTGAAAGAGACACCGAGGATTTGAGTCAGGAAATAAAACCCTCTATCTCACAGATAATCGCCCACGAGTACAGTCTTGCCCACGGCTGTCCCCAGAGCTCTCTGTCTTCTTTCTCCCTGTTATTATTAGTCTTGTTATTCAAGGAATAATTTAGATTGCATCTGCTAGCACAGCCTTGATCTTGGCATCACACACATTAGCCGGTGTGCAAAAGCCAACACAACTCCCCTCACCGTGGGTAAGTACAGAGTTAGGAATTCATGCCTCTGGCCCTCCTTGTCTTTGAATCAGGATCCCTTTCCCATTGGCTTATAGTTTATTAGTGGTTGCCATGGACTCAAGGTTAAGATCATGAGATTCTCTTCAGATTATCACTACTCTGTTAAATTTGAGTGGCTGTTTGGAGACTCAGGGAAATAGAGGATCTTGGGATGAAGTGAAGCAACCCAGATTCTGGCTCAGGTCCTGCTTCAAAGCTGGTGTGGTTTTTCTAGGGCCTTCCAGTGAGGTCAGGTGTCTTTGGTATATGCCTGTGTGATGTTCTCTGGCTCTGCCAATAGAGCTAGGAACGATTTAAAATCTGAGAAGAATTGAGCAAAGAATGTAGCTGGAAGGCAGTCGGCAGAGAGTTTGCCCTGGCCACACAGATGATCTGCAGGCTGTACTGAGTGGATGCCAGAGGTAGTGGCTGCCGCGTGCAGTCAGCCTGCAGTGGGTGCACCCGAGGTCCTCACCTCCCGTGCCCTAGGACGCCTGTGAGTGGATTTTCATTAGCCACCAAGGACTGTGTGTTAACAGCTCCTGCCTTTTCCTGCTACAGCCCAGGTAACCATTTAAGTAGAAAGAATGACATCAGCTCTTATTGCTTTAAAAACAGACAAAGCTCCCTGGGAGCCACACTGATGGAGACAGTCTGGCAGCTTTATCCTTGTAGTCCCATAAACAGCCTGATTTTATGGACATGGAGAAAAAATAAAGGCTCTTTCTATATTTCTATTATTCTAACAAAGATTCCCAGCCACAGTGGTACTCTGTCTTGCTTCTTGTTGATATTTCTTTTAGAATTTTTTTTTTTTTTTTTTTTTTTTTTTGTCTTTAAAAACTAGTAAAAGGTGCCTGGCTCTTTTTTGTTAGGGAAAAGCAATTCTAACATATCTACTATCTAGCATAATCTCTTTAAGGATGCAGTAAAATTGTCCTAATATCTGATGGTTAAATATATTGCCATCCTTTGCACCTGAGCACTTCATACTTTGTGTGTCTTTCTGCAGTTTAGCTTGCTATGAAGAGAGACAGGGAAGAAGAGGGGAATGAATGATTAACGGTGAAACCAACCATTCGTGTCGAAGAAAAACATTTCCTGTAAGACCGACCTAAAATGGCAAAATCACTCTGTAATGGAGACCAGTAAAACCCCCTCACCTTAGAGGTCAGCTTTTATGCTAACCTGGTTTTATATCCTCCAATTGTCCATCATAATATTATAAAAGTTTCAAGTTTCCTTGGTGATACTGAGAAATTAAGAGCAAAGTGGAAAAAGACTATTTTGGTATTCTTAACTAATTATACCCTGTGTAGAAACATTGTTTTCTTATGTACAGTAGTTACTTAATACATTTTTGTTGTCTTTTGTGGTTGTGCTTGACCTGCCTTATTTTTAACAAATCGGCTGAGATAATATACCGTCTTTTCAGTCATAGAGTAAGGTGCAAAAGCTTCAAAGTCATTAAGTTGCCTGCATCGAATAAAGAGAACTAGTATAAACTTGGCAATTGCATGTTTGGATTCTCCCTAATTTTCTGTATTTCACCCCACCCCCCACCCCCTGCAACACACCAGTCACAAAAAAAAACCAAAAAACAAAAAACAAAAAAAAAAAACCCTGTATTCATTCAACAAAAATTATTTGGAGTCCAGCTATGTGCCAGGCACAGCTCTAGTTACAAACAACACAATAATAAAGCAGATAGACTTCTTTTCCTGATTAAAGAGGAAAGACAGGCAATAAACACCACAAATAAATAGATAACAAAATAGTGTTTCCCTAGATACTTAGACATAGAGGACTACTAAAAAGAAAAATAAAAGCAAGACAGCTAAGGGCATTTGCGTGGCAATGGGCAGATAACTAACTATTAGGTCATGCGTATTGGACCCCACACCCACTCTTCTCTGGTACCATCATCTAGAATAAAAGGCCAATAGTAGCAAAGTCTCTCAAAGGGGTGAGAAGATGGTACCTAATAGAGATTGAACAGGAAAGCAGTGTTTAATGTACATGTCTGCAAAAGATAGTTATATACATAATATAGATGGACCACGTCAGGAGACCTTTACACACACTGGTACATCATTGCCATGATTTTAATTGCTTTCGGATCAGAAAGATTTTATTTCTTAATCTTCGGAAGTGAGGACTTGAAAGTCTGTTCAAAGTCAGTACTTGCTCAGGAACTTTGGAGTTACGGTGTCAGAACAGGGAAAGGATGCAGAAAATTAGAGGTCTCCAGCGAGGGAGGAAAGAATGGATGTACCACGGAGTGGCTGTTATTCTCAAGTGTGGCTGCCTTGGAGGAGCAGGCAGCCCCTTCAGCCCTTATCCTGGAGAAGCGGGGACCTATCCTATCCCAGAATATTTACGCTACAAAGTTTTGTGTTTTAGTTGCAATGGTGGAGGATTCTTTTGTGAAACAAGAGTGAAACAGGTAATTTCTGAGTTTCCTTCCGACAACAGTAGTGTGGACTGTATGTACTCTCAGACGTGTGGAAAGAAATACCTAACATCCTAATGCCTATCTGGGCATTTGTGTTCAGTGCGCCTCACATTCAGAGTTCTGGGACTTATCTGAAAGCCTGGGTTAGGCTGTGTTTCAGATGTCATTTATTTGACTAAGAAAAGAATATAGCACTCTCCAGTCCCTAGAGTGGATGTGTGAATAAGGAAAGAAAGGAAGGGCCCCTGGCAGGTGAAGCTTTCTTTGGCAAATGCTGTGACTGTTAATAGGTTCTGAAGCTTTCTGAGGAATTGTTTACGAAGTATTTTATTATTTATTTAGGTTACAGTTTGTTTGTTCATTTTAAATTGAAGAATAAAAGTCTCTGAAAGTGCTTGTTGGCTTCAGTGTTTTTGTGTATGTTAATGTTTATGGCTTTGAAAAATAAAATATCCAAGTTTTGGGCAGACAGTCACCTTGATGCAGCCGTTTCTTTTACTAGTGAGGCACTTGCTGATTAAGGCAACAACCAAAGTCTGGACTAAATAAAAATAAAGAACAGACGGGAGCAGACTAAATACCCCCAAGCCCCCGTCCTGGATGGGCCGAATCCTTCTTATCTTGCTCTGTGGTAGTCTGCACACTAAACATTCGTCTCTTTTCCTTGAAGACCAGCACGGATGTAGCTGGTGGCAGGCAGTTCACCAAAGTAGTTAAAATTCCTCCAGTTGTGGCAGCATGCTAAACTGCAGTGTTATTATTGTAACCAGCTAATTACGTAATGTCAACAATTGAATGAGGCGGAGGCTCCCTGTTCATATAAACCAGACTGGGAACATGAGCCTCGGGCTCTGGTTTGGGCACATTTTTTTCTCTGTAGGTATTCAGTTTAACTTTTTTTTTCCTCCACGCCTTTCCTTTTCCTTTTCCATACTATATTGTTCATGGGAAGTCCCTTTCCAGACTGTGACACGTTCTGCCGGAAACTGGAAGGAGTCTATTAAAGCTTGGGTTGCATCTTGCTGAATTTGCCGTCGTTGGGATGGCCTGGCTTTTGTTGTTCATCCCTAACTACAAGCCTTGCTCGCTGCTCCCACGCTATAAAGATGATGTGATCTGTGTAGGTTTCTTCAGAATTACCTATAAGGCATTTCATGTCTTTGTCCTTTCCTCTAAAAAGCTTATTGCAGGATGGAGAACGAAGGGATTTCTGTTCATGAAGCCATCTTCCGTGATTACCAAGGCTTCTGGTATGACTTAGTGGGTGGAATATGTCTTAGGAAAAAAAAATACATAATTCTGACAAGCTGCTTTTTGAGAACTCCAACCAGCTGTTTCAAGTAGAAGACTGTAAAATTTATTCAAAGTAAAATTTGTTTCCCTTGGAAGCACATGGAGTTCAAAGAATATGCTAAAGTAAACAGTAAGATTTAACTTGTTCAAAGTTGGGCACTGTTGTCTTTGTGGCTTTCAAGGGCCTCCTTTACTGTGCACTGTGCTGGAGTTATCCTCGTATAACCTGATGAGGTCCTCAAAAGTAGAAGAGTACATTTCTCCCACATGTCCTTGTCCCTCAAACTGTCCAGATGAGCGTGCTGGCTGTTGGTTGGTGGGGTATTAGTCTCCTCTTGCTTCTGAAATGAATTCCAATGAACTGAGTGGCCTCCAACCACATTGATTAACTTACAGATCAGACATCTGACATGGGTCCTCCTGGGCCAGAATCAAGGTGTAGGTGGGGCTGCATTCCTTTCTGGTGACTCTGGGGAAGAAGACCTTTCCTTACCTGGTTTACAGCCCTCTTCTTCATCTTCAAAGCCAACAAAGATGCATGTGTTTGAATAATGCTTCCTTAATCACATCCTTAGTTCAGAACTAGGCTGAGAAGGTTCTGATTTTTAGAGCCTGCATGATTTCATTCAGTTCACCCAGATGATGCAGGACAGTCTTTCCTTGTATAAAGTCCCTTTGCATGTAGAATAAGAGAGTCACAGGTGCTGGGGACTGGGGTCTGAATGCATCTGGGGCCACTGTTCTTATCACCTATGTGTAGGGGCTTTGGTGGAATTCATTTTCCCAACAACTTCCCATGTTTAAGAAGAGTATTAAGCTACTACTCTTCCATGCTAAAAGAATAATTTTTTTCAGAATACAGCCAACATTTTAAGGATTTTTGTGCTAATTGTGTACCTAAAGGGAAGAGGGATGCAATGGTGAAGTCTGAGACATAAGGGAATAGCAAAGACACACACACACACACACACACACACACACACACACACACACAATCTGAGTCTCGTTCAACTGATTTCCCTGCACATTCAGGAGAGGAAGGAATAAAGCATTTAAATTTTAGCACCACACAACCCAGGGGACACTCTCTAACTGGCTTTGGGGCCCTTCTTACCAACAATACAGCCTGTATTCTAGAGCCCTTTTACTACCTAGGTCTACCTGACCCCCACTACCCCTGTCTTAGCTTCACTGGTAAGCTATCTGTGCTGGACTGTGGACCGTCAATGTGCTTCCTTCTCCTAATGTGAGGAAATAGGGCTCAATAATCCTTTAAGTCTCTTTTGGCTCTAAATTCCTATGATTAAATGCTTTAAGAAAGGGCCCAGACTTAGTTCATCCACCCTCCCTCCCTCCCTCTCTCCCTCCTTCCTCCCCTCCTTCCCTCCCTCCCTCCCTCCCTTCCTCCTTCCCTCCCTCCCTCCTTCTTTTCCTCCCTTACTCTTTCATGTATGTGTGCACATGTGTGCAAGCATGTGTCTGAGTATGCACAGACTCAGGTCCTCAGTGCCTGTGCAGCATGCATTGTGCTGACCAAGCTGTCTCCCCAGCCCTGGGCACATAGTTTCTGAGGAAAACAAAGAAAAACCCAACAAAAATAGTCTTAAGACTTTGCCTGTGAAAACTAAAGTTTTAGCACTTTTATCTTTATCCCCAACTCTGTGTGTGTGTGTGTGTGTGTGTGTGTGTGTGTGTGTGTGTGTGTGTTCTCATTATATATACAAATATATAATACTGTCACTTGGATAGATAATGAAGTATATTTGTTGACTACATACAGGATATTTCTGCTTTTGATCCCTACATTCTATATTTGTAAATAAGGTAAAAATATAGAGACATGAAAACATTTGAGTAACTATTCAGCTTATTTAAAATGAGTGAAGCAGACAGTTAACATCGTTAAAATGTGCCCAATGGCAACGCTAACATAGGAGGTGACTTCTGTTCGATACTCCCTTAAGTGACGGAGACATAGAAAATGTAAATGTTCTTTCCTACCCACGCATTGTGCTTTCGATGTGTGTATTTAAGTCAGTATGGGCATCTTTTAGTGCTACAACCTGCACAGCTTCAGGGGCTGATCTGACCAAGGTCACAGGGAAATGAGGAAATGGCAGAGATGCACTGACACACAGAGATGTTGGGGTTGGGCGGGCTGTGTGCCTTCACCGAGAGTGCCAGCAGGCTGGCCACTCAGCGTGTTTATATTGTAGGTCTGAACTGGGGAGGTAGGCTTATGGTATACAAATGAACAAAGAGGTGGGTTTAGCTAATCTAGGGTGTCTGTGGGGGTGCACTCTCTGGCTGTCGTCATCCGAGAGTAGGAAGCTGTGGTTGATACCTTTTGGATACACTGACAGATTCCTCGATGAGCCCAGGCTAAGGCCTTGCCACCCCCATGGATCTGAGGCACTGGCACCCTTGACATGGTAGAGCTTATGTTAACGATACATATTCATTCAGGACTTCATCTGCTCCCCACATATCCGTGCTTGATTTTGTGCTATCTCTGTTTCTGTTCCCACAAGTCTTGGCTTTTGTGTAGTTTATATCTTAGAGAATAAAAAAAAAAAATGTTTCCTTTGTTACAAGTGGATGTTTGTAAAGATCCTCTACCGTACAAGCTGAGGGTGTTGTTAGGAAAAGATGCATGTTGACTAAAAGAATTTAAAATCAGAGGACATGGTGATAAGTAAAACCATAATAACGAATGTGTTTCTGTCTCCAAGGCAGTGGTGTGTGCAGCTGACATCCAGAGCATAATGCTTCGTATTTATTTTATAATAACAGAATTGTATAAAGTGCTGTACTCAAAGATTCCTTAGAATTCTTTCAAATGTTAACTAACCACCATACCTTCAAAGAGCTGGAAAAATTACCATTCAGCATTCGTTGCTCTGGGTGTGAAGTGTTGTTGGGTGAGGAAGGAGAAATGGAGAATTTCTGAGAGGAGGAGGAGGGGGCCCCAAAGTTCCACCAGGCTGCACACTGGTGGGTGGTGAGCTGGCGTCCATGTTGATTGGCAGCTTATGATGAGAGAAATTCCTCATCTCTGACATTGAAAACGAGCTTGGGCCTTGTGTAATAACTTCCTTCTGTTGTTTTTCTTTTAGCTCTGGAGCCAACGTGTGATTAATAGTGTAAAGGTTGAGAGATTCTACGTTTTCACAGTTCTAGAGGCTTGAAAGTCCAGGATGAGGGTGCGGGTCTGTTTGGTGGTAGCAAAGAGGGCTTCCGGTCAGAAAGGAGGAAGCTTCCGGTCAGAAAGGAGGAAGCTTCCGGTCAGAAAGGAGGAAGGCCATGGGAAGGGGTTTGTTTGATTTTAAGTGAGTGGAAAGCCACCATGAGACTGACAGACGAGGGACAGAGTCACGGACGCTCAGGGCAGGGACAAGAGTAGCAGCATAGAAGCAGTGTTGCTGGCTTAGGCTGGCCGCCATGGGGTTGTAAGAAGTGGAGGAATGCAGTGTCTCTTTAGAAGTTCGAGACCATAGACTTGCTGAAGGATTGAGTGTGGACCTGGAGAGTACAGAATTGGAGGCACCACAGTAAAGCGTAGCCTTTGGGCCACAGTGGTGAGGTGAAGAGTGAGGAAGGGGTGGGGGGACTGGTGGAGGAGCAGGCGGAAATCCAGAAGTCTGTTTCGGACATGCCAGCTTGATGGAAGGTTGAGGTATGAGGAAGACGCTCAGAGCGTAGGTGAGAAGTGCTGGCTGGGATCAGATCTGGGAGGTATCGTGAGGTGGACCGACAGTTAGGTGAACCAGACGTGGTTAGCTGTGTCTGTGGAGAGTCACCGAAGGGCTCTTAAAAATGCTCAGGCTTCTAACTAACCCTGGAGATGCCTGTTTAATTGATGTGGGGCCTTAAAAAACATCAAAAGGGTGATGATGAAGAGGAGGAGGAGGAAGAGGAAGAGGAGAAGGAGGAACCCAAAAACTTCTAGTTGATTCTAGTATGTAGCCATGATTGAGAAAGGCTTGTATACATGGTTTTAAAAGAAGGAAATAGATGAGATCATCATCTTAGGAGTTAATTTAGGTAGTAAAGGGTCTCAAAGATGGAGCCCTGAGTCACCTAAGAAGAACCAGCAAAGGAGTTTGGGAAGGAGCCTGACCCTTGATTCCTTTGCTGCTCAAATTGTGATTCCCAGGACAGCATCCCCTTGACTGGCAGCTCCTGGAAATGCACAAGCCCCATCCTGTGCATTTAACAAGCATCTATCAAGCAGGTTCCAGGGCTGGGCTGCTTCTGTTCAGGAATGAATCTAGATCATTCATTCTCTCCCTGCTCTTACACACACACACACACACACACACACACACACACACGCACATACACACGCACACACACGCACACACACATACACACACACACACTCACACACATACACACACACACGCACACATACACACACACACACGCACACACACACACACACACACGCACACACACGCACACACACGCACACACGCACACCAGCCATTTGACTTGGTATCTGCTTCTTAAAAGGATCATATTTCGATCTCTATACTTGCACAAGAAGGAGGTATTTTTGAAGGTGACATGTCAAGTGATTTCCATGTGTTCTCAAGTTCAGTGAACTAACCCCTTTGGAATGGAGGGAAGGTATTTAAGCTTTCATTATTTTTCCTAAAGCTAACACGCTTAACCCCCAGGCTCCAAGATCTTCAGTGCCACTTGGTCACACTGTGGACATATGTGCTCAAAGTGAAATCTTACCAATTAATTGAGTCACACGGCTCGCAGAAACAGAGCACATGACCATGGAGACAATCTGTGTCCTATTTTCCTTCTCTCTCTTCCTAGGTTTCTGTTGTTGTATTGTATTTATTTACTACTGATTTCCCCCATGTCCATAAAGGAACCTAGCACAGTGAAGTTGAAAGTGTAATAATTATAGAGAGTAACGGGCATAGTGGGCATTTATCTGAGGCATTGATACTGCGTGAAAGCTGTCTGTTATTTAGTGCAGATGAATACACTAATCAGGCTTAGTTAGGAGCAGTTTGGAGTGGAGCTGAGGAGGGATATTTACAGAGAGCAGTTTCTCATTCCTTTTAAGCTTATCTACTGTATCATTGGCGAAGTAAAATACAGTAGGCTTCAATTGCTTTTAAAGTGTTTTGTTTCTCAAGTGAGGTTGTTAAAAGGCTACCCTTTATATTATTGGTGGTCTTTATATGCATTTATTAAAAAATAATCTATTAAAATTTATAGCCAGGACATTAGAATTTCACACACTGTGTTCCTCCTGGTGTAGGTTAGTTTGAAAACAGTACTTGTTTATGATAGTACATGCATGTTTCTTCTCTCTCACACCGAGCCCTGCCCTCCAGAGGCAAGTGTGTATGCGTGTTCTCTGTCCGTTAGTTCTACTTGTTATTATTGTGTTCTCAGAAAATCTATTCTTGCTGCTGGGGAGATGTTTAAGTCAGTAGTGTGCTTGTGCAAACATGAGCCCCCAGGATCAGAGTCTCGGAAGGCAAGTCAAAAGCCAAGTGTGACCGCATACACCTGGAATATCAGCCCTCTGGAGGCAGGGGCAGGAAGGCTCCTGGGACTTGCTGGTCAGCTAGTCTAGCGAACCAGGTTCAGAGAGAGAGCTTGCCTCAGAAAAGTAAGCTAGAGAACAGCGCCCTGGATGTTCCCCGTGGCAGTAGGCTGCACCACCTGCCTCTGCTCCTGTGATACATGACTGTCATGTGAGGCTGATACTAAGCACTTGATAAAAGGAACCTCAAATGTAAGTTTTGTGTGCTTTGCTATATAAAAAGATAAATATATAAGAGCCCAGACCAGTTGTGCATGCCCACAATCCCAGTGCTCAGGAGACAGAGGCAGGAGGATCTCCAGCCTGCACCACATAATACCCTGGACTGCATAGCAAGATGCTGCCTCAAAAACCAAAGAAAGTAAAGAAGGAGGGAAGGAAGGAGGGAGGGGAAGGAGGGAGGATAAGAACGAAGGTGGTGGGCAGGGTTCCAAGTCTCAACTGTCCACTCTGCACCTCATAAATATGTACAAAGAAGGAAGGGAAAGAGAGAGAGAGGAGAGGTCGATTGGGTAGGAGAGAGTGGGAGGCAGGAAACTGTTTTTTATCAATCCTTCATTTTGTTTGGAAACATCTCTAGTGCATTTCTCATTGGCTAATTATTTAGACTACAATGGCAGCCGGACCACCGGCTTAGTCACTAAAGCCCACCCCCAACCCCATTGCTTTATTTCCTTATTCTAAATTTGAGGTGATTGTCATCCTTCAGCTGAAAGAATGACAATTCTTTGTTTGGAGTATGCTCCAGGGAAACACGCATATACCTGCTGCAGCGTAAAGTTGTTCATTGCAAGTGGACTCTCAATTTTTCATTCTAGAGGAAGCATGGCAGTTAGTGTCTTCAGGTGTTTTATATAGATGAATAAACAGTCTTATTAAATAAGAAACACAGAGCCAAACCTAGGGGTGAAAGCCATAGAGATCCAAGAAATAGTGAGGGCCACCAGCTAACCTTAGCTCAAGACGCCGCCATAGTTTCCCCAGAGATCGAGACTTCTTCCTGCCTACCCGCGCCTTATTTCCCTGCTTTTCTGCCCTCTCACTGGCTCTTAGCCCAGCCACCTCACTTCCTCGTCACTGCCTGTCTGTACAGACCTCCAGGTCTTTATGCTTGGTACTGGGATGAAAGGCGTGTGTCACCATGCTTAGCTGTTCCCTAGTGTGTCCCTGAACGCACCGAGACTCTGCCTGCCATGTGATCAGATTAAGGGCATGTGCTGCCACTGCCTGACTTTTGTTTATGGCTGGCTATGTCCTCTGATCTCCAGGCAAGCTTTATTTATTAACATACAAATAAAATATCACCACATTTCAGCACAAATAAAATATCACCTCAGTTTTATTACCACAGAGTATTTCCAAAGTATTTTTCAAGCATCATTTCCCACAGTTGCAGGAGGCACTGAGCTGGGAGGGCGCTAAGGTTGCTTGGATGACATTTTTGTTACTCCATTTTGAAAAACAGAATGGCAAAGCATATTCATGGATAGGATTTGGGAGTTAGGGTTTTTTTTTAAAAAAAAAAATATGAAGAGACTTAATTGTATTTTAAAGACCTTGGTTCTATATTGGAGCTTTTCATGGGATTGATTTTATTGTCCTTGTAATGAATTTATTTGAAACTAAGAGGCTGTTATTCTAAAGTAATTATTCAGTCTTTGCTCTGCGGCTCCACATTTAAGTGACTGCCAGAGCATCCCTTTGAAGAGCAGGAATGGTGATATTTGCATGCCCCATGCGACTGTTTCATGGCTTAAATAACTAGATAAAAGGCAGGATGGCTGACTGGCTGACTAGCTGGCGACATCCCCAGATTTTCCTAACAACACTGTAGCAGGTTACAATAGGTTTGAAGGATCCAGGCTGTCTAGATTTCATGTTTCTGTAAGTTCCATGTCTGTTTGCTGTCTAAGTGTGCCCTTGCCGACCTCCTGTCCATTATTTCTGTGTTTATTGTCTTAGATTCTTTCTGCTGCTGTGAGAGAATACCATGACCAAAAAGGCCATCATCAGGGGAAACCAAGGCAGGAGCTGAAGGAGGTCATGGAGGAACGCTGTGTACTGGCTTGCTCAGATTACATATTTTTATACAACCTAGGATCACCTTCCTGCCCCCAGGGTTCCCACGGTGGAACCGTCTCCAGTGGGCTGGGTCCTCCCACATCAATCCTTAATCAAGAAAATGCTCCACAGGATGTCTTATAGGCCATTCTGCTGGTGGCATTTTTCTCAACAGAGATTCCTCTTCCCAGATACTCTAGGTTGTGTCGAGTTGTCAAACAAACAGACACCTAAACAATCCACTTATTCTCGAATCTACCCTTCAAAGAGAAATAGGACAAAAAGAATTATTTTTCAAACTGTCTGATTGCTAAAGAGCTCACCACATTCCTCGAAACCACTTGTGATCTGCCCCTTGGCCTGTAAGCAGAGCCACGCGTCTGAGACGGTCCTAGCTCCTCCACAAGTCTCCAGTGGAGAAGCTATCATAATCCATTGCAATATTTAACACCTCTCCCTGTCAAGAGAGTCTTTTATCCATCTTCAATAATGCATGCATCGGTCTAAGCTGTGTTTTTTCTTCAGTGACTCTGAACCGGTCTTCTCTCTTTGTGTGAGACCTTTGCATAGTCTTGAAAGCTGAACTCCCAACACTGCCCTATTAATGCATCTCAGCTCTGTGGCTTGCCCATCATAATATTTCCCCCATGCTTTCATCATCTTTTCTCTGTCCCCAATGACCATGCATGTCGTAGCTCTCTCGTCCTTTGTCCATGACTGTTAGAGTGCGTCTTGAACGTGGAGGGGAGAGGCGGCCAGGTGCTCAGGGCGGAGTTGGATTATCTCAGACATTCTACGTTGTCTATGCCCCTGCCTGCTTGGAGAGAGATTTCCTTTTGGAACAGGGTCTGTCTCTCAGATTTATCCAAATGCAGCCCCTATACCACATGCAGCCTAGGACCGACAGGAAAATGGCCCAACATAAAATTCTAAACTTACTTAGAACGTTATGAGAGGGTGTGTGTGTGTGTGTGTGTGTGTGTGTGTGTGTGTGTGTGTGTGTTGTAACTTGATTATGCAGTTCTCAAACATGAACTGTGAAGGGAACAAGGTCATGGTGCATGTTGCAATGCCAAAAAGTTGCTCACACCCATCTCATACTTTAGTTTTTTTTTTGTTTTCCTACCTTTGCTTTTCTGTTCATGGGCAGTATAGCTTATTCAGTCTGCACTTTTGCATTTCCCCCTCTGTGTTGATGCATGGTAACATGCCTGGTGCATTAGGTCATTCTTGATTTTTTTTGTATTTAAGTGCTGCTTCTGAGTTTTTTTCTCTATTTTTTTTAAACTGGGGTCAAATTTACATATGTGAAGTAGGGTTCACAAGTGAGCAATCCATTTCATTTTGATCCCTGTTTACCTGGGCATCTCCTGGCCCTGCCAAGATGCAGAATGTAGTCTTGAAAATCTTTCCTATGCTCTTGCTGCACATTTCCCATTTCACATGTACCTCTTATTCTGATTCCGTCACAGTTGGTTTGCCCTTCATATTCCTGGTGCTGCGTCAGCATGATCTCATGATACTTATGGCGGATATTTCCGCTGACGTTTGGTGTGTTTGGTATACCCCCCCACCCCCCCACCCCCAGTGGTGGTGCTGAGGTTGAATCCAGGGCTACAGCATCCTAAGCCAGTGGTATCACTGAGTGGCACCCACAGCCCCCATTGTTATAGTTGGGTAGTGTTCCCTGGTCTGTTCTCACCCTCGTGGACATTTGGCTATTTTTGTTGTTTGGTATTCATAAACAGCGCCCCAGTGAGCATTTTTGCATGAGTCTTTGTATGGACATAAATGTTTCCATTTCTTGTGAGTTAATACAGAAGAATGGAATTGTTAAGTCATAAAGTAAACTATGTATCTTTATAAGAATTTGTTGTTTTCTGACTCTTGTTTGTAATATATGGGAGTTTCACTTCCTTCTTATTTTTGATGTTTTCTGTTGTCAATCTTTAAACTATTTGTTGCCTTATTCTTTTCATTGTTGTTAATATTGTAGCCTTAGAGAGTGAACCCAGAGCCTCACATGCTGTGCAAGTGCTCTATCCTTGAGCTGTAGCCCAATCATCCTTAAATTTCGATTAGTCTAATTAACATGAAATAATATCTCATTCTAGTGGTATTTTGGATTCCATTATTATCCAGGTGTTGGGTCCTGATCATGACCATATCGCACAACTCTCTTTTCTGTGTTTGGATCTTCAATTTAGGAAAAAAAAATAAGATTACTTTTTATCTTTTTTAATCATGTATTTGTACATGTGTATCTGCAGGTAGGTATGTGCTCCTGAGTATAGAGTTAAGAAGGTCAGAGACATTGGATTCCCTTGGGGTTGGAATTACAAATGGTTGTAAGCTGCCTAAAGTGGGTGCTGGGACCTGAACTCTGGTCCTCTGACTACTGAATCTCTCCAACCCCTCTTCTGTCCCTTTTCAAAAGCAAATGGCTTGCTTCTGGTTGATTCATAGGAGTGTTTGTGTTTCTGGATTGAGCCTTTTGTTAGATTTTAACATTGGAAATACTTTCCCAGTGTATCACTTACATTTTTATTTTCTTCTCTGTGTCTTCGGATGAACAGACCTATCCAATTTTAAGAAAGTCCAGTTTCTGAGCTTTTATGGTTAGTTTTTATTTTGTTTTTCTCCTAGTCCATTACTAAAATGTCTTCTGTTTTGTCACCCTGGAAAACTTTAAAGATTCTACATACACATTTGATTATGGAAATCATCTGAAATTAGTTTTTTTCATATGGTATCAGATAGGGGCCAAATCTCATCCCATCTCAACTGTTCTAGCATCTTCTGAAAAGCTGATCTTTTCTACAGTCAAGATGCCTTGGAATTTTTGACTTTTGAGCACATGTGCTTGGATCTGTTGCAATGTTGTTTTCATTGTGAACCTGTTTTCCACATTCATTGTTTGTACGGGCATACTTTCTCCAGGGCCCTAAAGTGAAAACTTGGAAACACACATTTGTAAATACCAAATCACATCATCAGATTTGATTTGGGTTCTTCTAAGATCTTTATAATAGCACAGCCTACTCTTGTGCATTCTCCTTGGTCTTCCTTGCCTGGGATTCTGTGAGGATGCACAGAGTTCCTGGCATGTGGCCACTCCTGCCTATCTAACCCTCAACCCCAGGCCAGGTGAGATGTTTAGTAAGGAACAGGGGCAGGGCAGGGGTAGGGAAGGGGCAGGGGGCAGGGCGGCTGTTTTGCCAGGAACTGAACTGCTTTCCAATAGGCAGACACTTCACATTTTACCAGGAAACATTTCCCATCATGCTGTGAGTCTTCAAGCTAGTAACTCATGTTACTTCTGCTGGGGATTTTCCTGGTAAATTTCTGTGCTTTCTGCAAAATGCTATCACAGTTCTCGAGCATGTAGTGAAATAGCAAAGGAACATTCTGGACAATGAGTGACATGAATTTCCTGCATTTTACTTCAGTGAATTACGTTCTCAATTGCCGTATTCCCTTAAAGACATTCATAAGACTTGTTTTAGAGTTTTGTCTGTCAGTTGGGCACTCCCCCTTTTAAGGCCATCCAAGAAAAGCCTATAAATCAGCTATAGGGCTATTTCCTCATAACCGCTGAATGAATTTGTAAGGAAAATATTTGTTTGCTGTGGTTTGCTACATAGTTTGTTTTACATTTTTCAAATGCCATCAATTTGCTTCACAGAAAGCATTCAACTGTTCTTGTCCAGAAGGCTCTCTGTACGTGGACGTGGCTGCCAATTAGCAGGACATATTCAGGTTTCCCTGGGTCTCTCTGGAACACTCCTGAGGGCCTCAGGTTTCCTAGACCCCCAGGAGTGGAATGCCCCTCCTTTAGTATTCCTATGCCACTCACATTTCAGAATCCCATGCCTAGCGTGTAGCGTGCCCAGAGGATGCACTGAAGATAACTTCCAAAGGAGAATGTAGCAGTCATCCCTGGAGACTCATAAATATATGACTGGGTATACTGCACAGTATCTCCAAAGCCGGCAAACCTACCTACACAGCCATCTTTTTAGTTGCCTTTCATTGAAAATAACTTTCTTCCACTTGTCCATCCACATGGTAGCACTCAGCCCACTAAGGACAACTATACTTTTTTCCCATTAATTTTCCCAGCAAGGATTTATTCACAGATACTGAGGTAGGTACTCAGGGTACCAAGATGGGTAATACATAGTCCCACAGTACAGGATGCTGTGGTGGTGGTGGTGGGGTTCCTATACTGAGTGAGGTAAATAGTGTGACAGTTATGAGTAGGATAATCTGGGTACAGTCAGAGCCTGGACCACCTGTTGACCCACACCAGAACTGGATCTCTGAATGTGGCCTCATTTATACCATTGCAAGCAACAGAAGCAACCATCTTAGACAAAAATGCCAGCAAAAGAGATGTGTAATTATCAACTGCAGGTTGTAGGTGGAGTTTTTTGTTGGGACCTCTGGTCAGCTCTGTCCTGCCCGCCAGCTCACAAATAACCACACAGAGACTTAATATTAATTATAAATGCTCTGATGGTAGCTTAGGCTTGTTACTAGCTAGCTTTTACAACTTAACCCATATTTTTATCTGTGTTCCACCACGTGGCTCGGTACTTTATCTCAGTACAGCATGTACATCTCCTGCTTCCTCTGCATCTGGCTGGTGGCTTATGAGACTCTGCCCTTCTTCTTTTCAACGTCCTCCTAACCTGACTTTGCCCCGTCCAATCTCTCCTACCCAGCTATTGGCCAGTCAGCTCATTATTTACCAATGAGTCATACATGTTTATTTACAGTGTACAAAAATTGTTCCACAGCTGCAGGACAATGAAACAAACCTGGCTGGCTGAACACCAGGGCTGGGGGCAGCAGACGTGGGCTGCTCACAGTAACTTCTGGTGGTAGAGGTATGGCATCTGTGAGCCTGGAGCCTGGAGGCGATGACAGCCAGGGCTCTGCTTGCTGAGGGTAGAAAATACGAGGTGGAACGGTCAACTCAAACTGGGGGCCATAAAACCGATGATTTAGAACATTAATTTGATTTAAGAGGTCACTGGGAACCATCTCTAGATTGTAAAGACATTGTTGATGTCGACAAGACCATGTTTCAGGAATTATTCTTGCTACCATGGTTTCATTTTGCTGGTTTTTTTTTTTTCCTACCTCTCCATTTTAGTCCCCCCCCCATTTTTTTTCAAATATAAGTTTTTGCCAAAGTGTTCTGTTATCCACCTCTTCCCTTTACTGCAGTGCTTTCAAACTAGGTGCCTCAGCCCCCTTGGGCTGGCCTGGGTCAGCCTACATTCTTGAGTTGGAGTAAAATTGGAACCAGATCTGGAGTAGGGGAGAAAGGTTGGCTAGATAAAGAGGCTTGCTTCGAGAGAAAGCTGAAGAAAACAGCCGTGTTAGGCAAGGGGATGCGAGGATAACAGAATGGATAGAATGGATATGTGTAGGGTTGGGGTGTGGCTCAGTGGTAGAGGGCTTACCTAGCATGGACCAGGCCCTGTGTTGTTTCCTGGGCACCCTAAAATAAAAATTTAAAAAAAATCAATGCAAGTGGGAAAAATTTTTTTGCCTTAAGTGCTGATTATTTACAAAGCAGTGGTGGGTTTTAAGTTACTATGAAGGTATTTGGAGCTTCAGAGGTGCGATCCATCACTGCAGGGTGCTGACACAGATGGTTTTACTGACAAATTTGGGGGGAGTGAGATTGCAGAAGCTGAAGGACGTGGTAAAAATCATCTAGCACAGTGCGCTCTACAAGCAAATGTTAAAGGAGACAACAAATAACACATGGACCAGAGGAGATTTGAGATCCCCATGCTTTCCCCACACTACCTTAGAAATATAGCTTGTAGTCATCATTGGGGCATTGTTTTGAAGTTGAAATATTTCAAGTCAGAGTCTTGTTGTATTTGAGTAGTAATTTGACCTAAGCACCCTGAGGACAAAGCTTTATACTTAATAACCATTATGTATATTATATTGGGTCGGTGAAAGGGATCAGTGGGTAAAGGAGGTTGCTGTGGAAGGTTGGTGACCTAAGTTCAGTGCCCAGGACCCACGTGATGAAAGGTGAGAACCAACTCCACAAAATTATCCCCTGACCACTACACGCTTGTCCTGGTACATGTGGCCACACATACTTACCCATGGTGCACCGGTGCACACATACCCAAATAAATGACGTCATTTAAAAAAATATTTCTTTTTAATCTGCTGTGATGCTTGCTTCTCTGTGTGTAGTTCTAGCTCTTGTCTCTGTTCTTTTTGAAAAGTTTTTTGAAGTTGAGCTAGAATCAGGCAGAGTCTAGTGCCAATTTTGATATAACTGAATTCCCCGTTTTATAGCTATCCCCGCTGTCTTTCAGACCTCCTTTTCAGGAGGTCGTTGAATCTGTTTTAATTTATGAAGCAGTAAGAAATGCATGAAGGCATCTGAGTTTAGAGAGGCTGCCTTGCCTGTATATCTGGGCATTGGCATTTTGAGTCCATGAAATAAATTGGCAGTGAGTGTTTTATTTACCTGGTGGACTCCCAGGCGGCTCATCAAGTAGCGTTTCGCCAGATATATTGGAATGTGCGCGATGGTGCAGAAATGGAAGTGGAAAGCACTTAATCACAAATATTTGTGTGAGGGTTTTAATGTCATCCGTAGCAACTCGAATGTATAATTCAGAAGCAAACATTAATTGCGAAGTAAAGTGGGTCCACTGTCCTGCTCTTTTTTCACGAACAAAATAACTCAGTGTTTGCTAAAATCGCTGCTGATAAAGAATGGTTCTAATACTTCACCCGTCTCTGCTGCCAAGCTTTTTGATAAAGCTGGCTGAGTGAGTGACAGCCACATACCCCAGGTTAGACTGCAGGGCGGTTTCTCTCTGGCTTTCTCTCCTTTTAAGCCTCCCTCCCTTTCATGTGAAGCCAAGTGAAAGTCTCCAAGTGAAATCTAAGCCCCGCGATTCCTCGGGGGCCTTGGCCTGATGTGGGGATCCAGAAGACAAGCAGCTGAAGGCGCAGAGGGCAGAGGCCGGGGTGATGACATGACTCTCAGACCTTTCGGAGGAGGTGAATGGGAAGGCCTGGCCTCCCCGGGCTCGGGATGTCTTTTACCCACAAGACGAGTCCTAGGGTTTTTCAAACCAATTGTTTTGCCTTTTTCCCTCAGATGTTGCAGGAAAATGTGTTCTTTTATTGCTCTTCCAAGTCGTTACCCCATTTATCCTTAATCATCTGCAGTCTGTGTGGGAATAAGTTTTCTAAAGATCACTGAACTTTGCTCGTTTTGAAATCAGGAGAGAATTCATTTTATTTAATGTGGGAAACCTTCTTTTGAGAAACTTGACACAAACTGGCTTTTTTGTGTTTTGGAATTTAATTGAAAAAAGAACACCATAGAAAAACACTGCCAGATGCACAAATGTCTGCTTGTGGGTTCAGTCGCCATAAGCTTTATGACTCTTTCTCTGTGGTTATTGATCACCGAAATAACTGTGGCAGTCAACCTTTAGCAAGTCAGTGTGAATTAATGAAGTTTGGGTTGCATGGGGGCCAGTAACCCCAGGCTAGCCATAATGCATAGCGCCATCATCGTAATAGGTTTTCCCATTGCTTCTTGTTCTATTAAGGATGCTTGATGATTTTAGGAGCACTTAATAGATTCGCTTTGTGGAAAAGTTAATAAGTCCATTAGGCCACTGGGGTGTGGAAACGATCTGTAAAGAAATAAATTCCCTCCATTTCCACATCAGCATATCACAAAAGCTTTACAGATCTCTTCCAGGAGCCACTGAAAATGGTCTCTAAGAGCGCGCCACATCTGAATCTTGGTGTGTGGATTTGTCTGGCATGGATCTGGGGTAGAGCCGGCCAAACAGAGCTAATTGAGGTGTGTGCAGTGGAAATGGAGAGAAGGGGCCATAATGGTGAATAGAGTTATTTGTCACTGAGTTTGTGATAGGATTTCCAATTAATTCATGCAGGCTTCCAGTGCCTTACATTAGGCCTGTCAAGATGAACTACAGCCACATCTAAAATGCCATCCCCTATTAAACGGTGCATGTCCGCGAATTTGTAATTTCTTCTGTGTAACCAGAAGATGAATGGATTCGTCTCAGAAAAACAAATGTGGGCTTCAGAAGTGCACATTTCAAAATTCTTGAGCACTTCCTGGGAGGAACATTCTTTGCATCATTATACAATGAAATATGTGTATATGTATATATATATATATGAAATGTAATTGCTATGTGAATCCATCCAAAAGGAAAAGGGTTCAGCTGCATGAAAGAAAACAAATGCATTGTCAAGTGCCCCATTTCACTGGTGACCAGGCTTTTCACACTGATCAATGATGATGATGATGATGATTCATGGATGTAGCATTTAGTTCCTTCTAGGCTCTTTTATGGAATTAAAAATGCATAAACTCACCAAATCCTTACCACAATTCCAGATGACAAAGTCAGGGAACGGGGAAGCGGACCTGCCCAAGATCACACAGCCAATAAGCAGCTGAGCTCCTGATGGAGTCTGTTCCCATCCCCCATGGCCTTTCACAGTCTCATCAGGTGCAAGAGTTAGCTCAGTCCCTTGTCATGCCCTTTCTCTCCCCCGCCCCAGCAGAACTTGCTGCTGCACTCACTGTATTACATTTGTTTCCTCAACCTTGGCTTCAGGAAATCTGGCTAAGCTATGATAACCAGACTTTGGAAGTCCATAATACAGCAAAGAGTAGAGTGAGGACCGACAAAGATTGAATTCTACCTTCCACAAAATTGGGTATTAAATAGATGATAATCAGAGTTCATAACATTGTGAAGAGCCAGAGTCCCCAAAGAGCATGTGGGAGGAACCAGAGGGCAAAGCAGCAGATGTCTTTTACAAGGTCATACCAAGGTCAAGCAACAACAGGATTCAAGAAGACACATAAAGGCATCAGTATTTCTAGAAGGCTTAACTCACGTCCTCCAAGGATGCTGACATTCAGAGCCATTTTACTTAGCATCATATGGACCAAGCCAAGCCAAGATGACTGCCGAATGGCATCTTAAGGGAAAGAATTACTGTTTGCCTTCATTCAAACAGAAATATTTAGCAAAGAGGTTTGGATAGGCTGATTATAAAACAAGCTAATTGTTGGAAACTATTATAAAGTTTTGTTCCCATCAAGAGTATCAAAAGTTGGTCTTCTTTGTGCATATGAGTGGAATGTGGAGGACATGAGCACGTGTACTGCTTTTCTTTCCCAGAAAATTAAACTTAAAAAGAAAATCAGCCATTGTACAGCTGTTCTACATGTAGCTGTCTGTCTACCTTCTACCCCATTTTCTGTTTTTCTGCTAGCCTAGACCACAGTCTGAGACAGCCCCCTGTGCCTCACACCTTTGACTATTGCTCGAAGGGAGCCATCGACCCGAGACTGTTAACAAGGATGTTCAAGACCCACTGTGAACTTGACACTACTGGCCTCTCTTGAATCTTCTGTTGCTGATGTTCTCCCCATGCCTGTGTCTCTGCTGGTGTTCCTTCACAGTACTATTCCCTCTGGGCGGAATGCTTCCCATTTTCCTCTTTACCCCCCTACCCCAACTTTGCTTAGCCAACCCCTTAGGTTTCCACAAAGACTTAGGGAAATATTTCATTTTTTTTTCCCATCTGCTAAGAACCAAATTCTCTCTTCCCATTAGCAGTGGGCATTTCCATCATTGACTTTACACCGTTGGAGTATCATTACTTCACCTACATTGTCCCTCAAGGGGGAACTATGCAATATTCCTTTTAAAGTCTTTAGAACTAGCATATTGCCTGGTTTAAAAAAAAAAAAGTAAAAGCTTGATGAGTGTGTTTTGCATGGATAGATACATACATGAAGATATGAGGAGCTGTAATCCAATTCTGTGAATTATTAGAGATGTATTTGACTCAAGACGTTTATCCTCTGTATCAGTGGTAGGAAGCAGTGGTCCGGGGAGGCTGGAAATCTTAAAGTGCTGACTACTGTTCATGAATGGGTACCAAGAGCCATTGGGAAGTCTCATACTGAATTTCATTGGATGAATGAGTTGTCTTGGAATTGCACACATTTTTTAACTTGCCTTTTAAAACCAGTCTGCAATGTTTAAAATCTTGTCTCTTTGCTTCTCAGCCTCACAGTTCTATTTAGCCAGGAAGAGCATGTTGAATATCTTAAATTGTAAAAGACCATGTCTGAAAAATGTGTGGATTATAAAGCCTGAGAGAGCAGTGTTCTAGAGCCCTTTCTGTTGCTGTGATAAACATTTCGGCCAAAAGCAACAAGTAAAGGACTTATTTGGTTTACCCCCTGGGTAATAGTCAAAGAGAATTTGAAAGAGAAACCATGGAGGAAATTGAAGGCTGACTTCCTCACAGGATCCTCTAGCCAGCTTTCTTATACAGCTCAGGACAACATGTTCATGAAATGGTGCTGCCTGTAGTCGGCTGGACCCTCTTGTATCAATTAGCAATCAAGAAGACTCCCACATAGAGCAACCCTGAACAATCAGGACATCACCTCACAGACCAACCCTTAACAATCAGGACAGCCCCCCACAGACCAACCCTTAACAATCAGGACATTTCCTCACAGACCAACCCTTAACAACCAAGACAGTCCCACACAGACAAACCCTTAACAACCAAGACAGTCCCACACAGACCAACCCTTAACAACCAAGACAGTCCCACACAGACCAACCCTTAACAAGTCAGCCCCACATAAACCAACCTTTAGCAGTCAAGACAGCCCCACACAGACCAACCTGTAGCAATCAGGACAGCCCCACACAGACCAACCCTTAACAATCAAGACAATCCCTCACAGACAAACCTTTAGCAGTCAAGACAGTCACCAATGACACCCACAGACCAACCTAGTAAGAGCTCAAATGAGACTTTTTCAGGTGACTTTTGGCTGTACCAAGTAGTCCTGACTAGTATGCTCAGGCTCCAGGGAAGTCTTAACTGCTGTATTCCATACTTGAGCATAGAAAGTCTTAATAAATGCAAACTGAGTTTATAAAAGATTAAGTCCTGGTGCTCACATTAAAAGCCACATCAGGAAAATGTTTGCCCAAAATCTAATCTACTTAAGAGAAGTTATGAAGTTGATAAATTAGGCTTTGGTTTAAACTTTTCTTCCCCAGCCTTATCACCTATCTTGATGAATAAATCATTCATATAAAAACAGTTTGATTTTTATGAATTTTTGAATTTCATTCCAGGAAACAGACTTAGACAATAATCCCAGGCAAACAAAACCAAAGCTTCACTATATTACATAGAGGCTGAATGGTGGATAATATAGAGATACCATGCTCTTTGTATTATAGTCAGTATAATTAGGTTTTTATGGAAGATTTTCTTATAAGGGCCAAGTTGGTGGATTTGATCTTGGCTTAAAGACAACAACAATGCAGTCATATTTTCAGAGATATTATTTGGCTGCTCTTTCATTGAAACCCCCCTCTTTCTTTCAGGGTATACCTCAGTTACCATGTGCCAAAGCATTATATAACTACGAAGGAAAAGAGCCTGGAGACCTTAAGTTCAGCAAAGGCGACATCATCATTTTGCGCAGACAAGTGGATGAAAACTGGTACCACGGGGAAGTCAACGGGGTCCACGGCTTTTTCCCCACCAACTTTGTGCAGATCATCAAACCTTTACCTCAGCCCCCACCTCAGTGCAAAGCACTTTATGACTTCGAAGTGAAAGACAAGGAAGCTGACAAAGACTGCCTTCCCTTCGCAAAGGTAATGCGTCCATGAACTTGTGCTCAGCTTCCTTCCTTACTCCTGCACACCTGGAATATGGCTGGTATTTCATCTCGCAGAAAGGGGAAATAGTGTGTGTGCACTCTGTCAGTGCGCTTCTAAAGATACCAGGAAGCCGTCTTCAGGCCACTAGGAAAGTAATTTTGTGTCTCGACGCCTATGATGGGCCATTTGGGCTGACGATCTTTGCAGCCTTATTTTCCTGTTTAGAATGGGTTTATTTCTGAACCACTTTGTAGCGGGGAGGCGTGTGCTATCCAGGGATGCTGAAGTCCAATTCCAAAGAACAAATGAAACATCATTGCGTCTTACTTTCCATGTAAATGTCTGTACTTAAAAGCACACAGGAATGTACATACTGAATTGATAAGATGGTTAGGAATTTTAAGCAGCAAACGGTGTTTTTGTGAAGCGAAGCTATAGGATGTGTGTTTGGGTGAGCGTTTGCTGTGTTATCAAAGACAGCGAGAACTATCTGAGAACAATTTAAACAGACGTCCAAGATGCTAGGGGGATGGCCTTGGAGTTGCCACTTACTGCTCTGAAAATAAGCAGTGGGCTTCTTGGTAGAAGTTGGTAGTTTCACAGATAGATGTCTAAGAGGACAGGAGGGTTCAGTGAGATGTCTCAGTTGGTGAAGGCACTTGCTGATAAGTGACCTGAGTTTGCTCACCAAGACTCCCATGGTAGGAAAAAGCCACCTTGGACAAGCTGTCCTCTCATGTCCACATGCACACTGTGGCTTGTCCCCCACCGCCACTGCAGTGAGTGTAATAACGCAATTTGAAAGACATCAGGTGGACTGGCAGTCCTGTTTAGATTATGAAAACATTAGTATATTTTGTGTGCTAAATCTATGTTACAGAATTTTTAATCATCTGCTATTAAGACTTCAGTCCCTTTATTGAGGATGCCAATTAGGCAATAAATTTAATGTGACCGAGAGACTCATAATCTGTTGTTTCTTCAGGATGATGTACTGACCGTGATCCGCAGAGTGGACGAAAACTGGGCTGAGGGAATGCTGGCAGATAAAATAGGGATATTTCCAATTTCGTATGTTGAGGTAAGTTAATTTGTACCCTCTTGCATCCTATTCAGCTTAGTTAATAAATCTTAATTATGCAAAGGAGGCGTTAAGAGCTCCTCACGGCAGTGGCTTTGAAAGGCTCTGAGGATGGATTAGAAGGACTGCGCTCCCAGTGGCCTTGATGACTGAAGATCATAAAATGTGATTCATTGTCTCACTTCTACAAGCATCCCTGCGACTTGGTCAGTCACCTATGCCCATCTGATTCCTGCCCTGAGTGAGGATCAGAAACTTTGTAAAGCCCCACAAAACATGAGATGTTAATATATTCATATATTTTATTTGTTTACTCATTTTTATTATATTTATTTTGTGTGTGTGTGCATGCGTGTGTGCAAGCACCTTTTATCCACCCTTGTTTATTTACTTCTTTCATAATCTGCCACATCATCAGAACTAGAATAGTGATTCCCAGGGTCTATCTTTGATATTGAATGAATGACTCCTTCTCTGCCATACTTCAGTAACTCCTTAGTCCTCTTTATCATTATTTAGCAATGTTCAGAAAGCTTTTGACCAAATCAGACTTAAGTGATATCTTTTTAAAGAGTATATATGGAATTGCATGCTCATATCATTATAAACAAAATCAAATTTAAGAATGAAAAGGAGGGGGGAGATGGTTCAGCCAGTAAAGTACCTGCCACATACACATAAGGACCTGAGTTTGATCCCTAACACCTACTTAAAGAAGATGAGCTCAACAATGCACACCTGCAATCCCAGCTATCGTGAAACCGTGGGCTTTGCTGGTGGCCAGCATGGGCTCAGTAAGAGATTCTGCCTCTGTAAGGCAGAGCAGAAATGGAGGA
Source organism: Onychomys torridus (assembly GCF_903995425.1). Classification (NCBI taxonomy): domain Eukaryota; kingdom Metazoa; phylum Chordata; class Mammalia; order Rodentia; family Cricetidae; genus Onychomys; species Onychomys torridus. The sequence goes on from NC_050459.1 coordinate 53,391,445, forward strand.
AGATGGCCAATGTCAGTCTCTGGCCTCCATATGTACACATGTCCATGGGCACCCCTATGCAGACACACACACACACACACACACACACACACACACACACACACACACAATGAACTGGGGAATCAGAGTTCAGAGCAGACACTCATTACATTGTATGCCCTGAACTGTCAGCTGGTAATATGCATTTCTTGCTGAAAACAAAATTGAAGGCATTTTTTGAAGAGGGAACACACCAAAGCCCAAACAACCACTCCTGGTCACCGAGGTCAAGGGAGACTTCTGGAAAGAAGCTGCTGTCTTGTGGATGTGTAAATATATGTTAACTAGGAGAGATGAGAAGAACATTTACTGTAAGCAGGAAGAACACCCAGGTGGAGAGGACTGCGTATACAGAAGCCAAAAGGCAAGAGAGATCTCAGACCGTCTGGGGAATTAAAGGCAGTTCTGCTGTTTAAAACATCAAAGTGTCTATCTTGAGCATGTAAAAACAAAACAAAACCTCCAATCACTTATTCCGCCATCTTTTTTATCTGAGACATTTGTTTTGTCAGGATTTAAAGGCTAAAATGGCAAGCTGTGTCACTGTAGACGACACTCGGTGTCTTCTGCAGACAGTGAGATTGCCAGAGTTTCACAAAGCATAGACGTGTGTGCTGTGAATCCATGTAACCCAAGCTAGGCACAGCTCTGGAGTGCCGTCCACCCATTTAGATGTTCCTCTTTATTGAGATGTTTCCTCCTGTGTTAGAAGAAGACAGCAGGAAAAAAAATACCCTTAACAAGCAACACTTTCTGTGTACATCCTAATTGCGGGTTATGGAAAACTACTGGCATCTCCAGGTATTTGAATAGTTACGCTAAAGTGTGTGAGCAAGCCCAGCTTTAGTAAAGGGCCTGTCCTTACTTGTCAGGTGTTATCACTGTTCATGCTGATGCTTGGTTTGGCGTGCGTGAAAGGTATTGCTATGTGTTATTTTTGTTGTTGCTGTTGACATGGGGCAGGTGTAGAATCGTTCAATAGGCATAAAAAGATCCACCCACAGAAAGGCCAGAGTCACTTACAGTTAGTGGAGTCATAGGATTATTTACTCGGACTTAAGTTGGAAAGGCAAACTTCTACACAGGGAGAAAGTGTTTTCATACCCCACAACATGCCTGCCCCTCACCCCCAACCATGAGCGGTTTCCTTATTTGAACCAGAACTTTTCTAGTGAAGACATGAACCAAATCATCTGTCTGCCGGAGCCTGTGAACAGGCTTTGATGTCAAGCTGTCACACTGGAACTCCCTGTGGGGGAGCAGAGCGGCTGGGGCTGAGTGACACCTGGTTCAGCCTGGGGGGTGGGGGTGGGCCTAAGTGGAGGCAGATTTCAATCACAGCCAGCCCAAACCCAGATCTCTCAGCTGTGGACAGGGTCTCAGGACAGTGTCAGATGAGAAAAAAAAAAACAAAGTATACAGACTAAAAAAAAAAAAAAGGCTTTTTCATAAATAATGCTTTTTCTTGCTTTCCTGTTTGGCTGGCTTGAGAATACAGAGCATGCCCACTTTAAACACAACTGTACTACAAACATTCATTTGAACGTTTCTTTTTCTTTTTTTTTTTCATTTCTTTCATTTCATTTCATACTTTTTTTCATTTCTTTTTTTATAAGGATGGAATCAGTGTGGGAACCGGGCTTCTCTGTGTAGCCCCGGCTGTCCTGGAAGTCACTGTGGAATTTAGGCTGACTTTGAACTCACCATCTGCCTCTTAAGTGCTGGGTTTATAGATGTGTACCACCATGCTTAATATTTTTTTTCTTGTATCTCATAAACATATCGCCCTTAGTCTGCCAGAGTATAGCAACGGGCAAACAAATGGCCATTGTCCCCATGAACAATGTCGGGAATACTCTCAGAAAGTCTCAGAACCATGTCTTTCCTTGCACGGTCCTGCAAGCAACCCCACTCAAATCCTATCAAAGATTGACTAGAGGGCTGAGGATGAAATTCAACAGATAGAGTGCTTGCCTGACATGCCTGGGTTTGAGCCCAGCACTGCATAAAACCACTTAGAGCGGTATACACATGTCATCTCAGCACTGGGGAGAGGTGGCAGGGTGATCAGAAATCCAAGTCTTTGTCCAGGTTGGAATATGTGAGACCCTGCCATTTCCTTGGACTTCCTGTCTAACTCTTATGATAAGAATTCTTGCCAGGTGGTCGTGGCCCACACATTTAATACCAGCCTTTGGGAGACAGAGGCAGGCAGATCTCTGTGAGTTCAAGGCCAGCCTAGTCTAAAGAGAGATTTCCAGGACAGGCTTCAAAGACACAGAGAAATCCTGTCTGGAAAAACTAAAAGAAAAAAAAAAGAATTCTTTTGCTTAAATCTGATTTACTCTTCCCTCCCAAGACAGTCTCTGATCAGGTTCCTGTGTGGCCACACCTTCTAGGTTGTACATTGTGTTCTGTATAGACAGTCTCCTCTTTGACTTGAGCAAGCCGGAAAGCAATGAGGGATAAGAGATTCTTATGGAATCCCAGGGAATTCTTGAAGAAACCACCCCAGGATACATATCAAGGACTGATTACAGTCAGAAGGAAGACATTAGTACCCTCTTTCTCTTTCTTCAGATATGCCAATTGCCTGCAAAATAGATGGGAAGATTTTAGCAACCCCGTTAGTTCCATGCTGACTCACTTGGTTTAGCAGTCACTGGACAAGAAGATGGAAAATGTGGTTGAAGGTGATTGCTACATGTGGACTTTGGGGAGCTTCTCAGTCATCACTGTAGACGAATATTGAACTTTCCTTTTTTATTGAGTTTCTCCTTTGGTTTTGATTCCCAGTCATTTGTTTACAGTGTCACTCAACCCAGGTTTTTAAACAAGTAAGAAGCTGTTCAGCTCCTGGGCGTTTTTGGTCAGAGGTAGTTTGAAGATGCACGCTCCTTCTGCGTGGATGGTGTAGAGCAGGGTAGGAGTGGCTTAGGAGACAGGTGTTCTTACATTTCCGTTCCTGACAGGAGGAAGGCTGTAGCTCACTCCTAGGCACCTTCCAGATGTCAATCTTGGGGCAGACTTTCCCTCAGGACCTTACCTAAAACACTCCCTCCCCTATACTTGCTTTTTCTCAACAAATATGGTGTGGTAGAGGGGGAGACTGGAAATCTGGAGCCAGGTGGCCAGGGTGGGAGTGGGGTCCAATCAGTAATTCTCTCTGCGACTGTAGGCCTTGTCTTCCCATTGTTAAAACTATAGACCCTTAAGAGCGGAGCCTGGCCCTTCGTGGTACCTGTGATCACCATTGTCAGGATTACTTCCTCACTGCCCCTTCTGCCTGTGATCTTTCTGTCAGGATTTCTGTTGTAATGATTAGCCACGCTTCCCCAGACCCCCTGCCCCCTCACAATGGGAGTCCCGGTGGCAGTCCTTGAACTACATAGCTTATTGCAGTTCCCAGGGTTCTCATCAAGTGTGGCTCACAGCAGCCTCTCAGTAAACACCGCTTGAGTGAATAATAGATGGACAGTCTAAGAAATCGGAGAGCAAACCTCTCTAAGCCCCAGCCAAACTAGTTTGTAGATTTTCGTCCACTTGGAATTTTTTCAGCCTGTAGTCTCATCTTTTGCTACCTGGCATCTATTTTGTTACTGGTTCATCTTGTTGTTACCTTAGGAAGTTACATGCCTAGGAGCCATTGGGTAGGTGTGTGTGTGACCCTGGTGAGGTCATCTGTTTAGTTTTTAGCCCAGCTAGCCTCACACTTGCGTGATTCCCCCTGCTTCAGTCCTAGGTTCACAGATAGGTGCCACCACATACAACACTCCTGCATGAGATATTTTCCTGCTTTTTGTTTTGGTTTTGTGTAAGTAGGCTGCAGTTGGATGGTTGTGACGTTGGGTAGGTGTGGTGGCATACACTTCTAGTCTAGACAGGAGCTTCAATGGTTCCAGGCCTGGTTGGGCTCCTAGCAAGACCCTGTCTCAAATAAATAAAATGAAAATAACTGCAACAGCCCCCTAAAATACTAAATAAAATAAAAAAATAAAAATATAGGCTGAGTTTTTAACTCTTTTAGAACCTTCCCAGGCTAAAATAGTAATAATCATATGCTAGATTAAATCTGGAACTCCTACTGTAATAGAGAAAAAAAATTCCTGGTAGAGGTCATGGTTGGGGAATTGTTAGTCGAAGGCTGGGACACTTTAGTTAAAAGGGATGAAGTCTTCAGGCTGTGGCATACACTGTGCTATCAGCTTTAGCAATGGGAAGTCAGATGTGCTGACATCAGCACAGAAGGCTCCAGCGCCAACTCTGAGCCCCTCCCTTGGTACCGTAAAGTCTGGCCTGCTGTTCTTGTGTCTAAGGTAAGAAGCGGAGGTTTGAGTGCCGAGTTTGATGTTGCCAACGTGACCTCAATAGAGCTAAGAATGGCATTGTTGACTTTATTATAGTTTATTTTTAATAATAGCAGAAGGGCACAAATAATACACTTTAATCTGGTGATCAAAGAGTTGATTGAAGTATATAAAAAGATTTCCTATCTTTATATTTTCGATGTTTTCCCCTTTAAAATGGAAAAAGCATAATCAATGTTTCCAAAAGAAATTTAGGGAAATTGTTAGAAAGTTAGAAGGAGAATTGCTGTATTGATTAGCGTCCAAGTTTCTATTGCAATTCTGAAGTCAACTTATTTTTATGAGTAAAATGTAGAGATCCGTGTGAGAAACCAGTAAGGAAGAATTCCTAGACCCTCAGCACCATCCTTTCTTCTTCATTCTGGCTGACTGGGTACCTTGGATGTGCTTCGGGGAGCTTGTTTCCCCATAGGCACAGTGGGCCACATCCCATGGTGTGGGTGAGCTACAGCCTCACACAGGCAGCTGCTGCCTCTAATTCTGCCACAACAGTGAAAGGAAGATGAGCTTTGATTCCTATAGTGGAGTTGAGAGCATGTCCTCTGAGCTCCACTGGCACTTCTGTAGTCAATGCGGCCAAAAAGAGACTTGCTTAGTTTTGGTGAGGAGGTGATACGGGGAAGTTCATGCGCCATTGTGATTCAGAAGCCGCCTTCTAATTTAATGTTCTCATCAGGAGAGCATTCAGGGAGTGAGGAGTCCAGAGATCAGTTAATGCTGATTGAGTTCTCACTGCATGAATGGATGGTTTGCGATACCCTGGGCAGTTTTATAGGACCTACAAGTGCAGATTTCCTGGAGACCTTTAACCAGAGCCTTGGATGATGACCAAGTGTTACTATCTAATATTATCTAATATCGACCGTGATTCCCCAAGGATCCCAGATTCTTCATCCTGGCCGTTCCCCTGCCAGGGACAAGGATGTGAGCCAAGTGTGGCTGCTTGTTTTGGAGTCACACTTTGGAACCGCTGGCTTGAGCACCTGGGATGTTGTTTTGTTTTTTTGTTTTTTGTTTTCTTTTTTTTTGTTTTGTTTTGTTTTTTTTGTTTTTGCTGGTGTCCCTGTAGAAAAATCACCCTTTCTTCAAGATCCAAGTAGATTCAGGCAGTTCATAGGAAGCCTTTCTTTCTAATTCTTACATTCAGCAAGATACATGCTATGAAACCCAATCCAAACATGGGTCACTTCCATAATACTAACTTCGTACCATCCCTACAGGCCCGGCATGGGTTATGGCTCTGGGAATGAATGGGTGGGGATTCACCTTTTTCCTGGTTCCTTTGAGAATGCAGTCCCATACAGAATATTATTTAAACATTTTACTCTTAAAGTATTATCATAATCTAGGAAACATGGAGAGGAAATGAAGAAACTTCAGTGCATCACGTAGAAAACTAAATAAAGATTCCCTCCTGCTTTCCCCTCATGTTTTTATGATATTACATTGTTTTGTCTCTCTCCATGTAATTGTAGTACTAAAACCAATGGGTTACATAGTAGGTAGACTATAACTTGTTTATTTTTACCGCTTTTAGACAAGTGTCTTGTTTTGAGTAGTTGCTGAGTGACTGGTTTCTTGTCTCACTTGCTTCAGAAGACGTGATAACTAGTCTTCCTAATGGTACACAAAACCGCCATTACTGTCCAGCTTTGCTGAAGTATACAGAGATTTTTATATTTTCATAAAATTACAAAACTATTCTAAGTTCTAGCATGTGAAAGGTTTGTTTTCAGAATGATTAATTACTCATCTTCAAAATCTGAGGCTGCCTTTGTTAGAGAAGAATTACAAATTTGTCAGAGCCATAATGTTTTAATATGTGTTAGCTTTATTTTAAAAATAGATTTGTTATATTGTCATCTACATCCTAAATATTGCTGGCAACTAAGAGCTTACTAAGCAAAAGTGGATTCGACTTGATCTCATATGGAGAAGACCTACAGGGATTCTTCTTGCTTTTCTTGGCACTTATGTATAGATGTGTTGTGTAGAGATGGCTTGAAGAGAACCATTCTGATGATACAGTCATTGGGAATTCTGCTGATACAATCATTAGGAAAAAAAAATCTTGTCTGTAATGCAGTAGAGTGCTCCGGAAAAGTTTTTCCCTAGGTGTTGTAAAGCAGTGTGACTTCTTATACTACAACTCTCCCATCGGTGCGCATCCTGGACACACACATGCTGTGCAGAGCGTCTCTGTGAGCTGAGAAGCCGTGGACGAATGTGCTGTTTCGGTGCTCATCACCATCACCTCTTCTTTTGTAGCCCTTCCTCATCCACCGCTGTGCATCCCCATGTCCTCACACTGTAGGAATCCAGGACATGGGGGAATGCCGCTCACTGATTTATTAACTGAGTACACATTGCTGTGGAATTTCTGTCTGTGTGTCATTTCTCATTGACTAATTTTACTTAGAATTTAATGACAATTCCATGCCCTTTCCCTCTTGGGATATATGTATTTCCTCTGTTGTGTTCCTATGTCTGGTAATGAGGTTCTGAAAAATAAAAATGTATGGTTGGAATGTATCCTCCTTGTTAATAGGTGTTTCTGATTTATGATGTGTATACGTGTATAAAATAGAAACACATACAGACTGCAGGTATTACCAGTTCCTGTAGGACACGGACATCAACTGATCTCAAACTTCAAGTATGGGCTGGTCTCTCTTCCCCGCACTGTGATTAGCTGTGGATGGTTTGCTCCGGGACTAGTGGGTTCCAGCACCTCCTGAGTCCTAACTGGGCTTTGGGGTTGTGCTGGCATCTGTCTTGAGAGCTCTGCTGTGGTTTGACTGTGAGCTGTTTCTCCTGCTGTGATTTGCTGTCTTCCCCAGGCTCTCGTCCTCTAGGAATCTGATCACATCATGTGGCTTTTCTGCCAGGCATGCCACTCATTTCTTCTTCTGGGTTCTCCCCTTAATATGAGAATGTGATCTGCTTTGGCTCTCGTGAAAAAGTCCGTTATATGATTACACTCCCCTCGGCTTGAGGCCCCCCACCTTCCACTCCCAATACTCGCTTACCTCACAGTCTTTGCTTATTGTCTTTGTAGTTAGTTCTCGGCTCTCCTGGGCCTGAAATTGACATCGTGGTTGTCACTAACTCCTTTTCTTAGCTCTTCTGTCCCCTGGATAACATCTACCACTCTTTCTAATCTCCTTTATGATCGTTGCCCTTTTCATTGTCAAGGTGTTGGTTTGCTAGCTGTCTCGGAACACACAGCAAGGTCTTCTGTTAGCCTGTGATCTTGAGTGTCTGTAGTTTCCTTCCTATGGCCGCCATTTTCTCCTTCTTCGCCCTCCATAAAGCATAGACCACCCCAGCATGACCCCAGATGACTTCCATGCTGGACCTGCAAATGGTTTTGTTATAATTGCTTGGTCAGGCATAGACTTGGGAGATTTTCTTAAAGCTTATTCTCTAGCTTTCTTTTTCTAAACAGAAAGTCAGCTGACAATGCTAAGCAGTTGCTCTCCGCAAGGCTCATGCACTCTCCCTTGGTCACCAAATGTGTCCATCACTCATTGTTGGTCTGTCTGGCCTTTATGGACTCACCAGCCTGAGCTCTGCAGACATGTGAATGTGTATCTTCTATTGTTAGTGTTCGGAACCTGTTTGTTTCCGAAGACCTCATTTATCATGAGTCAGAGAGGTGTGTGGCTCTCTCCCATCCAGTGCTGTGCTTGGTTTATAATAGTCACTGGACAGCAACAAACTCCAAAACTGACAGAATGAATTCAACTCTCCATTTGTTCTGAGTCTAGGTCACTCATGGCCCAGGGGCTCTAGACCTGACTCAGAGATCTGCCTCTTGAGTATTCTGAGGGGACATTTGTGCTTGGGGTGAGGAAAGGTGTACTCAGAAATAAAACTTTACAGTTCATTAAATCTAACTTCATGTTCCATAAGAGAAATTGGGGGCATGTACAGAAAAAGTGACTTGCCTGAGGCCACAGAGTAAGTGAATTGAAAGCTTGGACTCTGGGTCATTAGAATAACACTTATTTGGACTGGATTTTACTGGTTGCAAAACATGTTAGCCCATACTCACTCCTGTGTGAGGCACTCAGGAACAATGCTGCCTTTACTTTTATATGGCTAAGAAGCCTGAAGTCAGGATAGCAAGAGTGACTCAGGGTGGGTCAGCCAGTGAGGACAGAGAGCGGAGCCTAGGCTAACCCAAGTTCTGTGGTTTTTCTCTGACAGTTCCTGCTTCATTAGGTTTTTCAATGGCATGATCTTTCCCTTCAAAATAAGCAAGCTGAAAAGAAAAGTTCTGGTTTCTTTATGTTTTCACAGCTGGGCCCAATAGAAGTGAAGGCCATTATGATAAACTAGGAGTTACTCACTGACCTTCAGGCCCACTTGAGGGGTGCCAGCTATTTTGCGAACCCCCCCTTCCATAGCATGGCTGTTACTTGTTCTCCTGCTTCTTACGTTGAGTGCTTCTTGTCCTTAGGATTTCTCAGGGCTCAGGGAGCTTCAGAACTACGGGCTTTGCGAGGTCAAGGGTAGTTCAAGAGGTCAGGGGTAGTCTTTGGTGGATAGCTCCCTTTGACATGGCCTCTTTCCCCTTACATGCTTTCAAGAGACTAGAGCTGAGCTACCAGTACCCACACATGACTGCCGAGCAAGCCGAGAGGTGGCCAGTGCACACAGACATGGTTCAAGATGCCTAGTACCATTTTAGGATTGAAAGCAGGACCTTGCACATGTGTCTTGGTATATTGTTTGTGCTAGTTATATGTTGAAATGATACTATTTTGTTGATACTGGGCTAGATAAAATATATTATTAAAACTATCTAATAGCTTTTTTCTCTGTGTTCTTCTAAATATAGCTATTTGGAAAATTATCTGTTAGATTTATATTAGACTTAAGTGGTCTAGTGTTGGCCCAGAGGCAGACTTTACTTTTCTTGATAATTCTAAAAGCCTTTTTTTTTTTTTTTTTTTTAAATTCATCACAAACATTTGTAGAGGCTTAAATGGCGTCCTAGCCTAGGAAAGGCTCTCTTACTAATTTTATAAAACTCGTAAGACATCAGTCCTCTTGGTCATTCCTCTCCTCTGTGAAAGTCTTAGAAATGAAAGTTAAGCTTGCCTTTTCCGTTTGGGCAAACTCAAAACCTCGGTACCCAAATCAAGGGGAGCAAACTAGATGAATGGGGTCTGAACTCCTGGCGCAGTGATTTCAGAAGTATTTGCAGTGGACAGCGATGTGAGGCTAGATATTGTCATTTCTTTTCAGAAGTTGGAAGTGGCCTTGTGTTTGTGTCTTGGCTTCTCCAGGGTGTTGGACCTGTCCGGGGGAGGAGACGGTGGATGCAGACCTGTGCTGGGATGTTGAGGTGCTGCCCTTGTGGGCTGCGTTTCTAAAGGCTGTGTTTGCAGCAGAGAGGGAAGAGTAGATTGTTATTTCAGCAGTGATGGGACAGCTGCTGGGCTGTGTGAAATCAACCTCTTCCCGTCCCTGCCACATCCTTCCCACTAGCCTGTGCCACAGATATGGAAGAAGTCGGATTAGAACTTCTTTTAAAAGTTAACTCTGAGATCATTTTTCTTTGAGACAGTCTCATTATGTACAGTAGATGGTAGTATAATTTGGCCTAGAACTCTCTGGATAACCCTAGCTAGCCTTGAACTTTCAAGCTTCCTGACTCAGCTTCCAAGTGCTGGGGTTATAAGCCTGCATTACCATACCTAGCTGGAATAAGAGCTTGAGAATATGATATTGAATTGAATTGCTATAATAGAAAATATTGCTATGTTTGGAGTATAAAATAAAATTTTATTTATAAAATAGTAATAAGAACCAATATTTCAATTTAGACATGTACACAAATGCATATAAAAATTAACATATGTTAAATAGAGTACTTTATATAACAAAGAATATTTATAATACAAATTGTAAATAATCAAAAACCTAATAGAACTATAGATAAAGCATGTAAATAGAAAACATTACAAAAAGAAAAGATCTGGTCAATCTCATTAAGAGAAACACAAATTAAATTATATGAAACAGTTTCTTTCAACTAGCAGAGACTTGAACAATGATTTATAGGGTTAATATTTGGAAGACAGTGTAAAGTGGTGAAGATTGAGGCTTTGGGATTCAATGGGACTGTTTTTCAAACACTTTAAGATGTACCCGTTAATGTAACAGTTTCATCTTTAGGAGTTCACCCCATGGATATGCTGCGACAGGCGGGTCAGCAATATAGTAAATGATGTCATTTCCCCTGTATGGTAGAAAGCCATGCCTGCTCCTGTGGGCGTGGGAAGGCGCTCACGAGCTGTGAAGTAACAGTGTGCTTTGCCTGGATCATCCGTGGTAAAGAAATTAGGAAAGTAGATGCCTGTGCGGGAGCAGGACTTACTTCCTAGAAGGTTGTGCTGTAAACTGCTAACACATAAATGCGTCTGGAAAATGGATTGGGAAAAGACAGGCATGGGGAACTGGCTAAGAGCTTTGATGTTTTATCTCATCATATTCTATTCATTTTAAACAGTAACTAATTACCTTTTTGTTCTTTTGAGATGGAGTCTCACTCCGTAATGCAGCCTGGCTGGGAAATCACTGGGTAGGCTGGGCTGTCCTTGAACTTGTGACATTTCTCCTTCCAGATTGCCTACCCCCACCCGTGTCACGGTCACAAGTGTGAGCTACCAGGGCTGCCTGTTTAATTGCTTTTATGATACACTTTACCAGTTTTAGTTGCCTTTGGGAAGAAAAAAGTTCAGTGGTAGTCTCCTCCAGTGGATTATAAATTACAGCAGTTTCCTCTCAGACTTACTTGTATAATATCCCAAAGCTGGAGACTTACTCTTGTATAAGGGTTCTTATGAAATAGAGCCTATCAAAAACCATTTTCCTTTAGGGAAAAATGCTGCATTGTCCTTTACAAGGCCGTATGCTCTTTAGCAAAGAAGTCAACCAGACACAAATACATTTTAATATTGCCTAGGATGTTTTGTGTTTACTAACATTATGTTATCAACATTTCCTCTCAGATTTAGTTCAGGCTCTTCCTCAAACATGGAAAAGAAGGCTGGGAATATAGCTCAGTGGCATAGAACTTACCTCGTGTGTATAAAGCCCTGCATTCAATCCCCAGCACCACAGAAATAAATTAGTTAAATAATAGAGAATAAATGTAAAAGTTCATGAGAAACTTGAGGTCAGAAAATCTCTTTAGACCCTTCCAGTTAGCTCTAGAATGCTGAACTCTATTTTGTGCCCCAGCTGAGTCTTATGTGAGGGCTTTACCACATGCCGAAAAGAAGATCTTTTAGGGCATGAGTTTATTTTGCATGTGATGAGTGCACTTTTAACTTTAAAGGTCACACGGTGAGATAAATGTCAGGGGAAGCCCACGCCCACTGAGTTCAAGCAAAACATTCATAACTTTTATCAAAATTCCATCAAAAGTTGTCAGGCCCTTGGCCCCTTGTTGTTACAGAGGCTACGTTATTATACTCACAACAGAAGGCCTTTTTGATTTCTGCCCAATTTACCTAACATGCCATGCTATGGCTTTTCATTTTACGATTTTTCTCTGGAATTTAGAAAAAAGTGAGGAGCCGAGCTTCTAATCCCAACCTCTGCCATTCCAGAAAAATCTAAAGTAGTTTTAAAGGATAATGGCATCTTGCTAGCAGACATTACTGTCACGTGTGAAAATGAAATGCAGGGGAAATAAAGTAGGGTGTCTAGAGGGCGGGAAGTGAAACAGGAAATGAAGCCATACCCCTTTAAAGGGAGAGAGAGAAAGAGACATGAACGTTGTTGACTTCCTTGCATTTACTCACTGGCCAGTGAGTTGTGATCAGTCACGGAACAATGGCTACCCTGGGCTCAGAGTTGGCCAATAGCTGTGCCAAAACTAGAATTGTGGGCCTTTGCCAGCTCACTAGTTCAACCACACCCTGTGAGGTCTACCTGCATACTCATGCTTATGCAAACAACTGTGTTATTCTCTGTGAGGCTTTGTGCCCGCCAAACAATATGTCCATCCCCGCCCCCAGCAGCATTGTTCTCCAGAGGCATGAATCTATTGGAAGGAAGAGGGAGAAACGTTGAAGGCCAAGTATAGAATTAAACACATAATGGGGTCTGTTAGCACAGTTAAAAAGAAAGAGAACTTGATTCATTGAGTAACTTGGATGAACTGCAAAAGGCAGTTGAGCAAAAGATGCTAGACATAAGAGATTACAGAAAGCATGCCATTGTTTTTATATCAGTTTATAAATGCCTTCAGGGGCCTGGAGAGATGGCTCAGCGGTTAAGATGTTCTTCCGAGGACCTGGGTTCAGTTCCCAGGACCCACATGGCAGCTCACCACTGTCTGTACCTCCAGTCCCAGGGGGTTCAACACCCTTATAAAGACATGCATACAGGCTAAACACCAACAATGCATGTAAATTAGAAATAAATAAATCATTTAAAAAAAACAAACAAAACTCCTCAGACTGTTTCTCTCCATCTATAATCTCGAGCATCTAGCAATTTACTCATAATACAGTGTTCTCAAGTTGTACTTACTTAATGAAAGGTGGACATGGAAAAAGACAGGAGGTACTCAGTCTTACTTTCATAACATTCTAGCAAGACATGTATATCAGAGCACGGCATGTGGAAACCAGCAATGTTAACACGGTATTAATTATAACTGATACTTGGCTAGGTGAAACCCTGACAAGATTCACAATATTTTTTAAATTTATTTATTTATTTTGGTTTCCCGAGACAGGGTTTCTCTGTGTAGCTTTGGTGCCTTTCCTGGAACTCCCTCTGTAGCCCAGGCTGGCCTTGAACTCACAGAGATCCGCCTACATCTGCCTCCGGCGTGCTGGGATTAAAGGTGAGCGCCACCACCATCCTGCTAAGATTCACAGTATTTTAAAGCAGGTGGTCAGGTGAGATGTCTCAGCAGGTAGAGAGAGGTGTTTGCCACCAAGCTTGATGACCTGAGTTTGGTCACAGGACCCAACTTTGACTTCCACAAATGTGCCATGACACTTATATAGCCACCCACATATACACACAGAATATATAAGTGTATTTAAAAGAACAGGTACAGCTAATGATTTGACCCCAGAGGTCATTTAAGTGTGCTATCAGATAGATGTGGTTGTTACTTTTATTAATTTTTTGGCTCCCGTGAGAAAGAAAGTTTATCCCATTTCTTACTCAACAGAATGGGCAAGCAGAGCTGATTTTTCACACTGGGTTATGCTGACTAAGCTCTTGTTGGGAGGGATGGAGGTCATGGGCACAGAAGTTCCCTCTGACTCCTTCTGTGGGGCACTGCCTGGCTTTACCTTTCATGTGAGTCCTGAGCTTGGGGTGGGAAGAGAGGTAACTCTTCAGCCTGCTTGGCTGTGTAGGAAAGCTGACTCTGCTCCACTGGGCTCACTGCAGTTGACTGGACCTCTCAGAGCTGTGCCTCCCATCAGAATAACCAACATCACAATCGCTTCTTTGGGATGTTTGGTTCTCTTGTTACCCCCACTTTGAAGAGGGGCATACCTAGATCGAAGTCGGGTTGATAAATTGTGGCTCTCCTGGCCAAATGCCATTACAATGCCTCTGGTACAATGTTCCTTTACCCTTAAACACGTCTTAGTCCCATTTTAATCACCCGCCTCTTCCCGACGTTCATCTACTGGTTGGTAAGGGAAGACTGCCTATTCTGGAAACCGTATCTCATACACGCTCTTTTTTCAAAGGCTAAAAGAAGATGCTTATGTTTGAATAAGGTTCGCTCTCCTACTTATGTCAGACAGACCATCTGACTTGAGTTCCCATGCAGCCACAGGAACAAATTACCAGTCGATTTACAGTCATCTGTGGACGCTCTAGGCTACCAGGCTACCGTTAACCCTGCTTTTCGGCTGTGGGAAGCAGGTTCTATTTCCTCTTTAAATATTGACCCAAAGGATTTCTTCTTTCCTAATAAGGAAGTCTCATCAATAGGGTGAGAAGACATGGTTTGAACAATTGAGGTGGATAGAAAGAAAAGAAAAAAAACACTTTAGATGATGTATAAAGCTAGTCCTGCTGTGCTGAGTGTCCTGTTGGGGAAACCTCCATTGTCCCTAACAGTACCTTTCAGAAGTATGTGGTTCCTTTTAAGTTTCCTATATTGCATTCTCAGTATTTTTGTGCATTTTGGAGTTTCTCATCAAAGGAGTTTCTAAAATATGCAGCCTTTTATCATCAAAGCCTTTCCGGAAATTTTATTTATTTATCTATCTATCTATCTATCTATCTATCTATTTATTTATTTATTTTGGTTTTTTGAGACAAGGTTTCTCTGTGTAGCTTTGGAGCCTGTCCTGGACTAGCTTTGTAGACCAGGCTGGCCTCGAACTCACAGAGATCCGCCTGCCTCTGCCTCCCGAGTGCTGGGATTACAGGCGAGCACCACCACCACCACCCGGCTCTGGAAATGTTTTGTTTCACCTCAGGGAAAACAGCCTCATGCTCCCTTCTTTCCCGCTCATCTTCTCAGGCTCGCTCATGGGCTTTGTCCCCGAGTTCTCTTACTTTACCCGGAGACTTCCGATAGACTGAGTTGGAGTGCCAGCCGGACTGGAATTTCAGCTCGTACCTTGCTCGATTTTGAGCGCATGTGATGATAACCGGCAAATGGTCTGAGGGAGGGAAAAAAAAAACTGGCAAGAATTATTTCAACCTGCTTTTGTGAGATTTCCCCCTCCCCCAAAAAAAATATACAGAGAGAAACAAGGGGTGTTAACTTGTTTGGGGTGTTGCATGGTTTTAGTCTTTATTTCCTTGTTTGCTGGTACCAAGCGGGTCAGTTGTTCTTTCCCTGTTCAGCTCTGAGCCGTCATCATTGGGGACCCGTTCCTGTAGATGAATACTTGGATACTCTTTCCACTGCCCCTCCCTCAATTTCATCAGTGAGCTGAACTCTTTTATCCCTGGCAAATGCCCAAATTACACATCCCCCAAATTCTTAGAAACGTGCTTTTATCCTTTCGGTCTTACATTGGAACTATTTTTTTTTTTTAAGTTCAAAACTACCTGTGGCATAGAGACAGTAAGGTCCCCTTATGAAGACCTTTCGCATAGAAGAAATGCAGCTTGCATCTGCAAGCGTTAACATAAGTGGCTTTGAATTCTAGATTAAAACACTTGGAGAAAAGAATTCTCACTGAACCCCCAGAGCGGTCTGACCTTGTGTTTGTTCTGATGGTTGCTTCTGCAGTTTAACTCGGCTGCCAAGCAGCTGATAGAGTGGGATAAGCCTCCGGCGCCGGGAGTCGACACCGCAGAATGCCCGTCCGCGGCAGCCGCGCAGAGCAGCGCTGCTCCAAAGCACCAAGACACCAAGAAGAACACCAGGAAGCGACACTCCTTCACCTCCCTCACCATGGCCAACAAGTCTTCCCAGGCGTCCCAGAACCGCCACTCCATGGAGATCAGCCCTCCTGTGCTCATCAGTTCCAGCAACCCCACAGCCGCGGCTCGCATCAGCGAACTGTCCGGGCTCTCCTGCAGCGCCCCGTCTCAGGTAACCAGGGGCAGGGTCTGCGGCAGGGTCAGCTGTCCTCGCTTGTCTTTGTGACTTTCTTACTGTTGTGGTGAAAACACCCGACAAGAGCGACTTGAGGGAGAAAATGGTCATTTTGGCGTACAGTTCCAGAGAGATGCAGTCCGCCCTGATGGGAAGGCATGACAGGAGGCTGATGACTCACCTTGCATCCATGCTTAGGACGCTTAGCATAAACAAGAGGTGGGGTCCAGCTACCAAGCCTCAGTCAAGGCCCACCACTCCCAGTGATCCATTCCCTCTAGCTCCGGTCTCCTAAAGATCTTACAATTTTCCCAAACAGCACGTCCAACTGGCAATCGAGTGTTCAAACACAGGAGCCTCTGGGTGACATTTCACAGTCAAAACATTTTGCAGTACTATAAGTAGAAAAATGGAGAAGGGAAAGCTGGCTTGAGGGTATCATTCCCAACCTAAGGACTCAGAGGCAGTGTTCGAACCCACAGAGTGTGTAGAATAATGCTATCCATTTCACAGGCATTCACTCAGTTTTGCAAAACCTCCCAATGCCATCCTGGGAGGTCTGGTCATCACAAACATGATCTCTGTTCACGTTCACAGTAGTTTGATGCTCCCATCTCCAGCTTCTCACACCTTGGTACTTAGGCCTCCCATCCAAACAACAGAGCAAGAAGGCAAAAGAGAGAAACATTCAACTTAGCAACTGACCGTTGCAGTTTCGAAAATCTCCCTAAATCATCAAGACTCGGGACTGTCTTAAAACATGGCCACATGTTATTTGCGTGTTCAAAATTTACATGTCGACTGCAAGCATTCACTCATTTGTTTGGCAATTGATTGTTGAATGTTTGATGATTAGACTCTTGGGCACAGTGTGTAAGGAGATGCACAGGATGCAGGCTTCCTTATGGAGACCTCCTTCTGGTCTACTGTGGCGCTAAGTATGGTCCTTTCCCTATGGGAAATGATAACTTCGTCGTTATCGACTTAGAGAACAGCTGCATTTCTCCCAGCCTGGAGGTCAGAGAGTGGTGTCCAAAGCCGCCAGGCACAGCAGGAAGAATTTCCGTGTAGGCTTTTGTATCATTTTATTTATTTCATGCAGATTTTATCCCACAATGTAGCTTTGGGTTGTTTTTCCTTAAAATATAAAAATGAAGTTCCTGTTAAAGAAAAAAAAACAAAGTAAAAAAGAAAAATACCGAACCCCAATCCTGAAGAAGTTTTTTTAGGTTAATAAGTTTCTATATGGCATTGCAGACTACAAATTGGGCAATCCTGGTTACTTTTATTAGAAGTTGATTTTTCTTATCTGTTTGACATCTCTGGATTGACACAGCAAGTCAGGAATTAAATGTATTTACTCCTAATGGGATTATGGGATTTTTTTTTTTTTTGGCTTCTAATTTATTTATTATTTGTTTGTTGTTTTGCAAGTGATAAGGTTATAGAACTTTTTGTTTTCGTGAGGGAACATAGAACATACACAGATATGTGAACATGAGTGCAATGGGAAAGGGAGGTCTTCATTTTGCTCACTGATAACATTGCGTATGGCATACATCAGCGGGCTTTCAAATGCTTGTTCAAGGGATGAGTCGCTTGAAAACTAGATGGAGAGAGAAATGCTGTTACCTGTCCTATAACCGATGGTCTCATGAACATAGACACGGGGGCTGGAGAGTTGGCTCAGTGGTTAAGAGCACTTGTTCTTGTGAAGGGCCAAGGTTTGATTCCCAGCACCCACATGGAGGACCATCACTTCCTCGGACACCCAGGCATGCACGTGGTGCATGGACATGTGTGAAGGCTGAGCACTCATATGAATAAAATAAATCTAAGGAAAAAAAAAAAGAATGAAAGAAAAGATGGGTCTTAGATCAGAGCATGAAGTTGGATTGGAGATCAGAGTACACATCCTAAGTGAACTGGGGAGGCTCAGAATGGCTTTTTGAGTAAGGGTTGATAATGATCCACTAACGGAAGATCAATCGTTTTGAATGAGTTTGTTTTGGGTGTGTGACACTAGCCGCATCTGTACAGTGAGATTTTCCTGATGTAGATTCGAGCTCTTGTGAGGCGTGTTGACAGCCCTGAATGGGAAGAGCTGTTTATAAATAGCGGACTGTGGTGTTTTTGGTAGTGGAGAAAGTTTAAAGGAAAAGGTGACCAGCGAAGGGTTGAGTCCTGTGGAGAACGCAGCAGTCAGGTGTCGGCATGTCTGACGCTGCCGCACCACAGCTGGGGTGAAAGCTGTGAACATGGGGCTATTTTTGTTTGAATCTGAGTAGTTTGGGACACAAGGCTCTTTCTGTTCCCTTGAAAGAGCCCCCTCCCACCATCCCCCCACTTCTGTAAGTAGTGGGTTGTTTTCAGTGGCGGCGTGTTGCCTCAGGGAGAAGTTATTTCTAGCCGAGGATGGGAGGTGTGTGAAGTGCCGCCTGGCTCCCCCGCTGAGGTTTACAGAAAACACCACTTATCTGGGGCACCGTGAGCTCCAGAGGGATGCTCAGTCCACAAGGAAGCTTTGAGTGTGCGAGGGTGTCCCGCCTGCTCCACAGGCATGTACACTGTCCTTAGCATGGAGATGAGTGCATGCCGGGAAATGGCCCTTGGGAGGCTGTTCAAACCAGCCTGCCCCAGGAGATGCTGTCTGTCCCTGAGTCTGACTTTGCCACTAGCACGAATTCTTCCTCTTCCTTCCTCACGCTCACCTTTAGCTTAAATTTTCTTTTATTCAATTTTTTCTCTCTCTCTCAGTGTATTTGTTAGGGTTTGATTTGGTTACAATCACTAGAAAATAAAAAGAAACGGAGCTAAACAAGTCCGTACTCATTTGTTCCTCTCACCTGAATGAGAGCTCGTAGATGCAGGTGCAGAGACAGTGGAGTGCTGGTATAATGGTACTTAGAAAATGGGGTGACTTGGACCGCACCTCTGCATCGAATGAGAAGTTCATGCCTTTGTGCCGTAGGTGATCACTTAAAGATCTCACTGTCATAGCCAGAGTCTCCATCAATAAGATGGCCAAGTGGCAGAGGGTCAGAGGGCTTGCTTGCCACTGTATCTGATGGCTGTTGAGTGAGGACTCAACTAGAAGATGACCTGAGCTGTGTCATGCAGGTGGATCCCCAACACACGTGTTCACGGGTATCTGAGCCTGACATCCGTCAAGCACATGAAGACATGTGGTCTGCCCCTGACCATAGCCATGATACTTCCACTTGTGCCATCCGGAGGCGTGATTCATGATGTCAAGTGTTGCTGAGGCATTTTTATATTGCCCTTGTCCTCAGGAGGAAGCAAGAAGGCCCATCCGATTGCCCCTGTGTTCCGTCCCCAACTCTTCCTGTTTCTCTAGCTCTCGTACAAGGGACTGACTAGTGTTTGTGGTTCCGTGGGGAAATGGGTGTTGGCCAACTGCATTGCTCTACATGTTGGAGAATAAGACATCCTCCCATCCATGGGGATATCTACTCTCGCCATGTCTGCAGCATCAAGTAGTAACCCCAACATGCTGCAGCTGTATCTGACCTGCAACCTGAGTGACATGGATCAAGTCATGGGAGGCCCTGAAATGACCTAAACAACTCAGTTTCTTTCTAGTAAATTAATCCAGTAGTATCGTGGATGACACCTTTGAAAACAATTTGGCTTGACATTATTCCTTTAAGGTTCTAGAATGGATTCTTGGCTATAGGCGCATCTAGGTAGCTGCATATTCATTGCCGATCCTCACTGAGAGATGGAAGTCTGAAGGCAAGGTCTGGACAATAGCAAAATACCTTAAGAATTTTACATCGATTTGACAGATCAACAGAGGGGTGAATGTTGAGCTACAGCTTACCTTAGTGGGGTCTTCATGGGAATGTGAAGCTAGTTTAGCCCCAGGCTGACTGTCCAAACAGTTGGATTCATGCATGGTAGCATATAAAATGAGGTAGCATGTTGTGTGAAACAGCACATTGCAGTGACTGCCACTTCTGGTACATATTAGCTCATTTAAAAAATTGGAATTGAATACAGTGAAAAGGATTTTTGCCTTCCCCAAATAACTTGATAGACAGGTTTCTTTTTAATGTGACTTCTGCTGGTAGAATCTGTTGCATTTAATATGGTGAACTTGGCTGGGGGAGATGGGCTTGGTAAAGCGCTTGCCATATAAGCTCGATGACCTGAGTTCAGATCCACACAACCCAGATAAAGCTAGGCCCAGTACATCCGTAGTCAGTGCACTCCCACAGCAAGGTGAGAGACAGAGACCCGAGACTCTCAGAAGCTCACAGGCCGACTTGTTTGTTGGCCTAGGTAACTGTGAATGAACAAGAGGCCCTATCTCGAATAAAGTAGATGGTAAAGCCAACATCAGAGATTGCCCTCTGACCTCCACATGGCACTGTGACACATGTACACACACACACACACACACACACACACACACACACACACACACACACGTGGGGTGGAACAGAGTCAGGGGAAAACAGACAGAAACAGAGAGAGGCATTTAAAAAAAAAATACAGCTGGCTAGGCAGTGGTGGCGGCGCCCGCCCTTAATCCCAGCACTCGGGAGGCAGAGGCGAATGTCTGTGAGTTCGAGGCCAGCCTGGTCTACAGAGTGAGTTTCAGGAAAGGCGCAAAGCTACACAGAGAAACCCTGTATCGAAAAACCAACCAACCAAACAAACAAAAAACCCAGCTGTCTTTTTAATAAATTGTTTTCCTTGTCAGGTTCACATAAGCACCACTGGGTTAATTGTGACCCCACCCCCAAGCAGCCCTGTGACAACTGGCCCTTCGTTCACATTCCCATCAGAAGTCTCCTACCAAGCTGCCCTTGGAGTAAGTATCATTTCTGCGTCTGTCCTTCTCTTTGAGGTGTTAAGTCTTGATGATCCAGCACATTCCGACCGACACCTCAAGTGCGCACCCAATGCTTGCAAGGTGGGCTCAGCGGCTGCCTTTTGCCTGATGTCTCTGTAGTCTCACCAAGAAAAGTTAGACGGCTCCTTGCCAGCTGCCTGCAAAGTTTTTAATGGTGGCAATCTGTGGCCTGACGCTATGAGAACTCTGAAAAATGTATTTAATTTTGTTGAAGTTCAGTTTGATTTCCCAAAGGTTTCACTTTTATTTCTTTGGGGTTTCTAGCTCCTGCTTATTCTTTTTTTAGAGACACATTTATAGAAATGCCGAAGACATGGGTCTTCCCAGGCTAAGTGGCTTGATTTCATTCACACAATAAGTTGATGCCAAATTTCTGCTTTCCGGATTCATCTCCAGTGTCTTCTCCTCTGTAGCTCATAGTGATTCTTTCAAGGTCCCTGCTGCCCAGGGTGGGTCCTGTGGAGTACGTCGATTTTTCTCCTAAAAAACTTGCCATCCCACAGATAGACTCTAACCATCAATTGCATACAGACATCTGAATGGGGTGTGTTGACCTGGAGAATCATAATAGGCAAGGGAGATGGATAAAGAAGAACTCAGTGGAGAAAAACAAGCAAATATATACCCTTGGGTAATAGAGAAAAACAGCCCCCTTGCTTCCAAAAATCGCAATGCATTGAGCAGCAAGGAGCTGGAGAATATGAGACTTCTCTCACTCTGGCTAATGTCTTGGTTTCATCTTCAGATCTTGGTTCCAGCACTGAGTAGAATGAGGCTAGATATCATCATTCAGTCAGACAGCCTGGTATCTGGAGCCCAGCATCACCCTCTCTGATCCTGCACCTGTGGTATTTGATGATCCTCTCTGTGAAACAGCCTGATCTGTTGAAGGGTTTTAGGCTTGGGAAAGGACAGACTTGGGTTTAAGCCCTTCATCTGTCATGTGACCCTGGGAAAGTTACTCAGCATCTTTCAGCCTCAGTGTCTGTGCTGTTTAGTTTTTGTCAATTTGGCACAAACCTAGAAAGAGGGAACTTCAATTACGGAATTGCCCCCACAAGATTGGCCTGTGGGTATGTCTGTAGGGCATTTTTCTGATTATTGAGAGATGCAGGAGGGCCCAGCCTGCTGTGGGAAGTACCAGCCCTAGGCAGTAGGTCTGGGCTATATAAGAAAGGTACCTGAGCAAGCCACAGAAGCCAGCCAGTAAGCAGCCTTTCTCCACAGTCTCTGCTTCAGTTCCTGCCTCCAGGTCCCTCTTTGAGCACCTCAGAGCCCTAACTTCCCTCAGTGATGGAGTGGGAGAATGGTAAGAGGGCGGTCACTGTTGCTGCACCGAGGACTCCTCCAGGCAGGGCTGGGACAGGAGACGTTGGTTCCCCTAAGTTTGCCATTGGAAAGCCTGGTGTAGTTGGGTGTAGATTTCCCTGCTCGCTGTACCAGTCACAGTGAGGCCTCCAAGCAGCTGGTTTGTTTTTAGTTTGTGGATTTTATGTGTGTTGTAAAGAGATTTTCCTCGGCTGGTATTCCTTAAAGCTGAATTTGTAGCCAGGACCTCATAACATGCTAGTCAATATTTAGACTCTATCTAGTCTTACTTTCTTCGTTTTCCTTAATATTAATTTTGGCTTCATACATTTCATAATTAAAAGCTGAGTTTTAAAACAAGGTGGAGCATAAATAACTACAGCTGTTACTTAACTTCATGTAGACTTTTAAAGAAGTTCACAGAGTAAATCATGTTCTATTTAAATGGACACTGGCGTGTTGTACTCACAGGTTAAAGTTGTTGGATTGTTTTTATCTTTTCTAAAATGCTCCCTGAGTGATTACAGCTTCCTTGCTAAGACAGCTGCTTTGTGAAGGAGACATGGCCTTGATTCATCTGGGGAGAAGATGGCGCTCAGTGTACGTTCAGTAAATGTGGTTTCCATAAGATTCAGTTAGCCACGGATGTTTCACTAAAGCCAAATTTCATAACCCATCCTGCCCTCCTGTCTCCAGGGAGTCACTTCTTCTTTTCTTTCCCACCAACAAAACACATACAACCGCAGTGTATTTCCGTTCTGTAGGACTCCCGTGCATGGAAGTGTTCTGACTCCATGTCTTAAGGGGGATAAGGATGACTGACTTTTCTGATCTTAGAAAAATTAATTAGTGTAAAAGATACATGGCTGGCCAAGTTTTAGCCCTGGTGAACTGACAATTTTATAATATAGTAAATGGCCAGTTCTTTGCTGGGGGTTGACTCTAGGGCAAATCAATGGAATAGGCCACAAGAGAGCATATAAAAATTAATTCATGTTCAGTCATTTTTATCCTAGGATTTTTATAAGAAAGAGTGCATATTAAGCAAGAGAGAGATTTATTAAACATTGTCTACTGTGCCAGCTCCATTTAATGAAAAACTAATTATAAACAGGCTTGCCTATCATCCCAAGAGATGGGTAGATCTCCAAGTCTCTGGTAGGTTGGTAGAAGCGCTGTGGATTTAATGTTGGGTTTGGGTGGGAAACTCAATGGCACATACCCTCATGCCCTTTGTACCTCCAGTTAATTGTGCCAAGGGATTCTGTTTAAAGTCTGCAATATTTCAGGAGACTTTGCTATCATAGTAGTAGTATGTAGCTTGAAAGGGGAAAAAAACCAGGCTTTTCATGGTATGGATTTATAGGAAGTAGATGCCACCCCTGGGATAGGAAATGAAAATTATTTCCAGTGCTTTTTCCATAAATTGAGACCTTTAAATCTTTAATGCAGAATGAAGTTATTTATGAGCATATGTCTCCAGCATTTCACATGCAACAGTGAGAATGTTAAGTCTCCTCCACAGCTATCTGATTCAGGCGTGCGCCTATTAATAGGAACTGCTGGTTGTTGTTTCTGACTTGTTTTGTGGGATGAGGAAGGTGAAGCTCTTTGGCCTGCATCGCCAGGACAGGGGCAGAAGAATGCCCACAAGGAGTGATTGCTGATACTCTGTGATGCCTTTGGCTGTGAAGCATCACAAGGCAGCCAGGTCATGAAAGCCAGCAGCAGCTTACAGATAGGTTTAATTCTAAAGGTATAGAAACCCTGTTTATATATTTTCCCTCCCTTTTGAGACAGTATCTCATGTAGCCCAGGCTGGCCTTAAACTCACTATGTAGCTGAGGATAACCTTGAACTTCTGATCCTCCTGCCTTTACCTTCCAACCACTTGGATTCTGAGATTTAGTGTGTGTGTGTGTGTGTGTGTGTGTGTGTGTGTGCACGCGCACACGCGTGCATTCAAATCTTAATCAGTCTTTTAATAAAAAACCCAGAGTGAGATATCAGGGTGAAGGCTGACAGATCAGCGAAGCAGAACAGCCAGCCACTAGTTCTTACCTCTACAAAATCCTCAGCCTAAAGAAAGTGAGTTCCTGTTTCCTCATGCTTTATATACTTTTCTCTGCCCTGCCATATTACTTCTTGGGATTAAAGAGTGTGCTTCCCAAGCAAAGGCATGAGATTTCAAGTGCTGGATTAAAAGGTGTGTGTCACCACTGCCTGACCTCTATGTCTAATCTAGTGGCTGTCCTCTGATCCTGCAGCAAGTTTACTAGGTTACACAATATATCACCACAGTGGTGCACACCTGCAGTCCCAGCACTACAGAAACGAAGGCAAGAAGATCAGAGGTTCAAAGTCACTCTCAGTGACATTGAGTCCACCCTGGGCAATATGAGACTCATGTCAAAAATAAATAAATAAATAAATAAAAGTTAAATGATGTCAGGTCTCAGAATAAACAATATGTAGTTAGTAGTCAGGGACACCACCATTTCTGTCAACAGGAACAAAGAACTGTATCGGGAGTAGTGCACAGGTGGAGACCACAAGCCTTGTTGCTTTAGGGGTAGAAGGGAAGGAAGTCTTTGGCAGAAGAACTGAAAATCAGGATAAGGTGTAGGGTATGATCAAAAGTTTCTTTTTTCTTTGATTTTATATATACATATTTCTGTTTTGGTTTTCAAGATAGGGTCTAGCTGTGTTGCCCAGGTTGGTCTCAGTCTCTATGTAGCTCAGGCTGGCCTTGAACTCATGATCCTTCTTCCTCAGCCTCCCAAATGCTGGGATCACAGGCAGGCACCACCTCACCCAGCTCAGAACTTCCATAGCAACTACAGAAAAGCACCCTAGCATCTCAATGGATAGAAACTTCTAGATCCAAATGGTATTGTCCTAAGAGACAGTGGGAAGCATAGAATGTTTCACAACCACAGAGCATTCCCTGGGGGTCTCCTGCCTTCTGGCTGTAAAGCTCAGAGCCAGCGGTGCAAGAATATGTCAGGCATTGCCTCCAGAGCGTCTTAAATCGTAATACTGCCCTCCATCCATTGGCCTTTGGAGAGAGCAGCATGCACACCATCCCTAATTACTGTAAGGATAGAGACATCCCATAATTTACACAGTTAACTACCATGGAAATCTCTCTTTCTTAGAGATGAAATGTCAAGCAATAAGTTAGATACATAGAGCAGTACAGCTAAAATCGTTAACATTGTTCTCTCTTTAACCAGTTTGTGTTAGAGATCCTGCATCCCAGAAAGACCAGTTAGAAATGCTGATGAGTAGGGTCGAAAGTACTTTGAATGGAGGGTAGATGCTTAGGTGGTGACAGTGATGGGTTAAGGGATATTAAATCGGTGTTTTCCCACGGGACTCGTTTTCTGTGAGATGTGAGGAAGAGACATATATAAGAGACCTTGAAAAGGAAAGGAGCCTGTGATTGTCCCCTGAACTTGTGTCTAAAATTCCAAAGCAATGCACTCTAGTGGTAAGCTGGCCTTCAGCCCTTGGCCCCAGGCTGGAAACCGACTGTGTGTTTCTCCCTGCCTTAGCCAAATTCAGATCTAGCTATTCTCTGTGCTGGTCTCATGAAAGAGCAAGGAGAGGAAATCATGCTAGAAAGGACCAGCTCGCACCCGCATACGTGAACTTTGTACTTATGAGGTCTAGTGTTCTGCAGCAGCTCCCACTGACTAGAAGACACTGCCTCCCTGGGAAACTGGATCTGCCCCTACAAGCTGGCCAGGGTGGAGATCTGTTGCCCTTTCTGGTTGAAAACAAAACAAAACAAAACAAAAAAAAAAAAAAACCCAACATCGCTTTTGCAAGACCTGTCAGTAAGCTAGGGGGACAGAACCATAGCTTGGCAAAAGATGACCATCTCACATGGGCAGGCCACACCTGAGTCCTGTGTTTGATGAGCAGTATGGGAACCAAAGACCTGTAGGGTTTTTTTTTGCTGGTAGGGGGAGTGCATCTCTGGTGCCTTGGCTGGCCCAGACTCCAGTATAATAGGTAGGTCTCCAGGTCAAGTCCGGGTGAACATAGGCTGTGGTTCTTTTCTATAGAGATGTCAGGTCTTGTAAGAGAGCAAACTGCCTACAGTCCAGTGCAGGGTGACCACCTTTTGAACCTCCACTGAGCCATTATTGCAGTGGAGGTTGTTTATAAAGCAACCCACAGACCTTCCTGGTGCATCAAGCTCTGCATTCAGAGAACCCTATCAGTTTCCCAGCCCACGGGAGCAAGCAGCGTCTAGGACTCTTGATTTTAATCAGGCATTCTCAGTGGATCACATATTCCCTCAGTGTCAAGAGGGAAAGAAACAATCTGCCCAGTGTTATGAAAAGAGCATCTCTTCTCTGTCAGAAACAAAAAGAGATGGCTGTATTTCTCTTAGACACCAGCTTCGGTGTCTGTCCGTCCGTGTGAATGTCCCCTTGTCTGCCGTATCTCAGTGCATGACTCTTCTTTCATAAGCAACTACATTTGGTTACTGTTTTACAACAAGCTGTGACCCTTTGGTTATGTTTTGTTAAAGTGTGAGATCTGTTTTTTATCAGGTCCTTAAGGGGATTTTGTTTTTATTTTTGCCTCTTTCTAAGACATAATTTGGCTCAGTTGCCCATTTAAATTTTTTTTATTATACTTCCTTGTTGAACACATGTCATCTATCAGGCCACTGGAGACTTCCTGGTTTCTCCATGTATCTCTCATGCAGTTAGACCGGGGACCCATCTCACCTGTCAGGCCTCAGACTTGGTGTTATCTTTGAACAGCACAGATGACGTTGTCTCACCATTTTGCCTGGGTGCTCCTTATTTTTCTCTTTTGTTGTCAGAAGTAGGCCAGACAGAAAGAATGCCTGGTTCTCAGAAAGAATGCCTGGTTCTCCTCCACTGAAAGGGTCAGGGCTCTGAGCCTCAGAGCATGCAGCTCCAGAGGAATCATGGACCTAAATGCTGCCCTGTTTGTGTGGAGAGCACCAGGTGACTTCTTCATGACTTTTTGAACACCCTGTCCTGTCCAGGCTGGCACTCTGTAAGCAGTCCACGCCTCATTGACCTCCGCACTCAGGGGTCTGTGGCAGCGTGGGAAAGTCCTCACCAGAGGCACGTTAGCAAAAACTTAAATATAACACGTGAAGCCGTTACATGTCTAGTAATGTGTGGATGTCTGGAATTGTGCACTTTAATAGATAGAGAAGTGTTAATGGGATTCAATTTTCATTAAAAAAAAATTCTTTTGAAATGGGTGGACTTGAAATCTGCTTTCAAACCACTGGATTTTTCTCAGTAACACGTTGATGGTGCAGAAGCTGTTTATGCTTTCCCAGGTGAGTTCTTTTGTCTCTCTACTTCTCCCTTGATTTGGATTTTACCTCTAGTGGTTCAAGATTTGGGCCAAGTAGGGGTTCAGGCAGGCTTTGTATGCCTCTTTTCCCAGGAGTTTCACTGTACGGTCCCTGGAGAGTTATCTGGGGTTTCTAGATCAGAAGGTAACAATGGTGCCATTGATTTCATGGAGCCCTGTGGGCAGAACCCCATTAGACTGCCCATAAAGGACCCAGCAGCTTCTCACTGGGGTGTGTGTGTTAAAGATTACCAGCCTTGATAGTCCTGAATTTCAAAAACTGGCAAAGGGAAGAAAAGGCAAAGTAAAGGTAGCAACAATAGCCTTGTGACTGTGGCTTGCCATTGTTTGGGCTCCGGAGACCAGGCACCCAAAGAAATGGACAGGGAGGAGCAGCTTGAGATACAGCATGGCTAAGTCGGTGTATGTTGTAGGTGAGTTTCAGGTTACAAAAACCCATCGTAAAATTAATTCTGTCCAACAACATGACCTTACAGCAGCTCCCTTGAAATGAAAGGGATCTCAGTTCTTGTCCAAATCTGTACTTGTATTCTTTTTAATTATTATTTATTTTATGTGTGTGAATGTTTTGCCTGCATGTATGTCTGCACACCGCATGGGTGTCTGGTGCCAGCGGGAGCCAGGAAGAGGTATTGGATCATTTGTTTCTAGAGTTCAAGATGGTAGTGAGCTGCCTTGTGGGCACTGGGAATCGAACCCAGGTCCTCTAGAAGAGCAGCCAATGCTCTTCATCACTGAGCCACCTCTCCAGGCCCAATTCCGTATTTTGGGCATGTTAGGAATCTTAAACTTTTGTACAGTAATTTTCAGCTTCCTCTGAAGGCTGACTGCTTACCTGTGTGCTGAAAAGAACGTTGTGGCTTTAAAATTATGTTTTTACAAGGGTGTTTGATGAGCAGCCTGCTGGTTTTGTTGTATGTGGATTCTGTTCTGGTTTTTTTTTTTTTTTCCCTTACACCTTCCATATAAGAGATACATACAGCTGGGCGGTGGTGGCGCACACCTGTTAATCCCAGCACTCGGGAAGCAGAGGCAGGTGGATCTCTGTGAGTTCGAGGCCAGCCTGCTCTACAAAGCGAGTTCTAGGACAGCCTCCAAAGTTACAGAGAAACCCTGTCTCGAAAAACCAAAAAAAAAAAAAAAAAAAAAAAAAGAGAGATACACACATATACATACATACATATATACATATATATATATAATAATTTGTACCTTCCTTCCTCCCCATTTTTCCCCGTATTAGACTATGAATCCTCCTCTTCCCCCACCCCCTCTCCTGGCTGCCACTGTCCTCGCCTCCACGACGTCAGGCGCCTCTGCTGCTGCTGTTGCTGCTGCTGCTGCTGCTGCTGCTGCTGGAATGGGACCCAGGCCTGTGGCGGGATCCACTGACCAGATTGCACACTTACGGCCTCAGACTCGCCCCAGCGTGTAAGTGAGGTTGTCTTTTATCACTGTTCAAACGCTCCTGTCAAACCAAGCCCAAACAACAGAAATCAAGAAACACGTGTCTGAGACAAGCTTACAGCTGCCCGAGTGGTTTGTATTCTGGAAACTTCTACCTGGTCATGCATATAACGAGGAAGACACTTACGTGAAACAAGCCTAACCTGAGTCTGGTCGATGGCTGTCCTGCTGAGAAGAGGTTTTTCACGGTTTAGGGAAATTTCTCTTCTCCTCTTTATAGATTGTCTGCATAGAGAACTGCTCTTTATTTTGCACAGCTCCTGGGTGACCTTTCGCCTCCATTTTCATTTCCTTGCAGCAGGATCTGAAGGAGCAGGAAGGTATTGCACACACATCAGGTCTCCCTGCAGGGAGCATATATAGAAGGCTGTAAATCCTCAGCAATAAGCATCCAGAAAGGTCCAGTGGCCCTGTGCGGTTTGCTGCCGAGAGAAAGAAGGCTTCTGCCCTCTCTGAATCTGCACCCGCTGAGTTGCCTGCCTGGCCTCTCTCTGTGTGGACAGGCACCTCGCTCTGGGCAGCTGTTTTGTGTTCTCTGTGATCTAGACTTTGCGTTCCTTTGCTTTCTCTAGTACAATCAGCTTCATGGCTGAGCTCAGAAACGCAGTTGCACCTGAGCCTCTGGGTTCAGCATGCGTAGAAAGCAACATATTGTGTTTGCCAGTGGGATTTTATGCCGTATGTCCTCATCTGGAGCTCATTCCCAAGGCTAACAAGTGCCATTTCAAGAGCTCAGTTTCCCCCAATGGGGTCCTAATCCACAGCACTAGGTTGGCACTCTTGGAGGCTGCGTTAATTCTTTCCTAGCACGCATTCACCATTTGGCGAGATAATCAGTCCCACACCAGGAGGAACACTCAATCAGGAAAGCCTCTACTTGCGTTGAAACTACAAACAGCGAAACCACTTTCCATGGAGATTTGCCATCGCTACTTGCCAGTTTAGATTTTACATCCTGTATACTTCTGCGTAAGATACTCACAGACTTACTCCAAGCAAGGGTTTGGAGATCTTAAGATCTTTTTCCCCTCTGTTCTAGATATATTGCTATATACCCGTACACTCCCCGGAAGGAAGACGAGCTAGAGTTGAGAAAAGGGGAAATGTTTTTGGTATTCGAGCGTTGCCAGGATGGCTGGTTCAAAGGGACATCAATGCACACCAGCAAGATAGGCGTTTTCCCCGGCAACTACGTGGCACCAGTCACAAGGTATGATGTTGAATCGGTAGTTTTCTAAGTTCCAGATAGAGTCTCTTTGTTCGTTCCCAGGCTTTTTCAGCCTATTCAGAGCCCTGCTTGCATTATAATTACCTGTTACATAGCCAAAGTTTGTAAAAATCCATATCCATATCTGCTAAAATTCCTTCTAATACCAAGATTCTTAGCTCACTTTTCATGTGGATATGTGTTGAAATTATAGGTTTCTGGGGTATAATCTCTTTGCTTTAATTTATGTGTGAAAAAAAACTCAACTCTGCCATTTTCAGTATTTTTTCTACTAAAGAAATAAAAGGCATAGTATTTAAATGAACCAAAGCTATATTATTAATGCTTACATGTCTGTGCAGTACCTACTATATATACCAGACAGATTTCTAAACACTACATTGATTGACTCTTGGTCTCTAATTCACTAATGTAATTGTTTTTTATCATCCCCCTCACTTAATAAATGGGGAAATTGAGGCACAGGGAGACTAAATCACATTGCCTGAGATCACATCATAAAGAAGTGGTAAACCCACACCGGCTAGGTCTGCCTTTATTTCATTAACATATCAATTACCTTTGAATTCTGTTAATTATTCTTTGTAATGCAGAAAATAAAAATTCCTTAAATATGGCATAAGTGAATTTTAAATGAAGATAGTTTTGCTCCTTGAGAGTTATTTGCCAATACCTGGGCACATTTTGCAGTTGATGATAGGGGGTACTGCTGGCATTTAGTGGATGGAGGCAAGAGATTCTGCTGAATTCTGCACTATGCGGGATAGCCCCCGATAGCCTCTCCCATCCTTTCTGTTGTTGGGATAAAATACTCTGACCAAAAGCAAATTCTCAGGGAAAGTTTATTTTTGGCTTCCAGTTTCAAGTCATAGTTCATCATGGAGGAAAGTCAAAGCAGGAACGTGAAGGCAGGGCTCGTTGCTATTCCACACAGTGTTACACCAACCAGGGAACCGACTTCACAGCCGGGGAAGTCTGGCAGGCACCATGCTGGCTCCTGCTACCTGGCTTGTAGACAGGTATAAGTTCAGTTATCTTTTCATACAGGTCAGCACCACATGCCCAGGACAAGCGTCTGCCCACAGGGGTCTGGGCCTCAATTCACAAAACAGATAACTCCCCACACATATGTCCACAGGCCAATTGGTCCAGACAGTTCTTCATCTTAGGCTCTCCTCTCAGGAGCCTGTAAGCTGTATCAAGTTGATAATTCTCATAAAAGAATAATCTGCCCCAAGATGTCACTCAGGCTCAGAAACCCTGACATGTATATTGCATGCATGCATGCATATATACATGTATACATGTTTACATAACTTTGCTTTTTTTTTTTTTTTTTCTTCTTTTAAGTGGCGCACCTTCTGGTCACTGAGGAAAGTAGCCTTGAAAGCTGAGAAAAATGACCTATAATGAAATTAACACTGCCCCAGATTTTGATCACTGACGCTTAATAAGCAATCCAGGTCTAACTGTATTAAATCATGCTTCCAACCTCCTGATTTTTAAACAAATGGCTTAATGAACTGACATGTTTGTCAGCTGTTGTCCTTGATTTATAGGCTGGCCAGCAGCCTAACCAAATGAAAATCACTATTGCTGCAGATGGTGACAGAATGTTAGCTTTCATTTGACTTGCAAATTTTTAATCAATATAAATCTTCTTTCCTGTACATGTTAAAATATACATTCAGGATCTGACACATCCAGAAAACGGCAACCAGAACCTTCCTGGTACAAATATTTATATTTATATTTATATATGTATTTGTGTGTATATATATACATATATATGTATTAAACAAGAGAAACATAATAAGCGATGATAATGAAATTAACAAAGGGTCACATTTTTGCAAGATTCCAAAATAAGTTGTTAAAAGCCTATGCACCTTTAAATCTGGATAAATACTCGCTTTTAGCAGATGCTCTGTAATTTACCATTGGGGTGAATGCTTGTTAATGAAGTATTAATTCTAGATTAATTATAAAGTTGCTATACACAGAATTGCCATTTAAATTAATTGAGAATATTTGAAAACATGCATTACACTAAAAAAATCCTCCATACTTGATTAAACTCAATAAGTAAATGTTTAGAACTGACCACATTGCTGTAGCTGAGAAAACTCTGGAAAGGTGGAAAAGAATTCTTGTGCACTGGCCTGGACTCCACAGAATTTGTATGTTGGGAATGGGTGTCTACAGCAGAGCAGGATGTGTGGAGCAAGTCAGGGCTTGCATGCATGAACCCACAGTACCTCTGTGTGCAGAAGATCCAGCCAGCCCTGGTCCCAGCGGGGCGGGGTTGGGCTGGGCAAGGGGCTCATGACACCCCAGCCCTAGCTGAGGAGCTCTTGGTAACTGATGGCTGCTAGATAGGGAAAGTCCGTGTTTTTCAGGGGTACCGCCCTTAAGAGGCTGTCCGTGCTCCAGGAGGTGGTCCTACACCTGTGCTTATAATGGGAACACCAAGTGGACACTGTGTGTTTAAAGACACAAACACCAACAGCAGCAGCAGTACCCGAAGTCGGGACAGAAAAGTGGCGGGAAAGACAGGGAGAGGAGTTGGAGTGAGTTTGAGCAAAGCATGTGGTATGTGTGTACGGAATTCTCAAAAAACTTAAAATGAAGCCATACCATCCTCTATAATCAAGAGTCAAGCTGTAATCACTTTATGGAGTGTAAAGCCAGCAAGCAAGGAAGCAATCTACAGGAAGCAATTAGATCAGGAGGCTTAACTTGAACTTTCGGCTAGCTTCTTGGAATGATTAGATCTGTGCTGGATCTTGAACTTGAGATTTGAGCTACATCAATAGGAAAAAGCCAGAAGGGCCATTCTAGTTGTGTGCATAGTGTGGTGTGTGTGTGTGTATCAGTGTATACACAGGCACTTATATACTATGTTAGAGGCAGATTGAGACTGTGTGTGTGTGTGTGTGTGTGTGTGTGTGTGTGTGTGTGTGTGTGTATGTATCAGTGTGTACACAGGCACTGTGTACTGTTAGAGGCAGGTTGAGATGGTGTGTGTGTGTGTGTGTGTGTGTGTGTATCAGTGTGTACACAGGCACTTGTGTACTATGTTAGAGGCAGGTTGAGATGGTGTGTGTATGTGTGTGTGTGTATCAGTGTGTACACAGGCACTTGTGTACTATGTTAGAGGCAGGTTGAGATGGTGTGTGTGTGTGTGTGTGTGTGTGTGTGTGTGTGTGTGTATCAGTGTGTACACAGGCACTTGTGTACTGTATTAGAGACAGGTTGAGACAGTCAAAGGAGGAAGAATGTGATATAAATGGTGGGTCTTGCTCTGAGTGAAGCAGGAACATTCAGGGTCTTGAAATTCAGTGGAGCCAAGTGGCCACAAAATGAGAAGCTGACCCTAGTAACTGTCTTTAGGCAGAGTATGACGTGTGGTTTGGCCACACAGAGTGATTCCAAGACCATTCTGAGGGGGACATCGTTTCTTTGAATATGCTGTTCTTAAAACCTTGGGAAATGATTCCATTCATTATTTAAAATGTTCTGTCTTTAAAGCTCTGAGTCATGTTTCTTGTGTTAATTGTTCCGTCTCCCACTTGGCTGACGGATTGGGTTTTCTGTCTGCTTCTATCTCGACAGGACGGTGACAAATGTCTCCCAAGCTAAAGTCCCTATGTCTACTGCGGGCCAGGCAAGCCGGGGGGTGACTATGGTCAGCCCTTCTGCTGCGGGAGGGTCTACCCAGAAGCTCCAAGGAAATGGTGTGGCTGGGAACCCCAGTGTCGTCCCCACAGCTGTGGTGTCGGCAGCACACATCCAGACAAGTCCTCAGGCTAAGGTCCTGCTGCACATGACTGGCCAGATGACCGTCAACCAGGCCCGCAATGCTGTGAGGACAGGTAAGAGGGAGATGGGACTGGAACACAGGAGGAAAGGGCTTACCCGCATGAGCAGGTCACTCGGGGCAGGTGTTGAGAAAAACAGGGATGAATTTAAAATAGATGCTCCCACACCTTATCGTCAGTACTTCTTTGTCACTGTGACAGATACCCATGACAGAAATAATCAAAGAGCAGGGACTGTTTCAATGGTTGCCAGACCCTATCACTGGAGATCTGTGGTGAAGCGGGACATAACGGAAGAGAGGGTTTGGTAGGGCAGAGATGCCATCTTTGTGTTGGGCCATGAAGCACAAGGAAAGGACCAGGACGAGATAGACCGTTCCAAGAGATGCCTCAGAGACCTACTTATTCTAACCAGGCCCACTTCCTAGTCGACCACTGATGAAGTTAGCACCTCATGAGCCAATCATCTCTCAGTACCACACGGCTTCTGACCGAGCCTTCAACACCTGAGGCCTTTCGAGGGGCATCTTAAGTCTACACCGTAACAGGTGTTTTATAACCATTGGCTTGGGCTCCGCACGCCCTGCACATTAGTTCAAAATGGATAGGTCTCACTTCTGGAAAAGAACGAGGCTGGTCCTAAGAATATGTGGGACTTGAAACATGACGTTCCTAGTCAAGATCTTGTCTCCAGCCTCACGGTTCCTAGCTGTGTGACTGCTGCGCGATTCTCTGCTGAGCCGTGTGCTGGTTATTTTTGATGAACTTAGTCACAAGTCTATTTTAGACTCGATAGGCATTCAAGTGCCTTTCTCCATTCTGCAGCATTGAAAACCCACCCAGAGTCTTGGGTAATAGTAAACTAAGAACATGTGAGTTCTGTCAGAAAGAACAAGCAGAAAAATGACAAGAGAGAGAGAGAGAGAGAGAGAGAGAGAGAGAATGTATAATAAGGACTTAAGACGGCTGTTTGGTTTGTTGGTTTCCATGGAGAGCCATCAGAAACTGGCCCAGTGTCTCTAATGCTGCCGAAGATGATTGTTCATAACTGAAGGACCTTGGGGGTGGTGACAGCGTATCTCCCAAGTCCTCAGCAGCCTCAACTGCTTACCTGGAAGGAAAGTATTATCTAGGGATCCAGCTAGGGCCTAAGTACGTTCATCTGTTCTCCATCCACGCTTTACTGCAGTAAGCAGCAGTAGCTGCCCCTCATTACGTCCGACACAGTGAAATAAACGACTCATATTTCAGTAAGCAGTGTTTCTATCGGGCCCTTGACCCTTTCTGTGTTCCCTCCCGTGTCGCCCTTAGTTACAACACACAACCAGGAACGCCCCACAGCAGCAGTGACACCCATCCAGGTCCAGAATGCCGCCTGCCTCGGTCCTGCGTCCGTGGGCCTGCCCCACCATTCACTGGCCCCCCAACCTCTGCCTCCACTGGCAGGTCCTGCCGCCCACGTTGCTGCTATCAGCCTCAACCGCACCAATGCTCCCCTGGCCTGCGCCGCAGGGGCTTCTCTGGCCTCCCCCAACGTGACCACTGCCACCCTGGAGACGGAGCCCGGTGGCCGGACGGTGGCCATCCTCCCTGGACTCCCCACGTCTCCTGACAGTGCCGCATCAGCGTGTGGGAACAGTTCAGCTGTGAAACCAGACAAGGACAGTAAGGTGAGAGCCCCGCTTTCTCGGCTCCCTTACGCCCAGAAGTCTCTCGCCAAGGACGATGGGACTCTTCATTCCCGTGTCTTACCGTGGACAAGTACATGGGCCACGTGCCCGGAATACAGTGGTGCAGAAACCCAGCCACTGCCCCAACCTCATGTCGAGATCTTGTGTTTCTCGACATTTTGATAACCCACCAAGTTGCCGGGCCCCCTGCTGGGTCATAGGGAGACCACAGTGAATAGGGTTTAGTCAACCTCACCTTGCTGCCTCTGGGAGGTATGTCTTCTCTTCTAGTCCCACTTACTCTTGCATCTTCCCGATGTCCTCACATTTTCCGGTCCAGTGTTCTTGCTTTTGGACAACTCCCTACTTAAAAGTATTTTCTTTCTTTCTTTCTTTCTTTCTTTCTTTCTTTCTTTCTTTCTTTCTTTCTTTCTTTCTTTCTTTTTTGTTTTGTTTGGTTTTTCGAGACAGGGTTTCTCTGTGTAGCTTTGGTGCCTTTCCTGGATCTCGCTCTGTAGACCAGGCTGGCCTCAAACTCACAGAGATCCGCCTGCCTCTGCCTCCCGAGTGCTGGGATTACAGGCCTGGGCCATTTCATCGATGAGAGGTTGGAAACTGTCCATCAAAAATGTTGTTTGCCGGGTTGGAGAGGTGGCACAGCGGTTAGCAGTGTTAAGAGCATTACTGCACTTACATAGGACCTGAGTTCAGTTCCTAGTGCTCATAATATCAGGTGGCTCACAACTGTCTGTAATGCCAGTGCCAGGGGATCTGATTTGCACTGTACTTCTATGCACCAATCTGTGTACACACACACACACACACACACACACACACACACAAAATTAAAAATAAATTAATTTTTTAAAGTTATTTGCAACTTTATTGTCTCACTAGTACTTTCAACCATAAATCAGCAGGGTTCCTTGAGCAAAAGGACCTGAAATATAGGGAGAAGTCATCTCTCCTTTGGGAGTTGGCTCCCAATAAATACAATGGGAAGCTGTTTTGGAAAACTTCCCTGTGCTTGTGCAAGAGAATAAAATGGATAGTGATTAATCATGGATAAAGTCTAGATGTCTGTACCTCAGCTTTGACTTTTTGCTCAGGACTCCATGCATTTCTCTTAAAGCTAAGGACCAGGACTCTGAGCCCCCTGGCTCTGTGGTAATGTATGTCTCTACTTAAGTGGCCAGAGAAGCCTGTAAATAGAACTTTATAAGGAAATAAACTTTATAGCCTGCTGACAAGTTAATATTTAATTAACTATTAACATGAACTTTTAAAAAAGATCAGTATCTGCTCAGTGTTTATAAATAACTATGGTAAACTTGTACTCAAACTGACACATCCAACTTTGTATTTTCAGACTCACTTTAGTAATCTGAACTTGGGCGCAGTGTCCTCGGTCACTTAGAACAGGGGCTCTTGGGTGCACTAATAGAATTCATTGACAGGTCCCCATGGTGAGCATAATAATGGGCCTTAAAGGCATCCTCCTCCTGGTCCCGTGATCCACTCTTACTGTTTCCTTACTAGTACAAAGGACTTTGCAGATGGAAATAGATGAGGGCTTACCCTTTTGGGTAGACCCAATGTTCAGTACAGGAGTGTTCCTGAAAGGGACAGAGGGTCAGGGCTCTTGAGATGGAGATGGGTAAAACACAGAGGGAATGACTTCGGGGATACAACACAAGCCATGGCATGCAGGTGGCTTCAACGAGCTAGAAGGCCAAGAAACAGAGGCCAGGAACCAGGCTCTTCCCTCTCCTTGTCCACAGGGGAGGCCTCCCTGCAACATCTGGATTTTAGGACCTGGTTTTTCTTCCCCCTCAAAGTTTGCAGTGATTTGTTTCAGCAGCCACTTGGATATGACATGAAGTGTCTGTCACCCCTTTGACTGCCCATCAGTGAAAAATGGCCTTTGACCTCTTCTTGGACATACTGGTGATTCCGAGTGCCCCGTCTCCAGATGGTGTTCTTGCCCTCTGCAGTCAATTCTTAACTCAGCAGATGTTCATCAAGCAGATATCTGTCTCCCCATGCCCTTCCTTCATTTTTAAGAGCCATTAGAGACCGCTGTTTTACCCGGTGTCCTGAGGTGTTTTTGGAATTGAGACTGTACTCTCTTAGGTTTTCATCTTTAACTCTTGCCCCAGATTTCATCTTTCCCTTCTTAACCCTGCCCTGAATTCACCGTAGACACTTCTGGTGGCACTAGTTCAGTAATTCCGTGGCTAGCATCATTTACAAAATCATGACTCCTCAGGACTGAAGCATGGCCCACTTCGTCCTATCACGAGAGATGTCGCCAGGTGCCACTCTGAGGTCCAGTCCTTGCCCCAACACTTCTGCCGTTGTTTGCTGGTGCTAAAGTCTTCTGGAAGAGCCCCTCCATAGAGTCCCATTTCCGCCTGAAAGCGCTTATAAATCTTTCCTTTAATGCCGTCCAACAATCTCCCAGATGGTCTTAGCACCTTAGAGCAGCTATACAGACCCATTAAAGAAAGAAAGGGAGGGAGGGAGGGAGAGAGAAGCTTCCTGGTCAAGAAATAGAATCTTTAGCCTGCATGGCATCCTAATTTTCTAGCTGGGTGGGTCAAGGGATCACCCCTAGAAAGGAGGGACCACCCCTAGGAAGGTGGTCATGATAAAGAGTTAGATGGAGGGGCTAGGGATGTAGCTCAGTGGTAGAGCGCTTGCCTAGCATGCACAAGTCCCTGGGTTCGGTCCTCAGCTCTGGAAAAACAACAAAAGGAGTTAGATGGAATAATTATTCTCTTAGTGAGATGCTGTACTTTTCCTTCCCAGAATTCCCGCTCCCCAGCGCAGTCCCTACAATCTGCGCTGAGGTTGCTATGGGGTTAGGCTCAGTCTTATTGCCCTTTCTAACTTGCAAAGGTCCAGCTTTTCCTCTTTCTTTTTTCTGTCTCTTTCCAAGTCTGCTTCCTCCAATTCTTCGGGCCTCCTTACCCTTTCTCTAAACCTTCCCTCCCTTCCTGGTAGTCCACCATGTCTGACTTACAAGCTGGCTTTTTGGAGCTAGGGCTGGTCTGCCTGTGTTTATCTTTTCATCTCTAATAAAGTTATCTTCAGGCTTCTGTTAAGCCAGTTCTTAAATTGTTTTATTAATGAATCTAAGAACGCCAAGTGGGGAACCTGATTTCCTGGTGTCTATTATCTGGCAACCACAGAGGAACCCTCCCCCCACCAAAAAAAATACTTCTGGAAAGCACTTCATCTTCTTTTTGAAAATTGGAGCCAAACATATTGAACTGACCCTGATTCCAGATTCACCCAAATTGCTCAGGAATTATTAGTTTGCACTGCAGCTGTTAATGTTCTCTGTGTGTGGAGGTGAATCTGTTCCGACCACTTCCCTTCCTTCATGCCAGGGTTCGCTCTCCCCTTCCGGTGCATATATTAACCTCCCCTTTCTTCCTCCACCTAAGAGCCACTGTTCACCCCAGACAGGAGGTCTGTGTTCTTTTTGTTTCAAATGTAACCTTAACATAGCCTTTTAATTTTTCCCCCCTTAGAATTTTGGAAAGTTTCAGCTCCTTCTGATTGCGAGCCTTCTTGCATTGCTAGGGGCCAGGTTCCGTCCTTTGTGACGGGCCTTCCTCTTGATCTTTTTGTACGTGGCCTTTAAGATTTTTTTTTAGCTCATTATGCCACACCTTGGGGGCTCCCACCAGGTCCTTTTGGAGGCTCTCCATTTTCATCTGCAGGATGACTTGCAATTGCAGGATTTCATTCTGAGCCCCCCCCCCCCAATTCCTCTTCCAACATTTTCCCTTTTGAACTTCAGGCTAGGCATATGTTTTCTTTAAACATTTTAAG
Organism: Onychomys torridus; assembly: GCF_903995425.1. Lineage (NCBI taxonomy): Eukaryota > Metazoa > Chordata > Mammalia > Rodentia > Cricetidae > Onychomys > Onychomys torridus. Next base: position 53,431,006 of record NC_050459.1, read on the forward strand.
ATCGGTCCTTTTCAACTTTATCACAAGCTTCTCAGGGGGAACACTTTCTTCTGAGTTCTCCAAATGTCTGCCTCCCCGCTTCTATCTGGTTTCTCCTTAACTCTCCCCCACACCCCCACACCCCCCAGTTGATCAGAATTTTGGTCAAAGTGGTGATGGCTGTGCTTTCCGTGGGGTTAATCTGTGGGGAAGTCCAAGGTGAAGCGAATGGGAGATGGGGACGGGAGTTGGGGTTGAGACTTGGGGCAGAGTTCTAGGTATTTGTGGTGCCCTCTGGTCATGTCTTTCCCTGTCTGTCTGGGTCACCACCATCCACCAGGCAGTGTGTGAGGTATTCTTCAAGGATGGCTTGGCACGATTGCTGCCCCGGGGAGGGTACGGCTCTCAGGACCCAGATCGTCAGTGGGCTGCCATTGGTGCACTACAGTGTGAATCACATTTGGATGTACTTCCAGCTCTGCTTGCTGGAACTCCCCTCACTGGGGCCATTCCTCTGATTAGTTATGTATCTGGGAGTCCTCTCCCACAAAAATCTCAGCAAACAAGATGCTGTATTTTGTTCTGAGGTCAAAATGCTAGCCAGCGCTGACATATTTATTTGATGCTAAATTCCTGAATTGTATTTTCAAATATCGTCTCCGTTATTCCCTATTTGAAGTCCCGACCTGTGATTGTTATTCCTCTGTCCACGGTACTGCTAATTTTCACTGTAGTCACCAGTTTGACAGCTTTGTCTGGACACTCATCTTGGGTCCAACTGTCTTCGTCCTCAAGTGATGAAACTGTGTACAGCCATACCCAGCTTTTTGTCTGTGTGCTGGAGATTCTAACTAAGGTCCTCATGTCCACACAGCAAGAACTCTCCCCCAAATGAGCTGTAGCCCCAGTGTCCAGACATTGTCCCCAGTGAGCACACAGCCACCGTTTAGTGCCTCAGCTCCCTCAAGCTTCTAGTTCCTGGTGATGGTCTCCCTTGGGGGACCTCAGGCGTCCTGATCCCGACGTACGTTTGAAGGCCTTTCCTGTAATTCTCACGTAGAGGACCCTGTCACTTTTGTTCACTCCTCTGTCGTCTTTCCTCGTTATTTCCTCTGCTCAGACGAATTTTATTCTTTCCAGTTCTGTTTTGCTGTCCAAAACAAGCTCAACCACCTGCTTTGTCATGGAACTTTCTTAGGGACCTATAAATGGCCACGTTCACTGTCTCTGCTCTTGCTGAGAGCTGGGATCCAGATCTGGTCTTCAGAATGCCTGCCTGTACAGAGTTCAGCATGGAGGTGTGGGAAACGGGTGGGGGGGGGGGGGAAGGAGGGAGAGAGAGACAGAGACAGAGAGAGAAAGGGGGGGTCTTATCATTTTGCAGAGTAGAATCTCATTCTCCTCCTGGCTAGCATGGTGATTTCAGGCAGGCTTTCAGAACTTCAGGCAATGGGAATAATTAATTCCTACCTCATCAGGTTGCCGTGAAGACTAAATATGGAAATCCCCCTGATAGCATTTAACGAGACTGTTGAACCTGGTGATGTTTCATCATCTCTAGAATTTCAGGAAGCTTCCTTCAAGAAACCTTTCCTGCCCTGCCATGTCCCCCAGAGCCCTCTAGACTTTCCCCTGCTTGGATCTTGGGCAGAGAGCTCTTATGCAGCCAAGCTTGTCGCTGTCAGGCAGGAACTGCCCTGGACGCATCACTCTCCCAGAGCTGAGCACATTGCCTGCTTCGTGTTGGACACTCAGAAATATCTGCTCAAAGTATGAGTGATTATTTTTTTAACCACATGGCTTAATTTTATTTTTATTTTTTGAGATTCCCTACCTGAGGACCATGACTCTTGTATATTAGAAAACTGGTATATAAATTGTTGACCTGTGGGACCAGGAAGACTCTTGCTAATTTCTTCACGTACCTTAAGTGAAAGAAAGAAAGGAAGAAAAAGAAAGAAAGAAAGAAAGAAAGAAAGAAAGGAAGGAAGAAGGAAGGAAGGAAGAAGGGAGGGAGGGAAGGAGGGAGGAGGAGGGTGGGAGAGAGGGAGGGAGGGAGAAAGAAAGAAAGAAAGAAAGAAAGAAAGGAAGAAAGGAAGGAAGGAAGGAAGAGGACATGTTAATTTTTAATTGCTTAAAACATTTACTATTTTGCTTGGGATAAAGCCCAGATTCCATGCTTCCTACACTGTACTCATCTTTTATTATATATCTAATAGTAGGCATTAAATGGATGATAGATCTCTGGTTTTGTCAGTCTGCCCGCCCCCTATGCCGCCATGTGTGATAGGGATTGATTGACCCAGCACTTCTCACAGGAAAGCGCCCTATTGACTTCTAGGCTTGGTTTTGTTTCCTATGCATTTGTGCGTGTGTGCGTGTGCACGCTTGTGTATATAGACAAAGGCCAGGCATCAGTCTCCAGTATTGTTCCTCAAGAGCCATCCACCTTGTATTTGAGATACAGTCTCTGGATCTCTGATGGGCACAGACCTTAATAGATAGGCTAGGTTGACCTCAGCTTCAGAGAGCCAGCCGTCTTCACCTTCCCAGACCACCTTGCTCAGGTTTTAGCAGAAATTCAGAGGATTCCTCTCAGAGTCCTGAGCCTATGTGAACAGTTCTTTATTACCTGAGCCATTTCCCCAAGAGCTCAGTCAGTTTTTGTTTTGAGGCTCACTTTGAACAGGCCAACCTCTTACTTGGGATCTTCCTGTATTGGTCTCCCAAAATCCCAGTACCTGGGATTTTAGGAGTGTATCACCAAATCCAGCTACAAAATATTTTGAATATAAAAGTAACTCTGGTCATCGGCTGATTGGTTTTGATCTAGATAGTTCTTTTTTTATATTGATACTATTTTAGATCATTGTATCTGAAATGATTCTAAACACATCATTTCATCTGGCACTGGCTTCTAGGCAACCCCCCTGGGAGATGAGTTATTGAGGTTCCTCAGAAAATATATGCCCCATTTTTCATATATGCTAACATTATTTCTTCTAGATCACTTTACCAAAGTGTAGACTATGAATGTCTTTCATTTGTGCTGTTGGATTTTGAAATAAACAAAGATGCCCTTGGATAATAAGTGTGACTGAACTTGCAAAGTTATTTCTCTCAAGTGGCACATTGTTCTTCTAATACAGCACTGGAATATGATATAAATAGCACCCCCCCCCCCCCCCCCTCCCTTCTGCACCCCACCACGATACCTAATCCTCTGCCTTCTGCTCCATGGGTAGTTGGCATTGGTTGATGATGATAACGCACCCCTTAGAAGTCATTAACGAAAGTTGTGTTTAATGCGTTTAATCATTTTCAATGAAGCAAGTCATCCTTCTTCTTAATCACTTTAGAAGCTGCTCCCTGAGCGCAGGCCACTTATCTGATGCTCTTTTGAGTGCTCAGATCTGAGCTTCCAAGCAGCATCTTTAGCTGTGGCTTGCTGAGGTTGTAATTTTTCAATGGACTTGATGTTCTCAGATGATCTGTGGGGTCCGGGGATTAGACTGTGATTTCTCATACTGTGAGAGGAATAGCTGGACACTGCATATGTCCTGCTCTTTCCCAGCGCAGATGCCCCACAGAGAAATGTTACCACACATTGGCGGCCAGGTTGCTTCACGGACCACTGTTTTATTTCCTCTCGATTTGGGAAACCCAAAACCTCCTGCCCTGACACTCGATAACTACTTCCCATTCCTTCCCTTTATCTCACTCCCTTGCAATATTTTCTTGGGCCTCTTTACCCCAGTGGTGCCCTACCCTGTCCCAGCAGTGAGTGAGATGCCGAGGCATGCATGATACTGTCACCACACCCAAGCAGGTAGTGCAAGTTTGTGGGGTCATTTCTTGGAATGTGCCTTGTTGATCCTCAGAAAATGTGACATCCAAATAAGAGAATGAAGCAAAACCCCCGCAAGATGAGTTGAGATCAGATGAAGGATGCAAAAGGCTCCCCTTCTGTGTGGGGGAGGGGTGAGGAGATGCACTGGCTCTGCTCATCTGTAGCCCAGGCCAAGAAGGCACAAAAACAGATGACTCTAACTCCTCCCTCCCACACTTTGCTTTTCCTGTTTCCAGCCCATGGAGCACCACACACTCTGAGCATTGTTTATAACGGGAGACTGCGCGGTTTCTCAGAGATCTTTGCTCATCATCAGATAAATGGCTGCTCTGGGCTCCTCCTGTTTTCTGCCGTTCTGTCTCTAGTGGAATTATGTTATTGTAGGTAGAGATTCATTCCCCAAGGGGATTTTTATTGGGTCTGACTAACTCATATTGCCAAGAAGAATTCCTCACTGTTATAGATCTCCCTTTGAGCCCTTATTCCGTATCTCTGTTAGTGGGCTTTCATTCTAAAGAAATACTTCTCCGTGAAACATGTCAATTTCAGGCAGTGTTGCTGCTCAAAGGACTTAATTGCATCGTTGACATCTTAGTAAAACAATTTCAGAGATCTGATGATGACGACTGCGTTACACCTGGTGACTAGAAAGGATAGTGGCAGATTTTGAAAATGAAGTACTTAGCTCAACATCTGGCTTTCTTTGTAGAGCCACAAAAGAAAGTATCAAGAGACAGATTCAGAGTCTGGTTTTAAGAGCATGAGGCTGCTGGTGGTGGTGGTGGTGCTTTATCTGTGCATATGTTTGCAAGACCAAAAAATAAAATAAATAAAAACCATGAAGATACTAGTACACTGAGGCTTAGCCTTAAAATTTTGTGGTCTTGTTTCTGGGTTTGCAATCAAGGAAGTTCCTTCACAGTAGGGATAGTTTGGCTTCTGTCACTGTGGCTGGTTAAACTCAATCAAGGTGCTGACATGTAAGAAGTGCTCTAGCCCTTGACTCCGATCAGGGCATCCTTCCCGAGAATGATAAGGCTCAAATGTGTCGATGTGGAGTCGGGTGTGGTTGGGCTTCTATTGACTCAGTACACAGTTGGCTCACGGAGCAGTAATCAGAGGACAGGCTGTGTTTTAAGAAATTGAACTCATAATCTGACATTTCCAATTTACTCTGCGGTATCTTTTTGTGCCGTGATTAGTCCATTGATGGAGTTTAGTGCGTGTGCACGTGGGATCTCGTTCCACAGTGCCTGTGTGGATGTCAGAGGACAGCTTGTCCTTCTTGGTTCTCTTTCTGCCACCTGGGGTGTGGGGATGGACCGGTTCTTCCGATTTGTTGGCAAGCTCCTCTACCCACTGAGCCATCTCACTGGCTACTTGTACAAATTGGTTTTTTAGAAAATGGTTTTACATGATTTTAATCTGTTTATCTTGCTGCCCCGGTAGAAGCTAGCAATGAACAAGAGAGTGTCCAACACAAACAGAAGCAGGCAAGCAGAAAGGGAGAAGCAGTAACGAAAGGTCAGGTTAACTTCACACAAAGACTGCCCGGAAGAAGGTATTGAGTAGCCGGAAGGCAATCAACAAGTCGGAGTGCGCTGGATATTACAAGAGCAACAGAATGGCTGATCGCCAACTAATATCTGTGCTTCTTTTTTCCAGAAAGAAAAAAAGGGTCTCCTGAAGCTCCTCTCTGGCGCTTCGACCAAACGCAAGCCCAGAGTCTCGCCTCCAGCGTCACCTACCCTGGACATGGAGCTGGGTGCCGCGGAGGTGTCCTTGCAGGGAGCCGTGGGTCCCGAGTTGCCGCTAGGGGGCGTCCACGGCCGGGCGGGCTCCTGCTCCACTGATGGCGATGGCCCAGTGGTCTCCGGGACCGCAGCCTTAGCCCAAGATGCTTTCCATCGCAAGGCCAGCTCCCTGGACTCGGCAGTGCCCATCGCTCCACCGCCTCGGCAGGCCTGCTCCTCCCTGGGTCCCGCCATGAATGAGGCCAGGCCTGTTGTTTGTGAAAGGTGAGTCCCGCTCCCCTCTCAGAGAGAAGGTCTAGGAGATAATTTTTCTACAACGTCCTAAAATTTCAAGCCGAATTGATAATGACATTCAAGCCCAGGCTTTCATTTTCTGCTTGCAACAGCAAATCTTTCAGCTGAACTCCTTCATTACTTACCAATACACCAGCATTCCCCTCCACTTTCTAGTTAATGGCTCCAGATTCATAGCCACATGACACCTATCAATCACTGTCTCATCCAGTGGTTTTCAACCTTCCTAATGCTGCGGCCCTTTAATACAGTTCCTCATGCTGTGACACACACACACCCAAGTATAAATTTTCATTGCTACTTCATATCTGTAATTTTGCTACCGTTATAAATCGTAATGTAAATATTTTTGGAGGTGGCAGTTTGCCAAAGGGGTTGAAACCCACAGGTTGAGAACCGCTGAAATCCTTTATGTCTATGAAGAGCTTACACCACTACCGGCTGGAGGTGAAGCACCCAGACCCTTCTGCCACTCAGAGAATGCTTTTCCTGTCTCCTGAGCCGGAAGAACACAGTGTAGGTTCAGATGGCTCTCCTGCTTCCTACATTCAGAATGATGAACATTCTTTTAGTGATTTTGGCTTTGAACAGCACTTACAAGTGGGAATTCTGTTTCATGCAGCTGCGGGGGTCTAGGCATGTGTTAGGGAAGAAAATACACTTAATAAGATACCTATCTACCAGGATTATAAAAACTGGAGCGTTAACTGCTACTTACTTCGGAAGAACATGTCATGCAGTAAGTTTTCATGTAATGTAAACATTTAACCCTCATTTCTTTAATTGTTTCGGTATACTTCATTCTCTCTAGACTTGAATTTTATAAGATAAACGAATTTCTAGTTTTTAGAGGTGTTCCCTGTGGCTGACATTCTCTTGTGCTGCAGGGTTGGTGATAGTGGGAGCTTTAACACGTAGTAATGATGTCTCCTCATGTTGCCCTGGCTGGTCTCAAACTCCTGAATTCAGCCTCCACCTCAGCCTGCCAAGCAGCTGGCTAGCACTATCGGTGTGTACCACCGTGCCTGACTTTGTGTTGTAGGTTGGAAATGTTCTCATTTAAAAGGATTTAGGCTGGAGAGATGGCTCAGCAGTTGGAAGCAGGGTACTTTTCTTGCAGAGGATCCAAAGTTCAGCCCCAGCCCCAGAGCAACTGACGCCTCTCACCTCTTCGGGGACCTGCACTCAGGTTTACACACCCATACACATTCACACACATACACATAAATCTTTAAATAATAATAACAACAACAGAATCACTGAAATTCACTTTTCCTTTGGAACTGTATTGATGCCTCATGATTCTGTGCCACAATTTCAATTAAGAATAAACTATAAAAGTGGAGAATGAATGTCAAACAACCTATATTTATAAAGTACACTTTATCATGCATTTTCATAAAGAGGTAAAATAATTTTCTGTAGCTCTGACTGACATAAAGCCAGTTTTGAAATGGCACATTACCCTGAAAATGTGCCCCCCCCCCTGCACACAGATCCTTCTGTGTCTTCTCCTTATCCATTGTGATCTCCATGAGGCTTTGAAACCCAGTCCCAGCTTCGCTCTGGCGCTCTGATTCTGGAGTGAGCCTTTCCCCTGCCTCCTATCCTGGAGCTAGTCCAGTTAGTTAACTTGTGGACTCACTTTCAGTCACAAAGGCTCCCCCTCTCCCTCCAGGCCTTGATCTGCAGTTTTCCCTCATGCCCTGAGGCTGTTTAACCCCCCCCCCCCCCAATCCTTTGTGGAATCTGAGTGCCTGTTTGGAATGATGGTTCACTTTGCCCACATTATCCCTAGGCCTTGGCTGGGCACCTCGGCCTCCTTGCCACCCCCATTATGCATGCCTTTTCAATCGCCAGATGTCCTCAGTCTCTGTGGCTTCTGCATCCCCATTCTTTCCTCTTAAAAAGCACTTTCTGACAGCAGGCTCCGCCTTTTAGGCCATCTGAAAGGAGAGCTGCTAACCAGACAGGTGATGGTGGTGTTTCGGGATCGAGGGAGGCCCATCAGATAGGGAACATGAAGAATTTAATGACGGGACAGATGGAACGGGCCCTCCGGAAATCTCTGGCAGGTTTTCATATAGCCATTTCAATTTTTAGGAGAGGGAAGGGGGTCCTTAGGAAAGATTTCGGCCCAACTTTATATTTTTATAATCCATATGCTCAATGGAATATTAAATATAATAGCCATCCCCAGCAACTTTCCATAGCCTCCCCACAGTGCTGGCGATGGTATTTATTGAGCTCGGATGCTTAAGCCTGCCTGCCTGACTGTAAAAACAATGGGAAAGTGGTCTGTTGTCCATGGAGAATGGAGGGTTTGGGTTAATAGAGACCTAGCAAGCGTGTCATTTAAGGATTACCTGTTTGCCTATTTCAAAACTTTCAACACAAGGAGAAGTACTTAGAGCTTCAAATGGAGAAGGTGTGATTCAGAAAGCACATGAAGTGTTTTGTCCCTTCACTCACAGGGTACACACCAGCCCTGGCAAAATGCACCAGCCCTGGGTTGGTCATGTGGGACTTTCATGAACACGTGTTTCGGGGTGTATTGCTAGGACAGAATGAGGCCACGTTCATCGGCAGGAACAAGTGGAAAGTCCCCTCTCCCACCACGGCCCTATTTCATAAATTGCTGGGAGAAGCAGGGGACAGGGTAAAGTTAAAAAGGGGGGTGGGCTGAGGCAGCTGAGCTGTCAAGGGGAAGGAGCAGTCACATGACATGAAGGGGCATGGTCTCATAATCAGGAAGGTTGAACCTTGAAGTGTGTTGACTGGTCTTGGTGTCAGCGGAGAGAAAGTCTCCTGGGGAACAAAGGGATTCTTTTGTGTTCATGAGAGAGACCACTGCAGCAAGCAAGCAAGCAATAGAATGGTATCCTGGAGGCCGACGATGTGTAGTTGACCACAGCACACAGAATAAAACAAATATTTTTAGGCTCTACTTTAGAGAATGGGAGAAAACTAATTAGGAAATTGCAAAGTGAAAGTAGAAATAAAATATTTCAGATGAGATGGAAAATAAAAGAACATGTGACTTCACGCACGCATGCACGCACGCACGCACGCACGCACTACAGATGGCTTACAGAATTGTGTCGAGTTACTTTTACCTGTGCGTATTTTTGAAGTTTAGGAATTAAAGCAATAACCACATACCCCAAATTGGGAAAGACCCCATGGTCTTTGATCAGGGATTAAACTAGCGTTCTTAGAAACATACAAATTGGATAGTGGTAGATTTACAGAAAGGCAGTCGGGCTTAACCAGCATGATTAATTTCTTTGAGTCAGTGACAATGAGCCCACTGAGTGAAGCAATGGACATAATTTATTTGGACTTTGCACATGATCCAAAGCCAGCTAGGGTGGTTTTGCCAGTAAAATACTTAATTGGATATCAGATCGCTGTGACAACGGGCAGGAAGCAGTAAATGGTTACTCACCCAGACCAGGTTGATAGATAGAGTGCCTCTCAGCATCACAGGGGGACCCGCGGCAGTCATGTGAGGGGACATAGAAATGGCAAGGTGTGAACTACAGACAGCCAATGGAGGCAGGGAAAAAAAATGAAAGAATAGGGAATTCTGTACAAACAGAAGGTTGCCGGTGTCTGCCCAGATGGGATGACCCAAACCGGAAGTTTGGCAACATGTCTATAGTGTACCTTCTTCAAGCAACAAGAGTCTGTTTCTCCAGCTGCACCCTTGTGCCTGTCCTAGCCACGTAGAGGTGGAAGCCTGTTTAGAGCTAAAACAAGCCACACCTGTGTGCTTTGTGCAAGGGACCGGTGTACTTCCCAACAACCAGAATACCCGGCAGCCCTTCTCCTCCGACCTCTCTCCTTCTTTCTCACACATACGTAAACGTAACCTACCCCTGCTATCCTGCATTCTTTCACTCTCTCTCTCTGTCTCTCCCTTTTTTAAACTTATGTTTCTATTATTTGTAGTCATTGATTTATCTCATTTTTTTAATTGTGTAAAATAGAGTTAACCCACAGCCAGACATAATGCACAGAGTGAGAGTTCCTGGAACACTCTGTCCTAAATGTGATGTCTCCATCAAGTCCCTCCCCCTGGGCTCAGAGAACCCTGCGGAAGAGGAGGCGGGAGTATAAGGGGTGGAGGACGCCAGGAGAACAAGGCCCCCTAAATCAACTGAGCAAAGCTCCTATGAACTCACAGGGCCTGCATGGCTCTGCACCAAGTCCTCTGCATATATTTCATGGCGTCCAGTTGGGTGTTCTTATGGGATTCCTGAGTGTGTGAAGAAATAGGTCTCTGATTCTTATGTCGTCTCTTGGGCTCTTTCTTTCCTATTGATTTGTCTTGTCCAACTAACTCTGATACGGTAGTTTGTGTTTCATCTTACTATATTTTATTTTGCTGTATTGTATTATTATCCCTTAGAAGCCCGATCTTTTCTAATGAGACACAGAAAGGGGGTGGGTCCCAATGAGAGGGGAAGTGGGGACGAACTGGAACGATGCAGAGGGGCAGGGGCTATAATCAGAATATAGTATGTGAGAACAGAATCTATTTTCAATAAAAGGAAAAATAAAATATAGTTAAAATTTACCACTATTCAAAAGTAAAATCTGATGTGCTGAGTGCCCTTTACATTGGTCATTCATCACTGTCCATCTCTAGAAAATTTCCTGCATCCCACACTGAAACTGTATCCTTCACATGTCTGTCTGTCTTCCCCATCCTGCAGCCCCTGAAGAAACCATTCTGCTTTCTCTCTGCATGATGCTTCCTTATCTGTGGAGTCCTGGAATAGCTTTCCTTATAGTGTGGCTTATTTCCCTCAGCATCAAGTTGTCAGGATTCCTCCGGGTTGTGGCACACCTCAGAATTCCACTTGTTTTTAAAGAACATCGAACATTTTTAAAACATGCTTGCTGTGTTATTAGATCTTTTAATCATTCGATGTGCTGAATAAGAACCATCGTCTGTTTTGCTCTTGGTGGCGTGAGGCAGATAGACCGAATTTGGCATCACCCCACAAGCAGAGAACAAATGAGACAGGAACTCAGATGGTAAAAATCCAGCGTGGACTGAGCTAAGGGCCATGAGAAATATACATGGGGTCCTCTGGGGTCTAGTCAAGCGTGAAATTACTTCCAGGTATGGGGCTGGCGGTTTCACGGGGGAGATTTGTAGCCAGATCTTGAGAGGTTGATAGGGCGTGGATGGACAGAGATATCGTCAAAGAAATGCCCAATGCAAGGAGTTGCTGAGGTAGGAGAAGTGAGGCTGTATTTGAAGAGACGTAGTCAGGCTTTGGGGAGTGTTTGGAATGTTTGTGGTATCAATAGCAGCAATAGCTATAAAGCAGGATTAAGGCCAGATCGCTGAGGGCTTTGTGTAGCAGTGTGAGGATTAACCTTACAGACAGTGAGATCCTGTTAATGATTTTTCACAATGGGTACCTACAGGCAGAGTCACTTCATATAAATCTTTGCATTGCATGTGGAATGGGTTGGGGACAGGAAGAAATATGATGCAAGATGAAGGGAATGGAACATAGTGAGGTTGTCAGCCGGAATGGTGAGAGGATGGCAGTGAGGAGGACAGATTGGGGTGCAGGTTTTGGAGGTAGCTCAGCAGGTGCCACGGAAGGTGTGCAGAACGTGGCTTTGGTTCAAGATGTTCAGAAGTGCCCAGGATCCCTATTCACACAAAGGCAAGGATAAATCCAGCGACACAGAGGGTGGGGGCAGCAGATGTAGGCCCTCACAGCTGTGCCGTGCATCTGTTTGCTGGTCTCTGTCAATACTCTGCTTGGCAGAGCTTTTGGTGCCTGAGCTCACTGGGCTACCCTGCCAGCGTTTGGCTTTCTGAGAAGTCTCAGTACAAACCACCTCACCAGGCTCCAGGCCAAGGGCTGAGCTGGAAGGCTTCTAAGTGGAGTCTGCCACTGCCTGCACCTGGCAGTCCTCACATGATGAAGACTGTGTCACAGTTTCCATTATGAGCAGGGCTCCTCACTCCACCCCTCCCCCTCGAGGTCTATAACTTAGCCATGACAATTTGCGCCCACTGGGAACTTGGCAGGAAGATAATGCTCTTAGCCCAGCAGCCATTCTAGTTCTGAGTTGTCTGACAAAATTGGTTTAGTGCATTTTTATAAAATGCAAATATTAATCTAATTCACTTTTTTTCAAACTATTTTAGTCCCATTTTTAACTTAAAGCCACTTGCAGGCTGTCAGTCAGAAATGTATCTCGTGAGAGACGTACTCAGAATATGCTTTCAGTCAGCGGTCTGTTCCCCTCCAGAACTGCAAAGCTTTGCTTAAATTTTAACTCGTCCCAAATGGCAACTACATCATTGCTTTTTATGAGGATTTTTAGCCTGTTGGCATCAGACCTGAGAAATCACATCTGGGTCCTTCCTTTAGATCAGCCCACAATGAAGTTGTGAGCTTGCTTTTAAAGATGTCGGTGAAAGGATTCCCAAACTCTATGTCATTCTAAAGTGTGTTGAACTCTCAGCATTGGGATGTTCTTTAGCTTGTCGTCTGAGTTCATTTGTTAGTTACAGGCTGGCCTGTGACTTAAAATTCCCCCCCAGACCCCTGTGCTCCCTTGAATAAGCCACATGCTTAAAGGAGACGCTGACATTCTGACATATGTGTCGCCTACTTGGGACATCACTCTTAAAAATCTCCTCATGCGGCCAGGCGTCGGTGGTGCACGCCTTTAATCCCAGCACTCTGGAGGCAGAACCAGGCGGATCTCTGTGAGTTCGAGGCCAGCCTGGTCTACAGAGTGAGATCCAGGAAAGGCGCAAAGCTTCACAGAGAAATCCTGTCTCCAAAAACCAAAAAAAAAGAAGAAAAAAAAATCTCGTCATGCTGCTTGTGAAATACATTGCCTAAGTCATTGTAGTACCCGTCCCCAGGGGTGGAAACTGAGACCGTGTTAACTGGCTCAAAGTAAAGGTGCTCTAAGTGACCATAAACACTGTGTCAAATCCCTCTTCACCCGCAGGCAGGGCCACCTCACCTCTCCCCCGTGCTCTGCATTTGCTTAACCTCATCTGTAAACCCACCTGTCTGACTTGGCTAAACCTTTCTTGGAAAGGATAAACCACCGGGTGCTGTGCTTTAGCTGCAGACCTGGGAGTGTCAATCGGTCCCTGTGCCCCAGGGAGCTGAGTAATTGTTGGCCAGCTATTTTGCTTTGGTGGAAAAAAAAAAAAAAAATGAGACCACTTGCTGTGATCTTTCCTACTGTGCGTAGATTCTGGTTGTTATGGGGTGGGGATTGGAGGAGGACTCAGGCTGTAAAGATGTTCACGTGGGCCTAGAGGGTTCTTTTTTTTTTTTTTTGGTTTTTCGAGACAGGGTTTCTCTGTGTAGCTTTGCACCTTTTCCTGGAACTCACTTGGCAGCCCATACTGGCCTCGAACTCAGAGATCCGCCTGCCTCTGCCTCCTGAGTGAGTGCTGGGATTAAAGGCGTGCGCCACCACCGCCTGGCGAGGTTCCATTTTTAAGGCGGCTCCTTCGTGTTACTGTTGACTCGTTTGGGGAAGAAGCTTCAGATCCTCATGTGGTGTCCTCATTCGGGGTGTCCGGTTTTCCCCATCTGCCTCTGAAATCACACTGCCACAGGCCATCCCTATGCTTTGTAGAAGTAGCCTGTGAAAGCGTGAGAGGAACAGAGGCAAGGTCGACTAGAAGATGCCTACGGTACATCACCGCCACCCACTTTGATTGGGAAAAGCAGGAGCAAGGAAGAAGATAATGTCTAGTAGAGAAAAGACTTGGGTGTCAAAAGAACCCCAAAGTCACCTCCACCTCGCTTCCTTAGCTGCTAACTAACCATAACCCTGCATGTGAGAGCGAGGAGGAGGGTAGGTGAGGTGATGCTAATCCACAAGGCTGCTGGGTTTTTAAGCTACACCTCCTTCACTCACCATCTGAGATGAGAACCAAGGGCAAGCCAATAGACTGGAACGGATGGAGATTGGGATGTCAGCATCGTTGCTGATGGTGGCGGACAAAATTTGAACCCACAGTTCTCTATTCTCTGTGTGGACCTTGGGACCTTCTTCTCAGCAAGGGACTCGGCTATGCAAGGCAGGCAAACTTCCTCAGAACCACACTGCCTTCTGGATGTCAAACTCAGTGGTAGGAGACAGAAGGCATCCTTCTAGGTAGACCCCCAGGCCACAGACCTGACACCCCACCTGTCCCGACTCATAGTGTGAAGGCAGACCAGAGCCCATACAGCCTGTAGGAAGCAAGTCATAGCTCCTATGAGCTCCAAAATCAAATCTACTCGTCTCTTCCTGGAGTAGAGGGTAGGACAGAAGTGGTTCCCCTCTTAAGAATCCATATGAAACATAGCCTTTGGTATGGCCAAGATACAAATACCAGAAGCTGACAAAAATGTTCTTGCCTGTGTAGGCCACTCAGCCACACCAGCCTGGCTATCACTAGTGGATTAAAATGAATACAGAGACTCAAGTCTTTGTTAATCCCAAGTCTGCTAAACAGAGATTTGCTGTATTTGGAGTTTTATGAACCCTTGTAAATTCGTGTGTAAATCCTGTTGGCACAGAAGACGGATGGTAGCCCGTCATTTTTACTGCTGATCTGAATAATCTACTTCTCTTTTGTAGGCACAGGGTGGTGGTTTCCTACCCGCCTCAGAGTGAGGCGGAACTTGAACTCAAAGAAGGAGATATTGTGTTCGTTCATAAAAAACGCGAAGATGGCTGGTTCAAAGGCACGTTACAAAGAAATGGGAAGACTGGCCTTTTCCCGGGGAGCTTTGTGGAAAACATCTGAGGAGACTCCACGCCGAGGAAGGACAACATCCTATCACATGACTAAAGAGCACAACGCAGTGCCATCGAGAAAGCACATCTGTGGACTTCCAGATCTTGGAGAGCTGAGCAGAGGATGGGCACGTGACTCCAGAGCCCCGGCCTGGGTACCCCAGCAGGCAGGGGGAAGGCGGTGCCTGCGTGGGCCCCGCCCCTCTGGGTCCTGATGTGTAAAGCGTGCCTTGTACTGTCTAATGAACTATACAGAGAAATGTCTTTTTTTTTTTAAGATGTATAACTAAAATGGACAATTGTTTACAAGGCTTAACTAATTTATTTGCTTTTTTAAAACTTGAACTTTCTTGTAATAGCAAATTCTTTGGATTATGATTTTTTTAAAAAAAATTATTAATTTATGAAATGATGGCTAAGGAGAAGCTGGATTCTCTCCTATTGAGAGCAAGAGATTCTTTTGACATAGAATGCATCTTCCCCCCTCCCCTGCTTGCTCCCCCACCCCCCCCCCCCCCCCCCCGTTATATTTTGCTTCTAGACAAAAATGCCAGTTTTCCAAACAGACAACCGAATCAGTACCAGCAAGGACCTGGGGGCGGGGAGACAGTGGCTTCTGGCTAGAGGAGTTAGTGGGTTGGTCCCATCTGTCTGCTTTGATCAGAAAACCAACCCGAAGACCTAATCCTCGGTTTCATTTCCTGGGTTTTTCATTTTCCTAGAGTGGAGTGGGTAAAGTCAGGAGGAAAATAAAAAAGCACAACCCTTGGCCAAAAATACGTGTTTGCTAACACCAGCTCAACGCGTTGGTTGGGAAGTAGGAGAATCTGACGTTGTAGTCGCTGTGGCTGTGTGTGAATGACTTTGAAACATAATCCCCGTTTTCCCCTCAAGTGATCTGCATGCCCAAGACACAGTAAACATTTGTGAGTCGGTGGTAAGAGGTGCGCTCGTGTTGACGTCAAAGGCTGTAAGAAACACTGTGAAAGTTCCCACTCATCCATCCATGGTGATTCCTCCACCATCTTGCATGTGTTGCCGGATTCCCACAGTGCTATGGACTGTGCATGGTGTGTGTCTATCATTGCAGTTTACACTCAGAATTGACCGATACAGGCGGTTTAAAAGACAAGATAAACAGCATTCTCTTTCATACCCCACCACCACTACTGACCGAGACATCTCGAGTGTGCCTGCTCGCTGTCTGGTGAAGGCATCCGTTAGCCAGCACACCCATGGTTAGTTAACATGCTCTTTCGTGTGTGCTCTCCCAGTGGACTGATGTGAAGGGCGAGTTTATCCAGGAGACCCCTCACTCCTGTGACTGTGTTCAGCTCTGCAAGGCTTGCTGGGAGTGGCTGTGCCCACACCTTACGACTGTGGCCAGGTCCAGCCAAGCCCATCTTTTGAGACCCATCCTTTGATGTCCGGTGGTGTCTTTTTCCAGTTGCACCCCAGCCATGGGTCTGGGTAGTCCTGAAAACAGCTGGAGGAAAGACGACCCGGTAGTGAATGAGACTGTTCTACAGTTCTCACCTGGGGAAGTTAAGAAAGGAAGTCAACAGATAACCAACCTTTTCCTTTTCGTTTTTTTACGTTAAGAAAAAAAGTAGCTGGGAAATAATGACATGAACTCAAGAATCAAGTAACGGCAAGAGATTCCATTGTCTTAAAAAGATACATAATGTGGTTGGAAGTGGAGTCATTCCTGTTAACCATTTTTTATATATATAAAAACACTGTATATTATGTTCCTTTGTGTTGAATTTTTAAAAAAAAAACTTTACTTGGATATTCATGTAATATATAAAGGTTTGGGGAAATGGACTTTAGTTAGAAAAAAGCTGGCATCAGCTTTCATTTGTGTGAGTTGACACCAATGTGTCATAATATTCTTTATTTTGGGAAATTAGTGTATTTTATAGAAATTTTAAAAAAGCAAAAAGACTACTACAAGTTAAGATGATTTTTTTTTTTACCTGTCTTTTCTCCATATTTTCAGCTATGTGACTGAAGTATCCCTGGTAATTGTTTCCTGGTATAAAGTTGGTTACAGTTTCATCTGTTGGTAGATCATTAGGCGATGTGATGTGTGGGCTTTCTATTGGGTTTTTGGAGACAGTAGATGGATGTTGTAACAGGGGCTTCTACAGTGGCACCAGTGATAAAATGTCAGTTTATCATTCCTTTTGTTAATTTTGAGGACTGGATTAAAGGTTTCATTATTAAAAATTGATGTTCAACCCTTCTGTGCCCTTTGCATCAATCTGTGAACTGTTTGCTCTTTAGAATGAACAAAAATAAAACAACTTGGGGCTGGAGGGGTGGCCCAGCTGTTAAGAGCTTGGACTGTTCTTACAGAGTACCTGAACTCAGTTCTCATATTGGTCAGCTCACAGGTGCTTGTAACTCCAGCTCCAGGGGACCCAACATTCTTCTGTCCTCTTCAACCATTGGGCGCGTGCGCGCGTGCGCGCGCGCGCGCACACACACACACACACACACACACACATGCACGCATGAACACACATACACACGGCCACACATACACATATATGCATGCACACACATACACACGCACACACGCGCGCATGCACACACACACTCGCACACACACACACAGATTTCAAAAACTTGGTCACTTTTGACTTAATTTCTTTTTTAATTAATTTATTCTTTGACTTAATTTCTAAATGGTCTAATTCTTTGCATGCAGCTCAGACTATACATCCAATGATGGTAAGTTTGATGGTTATGATTATTTCTCCCTCTCAAACAAACCTTAATTCTCAGTTCCCCAAGAAGCTTAAATTCTTGAAAGAGTTTCTGGGTCTCAGAAGATAATCTGTAACGCTTGCTGAGCTGGGTCCCTCCAGCGTTCCTAAAATAACCCAGCAAGTGCATGATTTCTAAGTGGGGGAGCAGCAGAGCCAGAACCAAACACATGACCAGCACAGGTCTGGTGTGGCGTGGGAATGCCGTCCCTCAGCTCACCATGATTTTAATCTCCCACAAAATGAAAGGCCCACATAAGTCTTGTTTAAAAATATATTTTTCTATTGACTTTGGGTTACCATATCAAATTACTTGAAAGAATTAAAGATCAGGAATTCTAGGTTGTATTGTAGCTGTGCCAGAAGCTCCCTTTGTGTAAGCCAATTAGATGTAGTCTCTTCTTGCCCTTGTCCTGTGTGTCCCATGGGTGCATGTGAGAGACGAAGAAGAAAGTGTCACTGTTTAAAGAGTCTAATCATTTCTTCTCTATTTTTTGCTTTTCTTTCCTTCTTCCTTCCTTCCTTCCTTCCTTCCTTCCTTCCTTCCTTCCTTCCTTCCTTTCTCTTTTGAGACAGAGTCTTTCTTTTTTTTTCTTTTTGAGACAGTCTATGTAGCTGGCTAACCTAGAACTTGCTGTGTAGACTAGGCTGACCCCAAACTCACAGAAATCAGCTTTCTTTTGCCTTCCCAAGTGCTGAGGTTAAAGGAATGTGCCATATCATGTTGAAATATGTAATAGTCTCATCAAATTTTAATCAAAATATTTTACCTCTTCCCTGTAGGACATATGCTATAAAAGCCTTTCAGGGTCTAAGTGCATTCCAAAGGAGCAGACTTCAGTACTGTTTACAAGTGCTGCTGTGCACTTAATGTTCTGTTCCTGTAATAAAAGGACATTTTCTTTTTCTTGAGATGGCATTTCATGGTGTGGGTCAGCCTGCCTTTAAGCTCTCGGGCTTAAACGATCCTCCTGACTTAAGACTCCAAATCTCCCCAAAAAGCTAGAACTGTAGACAAGTACCACTATGCTCAGTTTAGGGCTGAGTGTTTAATGCCTCTAGAAGTTTAGTGACTGTTTTAACCCAGCATCAGAACAACACTAGAAAAGATGCCGATAGTTACTTAACTCCTTTTTCCGTGCATATCCATGGGAAGTTTTTCTTTTTCATTTGTATGTGTGTGTACATGTGTGCTGTGTGTGTATGTGTGTAGCATACAAGCCCCTTTACCTGCTGAGCCATCTCAACCATTGTTATTATCACACACACACACACACACACACACACACACACACACACACACACACGGAGCAGGGGCATGCACAGTGACCAGGAACCAGCTCTCCCACTGTGTGCTCTGAGTATCTAACTTGGATCATCTGGTTTACATAGCGAGTGTTTTTACCCACTGAACCATCTTGCTGACTCATGTGAAGTTATTTATTTCTTTTAGTGTGTTTTAAACCAATTAAACTGCCCTTATCAAGGAAAGTCTAACTGAAAACACTCCTAGAAAGGGAACTTGTCTGCCTCTGAAAATAAACCCGAGTATACTTACAAAGGAGATTAGACTGTGTCCAAGTTTGGCAAGAGGGAGGGACCCTCCTGTGGATCCAGACAGTGAGGAGTGCTTGGGACTTTGCTCTGCCTGCCCCACAGGCCCTTATCGGCAGGCAGGCACAGGAAGGAGCTATTAGACCGATAGCCACCAGCCAAAGTAAACAGTGACAGCTTTACCATTCCATGTCTCTGGTTGATAGATTTGTGTTTCCTATTACAGTTAACCCTTGAACGATGCAGTTTCAAACTGGGCAGGTCCACTGTATATATAAGATTTGGAGATTGGTAACAGTTTGGGGGTGGGGAGAGACAGACCGCAAACCCTAGCAATGTCAAGCAAAACCCAAAAGCATACAATGTATGTAGATAACAGTCTGTCATTTACTACCATAAAACACACATAGACCTGTTATTTAAAGAGTTAAAAATTTATCAGAACTTACACAAACACAGACTGGCACTGTCTGCAGCGGAAATAAAGAAATGGTGCAAACAGGGAAAAAAGAGACAGGCTCCTAGACATACGCTGCAGCATAAATCATAACTGCATAAAAGTGCCTTCTGTGATCCCGCGGCCAGCTGCTGGTGCCGTTGCAGGGCCCAGGAGTTGACGCACCTGCTTAGTCACTTGGTGAGCACATGATGGACGAGTGACCCTTCCTCTTGCTGGGAAGTGAGCAGTAGTCAACAGTGATGGCCCACAGTGTTTGCACCTACTTTTCACACTGTAAAACATGCAGTATATGTGCTAATCAACTGCTGATAGCTATGGTGAGGCCCCGACTCCACTGTAAGCCATTGGCAGCTGAGTTTTTAGAGAGGCATATATAGGGTTTTGACTCCATGAGGAAGTTGGCACCCCTGACCCCTATATTGTCCACATGTCAAAACACTCTGAGTTAGCTTAGATTTCCACTTCAGAACACTGCACGGAACTTGCTCAGTGTGGCCCCTTGTCTCACACAAGGGTCAGGAGTCTGGTAATGGTGCACAGGGAACTGCAGTTGACATTGATCTTGGAGTCCCCCTTCCCTGAATTTGTAGAGGGTCAGACGAAGTAAAACTGTGGTCCTATTAACTCTCCAAAGATAAGGGAGTTATCCTGGCTACGATCAGTGAGCCAGATACCACGGCTATTGCTTTTACCTTTAGATAAAATACTTGGTTCCAAGAGGTTGCTGACCTTGGAGTTGAATCTTTCAAGGTTGGAATGCTTATAAAGGAATAATAAGAGGGGGGCAGGGAGGGAAGGAGGGAGAGAAAGAGAAAGGAGACAGAGACAGACAGAGAAAGTCAGTCCTAAATAGGACTCAGACCCAGTATCTGTAGAAGAAAAAAACCGGTCAATTCAACTACAGAAAATTTGAAGTATCTACACCACAAAACACCACGACCGAAGTCAAAAGAATGAGTGGGAAGAATGTAATCCAGCAGTTCTCAACCTGTGGGCCGTGGCCCCTTTGGGGGTTGAAAGACCCTTTCACAGGAGTTGCCAAAGACCATAAGAAAACACATATTGACATTATGATTCATAACAGTAGCAAAGTTACAGTGAAGTAGCAAAAAAAATAATTGTATGGCTGGGGTCACCACCACATGAGGGTGGCAGCATCAGGAAGGTCGGGGACCACTGCTGTAACGGCTGTAGCAGATGGCAAGATGCTGCCTTGACGTGCAAAGGGCTTCTGTGGATCAGAACAAAATCCGCAAAGTGCAATCAACCAGCATCTTATGACAGAACCTGCCTGTGTCTCGTGTCTTTTCCCTTATTAACTGGTATCTGGGGCTAGTTTAAAAGCTCATTGTCCAGTCCTCCAAGTTAGATACAGCAGTCTTCCTAGCTAGGTTTGGTTGTCATTGTGTGAGGCACAGTATGGATGTGTAGCCCAGGCTAGCCTCAAACTCAATATCCTCCTGCCTCAGCCTCCCCAGTGCCAGGATTCTAGACACATGCCACCATGCCCTAGACTTTACTGGGCTCTTGCTGAGATATAAGTAAAGTGTTAAAAGAAACTTCCATTAGATTATTCTTGGGGGAGGTGTACACCCTTTGTCATTTTGTGCACTTCTTGCTTCTTGTCTCTTCCTTCAAGCATACCATGTAGCCAGGGTGACTGTAGTTCAGCAACTGTCTTGAGCCAGTTTTGTATTTTTATGAGGGGCTTGTTCAGACAGAGCTACAAGCAGGACCAAGAGATGCTCAGGAAAGGAAGCCTTGTTTATTATACTCATGGTCTCTAGAGAATTCAAGGAGCAGGTGCAACACTCAAGGCTACTAAAGGAAAGAAAAATTAAAAACAAACCAACAAAATAACTCATACTGGTCAGGAGGAAATATTTAGGCCACTGCTTATATCGGATTTTTGCAGGAAATCCAAGTGGACAGGATGAACAGTTTGAGCAGTTTCAGCAACTTTAGGCTGTTGGGGTGGTCCCTAAATGCCTGACACCTGGCCCTGGGCAACGAAGGCAGAGCAATGCTGGGGTGCCCGTGGGTAGAGGAGGTCTGGTGCTGGTATGGGTGGGTTAGTTTGTATATCAAGGCTTGTTCCCACAGGCCCTTGGTTACTTTTAGCAACTGCTCATCCCTTAAAGGAACAATGTCTAATAAACCCAGGAGGGAGAGGGAGAGAGGGTGTGTCTGTGTACCTGCACACACACAGTGTGGATGTGGAGATCAGAGGTCAACTCATGGGAGTCTGCTCTCTCCTATTATGAGTCTCAGGGATCAAACTCAACTCATCAGGCTTGATAGCCTGATAGCTTGATATCCACAAAGCCATCTCATAAACCCTTCATTTTCTTTAACATCTCATAAAACCTTCATGTCATAACACAAAGAAAAATTGTAAATGTATATAAACTACAAAGTAACCTATAAAGTGGAAGATACTCATGTACTGACATGATAAAGAATGACCTTGAAGGTTAAGTCTCATCCCAGCTAAACGCCACACCACATCCAGTGAAGCAACACTCATCTGGCACCCCAGCGGTCCTACCTTCCCTTCCCCAGTGATTGTGGGGGGGAGTTCAAGATCATGACAAAGTTGCAGGCTTAATGCAACCTAAATTATTTATCTCTAGGTGGGCTATATATGAGAAGAAACTCTTGAGTTAAAGCTACCGTACTCTGGTTCCTTTCTGCCATCAGTCTATTATTCCCAGAAACTGGCGGTTTATCAAAAATATATTAGTTGGGCTCTGGTGGCACATGCCTGTGGTTCCAGAAGGCATGAGGATTGCAAGTTAGAAGACGGTCTGGGTCTATCTCAGCAACAAGAATTAGAAGAAGATAAAACACTTCAGCTCTTCCCTTCTCCCCACACTCCTCCAAATCCAATCCCCACCCCTCATCCTCGCTCTGCAGCAGACCACCTGCTGAGGCCTCCCTTCCCTCCCTGTTGCCATCTCCAGCGGGCCATACAGATCTCCCCCTAACATGGCTTCCACTAGTCATGGCCTTATTCTGGTCCCAACTCCATTGGGCACTCCCTAGGAACACACAGGCAAATCAGGAAGGCTAACTGCTGAGCTTTACAACTCATCCAGTCCTCTGAAGTCCAACCCCCCCCCCCAGCTTTGTGGCAGACCGCTCGCTTTGGCCTCTCCTCACTCTCTACCCCCATTCCCAGAGACACTTGCTCAACCATGTTCATCGCCGCCAGACTATTCATAATAGCCAGACACTGGGAACAACCTAGATGGCCCACAACAGATGCAAGGATAAAGGAAAGGTGGTGCATTTACACAATAACTTATTACCTAGCTATTAAAAAATATGAAATTTGTCGGTAAACGGATGAAACTAGAAAAAAAAAACTCATCCTGAGTGACGTAAACTAGACCCCGAAAGACAAATATGGTATGTATTACCTTATATGTGGTTATTAGCTGTTAAGTGAATGATAACCAACCTAGAATCCATAGACCCACAGAGGTTGGTTATAGAATAAGGGCCTGGTGGTGTAGTGGGGGCAGATAGATTCCCATAGGAAAGGGAAATAGAATAGTTACGAATAGATGGGGCGGGGACTGGAACAGGAGGGTTGGACAGAAGGGGGTGATGAGGGAGGAAATATGGGGAGAGAGATAAAATTATACAGCAGAAGCTTTCTAAAACATATATGAAGACCATCTTAATGAAATCACCAAATGATGGAGATAAACTATCAACTGGCCATCTCTTGTTGCCAGATGAAGCTTCCAGTACCAGGAATGGGTTACATCTAATTGAATGGTTGGCCAAAAGAGTCCCATGGGAATCCCCAAACAAACCAGGCTCTTGCCAAGACTATAGGTTGCTCTCCACAAACTGACAGCAAGGCCCCATTGCTTAAAACAACACCCACACAACTCATTGACTATGGAGAGGTTGAGTTGGTAGCTACACAGAGCCTTCACCCCTGCATCCTCGTGTCTTTGGTACAGGAAGGTACTCTGCAGGCTACCAAAGAGAAATGTAAACACTAACCCAGCCACAACCATTTGATCTACAGTGGTTTGTAGATCTACATGTTAGTGCAATGATGCATGAAGCTTATGGGAGTAACCAACCAATATATAATTTGACTTAAGACATACCCCACAAGCCAGACCCCATACCCAACACTGCTTGGGTGCCCATGAACCTGAGACTGGACAGGCCAGAGACTAGGGTAAAACCAAATACTACTGTTCTAAAAAACAACATAGCAATAAAATGACTCCTAAAGACATTCTGCTATACTCACAGATCAGTGCCTGGCTCAGCCATCATCATAGAAACTTCCTCCCACAGCAAATGGGAACAAATACAGAGACACACTGTTGTGGAATATTAGTTTAAGATGTGTTAATTCATTTATGCTGTGGAATATTTTTTTCAATGATGCAAAGATGTATTGAATTCTTTTATGTTGCATTTGTTTAACTCTGTAAAGCTGTGTTACTTTGCCTGTCTAAAACAACTGATTGGCCTAATAAAAAGCTGAATGCCAATAGCTAGGCAGGAGAGGGCTAGGTGGGGCTGCCAGGCAGAGAGAATAAATAGGAAGAGAGAGGAAGGAGAGAGAGGAACAAGGAGCGAGAAAGAGCAAAGAGAGGAGAACACCAGGGTCCAGCCACCCAACCACACAGCCAGCCACAGAGTAAGAAGGAAAGAAAGATATACAAAATAAAGAAAGATTAAAAAACACAGAGGCAAAATGTAGTTAAAGAGAAATGAGATAATTTGAGTTAGAAAAGCTGGCTAGAAACAAGCCAAGCTAAGGCTGGGCATTCATATATAAGAATAAGTCTCTATATTTATTAGGGAGCTAGTGGCAGGCCCCCATAAGACTAAAAAAACAAAAACACCTACAACCCACAGCTAGATACTATGCAGAGAGTGAGAGACCTTGGAAAACTCACCTCTAATGGAATGTCTCTCCTCATTAAATCCCTTCCCTCAGAAAGCAGGGAACCCAGTGGGAGAGGATGCAGAAAGAGTGTAAGAGCCAGAAAGGGTAAAGGACACCAGAACAAGGCCCTCCAAATCCATGTGAGCAAAACTCATGAACTCACAGAGACTAAGTCAGCATACACAAGGCCTACAGGGGTCTGCACCAGGTCCTCTGCATGTTTTTTATGCCTTCCAGGATAGTATTTGTACGGGATTCCAGTGCATGTGAACAAGTGGGCCTCTGTTTCTTGTGCCTTCTCTTGGGTTCTTTTCCTTCTGGTTGTTTTGTACAATTCCGTTGCGTTAGTTTTTATTTTATCCTATCTTATTTTATTGTTATCACTTAGAAGCCTGTTTATTTTTAATGAGAGACAGAAAGGGAGTAGATTTGGATGGGAGGGGAGGTATGGAGGAACTGGGAGGAGTGTAGGGAGCAAAAACCATAATCAGGATATATTATGTAAGAAAAAAATACTTTCAATAAAAGAAAAAAAATATCTATCAGGAAGAGAGAGAGAGAGAGAGAGAGAGAGAGAGAGAGAGAGAGAGAATAACATTAAAAGGCTTATTCCTTGTATAAATGTGTGGTGATATTGTGTTCCCCAATATATTGTGCACCCTAATAAACTTATCTTGGGGGTCAGAGAACAGAATAGCCACAATATTAAACATAGAGTTTAGGCAGTGGTAGCACACACTTTAATCCTAGCAATCTGGAGGCAGAGATCCATCTGGATCTCTGTGAGTTCAAAGTCACATTGGGAACAGCCAGGCATGGTGACACATGCTTTTAATCCAGGAAGCAGAAAGTTATATAAGATATGAAGAGCAGGAACTAGAGGCTCTGTTAAGCTTTTAGTAACAGTTCAGCTGAGATCCACTCAGATGAGGATTCAGAGGCTTTCAGTCTGAGGAAACAAGATCAGCTGAGAAGTTGGCAAGATGAAGTTAGCTAAGGCCTGTTCTGTTTCTCTGATCTTTCAGTGTTCAGCCCAATACCTGGCTCCAGGTTTGTTTTTATTAATAAGACCTTTTGAGATTTGTCTACATAAATGTACATTAAAAATATGAGATATTATTTTTTCACATATAAAATGGGAACTTTTTAAAAAGGTGAAATCATTATATTGGCAAAACAAAAGATACTCCATATCAAAATTACAAATGTCTTAACCCCTTTTAGGAATCTATGGTCTGGATATGCTTATTCATAAAGCATAAAATGATATCACATATTCAGAAGTCTTATATATGTTTTGGAGTCAGGGCCTTGCTAAGTAGCCCAAATGGGTGGTTTGAAAGAAAATGGCCCCCTAAGGGAGCGGCCCTATTAGGAGGTGTGGCTTTGTTGGAGGAAGTGTGTCACTGTGGAGGCAGGCTTTGAGGTCTCATATATGCTCAAGCCACACCTAGTGTCTCAGTTCACTTCCTGTTGCCTGCAAGATGAAGAACTCTCAGCTATCTCTCCAGTCCCATGTCTGCCTGTACACTGCTATATTCCATGATGATGATAATGGACTAAACCTCTGAAACGGTAAGCTGCCACCTCAATTAAATGTTTTCATCTATATGAATTGCCGTAGTCATGGTGTCTCCTCACAACAATAGAAACCCTAACTAAGACAGAACTTGGTACCAGGGACTGGGGCATTGCTGTGATAGGCCTGACCATGATTTTGTTTGAAGGAATGTGAACTTTGGGAGTTTGGGTTAGGAAAACAGTGGAATGCTTTAAGCACTGCTTAGTGGGCCATACCAGTATGAACATGGAAGACAGTGGTGCTAAGAATGATCTGAATTGTGGGGAGCTGGCTCAAGAAGTTTCAGAGAAGAAGAATTTTAGTATGTTGCCCAGAGAGTATTCTTGTGATATTTTGATGAAGAAAGTGGCTGCTTTTTACTGTTGTCCAAAGAGTCTGCCTGAGACTAAAATGAAGAGATTTGGATTAACTTCATTGGCAGAGAAAAATCTCAAAACAGCCTAGTATTTACTCTGTTGTGTGGTTATTGCTGGTCACTGTTA
Organism: Onychomys torridus; assembly: GCF_903995425.1. NCBI lineage: Eukaryota > Metazoa > Chordata > Mammalia > Rodentia > Cricetidae > Onychomys > Onychomys torridus. The sequence continues at coordinate 53,457,461 of NC_050459.1, forward strand.
TACAGAGTTATTATGAAAAGGAGCAAGAAAATGTAAAATTTGAGGAGAAGAAGAGCACCAGGAAATAGAATAGAGCTAAATCCTGTGTTCAAGGAAATAAGCAGATCAAGAAATGAAATAAAGGGAGTGATGACCTCAGTGCAAGATCCCACCCAGCTAAGTTTCCCACCTGTGTAAAGGAATTAAAGAGAAGCTTAGAGCTAGGTGTGGTGATGTACACTTTCAAACCTAGCACTTGGAAAGCAGAGGCTGTTGAATCTCCAAGTTTGTGGTCAGCTCCATCTATACAGCAAGTTCCAGAGCAGCCAAGCTTAGGCAATGGAACTTAGGTAACCATGGAAAACAGAAAATTGGTGAAGATGTAATGAATAAGGGGGCCATGTTCTAGCCTCAGCAAGCATCAGAACTTGGCACCTTTGGCCATGTGGTTCTGAAGTTAAGGCTAGAAGAAAGAGAATATGGAATTTGCCTCTGCGATTAAGGAAAGCCGCAAGGCCAGGCATTTAGGGTGTCCCTAAATGGAGGTCTAGAGAGGTCATCTCATGAAGCTGTGAAGGTGAAGCCTGGATTGCCTTGGAGACAATCCAGACAAGATGTTGGAGATGCTAGAGCTGTAAGATACCTGCCCAGGAGAGCTGCTAAGAGGGAGTAGAATCAGCCCAAGGGGAAGAAGTGTGTTGCAATCAACAAGAGCTGGAAGGAGCTGGAGATCTGAAGAGCATTTGACATCAGACATGGAGATACAGAGCTTGGAGCTTGTCTGGCTGGTTTTCAGTCTTGCTTTGGTCCAGTATTTCCTCACTATGCTCCTTCCTCTTTGTTTTGGAATGGTAATGAATATCCTGTGCCATTATATGTTGGAAGCATATGATATTATGATATGCTTTTTATTTTAATTTTACAGGGGATTACAGTTAAGAGAACATATGAATCTCAGAAGAGACTTTGAACTTTGGACTTTCAAGTAAGTTTCAGACTGTTAGAGACTATGGGGACTTCTGAAGTTGGACTGAATGCATTTTTTTTTTTTTTTTTTTTTTTTTTTGCATTATGATATGGCTACAAGCATTTGAGGGCCAGGGAATAGAATGTGGTGGTTCCAAAGAAAATGACTCCCAAAGGGAGTGGTACTATTAGGAGGTGTGGCTTTATTGGAATGGGTGTGGCCTTGTTGGAGGAAGTTTGTCACTGTGGAGGCAGGCTTTGAGATCTCATATATGCTCAAGCCACATTCAGCATCACACTTCACTTCCTGTTGCCTGCAAGATGTAGAACTCTCAGGCTGGAGAGATGGATCAATGGTTAAGAGCACTGCTTGCTCTTCCAGAGGTCCTGAGTTCAACTCCCAGCAACCACATGGTGGCTCACAACCATCTGTAATGAGATCTGATGCCCTCTTCTGGCATAAAGTTTTACATGCAGATAAAAAAAAAGTCATATATATAATAAATAAAAAAAAAAAAAAGATGTAGAACTCTCAGTTCCTCCTTCAGTACCATGCCTGTCAAGTTCCATCATGGTGATAATGGACTAAACCTCTAAAACTATAAACGGCCACCTCAATGAAATGTTTTCATTTATAATAGTTGCCATGGTCATGATGTTTCTTCACAGAAACAGAATCCCTAGCTAAGACACTAGGCTAGCCTGGCATTTACTATCATGATCCTGGGACTTAAAAGTGCTGGGATTAAAGTCATGATCTACCTACAGTATTGTACATATTAGTAAAATATTGGAAACAACCTGATTGTCCCATAATTTAAAAAAAAAACAACCTTGTTAAATACATCTTTTTTATGTTTGAGATGCCACACATGGCTATAGATGCTTTAATGTGGCTACTTGGACTGCAGAACCCTATTTCTAATTAGACTTTACTTAACTAATTCAGATTTACATAGCTACAGTGGGACTACTTACAGAACTGGATGAGTGCAGTTCTAGTGAATACAGCTCATTTGCATGTGTGGGGGTAGGGGTGAGTACAGCTCATTTGCATGTGGGGAGGAGAGGACTGCGCCCAGGGTCTTGCACATGCACCCTACAACTGAGCTACACCCCAGCCCTTGCAATTTTATTATGAGATAAGTCCACCTGGTTTGCCCAGGCTAGTCTCAGTCTTGGAATCCTCCTGCCTCTGCCTCTAAGATATTGCTTGAGGAAAGTAACAAAAAAAAAAAAAAAAAAAAGTGTACACCCTGAATGCAGCCACTTTTAGCAAGGTACAAGTTGGGCATTTTCACATTTTCATCTTGCTAGGGTTTGAATTCAGATGTTTATCCTCGGTGCCACTCAAATGACCTATCTACTGAGGTGAATTTCTCACTCCACCAATGTATACATTAGGGATTATAGGAATTGATGTGAGAAACCCTGCCCAATATGTGAAAACATTGAAATCTGAGCATTATTCTCTCCCTCCCTCTCTCTCTCTCTCTCTCTCTCTCTCTCTCTCTCTCTCTCTCTGTGTGTGTGTGTGTGTGTGTTTTCCTGGGATGAGCCCCCCACCCCAACTCCCCACATGTTAGAAATATGCTCCATGCTGAGCTCACACCTTGCCCAGAGATAGTTTAACTTTGAAGAGTTTCTTCCTCCCCATGTGCTCCACAAACAAGCAAAGAAACCCCGTTCAAGAAGAGAAGTGTGGAAGGCTGGCACTATAGCTCAGCCAGCTGGACGTACTTGCTACCTAGCCTGATGACCTGAGTTCAGCGCCTGGGCCCACAGTGGTGGAAGAGAAGAACACATTCTTGTTGATTGTCCTCCGGCCTCCACACATGTGCAGTGGCACATTCCCCCCCACCCATACATGAAATAAACTGTAATTTTAAAAGTTGGGGGGGGGGGGGGGGGGAGAAATGTAGTTCTACTACTAAAGCCTTCCGTTTGTCTAAGTGGACCATGGATGTCCAAGCAAACACAGATGTGCAATTCTCCACATGTCAATGGTATCTCTTCCAGCCTGTCTCGGGTTTCACGTTTGCTCTGATCTTTGATCCACTGAAGAGCCCCAGAATAAGCATGTGACTTTCCGGGCTGCTGGGGTGATGGTCACATGATCTGCCCACTGTGAACAGAATGGACATTTTTCTCAGCAAATTGAGACTGGGGCTTACAGAGGGGACAATGGCACTTCAGCCCTCTAATTAAACAGGGACTGTCATCTCAGGCACAAAGGCTCGGCTTCTTAGTCCCAGACCCCTGGAGCAAGGTCAGGGGAGTGATGGCCAGCTGCCTGCACCTTATCTGCCAGTCCCATCTAGCTCATTTCTTTTGCTGGTGAAATTGAAAGCTTAATGGAATTACCTCTCCCCTCCCCCACCCAAGCTCTCAAGGGTGCTACAACATGGAGCAAAAATGTCCTTTTAAGTAAAACCAATCTCCTTATAAATTATACTACAAACGCACATTCAACAAACTCCCTTCTGGCAGAATCACTGTGAAGATGGATATCTTGCCTCCAGCTCACTCTTTAATACAAGCTAATTCAACCATCCTCTGTGGTTTAATTTGTAATTCCTCTTTATTTTTCCTTTTCTACCAAGGTTTTGTAAAAACTCCAGTTAAGGATTGTCTGCCCACTGCCGTAGCTCTGTGGCACAGCATTGACTTACCATGCACCAGGCCCTCCGTTCAGTCCCCAGCACACATACACAATAAAGAAAAAAAAAAGTAACTCTAATTTCTCATTTGGAATTGGTGTGGTAGTAGGGACTCTATGAGTCAAGTCTCCTTTTATGGTTTAGATATGCACTAATAGTGCCACCAAGGCTTTGTGGGGCTTTTAAGCAAAAGTGACCACTGGCTTTGGAGGCTCTGTGTCACAAAAGACCACCTCGGCTGTTGAAACCCCCTCGGTACAGCGGAGAGAGACGGATAAAGAAAGGAATTTAGGAACCTAGTGCTCGAAAGCACCTCATCTATTAAATTGGCCCCCAGGGTGTTCAAGCAGCCAAGCCCATGAAAAATAGCAACCTGCAAGGACACAGCCTGAGCAAAGAAGGGCAGAGTCCTTCATTCCTGACTGCAAGGAGAGAGCAGAGCTCTGCTGTGTCTGTGGAGGGACGCTTGTCCAGCTGGCTGCCTCCCCCTCCCCTGCTCAACCGCCACAAGCAAGAGGGAAGTCTCCAGAGGTAGCCACACCGCTGCCAGCGGCTCTTTCCACGGGTAGCAATTGTGGATGCCTGTGATGTGGTGGTGGTTTTACAGAAATCAAAGTCAGGATTCAGTTTCTACCCTTTAAACTGCAAGGATTCCTTCCTGTGATTTATTTGCCCAAAACAGATTGTGGGATTGGCATATTATCATCCAAACCCTATAATAAAACAGGAGTGAGCGAAGCCTTGAGAATGGGAGGTCTTAGGGGGGATGAGGCTGTCCTGGTCTCCTCTGGCACTGAGTTCACCCAGATCTAAAGAAAGCAGACCCACAGCTTTAGATCCAGCCCCATAGCCTTTGGTCTTGCCCTCTCCCACGTGCCAGACAGTGGAGTTTTTTCTTTTCTTCTTAAAATATTTGCTATTCTGAATTACCTCTTCCATTATTACTCTCGTATGTCACCATCTCCATCCCTCCCCTGGGTCTCCATCTCTGTCTGTCTGTCTGCCTCACCCCACTCCCCAGCCCCACACTCTCATTGGTAGTCATTTGGGGTATGGAGCCTGATGTGCCGTGGAATCATCTGTAAATAAGTGTCCCTGTTTCGAATGGGACACTCCCACCTGTTCCCCTTAAGTTCCCCGTGCAAGAAGCTGGTGATGGTGAGCAGTGATGGTGATATGGGTGGGTTTCTTTTTGGACAAGGTCTTACTATATGTGCCTGGCTTGCCTTGAACTCTTGATTCTCCTGTCTCAGTGTCCTCCCACAACCAATACTGAGATTATACATGAGTACTATCAGTCTGGGTCCAGTTCCAAGCCAGCCTTGAACTCACAGAGACCTGTCTGCTTCAGAGACAGGAGAAAGAGTGGAAATATTTTTGTGATATTTATTTACAGTATGTGTATACATGCATTCATATGAGTGTGGCTGTGGCTGTGTGTGTGAGAGAGAGAGAGAGCAAGAGAGAGAGAAGGTAAGAGAGAGAGAAGGTAAGAGAGAGAAAAACGAGAGAGAGAGAGAGAGAGAGAGAGAGAGAGAGAGAGAGAGAGGATTTGAGTCTTTCTTCCCATGATGTGAGCCCCTAGGGTCAAACTGAACCATCACTGCTGACCTATCCTTCATGCCCAGAAATACTTTATTTCACACATGGTTGTAGATGACTTACCAGAATATAAACATAAAGGTGGAAAAGTAAAAATAGATATGAATTGGGGAAAATCAATAGGCCCTCAAGAAGGAATAAGCAAAAATAGATGGCATTGTCCCTGCCCTCCAGATTATAATGTGTTGGGGGAGACAATGCAAACTCAACCCTGTAAGAAATGTCAGGCTCTAAGTGTATCTCACTGGCAGGGTGAGTCCAGTTCTGGGCCTATGTTCAATTTCCAGCAAAAAAAAAAAAAAAAAAAAAAATAGCAGGAAGATATGACAGAGGGAAAGGAAGGCAGGAAGGATGGACAGAAGGGAGACAGGAAGGGAGGGTAGAGTACTTACCTGGTATTCACAAAGCCCTGGGTTCAGTTCCCAGCATAGTGTAAACTGAGCACTGTGGCACACTGAAGCATTTATCTAATTATTCTTTATCAATAACAACTCAGGAGTCAAATAATAGGGTAAGAACCTGAATGATCAGAGAAGCAGCAGAGAAACAACCAGTGACCTCCTCTCTCTCTCTCTCTCTCTCTCTCTCTCTCTCTCTCTCTCTCTCTCTCTCTTGCCCTGCTGCATCCTATGTCTCCTGATCTGGCTGCAGTCCTCCAAACCTCCAAAACCTCTATGGCCAATTTTGGTCAGCTAGTAGCTAGCCCCACCCTCTGTTTCAAAGCAAACTTTATTGTCAGTCTTGGGAGTGCCAGCATTCCATCAAAATATCCCACAACAGCACACACCTGCAATTCCAGCATTAGGAAGGAGGAAACAGGTCAAGCAGAGTTCAGAGTCATCTTTGACTACATAGGAAGGTCAAAGCCAGCCTGGGATACCTGTGACCTTGAGTGAGGAAGAAAAGCATTGCCTTAGAAAACAGTGAGCTATTCCCATAACTTCAAGGAGAAAACTACAAATGCAGTATGAACTCCAAGGCCAATAAAGCTAGGAGCACTGTTGTGCTTTGAATAAGAATGGTTCCCCCAGCCTTTACGGGACTGATCTAGACCCTCTGAATGTGGGCGACAGCCGTGTGGCTACATCAGTTTGTGGGGCCCCTGGCAGTGGGACCAGGACTTATCCTGGGTACATGAACTAGCTTTTTAGAGCCCATGCCCTATGTTAGGATGCCTTGCTCAGCCGTGATGCAGTAGGGAGGGGCTTGGTCCTGCCCCAACTTGGTATGCCGGCCTGTACTGACTACCCAAAGGGGGGGCGTGGATGGATGGGGGGCAGTAGAAGAGGAGGGAAGGGGCACTGTGGTTGGTATGTAAAATGAAAAAAGTCTTAAATTTTTGTAAGAAAAGAAAGAAAGGTAAAAGGGGAGGAAAGGATACCCCCCCATAGGCTTATATATTTGAATGCTCAGTCACCAGGGTATGGAACTCTAGGATCAAAAGGATCAGGAGGTATGGCCTTGTTGGAGGAAGTGTGTCACTGGAGGTGGGCTTTGAGGTTTCAAAAGCCCAAAGCAAGCCCAGCACCATGCTCTTCTCTTTTCCTTCAGATCAGGGTATAGAAATCTCAACTACATTTCCAGCTCCATGTCTGCTGTGCCAGCTGCCAAGCAGAAATTTTATCTTGATGCTGTGCCAGATGTCCTATAGAGAACTAGAGAACAGGGTAGAGGGCTAGCCTGTGGAAGAGAAGAGTAATAGAGACCACCTAGTGAGGCTGAGGGTCAAGGAAAGTCGGAGAAGATGGGGGCTATGATGCAGGGATGGACATGTTTCGGAATGAGAAGCAGTAAGGATTAGTGTTTGAGTGAATATAGGAAATGCAGGAGGTTAAACACAAATTGGGTATTCTGGCACACACCTGTAACCCCAATATTTCCGAAGCTGAGGCAGGAATATCATGAGTTCAATCCAGCCTGGGCTATGCAGTGAGATCATGTCTACAAAATCAAACCAAAACAAAACATAAATCAATATAACACTTAATTTCATATCAAAAGGCTGTATCAATAATGGGGCCTTAGAAACAGTTGCAAAGGTTGTATAAGAACTGTGTTTCCAGGGCAGGTTTTATTTTAGAAATATTGTGGTTGAAATGATACTGAGGGCTGAAACTAAATGTCTCGTATAAAACCAAACATGTGAAATTTGAATTCACATACCGACTGGGTGAATCTGAACTCCTAACTTGACAATAAAAGGGTGTATTGGGGCTGGGGTGTAGCTCAGTTGGTAAAGTGCTTGTCTAACATGCACAAGGCCCTGGATTCAGTCTCCCACAATACATAAACAGAGAGTGGTGGTGCATGCTCATAATGCCAGCACTTAGAAGGTGGAGGCAGGAGAATCGGAAGCTTGAGATCATCCTCAGCTACATATGGAGTATGAGGACAGCCTTGGCTACATGAGACCTTCATGGGTGATATCACTCTGTATGCTGTAATGTGTAGATAAATAAAATGCTGATTGGCCGGTAGCCAGGCAGGAAGTATAGGTGGGATAAGCAGACAAGGAGAATTCTGGGAAGATGAAGGCTGAGTGAGGAGACGTCAGCATGCTGTCCAGGGAACAGCATGTAATGGCACACAGGTAAAGCCACAGAAAACATGGTGACATATAAATAACAGAAATGGGCCGAGTTTAAGTGTAAGTGCTAGTCAGTTTTAATTAATATAAGCCTCTGTGTGTTTACTTGGGTCTGAGTGGCTACAGACTGGGCAGGACACAGGAAAACTTTCAGCTTCAAGACCCTGTCTCTGTGAAAAGCAAAGGGGCTTGGCTGTTAAGACTGCTTGCTGTTCTTCTAGAGGACGTAATTTCAGTTCTCAGAGTCCACATTGGGTAACTCACAACTGCCTGCAACTCTAGCTTCAGGGGATCTGATGCCCCTTTCTGGCTCCACAGGAACACACGCACACACACACACACTTTTTAAAAAGTGTGCATGAGTAGGTAGACAATGACAACAGTTTGAAATGGTTTCAGAGCTTCGATGACATGAAGAGCAGGACCATCAGAGCATCTTCTCTGGGAAGCCAAGGCAAGAAGAAAGGATTGAGGTGAACTAGCTACACATCAGAAGGCTTCAGTGGTCTCCAGAGAGGAACAAAAATGGATATCCTACTTCCTGGTCTCTTCTCCAAATTCTTCAATGAGATACCCCATTTCTGAGAGATTCTGTGCAGAATATGCAGAAGCAAGCCAAGCAGTTCTTGGCAGAGGCCCTAACCCTCTTATTATCAATTTCTTCTGTTTAAAGAAAAAACAAAAACAAAATACTGCTGTGTCTCTTTGGAAAAGAATGCAAGAATATAGAGGCCCAATCAGCACTGAAATGCAATTTCTGTCTTCTTCCCATAATGTGGTTGTGCAATGATGTGTAAATCCTGCTTGCAGGTCATAAGGGGTTGACATCTTAAAAGGATGTCTTTAAAACCACATAAAACCCCCTACTGAACACAGCATGATGTTTGATGTATAAATATGACAATGATTTTTCCTTACATTGATTTTTTTTTTGGTGGGTGTGAAACAAGTTCATTTCTGAAAGCAGGCGAATTTCACTCTGCTCTATGGTGCTGTTCTATGATGTGTGCTGAGAACTCACCTCCCATGCGTGCAAACAGCAACTGTGGCAGACGCTGCTGCTTCGAAGACTTCCAAGCATCCAATTTTCTTACAAGCATCCCATTTTCTATTTGGGTCTGAATCTTGGCCAGTCTCTCTATCTATCTGATTTTTTTCCCCATCTCTACTAAATAATTTTCTCTGCTTCCTACATTACATCTCTCATTCTGGGCATCTGGCCACAGGGAGGGAGGGAAGGAATCCACACTGTTGATTTTTGGGGGATGGAGTGGGGCTGGTGGTGGTATCTGTGAACTCTGATGGTGATTTCCCAAGAACATGGGGTGAAAATGTGTTTGTGTGTGTGTGTGTGTGTGTGTGTGTGTGTGTGTGTGTGTGTGTGGTTAGTTGGTTGTTTTGTTTGGTTTTGTTTTCTGACAAATGGAAAAACTACTGGAACTATTTGCTTCTCCTTGCATGAAAGAGAGATGTCCTGTCTTGGGAGTTAGAACATCCTTTGTTGATCCCTAAGGTTAGCAAGTCAAGGCCATGAAATTTGCACAAATGTTGGAAGACCATAATTTCCATCATGGGTCCACCTTCTTCCCGGGTGAGGGGCCCTGGGGTTGGGGTTATCTGGCGAGACTCAAGATCCCCTACCAGCAATTCATTTTTGATCTATGTCTTCTGCCCAGAGTTAATTAATTAGTTGCAAGCCTGACAAAGAGAGGGGCAGACAGTGAATTCCAGGAAGTAACCTTTGTTAGCTAGTGCTGCTGTTTGGATAGGAAATACCCCTCCAAAAAGCTAGTGTGTTGAGGGCTTAGCTCTGAGCTGCTGGTACTGTTGAGAGTTGATTAGGCCCTGAGGGTACTGACCTAATCTATGAATCAGTTATCAATTGGCTAGTTTGAACTGGCTGGCTTAGGAGGAGGAGGGGACAGAGTTGGTAAAAGCCACTGAGCACATGCTCTAAAAGGACGTATCTTGTCTTTGTTTTCTTCCTGCTCCTTTCCACTTCCTGGCCACCGTTGGTCACCATAAAATAAACAGCCTTTCTCTTCTGTGCCTTTCCTGAATGACATTTCCACTTATCCACATGCCAAAAAGCCCTGGAGGGGCTAGAGAGATGGCTCAGCAGTTAAGAGCTCTGTCTGCTCTTAAAGAGGACCCAGGTTCAGTTCCCAGCACCACGTAGTAGCTTACAACCATCCAGAACTCTGTGGGCAGTAGGTACATGTGTGGTGCACATATGACCATGCAGGCAAAACACTCATGCACGTAAATAATAAACTTGAAATATGCGTGTGTGCTTTTAAAAAACAATACAGTTAGCTGATAACCACTGACTGAAACTTCAGAAACCTTGTGCCAAAATCAACCTTTATTTTGGGTTGTTTACCTCTTCTGTTTTATCACAGTGCTGCAAAACTGTCTAACTCTGGGTGGAGGGTGGTGCCGCTGCACACATTGGGTACGGCTCAAGTGCCCAGGTTCCTTCTCGTCTTCATGCAGATGGTGAAGGTTTTGAGGAACACTGCTGGGCGGTGTTTGGAAACTCTTGCTCTTTCTCTTCGGTAATTACTCATCAAAAAGACACTCGGGGCTACGGATGCAGCTCACTTGGGTTCAGTCATATAGACTGGGCATGATGGCACATTCCTGTAGTCCTAGCACTTGGGTGGTAGAGGCCAGAGGCTTAGAAGTTCAAGATCATTCTTTGCTACACATGGGGTTGTAGGGTATCGAGGATACATGAGAACTTATCTCCAAAAAAATAAGTGTTTTTCTTTCTAAACAGTTCTATGATTTTGTGTTTGTTTGGTTTGGTTTTACTACATTTGAATGGGCCACTGGCATCTCAGATGTCTTTTGTCCTAAAGATGGAGTGTCTTAGTGTTCTATTGCTAGGGAGAGACACATGACCACAGCAACTCTTATAAAGGATGGCATCTAATTTGGGCTTGTATACAGTTTCAGAGGGTTAGTACATTGTTGTCATGGTGGGGGAGGATGGCAGCATGCAGGTGGACATGGTGCAGAGAATTTGAGGGTTATGTATTCCAACCTGCAGGCAACAGGAAGAGAGAGAGCCACTGGGACTGGCGTGGGCCCTTGCAAACTCAAAGCTCACCCCGCAGTGTCTTCCTCCAACAAAGCCACACCTACTCCAAGAAGATCATAGCTCCTCATTCCGGTCAAGTATTGCCACTCCCTAATGACCAAGCATTCAAACACAAGAGCCTAGAGGGAGCTGGGGGACATTCCTATTCAAACCACCACAGGGAGGCTTGTGTGTTTGGCAGTGGGAATTAAATCCAGTCCCTTGAAATGACGTGGATTCTACTTGGAAAAAGGAACCGATTAGATGGAAGTCTTTCGTTGTTGTTGTTGTTGTTGTTGTTGTTGTTGTTGTTGTTGTGTGTTTTTTCTTTGACGTCTTACAGACATGGCAGAGGACCTGAGGAGTTGTTGGTACCAAAGGCAGCCATATCCCTTGGATCTAAGCTGTGATTAGAAGTAATAAAAAACTGTTTCATCCTAGGTAGCAAATGTTCAGATGCGGCTGCTCTAAAACAGGAGGACTTCAGAAAGCAGTCTTCCTGGATGTCCTCACCCTTTCCCCGCCCTGATTATCTGTCCCTGAGTTCTCAGCAGCTCTTGTTGGGAGGTAGTTCTAAATAGATTTTGCCCTATATTGATATACAGGGAGGGTGAAGAAGAGACGATGGATGGGAGGCTGTACAATCTGTGCATACAGGCTAGTTTTGTGTTAACTTGACACAAACTAGAGTCATTCATGAAGACGGACTCTCAATGAGAAGATGTCCCCATAGGTGTTGTGGGATATTTGTACACTGTGTGAAAAATGTGTTGCTGTGATTGGTGCAATAAAATGCTGCACGGCCAATAGCTAGGCAGGAGGTATAGGCAAGACTTCAGGGCAAGAGAGAGAACTCTGGGAAGAAGGTGGAGTTGCTAGCCAGGTGCAGAGGAAGCAGGACATGCAGGAGGAGAGGTACAAGCCGTGAGGCACGTGATGGCATGTAGATTGTTTAAGTTATAAGAGCTAGTTAGAAATAAGCCTAAGCTAAGGCCCGGCTCTCTGTGGTTTTTTTGTTTTTGTTTTTGTGTGTGTGTGTGTGTGAGCTGGAGGAACAGAAAGACTTGCTACACATAACATCTGCCTGTAGGCAAACCCACAGGGCATTTTCTTCCCTAGTGATTGATAGGAGAGGGCCGCCCCAGCCCCTGTGTGCTGCCGCCACTTGCTGTTGGTTGTTTTCACTCTTTGGGCTCTTGTGGCACTTGGGGGGCCAAACATAGCTCCAAATAAATCAAAAGGGCCGGGCGGTGGTGATGCACGCCTTTAATCCCGGCACTCGGGAGACAAAGGCAGGAGGATCTCTGTGAGTTCAAGGACAGCCTGGTCTACAGAGTGAGCCCCAGGACAGGCACTAAAACCACACAGAGAAACCCTGTCTCAAAAAACAAAACAAAACCAAAAATCACACATGGAGGCTTATTCTTAGTTATAAGTACCCAGCCTTAGCTTGCTTTTTTTTTTTGGCTAGCTTTCTTAACTTTAAATTATCCCGTCTACCTTTGCCTCTGGGCTTTTTCCTTTTCTTACTTCTGTATATCTTACTTACACTCTTTCTCCGTGGCTGGCTGTGTGCCTGCGTGGCTGGGTGGCTGGCCCCTACCATCCTCCTCTCCTTGTTCCCTTGCTCTTTCCTCTTTTCCTCCCAGGTTTCTCCTTCTATTTATCCTCTCTGCCTGCCAGCCCCACCTTTCTCCTGCCTCACGATTGGCCGTTCAGTGCTTTATCAGATCAATCACGTGTTTTGGACAGGTACGGTAACACAGCCTCACAGAGTTAAACAAATGCAGCATAAAAGAATGCAACACTTCTTTGCATCATTAAACAGAGGTTCCACAGAAAACAAATGTAACACACCATAAAATAATATTCCACAACAGTCACCCCTGCACTGGCGCTCCTGGTTTCTGTAGGAAAACAGTCCGAGCAAGCCACGGAGAGAAAGCCAGTCAGCAGCGCTCCTCGTTGGCCTCTGCTTCAGTTCCTGCCTCCAGGTTCCTGCCTTGAGCTCTTGCCTGACTTCCCTTCACGATGGACTGTGATCATCGGGACATGTAACTTGAAATAAACTCTTTACTCCCCAAGTTGCTTTTGGTCACGGTTTTTAGCACAGCAATAGAACTAAGATACTCTGAACTCATATCAGGGCCAAGGTGTCCAGGAATGAGGCAGTATCTCCTACAGAAATTTGTCTCGAATTGTATACCCTTCTCTTCTTGCTAGGGACCTTCAGGTCCAAAACCTCTCATCTTAGCAAAGGAAGAAATGAGTGATATTGGCTCCAGAGGCTGTGAACCAGTTCCTTGTCAGTAGTTCGCAGGTTGAGGGTGCCGGAGTTGCAGAGGGCAGAAACAGCTGAGGGTTAGGGATGGGTGACACGGTGGTCGAATCTTTCCTGGAAGTTTATGTTTTCTCCCGCTGTACAGCTCTTTTGTGCGAGTTGTGTAAACATTGACACCTTAGAACAGGTTGTTTGTGAATACCTCCCTCTTCCCAGGCCCGCAGTGTTATAACTTCTGCCTTCTCAGAGAAAAACACCCTTCAGACCAGAAAGTACAAATCAAACATATAGGATAATTATATGAGAATATTTCCCTAGAAAGGACTCCAAGATGTCGAGGGAATTTGCAGGTATGATTAATAACCTACATGTGGGGATCTTTGGGATACTCTCTGAGGAACTATGAAATGGCAGAGACACAATAAATAGGAAGAAAGTCATTCTAATTTTCTTTCTTTGAGACATGGTGGCTTCAAATGACACCACGTAGCAGAGGATGACCTTGAAATCATGATGCGCCTGCATCCACCAGTCAAGTGCTGGGGTTACAATTGTATGTCTCCACAGGTTTCCTATAGTGACGGCAATCAGACCCAGAGCTTCTTTTATGTTAGGCAAGCATTCTATCAACTGAAATGCATCCCAGCTTCCTTATTGTATGTTTTAAAAGGAAAAAGGGGGCAGATTCTAGGAAGCATGGGCTAGTGCGCATGATGTTGGTCCTTAGCAAGTTTCCCATGGAGAGAGCTATAAATGCTGGGTGAAGTGGTACACACCCGTAATCCAAGCTATGCGGGAGACAGAAGCAGGAGGATTACAAGTTTGAGACCAGCCTGGCTACAGAGTAAGACCCTGTCTCAAAACAAAAGAGAAAAGAAAAGAGAAAAGGCCAACTATTTCCTCTTTGCTGACATAATTATTCTGCTGAGAAACTAGCGAAGTGGATCTGCATGGCGCGTTTACGTTTCTGGAGGGAATCTGATACGGCCACCCTGGTACACTGGGGATGAGGTGGAGCAGTGTCAAGCCACTTGCATTTATGTCAAAAATAACAGAAGCAATCTCAAGATAAATAGTAGGGGACTTCACCTAGCCTCCGAATGGGGTGGGCAGCCAGGCTTCACTGTCACAAATTGGAACCACACCCAAACAGCATCATAGTTTGCCCAGCTGATGCTGATATCCTCCCCATGGCATGCAGCCATCACCACTAACAAAGCGGACTCCTCAGCCCCCAACTTGTTTGCATCTCTACCTCATGTAGCCTCTTTTTTGGCTGACCACATAAGACGCTGCTAAATGTTCGCTCCAGGGGTGCTGGGAGAGCCTGTGGATGACATTTTTCTCGATTAGTAAGACATTTACTGTTTTCTTTGAAAAATGATCAGCTCTTTAAGAATTTCGTCCGTGCTTTGATCACATGCACCCTCTCTCCACCAACTCTTCCCAGATCTGACCCTGCCGCCGTACCCATCGGACTTGGAGTTCTTTTTTTTTTTGTTTTCCTCGACCAAGGCCAATTTCTGCTGCCCAAATAGTCTTGGATATGTGGCTTTCTACTGATACTCTGTTTTCTAAGAGGCTCCTAAGGCTGAGAATTCTCTCAAGTAGAAAGGTCGTTCAGGACCTAGGCCGCCGCAAAGAATAGCTCATGGGGTACTGAGCTGGTTGAGAGCTGTTTGCAGAATGGCAGCCAAACACTGTTCACTAGTCAGTCTTTTTACATCTAGGCTCGCATTCGCGAGTACATACGACTTGGTGTTTTTTTGTGCTACACAAATATGATTTCCAAAAAATCATTAGCTTGACTAAAGACCCACACTAGGCTTATTGTATCTTCAGGTGACACCGAGCTAATGTGGAATGACAAAACATTCAAGAGCAAGATCAAAATCCCCAAAGATCTTTCAAATGCCAAACCATTTGTCCCTGGCTTGCGGGGGTGGGGGCTGGGGGCGGGAACACGTAGAGTTCTTTCCTAGCATGCACGGCACCCTGGGGACCATCTCCAGCATAGGGAAAAAACAACAACCCAGAAACAAAACAAAGCATCAGTGGGAAATAGCAAGCTCTGGGGTTATAAAATCCTTCTCCTCGGCCATGTAGTTGCTGCTAAGGAACAAGGCATGGTTTAATGTGGTTGCCAAGAAAGCTAATTAAATCCTAGGCTGCTTACCAGTTATGTAGTATTTAGAACAAAGCCTTCTGCCTTGATCCGCCTTCGAGAGAACACAGTTGAACCCTGTGACAGTTTGACAGCACTACAGTTTAAGAAGGGACCCTCACGGGGTCTGTCCGAGGGTCAGGCCATCGGGATGGCCCCTCAGCCAGGCCAGGAGCAATGAAGGGACTGGAGGACCTTTGCTTGAGCAGGGGCTTGAAGGAAGGGATAAGACAGTGTTGGGGGAGGCAATGGTATGTACCTGGAATCTCAGTGACTTGGGAGGCCAAAGAGGAGGATCACTTGAGTGTCCGAGACTAGCATGGACAACAGAGTGGGACCTCATTTCAAGGACAGAAGATCAAGAGTGTGCTTCACTGGGACTTTCAGCTTCGATCCCAGGACCAAGAACAGCAGCAACCAGGATAGGGCTTTCTAGTGACTGATCATCTTTCACACGGAAGATAGGCCAGCAGAAGCAAATCATCATCTTCAATCTGAAAATGTCTCAGCCTGTGTGGAGACAGAGTGTGTTACCATTGCTGAATCAGGTCAGAGAAGAAATTAGAAGGTCAATATTTAAGGGTGTGGGTTTTTTTGTGGTGCTCTTAACTCTGCGAGGAAATGTCACGAAACACAACAGAATCCACTAACAAGAGTTTTATTAAGATAAGGGAGAGAGGCCGGGCGGTGGTGGCGCATGCCTTTAATCCCAGCACTCGGGAGGCAGAGCCAGGCGGATCTCTGTGAGTTCAAGGCCAGCCTGGGCTACCAAGTGAGTTCCAGGAAAGGTGTAAAGCTACACAGAGAAACCCTGTCTCGAAAAACCAAAAAAAAAAAAAAAAAAAAGGGAGAGAGACAGATGTGCACAGGCCTGTGGAAAGACACATGAGTAAAAGTGGGTCCGCGCCTGCACACACAGGCCCATGTGGCTATTCCACACGCAGATCACATGGTTGCGCTTTGTGCTTTACGCAACCACACAAAGCCACGGGGTCCTGGTCACGGAGACATTTTGACCCGGAAATGACTAGTTATTAGTGACTATGTCCCGCTCGGCATGCATGACCATGCCCAACCGTGGGTGCATTGTTGTGACTCCATATCAGGGTGCCGTTGAAGAGACGTCAAGCTCTGGGTAGATAAGTAAACTATCAGCTTTAAGATTCTATTTTTCATTAAAAAAAAAAAAAAAAAAAGGTATTTCAAGGTAAGAAAGCCAGCTCTGTAAACATTCTTAAATTTTTTTCCCCATTAAGATGGTGTTTCCGTATGTAACTCAGGCTAGCCTTAAACTTCTCATCCTTCTGCCTCAGCTTCCTGAGTGCAGTTATTATTAGGGAAAAAAACCTAAAATGTGAAAAGCATTAAAATGCTTCGTGCGTGAGTCGAGGCTGATAAGACTGGGTAGGAACTTACACAGAAAGTTCAAAGACTGACAGAGCGTGTGACAGTGGGAAGCCTTGGAAGCAGCCACCGGGGTGTCTTCCTGCGCTTGTTTGGTTTGGACTCTGTGAGCAGGGGCCGCAATAACCAAAAAATAAATTGGTAGTAATTTAATCCTCTTTTAAGGGAGGCTTCGGAGCAGAGCTGTGGCTGCTGTCCCAGGGAGCAGAGTGTTTTCTGGCTGCCCACATAAGCCAACAAGCTATTCCTTGGGGGCATTCTAAGCAGACAACCAATAATCTCTCATTCATTCCCCACTGAATACTTGGGCTACACCCAATGCATGAGGGGACTTAAAGACCATCCTGGTTTTACCTACAGGGCTTGTAAGGTTTCATATTTCAATTCCTCCTGAGTCACTGCCCATAGGCCTGTGGGCTGCCGTTCTTTCTAGAGAAAGGGAAGGGAGACAAGTGAAATTACTTCAGACAGAAGGCATGGGAGCGAGGGCATTTGGCTCCAGGGCACTTGAAGAGCCCTGTCTGAGCCTCTCACCCACATACCGGGAGATAAATAATTCAGAGACCAAACAAAGAGAAACATAGCAGTCATACTGGTTGAACACCTGCAGGGCTGGGCCCAGCCTGGTGTGAGAGTGAGTGTCTGTGCGGTGTTCTTAACCGTCGCTGATGGCCTTGCTAGATGATAGTTGCCGTGATGGTGCCTTCTAATTTTCTGCTGCTCGGTTATCAGTGGGAGGAACTCACACTTTACACGTTAGGATAGCTGATCCCTCCTGACTTGAAAGCCTCGTGGAAGTCCTTGGTCAGTTTGGAATTTTTAGCTTGCTCAGGCCCCTTTTCCTTCACTCTCTGCTGGGTGAGCATTGACTGCCTCCCCTCGCCTCTGGGCGAATGCTGGGCCTGAACCCCTCATTCCTCATTCTCCCACTCGCTTCGGCTGTGGATACTGGTCCACATCCCTGTTGCCTGCACTCTAGGACATCAGGGAAGCAATCAGGAAGCCTACGGCGACTGCTCCGTGGTCCCAGCCCCACTTTGCCAGGCCGGTGATGTCTTCACGTACTCTTTTTTTTTTTTTCTTGATGCTTTCCACACCCCTCAGAGGTTCACAGTGCTGATTTCCCCACACAGGAAAAAAAAGTGATGGAAACACAAGGGACCACAGTTGTTCAGGGCCCTTTCCAGTTCAGGTCACCAGGCTGCCATTTTACTCCCTTCCTGTAATGTAAGAGGGTTATAGAATGAAACAAATCCAAAGTCCTTTCTGTTGGGGAATATGATTTTAAGGTGTGTTACTTTTGTTTATGTTACATTTGTTTAACTCTGTGATGCTGTGTTACTCTGCCTGTCTGAAACACCTAATGGTCTAATAAAGAGCTGAATGGCTAATAGCAAGGCGGGAGAAAGGATAGGCGGGGCTGGCAGCCAGGGAGAATTAATAGGAGGAGGAATCTAGAAGAAGAAATAAGAGAGAATGAGAGGAGGATGTCAGGGGCCAGCTACCCAGCCACCCAGCCACTCGGCCACCCAGCCACCGAGACACTCAGACACCCAGACACCCAGCTACACAGCAAGCTGGGGGGCATGGTAAGAAACAAAGAAAGGTATACAGGAATAGAGAAAAATAAAATCCCAGAGGCAAAAGGTAGATGGGATAATTTAAAGTTAAGTAAAGCTGGCTAGAAACAAGCCAAGATATGGCCGGACATTGATAATTAAGAATAAGCCTTCATGTGTAATTTATTTGGGAGTTGGGTGGTGGGACCCCTAAAAGAGCAAAAAACCAAACCAATACCTTTCTGTTCTCTTTCTGCTCTGCTCCCTTCCTTCTGCCCCTGTCATCAGAATTGCAGCTGTGGAGATAGGATATGTGCTCACAGTGTATGTGCAGCATATACTATGTAATACGTAAAAGCATATATCTCCATAGCTCATCCTTTCTCTCTCTGGTCTTCCTGGCCTTTGGTCCTCAGCTTCTTCCACCCCTGGTCAGGGAACGCAGCTTTTACTGCTCTTCTTTGTGAAGGAGAAATGACCTTATGTCATGACCTGCATCCCTTAGACGTTAGTGTCTATAAACTCGATGTTTTAGTCCCCCCCCCCCACCAAGCTTTTAGCAGCATCTTAAAATGAAGCCCTTTCGGAATTGAAAGCAAAAGCACCTCTCTCTCCCACACATGTGACTAGCTCTTTCGAGTCCCTCTGACTTCGGATAATTATGAATTCCACGTCAGACGAACAGTTTTGTCCTACTCTTTCTCCATGAGCAGTGACAGCCCTTGGGCCACTGGGGGGCAGAGCCAACGACTTGGAGAAAGAAAAGAAGCTCTGATTAAAATTTAAACATTATTTTAATTTTTGATCATTCTTATGTCTCTACTCCAAACAAAGGAAGATCAAAATATGTGCATACAAGTCAAGATGACATCAGTCTACTTGGACCCAGTTCTGGAGTGGCTTATGTAAGAAAAATCAGTTATCTCCAGTTAGAGGTCAAAAGCACTGGCTTTGCTTGTTGATATTCCTCTCTTGTTAAACCACCCATGAGGAAAGTCTCATGAAGGACTCACAGCCTTCCCAATACTCTTATGGAAAGTCACCTCAAGTGAATCCTCTTCCCACCTGTAACAACTGGTGGATCTTTGAGCACAGAGGTCATGCCGTGTTCTGTAGCCTGGCACAAAAGCTTTCTATCTCAGAGGGTCGGGGCCATTCTGCTCTTTGAATCTGTCTTGGTCTAGTTTCACACGGTCTCGACCGTGGTTTTTGTAGATGCCTCTGGTGGAAATGATTGCTCTGGGTGGGGCAAGGTCCACACCCACGATGACTTCGAAACTTGCCCTGCTTCTGTAGGCTTCAACAAAGGGTTTTCTGCCAGTGTGCATGTCACCTGAGAAAGGTCCTCTCATGCCTAGCAGCCATCTTCTGTTCCTTCCCTAGACACAGTGACCTGCCAGTTTGGATCTTTGCAGGGCTTTGTGGACATCTCACACAGCGTTGGATTCTGGTGACAGGTAGAAAGAATGTCCAGGAGGATGCTGCCCTAGGGGACCCCCCAAAATCATGTGAGCCTGATGAGAGCAGAGGCAAGAGGTGTGGGTATATCAGAGGGTGACTAAAAAAGCTAGAGGGTATGATCTTCTCCTTTTCCTGGCTGTTATGTGCATGTGCTTTGTACATATTTGTGTTGCATGTTTGCATGTGTATTTACATGTCTGTGAACTTGAGTGTGCAAGAGTACTGATGCTGGGAACCACCTTCAATCACTCTTCTACCTTCTTCGTTGAGTTGGGGGCCTCTCAATCAAACCCTGCTGACATGGCTGGCATCTTTGGCTGGTTAGCTCGCCCCTGCCTCTGCCTTCTTAGGCAGGCTGCCACCCCAGCTGGCATTTACACGGGTTCTGGGGATTTACAGTTGGTTCTCATACTCATGTTGGAAGTGTTTTAACCATTGAGCTATCTCCCCTATCCCCTAAGAGGGTATTATTTTTATAATGAGGAAGAAGGAACCGTGCTTTAGTAAACATGGACAGCATTTTGCTTTCAACAGCCTACCCAGAACTTTCCATAAACTGGGGAGGTGGAGATGGATCCAGGTTTTGGAAATCTGAAATTTACACAGGTCATAGGGGTGGGGTGGGGCCTTTAACTAGAAGAATACAGAACTATGTACTAACTAGAAGGATAAATAATTATGTATTATGACATACTGAGTAAAGAAATCCAAATAAATTATAAAAAGTTGACAATGCAGCATCATAAAATAGACTATTTTATGAATTAACTACCTGCCATATGGCTATTAGACTCTCATTTACTTTCTCTGGATTCATGTTCTTTGGTCAACTTTATGAAGAAGAAAATTTTGTCATTGCACCTTATAGAATCATTACATCTTTCTGTCTTTCTCTGGTGCAAGTTTGATTGAAATTTGCTTATGTAAAGTTTGACTTAGTAATGCCATTCAAAATTCTAGGGCTGTTTCTGAATTTGGAATAGTTTTTATCAAGTTCTCTTTACTGCAAACTATAAAATTTGAAAGAATGTTCCCCAGACTGCCTTTGACTGCACATTTCAAACTGTTTTAGGTTTAAGAGCTGGTGATTGCGGTGCACAAGCCTGTTACACATTTGTACTGTGATGCAGACTGACCTTCATGCCACCATGCAGGGTGAGGGGTAACGGTGTGTGGGACCCTTCCTGGGAGCCGTTTGCTACATTGGGATGACTGACAGTAACTCCATACAGAGACATTTCTGCAATCAGAAACCAAATGTCACAGCACACAGTCAGTGGTCCCTCCAAGATGGCCTCACTATGACGGTGTTCCCATGGCCTCACCAGGATGGTGTTATCATGACCTCACCATCAGACTCAGGTAAGGCTGCTGCTCTCTAGAGCTAGATGCTAAAGTCATTCTGTGTTTCTTCTTTGCTATGTTCCTTCTTTGAATGGCAGGTCGGATTGGTGCTCTGTGACAGGTCTGTGAACAAAGGGTGCACTCTGACACATACAAACACAGGGACACTCTGGGATTCCAGTGTTAGAGGCTGGAAGAGCTCACATTGACTGAGAGGCCGCCATGGCAGCATTTAGCAGAGGAATTACAGTTGTTACTCTTCAGGGTGTATTTTACTTTGCCTGGGAAAGTTAATGTGTTTCACAGTTGCTACCAGGAAAGGACGTGGGCCCTGGGAGATCTTTGCTCAACAATAGCTGTCTTATGAAACAGTCATTGGCTTTATGACTACCTAAGGGACCATTAAAGGGCTTAAAAAAATACACAGAGCTGGCGTGAAAGTGCCTTTTCTCCCTGCCATCCAGAAGGGAACAGATAAGGATGCACAGATCTGGGATCTGTCCCTGAATGACATCACTAATTAATATCAAAGGAGGCATGAGAAGGCACCATGGAGCAGTGAACCTCAGTGGCTACAAAAGACAGCTGGTCCCTTCACTGACCATCCACTTGTTGTGGTCAGGACTGTTTAAAGGTTGTTCCCTTTAATGCCACCTGAATTTTGGGAGTGATGCATAAGTAATTACCCCCCCTTCCTCCCTATTCTCTCTTTCCTTTGAATTGCTGCCAGAGTAACTAGAGTCATGTAACTTTAGACCTGGGAGCCCAGGGAGGGAGGCAAGAATGCTGATGAGGCAAGCATGGGAGAGGCTTAGCATGCAACCTCTGAACAGCACTCTGTGGCTGGGCCCACACGTCCACGTCCACGTCCACCTCCACTGTGTATTAGTTGGTGCTGGCAGAAGCTTATGTTGGAAGGGCTGATACTTTCCATGCCCCACAGAGCAAGATAAAACCCCAGTAAAGGGGTGTTGGTTTAATTTAGAAAGCCTTTGGGTTTTATTAGATACCAAACAGATCATGCCATTTACAAGTCCTGTGACACTTAAAGATGTTAGCAATGATTTCTTTTTTTAACATGCAGGACAAGGTCTGTGAGAAGCACCTAATAGGACAAGCCCCAGGCTTCGACAGCAAGAGACATTTGCAAATAATAACCCTTGTGTCTGCCACCTGTAGTTTCTTCCTTTCTTTGTAATGTTGAGTCCTAACATTCATCATGTGGCATCATCTTTTTGCCTTTAGAATACTATTATTATAATTCTATGTATTATTGAGACAAGAAGTGGATGAAAGACTAAGCAGAATTGTTACTCCCAAACCTTTTGGCTTTTGTTTTGAACTTTAGCATTTGTATATGTGACATTTGGTGACCTCATTCAGGACGGAGTGGTGACAATATCCCACAGTTTTGAATCTGAAAGCTCAAAATATTCAAGTGTTTTGGGTTAGAAAACAGAACACATCCTGTGGATCTCCCCATATTCTGCAAGATAGAGTACATTTATAGTGTGTATCAGTAGGCACAGCCATTCTCTTCCTTGACAACAAAACTAATGATATTCACAGGAAAGTCACTCCCTCTTCTGCTACGTCAGAGCCAGGTTCTGTTCCTTTGCTCTGACCCCCCCAAATAAGCAACAGCACTGAGTCTGTTATATCGACACTCAGTATAAACCAGTGCTGGGTCGTGATGGCGCACACCTTTAGTCCCAGCACTTGGGAGGCAGAGGCAGGCGGGTCTCTATGACAAATGTGTGTGTGTGTGTGTGTGTGTGTGTGTGTGTGTGTGTGTGTAAAAACTGGTGTATTGAGTCCACGCTGGCATTAAGTGCTACTCATGGTAATGGAACACTAGAGCATTTGCACGCTGTGATGGACACATGATTGGCCATGGACAAGAAGACAATATTTGTTCTTTTACATTATCCATGAAGGAAAATACACAGGAAGAATGGTAAGCAAGAGCTACCAGAAGAAACATGTGTTGGTAACTTTCCAAGGCTCCTTGATAGAAATGAGAATTCATTGACGGTGACTTGCAAAGCCTAAGATGCCAATTGGCAATGCTGTTCTCAGGATCCCAGGCAGCAGAACACGAGAACTACAGTCCACATGGGCTTTTAAAATCTCTGATCACGAATCTCCCTGAGTGAAATTTGGGGCTCATATGCTTCATTGGAAATGAAGCAGACTTTAGGAGGTCTGGTTTCAAGGGTGCTCCGAAAGCTGAATATTAAATCCTTATTTGTTCCAGAAAGTGCTGGCAACTTGGTACAGCAGATTTGATCAGCACCATACGTCTGACCTGTCTCGGTAACGGTGTCGTGAATGTGACTAGGCTACAAAGCAGCTTGTGTTCGTGAGGGAAGTGACAGGCAGGGGAAGAAGAAGCTGACAACCCTGAAACTGTTGCTAATTGTCATGGGGGGGGGGAGGACACTTGCAAAGCAGCATGTTGGCTGGAAGAAGGGATTGATCAGCAGGACTGGCAGGAAGAACGGAGGCTTGTGACAGAGGAGATCGTGATCTAGAGAAACCCAGATCAAAGAAGACACATGAAGCCCCAAGAGAAATCGATTCACTTTTCCTACACAGGACAAGTAGGGAGCCCAAAGGAACCTTTTGTGGGGATTCTGGGCAGGACTCTGTTTTGGGGGCACTGAGCTGTGAACTAGATGGAAACTTTTAGAAGTTAGAGGCAAGCTTGCTTCCTCTCCTTGAAAGATTAAGAGCATTTCCTTAGGTTCTGGATTGAAAGAAATAACCCATTCTCCTCCTTCCCCAAACTGGCCCCTAGTAGAAGTCTAGGGAGCACATGTGTTCCCGGGGTACAACCCTCTCTTTAATTGGCAATTTCCGTGTATTCAGGGTGAAAAGCAGATTTAGTGGAAGATTGTTATCATGCACGTGTTTCACGGGTGTTGGTGCGGCTGAGGTTGACTAGACATTTCCAACATAGGCCTGTGAGGGGAAGGACAGTAGAGAGGTGTTTGCTGGCTTTGGTAAGCGCTAGCTTCCCAAAGCAGAGGGAAAGACAGCTTTGAACCCGCAGAAGATGCCCTCTGCTGCCCAGAGGAAGCCAGTGGAGGGTAGAAATATTTTGAAGAGTTTATCATCTGAGTCCCCTTCTTCCCCAGGTCACAGGGTCTTAGTCCTAGAGGGAAACGTTGGTTCTCTGAGAGTCCCAGCATGCTTTGGTGTGTGTGGCAGATAATTCTAGTTTCAACTTCTCAAGATCTTGAATCACCTAGGGGACAAACCCATGGGCATGTCTGAGAGGAAGTTGTAATTGAGGTGGGGAGACTCGCCCTAACTGGTGGGTCTGACTGAATACAAAGGAAGAAGAGAGTTGAGCACCAACATCCAACTCTCTCCACTTCCTGTCTGTGGACACATGTGACTAACTGGCTCACATTTCTGCCACCATGACTTCCCCACCATGAGAGACTGTACCCTTAAACGGTGAGCCAAAATAAACCGGTCTGTGGTTGTTTAAATGAGAATGGGCTCCATGGGCTCATCTGTTTGAATGTTTGGTTCCCAGTTAATAGAACTGTTTGGGAAGAATTAGGAGGTGTGGCCTTGCTGGAGGAGGTGAGTCACTGGGATGTGCTTTGCTTGTTCTCTCTCTCTCTCTCTCTCTCTCTCTCTCTCTCTCTCTCTCTCTTTCCTGCCAGTCAGGACATAGGGCTCTCAGCTACTGCTCTAGCACCATGCCTGTCTACTGTGGATGATTGATTAATAAATAAAGTGCTGACTGACCAGTAGCCCAGCAGGAAGTATAGGTGGGACAAGCAAAGAAGAGAATTTTGGGAAATAGAAGGCTATTTGTGAAGTATGATATAAGATACTGGTAAGCCACGAGCCATGTGGCAAGGTATAGATTTATAGAAATGGGTTAATTTTTTAATTATATTTGTGTTTTAATTTTACATATCAGCCATGGGTTCCCCTGTCCACCCCCCTCCCGCACCCGCCTTCCCCCCAGCCCCTCCCCTCCATTCCCATCTCCTCTAGGGCATTCAGTACAGGCAGGTCCAGTCCCCTCCTTCCAGGCTGAGCAAAGTGTCCCTGTGTAAGCCCAAGGTCCCAAACAGCCAGCTCATGCACTAAGAACAGGTCCGGATCCCACTGCCTGGGGGCCTCCCAAACTGTTCAAGCTATTCAATTGTCTCACTTATCCAGAGGGCCTGATCCAGCTGGGGGCTCCACAGCTTTTGGTTCACAATTCATGTGTTTCCATTAGTTTGGCTATTTGTCCCTGTGCTTTTCCAATCTTGGTCTCAACAATTCACACTCTTACAGACCCTCCTCTTTCTCGACAATTGGAGTCCTGGAGCTCCACCTGGGGCCTGGCTGAGGATCTCTGCATCCACTTCCATCAGTTATTGGATGAGAGTTCCAGCATGACTGTTGGGTGTTTGGCCATCTGATCACCAGACTAGGTCAGTTCAGGCTTTCTCTCGGCCATTGCCAGTAGTCTACAGTGGATGTATCATTGTGGATTTCTGGGGACCTCTCTAGCATTTTGCTGTTCTCATGTGGTCATCATTTATCATGGTCTGTTATTCCTTGTTAGCCCTTTCTGTTCTGGATCCAGCTGGGATCTCCTGCTCCCCTAAGCTCTCTTTCCCTTGAACCTTGCCCTTCATTACCCCAACTCACGTCCAGGCTGTTCATGTAGATCTCATCCATTCATCCACTTCTCTGTCATTGGGTGATCCCTGTGTCTTTCTTAGGGTCCCGTTTTCTATCTAGGTAGCCTCCGTGGAGTTGTGAGTAGCAGTCTAGTCATCTTTGTTTTACATCTAGTATCCTCGTATGAGTGAGTACATACCATGTTTGTCTTTCTGAGTCTAGGTTACCTCACTCAGGATACTAGACTGCTACTCAGGGGTCAGAAATGGGTTAATTTAAGATATAAGAACTAGATCGCAAGAAGCCTACCACAGCCATACAGTTTATAAGTAATATGAGCTTCTGAGTGCTTATTTTATAAGTGGGCTGAGGGACTGCAGGGGCTTGGTGGGACCCGGAGAGAAACTCTCCAGCTACACCTGTCTGCTTCCTGCTGTGCTTATCACAAGTCATCTGAAGCTGCAAGCAAGCCCCCATTGAAATACTTTCTTTTATTAGAATTGCCTTGGTCATGGTGTCTCTTCACAGCAACAGAACAGTAACTAAGACACCCTCCTTGCTTAACTGTTTTAGCAAG
The DNA here is from genome assembly GCF_903995425.1 of Onychomys torridus. Lineage (NCBI taxonomy): Eukaryota > Metazoa > Chordata > Mammalia > Rodentia > Cricetidae > Onychomys > Onychomys torridus. Next base: position 53,483,771 of record NC_050459.1, read on the forward strand.
TCTTTTGTCACAACAATGAACAAGTCACTAGTTATGATCACTCAGAAAAGCACTATATATTAAATGATATAATGGCCCCGTCCATAGGACTAAGCCTGAGTTCAGAGGTACAGTGTGGAGTGGACATAGGCAAAGCTCCTCCGGTACCATGTTTGAGTTAGAATCTGGAAGCCGTATGTGTTGACTTCAAACTACCAGTGGGGGGCTGTGACTTCCTGAGCTGGGGCTGACCTCTAGAGGACTATTATAGACATTCTGCAATGCACATCCTGAGAAAAGAATTTACTCTCTCCATTTCTATGCCCTCCGGTCCCTACACGGCCTTTTGTTCTGGGAGGGGACAGGAACTTTGGAGGCAGGGTTGCACCATTGCTTCTTCAGGTCATCTTCCCAGACATGTCTAAGCCTAGGGATCTTTGCTCTGTTTTGTATATCTTGTTTGGAAAGCTTTTAAGGAATGATTTGGAATTACTGTCTTTCCAGCACATAGAAGAATATAGAGAGTAAGACAATATGAACCACCTATCACCCAGAGTTTTAAAAATTAACAGTTTGCCTCACTGTGTTTTTACAATTGTAGGATGAACTTGCTTATCTGTTTTAGTGAAGGGAAATGCATCAACCATCTAGTTCCAGTGGGCTGCTGGCTGTACACAGTGGCTTCCTTGGAGTCTTCAGACAATGAAAACTGTGAATGTGTATAGAACACCGGGGATGGCTAATCCTGGTAGTCAACTGGAATACCTGGGGAGATGGAGCTTAATTTGAAGAATAGCTTGCCTATAAGCATGTCTATGGGACATTTTCTCAATTGCTGATAGATGCTGGAAGGCCCAGCCCACTGTGGGTGGTCCCATGCCTAGGCAGTTGGGCCTGGGCTGTATAAGAAAGGTTAGCAGAATGCAACCCTGAGAGCAAGCCAGTAAACAGTGTGCTTCCGAAGTCTCAGCTTCAGTTCTTGTCTCCAGGGTTTTCACCTGGAGTTCCTGCCCTGGTGTCTCTGTAAACTGAAATAAATCCTTTCCTCCCTGAAGTTCCTTTTGGTCATGATGTTTATCACAGCAACAGAAAAGAGCTAGGGCAGCACCTAAGTCTCAGATCTCTGCTCAATCCCATGATTGCCAGTAACATGTTCATTCATGATTTAACAAATCTTTTCAAACCGTCATTGTGTATCTTTCTCTACAACTTTGCCAAATGTCCATAGCATGAGTGAGCACTCCAACCCAAACTAAGAGCTCTGGGTCTTCAAATATAGCAGGTGTGGCAACGTGTACCATAACCTACTCCAAAGTTTGCCCAAGAGAAGAATTGAGGTGATATTAATTTTATTTTAATTAAACAACTTTTCAAACATTGTTCAGTGAATTTCAGTGCTCAGAACAGCTAAACTACTGGAGAGCTAAGCATTCATTCCCCACTGTTGTAGAGGCTATGGAAGGGTTTATAAGAAGGCAGCTCTCCTGATCCTTAGTCATGGATTTCCACTTCAGTTCATTTCCACTAAAATGTATTTTAAATGGTTCAAACTTGAAATGCCTGAGGCCAAACTCCATCTCTTTCCATCCAATTATCTCCTCTTTCTGATTCCTCTCAGCAACCCCATTGTTCTCGCCCCACATACCATGATTCTTCCAACCACCCTGATTCAAAGCCTAGGAGCTGTCTCAATTCTCTTGTCTCATTTGCTTTTGAGATCCTGTAATTCCCTAAATTCTAGAGTTGCTCCTAAAGGTAACTCTTGTATCTGTTCATTCTGATCCCACCTCCACTCTTCATGTTGGGATATTTTATACCATTTTGGTTTGACTGTTGCAGCAGGTTTTGCCTCTTACCTTCTTCTAAGCCATTAACCGTATCGGATAAATCTCAAAGGAGGATTTTATGTGATCCTGCTCAGCATAAACTCTTCAGTTCCCAAATCATTTTCCAAAGACAATTTTTTTTTTTACTGTGGAATATCATATTATTGTCTCCCACAATCTTTCTACACCCACCCCTCCAGACACTCACAACTGCTAATTCATGTGTTGTGGGCACAGAGCTCTGTTTACCCTACTTCTCTGATCCTGCCCTCGGCGCTCACTTAATGATACAGGATCTCACTCTGCCTTCCAAAATGGCTTCAAACTCATGGCAATCCTCCTGCCCAGTGCTGGGATTACAGGCATGTGCAACCATGCCCGGATTCTTGTTTAATTAGTTCCTCAGTCTGAATCTTTGTTCCTTTCATCCAGTAGACTAACTAGCCCTCACTGGGTATTTAACACAAGCCAGATGGAAAGATATTGTCTATGGAACAACAGAAAGCAGAATGGTAATGGTGCTCGCTAACGCAGACCTTGCAACTCTCAGAGAAAACAAGAGGAAGCAGGCAACTGGCATGCCAGGCTGAACAGAGACAAAGGCCTCAGCTCCAGGCATGTGGGTATTCCAAACAGGCTTCCCAGGCATGACTTAGTCTTCCTGACAGTTAGCTAGCTGAAGAGGAGGGGAAGATCTCTAGAGCAGAGGGAACCGTGCTTCCCAGACTCCACCCTTGTGTTGGCGCCCACTCCGCATATCTTCTTGACTACACAGGTGGGAGTGCTGTGAGAGCACAGACCCCAAGTCACACAGGTCTGAATTCTACCCGTGACCCCACCACATGCTGCTTGTATGAATGATGGGGCAAAAGGTGTGCAATCTTACTGGGCATCTGTTTCCTCACTTACAAAGATCCCATCTCTATTATCACAAAATCCATTCATCCAATTAATGTTTACAAAGTGTAAGGTCAAGATGCTCTTTGTGGTAATGAGGGGAAGTAAGAGAATGAGAGAAACCCACATATGATGTTAACAGTTTGTTGGGGAGGCAGATGTAGCTAGAGTTTTCCTGGTCCTGCCTAACTCACAGTCAGGACAAATCTCTCTCACCTGCCAGTCCTACAGCAGCTCAGACCCAACCAAGTAAACACACAGAGACTTATATTGCTTACAAACTGTATGGCTGTGGCAGGCTTCTTGCTATCTGTTCTTATATCTTAAATTAACCCATTTCTATTAGTCATAAGTTGCCATGTGGCTCGTGGCTTACCAGTACCTTACATCTCACTTGTCATGGCAGCAGCTGGCAGCGTCTCTCTGCCTCAGCCTTCCACTTCCCAGAATTCTCTTCTCTGCTGGTCCTGCCTATACTTCCTGCCTGGCTACTGGCCAATCAGCATTTTATTTATACAAAGCAATATCCACAGCAGGCAGACAGTAAGAGAGCAAATGTATACATTGTAGAACAAAATGGAAGTTGGTACATTCTCTGGAAAAAATGAACCAGGCAGGGAATATGGAGTGTATGCAAGGAGTTTCCACCCATTCATTGGTTTCTTTATTCAACACATTTATTTATTTATTTACTTATTTATTTTGGTTTTTCGAGACAGGGTTTCTCTGTGTAGCTTTGGTGCCTGTCCTGGAACTCACTCTGTAGACCAGGCTGGCCTCGAACTTACAGAGGTCCACCTGACTCTGCCTCCCGAGTTACTGGGATTAAAGGCGTGCGCCACCTCCGCCTGACTTTTAACACATTTTTAAATGAATGGAATCAAAAGCCTTCCATATGCAGATCCTGTTCCAGGGCTCAGGGATGTAGCAGAGAACATAGAGAGGAGCACTTGCCCTTTCTTCTGGTAGAAGAAAGAGGATAAGAAACAAGGTTTAAGAGAAAGAGGCCTGTTAGGAAGTAGCAATGCTGGTGTCCATGGGTTGGGGGAGTGGGATGAGGAAAATGGATAGATATGGTCTAGTGGAAAAGTGAGAGTTGACTAAAGAGGCGAGGAAAGGTCGGCTCACTTGGAAAACTGCCAGCCAGACTCCAGTTCAGATCCCCAGAAACCATGCACACAGCTAGGCACAGAGAGGTTCACATCCACAACCCCAGCCCATGGGCAAAGGGCTCAGAGACAGGCAGGAAGCACTTTGTGATGCTCAATCTTGATTATCACCTTGATGGGATTTAGAATCGCCAAGGAAACACACCTCTGTCTATGATGGAGTTTCTGGAAAAGTTTGGCTAAGCAGGGAAGGGTGAGCAGCACTGTCCTATGGACTGGGGTGATGCTCTGAACAAAAGCAGAAAGCAAGCTGAGCACCCGAGCTCCCTTCCCTCACCATCCTGACTGCTGATGCCAGGTGACCAGCTGCCTCACACTTGGACCACCATACCTTCCCTTCCATGCCAGGCTGTATCCTTCTTAAGTTGTTCATCAGAATAAACACTGCTTCCCTTACATTGACTGCTTCCTGTCCAGTGTTTGTCCCAGCAATGAGAAAATTGATATATGCTTGAGGGGGCTGAGGAAGGGAAAACTCGAGACGGATAAATGAGAGGGTGTTTGAGCAAGCTCCTGGCACAGTCAGGGTCAAGGAAGCTCAGGCTGGTCAGCTTCCTGTGTGTCACAGTTCCTATGCTCCGGGGCAGGAGGAAGATTGTGTGGTGGCATCCTCCCTCTGGGGAGGGAGACTGGAACTTGTCCACTGCAGTTGCTGGGGTATGTTTGCTTGAATGCATGAGAGAAAGGAGGACACCATACTCAGTCATGGAAACTGCTCCAATCAGCTTCCCTTTCCCCGCCCTTCCAAGGAAGAGATCTTGGCCAAGACACTCTTGTAATCAGAGGGTGGAAGTAGAGGTCTGCACGCTCCACCCACTAGCCAACCGTTCAACACTCGGTGGCTCTTCACCAAGTGTGGCGCCACCTGCTGCAGAATCAGCAGGGACACCGGTGAAATAGAAATGCCTGGACCATAGCCCAGACCCTCTCATGCTGAATTTCTAGGGGGAGAGACTGGGATCATCCTGTAACAGACACGTTTGCTGAGTCCTTGGAAACAAAAATGTAAGCACTGCCGACACTAAAGAAGGTGACCTCTCGTTGACATTTTCCCTAAGCAGCAGATAATTTCTGGCCATGATGTGGTGAATTACAACCACTCTGCAATTTTATGATAATGTGTGCTCATCACCTAGTCAAAGTGCTGCAGTTGAGTTAGACCCCAGCTGGCTCAGATCCCCATGCACATTGTCAGGGGATCGCTTCAGCCAAGGGCCTTTTGCCAAATACCACTCACTTGAACTTTTGCAGCTTGAGGAGAAGTCTGAGGGAACACATACATGCTGTTCCTCTTCTTATTCTAGAAGTTTCCAAAGATGAGTGCAATTCGAGCCATCCAACATTCTTAAAAAGTGTGGGTAACACATCTCTTCAGCTAGACAAATGCAAGAAGCTCACTTTCTTCACACAGCTACAAGTCACAAGTTGACTTTTGGCAACATTTTTTTTCCAAAATGGACCCTTTCTGGCCCATCATCCCATGCCATTGAAATGCCAGCTCCGTGGAGGCAATGTTAGTGTCTTCCATCGATTTCTCCCCAGAGCCTAGAAGAGTATCAAGCACAGTAGTCCTTCAATAAATGAATAAATCCATTTCACTTCCTGAAGTGAAGAGCCAAATTTCCACACATCTCCATCTGTGGAGTATCACTGTTTCCTGTAGTTTGTTTCTCCATTCCTCTCCCCACTAGTTAAATACCCCCTATATAAATCTATGCAGTCTTCACTTCACATATAACTTTCTGGTGACCCCATAAAAAATTGGCAGAAATTCTCGGAAAGGATGATATTGTAATTGGTCTTGAGGGGGATCCATGGAGGGATAAATTTCACATTATTCATGTTTCCAGATGGGCCTTAGTCCCCAGGGCAGTCATTCCAGAACTTTTTCTCAGCATTAAGTTTACTCCAAGAAATATAAATAGTGATTTAGGGCTTGATTGCTCCCACGAAGGGCTCCCCTGTCTTGGTGCAGGGTGGGAAGTAGGGTAGAGGAAAATGCAGCTGGGAAGTAGGGTGGTGGCCTGGGGTCCGCAGGGAAGACCCCGTGTGTGAGCAAGATATTGATCTGCAGTGTTTCTCTAGAGGATGAGAGCTGAGGGTGGGAAGCGGTGGAAGGGGCAGGGGACTAGCTGGATGAGGACTTGTCCCCCTGGCAGGCAGTTCCTGGGGCTATGAGCCTTGGATGCTAGCATGCCAAGGTTGGATTAGATGGCAGTCCATTCCTGTCATTCCCACTAGACAGTCTTTAAACCTCGAGACTAGTGTCCAAGGCTGTACTGACAACCCTGATGATCAGTGAGAATGACAGATATCACAAATTGCCCTCTGATCCCTAAAGCTACTTCCAGGTGGTTAGAGTGTGGTACTGCTGAAGGCATTGTAGCATTATAATATGAATTGTGGTGCTCACTAGACTTAAAAATGTGTGTGTGTGTGTGTGTGTGTGTGTGTGTGTGTGTGTGCGCGCGCGCGCACAGACATGCCTGTATCACAGTGTGTGTGGAAGTCAGAGGACAACTTTTAGGGCTCAGTTTTTGCTTTCCACTTTGTTTTTAAGGCAGGGTCCCATAGCCAGGGTAGCTGTCCCACAAGCTTGTGGGTGATTCCATTCTGCACATTCCATTCCCAAAAAGAGTGCTGGTATTATGATGTGTGCACCCAGCTTTTGTTCTCATTGCATTTTACTTTTAACATTCCAGAGGTCGAACTCAGGTCATCAGGCTTCCACCTGATGATACTCTTAACCTGCTGAGCCATTGTGCTGCCCAGGACTGCCATGGTAATGTGTCTGGGCAGGCTCTGCCCTGGGTGCTGGGGATACAGCATGGACACAAAGCCGAGCATGCTTCATTTTCACTAAGACGTTCTCCATGGCTCAGCCTCCAACTTTGCCTCTTGTCAGACATATCAGGTAGTGCTTCAAAATGACACACTCAAGATAGATAGGACAAGCCGGGTGGTGGTGGCACACGCCTTTAATCCCAGAACTCGGGAGGCAGAGCCAGGTGGGTCTTTGTGAGTTCGAGGCCAGCCCGGTCTATAGAGCAAGATCCAGGACAGGCACCAAAACTACAGAGAGAAACGCTGTCTTGAAAAACAACAACAAAGAAGATAGGTAGGTAGGTAGGTAGGTAGATAGATAGATAGATAGATAGATAGATAGATAGATAGATAGGACAAAATTCATTTTTTTCCAGAGCTCTTAAATCTGGAGTCAGTGGAATCCTGATAATCTAAGGATATAATGATTCAATTCATGAGAGAAAACCATCCAGCGGAACACAGTCTCAATGTCGGATACTTGACTCAACTGGAATTTGATCATGAACCTGGTTAGACTCTAAGTTCTTTTGTGAAAAACTGTGAGGTTGCTGTCCAGCCTCCAAAATGCAGCCCTTGCTTCCTTCCTCCTGTGTGCTGCTGTGTCTTTTACCCTCTGCAGCCAAAGTGTTATCAAAATTCAGCCGATAATTCTCCAACCACTTCCTACAGCCACGGTGAATTCCATCTCCTTACAGCTTCTCCAAGGCTCCTGCTTGTAGGGTTCTCCAGAAGCTTGCTCTGGGCTATACATAGGCCTGGATCTCTTCTCACTCCGTCTTTGCTAGCCTCACCACCCATCACTCAGGGTTCAGCTCAAATAATTCCTTGGCGAATTTCCTGGCTGCACTGTCTTATATAGTTCATACCTTTGCCCACAGTACCTCTTTATCTCTGCAGCTCATTTTGTAGTCTTACAGCAGGACTATCACAGCAATTTATAGTAGTAAACATGTATTGAATGGATGGCTTTGTAGCACATTTTCTAAACACCGTAGGGTTTGGGGGAGATGTCTGTGACTGTTAACATCTGACAGATGGCTTGGCAGCACTTAACACAATACAGTACTTACGAATGTTTATTAAATTAAACGGAACTAAGCACCAGGTCTGTGACTGGGGACCACAGAACCCCCTCTTGGTGCCAGAGAGTGACCCAGGAAGAGGAGTTCTTAGTGGCGCTGGTTAAAATCCCTAGTGTCTGAGTCGAGGCTGGAGCTAAGGGACAGACCACTTGCACAGCTTGCACAAGTCCTGGGATTCGGCCTTCACCGCTGAAAAAAGAAATTGCCGGTGACCTGATGCCATTTCTTGTTTCCTAACTGGAAATGCAGTGTGTGAAGGCTCAGGGGGCGTAATGCCAGCCGGGACAATAAAGAACGACTCACAGGGCCAGGGCTGACAGACAGGTGATGGAAAGGTGATGGCGCAGCTGTCCTGAGCTGGGTGTCATCCAGAGGCTGGCTTCTGCCCTTCTCTAATGTGTTCCGTAGCTACGCTGGCTAGATTGACAGCCTCCCTGTTGAAAACTGACAAGGAGAAAATTAAAGCTGGCTTCTCTTTCTGGTCACACATGAATAACCAACACAGTCTCAGCAGCTGGTTCAAATTCAGATTTCCCTTGTCAGGTTTTTAGCAACTGTGAAGATCAGGTTAACGTCAGTCTCCCTTCCCCATGCTAACTAGGGATGTTGTTTGCATTTCTTTATATGTGTACCCCTCTTCTGTTCCATTGACAGCATAGTATCACAACCACATTCTGTCTTCACAGATGCTCCACACTGGAAAGCCCTCACATATAAATGCAGACATAAAGAGATGCTTTGCATGAGTCCAACCCTCTTCACAACTTAAGGTCAAAGCTTATTTTCTTTTCTCAGGATTCGGTGTCAACAGAAGAAGGGTTGTCAATCACCAGGAATTTGAGCGTTTGCTAATCCTGCGAGAATGGAAAATTCCGAACGCTGCCAAAGAGTCTACTGTCCGTGTGGATTCACTCATGGGTCCTAAAGCGGATGGCGGTTCCACTGCCTCATGGAAAGGAAGACATCAACCCTGGCGTGTTTCCACACCTGTGAACACCTGGCAGTACCGGACCAGTCCTGTCTCCCTCAGCTCCGCCACGTGATCAAGGCTCAGAGCTGCAGCAGACAGATATCCTTCATTCACGTCTTCATGCCTCATCTTGATCCAATGCTCTCACAGAACTGTGAAGGAGAGCCCGGGACCTTCTTTCCAGAGCGGAGGAAAAACCAAGGGGAGAATTAAGAAGCAGGTCCAGCTTTCCCCAGCCAAGCCCCGGGAACATTGCTGCCTGCCCCCTGCATGGGATGAGAATTGAAGAACAGGATGTGAATTCTCCTCCCCTCCAAGACGCTCAGGAGAGAGGCTCTCCTGAGACTCCCAGGGAACTTGTTTTTGACCCAAGGGTCAGGCAATAGCTTACCAGGAATTTTAATTGGCTGCCAAGAAATGGCTAATTCATGTCTTACTTTGACAGAAAGAGCTAAATGTTAAATGAACTTACCAGGGAGATTTTGATCTGGTTTGTTCTCTTGTTTCCATTCTGGTTTTCAGTCTTCCCTTCTCTTCCCTCCTCCTTTTTATTCCTTCTCTTTTCCCTCCTTCCCCCTGTCCTTCCTCCTGTCTCTCCTTTCCCCTTCCCTCTGGCTTCTAACTTCCTTCCTTCCTTCCTTCCTTCCTTCCTTCCTTCCTTCCTTCCTTCCTCCCTCCCTCCCTCCCTCCCTTCTTGTCTGTCCGTCCCCTCCCATCCCCCCTCTCTTCTTCTCTTTTCTTGAACATGACCCTCCAATGCTGAACGCTGACAAGAGGATGGTAACTGACCACACAGAGCCACAGAGAGTCCAAGGAACTGCAAACTCCATCTTGGCTTATCAATCTCTCACGCCAACAAGCATGCTAATCTGCTCCTGCCTAAAATCACCCCGATCCACTTTGTGATGCTGTGGTCACACAAGGCAGGCAGGAATGACTGAAGAGTTAAGATACCGGACCATTTCCTGTCATAGCAGCTGAATGAAAACCAGACCCATTTGCCTTCAGTGTGAGAAAGGGGTGTCCCAAGTCACCAACCTCACTTCCCACCCTGTGGGTGTCAGAGGATGCATCTTTGTCCACTCTTCAGTTTTCTCTGCTCAAACACATACTTTCTCCCCTTACTCCTACTTGACATCAGTCCTATTTATACATATATAGAAATATGTATAATGTAAACTATGTTAAGACTTACAGTTGAATTACCAAGCAGGTAAATCTCTGTAACAAAACTGAGCATTCTCTTTGGAGCTTGTGATACTTAACAGCTGATGCCATCTTGTCACTTGCTCTGCACCTCTGCCTTGTCATTTTATTGTAGCCGTGAAAAGAATGTCCTACCGGGACATTCTTATAATTCCGGCATGGGGTGGTAGAGGTAGGAGAATCTCCAGCTGAAAGCCATCCTGGGCTACATAGCAGGACTCAGTCTCAAAAATGAACAAAAACAAAAGTCAGGGTTTGGAATGTAACTCAGATGGTAAAGTCCCCTGCCTAGCATGCACAGAGCCTTGGGTTCGAGCCTCAGTCCGTCATAAACTGTGCATAGCACTTCACACTTGTAATCCCAGCACTTACTTGGAAGGTGGATGGAGGAGGATCATAAGTGTGGAGTCATCCTCAGCTACAAAGAGTTCTGGGTCAGCCTACAGAACTGTAGAGAGACTTTGTCTGAAAACCCAAAACCAATATAACAACAACCCCCAAAAAACGAAGGCCAGGGTTGTAATTTGGCGACAAAGCCATTGTCTAGCATGAATAAAGCCAGCTTCATGACCTCACTGTGGTCAACCTCCCCTCTGCCCAGGCTGCTGGGGATGTCTTTCTGTATGCTGTGAATGTGTTGCTCTTATTGATTGATAAATAAAATGCTGATTGGCCAGTAGCCAAGCAGGAGGTGTAGTATAGGTGGGATAAGCAGAGAGGAGAATGCTGGGAAGTGGAAGGCTGAGTGAGGAGACGCTGCCAGCTGCCACCATGAGAAGCAAGATGTAAAGCACTGGTAAGCCACAAGTCACATGGCAACTTATAGATGAATAGAAATGGGTTAATTTAAGATATAAGAACTAGATAACAAGAAGTCTGCCATGGCCATACATAAGTAATACAAGTCTCTGTGTATTTATTTGGGTCTGAGTGGCTGTGGGACCAAAAGGGACTGGAGAAAACTCCAGCTACACCAGACAGAAACGAGGAGTCTAACTCCTGGTTGGACACCTGTGTGAGTTCCTCAGGTCTGGCCACAGTTGGACCTGCCCTACCTGGCATGCCTCTCCTAGGCAGACCCGGGGCAGTTGTCCTGCTTTTCAGTCTAGTCCAGAGAGCACAGCCTAGGCCCCACATCTGTACAGATGCACCTGACTGCAGCCCATGCTGGCCCAAGAGGTGCAGCATCCAATGGGGGATTAGGAAGCAGGGAGCAGAGCTCCTCTATCACAGTAGCAGATAAAAGACGACACAGCTACTGTCACTTTGACTCCTTGTTATCTTAATTGGTTTCTCTCACCCTGACAGCTCAGCCCCTCTTCTGGTTCAACTGAGCTCCTGACAGAGCCATGTGAAACATTGTGGGCAATTAAATCTAAGAGGAAGTCAGCCTGGGTTATAAGAGAGTGGGGAGGAAAGAACAAAAAATGCCCTGCCTTCTTCCTGCCTAGAATGCAGATGCAATTCCAGGAGATCAGCAGCTGTGATGGGAACATAACATCAGCAAGGACCAGAGAAACCAAGAAAAAAAAGGCTGGAGGAGTCTGCTGAGCCACCATAATAGCTTTGAAGTAGCGATCTTTGTCTTACTTGTGCCAGAAGTAACTTATATTTTTAATCTAGTTAATTCATTTATTATTATTATTATTATTATTATTATTATTATTATTATTATTGGTGTGTGATGTGCCTGTGTGGTTGTGGGCATGCATGTGTCACAATGTAAGTGTGGAAGTTAGAGAACAACATCCGGGAATTGGTGCTCTTCTCCCACTGAGGGCTCATCAAAGTTGCAGGGCAAGCCCTGCCCCACACTGAGCCATCTCACCAGCCCAGAGAAAGAAATTTCTAATGTTCATTTTTAAGGATACTCGCACATTCTTTGATCCTCTTCTTATCTTAGTTCCTTTCTCATCATTTGGATAAAATGCCCCAACAAAACCAGCTAAGAAGGAAGAATGTCTATTGTGGCTCATAGTTCTGGGGGCACACAGTCTGTCATGGTGGGGAGGGTGGGGCAGCAGCAGGGAACGCATGCTGGCAGAAGCCTGGCTGGTCACATTGCTTCTGTGTTCAGAAATGAGAGTGTGAGCACGAAGTTCAGCCAGGCTCTACATCAGTGGTCCTCAACCCGCTTGATGCTGCGACCCTTCAACACAGTTCATGTTGTGTTGTGGTGACCCCTAACCATAACATTACTTTTGTTACTACTTCATAACTGTAATTTTGTTATTGTCATGAATTGTAATGTAAATACCCGATATTTCTTTAGGCAACCCTTTTGAAAAGGTCCTTTGACACCCAAAGGGTCATGACTGCTCTAAAGCCTCAAGAACTGCCTCTGGTGACTTACTTCCTCCATGGAGGCACCACCTCCTAAGTGGTCTACGACCTTCCCAAACAGTGTCACCAGCACCACCTGGCCACCACATGTCCAATCACGTGAGCCTACAGGGGGCATTTCACATTCAGAACACAACGCCATGAGAAGAAAAATAGCGAAATTCCCCCGTTTTTGCCGGAGCCCCTTTAGCTCATTGCTTTAGCAAATGGAATTCACAGTCATGATCCTAACTGCAAAGGGTTCGATACTCAAGGAATTTCATCCAGACTGACCGTCCCAGCCGCCAGAGCAGTGGGAGAGTGAGATTTTCCCGACGCAGGATGGCAGCCCCTCTGCTGCTGAGGCGAGTGAGACTGACTAAGTTACAGAATCCTAAGCCACAGTGAGTGTTTTCGCACGCGGCGTGGGTAACCAGAGCACCTCTGCTACTTCAGGATGTGATTGATTTAGGCGCGCTGCTGTCCCTGCCAGAAACATTCCTCACTGGCCAATGTAGAGATGTTCTGATCTCCACAGGTGCAGCGGTGTGTGTGTGTGTGTGTGTGTGTGTGTGTGTGTGTGTGTGTGTGCGCGCGTGTATGCCATGGTATATGTATGGTGGTCAAAGGACAACTTGTGGGAGCTGGTTCTCTATTTCTACCATGTGGGGCCTGGGGATCAAACACAGGTTGTCAAGCTTGGCAGTACCTGTTCCATACTCAGCCTCAGCCCCCTGCTCCCTCTCCAAATCCTGACCCTAAGAAAGCCTACCAAGCAACTGCTCCTCCCTCTGAGTTGCTAAAGACTGAGCCTACAGGGTATTTAAGCTCCAGTCCATAGACTCACCATGTGATTTCTTCTCTTTCCCCGAGATCACCTGGGAGTGCATTGCTCAGATTAAAGCTGGCTCTTTACTGTTAATTCGATTTGATCTGGCTTATTGCATGAGTGGAGAAACCTGATACTGGGGGTTCAAAAATACTTATACACTCACTGGGCCATCTCATTGGCTCTTTTCGTTGTTTTCTGTTTTTTTAAACAGTCCATCATCAAACTCTTGACCCTCTAGTTTCAGCCTCCCATGTGAACACCACCAGGATCCAGGTAGCACGATCTCACCAAGGTTAATACAATATGTTTTGTAACACAAATCTTAAAAGGTCATATTAATAAAAAAGACAACCCAGAGCCAGGTATTGAGATGAATGCTGAAAGATCAGAGAAACAGAACAAGCCACAGCCAACCTCACCTGGACAACTCCTCAACCAATCCTGTTTCCACGCATCCTCTGACTTGAATGCCTCTGATACCTCACCCAAAAGTGTCTCCGCTGAACTGCTGCTAAAAAAAGCCTAAAAGCTTAAAAGTCTCTAGTTCTTGGTCCTCAGGCCTTATGTACCTTTCTGTTTCCTGCCTCACTTCCTGAGATTAAAGGCATACGTCTTTCCCAAACAAAGACATGAGATCTCAAGTGCTGGGATTAAAGGTGTGTGCCACCATGCCTGGCTCTGTTTCCAGTGTGGCCTTGAACTCACAGAGACCCAGATGGATCTCTTCCTCTAGAATGCTAAGATTAAGGGTGTGTGCCACCACTGTCTGCCTCTGTGTCTAATCTAGTGGCTGTTCTGTTCTCTGACCCCAGATAAGTTTTATTAGGGTACACAATATATTGGGGGACACAATATATCACCACAATGTTTCGTTGGGTAAAGCTCACTCTCATCATCTAAAAACCTCAAATACAGCACAGAGCCACTACTTCACATTTTATACAAAACATGAATATATTATTACACATTTCCACTAATAGATTGCTATAATTAAACATCTTCTTTACTCTTTTATTATCAGTATTTATAGCCACTCACTGAGAACATGCTATGAGCTGTGTGCTAAGGGAACAACTGTGGATCCAGGCTCATCTGTTTTCCTGACATCAGATGAAGGCAAAGCATTTTTAGCAAGATTATTGCACAGGGAATGCTGGGCCCTCCTTGGTACAATGCATCCCACCAGGTTCATATTCCACAGAAATAATTTTTTCTTGATCATAACCTTAATCATTGGGCGCAGTGGAACCTGGTGGGTCTTTCCTGATGCAGCGTGGTTATCAGGATGCTTCTGGGTTTTCTCAAACTTTCCTTCCCTGATTTTAGCCTCTGTTTATGGATTTTGCTTCCCACCCTTTATATACCCGAACAAACCAAAGTCTTTCCTACAACTGTGGTGTGGTTTGAGCTGGATATTTATCCACTGTTGAGCAAGCAGCCTCCATCATTGTTCTGGATAAACAAGTCATTCACTTATACTCCCCCACCACCTCTAAACCCCTCCTTACCAGGATAAGGTTTCTATTGGAACCTGTGCTCCCTGAATTATAAGATCCTGAATAAATGCCTTTTTGCTTCACAAAAAAGCATATATTAATATTATCATCATGACTGTTGTGAAGACATGAGCGTGGGAGCTGAGAGGGAAATGGGAACTAGGTAGTTTTACTGTGGCAGAAATGCCAGGGAAGGCGTCTCTGCCTAGACCTTAGACATGAGGCATAAATAATGAAAGGCACCAGCCGTGTGGCGTGCTGCGCCTGAAGTGCCCAAGCCTGGGAATGTTGTAGAGCTCTTGCTTAGCATGCTGGAGGTCCTGATCTGGATCCCAGCACCACCCACACCCCCAGGCCCTAACAGAAGGGTGGGCTTCACAGGTTGAAAGGCAGAGACCAGTGGAAAGTGGGGGTAGGGAGGAGGGAGGGAGGGGGTAGGGATAGCCAGATCAATGAGGTTCTGAACAAACAGTTGTAGAAATGTGGAGTTATTGTAAATAAGTGTAGTGCTGTGATAGCAGTGGAACTTTCTAGAAAAGGTAATGTCATGGTACTACCTCCAATTTTACTTTGTATTTTTTAAAAGTTTCCATTGTACATAGTCACCGTATGAGGCATGGCATTGTATTACATAGAGACATTTTCATACATGTATATATTTTACATTATGCATTCTTTATATTCCTGGACATCCCTTTCTTTCCATTCACCCTTCATTTTAGTCCTCTTTGTTCCCTTAGACATTTTTGCAGCAATTTTTATGTTCTATATACATGATGATTTTTTTTCTTTATTATTATGTGTGTTAAATTTTACACATCAGCCATGGGTTCTCCTTTCTTCCCCCCTCCCGCCCCTACCTTCCCCCCAGACCCTCCCCTCCATTCCCATCTCCTCCAGGGCCAAGACACCCCTGGGGATTCATTTAAACCTGGTGAATTCAGTACAGGCAGCTCCAGTCCCCTCCTTCCAGGCTGAGCAAAGTGTCCCTGTATAAGGCCAAGGTTCCAAACAGCCAGCTCATGCACTAAGGACAGGTCCTGGTCCCACAGCCTGGATGCCTCCCAAACAGATCAAGATATTCAATTGTCTCACTTATCCAGAGGGCCTGATCCAGCTGGGGGCTCCACAGCTTTTGGTTCATAATTCATGTGCTTCCATTCGTTTGGCTATTTGTCCCTGTGCTTTTTGCAATCTTGGATTCAACAATTCACGCTCTTGCAGACCCTCCTCTTTCCCGACAATTGGACACCTGGAGCTCCACCTGGGGCCTGGCCGAGGATCTATGCATCCACTTCCATAAGTTATTGGATGAGAGTTCCAAGACGACTGTTAGGGTGTTTGGCCATCTGATCATCAGACTAGGTCAGATCAGGCTTTCTCTCGACCATTGCCAGCAGACTACAGAGGATATATCATTGTGGATTTCTGGGGAACTCTTGAGCACTCTGCCTATTCCTGGTCTCATGTAGTCTTCATTTATCATGGTCTGTTATTCCTCATTCTCCCTTTCTGTTCTTGATCCAGCTGGGATCTCCTGGTCACCTAAGCTTTCTTTCCCTCAATCCTTGCCCTTTACTACTCCCACTGTCGTCCAGGTTGTTCATGTAGATCTCATCCATTCCTCTGTCATTGGGTGATCCCTGGGTCTTTCCTAGGGCCCTGTTTTCTAGGTAGCCTCCCTGGAGTTGTGTAGCAGTCTAGTCATCTTTGTTTTACATCTAGTATCCTACTATGAGTGAGTACATACCATGTTTGTCCTTCTGAGTCTAAGTTACCTCACTCAGGATGATTTTTTCTAGATCCATCCATTTGCCTGCAAACCTCAAGATGTCATTGTTCTTCTCTGCTGAGTAATACTCAATTGTGTATATGTACCATATTTTCTTTATCCATTCTTCAGTTGAAGGGCATCTAGGTTGTTTCCAGGTTCTGGCTATTACAAACAGAGCTGATATAAACATAGCTGAGCAAATGCCCTTGTGGTATGATTGAGCATTCCTTGGGTATATGCCCAAGAGTGGTATAGCTGGGTCTTGGGGGAGATGGATTCCCAGTTTTCTAAGGAAGCACCATATTGATTTCCAAAGTGGCTGTACAGGCTTGCATTCCCACCAGCAGTGGAGGAGAGTTCCCCTTGCTCCACATCCTCTCCAGCATAAGCTGTCTTCTGTGCTTTTGATCTTAGCCATTCTGACAGGTGTAAGGTGGTATCTAAGAGTCGTTTTGATTTGCATTTCCCGGATAATTAGGGATATTGAACAATTCCTTAAATGTCTTTCAGCCATTTGAACTTCCTCTGTGGAGAATTCTCTGTTTAGTTCTATAGCCCATTGCTTAATTGGACTGTTGGGCATTTTGATGTCTAATTTCTTGAGTTCTTTATATATTCTGGATATCAGCCCTCTGTCAGATGTGGGGTTGGTGAAGACCTTTTCCCATTCTGTAGGCTGTCGCTTTGTCTTGTTGACCATGTCCTTTGCTCTACAAAAGCTTCTCAGTTTCAACAGGTCCCATTGATTGATTGTTTCTCTCAGTGTCTGTGCTACTGGTATTATATTTAGAAAGTGATCTCCGGTGCCAGTGCGTTCAAGAGTACTTCCTACTTTCTCTACTATCAGGTTCAGAGTAGCTGGATTTATGTTGAGGTCTTTGATCCACTTGGACTTAACTTTTGTGCACGGTGACAGATATGGATCTATTTGCAGCCTTCTACACATTGACATCCAGTTATGCCAGCACCATTTGTTGAAGATGCTTTCTTTTTTCCATTGTATATTTTTGGCTTCTTTGACAAAAATTATATGTTCATAGGTGTGCGGGTTAATGTCAGGGTCTTCAATTTGATTCCATTGGTCCACATGTCGGTTTTTATGCCAGTGCCAAGCTGTTTTTATTACAGTAGCTCTACAGTAGAGCTTGAGGTCGGGGATTGTGATGCCTCCAGAGGTTGTTTTATTGTACAGGATTCTTTTGGCTATCCTGGGTTTTTTGTTTTTCCATATGAAGTTGAGTATTATTCTTTCCAGATCTGTGAAGAATTGTGTTGGTAATTTGATGGGAATTGCGTTGAATCTGTAGATTGCTTTTGGTAAGATCGCCATTTTTACTATGTTAATCATGCCTATCCATGAGCATGGGAGATCTTTCCATTTTCTGACATCTTCTTCAATTTCTTTTTTCAGGGACTTAAAGTTCTTGTCATATAGGTCCTTCACATACTTAGTTACTATAACCCCAAGGTATTTTATATCATTTGTGGATATTGTAAAAGGTGCTGTATCTCTGATTTCCTTCTCAGCCTATTTGTCTATTGTATATAGAAGGACTACTGATTTTTTTGAGTTGATCTTGTATCCTGCTATGTTGCTGAAGGTTTTTATTAGCTGTATCAGTTCCTTGGTTGAATTTTTGGGGTCACTCATGTATACTAACATGTCATCTGCAAATAGGGAAAGCTTGACTTCTTCCTTTCCAATTTGTATCCCCTTAATCTCTTTATGTTGTCTTATAGCTCTTGCTAGAACTTCAAGTACTATATTGAATAAGTAGGGGGAGAGGGGACAGCCTTGCCTTGTTCCTGATTTTAGTGGTATTGCTTTGAGTTTCTCTCCATTTAATTTGATGTTAGCTGTTGGCTTGCTGTAGATTGCCTTTATTATGTTTAGGTATGTTGCCTGTATTCCTGATCGCTCCAAGACCTTTATCATGAAGGGGTGTTAGATTTTGTCAAATGCCTTTTCTGCATCTAGTGAGATGATCATGTGGTTTTTTTCTTTGAGTTTGTTTATATGATGTATTACATTGACGGACTTTCGTATGTTGAACCACCCTTGCATCCCTGGGATGAAGCTTACTTGATCATGGTGGATAATTGTTTTGATGTGTTCTTGGAGTCTGTTTGCCAGAATTTTATTGAGTATTTTTGCATCAATGTTCATGAGGGAGATCGGTCTGTAGTTCTCTTTCTTTGTTGCATCTTTGTTTGGTTTAGGAATCAGGGTAATTGTAGCCTCATAGAAGGAGTTTGGTAATATACCTTCTGTTTCTATTGTGTGGAACAATTTAAAGAGTATTAGTATTAAGTCTTCTTTGAAGATCTGGAAGAATTCTGCAGTGAAACCATCAGGTCCATGGCTTTTTTTGCTTGGGAGACTTTTAATGACGGATTCTATTTCCTTAGGGGTTATTGGACTATTTAAATGGTTTATCTGGTCTTGATTTAACTTAAGTATGTGGTACCTATCCAGAAAATTATCCATTTCTTTTAGATTTTCCAGTTTTGTGGAGTAGAGGTTTTTGAAGTATGACCTGATGATTTTCTGGATTTCCTCATTGTCTGTTGTTATGTCCCCCTTTTCATTTCTGATTTTGTTAATTTGGATGCTCTCTCTCTGTCTTTTGGTTAGTTTGGATAAAGGCTTGTCTATCTTGTTGATCTTCTCAAAGAACCAACTCTTTGTTTCATTAATCCTTTGTATTGTTGTCTTCATTTCTATTTTATTGATTTGAGCTCTCAATTTGATAATTTCATGGCGTCTGTTCTTCCTGGGAGACTTTGCTTCTTCCTGTTCAAGGGCTTTCAGGTGTGCTGTCAAGTCACTAGCGTGAGATTTCTCCAGCTTCTTTATGTGGGCATTTAGTGCTATGAATTTCCCTCTTAGCACTGCTTTCATAGTGTCCCATAAGTTTGGGTATGTGGTGTATTCATTTTCATTGATCTCTAGGAAGTCTTTAATTTCTTCCTTAACCCATTGGTGATTCAGTTGAGCATCAGTTTCCATGAGATTGTAGGATTTCTGTAGTTTTTTCTGTTGTTGAAATCTAACTTTAAACCATGGTGGTCTGATAGAACACAGGAGGTTATTCCAATTGTTTTGTATCTGTTGAGATTTGCTTTGTGGCCAAGTATGTGGTCGACTTTAGAGAAGGTTCCATGGGGTGTTGAGAAGAAGGTATATTCTTTTTCTGTAGATATCGATTAAGTCCATTTGAGCCATAACATCAGTTAAGTCCATTATGTCTCTGTTAAGTTTCAATTTGGCCGATCTGTACAGAGGTGAAAGTGGGGTGTTGAAGTCTCCCACTATTAGTGTGTGGGGTTTTATATGTGATTTAAGCTTTAGTAATGTTTCTTTTACATATGTGCATGCCCTTGTGTTTGGGGCATAAATGTTCAGAATTGAGACTTCATCTTGGTGGATCTTTCCTGCCATGAGTATGTAATGTCCTTAATCATCTCTTTTGATTGGTTTTAGTTTGAAGTCTATTTTGCTGGATATTAGGATGGCTACACCAGCTTTCTTCTTAAGACCATTTGATTGGAAAGTCTTTCCCCAGCCTTTTATTCTTAGGAGGTGTCTGTCTTTGAATTTGAGGTGAGTTTCTTGTATGCAGCAGAAAGATGGGTTCTGTTTTCGTATCCATTCTGTTAGTCTGTGTCTTTTTATAGGTGAATTAAGTCCATTGATATTAAGGGATATTAATGACCAGTGATTGTTCATTCTTGTTGTCATTTTTATTTTTTGGTGGTAGTGTGTATGTACTTCTCTTCTTTGGGGTTTACTGCTGTGGTGTTATCTATTGCCTGTGTTTTCATGGGTGTATCTGCCTTCCTTAGGTTGGAATTTTCCTTCTAGTGCTTTCTGTAGGGCTGGTTTTGTGGATAAGTTTTGTTTAAATCTGGTTTTGTCTTGGAAGGTCTTGTTCACTCCATCTATGATGATTGAAAGTTCTGCTGGGTATATTAGTCTAGGCTGGCATCCATGGTCTCTTAGTGTCTGCATTATATCTGTCCAGGTCCTTCTGGCTTTCAAAGTCTCCATTGAGAAATCGGGTGTTATTCTGATGGGTTTGCCTTTATAAGTCACTTGGCCTTTTTCCTTTGCTGCCCTTAATATTCTTTCTTTATTCTGTAAGTTTAGTTGTTTGATTATTATGTGGTGAGGGGACTTTTTTGGGGGTCTAGTCTGCTTGGTGTTCTATAGGCTTCTTGTATCTTCATAGGCATTTCCTTCTTTAAGTTGGGAAAGTTTTCTTCTATGATCTTGTTAAATATATTTTCTGTGCCTTTGAGTTAATATTCTTCTCCTTCCTCTATCCCTATTATTCATAGGTTTGGTCTTTTCATGGTGTCCCAAATTTCTTGGACATTTTGGGTTATGACTTTGTTGGTTTTAGTGTTTTCTTTGACTGATGAATCTATTTCTTCTACCGTATCTTCAACACCAGAGATCCTCTCTTCCATCTCTTGCATTCTGTTGATTATACTTGCCTCTGAAGTTCCTGTTTGTTTACTCAGATTTTCTATTTCCAACATTCCTTCTGCTAGTGTCTTCATTTTTTCTATTTCCCTCTTCAGGTCTTGGATTGTCTCCCTTGCTTTTTCATGATTTTCATTCAAGGATTTATTGTTTTCTTCTACTTTAATTGTCCTTTCCTCTAGTTTTTTATAGTGTTCTTCCCATTTTTTGTTTGTCTGTTCCTCTACTTTATTTTTGATTTCTTCTATATAAGGCTCTAGCCTCTTCATGATGTTACTTATAAGATTGTTTTCTTCTTCTTCTTCCATTCCATGATGTTCAGGTCTAGCTGTTGGAGAAGGGCTAGGTTCTGGTGATTCTGTATTGCTCTTTATTTTGTTGTATGTACTTCTGCCTTGACGTCTGCCCATCTCCTCTTGGGTTCGTTCTTGGTCTTATCAGTGTACTTGGTCCAGAGAGAGTTGACAGATTTAGGGAGCCTCTCTCTGGTCCAGATGGAAACTCTGGGCCAGATGGGAGTGCTGGTCCAGATGTTAGTGCTGGCGGGATAGGAGCTGGGGGGCTGGACTCTGAGTCTTGGGAAGTCCCTGGGGTCTCCTTATTTTGCCCAGATGGGAGCTCCTCTTGTCCAGATGGGAGTTGCTCTGGTCTCTGGTCCAGATGGGAGTTCCAGGGCAGGATGGAAGCTTGGGGCTGATCTCTGATTCTCAGGAAGTGGCTGGGGTCTCCAGCAGATGGGTATGGGGGCAGGGTGTGGAGATTGCAGTGTCTGCCTGCATTCTTGGAATAGGGGAGCCTTTCTGCAGGACCTGCCGATTGGCAGGAAACTGGGGCCAAGTTGGTCAGGTCCTCCCGGAGTGGCCTGTGTCCAGCGGTGGCACCCAAGGGCAATTGCCTCTCTGGCTATAACCCCAGGCATTCACCTCTGGTCCAGATGGGAGTTCCAGGGTGGACGGGAGCTGGGGGGTTGGTCTCTGAGTCTCAGGAAGTGACTGGGGTCTCGGGCAAATGGATGTGGGGGCAGGGTGTGGAGACTGCAGTGTCTGCCTGCAGTCTTGGAAAAGGGGAGCCTTCCCGCAGGGCCCGCCAATTGGCAGGAAACTGGGGCCAAGTTGGTCAGGTCCTCCCGGGGTGGCAGTTTCAGATGTTCAGGCCATTATCATCATGGCAGGGAGCATGGCAGCATGCAGGCAGACGTGGTGCTGGAGCTGAAAGTCTTACATCTTACAAGCAACAGGAAATCAACTCAGATACATGATGATTTTATGTATCTATAAAAACATCTAGGACCCTCGTGTGAGAGAAAACATGTGATGTTGATCTTTTTTGAGACAGGCTCCATTTGCCCACTCTAAGTACCTCCAGTTGCATCCATTTTCTGAAAATGAAATAATTTTGTTCTTCCTTATGGCTAACAAAAGAATACCCTGCCCCGTGTGTGTGTGTGTGTGTGTGTGTGTGTGTGTGTGTGTGTGTGATATTTTCTTTATCCATTCCTACACTGTCTCCATAGCTTAGCTATTGTGAATTGTACTGCAGTAAACACTGATGTGTCAGCTGGGCGGTGGCGGTGCACGCCTTTAATCCCAGCACTTGGGAGGCAGAGGTAGGCAGATCTCTGTGAGTTCGAGGCCAGCCTGGGCTACCAAGTGAGTTCCAGAAAGGCGCAAAGCTACTCAGAGAAACCCTGTCTTGAAAAACCAAAAAACGAACCAACCAAACAAACAAACAAAAAACCCAAAAAAACCACTGATGTGTCAGGGTATCTATAGCTCTGTGATACCTGGAACCCACTGGTGACACACCCAGGAGTGATACAGCTGATCATATGATTTTAGGAACCCTACACTGACTACCACAGTGGCCAAACTCCTTTGCATTCCCAGCAGCAGTGTGTGAAGGATTCCCTTTCCTCCACATCCTTGCCAGCATCGGTTGCTATTTGTTTGACAACTTGCCTTTTTGGAAAAACACACTGTGGAGAGCAGAGTCCCGGTTAGAAGTCTGAGGCAATAGCCAGGAAAAGATGCCTTCAGGTTGCATGCAAGTTGGCAGCAGAGGAAGGCACCATGAGTTTTAAATATACCTGGGTGTGTGTTGAAGGAGAGCTGTTGGAAACTGTGGCTAGAGGGCAACTGGGTTCCCACATGGCCAAGAAAGTGCTGCTATCATTATTTCTGAAGCTCAGTGGGCGACTTGGTCATTTGAAGGCACCATCAACTGATCTGTGTTGTGGTTTGAACATGAATGTCCCCTGTAGGCTCAAGTGTTTGAACCCCTGATGCCCAGCTAGTGTGCTGTTTCGGAAGGGAGCCCTGAGGTTTTATTGCTCATCCCCACTTCTAGATTGTTGGCTTTTTTCCTGACTGCAGGCGCGTCCTGACTAGCCACACCCAGCTCATGCTGCCCTGCCCACCCCACTTCCCTGCCCGTTCGCTTTGAACTGTAAACCAACATCAACTCTTCCTCCTTGAAGGTGGTTCTTGTCGGGTACTTGCTCACAGCACAAGAAACACAGCTTATACAGCCTGCTGTGATATTTGCCAGAGAAAGCAAAGGAGCCAAGAGGCCAAACACCGAGAGTCTAAATATTAAGCCCGAGGGGTCCAGCCCCTTCTTTCAAGCAAGCGACTATAGCACCTGCCTTCTTTGGCTGTGCTGAAGCGATCTCTTTCTGGTGTCTTTAGCTCCAGGCTCCTTTTGTTCCAAATCATATTACCAGGATTTGGCTTACGTAGGACTTAGCATGAATCATTCTTGTGGGACCAGGAGGGTAATGAATGTTAATTAGTTTGCTAAGTATCCTCTGAAACTAGAGGATATTTGGTTGTAACTAGCCAGCTGAGGTAATGATCTATTTATTATTCATGAATCTTATTACATGATCCACCTGGGCATTCAGGACTAGTTAGCTCAGATAAATGAGTGTAAGGGTACCAGCCAAAGACAACATCACCATTTATGCCCTGCAGCTTCCTACTTGGAGGGCTCTGGGCTCCATCTCTTTTGGTGTAAATTGGTTTCCCTATCTGGAAGCACATATACAACTGGTCCATCATACAATGTTGATAAATCGTTCAGTCTGTATTTGTCTGGGTTTCAAGAAATGGTGACCACAACAGGGACTCTTGGTGCCAACGACCGGTTCACACAAGTTGTCTTCTAGAGAGTTTGTCTATATTACTTAATTCACTTTTTTTTTTTAGCTTCAGATCGTGGGGAAATGGAATGCTCGACTCTACCAGGGAAAATCAGATTCTTTCCCCAAAAGTAAAACTGGAGCCAGCTGTGCACAGTGGTTCATGTCTGTAATCTCAGAACTTGGGATGCAGAGGCAGGAGGATCTCTATGAGTTTGAAGTTGGGTTAATATACATAGAGTTCTATGCCAGTGTTACATAGTGAGACCATAACAGAGAGAGAGAGAGAGACAGAGAGAGAGAGAGAGAGAGAGAGAGAGAGAGAGAGAGAGAGAGAGAGAGAAACAAGCCTGTCTTTATCTATGTACTCATGGTTGGACCCATTAGCTGTAGTTCAGCCACAGTCTTGCTTCTGACAGACAAGCAGAGACATCCGGGGTCTAGTACCTGAAATGGAGCTGCAAAGAAAGGGGAGGAGACTGACCAAGATGGCCTCTCGGTTGGAATGGGGCTAAGGGTGGAGGTTGGGGGTACTGGAGGGGCTCAGCAATTAAGAGCACTCTCTGATCTTGCAGAAGACCTGGGTTCTATTCCCAGTACCTACAGGGCAGCTCATGACCATCTGTAACTTTAGTTTCAGGGGATCCAACATCCTCTTTTTACCTCACTGGGCATTTGATAGTTTGAATGTAATTGGCCCCCATAAGTTCACAGGGAGTGGCACTATTAGGAGGTGTGTCCTTGTTGGAGTAGGTGTAGCTTTGTTAGAGGAAGTGTGTCACTGAAGGGGTGGGCGATGAGGTCTCCTATGCTCAAGCTATGCCCAGTGTGACAGCTCGCTTCCTGTTGACTGCAAATCTAGATGTAGGACCCTCAGCTCTTTCCCCAGCACCATGTCTGCCTGCACTCTGCCATGTCCTGCCATGATGATAATAGACTCTGAAACTGTAAGATACAGCTCCAATGAAATGTTCTCCTTCATAGGAGTTGCCATGGTGAACTCAATAGGAACCCTAAGACAGGGCACCAGGCATGCATGTGATACACAGGCATGCAGGCACAGAGTGATACACATTAAATAAAAACAAATGAATAATTCTTTTAAAAAAGAGCCTCGGGTTGGATATGATGGTGCACACCTGTGGCACTCATCCACTTGACGTGAAAGCAGGAAAATCTACAGTTTCTGACTAGCCTGGGCTACATAGTTAGATCCCCCCCCTTTCCTTTCTCCACTCTGCACATAAGCATTTTGGGATACTCTCATCTCCAGCCCATAAGCCCTGACAGCATTCTTGCCCATGACAACACTGCTGTATCTATCTTTATATCAAACTCCTTGTGTGCTTACCCAGGGATCAGCTGCTTTCTGTCACTTGTCCCAAGAGTCTGAACATGACTCTATATCTCTTGTCCTGTATCTCCAGGGGATGTTGTTGATCATCAGGGTTGGAAAGGGGCATGCAGACAAGAATGACACTATCACCACTGTGGTGGAAAGAATCTAAGAGCACCCCTTCTAGAAGACACCATAGTCTATTTGTATATAAAGGGAAGTTCTGTCCATCCCACAGACCCAGGAAAGCTCCTTATTTTTAGAGACAAAATGGCCTTTTTCTGTCCTACTCAAAAAGAGCTCTCCCCAAGGTACAGACAGGAGAATTTTCTGTTCGAAGGACAATTTCAAAACTAACTAAGCTGCTCTGGATAACCCAGGGCTGGACTGTCCCTCAGTGTCCCTCAGGAAAACTCTCTGAGCGTGACCAGACAGAACCAGCACCACTGCATCTCTCCTGATGAGTGGGTGGTGCTCCTGGTTCTTGAATGGTTAGCAACAGGAGAGGCAATGCCCCTCCATCTCTTCCTGTTCATAGCTGTCACCTAGAGGACTGTGCAAGAAGCAGCCCGTCAAGATGACAGAAAGTATTAACTGCAAAGGAGGAAGGAGTCACGAGTGACTTCATGGCCAGCCTGGGTGCGAGGAAAGCAAGCAAGACAAAAATAAAAGCAAGCCAGCAGAAAGGCCGGCCGCTGAGGTGGCTTGGAACAGGAAACCAGAGCTGTGCGTGCAGCGCACCAACGTGATGAACAGAGACCGAAGGCTGGACCGGAAGACTGGGTCTCCTCGCTCACAGGATGTGAATTTGTTTGTGTCCAACTTAAAGTGTGTAATTCTCTTGAATGTTCAGCCGGGTAGATTCTCTGCTTATACAAATGAAAATTCTAAAAGCTGGTCAGGCCCCATAGTTAAGACCCTTGTGCTGCTTGGGATGTAGATATTACCGCAATCGGAAGGCCCCATCTTCCCGTCATATACACGAATATGAGAGTTGGATCTGAATCATCTCTGTGGGACAGTGTTCCCTCTCTCCCTCCCCTCCCCTCCTCTCTCCCTTTCTTTCCCCTCTCCCCTCCCCTCCTCTTCCTTTTCTTTGTTTGAGAAGGGTGTCATGTATTCCAGTCTGTCCCCAAACTCCATAAATAGCCAAAGATGACCTTGAGCTTCTGATCCTCCTGCCTCCACCTCCCGAATGCTAAGATCACATGCATGTACTGTCACACCCTGCTTTGTCCTAGGCCTCAAACTCAGGGCTTTGTACATGCCAGGCGAACACCCCACCACTTAAGCTACATTCCCAATTCAGGGCTGCCTTTCAATATTCTAGTGGTCGCTCTACTCTGTAAAACGTAAGGCAGAGGCACATCTCTGACCTGGTGCCTCCAGTCTGGTGCCCATCCTATCTTGGGGCACAGGAAACCACTGTCACCCTTTAATTACAGTCTCTGGAAGAAGAGACTGAATCCCCTCGGATTTGGAGAAAGCCTTCTTCTTTTTTTTTTTAATCTTATTAACAATAACGTATCCCAGCACTGCAGTAATTACAGGTCTATTCCTGAAGCAATCAAATTGCTTATTTGCAAGAAAGACTGTTTCCTTTCCCTAATGAATGCTCACAGTCCTCCAGAGCCTGGAGGTGATGTGTGTGAATGCCCCACTGTAACAATGAAAAGCAATTACAAATAAATGACACAGGGGCTGCTCTGTTCTTAAAAATCACCGCGTGATCCGTTTGAGAGACACGCATGGAGATGGGACTCGGGAGATTTTGTTTTAATTATTCTGCCCGAAGGAAAATGTTACTTTGTTCTTTGCTGGCACCATCCTACAGAGAAGCTTAAAGAGACTTGGAAAGCATCGAGTCTATTAATCTTTCTCAAACCACACTGGCAGATACGGGTACCCGAGGATTTTCGGAGGGGTGGGGGCGTGTGCAGACTGAGGCGCAGATAGAACGTGTTTCTGTTCTCAGTGGGATGGTTAAAGGCTCGTTATCATCGCAGCCCACGGCTCTGTCTCTACGGAACTGCTGTGACAATGGTTTGCATTTGAAACTCCACTGGATGAACAGAGGGTTTGAAGGGGAATTTAATTTTCTTAGCTGCCACCTTCATCACGTGGTTCTTAAGTGAGGCTTGTGAGTGTGCCCAGAAGTGTTTGGAGGATGCCTTGGTTTGGGGTCAGCTGACAGGATGGGAAGGTGGGTAAGCAAAGGGTATTTCATTTCAGCCACTTCAAAATGGACTCACTGTCCCATCCTGCAGGTCGGTATCATCTGTGAGCTAGAGCCAGACGAGGCTGTAGTTCTGTCAGCCTAGGATGCCGTTGGAATAAAACCTTTCAGACTGTAAATGAAGGCCTGGTTTTGAGTTGGTACCTGATGCCATTTGAAGTCCACCATTGCCTAGATGGCAGTTTACAGCTAATTGTCACCAAGGACCACAGTACAGACCACCAGGAAGTCCCTCAGAGAACATATTGAAAAAACAACTTCTTACTATTTGTTAATGAGGGGAAAAGTTGAAGGTGAATTCATTCATAATTCCTGAATGAGAGGCTGCCATTTTGGAACTCCCAACATGATGAATGAGAGTCCCCAGGAGCCAAGGGATTTATGTTTATATTTATGGCAACCTATGTTGTCCATTCTTCCTAGCTGGCTTTCTTGATGCTTATAACTTCTACTGCTGCATTTCCTTGTATGACTCTGACCCACCTAACAGTCATCAGAAGTTAGCAGAACACCACCACCCCCAACACACACACACACACACACACACACACAAAACCATAGGAGGCTTGTTTCTACTTATTTTGGGGATGTGTGTGTGGTGGGAAGTGAACTCAGAAGTTGTTTGCAAGAATTTCTATAATTTCACACCACATCCTTTGACAGGTTCAGGTAAATTAACAAATCACACCAAGAGAAACTTCTGCAAGCTCCATAAAGAAAGCACTCAACTGCCTGGGTGATGAGCAAATCAATCTGGTCTTGTCTTAGTGCCTCTCCCTCCCCTTCCCTCCTCTCCCTTTATTTCTGTGTATGCTGAAAATGTCAAATTATAATGCCCTGCTTCCTAGAGTACCCTTGATATAGTAGCACCTTTCCCTGTGTGTCAGTATTTAAAACAGTCACACAAGCATTGGATCTGTTGAACATTTCGGTCCCCATGCTTCTATCCCATGCTCATCTCTGCCATTCAGGCAGCTAAAGTGCCATTAAAAAAAATAACAGCTTAACACCTGCACTCAGGAGGAAGAGATAGGTGGATCTCTCTGTGAGTCTGAGTCCAGGCACATCCACATATGGAGTTCTAGAATAGCCAGGGATCTGTAGAGAGACCCTCTCTCTCTCAAAAAATAATTATTATTTTTTAAAAAATGAGGAAATTAAAACTCAGGACATAGCTCAGTGGTAGAGTGCTTGCCTGGCATCTCCCCTGCCCTCCTCACCATGGCTGGTTAATTTGGGGGTGTTTTTGACATTATGTGGGCACAACTCAAGTTAAACTCACCACGCAATGTCAGTGTTTCACTAAAAGAAGTATACAATGCATTTAAAATAGGAGTCCATAGGGGCAATACAACTCTGACAAAGAATTAGATGGAATGAAATAGGTCAGGCTCACCTGAAAAACATTAAAAAGAAAGAAACAGTGAGAAACAAAAGAAACATTCCGAACAGGGAATGAAGTCTCTGAAGACAGTGATTCTGTGGAGGTCCCTCTGGGCCTGGAACAATTAGCTGTCAGAAAATGAGAGGCCGGCCTTTGTGCGTCTGGGGTTTGATTGGCATGTAACAGGTAAGAATAATTGACATCTCTTAAGAGACCCTCATTTCCACTCAGCCCTTCTTTTCTCCCCTCTCCCAAGGTGTGTGAGGGGTACGTAATCCAAACCCTAGAAAGTTAAAAATTGGAGTCATGAAGAGCGTGAATATTGGACATCTTGGAAGATATTACTGTTGAAAATTCACCAGATACACTTCCTGGGGTGGTGTATTTTCTATTAAAACACACATACATACATACATACACACACACACACACACACACACACACACACACACACACACACCTAATTTAAAAACAAGAAACAAAACCAAAACTCTCACCTCAAATACAGAAGAGGCAAGGGCTATGTTGTGATTGTGATAATGAAATGTGCCCCATAGGCTCAGGATTTGCACACCTGGTTCCCAGTTGGTAGTTGCTGCTTAGAGAGGTCATGGGACCTTTAGAAGACGGAGCCTTGATGGAGGAAGTAGGTGACTGGAGGAAGATCTGGGGCGTTTAGAACCTGACCTCACTTCCTGTTCCTTCTCTGCTTCCTGGAGCCTAACCACGTGAGCAGTGAGCAGCCACCTTGTTGCAGTAACGCCTGCGCTACCCCCACCCATTCACCATGTCCGAGCCAAAAACAGAGACAAGAGACAGCGGGTCATTCATGTCAGCAGAATGCCGAATGCCGTTTATTGAAGGAGGGAGGAAACCTTAAATACAGGCTTACAGCACAATGGAAGAACGACAGAGGGCAGAAGTTCTTTACCCAATGTTCTATATTCTTGCATCTAAGCCGTTTACACCAAACTCAGGACAAACAAACAAGGAACTTTCCTAAGCATTCAGGAGGGCAGGGAATCAGCATAGGGAGGACATCTGGTCAAGGTCAGCAAGCAGGTAATAGTTACCCAAATTGAGGGTTCCAGGACCCTACACCACCTCACACCCTGGCCACTGTGGTTAGCCCAGTTACCCCATATGATGTGTGGTATCCCCATTAGATTGTGAGCAAACACCAGTTCTTCCCCCTTAATGTTGATTCTTGGCAGGTATTTCCTCACCACAGTAGGACAAGTATAGTTGCTCTATCTCCTAAGGTGGGGTAGGAAAGGAGACACCCCCTCCCCCAATCTCTTTACTGATTAGATCTTTAGGACAAGGTCAACATTGGGAGAAGGTGGCTATGCCTGAATCTTCCTAGTGCTTGAGGGAAAACCTGAGCTGTGAGCTTGGCTGTGAGTGAGGTGTGTGTGTGCCCAGGGGTGTTAGATGTCCTCAGGAAGCAACAGGACAGACAGAGCTGTGGGAGAGCACAGGAGCTTTCTCCTCTTACCCACTGAGAAGATGAGACGCGTTTGTGACCGGATGGGCCTTATTCAGCTGATGAAGGACAATCCGGCAGAGCGTTAATTAAGGAGCCTGAGAAGCAGATCTGTCCTGTGTTTAGTGTAGGAGGAGGAAGGTGTGGGAAAGGTATTTCCCAGGGAGAAGGCAAGACGTTCTTTCTTTGAGGTAGAAGACTTTTAGGAACATTTTGGAATGAAGTTTGTAGTACTGTGTATTTTTAGTAGCCATTGTGAAAACTGGAGGGAGTCACCTTTCCAGGTAGGAGCTGAGCATCCCATGTTGGCTAGATGAAGGTCTCCAGATGCCCAAGTGGGGTCACTTGGCCTAATAGAGGATAAAAGTTGAATGAAGGGGTAGAAGGGAGGCCCGATGAAGCGCGCATCAGCCACTGTCCTTAGCACAAGGTGACTACTCCCTGTAACCCTCCAAAGCTTCCGGGTGGTGCCCTAGTCACATCCACTTTTGTTCTGACCATAGTAATTGAAAGGAACAATGGATGGGAAGAAAGGTGTGTGTTTGGGGGGGGGGGGCTCATGGTTTTAGAAGGTTTCAGTCCATCATAGCAGGAGAGGTCCAGCAGGTTGGTGTAGTCTGTGGCAGTGGGCACGTACGGTGGAGGTTGTTCTGTGGTTCTATAATACAACTCTGCCACTGCGGCAGCCCCGAGCCCTTTGCAGCAACCTTTTCCCCTGTAAGCCTCCTAAGGTTTGCTCAGTCTGTTGTGGTGGTGGAGGTGGAACCCAGGGCCTTTGTATGTGACAGGCAAGTGCTTGGCCAGTGACCTATACATACCTCCAGCCCCAAGAGCATCCTTTGAAGCCATAAGCTTGGAAACTGCTTGATTATCCATAGACAAGGGAGGAGGTAAATTGGTTACTCTCAAAGCATATGGAAAGATCTAAGATACCGAGAACGGTTTTTCTGAGGTAAAAATGTATGCAACTTAAAATTAACCATTAATCATTTTCAAGTGTGCACTCAATACTTCATAGTTTTATCAGTCATCACCTGGGTTGAAGACATGATTTGCTCTGAAAAAGTGCCCCCCCACCTCCCCACCCCCGCCCCCACCATTGCCACTAAGCAATCACTCCCGTTACCTCTGTGAAATGATTTGGTGTTTGTTTGTTTGAGACAGGATTGCACTGTGAGCCCTGGTTGGCGTGGGAATCTCTGTGTTGACCAGGCTGGCCTTGAATTTACAGCTGTCCTTGGGCCTCTACCTCCCCAGTGTTGAGATTATATGCATAGACTACAGCACCATGCTGGGAAATGATTTTTGTGTGTCAGAACAGTATGCACAGTGCTAGCTAGCAAGTTCTGTGTTCTCCAAACCTTCCAAACTAAATCCTGCATGTGCATTCACCTACATACTACAAGGAGGAGTGTGGGCAGAGGTCTAGGTGGAGGCTCTGCCTGTGATTCACTGACTCACTCTCACCTGGACCAACTGTGCCCACCGGCCACATACTTAGCATATGTGAACCTCTACTTCACAGGGGTCAACTTGGACTAATTGTCGTATCCACCACACAGGGACAGAGAGACCACCCAGAGTGACCGGATGCAGTCACTGTCTAGTCTGCCTCTTCTCTGCCTGAAGTTTTAAAGTCAAAATAATGAACAAATGAAACTCCAGTTTAAGGAGAAGGTAATATCTCAGGATAAGGACAGAGGGCTGTTCCACCACAGTGGAGGGAGCCTCTTGCTTAAGCTAGCCAAGGCTGAGGCTCCAGAATTAAGAGGGCCTGCTGTTCTTCCAGAGGATCTGGGTTCACCTCCCCACACCAACATCAGTTGGTGTGTGCACGTGCTTACACATCCAAAATGTTTTTAGAAAGAGAAAAGAAACACATTTTCCAAGGCTTCAGGGAGCATCCTTATTCTTAGTACCATCAACAGAGCCCCAGGCCTGGTGGGTGGGACAGAGGGCCTCTTGTGTGTCAGGCATTTGCCTAGTAAACGATAGTGCCTGTTTGAGCAGTTAACCCGTGTGAACCTTCTCGACAGCGCAGCAGAACTTCTGACTTTAACTGCAAAATTCTGACTCAAAAGATTCATGTGCAGTACCGGTTTTAGGACTTCCCTTTTAAATCAAGAGTGATTTAAATATCTGTGAGGCTGGAACACACAGAGGGGTGGGTGGGGTACGTGATGGAAGGAGGAAGAGAGGGAGGGAAGATGGGCAAGAAGAAGCAGAGCTGAGCTGGACGTGGTGATGCGGTACCTGCAATCTCTGGGCCCTGGAAGCTGAGGCAGAAGGTCCAGCCTGAGCTGCGTAGCAGGCTCCTTCCTTAAAATAACCGAGCACTGGGGGATGGGAGGGTGGGGGGGTAGCTCCGAGGTACAAGACTGCTAAAACGCAGAGTTATGGTTGGCGCACTACTTTAATCCCATCACTCGGGAGGGAGAGGCAGGGGGATCTCTGTGAGTTCGAGGCCAGCCTGGTCTACAGAGCGAGTTCCAGGACAGGCTCCAAAGCTACACAGAGAAACCCTGCATCGAAAAAAAAAACCCCAAAACCAAAACCACATAAAAAGACTGGTAAAACATGAAGAATGCCTTAGGTTTGATGTCCAGCTGCACAAGAGACTCTAAGTTAGGATGAAGGAAAAGAAAAAATGAGGAAATACCAAGAAATCCTTAGCGCAAGAGAGACCCAATGCCTCTGTGACCGGGGGTAGGCTGTATGTGGTTCAAGTTAAAAGAGAGCAAGACATTTCAATCTCACTAAGCAAGAACTAGGAGACGCATCAGTGATCTCAGCTTTGTTTTCTGTTCAGTCCTGATCTACAGTCAGCTCTCACAAAGCTCCCACAAATCCAGTATCAAGCCTGACTTCCCTGAGTGTGGCTTGTAGCCTTCCATGTGACCTTTTTAGGGAGAACCACCCCTGCTGGGTCCCTAGAGACATCTGCAGAAACCACTTACAGAAACCATAGGGGACAATCCCTGAGAAGCGTTTGCCTTTGTATCTGAACCTAAACAGGGCCCTGAGTGGAGTCTGGAAGGCTTGGATGCCATGCATCTGAGAATTCTTAGTGGGGCCTGGAGGTAGATAGAGTCATGCCCTTTCAATTCCTTACCAGAGGGAAATGGGGGTGCAAGTCCCAGACTTGAGGCAGGAAGGAAGCAGTACTGTCCTGAACCTCTGTCATTTCCAAGAAAATATGTTCAAACCCCCAAACTGGCAAACCCCTCAGCAATGAGGTAGAGAACAGAAAATATTTTAAATGTTTTAGGAATGTTTCAGTGTGCTTCTGTTGAGGTGCTGAAGTGATCCACAAAGGGTGAGCTGAGCCGAACATCTTTCAGAATGGCACTTTTGCTTCTGAGAACTTTCTAGAAAAATTAAATGTGCTGTGAAGGATAAATTGCCGTTTGATGGGAATTGTCTTGTTAAAATGTCATCCCTCCTCCCCAGCAACCTACTTCCCATCTCATTAAGCCAGTTGATTGGCTATATCTAGACAATTATGATGGAGATTTACTGCCTTTACATTGGGTTGCTACTGGGAGCCCTGGGTGGGGGAAGGGCAGTCGCACCCCCATCTCTCTCCTGTCCCTTGGAGAGTTGATGATCAAGTCCTCAGCCATGGCGTTAAACACAGCAATAGAGCACTGAGACACAAGAAAGCGTTTCCACTGTAGGTTATGAGCTGAGATATAAAATAAGATTTATTTGCAACAATCTGATAGAGAAAATTGAGTCCTGGGAATTGATGTCCTCCAAAGGCTTTCTCATCACCCTGTAGGATGTGAGTCACACAGCAAAAGAGGAAAGAGTTGGAGGAGGGAAACGCATAAAACTGGAGCCTTGACATTTTCCTGCAGCCACTCTCAAAGATAAAGGAATTGACCAGTTTGTACAGTGTGAAATATGGTCACAATTACAGTCTTTCCTGATCCAGTCTCTGCTCACAGTTGGATACCTTGGGCTTTTAAATTGATGCTATCATTCAGCCTTTTTTTCTCTTTTTAAATGCACTTCTTCTGCAAATGTGGAACCAAATAAACAACCACCTCCCCAAAATAGCATGCTCCTATTCTCCAAAGGTTTAATCCTAGCAAATAATTTCAAATAAATGAGACATAGCATCTAACATTTCTCTTCTTTTTTTCTTAAATTCTCAGAGAAGTACCATCGCCAAGTGAATGTAGTAATATAATACATCCAAGTTAATTTTTTAAGTGCAACGGGAAACAAGAAATGTGTGTTGGCTTGCACTTGCTCAGTATTCATTCAGCAGTCAACACTGTTGCAGTTTTAATGTGCATCTGATGTTGGTAGGCTGCACTCAGGGAAGATACATGTGACTTTTCAGTTTGTATACAATCCAGTTAGTGTTTCCAGAATATTTGCCATGTCTCCATATGTTTGTAAACTGACAGGTATGGGAAATAACTAAGAACAATGTTTGTAAACATGCTAGAGCTTTGTCAGAATGAGGGGCCACTCCTTCCTTGTTGTACTCTTTCCCTTCCTCCCTCCCTCCCTCCCTCCCCCCTCCCTCCCCCCCTTCCTCCCTCCCATGTTTCTCCCCTCTTTCTATATTATTTTTATTTTTGAAAGATGACCTTGCTATATAGCACAGGATAGTCTTGAACTTGACATAGTCTCATTTCTGTCTCCCTGATGCTGTGGGACAAGAGCTAGCTACCATGTCCACCTGAGTTCCTTTTAATAGGCAATGGTCCTCAAGCTACAATACACTAGGTGCCTAAAGCAAGTTTATGTGCTTCATATTTTATGTCCTTCCCAAGATAATTCTGTACTGCATTTACATAGCATGCCTGCTTTGGCCACAGTAATTGTTTTCAAAGTTTTTACAGTCTGTACTCCTCACTTTTATTGGATGCTGAAATTTTGCCCATCACCTATAGCTTTATTCTATAAATAATCAAATGACTGAGTAAAAAAACAACAAAAAAGTAAGCTTTTCTGCCCCCCCGTAGATGGAGACAAGGATTGTGATTGAATCATGACTGCCCGGCTCATCTGTGGCAACTGAGACAAGCTCAATGGATGGCTTTTCTTTTCTTCCCCTGCAAAAGAGTGAGCCTAAGAACTTCCCGGGCATTTCCTGCTCTCCTTGAAATATGTGCAATTCGCCTTCCCGGGAAAATGCAGTCTGTGTTTGTGTAGCCTCTTTAATAGTCCCGACTTGTTAATTTCATCTTTTTGACCAATGACTAATTATGTGGTAAGTGACAGAGTCTGTCTTGTAACCGGGAGAGAGATGGATGTAGTAACAAAGGATTGTGATCCCAACACAGGAGGCAGAAGCAGGCAGAGCTCATGTTCAAGACCAGCCTGGGCTACCTAGGGACATCTTATCCCTAAACCAAAAACAAGCAAGCTAGCAAACAAACAAACATTAAAAAAATATAATTGAATATGGACTTTCCATGAACTGCATTGTTGACTTAAAACTTTTATATCTATATCATATTTCTGTGCACTTTGTTAATTCAATAATGATCAATGCTTGAATCAGACTCTTTAGAACAATTTCCTAACTAAACATTTATGAAAATATTTTGTATCTTGATCATTTGTTTCTAAGTCCAAAGGATGGCTATACATTTATGCAAACAGTCCTTCCTTCCTTCCTTCCTTCCTTCCTTCCTTCCTTCCTTCCTTCCTTTTTTCTTTCCTTCTCTCCTTCCATCCCCCCTTCCTTCTTGTTAGGTTACATTAATTTGAACAAGGTCAAATACTATCAGACTTTAGGTTCAACACCTTAGGCTGGAGCTCAATGGCTGCATCCTTGCTCATTGTGCTGATATCCTGATCTCTAACACCAGCACTTCTCTGTGTGAGAATATTTTAAAATAATGAATGGAGATTCCAGCCAGACATGAAAGGCTGGATTACTAGTTGTTACTTTGTTAGATCATTAAAACTGAGCCTAAAGACAAAACAAAGCCCTTTCTTGTGAAGCAATGACAGTCTCACAGAAAGTTCTGTGTGTCCTTCTCTCGTCCTCCAATTGGGCCTCTTATATAATCATAGCAAAATACAATTAGCCAGGAGCACAAGATAATAAGCCAGCACATTATCCTGGGCTAGCGATGTTAACTAGACCAGAGAGACTCAGTCAGTGTTACTTGTTTTTCTACACTCTCATTTGTGTATCTGTGTTTATAGTTCTGTGAGTCTTTTTTATGGTGTGTTAGAGGTTGACCCTGGGGCCTCAGGTACGCTCAGTAAATGCCCTACTGCTGAGCTACATCTCCTGCCCTGCTTCTAGATAGACTGATCCCACTCAGATCAATTATCACCACCTCAATTAATATTCAGAATAGTACCATTGATATGAAATCCTCCCTGACTGTCACGTTCTATTCACATTATTCCTTCCCTGTCCCTAAACCCCAGCCACCACTAATCAGTTCGCTACCTCCTGAT
Source organism: Onychomys torridus (assembly GCF_903995425.1). Taxonomy (NCBI): domain Eukaryota; kingdom Metazoa; phylum Chordata; class Mammalia; order Rodentia; family Cricetidae; genus Onychomys; species Onychomys torridus. Next base: position 53,520,658 of record NC_050459.1, read on the forward strand.
TTTTTTTGTATTTTGAGGCAAGTCCTCAAGTAGTTGAGCCTGGACTTGAGGTTCTGAGTCTCTTGATGAGATGTATAGTGTATACCAGTGTGCTTGGCTTTATTGGGTTTTCTGTATTTTATTTTCTGAGATGATTGCCACACTTTTGAAATTTCAAGGATGTTAGGTAAATGGAATCATACAGTATATGTTGTAGTATGAGGGTGTTTTCCCCAAAAGTTTTTGTACTAGAAACTTTTTTTTAAACATTTTTCTTCGCTGGGTGGTGGTGGCGCACGCCTTTAGTCCCAGAACTTGGGAGGCAGAGGCAGGCGGATCTCTGTGAGGCCAGCCTGAGCTGCAGATTGAGTTCCAGGAAGGGGACAAAGCAAAATGGAGAAATCCTGTCTTGAAAAACAAAACAAAAATCCTTTTTTTCTTTTATTGAAAGCAGATTTTTTTCCATACAGTATGTTCTGATTACAGTTTCCCCTCCTCCAGCTCCTCCCAGCTCCTCCAGCTCCTCCCAGCTTCTCCAGCTCCTCCAGCTCCTCCCAGCTCCTTCAGCTCCTCCAGCTCCTCCAGCTCCTCCCAGCTCCTCCAGCTCCTCCCAGCTCCTCCAGCTCCTCCCAGCTCCTCCAGCTCCTCCCAGCTCCTCCAGCTCCTTCAGCTCCTCCCAGCTCCTCCAGCTCCTCCAGCTCCTCCCAGCTCCTCCAGCTCCTTCAGCTCCTCCCAGCTCCTCCAGCTCCTTCCAGCTCCTCCCCCACCCCTCCCATCTGAACCCACACCCTTTCTTTCTCTCTTTAGGAAACAAACATGCATATAAAAAAATAAGGGCAAAATTAAATTAAATTAAACTAAACTAAACCAGAAAAATGGGTAGGGCAAAACAAACAAACAGAAGAAAAAGAGCTAAAGAAAAACACAAGAAACACATCTAGATGCAGAGACACACACATTCCCAAACACAGGACACCCATAAAAACACAAAACCAGAAGCTATAAGGACCTATAAGGGGAAAAGAGTCTCGACACAATGTTCTGAGACAAAGAACCTCCAAGGAAGCCATAGAGTTCATTTTGTTGGCCATCTACTGCTGGGCGTGGGGCCTGCCCTTCAGAATGGTCGTATCTCCAGTGAGACTCTATTAGAGAAAATGAATTTTTCATTTGTAAGTGGTTAACAGTTGGAGATGACTTCTGGTTAGGGTGGGGCTTGTGCCCACCTCCACTCTCAGCTCTGGGCCCCTGTCTGGTGCAGGCCCTGTGCATGCTGCACAGTCTGAGTTCATGTGTGCATTGGTCCTGCTGTGTTTAGAAGCCTTGTTTCCTTGGTGTCTTCCATCCCTTCTGGCACTTACACTCTTTCCACCTCTTCTTCCTCAGGGGGAGGGATTTGATGGAGACATCCCTTTTAGGATTGAGTGTTCCAGAGTTTCTCACTCTCCACGTATTGTCTAGATGTGGGATATTTGTTCCCACTTGCTGTAGGAGGAAGCTTTTTTAATGTTGTCTGAGCAAGGCACTGATCTATGAGTATAGTATGTCATTAGGAGTCATTTTATTGCTCTGTTCCTTTAGCAGAACAGCAGTATTTTATTTTCCCCTCAGTCCCTGGCATATGTGGTCTCAGGTTCTTGTCCACCCAAGCAGAATTAGAGATGGGTTCCCTCCCATAAAGTGGGCTTTATGTCCAATGAGATACTGGTTGGTTACTCCTGTAAGCTTTGTGCCACTATTGCATTAATGCATCCTGCAAGCACGACACTGTTACAAACTGAAGGTTTTGTAGCTGAGCTAGTGTTTACTTTCTTCCTGTGGTAGCATGCAGAGTACCTTCCGGTACCAAGAACACTCGCCTGTAGGGGTGAAGGCTCTAGGTCGGCACCAGCTCAACTTCTCTGCTAGGCCCGCCCGACTATTGAGCAGTCCTTGGAGGAGTAAGAATTAAGAAATAACAGATATGAAAAATAGAGATGTAAGTGATGTATAAGAAAAAGACAGCGACACAGAATAGCAATGGGAGTGCTCTAGGTCAATACCACAGTCACTCTGAGTTTATTCCTCATGAGCTTTTTATAAACCAGCAAGGGGAGAGACAAAAGACCTCCCCATCTCAAGGACACTATGGTTCAATGTACAAAGTATGGGCAAGTGCAAACACTCCCTTAATTCTCAAAACATCTAATAGCCATGCCTTATGGCAAAGCATCCTGTAATTAGGCCTTGAAGTATAAGACACCTGGTAACCATGCTGTTGGCCAAAACATCCTATTATGCAACCTTGTGGGGCAAAACAAGCTTGAACTTTCTGAGCTTGAGTCAAGGCGGAGTAAGGCCACACTATGGAGTCTCTGTTGTCCCCCACACTTCTCTGTGTTCAATAAGTGGTGTAAGTGTTATCTTCAGCAATGGGACCTTACCATCAGTTTCTGGAGAACAACCAATAGCCTTGGCAATAGCATAGGTTGCTCGGGGGTTCCCAAGGGGCTCCTTTAGGCAACAACTCAATTAGATGTAACTTATTCCCAGTACTGGGAGTTTCATTCAGTGGAGACAGGTGTCCAGTTGGGGCTCTGTTTCCCCCACATTTGACAATTCCATTTATATCTCTTTCATATATATATATATATATATATATATATATATATATATATATATATATATATACACACACACACACACACACACACACACACACATACATACATATATATCTATACTGATATATACTTACTCTATACATCTATACTGAACTTCTGTGGTTGAATGAATTGTAGTGTGCTTATCAAAGACTTAACAGTTAATATCCACATATAAGCAAATACATATCATATTTGTCTTTCTGGGTCTAGATTACCTAACCCAGGATGATTTTTTTTCTAGCTTCATCCATTTACTTGTGAACTTCATTTTTAATGATTGAGTAATATTCCATTGTGTATGTACCACATTTTCTCTATCCATTTACCTACTGGTGGACATCTAGGCTGTTTCCCAATTCTGGCTATTATGTATAGAGCAGCAATGAACATGGTTGAACAAAGTGTCTCTGTAGTAGGATGAAGCATCCTTTGGGTTTATGCCCAAGAGTGGTATAGCTGAATCTTGATGTATATTGATTCCCATCGTCCTGAGGAACTGCCACACTGATTTCCATAGTGGCTATACACACCAGCAGTGGATGAGTGTTCCTCTTACTTCACATCCTTACCAGCATGAGCTGTCACATGTTGTGTTGATCTTAGCCATCTGACAAGTGTAAGATGAAACCAAAGCAGTTTTGGTTTGCATTTCCCTGATGACTAAGGATGTTGAGCATTTCTTTAAGTTCTCAGACATTTATTCCTCTCGTTTCCTCTTTTGAGAATTCTCTGTTTAATTGGCATCCCATTTTTAAAACTGGGTCATTTGTTCTCTTGACGCCCAGTTTATTTATTATTTATTTATTTATTAGTTCTTTATATGTTTTGTGTATTGGTGCTCTTTCAGTTGTGTGTGTGGTAAAATTCTCTTCTCACTGTGTAACCTGTCACTTTGAGTAATGATGTCCTTCCTCACACAGAAGGTTTCCAGTTTCGTGAGGTCCCATTTGTTAATTGTTGGTCTTGGTGCCTGTGCTATTGGTCTTCTGTTCAGAAAGCCTTTGCCTGTGCTAATGAGTTCAATACTATTCTCCATTTTCTCTTCTGTCAGATTCAGTGTATCTGGCTTTAAAGTCATAGATCCATTTGGAGGAGGTTTGCACAGGGTGATAAGTATTTGCTTTCTTCTACATGCAGCTACCCAGATTGACTAACAGCATTTGTTGAAGAGTCTGTCTTTTCTCCAGTGTGTATTTCTGGCTTCTTAATAAAACATCAGGTGTCCATAGGCATGTGGCTTTATGTCTGGTTCATCTATTTGATTCTGTGGATCAATGTGTCTGTTTTTGTTCCAATACTGTGCTGTTTATATTACTATAACTTTGTTGTACAATTTGAGATGGGGGTTGTGATACCTCTAGAAGTTCTTTGAGTATTTAGGATGCCTTTTACTTTGCTGAGTTTGTTGTGTCCCCATATGTAGCTGAAAACTGTCCTTTGAAGGTCTGTGAAGAATTGTGTTGGGGATTGCATTGACTGTGTAGGTTGATCTTGGTAGGGTGGCCATTTTCACTATATTAATCCTACTGATCCATGAGTGTGGGAGCTCTCTTCATCTTCTGATATCTTCTTCAATTTCTTTCTGCAGTGTCTCAAAGTTGTTATCATACAAGCGTTTCACTAGCTTTGTTAGTATCAATAACAAATTTTTATTTTGTTGTTCTTTTGGCTATGGTGAATGGTATTGTTTCTCTGATTTCTTTCTTGATCTCTGTATGATTTGTATACAGGAAGGTTACAAATGTTTGGGTATTCATTTTGTATCCTGCTACTTTGTTGAAAGTGTTTATCAGCTGTAGGAGTTTCCCAGTGGGCTTTTAAAGGGTCATTTGTGTATACAGCCATATCATCTGCAAATAAAGATAACTTTGACTTTCCCCTTCCTGTTTGTATCCCTTTGATCTCCTCCAGCTGTCTTATTGCTTTAGGTAAGACGTCAGGTGCTGTATTGAATAGCTATGCAGAGAGTAGACAACCTTATCTTATTCCTGATTTTAGTGAAATTTGTTTGAGATTTTGCCCTTTTAAAGTTGATGTTGGCTATGAGCTTGCTATTATTTTGATATGGCCCTTCTATTCTAGTCTCTCCTGTGTAGTTGGACTTTCCTTTGGGCCACCAGCTCACAAATAATGACATGGAGACTTATTATTAATTATGAAAGCTCAGCCTTCTCTTAGGCCTTCACTAGCTCTTATAACTTAAATTAACTTGTTTCTATTAATCTATGTTTTACCATGTAGCTTTTAACCTTTCTTTCCTTCTCTGTATCCAACTCCTCCATGTCTCATTCATGTCTCCTTGCTCCTCGATTATCTTCTACTTCCTCTCTCTCTGCCCAGAAGTCCCACCCTTTACCTCCTGTTTAGCTATTGGCCACTTAGCTTTTTATTACACCAATCACAGCAGCAATACATTTTTACACAGTGTACAATAAAGAGGTATTGGGTTTTGTCAAAGGCCCTTTCTGAATTTAATGAGATGATCATGTGGTTTTGTCTTTCAGTTTTTTATATGGTGGATTACATTCATTGACTTATGTATGTTGGGCCATCTCTGCATCTCTGGGATGAAACCTACTTGGTCATGATGGATGATCTTTTTGATGTGTTAGGCAAGTGGTTCTCAACCTTCCTAATACTGCAACAGTTTAATACAATTCTTCATGTTGTGGTGACTCCCAACCATAAAATTATTTTCCTTGCTACTTTATAGCTGTAATTTTGCTATGCTATGAATTATAGTGTAAATATTTTTGGAGATAGAGGTTTGTCAAAGGAGTCACAACCCATAGTTTGAGAACCACTGTGTTAAACTAATGCTGGAATTCATATGCTGTTGGTATTTGGAGGAGGGTCCACTGTAAGGGGCAGATGAGACTGTAAAGGCATGCCCTCATGTCAACATCTGGGGCCCTGCAAGCTTCATGGACAGCAGGAAAACTGGAAAAAAAACAATAGAGGACACGACACTCCTCGGTATGGTGGAGAAGGCTTATTGTAGCTATGAGGGAGAAGCAGTCAGGTATCTGGAAGGGTCCATGCTAAACCAGTCCATGAAAGGAGGGGGTAGGGAGGACAAGAGAGGAAGAAAGAGAGAGAGAGCAAAGAGAAGACCCAGGAACCCAGAGACCAAGAGGCCAAAAGCACCAAGAGATAGGTAGCCAAATGACTGAAGTTATACAGGGATCAGAGGCTAGGGGAGAGAATCTCAGCACAGGGACTGAGCTGAAGAGTTGGAGGTAGTGGGAGGGATGAAAAGTGCCTGACCAGCCTGGACTTTGTAACAGGTAGGGACTAAGGGAGACTGGTGGCCAAAGTCCTCTTTGATATGTTAAATAGGCTCCTCAGTCAGCCATTTGTCCTGAGTTTGAGACCTAATAGGAAAGATCTGCCATGCAAGGTAAGGAAGGGATGAACCTGGAGTCAGCACCACTTTAACAGGCACCGGGCCAAATCTCCCAGAGTCGGACCTCATGGTTTATTGTTGTTACATATTTAAAGACAGTAAAACTTTAGAAAAAGTCTCCACATGACAATTTTCACAACAGACCTTCAGACATAACTACACTGAAACTCCCTTGCAAAGTAGCAAAGCACCTATGACCTTTACAATAAGAACCAATTCTGCTGATTGATGAGCCATGCTGGGGTCAGGGTCTAGGGAGGAAGGGTTTGTGACAAGCCTAAGGAGATTCTATTGGTGAAGGATGATGGGATGGTTTTATAAGGATGGGTTCTATTCTCTGAGAGACTAAGCTCAGGATTAAGGCCTAAACAATGCTCAGGATGTTGAGGTGTGTGGGGATGGGGGGGGGGGGGGGGGAGGGGCGGGGTTTCAGGAAGGCTGGATCCACAGAATCGCAAAAAGATCACCAGCTTGTTAGACAACATCCACTCCAGCCTTCCAGGCGAAAAGGTGAAGAAAATAGGCCTGTGTTTTTAACAAGTCTGCTTCCTCTCTCTGATGCTCTCTCTAAGCTGCGCCCCCCAAATGTCAAGACTGGCGAGACCCGGGCTGATTGCCTCTCCTGCTGCCCCCTTGTCATCTCCTCGGTCATCCAATGACACCAGAAGTCCTTCACAAGAAGCTGATGCCCCGACTTCCCAGTTGCAAGCACTTCGAGGAATTAACTTCCTTCGCTTATGAGTTACCCTGCCTGTGGAGTAGAATGGCCAAGAATGGCCTACATGAGTATGTAAACCTTGAGGTTGACGCTTTTCGGTAAACTCGATACAGAGAGGTCCACCTGATCTGTTTTTGTATTCACAGTTAACTTCATTTCATTCTTTTTTTAAAAAATTGCTGGCTCATATGTCTCACTGTGTGAAGCCAAGGTTCCTTGAGCCATTTATTCATGCTCTGACAGACACTTGGATTGGCCTTGGGTTTTCACTATTACACACAGAGGTGCCATGCATATTCATAGGCAGATTTATTTTGTGTGTATATGAACATAGGTTTTCATTTCTCTGGGATTAATTCCCCAAAGTAATTAATGATTGCTAGATTGCACAGAAAGGACTGACTTGCTTGTATAAGAAATTGCCAATATCCCAAAATTCACTTTATATTTTTACTACCCATGAGGAGGGACCTAATTTTATTTTTCCTTTTTTTTTTTCTAAAAAACCAGCATCTCATGTAGCTCAAATTGGTCTCTAGCTCTCTATGTAGCCAAGGATGAATTTTGGATTCCTCACTTCCACTTCCCAAGTGCTAGGATTTCAGGTGTGGACCACCGCAATTTGGCATCTTTGGCAGTACCAAAGCTTTTCAGATAGGTAAATCAACACCAAAATACTGTGGGAAGTCACACAAAGGTCACACACAGTCTGAGCTATCTGGCCTTTTTCTAGCCTTCAGAGTATTTTAGAAGGGCTGGCAATATTGATTATAAATTTCCCCAGGTCCTACAGCCAGTACATGCATCAGTTAGCAATAGCGACAAGGGATAGAAAACCCAACTGTAGTCATTGGAACCTGTGGGCTGTTTTCATCAGAGAAGAAGAAGTCCCGACATCAGTGGATGCAGAAGTTCAAAGTTGATGGCGGCCACCAGCCCAGGAATCATGGCCACGTTCCTTAAGGAGGAATCGAGAAATGGGATTGCGTGTATATAAGGAATGAAAAAAAATGTTTTCTCAGGCACACACAGTCGTCTGGCTCTATTACCATGTTTTCCAGAACACTGACTGGGGTCTTGCTATAGTTTGAATTATGATATAAAGGTATCCTTCAAAGGCTCACATGTTGGAGGTTTGGTTCCCAGAGTGGCATGCTGAAGTGGATCTTTACAAAGGGGGTCCTAGTGGAAGGTCATTAGGCCACTGGGAAATGCTGCCCTGGGGAGGGATGACTGTAGTTATTAGGGGACCCTGGTTAGTTCCTCAAGAGCAGTTGTTATACAGAAGGACTAAGCCTTGCCTCTGAATTGTTCTGCCTTCCTGTCTTACCACACAGTCTCTCTCTTTCATTCTGTTCCACCATGAAATCACTCACTGTATTAGTTTCCCATTGCTGCAAAAAATCCCTGACAAACGCAACTCAAGGAAGGAAGGGGTTAATTTGGGCCACAGTTTGAGTGGCTACAGCTCATCATGGCTGAGAAGGCACAGTGGTAGGGCATGACACAGCTGGTCGTATTGCGTCTATGGGCAGGAAGCAGAGAGAGATAAATACTAGTGCTTCTCTGCCGGTTTGCTTTCCTCTTTTTTATTCAACTCAGGACCACAGCTGATGGGATGCTGCTGCCCATGTTCACAGCACTCCACCCTCCTCAGTTCAATCTCTCTAGCATTGCCCTCACAGGTACACCCAGAGGTGTCTCCCGGGTGATTCCAGATCCAGTCAAGATGACAGTGAAGGTTCAACATCATTTTCACCATGTGGTGACTTAGCCAGGAGATATCCACTGGAGGGAAGCAGTTGCTGGGGTCATGCTCTTGGACCTCCAAATGGTGAGTTAAGTAACCTTTTTATTTTTTAAATGAACTACCTCACCTTAAGGGTTTTGTTACAGCCACAGAAAACAGAATAATACAGACCCTTATGGCTGGAAGATTGTACAGAGAAGAGCTTAAAATTTTGTTTGGGTCAGAAACAAATTTGTTACTATAATAAAAACCCCAATACAAAATGTCATATGAAAGAGGTAAGTCATTTTTCTTTCAGGACTTAGAATAGATATGTTACCTCTATATACTAAACTGTCAGTGACCCTTTATGCAATGGCTCTGCCACATTCACCATGTATTTCCAACCCCTGGGTCTTATATGGTGTGTGGAGCTATTCTATGATTTGGACATAGTTTCAGCTTGCCCCCAAAGGCTCATGTGTTAGAAGCAAGAGATTCCCCCAATGTGTCAACATAAATAATGTAGGAAGCTGTGAGTGTGGGACTGGGGCTTGAACCTAGTGCTGCACACATGCTAGGCAAGTACTGTATCACTGACAACATCCTCATGCCTTAAACCACGGTCCCTGTTAGAGTTAGTCCATGGAGAAGTCTTTGTTCATTGGGAACACTAACTACCCTTAGGCTCTAAGGCTTAGAGGGAATTGATGAACTGTTGTAGGACAATGGATGGGTCTTGAGGTAAGGTAGTAAGGTAATCCTATCCATGATGTCTGGTTTCCTATCCCTTGCTCTTACACAGGCTCCTGTCCTGCGGTACCACCTGTCACCAGTGTCTCACCAGAGTTGATCAGAAGCCAGGATCATACTTCTGAAGCTACTCGGCCTCAGGTGTTTCATTATGATGGCAGAAAGCAGACTAATAGCACCTCTCGCTATCATATCCACCACTAGCTAGCTGCCTTGGGTGTTTTTCTATAGTCACAGAAAAATAGACTAATGCAATCTCTCCCTATCATATTTACTCCCAGATAGCAGGAAGTGGGGAAGTAAAATAAAACTCCTTTACTTTTATGGATATGACTAGGAGATTATTGCCATAATTTTCATTTAAGTTCTATTAACCTAACTTTGGCAGCATTGCTCTTGTTTGTTGTAGACTATTGCTCTGATTGGTTAAAATAAATAAAGTGCTGATTGGCCAGTAGCCAGGCAGGAAGGATAGGATAGGTGGGACAAGAGAGAAGAGAATTCTGGGAAGTAGAGGCTGGGGCAGAGAGAAGCTGCCAGCCACCGCCATGACAAGGAAGATGTAAGGTACAGGTAAGCCACAAACCAAGTGACAAAGTATAGACTAATAGAAATGGATTAATTTAAGATAAAAGAACTAGATAACAAGAGGCCTGCCACGGCCATACAGTTTGTAAGCAATATAAGTTTCTGTGTGTTTCCTTGGTTGGGTCTGAGCGACTGTGGGCCTGGAGGGTGAGAGAGATTTGTCCTGACTGTGGGCCAGGCAGGAAAACTCTAGCTACAAAGTGTTACTTTTGTTTATGTTGCATTTGTTTAACTCTGTGAATCTGAGTTACTGTGCCTGTCTAAAACACCTGGCGATCAAACAAAGAACTGAACAGCCAATGACAAGGCAGGAGAAAGGGGCTAGCAGGCAGAGAGAATAAATAGAAGGAGAAATCTGGGAGGAGAAAAGAAGTAGCCAGAGAAGGAGGAGGACTCCAGGGGCCACCACCCAGCTACACAGCAAGCCACAAAGTAAAAGTAAGATTTACAGAAGTAAGAGAACAGGAAAAGCCCAGAGGCAAAAGGTAGGTGGGATAATTAAAGAAAAGCTGGCAAGAAACAAACCAAGCTAAGGCCAGGCACATAGAATTAAGAATAAACCTCCGTGTATGATTTATTTGGGAGCTGGGTGGCAGGCTCCCCAAAAGAGCAAAAACAACCAACAATACCAGTTAGCTGCAAGGGAGGCTGGGAACCATGGTCAGTCTTCCAGAAATCCATCCTATTAATCAGAGCTTCTCTTACCAGACAAGGTTACAGATTTGGGATGTAACTAGCAGAACTTAGCACACTGTCTTGTAGATTGAGCCAGAATAGAATGATACAATTCAGGGCAGTGGTTCTCAGCCAGAAACAACTTCATTCACTGGGGGACATCTGACAATGTCAGGCTGATGTTGGCTGCCACACCAGGATCATGTGCACAGCTAGCATTCAGCAGGAAGATGCTGATACCCATCCTGCTCTGTCCAATTCAAGCTCTCTGTTAAGTCCTTGTGTTGCCCAAACTGTCTACAGTACACAAGCTGAGAAACCCTGATTCGGGGTCTGTTCCTACCAAGCCTCAACCCACCATGTGTGAATAGCAAGTGCTTCTTAGTTTTCATTTCATGCTTTCTTAGAAAAATATGCTTGTAGATAAGATGTAGGCAACATGCCTGAACTCCCAGCAACATAAGATCAGAACTGTGTGGCACTGATGCACAACGGTCATTTTCTGTGGATCATTCTACCACAGAAACTCAATGTGAAGCCACATGTACATAGTTCTGCAGTCTCTATCACCAACTCCATTCAGTTCCAGAAAGAGAGATTTTTCTTCCCTTAGATTTTCAAGCTATTTAATAATATATAATTTCCCACTAACTCAAAGGGAAGGAAGAAATTTATTCAATTAAAGACAAGTGCAATTTTGTATAATTAATCATGGTCTTCTTCAGAAGAAATAAAAATAATTTATTTTTAGTAAGAAGGAACCCATAATTACTCAGTGAGGAGGAAAGCACATTCATTCATACATCATGTTTACTCTGAATGGCGTGGTGCTTTGCAGCTCTCGCTGTGAGACTCAGGCAGGGGGAACAGAGACTTGGGTGCTAAATCTTGTCAGTTCTGGTTCTGATAATCTGCTCTAATGATAGATTAAAAATGCAGTTTGGCATTTCAGGATATAAATCTTTAATAACGAACCTCAGAGAAGGCACCAAACCCTCCAGAGAGATATATAACATGAGATGGTGACACTTCCTTAAAACAAACAAACAAACAAACAAACAACCTCAGGATTAGTGATGTAACTTGTCACCTATTCAGCCAGAAGAAGCAGAAAATGGTCCGGTTGCTACAGTGACCACTCTGAAATTGTGTTCTTTAAATCTGTGTAATCCATTCTGGACATTCTCCCTTGGAATGAAGATACACAGTGTGTCAGCCATGCATCATGGACACCTTTATTATTTAATGTTATTTAGACACCAGGCATTTTTCTGAGAGACAGAGACCAGCATATTGTCCTTCATTGCCTGTTTTCCTGGACCAGAGCACTTTCCTTCTAGGGTTTTCGTAGAATTTTATTTGTGGCGTGTGTGTGTGTGTGTGTGTGTGTGTGTGTGTGTGTGTGTGTGTGTGTGTTTGGTGTGTATGTAGTATGTGCATGTGTGTTTGTGTGTATGTGTAGTGTGGTTTGTGTGTATGCAGTATGTGTGTGGGGTGTGTGTGTGTGGTTTGTGTGTATGCAGTATGTGTGTGTGTGGTTTGTGTGTGTGTGTGTGTATGTGTGGTGTGGTTTGTGTATGCAGTATGTGTGTGTGTGTGTGTGTGTGTGGTTTGTGTGTGTGTGTGTATGTATGTGTGTGTGTGTGTGTGTGTGTGTGTGTGTGGTGTTGTCTGTGTGTATGCAGTATGTGTGTGCATATGTGTTTGTGTACACATGTAGGTAGGTGTGCCAGTGTCACTGTGTAGCATGTGGAGGTCAGAAGGTAACTTGTGAAGTGGGTTCTCTCCTACCCTGGGGGTCCCAGTGATCAAGTACTCTGGCTTGAGAGCAAGCACCACAGTGGGCCATCTTGTCAGCCTAATGGTCTCTGCTCTTAAAACTCCATTTCATGGAGCTGGAGAGATGGCTTAGAGGTTAAGAGCACAAGCTGTTCTTCCCAAGGTCCTGAGTTCAATTCCCAGCATCCACATGGTGGCTCACGACCACCTGTAACTGTAGTCTCAAGAGCTCCAATGCCCTCTTTCTGGTGTGCAGATGTACATGCAGACAAAGCATCTATATACATAAAATATATGAATAAATAAGTCTTGAAAACAAAACAACATTTCACAGTAAATCACATATTCTTTTCTCATTTCATTTTTTAATCTACCATTGTATTTTTCATTACTGGTCTTTCCAAACTGTAAAGTGTCTCCAGGAAATTTTTCATTTTTTAAAAATTTTCAGGCTAGCCTCAAATTGGCTGTGTAGCCTAGGATTATCTAGGGAGGCATTCTCCCAGCTAGGCTGTATCCCCAGCCCATCACATCTTTTTCTTTTTTTTATCCCATCACATCTTATACTTTATTTTTTTATATGATACTTGGTCCGGCTCACTACATAAATAATACATGTTCATTGATTTGTGTGTTTTTAGCTTTATTTAATAAGATACTTGTAAACCATGCTCTTAGAGTCAGATTTACAAGCACTGTGAGACAACATGCAGGTATATTGTTCTATTGTGGCATAAAACAAACTTTAATACAAATAAATAGAGGGGGTTGGGGATTTAGCTCAGTGGTAGAGTGCTTGCCTAGCAAGCGCAAGTCCCTGGGTTTGGTCCTCAGCTCTGGGAAAAAACAAAAAACAAAGACAAAAACAAAAAAAACAAAAACAAAAACAAAAAAAAACCCAAATAAGTAGAGAACAGAATACCTGGATTTTATGAAATGGTGAGATATGACTCATTAAGATAATAAAGATCATATCTGTCAATTACATAATGACATTTAACAGAGTCCAAGTGGAGTGTTAAGTTTGTAGACATTCCTGTTCATTGCAGAAGAATGGTACCAGGGCACGACCTGGGTGCCTTGGCCAATCTTACCACCTACCAGCATGTGTGAGCAAGCTACTTTACCCCCAGTGAACCTCACTCACTTTGTGTGTCAATAAGGATTCTGATACCTCTTTACAAGGCCATTGTCGGTCTCCCTTTCAATGGGCTACCATGTCAAGTACACAGCACACAGCTGGATCAGAGTGCTTGGGTGATACACTAGAAAGCAACCCTGCCGGATGAATGGGGAAAAGCAGCACATGTGTTTGAATGACCAGGAGCTTTTTTCAGAATCCAGGAAGCAGTCAAACAGCCGCATGTCAGAACTGGGGACTCTGGCGTCACGGTGGAAGAAGTCCCAACCATGCTCCAGGCACAGTCACCTCTGTGGATGACCAGACATGTTTTCACCCACTCTTGACTTTCCAGAAAATTTACATCCCCAGAGGGAAGAGGTTTTATTGGTGAAATTATTAAGGCCACTCCACGTAGTTAAAAGGGAGGTTTATTTTGTGGGCTAACTTACAAATGAAGGGGTAGGTTGCAGGGTCTGGTAAAGGTATAGCACAGTCCGGCGGTGTTCTCTGGAGAACTCTGCTCAGTCTACCTCCAGCGTCCAGGGTCCAGGAACCAAGCGCGAGCACTCTTCCCGATCCTTGGTCTTCTGCTTCCTCCTCCGCCCTGCCTTGTGGGCGTGACCATTACCGAAGCCTCAATGGGGTTGGAACTTCCAGGCCAATGCTGGGATGGCTATCCACTACATCTCCTCCTTTTGTCTAAATAAGAAAGTTCTAACCTAATACAAGACTATATACAAAGAGATGGTAATCAAATATTGTCCAGGAGTAATGAGGAATAATGACCTAGATAAGTTGGAATTACAATAAATGCAAACAATATCAAGCAAAAAACACATAGTAAAATCCAGGGAAGTCTAGGGCATGGGTAGGTGGCATGTTACAAAGATCATTCCAAAAGGTGTCCTATCCTAAAGAACCTGAGTCTAATACTTAATATATTCTATCTAAGATATTATATATGTATATATACTAAGTTGTAACTATAACTGCTAATCTGTTCTTGCCTGGACTGCTTGATCAACTGGACATGCAGGACCCATAGAAAGGTGACCACTAAACTTTGCTTGACAAAATGGTCCTTCAGGTTCCTGCTTCACAGAGGAAACTGCCAGACATTCTACAGGACACTGAGAGAAGTGACCGAGACTCTAGCCCTGTGGGCTGAAGACAAATGCCCCAACTTTACAAAGGAACATTAGGCTGCCAGCTGACTCTGTCTACTCTTGCAAGACTCCCGAAAAATGCTTGCATCCTTCTCCCGGTTCTCAGGTAATATTATATCCTTCTGAGGTCTTTGATGTGGTTGAAGGCTAGATAGTTATAATTTCCTCAGTTATGATAAAAGATAAGTTAGATATAAAATCTTAGACTCACAAATATAAGATAGATAGGATATCTTCTTTAATATTGTAACTGTAATTCTTGCTTGATAATTTTTTTGTTATATGTAATTGTACTATGTAAAAGTTAAAACCTTCCTAAAAAAAAAAAAAAAAAAAAAAAAGAAACAGGGAAGTGCTGTGGATATCGCTCTGTGTAAATAAAGTTCTGATTGGCCAGTGGCCAGGCAGGAAGTATAGGCAGGACAAGAGAGAAGAGAATTCTGGGAAGTAGAAGGCTGGAAAGAGACACCGCCAGCCGCCGCCATGAAAAGCAACATGTAAAGACACTGGTAAGCCACAAGCCATGTGGCAAAGTATAGACTAACAGAAATGGGTTAATTTAAGATAGAAGAAGTAGATAACAAGAAGCCTGCCACAGCCATATAGTTTCTAAACAATGTAAGTTTCTGTGTGCTTTCTTGGTTGAGTCTGAGCGACTGTGGGACTGGCGTGTAAGAGAGATTTGTCCTGACTGGGCCAGGCAGGAAAACTCTAACTACAAGGTTTATTGTTCTGGATTAGGTGACCTGGTTTTTAAGGGCTGGGAGAGTGTGTTAAGACTTTGGCAGCCTTACCAGATCTGCAGACAAACGGGAAAAATGTCAGGCAAGGCAGAACTCTCCTACAATGGCATTTAGTTCTTAGCAAATGTTGTTCCTTATGGTTCACCCTGTTTCATATCCTGCAGTGTGTATTGCCTGTATATATTGTATATAGTTATTGTACTTATTGTATAGTTTTCTTATATTAGTTATAACTTTTTTATTTTTAGTAGAAAAAAAGGGGAATGTGGTGATATTTTATTTGTGCTGAAATGTGATATTTTATTTGTATGTTAATAAATAAAGTTTGCCTGGAGATTAGAGGTCACAGATAGCCATAAATAGAAGTCAGGTGGTGGTATTACACGCCCTTAATCTAATCATATGGCAGGCAGAGTCTCTGTATGTTCAAGGACAGAGTCAAGCTTGGTGACACATGCCTTTAATCTCAGTACCAACCATAGACACCTGGAGGTCTGTATAGACAGGCAGTAATGAGGAAGTGAGGTGGCTGGGCTTAGAGGCAATGAGAAGGCAGAACAGGAAGGCAATAAAGGCGTAGGTTAGACAGGAAGAGGCTCTTTTGGGAAGCTGTGGTGAGTTGGTGAGCTAAGGTTAGTTGGTGGCTATTGCTCTGATCTCTGTGGCTTTCACCCCTGTGTTTGGCTCTGTGTTTCTTATTTAATAAGACTGTTTAGAAATTTGTCTACAAGTGTGTTTAACATTATGCATTCTAGCCAATTTAATGAGTGTATAGTACTTTTAAACTTTAAGAATCTTGTCTCTCCCTCTGAGTGTCCTGTGCCTCATCTTAGGTATTTTGCATGAATGTGTGCATTCCTACAGGTATGCAAGCGCGCGCGTGCATGCGCGTGAGCGTGTGTGTGTGTGTGTGTGTGTGTGTGTGTGTGTGTGTGTGTGTGTCCGCGCGCGCTGTCCACCACGGTTTTCTCTGAGATAGTGTCTCTCATTGTCCTGGGTCCCACCAAATGGACTAGGCCGGCTAACGAGCAAGCACAGACTGCTGCCTCTGGCGCTCCAGTGCTCACATTATAAAAACTCACCACCACACCTCTCTCTCACCCTGGCTTCTGTCCCCACACTGAGGTCCTCATGCTTGCAAGGCAAGCTCTGTGTTGACTGCACTCAATCACCAGGCATCGTCAAAGAAACTGTCCAGGATTCAATAGCAGTGTTATTGTCAGGCCAGTGACCTTCTTTCTGCTCTCTGCTTGCCTGACTTCTAAGTGGGCGTGACTGATCTTCCCCTAGCTCTTCCTGTCCACGACTCTACCTCTGTGTCTGCCTCCTAAAATTATTATCCAGGAAATGACCAATCAAGACATCGTTTCTCTCCACGCGACCGACTTTCCAGCCTTCCAGCTTGCTTTCTCAACTGTTTCCGAGGAGCATTTTGCCTCTTCTTGTCTGTTATGGTCTGCGTTTGAACCGTTCCCACATAAGATCACATGTTTGAACACAAGGTCTCCAGCTGGTGGCGCTGTTTGGGAAGACTGTGAAACCTTTAGGAGGTGGACACTTGCTGGAGGAAGTGTGTCCCTGGGGGGCGAGCCTTAGGTTTTACAGCCCAGTCCCACTTCCTGTTCTCTCTCTGCTTCCTGGCAGTGAATGTTACTGGCAGCCTCATGGAACATTCCCCTGGAATATTCTGTAGGTCAGAATAAGCCCTTCCCTCCTTAAGTTGCTCTGGTCGGGTATTTCGTTTCAATGTGTAAGGTAACTAAGACATTGTCACGCCCTGCTTTCTTGTCTTCCAAACAGAGTCTGAACTCCATGGTAACATCTTTCAAGGCTCTTCTTCAGCAAGTACCTTCCACACTGGACTATAAGCAGCATGCGGGGAACATCTGGCATTCATCCTGATTCTCCCGGGCCTGAACAAAGTGATGGAAAACCAGTACTGACACTCTTCTGATCCCGCGCCTGCGGACAGGGCTCTCAGTGAGCAATCCCAAACTATCTCGTTGCTGTCCCTGAGAAATGGAGGAAATGGAGACCTTCCCCCGTGCTCATGAAATAAGTAATGCAGTACATTTCTCCTCAGCTTGTTTTCTCCCCAGTCAAACACTTTGCCCTGGGTCTTCATAAACATTAGTTGATCTTCCATTTTAGCAAAGAAGTGCTAATCCAATATTAGTAATGAAAAAAAAAACCTTGAAAATAGCTGAGTCCATATAATTTGGGACGTAGGTTTCCTCTCGTGTATGTGGACCCGTGTCTGTGATATATTTTTACTGTACGGGTTCTATGTTGCACAGGCTTGTCCCAAACATATGGTTTGAAGCCACAGTCCCGTCTCTGCCTCCCAAGATGCTGCCATGCCCAGATTGCAGTGTATTTTGAATGTTAGGTATAGGAGGCTGGAGTGACCTTAGCTCAGCAGTTAGCATTGGCTGCCGCTTCCTGAGGATCCAGGCTCATCCCAGCACCCAAATGACAGTTCAAAACACTCTGTTAACTCCAGCTCCAGGGCATCCAGCACCCTCTTATGGTCTCTGTGGGTACTGCATGCAAGTGGTGCACAGCCGTACACACAGGCAAGACACCCATACACATGAAATGAAATAAGAACAAATGTAAAAAGTAGAAATTAAGCATTCATTTTCTAAATTAAGTATGTGATCTTGTTACTGAGGGTATTCTTGGAGTATGTAGTAACATTAAAGATATCTGTATTTCTTGGTACCTCACAAAAATCCCTGCATCTTTCTGGGCCATCTTGCTGTTTCTGTTAGTTTTAGAGTGTCCCCATTTCTCTGTTGTAAGATCTGTGAGGTACCCTGTAGGGGTCAGCATCACTTTCTAGTGAGTATCCATTTTTATTTGATTCAACACTTATCTATAGCTTCACTACATCTCCCAGAACCACAGGCAAATGCAAACTCGGGGTAGAAAGGGAGACAAGGAGGTGATTCATGGTAGCCTGGCAACACACACACACACACACACACACACACAGTGAAACAAGTATTGATTTTATAAGAAACAAACACTAATTCCCTCTAGGAAACTGTACCCATCATGTGCTTAAAGTTACTGAGTTGAGGAGATAATATTTGAGAAGATGTAATCAATATGTAGGAAACAGGAAGCTGAAATTCATACCCTGTTTTAAGGAACATATTGAAAGCATGAGAGTGTGTGTGTGTGTGTGTGTGTGTGTGTGTTCATATGTGTGTGTACATTTACATACGTCTGTGTGGAGGTCAGATAGATGTTGGGTGTCTTTTTTTTAAAGCTTTATTTATTTATTATGTATACAGGGTTCTATTTGCATGTACCCTTGCAGGCAAGAAAAGGGAGCCAGATATCATTACAGATGGCTGAGAGCCACCATATGGGTGCTTGGAATTGAACTCAGGACCTCTGAAAGAACAGTCAGTGCTCTTAACCTCTGAGCCATCTCTCCAGCCCGATGTTGGGTGTCTTTTGTTTTGTTTTTCAAGACAGGGTTTCTCTGTGTAGCCCTGGCTGTGCTGGAACTCACTCTGTAGACCGGGCTGGGCTCGAACTCACAGAGACCCACCTGCCTCTGCCTCCCGAGTGCTGGGTCATCCTAGCCAATCAGTACCCATCATACTTTCGGAGACAAGGTCTCTCACTGAACCTGTAGCTCATTCACCAGCTGGACTGGCTGTTCAGCAAGCTCCAGACCTCCTCCAACCATCTGTCCCAGCTTCACCCACACTGAGAGTTCAGATGAGTCTCCAAACCTGCGTCCTCATATTTGCGCATTAAACGCTTTGCTGACAAATCATCTCCGTGACACCTGTTTCACTTGGAAGACCCTCATCGTTGGTACCTGCCTCTGAGGTCAGCACCCCTCTGCTGTATCCCTCTCTGTCACTGTTGACTTCCTTTCTCTTTCTGCAGACATGGATGCTGTGGGCTAGCTCTGAGACTACCACTCATTCCTTAGAACAGAACATTTACAGATACTGTGGAGCTTAGGCTCTTTAAAATGAGAGACATTCCACATTTAAAACAGGGGCTTGTTTTGAACAGAGTACCCTGGGAGGAGCAACTGATATGGGAGCTCATGAGACCTGCTGTGACACAGCCACCCAGTGTCTCCTCGGTAACTGACCTCCACTTTGAACCTTGGTGGCCATCACCTTTAGTTATAGTCTAAATCTTTGGGCACACTCAGTGGGGAGCTCATCTGCCAACAGGCAGATGCACAGTCAAATTCTCTGTCTTGAGCAAAGCGATTCAGAGTTTGGCCACAAGAAGTGAGCTACTGACGCACGAGGGTGACCATTTCCACCACGTACTCATGCATGCATAAACAGAGAAAATGGGGTTGCATGAAGGAAAAATTGGGGGGTAGAGGAGAGTAGAAAAGGAAGACCATGTGGCCTCAGTGGATATTAAGGGTCAGAGAGATGTGCGGCTTTGTTCCTCGAGGGTAGCCAACCACCAGCTGCAGTTCCCATTTACTGCCTTTCAGTGACATCTTACCTAACATCCAGTATCCAAATTGCTTTAGCGTGTTTCTCTTCGGCAGCAAGACTATCTTGACTACAGTCGTACCTGCCTAATGGCTCTTTGCAGATTTGGGCAGATGGGTACGTGGTAGACTTGCAGAGCCCCTGGGATGACCAGGGACAACCTGATATGATCTGCTCTGGAACAGAACTCAGGCCACATTTCCTTTCCCAGCTGAAAGGGCAGCCTCGCTGGCTAGACTGGGAAGAAATTCCCGTTTTGCCTAGGGTCCTGGGCTGTCTAACGTCTCTGCTTTGATGTCCTTGGTTACAAACACAACAGCAGCAATATTTTTCTATGGCATAGTTTGTTGGGAGGATTAAACACGAACTAACAGTGTGATTGATGCATAGATATTTGAGTAGCTGTTAACCTAGCAAGGCCTTGCTATTGCCCACATACAATCCCACTCTACACCCTAAACACCCGCCACACACAAACACGTGTGTAAATACAAGAGCTATGAAAACACACATATGTCTATAATATAATAATGCATACTTACAGTAAAATATGTTTTTTTTTTTCATGGACTCACCGGTATACCTGGGTATGGACGCTAGATAAAAATTCACAGATAGCTTACCATCTCTTTAGCTTAACCCCATTACATTACATTAATCCCCATTACATTTACACTTTGATGACTTAGCGCTTCATTGTCGACTCTGAACAAACTTCAGTGTCTTCTAATGCATATGTCTCTGTAAATGGGTAGGAGAGAGACTGGTGAGTCAGTGTATCTTAGAGAGCCAACAAGGGAAGGGGGTGGTCCTTTTGCTCTGGAGCAGAACCCATGGACACGTTTCTTCTCCCAGCTGAAGGCTCAGCAAAGGCAGAGTGACAATATCAAGCCTGGAATGTGCAACCCTCCTGCCCTCATCTCCAGGGTTTGGAGATCACAGAAATGCACCCCTGTGCCGGCCTAAGACAGATTTTTTTGTTTTTTCAATTTGCTTGTGGCAAAGAAAAACTGGGCAGTCACATTGCATTATGCGCTCCAAATGCCGTAAGAAAATAATCAGGCTGGGTGGCTTAAATGACAGAGATTTGTGCTGTTACAGATCGAGAGGCTAGAAGTTTGTATCAAGGTGTCATCAATGCCAGTTTCTAGAGAGGCCTCTCTTCCTGGCTGGTGGACAGCTGCCTTCCCATGTCCTCACATGGCCTTTCCTCTTCATACATTGAGGGAGAGAGGAGGGGAGAGGGAGGCTGAGGTTGAAAGGTATCGGCAGGGGAGAGCACGTTCCCGTGAGCATTCCCTATGTGTCTCTTAACCCTCCAGACAAGAACACAGTCCGATTGCATCGGGGCTTAGCATGTGACTTGTCTGGGGAGACATAAATAGAAGATTTATTTACCCGAAATAGGGAAGCAGTGAACAGACCATAGAAAGATCCAGTTAAGTCCAGCCTGGTGAATAAATGACTTTATCTGAGTCACTTCCAGGAGCAAAGGTGACTCATAAGCAACGCGCCACCAGAAAGCCCCACCCCCATGCATTCTTTACTTGAAATGTTATGAAACATTTTTAGACAGGAGGGAAAGGGAATTTGGAAACCCAGGGAAGGGTCCCCTGAAGATCTGTGGCCCCTTCCCCAAGAGGAGATGTGAGCAGCCCCATGACTACGACTGTAGATCTCTCTGTTGATTCCATTGCCATGACTTCCTGTATGTTGTCCAAGTCACTCTGCTTCTGTATGGTGATGGTCATGTCAAGAGGCCTGGAGGAGACAGTCATACTCCAGGCCCCCACCCCAGGACTTCATTACTCTTAATTACTTCCCTAAAAGCTTCAACTCTAAACTAGGTCACAGTGGAGGTCAGGACTTCAACATGTCAGTCTTGTATGTTGGGGGTCAGGGTATTAGATCTCAGTTCTAGTTTGAAGGGAGGTTTTTATTTCTTTATTTTTAAACCTGGTCTCAGTCTCAGCACAGAGAGATCTATTTTGATTATGTTTTGGCTTAGGGTCTGTATCGGTCACTTTTCTGTTGCTGTGATAAACATTTATGATCAAAAGCAACTTGGGGAAGCAGGGGGCTTTTTGTCTTACTCCATCGTGGAGGGGAAGCCAAGGCAGGAATTCAAGCCAGGAACTTGTAGGAGACCTTACAGAAGAATTAGGCTTGCAGACTTGTTCCCAGGCTCATGTTCAGCTTCCTTTCTCATACAGTCCAGGCCTACCTGCCTAGGGGTGGCACGGCGCACACTGGGCTGAGTCCTCCAACATCAGTCAACAATCATGACCATGCCCCACCGACATGCCTGCAGGCCGGTCTCATTGAGGCAATCCCCCGAGTTTGGTTTTGGTCAGTGTTTACACGGCATCTGAGAAACAGACTAGAACAGGATCCAGGTTTTCTAGTCTGCATGGCTATGCAATCCAAAACCAAGCTGAGGGCTGGGTCTCTGACAGACATGTGAGGAACATAAAACCGTCACAGTCCGGTCTCACAGGTTAAACCTTGTGGTATTGACTCTGGCTTTCTCAGGTGCGCTTTCAAGAATGTACAGAGCCTGGGCAGGCCCCAGGCTGTCATCCAGAGGCCACCACAGTGGTGTAGAGCTACACCAGAGTCTCCGGTATAGCCTGTCAGTAAGAACTCCTGCAGAATCGGGGAGATTCTCTCTGGTTTGAGATGCACAGCCAGTGAAGTGAGAATGATATGAAACTGCCACAGGAAGGGTAGATCTGGGGAGGAGACAGGGAAACAGAGAAATGGAGGTGAATGGGCAGGAGGGTGGGGTCAGAATGCTGGCCAGCTACACAACAAGTTCCAGGAACATCGAGTTTTCTTATGCATGACTGGGCAGATAGGCCACACTTAGATCATCTGAAACTCACAGAGCCACCTTCAAACCATTGGAAAAATTTGGGCAGGTGACAAAAAAGTTCCACAACAGGGCATTATGCGTCTGTATCACCTTTTCTGGCTGAGAGATCTCGTCTAGGAACAAAACACACCAAACCCCTGCATTGATTAACAATCTTGTGCAAAGTGAATGTTTAGTGGCCGAGGAGATTGCTCAGTCAGGAAAGTGTTTGCTCTGTAAGCATGAGGATTTGATTTGATCCCCAGCCACACAATAGCCTGGTGTGGTGGCCTGTACTTGTAATCCCAGCCCTGGGGAAGCAGAGGCATTCGTCTCCTTCGGGCTGGCTACCAGCCAGCCTAGCTGAATTGGTTAGTTTGAGTTTGAGAGTCCCTGTCTCAAAACAAAAAAAAAAAAACAAAACAAACAAACAAACAAACAAAAAAACCACAAGATGAAAAGTGAGTGAGTAACCAACATCTGTGGCTCAGACGTCTGGTAGAACACACACACACACACACAGACACACACAGACACACACACACACACACACACACACACACACACACACACCCCTCAAAATGAAGTTGTTGGTTTTTTTAAAAAAAATTATTTTATGTGTAGTGTCTGAATGTATGTGCTTGTTTCACATGTATGTAGGTGTTCACAGAGGCCAGAAGAAGGTGTCAGGTTCCCCTGGAACTGGAGTTATGGGAGAGTGTGGGTTCTAGGAACCAACTTACCTCCTCTACAAGCAACAAAAGCTCTTAACCATTGAGCTCGAAGTGAAGTTTTTTATTTGGATTTTATTCTTTGTGCACACATGACCATATATGTCTGTTGGTGAACCTAATATCATGATTTGAATCTGATGTGTTCCCCAGGTTACCATGGTTACCATGGTCTGCCCCCTGTGAAATCCCCTAAAACCATGAGCCAAAAGAAATAGTTTCATACTCAAGTTGTTTCCACCAGATATTTGGTCAGAGCAACGAGAAATTATCATAGGGTAGAAATCGGAGTTGCCATTCTTTGTAATGTGTTTTTACTAGTAATTTATTTTATGAACATTGTGTCCTCAAAGAAAATTTTCTGACCTAAGCCCCAAGTTATGCCCTAACAGTCTGTACTTCTTTGTAGCCCCTCCCACATTTGTAATTAAATAGTAATTGCACAATTGTTTAGGGTCTGTCTTCCCTGCCAGATTGTTTTCCCAATGAAAATAACGGCCAGGTTCGTTTAAATCATAATAGTATCCATCAGGGGTTCTTGCCCATAGCAATAAATTCTTTTGGAATGAGTTATTCCATTCACTCACTTATTCATCCACTAATCACATTCAGAAACCCTAGGCAGTACGCTCCACTTAGGAAAACAAACATTAATAGAGTTTCTGCATTCAGAGATTTTGCAACTAAGCAAAGGAAGTCCTTTATCATCCTCAGTAAAAATTCCCCTTGAGAATCCAGGGAAAGAGGTGACCTCATTCCCCAAAATCCTCATTTTAAATGGTCGTGAGACTTTACATTCAGCTGACCATTCTAACTTGCCAGGCCCCACTTTCCTGGAAGGGCATTCAGTATCTCACTAAGACTCTCTGGAATCTAAAGTCAAGGTCTTTCCACAAAGCAGACGTGCAGACACTTCCAACGTCATGAGAAAGATTTAAAAGAAAAAGTGCATTGTTACCTTCCCCCCACGGACTGGGAATACTATGTGCATTTATCACTTCCCACGTCTCCGGGATAAAAATACCCCACGGAAAAAGCTGAAGTAAGGCGTGGCATATATCATTTTATGGCAAAAAGAGTGACAAATCTTCACCACAGGTAGACGAAGCAGAGGCTCCTGGTCCACGGAGGGAGTGTGAGGCGGTGGGTCTTCTCATCACGGGGATCATGGTGCAGGGAAAGCTGGTCCCAAACCAGAGGCGGTGTCACTTTCAAGTCTTAGACCTAGGGACTCACTTCCTCCGACTGAGCCCTGACGTCCCCAAAGATCTGCCACCTCCCCAAAACACTGCCACCAGCTGGGAGACAAGATGTTCAAAACCTAGGCCTGTAAGACCACATTTCAGTTTTAAACATAACAGCGTCCGTGGCAAAAAAAAAAAAAAAAAAAAAAAGTGCTGAGCTGTGTCTTGGATGATAAATTGGGTGTTACTAAGGGAAGAGGCAACATTTGAAATGGAGATGACAGATGACATTGTTTGCCAAAGCATGGATGTGTGACGTAAGCGGTTACCACGGAGACTGCCAAGTGCCCGGTAAAGCTGCGGGTGGGACTGTGCGATGATGGAGGTGGTGTGGGGGAAGGCTGGAGGACAGGGTGCTGGTCACTCACAGGGAGGACTTTGTTTCATACTGTAGGAGCTATTTCAGGGTGTTATTCAGGACCAGTGAGACTGGCTTTGTAGTTTAGACAGAGCCCTCTGGTGGTGGTGTGGAGGGCCTCTTGACAAGGCTGGTTCCTTCAGGAGGCAGCTGCGTTTGTCTTTCAGGGTCTGAACAAAGATGGGCCCCCGGGGGGTAAGGAGAGGGTATAGCTAGAGTGACGCGCGGGCTGCGGTGGAGTCAGCAGGACTTTGTGACTCCATGTGAGGTGAGGAAGAGATGGTAGGCATAGCTCCAGGGTTGTCTTAGGTAACCAGCATCCCTCATGCCAGCCTCTTGGACATGAATACGAGTTCAGGTGACAAAATGAGGTTCTCAGGGGTTGGCCCCCACACACCCTACCCCACCCCCAACATGAAGGGCACCTGCTCGTGTTCTGGAAGGATGAGGCATGGCAACAGGAATGTCTGACTTGCTTTGCAATCATAAATACGGTGAGCTCCGTGCAGCCACACGGAGGCAGCCTTTGCATTTTCCTTCTGGAAATAAGATCATGGGCTGTATTGGGATGCTAGATGATGACCCACACAGTGTGGGCCCAACAGATTGCTCACCACCTCCCAGAGACTTCTGGGAGACTATTCCTGGCAGCAAAGGGGGACATTCAGTTATGGACTGCCCAGTGGTAAGCCCTTGGTATGGAGAGGATTTATCAATCAATATAAAGTCAGAATTGTGAATTCTTTTTTTTCTCTCCCTGATACAGGGTAGACAGGGTTTCTTTCTGTAGCCCTGGCTGTCCTGGAACTCACTCTGTAGACCAAGCTGCTTCTGCCTCCTGAGTTTTTATAGCAATCAAAACATCTTGGTGTGAATTCTTTTTCCTTTTTTCTTTTTTTCTGGCTTTTTGAGACAGGGTTTCTCCATGTGGTTTTGGTGCCTGTCCTGAATCTCACTCTGTAGTCCAGGCTGGCCTCGAACTCACAGAGATCCACCTGGCTCTCCCTCCAGAGTGCTGGGATTAAAGGAGAACACCACCACCACCTGACTCTGTGTGGATTCGTATAAACAGAATTTCTAGCTTGGTGTGGTGGTGAATGTCTGTAATCTTACACTCAGGAAGCTGACAGGAACCTGTTGAGTTCACAGCAAGCTGGGTACATATTAAGTTTGGAGTCAGCCTGGGCTACATAGTGAAACCTTGTTTCAAAAATGGAATGAGGATCTATGATAGTGGTGTGCACCTGTAAGTCCTGCCCTTGAAAGGCTGAGAGAGGAATAGGATTCCTGGTCATCCTTAGTTAGGTGGTACAGCCTGGGCTACATGAGACCCTATCTCACTACCACCAAGATACACAGAAACAAAACAAAATTTACTTTCCATTTGGATTTTCAGGATTTATAAATCTTCATTTGTGGTAACAAATGTCTATGAAAGCCCAATGCACTCACAATTAACTGTATCTTCAAGCTTCATATACTGAGGTGACAGGCTTTTGATTAAAAACATATTTAAATAATTCTACTGGAATCCATTTACACACTATACAACTTTACATATTTAAAATGTATGCTTCTAATGAATTCTTACTTACTTTGAAAATTAAATTTTTTGGTAATGAAATTGTCTCACTTTGAAACCAGAATTATAATATAAAGAATGTTCTAAAAATTGTAGAACAGACCTTCTATACGGGAATTTTCTCTTTTGATTATTAGGGCCCAGAGGAAAAATAATATCCTATGCAGCTTTAAATGAAACAAATGTATAGAATATGATGAAAATCATACCAGCAAAGTGACATGTGTTCTGAGATGGAGTGTGCATTCCCGTGATGGCTTTCTTCATTGTCCTGCTGGGTAGGGGAGACCCAGTTTAATTTACAGGCCCTGGCTTTGTTACCAGGGGACTAGAGTAAAGCCTCCTCACTCAGTAATCCTTTCTGCTAAAGGCTGACAGGTTGTGATGGGGGACTCTTTACCTGGGGTAGTAATGATATTGTATTAAGAGGGAAAAATAAAGAATAGCCTTGGGGGTTTAAACTGATGTATGTGTTGACAGGAAAGCTCAGTCTGTCTGTATACCGTGTGTGCACTGGGAGAAAGGTGGAAGGTTCGCAGGGTGACAGACATCAACCTGCATCACATGTTAATCATCTTTTTGACAGGTGGCACAACTCTAAAAACACATGATTTTGTTAAACTAACTCTTCCTGGAAAAACAGCACCCCAAATTTTGCTATGAAGTGGACAGAACTATTTGGAAAGATTGCACTTCTTTGCTTTGTGTAAGCTGCCAGATGCAAGAATCTGACCACTGTTTTTGATGGTTTGACCAACTAGCTTCTTCCTTTCCAAGATCACACACGGGTGTACTGTAGGAGAGGGGCTTTAAATTGGACTCAACACACCTTAACATCACCTATGAATTAATGTTCCTTTTGAACCAGTCTCCCTTTGTTGTTCAGATGGACTTCCAGCTCATGATCCTCCTGCCTTGACCTCCCTAGTGAAGGGATCACAGGCATGCACCAACATTCCTGGTATACATTAGTAATTCTTGAATGTAGCTTTTATATTTTGACGTCCAGAGTCAAAAGCAGGCAGAGCCTTGCCAGCATAATGTTTGCATATGGCTTCAAAGCTTGCTATAACCCAACCTATCCCACATTTCCTGTAATCAACCTTCTTTCCTAATCATTTTGGTCACACAAAGACCTATTATTATGTCTGAGTGTTGGGTTATGGTGTTGAATATACTAATGTATTTGCTTTTATATATTAGAATAGATGCTATACAGATACTTTTACAGTCTTTCTTCCCCCTCATAAGGAGCACTATTTAGCATTATAATCCTCTGGGAGGACTGTTGAGGAAGGAATATTACTCTGACCGATTTGCTACACAACTACCATGTCTGTTTCTCACAGATGTTACTACACAGGCTCAGGATGTGGCTCAGTTCACTTGCCAGTGTGCATGAGTCCCTGGATTCAGTCCCTACTACTACTACGAACTACTACTACTACTACTACTACTACTACTACTACTACTACTACACACATACACAGACACACACACACACACACACACACACAGAAATTACTCCATGTAATTATATTTCCATTGTTTTGTGGCTACTAGGAAACTCAGAATAATATGTGTATCTCTTTAGTGCTGACTAGAATTGGTTATTTTCTTCAGCGCTGGTCTTGCACTGAACCATATCTTCAGCACTAACAATATTTGTGTATCATGACTTTAATTTGCATCAAGTTTTCTTACGACCTTATTTTATGGTCCTGACCTCTGGGAAGAAGGAGCAGTTGAGGCTGGTTAATATTCTTGCTGATCTTGTTATAGTACTGGAGATTGAATCTAGGCACTTGCACACGATATGTTAGTGCTTCTACTGATCTGTACCTCCATCTTAAACATATGTTATTTCTTACATACATGATATGTATGTGCCATGGTGTACTCGTGGGGCTCAGAGGACAAGCTTGTGGAGTTGGTTCTCTCCATCAATCTTTGTGTGGGTTCCAGGATGGAAGTCAAGTTATTAGACTTACATAGCAAGTGCCTTCCACCCACCTTTCATCTTTTAATTTTTGTCCAATCCACGTTTTACTAAATTGCCCAGGTTATTCTTAAACTCACTCTGTAATCAGGGTAGACCTTGGACTTTCAAACCTCATGCCTCAGCTCTCCAAGGACTATTAGAGATTATAGGTTTTTGTCACCAAGTTTTTACCATTTTTGTTTTTTAAAATAGTTAACTCTCCTAGAAGCCGTAGGCTAACAAGTAAAAACCCAGTGCTGGGC
The DNA here is from genome assembly GCF_903995425.1 of Onychomys torridus. Taxonomy (NCBI): domain Eukaryota; kingdom Metazoa; phylum Chordata; class Mammalia; order Rodentia; family Cricetidae; genus Onychomys; species Onychomys torridus. Next base: position 53,549,465 of record NC_050459.1, read on the forward strand.
GTGAGATATCTCCCCTATAGTTGCTGGTCAAGGGGAGTCTAGAGACCCTCAAGATAGTACAGACTGTTACTATTCCTGTTGGCTACCCATCAGAAGGTAACATTAAGACCCTACTGCTGAAGACAGCACACACGTTGGCTGTAGAAATCAAGCTGGTTTTGGACAGGAAGCTTTTTCTGTGTTAGCTTTCGTAGTATGAAATGGCACTATGTAGGCTGATGGAAGAGTAAACTCATCAGTGGTCTTGATGTGAACCTGGAAAGCTGTAATAAGAACATGTCCAAGCTGGATGGTGGTGGCAGCGGTGGCAGCGGCGGCAGCGGCTGCGGCAGTAGCGCACGCCTTTAATCTCAGCACTCGGGAGGCAGAGGCAGGCAGATCTCTATGAGTTCGAGGCCAGCCTGGGCTACCAAGTGAGTTCCAGGAAAGGCGTAAAGCTACACAGGGAAACCCTGTCTCAAAAAAACAAAACAAAACAAAACAAAACAAAAAATTTTAAAAAATAAATAAATAAAATAAAAAATAAAGAACATGCCCATAGGTCTATAGTGGTATCAATGTCATAGGGTAACCAACAACTTTCTCATAAGGGTTAAGGCCTCATCCACTGGGGAAAACCCATAGCTGGCACTGGCCACGAACTTGTGCCTAGGTGAGAGGGTCAGGCAAATATGATAGCCTGTCCTAGTAACTCAGTTAGGAACTGGGCCTCTGTCCCAGGGTTTTGGGAACTGAGCAGACAGTTTCTGAGGAAGAGCCACGAACAAAGGACAATCAATCTCTAACACCCCTGTCAACAGGGACGAGAAGAACTGAATGTACTAGGCCAGTCCCCCATCCGCACCCACACACACCAACAGCTCAAGGACAAAGCCTAGGACCTGTCCACACCTGCCTCAAAATGGAAAAACTGTAGCCCTGACCAGCCCCTGACTAGCCCTGGCCAATTAAAATGTACTAATATGATTGCTACTTGCTTGAGCCAATCATATCTACAGTGACTTAACTGCCTTAAGACCTCCCCGTGACTATGCTTAAAAGGAACTCACACACATCTCTGAGGTCTTCACCATCTTGCCTGTGTGTGGGATGGCAGGCCCAGCATGCTGGAATAATAAATGTTCTTACTGATTGCATACATGGATGGTGGTCTTTTTTGGGACTTCTCCAGGACCCTAACACTAGGAAGCCCATAGACTCTAGAACTAAATGTATTACTTTTATTTTGCTACATGGGCATAGCATTAAAATGACTTCTAAGTGTATATCCTTATACCAATAGATTAGTGTAAAATAGTTAGAAAAGCTTCTTTATTCAGTAGTTGACAATTAATACAGAGTATTGCAACTGGTGGGAAACACAGTGTATGGGACACCTATATCACACCTTCTCTCCCTAGAGCTGCAGAGGAAGAAAGGCCAGAGTTCCAGGAAGACAAGGCAAAACAGCTTCCCTGGACTTTACAGGACTGCTGCATTCACAGTACCTGTGGTTGCCTGCATAAAACTTGCATAAGATTAACCCATATTATATCCAATATGGCACACCTCGCAACTCCAGGACTTACGAGGCTCAGGGAAGATTACCATGAGTTGAGGCCAGCCTGGACTGCATGACAAAACCCTATCTTAATAAGAACACAAAAGCCAGGCAGTGGTGGCACACACCTTTAATCCCAGCATTTGGGAGGCAGAGCCAGGGGGATCTCTATGAGTTCAAGGACAGCCTGGGCTACAGAGTTCCAGGAAAGGTGAAAAGCTACACAGAGACAAAGCTACACAGAGAAACCCTGTCTCAAAAAACAAAACAAAACAAAACAAAAAACCCACAATAAAATAGAACACTTGAAAAAACAATTCATGTATTCTTCAGCCTTTTCAAATCCTGTTTGGATTTAGGTGAAAGAAAAATGAAAAATTTTAAAATTAGTGCTCAACCTTCATAAAGTAACTTTCCTCCCCATTTTCAGGTCAGTGCACAGATTCAGCTTTCCACACCTCCATTCTCCACTGACCTCTTTCTTTGACTTCTGGTGTGTTGATACAACTCTACTTTACTAAATAATTCAACTCACTAGTGTTTGATGTGAATTAGTCCTGTTGCCCCAGGGTGTGTATTTTTTAATTTTTAACCATGAGACCATGGTTTATGTTTTCTGAATCTAGTTCACTAATACTCCGTCAAGAAACGTTTCCTTTTACACTAGAATGGTAACAAATGGTGACTTATTGTTATTTGTCTATTTTGGGGAGACTGGGGGAGTTGAGATAGGGTTTCCCTGTGTAGCCCCAACTGTCCTGGAGCTCCCTCTGTGTACCAGGCTGGCCTTGAACTCAGAGATTCACTTGCCTAGGGCTCCCTAGTGCTAGGATTAAAGGCATGCTACATCATGCCCAGCTGCATTTTTTGGATTTTGTTTGTTTGTTTTTTGAGACAGGGTTTCTCTGTGTAGTTCTGTGTAGATGTAACCGGCTTGTTAAATAAGAAACACAGAACTGACTGCAGAGTTAAAACCACGAGGTCAGAGCAAGAGCGGAAAACCTTACCCTTCACTGCTTCTGCCGTTCTTCCTCTCTGCCAGAGACCTACTTCTGTGCGTCCTGTCTATTTAAAGACTTTCTGTTCTGTTTTCTCATTGGTTGTAAACCCAGCCACATGACCTCCTCGTCACTGCCTGTTTGTACAGACCTCCAGGTCTTCTATGGTTGGTATTGAGATTAAAGGCGTGTGTCTGCCATGCTGGCTGTGTCCTTGAACACACAGAGATCCGCCTAGCTCTGCCTCCCAAGTGCTGGGATTAAAGGTGTGCCCCACTACAGCTCAGCTTCTGCTCTGGCTTGCTCTGACCTCAAGGCAACTTTATTGACATACAAATAAAATCACATTTCAATACAAATAAAATATCACTATAGTTCTGCCTGTCCTGGAACTTGATTTATAGACCGGATTGGCTTCAAACTCACGGAGATACGCCTGCCTTTACCTCTGGAGTACTAGAATCAAAGGTGTGCACCATCACTACCCAGCTGCCTTTTTTTTTTTTTTTTTTTTTTAAAGCACTCAGAACATCTTATTTAGGAGTACAGGAACCCAATATTGTCAATAATGATTTAAGCTTGCTTTTTAATCTTCAGACTATTTAGATCATTCATTTAAGGGGTGTAGTAGCCCATGCCTGTACTTCCGGCACTCTGAAGACTGAGGGAAGAGGCTTATTAAGAGTTTGAGGCCAGCCTGGGCTATACAGTGAGTGCTAGCCCAGCCTAGGTAACATAGTAGGTCTCTGTCTCAAAAAGAGGAGCTTGCTTTATATTTATTTGTTTACTTACTTACCTATTCATTCATTCATTTATCTATCATTCATTCATTCATTTATTTATTTATGATTTTCGAGACAGGGTTTCTCCATGTAGTTTTGGTGCCAGTCTGTAGACCAGGCTGGCCTCAAACTCCCAGAGATCCGCCTGGCTCTGCCTCCCAAGTGCTGATTAAAGGCGTGCGCCACCATCGTCCCACATACATTTATTGAACCTCTACACAGTGTTCTTTCTTTGTTGTTTCCTTTGAGACAGGGTCTCACTTTGTAGACCAGGCTGGCCTTGAACTCTCAGTGATCTCTCTGCCTCAACCTTCTGAGTGCTGGAAGTACAGGCCTATGCCACCACGCCCGGTTAGTGTTCTTCCACCGGGCATCCACCCTCATAATAATGCTGCAGTGCAAGGCTAATGTCTAAGGTAACCTGGGGGACGACCTCATATTTCTCCAACAGGTTTTGGCTACTGAAAAAAACGTAGGTAAGCCGGGACAGGTCCACACCCAAAAGGACATAATGTGGCTGCTAACTACGGTCTGGAAAGTCCACGGTTTTGGCAACCCTATTATCTCTTAGCAAATGACCTTTGGTCCCCTGAACCGTAGTGCCAACCGGCTATCCCAGCATGGGAAGAGGCGGCCAGTGACAACGTTCCTGTCACGCTCACAGGCGCAGGAGGGGAGCCTCACAGCGAGGACTTCAAGTCCCAGCATGCAATGCAACACCGACGAGCCCGTGCGCGCCGACGTCTAACTCTACGCGCCCTGTTTGGTGGCCGAGGTCGGTTGTTCGAAGCGAGTGCTTACTAGTTTTTCCCCCCACCCCGCAGCTTTGTCTTTTATTTCGCGTTCTGACTCCCAGGGAGTCCATCTGGCCGGTCCGGGGTCCAAGATGGACAAAGTCTGTGCGGTGTTTGGAGGCTCCCGGGGGATCGGCAGGGCTGTGGCTCAGCTAATGGCACAGAAGGGCTACCGTCTGGCGATCGTCGCCAGAAACCTGGAAGTGGCCAAAGCCGCCGCCGGCGAGCTCGGCGGTAGGTACCGGAAGAAGTGCCCCCGCCGCGCGGCCGCGGTGCCCGCCGTCGAGCCTGAGTCCACGAGCCCCCGGGTCCCTGGCCCTGTAGATCAGTCTGTGTCCCAGATCGCCCGTGACCCACGACCAGGTCCTCGGTGGGGCTGTCACCCCACGGCCAGTACTGACATTGAGAGCCGCCCTTGCTCCGGCCTCTGGTAGGAGAGAACCGGACGCGATCTGACCGAAAGGAGTGGAGTCAGGAAGGTCAGGCTGCCGGGTAGGAACGGCTAGCCTGTATTTTGCTGTGGGCTCTTCTTGCCCTATGCGAAGGCACACAACAGTATGTCAAAGAGAAACTCTTAAGTAGCAAGCCAGTTGCTAGATCAGGGCTGCTTTCCCAAGCTGACCAAACACTTTAGTAAGTTACTAATTTGTTTTGCTAGATCTTTTAAATTGCATTCCAATTCCAGCCCCCACCCCCCCCCCCCGATTATTAATAACGGATTAGCCATTGAATTGCAAGTTTAAGTCTCGATGATTGTGAGAAGACAACACGGAAGGCAGTGTTGTTACTAGAACGGAGAAACAAATACATGTCACTGTCGGAAAAGCATTGGGTGTTAGTGATCTGAGGGTGTATCCGGTGCCTGCTGTATTTACTTACTTCTATGGAAGCAATCTTGATGTGTAATTCAGACTGGCTTTGAACTCGTGATTCTTGTACCTCAATCGCCCCACTGCTGAGTACCTTCCTGTGCAGTGCCAGTGACATTTTTAGTAGCTTCCTTTGGATCCAGATCTGGCCTCTGCCTCAGTGCTGGGAACGCAGGGGAACACCACGTGGTATCTGTACATCCTGGGTGTGGACACAAGCTTCAGCCCCCAGTCAGCACTGCTTTCAGTTGGCCAGACAACTGATACTCCATGGTGCTAACACCTGTTCTGTGGCTCTCCCACGTACCGTTGTTTCAACTTGGCTACACAGTGAGGCCTATCCCTATCATAAGTTAAGGGCATGTGAATTAACATGGTAGCTTGTTAGAGAATTACTTTCCTTTGAAGTATAATGGCTTGTGTGTGGCCATAGAGACCAAACTCAGAGCTCTCCTGAGCCACCTCTCCTGCCCATACTGGCCACACAAGCATACAGCTACAGTCTTCTGTCTCAATGCTGGGAATGCAGGCATGTGCTAGTTACCATGCCCAGATTTTATTGTAGGTTTTAAAATTGCATTTTTTTTTTTTTTTAAACTTAGGTGGGTGGGTATGTATGTGCCTTTGTGTACATGTGGAAGTCAGGGGACAGCCTGCTCTCTCCTTCCACCATGTGAATCTGAAGGGTTTAATCCAGATCATCAGGCTTAGTGGAAAGTACCCTCACCCAATGAACCATCTTGCTGGCCCCGACTGTTTTTATTTGTAAACGTTCTAAGCTTATTCCTTCCTAAGGATCTGAGGTCTCACTTACCCAGGATAGCCTTCAACTTGTGAATCCATCAAGCTCTGGCCTGGTACTACTGTGCTCAGCCAGAAAACGCCAAAGTTCAAGTTAGTTTTCTCTGATATCATATTTCATATGCCCACTGTAATCCTAGCGTTTGTCAGGCTGAGTTTTGAGGCTAGCCTCTGCAGCACAGTAAGACCTTGTCTAAGAGCAAAAACAAACACAACAAGAAGGAAGAAACAAAACCTCTTTATTTCTTCTTCACTGCTGCCCACTCTGTCCCTTTTATTAGATGGTCCATGAGGACAGGAACCCACGACATGCTTTCATCTCTAGGCTCAACACCGGCTTGCCTTACAGTCTAATCATATAGCAAATACATTCAAAATTCAAGTTAAGATTTGCAGGCAATTCTGATTTCACTTTGTCTTGTAGGAAACCACTTGGCATTTAGCTGTGATGTCGCTAAGGAACAGGATGTTCAAAATACATTTGAAGAGATGGAGAAACATTTAGGTCCAGTAAATTTCTTGGTAAATGCAGCTGGTATTAACAGGTTGGTCAAAGATGAAGGTAAATGTCTTATATCTTTTTAAAAGAGAGGTTTCTTAATCGGTCCGTGTCTTATTTTTCCAGTGCCGTGACGAAAAGCCATGACCGAGGCAATATATAAAACAAAGCGTTGAACTGAGGAATGGTTTCGGAGTGCTGGAGTCATGTTGGTAGGGAAAGGCACAGGGCAGCAACTCCTCGAGATCTGCATAGAGGAGGCAGAGGGGGCACAGTGGGAACGGGCCAGTCTTTTGAAACCTCAAAGCCCGCTCCCAGTGACATACCTCCTCCAACAAGGCCACGCTTCCTAATCCTTCCCAAACTTGGTCCCGAAGTGGGGACCAGGCATTCAAATATATGACTGAGCCTATGGGGACCATTCCCATTCAAGCCACCATAATTAGTATGGGGTAATGCATGAGGCTGCTTTTACTTCTAGCTGAAAAGACATGCTTTGAAAATTGTTAATCCATACATTCTTTTATTAAAAAGGTTATGTGCATATGTCTGTATGTTAGTATGTACACATGTGTGTAGGTTCCCACAGAGACTAAAAGAGCCATGGAGCCAGAGATACAGGCCTTGTGAGTTACTTGATATGGGTGCTGGGAACTGAACTCGGGTCCTCTGTAAGATAAGTATGTGCTCTCTATCACTGAGCTGTCTCTTTAGCCCTATTCTTGTATCTTGAGATATGTCCGGTTGGATCAGTCCTAACATACCGTCACTAGCACATGGCCCAGCATGCCAGAAGACCACTTAACCTTTTCTCAGAGGAAACCAGTGTTCTGAGTTCCATCGGTCATCATGAGCTTACCCCTAATGTAGCATATAGAATGATAACTGTAGTAATAATAGGGTAGGGGCTGTCATTTTTTAAAAGCTAAGTTTAGGGAACAGTATTTAGATTCACAGTCTCCAAACAAGGCAAAACTGGCAGAAGCTTAGGCCGTTTGGTTGCTTGATCCTGAGTTCAGCCACTGGCAGCTTTTCTCATTCCAGTAGAGAGGACAAGAGTCCTGCCTCCACGTGGTGTCTCTCTGGCTCATCAATAGCTACCTTAGTGGTTTCAAAGTCAAGTTCAAAATGGGATGGCCCAGCACTTAGCTAGCTTACATGATATTTTAAATCAGAATTGTACATATATTTTGACTTGATTTTTAAGATTTGCTTTTGCCACTTTAAAATTTTGTGTGTGTGCCTGTGTGTGTGTGTGTGTGTGTGTGTGTGTGTGTGTGTGTGTGTGTGCAAGTGCACGGGTGATAATGTGCATATGAGTGCAGTTGCCTGTGGAGTCCTGAAGTGGATGTTGAGTACCGTGGAGCTGGAGTTCCAGGTGGTTGTGAGCTTCCTGACATGGGTGCTGGGAACTGAACTCGGTTCTCCTGAAAGAGCGGTTGGAACTCTTAACTCTGAGCCAGTTCCCTAGCCCCAGACTGGAATTCTTTGATATACTTGTTAATGTTCTTGCTGTTTCTGTCCTGTAGAGATGGTCTTTTGGTAAGAACCAGAACCGAAGATATGGTATCTCAGCTGCACACTAACCTCTTGGGCTCCATGCTGACCTGCAAAGCTGCCATGAGGACAATGATTCAGCAGGGTGGGTCCATCGTTAATGTAGGTGAGTTTCCACCCTCGTGGGTTGATTGCTTTTCCTATATTATTTATATTGCATGTAAACATCAGAGTACTAAGTCCACTGATTTACTTGATTGACAGTGAAATTGTTGATCCTTTTGTTATCTGTGAGGAAAGTATTTAACTGCTCAGTGAAGAAGACACAACTCACAGATGCACATCCCCACGGGAGTCAGTGGGCATTAAATTAAAAACCACAGCAGACGCCATGTGATAAGTGATGTCTAGATTCAGTGTTCCGAGACTGTGTGGGATGGGAGAGGTCTCAGCTGCGCACGTCTAGTAGACTTGATGTATGTGAATGCCGAACCAATTTGGTCAGCAGCTTCAATTTTCAGGAGAAATCAGGCATCTCATTTTCTTTTTCTTTTTTTTTTTTTTTTTTTGTTTTTTGTTTTTATTTTTGGTTTTTCGAGACAGGGTTTCTCTGTGCAGCTTTGCACCTTTCCTGGAATTCACTCTGTAGACCAGGCTGGCCTCAAACTCACAGAGATCCACCTGCCTCTGCCTCCCGAGTGCTGGGATTAAAGGCGTGTGCCGCCGCCGCCGCCGCCGCTGCCGCCACCACCACCCAGTTCTTTTTTTTTTTTGTCAAACTTATAATAACAGTAAGAGCCAAAGGGCCAGATAATATACTGTGAGATTGTGTTTCCTAGAAATGACCAGGACACTACACGCATGATTCCTCAACAATATGGTTGCCTAAACGAGACATGGATGGTGATATATCAATAGATGTCTTAGTTAGGGGTTTTATTGCTGTGAAGAGACACCATGAGCATGGCAACTCTTACAAGGAAAACATTTAATTGAGGTAGCTTACAGTTTTAGAGGTTCGAGTATATTATCATCATGGCAGGGAGCCTGCCAGTGTGCAGGCAGACATGATGTTGGAGAAGGTGCTGAGAATTCTTAGATCTTTACTTCTGGGCAACAAGAAGTTGTCTGTCTTATTGGATATGGCTCAAGCATATCTGAGACGTCAAAGCCCACCCCCACAGTGACACACTTCCTCCAACAAGGTCACACCCACTCTTAGAAGTCTGCACCTCCTAATAGTGCCACTCCCTTTGGGGGCCATTTTCTTTCAGGCCACCACAGTAGACATTGCTAAGACAGAAGGGGGAAATCTCAAGGGGTCCTACCCCTAAACAAAGAACCACAGGAAACTAAGGCCTGCTGAGAACAGGAGAGTTAGCCTTCCCCAGGGATGAGCCATCCAGTTGGTCATCCAGTACCAAGTGGTCAGGCCTGATACCGTTACATTCAAGCAACACTAAAAAGACTCAGCAGGTTGTTTTCATGCATCTATATATGTGTGACAATAATAATAAAGAGGAGAAAAAGAGTCATGATTTGAGAGATTGTGGGGGGCAAATGAGAGGGCTGGAAGAAGGAGGTAGAAAATGACATCATTATATTTTATCTTTAAAAATTGCAAAGATATCCAATCTAGTTTTTCAAATTAAAAAGAAAACTTGTAGACATGGAGGCTACATAACAATTATTAACAGCAATTGCATGGATCACTGATCTGTCTGGTGTCAAGACTGAAGGAAGATTAAATAAACCTCAGCTTGTCAGAGTGGAGGGAAGCAACCTTTCGTTTGTTGGAGCCACGAGGCAGGGTCCGTGCCTGAAGAGTGGAGAGTGCAGAGTAACATGGGATTTGATTTCAGTTTACCACCATCTGCTTTTTGTTTTTAAGCGACAAGCAGTACCTTGAACGGCTCAGAAGAGTTACAGTGCTCGTTAAAGCTCTGTCCTAGGAGGAATTGGGGACCTGTGGCCTTCGGGCCCAGCCACTTCAGATTTTGGGTTCTTAGGACCCACCACACAGACCCGAGACTGCCTGGATATCACAGGGCATATTTGTTAAAATACTTACATTTTAGATAAGTTACAGAAACCTAAGCCCCCCCAAATCTTAGAATGTTGCTAAGACTGGTGTATTTGTAATAAATGGACATACTTACTCTACAGAAAAGTACCACAGAAAAGGCTGAACTTGTAGATTGGTTGCTATTCAGAAGTCATTACTTTGAAGTCCAAATGAAAACAGAGTATGATCTGATTGCTAGTTACGAAGCTTTCCATTGGACCATTCTGCCATGCCTGGGTCTTGGCTTTGGTCTTTCTTCCCGTCCATACCCTTCTTCACCTGATGGCTTGTCTTCCTTCCTGTGCCACACAGTTCTCTTCCTGTCTTAACAGGGCCCACATTTGGTGATGAACTTACATGACAAGTCAGTTGGTGAAGGACAGTTGTTCTGTAGATTGTTTTACTGTTTTTACTGTTCTTCATGCTTGGATACACATGTGCCCATCATTGTTTGCTGATCTGTGCATTCATGTTACATAGGTTTGTAGCTTGGTCATGGTGGGAAATACCATATAGTGCAGAAGAAGTGAGCTATAACAGCTTGCTTTTTGTAAGCATACTCTGGGATGCTCGCACCCCTGTGAATCCACCTTATGTATATTACTTGGGGTAAGTTACTGTCATAAAGCAATGGTTTACTGTCTAATACAAGTAAACATTTCAGCATTGGGCTTCTTGATTATAATAAAAAAGTAGAATATTCTCTTTTCTAAAGTAATTTCATTTTTTTTTTTTTTTTTTTTTTTTTGTGTGTGTGTGTGTGTGTGTTAGGTTCCTGTTCAATTTTTATATTGTAAGCACAGGCCAGTGGTGCAGAAAATTACTTCCCTACTTCTGTTTTGAAAGCATGTATTTACATAAATTGATATTTGAATTATAAATTATTCTTACATATTTATTAGGCAAGGTCACTGAGTAATGTTTATTAGCAAGTACCAGGTAAATATAAACAGAAGTAGCAAAATTGCACTGTTAGGAAGTTTGTATGGTTGATTTTGATTGACAGTAGTTGAAATGTACTGGACTCATTCTTGTCGGTCAAAGGGAATACTTGTTCATATCTATGATAGAATCATAAAATGAATCAGCCTTCATTTTACATCTTCCGGCTTTATGTTACTTCTGCCTCTGATTGTTACTTTGCAGCTGCCGTGATAAAACACCATGACCAAGAATACTATAAAAGAAAGAGTCTATTTTGGCTTATGGTCCTTTACGGACACCATGATGTCCTGGGGAGGCAAGAGGCAGGCATGGTGGGAGAAGCAGGAAGCTGAGAGGTGACAGCCTCTCCACCCCAAGCATGAAGTAGAGACAGAACTGGGAGCAGGGTGAAGCGATCTACTCCTAAAGCCCACCCCTCCCCCATGACACACTTCCAGCAAGGCCACACCTCTGAAAACTCCCCAGAGAGCGACACCAATTGGGGGCCAGGTGTCCAGCTGTCTGAGCCCAGGGGGACTTTGCTCATTCAAGCAATCACATTGTCAGACCTCTTCCAGTCTTTCACATGCATAACAAATCATGTAAGCCTCTTCCCTGTTCCTGGGGGTTTTACATCTTTTTCTTTCAGTTTAACAAGCCCATTGGCTCACACTTACTTCATTTCTTCTTTCCTTGCAGGGAGTATCATTGGTTTCAAAGGCAACGTGGGCCAGTCAGCATACAGCGCCAGCAAAGGAGGGCTCATTGGGTTTTCACGCTCACTTGCCAAGGAGGTCTCGCGGAAGAAAATCAGAGTCAATGTGGTCGCGCCAGGTCAGTGAAGACTTCATACAATAACCGTACTATGGTTTCGTGGCATAAAGAAAGGCCATTTATCTGCCCATTAATTGGTAAATTGCTAGTCATTAATTGACATTTGGGTAGTGTCTCTCTAAAATCACTGTAGAAAGAAATAATGGACTAGTGACTAAAAAAACTTTTCTTGTACCTCATCTTTTACGTCTAAGTCTTTACTTTTAAATTTTGCCCAAGTTAGGGAATACATTATGGTCAGAGAACCTTGGAGGTCATCTTGTGTTTTGAGCCAGGGTTTTGCCGTGCTCTCTAGTACTGGGATTGTAGGCTTGCTCTACCACACCTGGCTTATTCCAGCCACACTGACATTTTAGAAGATTGTGACCAGGGGTTCAACGTAATTTACCTAAAGCTACCTGGCCATTTCATGGAAAGCTGAAAAATAATGTCCCCAAGGTTTCCTTTAGAATCGTAATTTTTATGTCGTTTAATCCTTCTGTTACTGTCTTTTCTCTAAATGATCTGGGACTCTCTAGTTTCTTACTTGTTTATGTATTTAGTTATTTATTATCCCCCTTTTTTCACTTGTATATCATTTGCCATTTGCTAATAAAAAGATGCCATAATTCAGATCTGTGTCTCACCGCTAAGCCACACCTAGATACGGTATCTTTGTCCTGCAATTTTAAATACTTGAGAATTAATCACCTATGTAAAGTTTGCTGTTTGGAGTGACTGGCCGTTTGTAGGCGAGTGCACTGCTGTAGACCTCTGCCACCTTTCCCTTTTAACTCCCTTCTGGCTCCAGCTGGGACACATCCAGCTGGCAGGAGTTTTTCAGGATGTTTTGTGAACCAGTTTGCTGCCATCACATACCTTCCTCCCAGCTCACTGTTTGGTCTCAGGCTAGCTAAGTTGAGACATTCCAAATCCATGAGCACTTAGGAAGTTATTACAGCTCAGATGTCTCATTTTTGAAGGGAAAAGGTAAAGGCCCCCCAACGAAAGCTTTCCTTGTAATTCCATGTCATTATGTTGGCCTGGCTTTCTGCTTTTATATGCTCTGTGCAGGCTGTCACTGTCAGCATTGGCTGGCCAGCCATCTCCATCTAGAGGGTAGTTGATTTGTGGTGTGGAATGGCATGCACTTACCCTCTCTCTTTTCAGGGTTGCTGAGGAGTTAATGAGGAGTAATGAGGAGTTAATTCTATTTTTTTGTGATGTAAAAGCCGACTAGCTGAGAGGAAAGCCCTTCTTTCCAATTCACAGGCTCATGCAGCGGGTGTCCTGGGGTGTCTTCCTCTGTACTAGGTTCAGGGGTAATAAAAATGAATGAGATATTTCTGTTGCAAGATGCAGAATACAGTTGGGAAGACATAAACGAACAAATCACTGCAACGTCAAGCGCTGGAGGTAGAATAGTGATGGGTCCCACACCGGGGAGATGCTGAAGGATGTCTGTCGTGGATTGGTTGTCAAGGCAATGGGATGAACGCTGGAAATCCAGCTTGTATACAGGGGAGAAGTTTTAAAGGTGTTATGGAAGTGCCATAGAGTCTTTTGTAAAGATCTTATTTTTCCAGAGCAATCATATTGGGGCTAAAAATCTGTTTGTAAAATGTGGCCACTTAGTAGGGTAGCCTTTGTAATATTATATTGTGTGTGTGTGTATAAAATATTTCATAGTACAGATTGAAATAACAAGATTAAATCAATTCAATATTGACTTAGTTTTGAAATTTAAGATATATCAGCTTCTTCACGAGATCTTTAAACAGAGCTAACAAACATGCACTTACGAGGTACTTATCCATGTACTCCCAGATGGAACACAATCAATCACTTCTCCACTATATTTTTTGAGACAGGGTCTCTCACTGAACACGAGGCTTACTGTTTAAGCTTAGTGAGACCTGTGATCTCTTTGTCTTTCCTGAGTCTGCCATGCCTGGCTTTGATGTGGGTCCCAGGTATCCAAACGTGCACTTATGGTGTGTCATTGTATATCCGGTAGTGAAGTGCAGTCTTTATTCTAAGCTGCTCGATTGTATGTCCTTTCACTTACTGTTTCTTAGTCTAAGGGATGGTGGCTTTGTAGCCAGTTGGAAATCTTTAAGTGTCCAGTGAAGTAATGCAGCAGCATCCTCTGTTGGACAGTGGCACCTACTGGTAGTTTATAGTTTTTATAGCTATTTAAGTCTTTGATAGCAAAAGTAGGTGAGCAGAACAAACTTCCCAGAGCTTTACAAATAGGAGTGATACGGAGAGTATCTTTTGGGGCCAAGAAAAGAAGACAAACTGGAAAGAAAGACAGCATAATGATAAGTTTATGGGATGTTTGGGGACCACTAATATCTCCTCTCAGCTCTGTGATGGGATGGGGTACCTAAGAGATAATTGATACGTTGTGCTTTGGGCTGTGAATGTATTTCTAAGGGAGACATGGTTCATGAGCATTGGCATACGATAATATTGACATTTGGTCCAGCCCAAGTGATCTGTCCTAGGAGATTAGCTTAACATTTCTTATTTAATTTCCAGGGAACTGGAGCAGACAGATAAGGTCTGAAAAGCTGCAGGTAGGGCAGGTCAGAATAACTACTGTGCGTGGTACTGTAACGGTGGATAGAATGACAACAGCATTTGTTGAAGCCTATATATACACTACAGGGTGACCCTTAAGGATTCCACGGACTTTACCTAGGAATGTGTCTGTACTGTTCATTAGCTGTAGCACATAACCACACTAAGGTGAGATATTGACCGTGTCGGAAATGGAAGGAGGAAGGGATGAGGGCAGCGAGATAGATCAGCACAGGAGCTTTTGTTCCATAGTTCTGTACACCTAAAATGCAGTCAAATAAAGTCTACTAATTAAAAAGACCCCACAGATAAAAGAGAAGGATCTTTAGGAATATATGTTCATTTTCTCGTTAGACATAATCCAAGAGGAAAAACCAGTGTGTTGGGGCAAATTCTTTCCTTCCTTAAAAAACCAAAACAGACCGTTTATTGTTTGTGCCACATGTGCACACGCTGCGGTACACTCGAGAAGGCCAGGGGACATCACGGCTCTGTCCTTCCCATCACTGGGTCTGGGGACTGAACTCGAAGTGCCCTTTTCCCCTGAACCGCCTAAGCAGCCCTTCCCTTCCCTTCATACCCACTTCAGTGTTAGATTTTACACTTTAGTGATGGTCAACAGCTCTCTGTGAGAATGCCACTGCTAATATGCTTCAAGCTCTGGAGGGAGGCTGTGGAAGATCCCTGATATTCTTATTTTCCAAGTTGGAGCTGTGGAGGAGACTCCTTTTGGCTAGTAGATGGCCACACACCTATTGGTGTGTAAGAAATTATATAAGAAACGAGGTTTTTTTTTTTCTCTCTCTCAGTTTCCTAAGCTTCCAGCCATGATGACTTCTTATTCAAAAGCCAGCCATGCACAGCCAGAAGGAATCCTCAGGGACTCGCCATCTTTGGTCTGTTTTTCTTTTTGTGACACATGGACAGCCCTTTGTCGGTTAGTGCACAGCCTCCTTGGCCCACAGCTTTAGAGTGTCACAGAGCAGGGAACAAAATCCTGATTCATGAACCCGAATCCAGTGGTCTCCTCACCACAGCAAATACCACCAGAGCCAGCAGGAAGTTGGCCTGAAAGTTGCTAGCCTGTATTGATAAGAGTGTTAATAAGCCATGGCTGCTGGGATTTCCTGTGGTTTGTTTTTGTTTTTTAGATTAAAATACATCCTTTTCTGCTGAGTTTATGGAGTTAATGTGAAACACTTTATGCCAATTTTGTTAGAAATTTTTTAGAAGATTATTTATTATTTTAAGTACAAGAGCTCTATCTGCATGTACACCTTTATTCCAGAAGGGGGCATCAGATCCCACTATAGATGGTTATGCACTACTGTGGTTGCTAGGATTTGAACTCAGAACCTCTGGAAGAGCAGTCAGTGCTCTCAACCGCTGAACCGTCTCTCCAGCCCAATTTTGTTAGAATTTTAAAGAGTGAAAAATAGTTGTATCATGAATTTTTTGAGAAGATAACAGATTTTTCTCTTTTAATTAAAAAAACGTTGAGATTATATGTGAATACTGTATATCCACCGTTCCTTCTCCCCTCCAACTCTCCTGTTTCTCCCAACCCCCTCTCATAGTCAGGATCTCCTCTTCAGTTACTATTGCTACATAGATACATGTGTTATGCATGTATAACAGCCTGCTCATTCCTCTTAGTGTGGTTTGTATGTGTGTATTTAGGGCTGACTCCTTGGGATTAGATAACCTATTGGGGACTCAACCTTGGCGGAGCCTGTTTCTCCTTTTCTCAGTGGCCATGAATTGGCTGCAGCTCTTATCTCGGGGTCAAGCCCTGTGGAGCCCCCTCTTCCATGCTGCTGTGTCAACTGGACTTGTCATTGGGCAGGTCTTGTTTAGGTGACTGTGTTGTTGAGATTTCATGAGTTCGGCTTCCCTGTCACATGCAGAAAAAAACAATTTCATAGCACACATCCTGGTCTTAAGACCTTCCCACCCCATTTCTGCAATGTCCCCTGAGCCTTAGGTTAGGGATTGTAACACAGAGTTGTCAGCATTAACATTAGTAATTTTATTTCACTCAGCTTTTATAGTCTGAGGTGGTTATAGGGTTCATTTTCTCTGGGGCATCCTTGAAGTGGGCTAACACACAGTATTGGATCTCATTAGACTCATGGGTCCTTCAGAGAATTGGATTCTGCTGGATTCTGGCTCCTCATGGAAGAACTAAGCTTCATCCTTGGGCCAGGTGTGGTGGCATGCTCCTTTAGCTCCAGCGTGCAGGAGGCAGGGGCAGGTGGGTCTCTGAGTTTGGGACAAGCCTCGATGACATAGGGAGTTCCTGGACAGCAAGGGCTGCACGGTGAGGCCCTGTCTCAAAACAGCAGGCTTGCTCAGGAGTTGAAGGTCCACAGAGGCTGTCTGTCTTCATCCTTTCCTGTGTTTAAGATGAAAGGAAATGTTGCTGACTTTTCAAATAAATGCGCTGAGGTTTTATTGTAGAGGGGTGTGTTTCACAGTATATTCTCACAGGCAAACTCAAGTAGTACAACATTAGTTTTGTTATTTCTGGCCCTCAGTATAGACCATCTGTAACTTATAATGTTCATATTTTTTTCAGTGATTTTATCTGAGTGCAAAGCTTATGTATATCTTTGTGGACAGCTTAAAAAGCAAAGTACAAAGAGAATCATCATCTGGTGTATAATTCTGGTAACTACTGTCACTCTGGTGTCCAGTGATAATCAGATGATAATGTTAGCATTTTGGCATGTGTATTTCACCTTGTTTTCAGTAGTGATGTAATGGATTCACACATAACCTTCTAAGATTACAGATGTGAAATCTCCATTTCTGTCATTAATACCAACATTATTTTGTGCTGCCATGTATCAGGTCTTAACCTGATCCTTGTTGAAAGATCTTTCTATTTATTTCCAGATGTCGTGAGTAACTTCACTGTCTCAGATTTTATGGTAGGAAAAAAAAATCTACAATTATTTCTCACAGGACTTTAAAGAAAAGATTGAAGTTTTCATAAGTGAAAACCCAAAGTAAACTTAATTACATAGTATTAGACAATAAACTAGCAAATGAATCCAGTATTTAGCTCACACTTATCAACACATCATTAGTAAATGATAATATAATTTAACTTATAAATGACTGAGTTTAACATAAGCCAATTGGAAAACTGTTTATGGCAAGTGTAGGTGAACTTTGACTTTCTATGGCTCGTCTGGCATGAGAAACTTTTGTCACCTGAACTATAAACTTTCCCATACCTGCTGCTCTCATGAAGGTTACTGTTTGCATTAAAAACAAAACAAAACAAAACAAAACAAAACAAAAAAAACCCGGGCTGGAAAGATGGCTCAGAGGTTAAGAGCACTGACTCTTCTTCCAGAAGTCCTGAGTTCAATTCCCAGCAACCACATGGTGGCTCACAACCATCTATAAGGAGATCTGGAGCCCTCTTCTGTATACTAAATAAATAAATCTTTAAACAACAACAACAACAACAACAAAAACCCTAGTGATAGAAGCTGGGCACAGTGGCATGGCCTTCAGTTCTAGCACTTGAAAGGCAGAGGCCTGTGGATGTATGTGAGTTTTAAGCTAGCCTGGTCTACCCGGTGAGACCATGTCTCAAACAATTTTTTTAGTATTAATTAGTGGACAAGATATTATGTGGTGACATTTTACTAGTGATTTATGTTTGTCTCTATAATCTTGTAGGAATTTCTTAAATCAGTGGTTCTCAACCTTCCTAACGCTGCGACCCACTAATACAGTTCCTTATGTTGTGGTGACCTCCAACCATGAAATTATTTCATTGCTACTTCATAGCTGTATTTTGCTACTGCTATGAATTATAATGTAAATATCTGATATACAGGATATTTGATATGTGACCCCTGTGAAAAGGTCATTCAAACCCCAAAGGGTCATGACCCAAAGGTTGAGAACTGCTGTCTTATAGTTGATCCTGGTATGTGTGTGCATACATATTATTGTTGTGAATTATTGAATATATACTATTTCACTCTGCAGAACTTGCTCTTTGCATACTCTATAGCATATATACCCATATCGAGTTAAAATTTTCATCTTTGTGTATATTTTTTATCAGAATTAGATGTGACCTAAGAGCTTTTCTTTTGTGGACTTGGGATCCTGGGCGATCCTCTCAGCGATTACCTTGGTTAGTAAATGGAATGATTAATTCTTTCTAGGACTGCAAAATCTGTCCATGGGACCATCTTTGTGCTACTTTCTCTCAATGCTCCTTCTCACTTTCTCCCCACCTGTGGGAAATCATTTCTCTAGTGTTTTATTTATAGCATTATAGGAGGACTCACCAGACTTTATTACATTACAGCTTTATTGCATTACAACAAAATGCAGCAATTGTCCCTTTCTCCATAGATGATAGTCATCCGAAGAATGCATTGTTTAATTTATGTTTGTATCTGCCGACTACGTTCCTCAGCGTTACCTTTATGTTTGCCAAGAGCTAAGTCGTGACTTGGGAGTCAGGCATTTTTGTGTTCAATAAAGAGTCACTGAGTTAAAGTGGATAAAATTGTACACTTAATTAATTGCTGACAGTATCCGGTATTTCCTCAACAGTGTTTATTAATAATGTCCCAGTCTCAGAAGCAAACTCTCCTTATTAAAGATGAACAGCCATCTTTAGTGTCTACACTTTAACTGATTGAACATTTCTCTCTCAGGATTCATTCACACAGACATGACAAAGCACTTGAAAGAAGATTATTTAAAGAAAAACATCCCCCTTGGGCGCTTTGGAGATGCTCTGGAGGTGGCGCATGCGGTTGTGTTCCTTTTGGAGTCGCCGTACATCACAGGACATGTTCTGGTTGTGGATGGAGGATTACAGCTCACCGTCTGATTGGAGATGGTTCCGTGCTGATGGCTGGTCACGTGCACAGCTTTCTATTAATTAGGCTATCATAGCTCTATGGGTGACATTTGTTACTAAAAATGGTTCTATCTTTGTGTGAACATGTTTCAAAAGAACAATGTGTGACTGGTTGTAATCTAAAAGGTCTGAATCCTCTGTCTTTAGAGGCCGTAGCAATTTTAGCACAGACATTTTGTAAGAGATATGCATCAGTGTTTCTATTTTTGCCTTGAAAACGGAAAATTCTGTCGTCTGATTGTGATACAGTTCAAGTGTATCAAGCTGGATTTTTAAAACACAGACTTTGTGCTGTTGCTAAAATAAGAGTATTTGCAGAAGATTGAGATCAATTTTTTTTTTTTTGTCAGTTACTTTATGTTGCTGTGTTAAAACACCATAACCAAAAGCAACTTAGAGGGGAAAGGGTCTCTTGATGCTTTTGGTTCCAGGGGGATGGAATCCATTATGGCAGGGCAGTCAGGGGAAGGATGGTGGTAGGAACCGGAAGCTAGCTGGTCACATTTCATCCATACACAGGAAACACAGAGAGGGAACAGGAAGTGGAGCCTGTCCGTAAAACCTTAAAGCCCACCCCCAGTGACATACTTCCTTCAGCAAGGCTTCACCTCCTAAAGGCTCCATAACTTTTCCAAACAGTGCCACCGACTAGCGACCAAGTGTTCAGACATGAATCCGTAAAGACATTTCTCATTCAGATCAGCAGCGCAGTACTTTAGCAGCCTTGCTAAGGCTCACCCTTTACGTTCTGGTTTGTGTTTTGAGGCAGGATTTCACAGTGTGGGCCAGGCTTTCTATCCTCTTGGCTATAATCTTCCTAGGGCTGAAATTCCTGGTGTGTACCAGGAATGCGCAGGATTGCATATGTGTGTGCATAGGCAATCATTTGTTTAATACAGGTTAAAAAATGTCAGTTAAAGATTTGCATTTAGAGAGGATTTTCCTTCTCCACCATCCATCCTGTCTCACACCACTCCTCCTGTTTCTTCTCTACCTGACTCTCTCCTCTTCTTCATCTTCTTTCTGAGCCAGGATCTCACTCTGTAGCCCTGGATGGCCGGAACTTACTATGTATCCCATGCTTGCCTTGGACTTACAGCTGTCCTTCTGCCTTAATGTCCCAAATGCTGAGATTGTGTGAGCCATCATACCTGCCTTAGACTTGATTGTGTGTGTGGTGTATGTGTGCATGTGTGTATGTGTGAGGGTTTTGTGTGTGCCTGTGTGTGTACTGTATGTATGTGTGTATGTAGTGTGTGGTATATGTGTGTGTATATGTAATGTGTATATATATGTCTGTGTGTATGTGTGGGGTGTGTATGTGGTATGTGTGTGTGTGTGATGAGATGGCCAGAGGAGGACATTGGTGTCTTCCCTCCTTGTTGACTTGAGGTGGGCTGTCAATGAACTAGGGACTCCCTGTTTTGGCTGTGGTGGCTAGCCAGTGAGCTCTTGAAGTCTCACTGTCTTTGCCCCTCAGTACTGGGGTTACAAGCATGTCTGGGCATGCTCGGCTTTCTTTGGGAGTTCTGGGGTTACACAGCAAGTGCTCCTATCTCTTCAGGCGTCTCTACAGCCAGACCTGGTATCTTAGAGTGATGCTGCTTTTCACAGAGCAGCTCAGCAAAATAACGTGCTAATGTAAGTGTGGTGCTGTGGACTCTCTATCGAGCAGTTATTAAGGATGATAAGGATGAGTCCTTAAGGTACCTGCTATAGTTAGGAGCCACACAGACCTTGAATTTACAGTTTTTCTCTCATGACAATCTCAGGATACCTAGCAACTTAAAAACACTATGAAGAACTGGGTGTGGTGGTGTGTGCCCTGTAATCCCAGAACTCATGAGGTTGAGGCAGAATGACCAAGAACTCCAGGTCAGCCTACTCTACATAGTTCTGGTCAGTTTGGTTTGGTCTTATCTCAAACCAAAGTGCAAAATTATAGTCAGGTGTGATTGCATTTGCTTTTAATCCCAGCCCCCCCACACACACATATGCATATACATATACACATATAAACACAATTAAGAATATTTTGCATTGGTGGATATAAAATGATTCAGCTCCAAGTCTTAGAATGGTAATGAATAATTACACTTAAATAATCATAAAAGTGTGCAGTAAGAATGTATTATTGTTTTCACTAGAGATAATGCACGGACTTTTTAACCAGTGGTACTGGGATCAAGCCCAGGGCCTGCCAGGTGCCAAGCAAGTGTTTTACCATTGACCTTCCTCCTCAGCCTGGAAAGCATTGGTCCAAGAAGAGATGAACACATATAACTGAATACAATATAGATAGCATTCTTATTGCCTGAACTCTTGTGGGGAATAATAAACTATTTCTATATACTAGATTCATGTTGTTTTTTATTTACCATCATCCAAATGTTTTCAGTATTTTATTTTATAAAGCAATATTTTTATCAAGATGCTTATAACCTCAGATACCTGGGCAGCTGAAGCAAGAACATAGCAAGTTCAAGGACATGCTAGTTACATAGTTCAAGGACAGCCTGGGAAAGTCAGCATGACTCTGTTTCAAAATAATAATAAATTTTAAGAAGGTCTGGGGATGTGATAGAGTGCTTGCTCAGCAGAAACAAGGCCCCGGGTTCGATCCTTAGTATGTCAGACTAGAACAGAACACAATCCATGGATCCAGGAGTCATCTAACTGCTCTTTTCAAGTGGAACAGAACATTAAGTGGAAATTTAAATATATATGGACAGCCAAATAAAAAATATGAATAAGATATACTAATAAATTCAGAAAAATAGCTTCATAAATCAAAAGCTGTGTACTAAATATGGAGTCCTTAATCTCTGACATACTTTCTTAGTTTATTAGCATTCTGTTTTTCTCAGTACTGAGGATTGTACATCGGGCTTTGGATCTGCCTACTAAGTCAGTATGCTACCCATAGGTTACATCCGAAGCCTTTGATTCGGCATGAGAACCTCTGGGAGGGCAGTTAGTACTCCTGAATGAATGGTCTGCTAAATGCAAGGTGTGGCAGTTGGAGAACTTTGAGGTAGTCGCATTTCTAGTCATGTTAGGAAATGCAACAAGCAGAATGTTTCACAGGTAGTGAGTCTGGGGAGGGGAGTTTGAGCATAGAGAGTGGGTAGCTTCCTTATGGTCCGACCCATTCATCTTTGGCCACCTACATTTGTCAGGCCTCAGTTCCCTTTCCTGCACACACCATGTTCTGAAGTCATCAGTGAAGCTGGCTTGTTGTGTAAACAAGAGGAAAAGGAACGAGAAAGAAGCTGGATATGGATATGGTGGCACTCACCTGTAATCCTCACACTTGGGGTGGAGGGTATAGAAGACCAAGGCTGTTTTTAGTTACATAGCAAGCTTGAGACTAGCCTGGGCTATATGAGCAAGAGGCAAAAAACAAAAAAAACAATGAAATGTAATCAGAGGCAGAGTTTCTGTCTCGACTGCCTGGTCCCAAATAAAACACAGAAGCTTATATTAATTATAAATGCCTGGCTGATAGCTCAGGTTTATTACTAACTTACATTTAAATCAAGCCATTTCTATTAATCTATTTATTGCCATGTGGTTGGTGGCTTACCTGCCCTCTGGCATCTTGTTCCTTGGGCAGCTGGCTCCCATCTGCTGACTCCGCCCTCTTCCTCTGAGTCCTCAGTTTGATTGTTCTGCCTAACCTTATCCTGCCTTGCCATAGGCCAAAACATCCTCATTATCAACCAATGAGAGCAATGCATATTCACAGTATACAGAAGGACCATCCCACAGCATCCCCCCTTCCTGTCTAATCAAAAAGCAAGGTTTTAACTTTAACATGGTAAAATTACATACAACAAAACAGTTATCAAGTAAGAATTATAGTTACAATATCCAGTCTATTTGTATTTGATAAAATCAGAGAAAACATTCAGTTATCCATCCCATCTTGATGAGTCTAAAGTTTTATATCTAATATATCCTTTATCATAACCAAAGAAACTATGGTTATAACTACTTAGTCTTCAACTCCATCAAAGACCTGAGAAGGAAGCAGTAATACCTGAGTGTACAGGAAGTGTAAGCAAGTGATCTCCAAAAAAATGTAAGAAATGGCAGAAACAGCTGGCTGCCTAGACAATCACCCAAGGTTTCTCTGTAATATTGGGGCATCCAATTTTGGCCTTCAGGCCTAGCATATCTGACAGACTTTCCTGTGAAACAGGGAATTTTGAAGGACCGTCCTACCTTGTTTTGGCTGTTGCCTTTCTTTGGTCCTGCTTGTCCAGATTGGACAGCGTGTTTACTGTCAGCAGTTGAGGCAAGGGCAGTGCTTTGCCCACATGGCTAGCTTTTGCCACGTAGAAAGCAAGCAAACTCAATACAGAGTTTCTTCGATGTCCATCATCTTTTTTGGAGTATATTGGTGCTGCCAGGAGCAGACATGTCTCACTGTCATGAAAAGTCTAAGTTATTAAAACATTTTAAATGCCATATTCTGTAGGAATTTGAAGTGTTTAAAGATTATATACCTGAAATATATCTTTGTATACCTAAAAAAACCTAACTAACATGACTATAAGTTTGACTATTATAGATGACTATTAATCTTTATTTCTTATACATTATACATTCTTATACATTATAATTTTAAATGAGTTACATAAACATATTTAACAGGTGTAGAAATATACATATAAAAATTAACTTTAAATTTATATTAATAAACCAAAATCCATACCAGTGTAAAATAGTTTGAGATTAAAGTAGATTCAATAATCTACCCTTTTATCCTATCATTTCTAAATCATATCCCCCTTTCTTCTTTTAGAAAGAGATTGAATATGACCAGTAACAATTTGTAACCAATCTTAAATGAAAACAAACATTCATAACCAATATTTTGGGAATGTAGGAGTAGTTTTCTAAACTACGTCACACTGATTGGGGCACTGGTACTCTTTGAGGGACCGTGAGAGAAAGAGGATAATTGTTAAGTCTGGAGTGTTATATGAGGCTGGATCATCTCAGTCTTGAAGCTGGTTTTGATGCTGGATCACCTGGCCATTTTTATTGGTGTCTTGTTCGGAAAATATATAAATATTTAAAGATGACATACATAGCTCTATTAATATAAATAAAAACTGTATTGTATATAAGCCAGTCATAGATAATTTTTTTATTTTATGTTTGAACAGGTAAAATATATATCACATACCTTGTTGTTACTTTAAGTTTATTTTTCCATGTCTGTAGTCAGGATTTCAGGGGGTCTTCCTCCATCAAACCTGATTTTTCTTAACCTGGGATGAATCCATAGTCTCTTATTTCCTGTAGAAACAAAAGCATAACTTCTCCTTCAAAGTAACATATCTTTTGACATAAATTTTGAAGTCAACATAATTTAAAATATATAGGTTGGTTTAATATAGTAGTGTTTACAATCAAATGTCTCTCAGCAGTTATCACTTATCTGCTGTGGGATGTTCTGTATGTCAAATGTGTTGCTCTGATTGGTTAAAATAAATAAAGTGCTGATTGGCCAGTAGCCAGGCAAGAAAGATAGGGTAGGCAGGACAAGGAAGAGGAAAAGGCTGGGAACAGGAAGGCTGAGGAGAGAGATACTGCCAGCCACGGCCATGACAAGATGTAAGGTACTGGTAAGCCACGAGCCACATGACAAAGTATAGATTTATAGAAATGGGTTAATTTAAGATAAAAGAAGTAGATAACAAGAAGCCTGTCATGGCCATACAGTTTGTAAACAATATAAGTTTCTATGTGTTTACTTGGTTGGATCTGAGCGTCTATGGGACTGGCGGGTGAGAGAGATTTGTCCTGACTGTGGGCCAGGCAGGAAAACTAACTACACTTATCCATTAGTAGTCAAAAAATATAAAGAGAACATAATAAAATATGGAATCCAGAGTCTGTTTTTCATCTTTTTGTGACTTATTCTTTTTTATTATTTTACTTCTCTCTTTAAAGACTTTGTTATTTTTAAGTTATTTATTTCTTTCCTATGACTATCAATACCCATAGTCTGTCTTTCTTAAGTCTGTGTACATTGTAGAACACACAACAACCTGTTTAGAGGTTTTTTGTTTGTTTGTTTTTCCATCTGGACCTATTTTACTTCGTATCTCTAGTCTTTTTGGACTGTATGAGCAAAGTTTAAACTGCTAAGCTACAGCTGGACGCTCCATGCTGCTCCATCGACTGGCTCTGCCCACTTCTCTGGTTGTGGGAGCCAAGCTAGGGGCCTGGTGGGAGGAGGTGTGTGACTAGGAACTGCCTTCAACCTTCCCAGCTGTGGGAGCCGGTTCTGCGCTGCCGCCAGCTAAATTGTTACTTAGCTTGTTTCTAGTCTCCTTTTAGTGCTGCTGGCTGCATTAAAGGGGCTGTGTCCTTTTCCTTTTCTTTCTTTTCTTTTTTTGTTTGTTTCTTTCTGTTTCTCTCTCTCTCTCTCTCTCTCTCTCTCTCTCTCTCTCTCTCTCTCCTTCCCTCCTTCCCTCCCTCCCTCCCTTCCTTTCCTCTTTCTCAGGACCTACATGGAAATTCTCTCCACATTGGAATGCCAATGGAGACTACGTTACCAATAGGTTTACCCTTAAGTGTTACATTTATACTTTAAAATAAACTGCCTCTTCTATGTCAGACTGGAATATGCAGAGAGCTGTTGAAAAGGGGAAATAAACCATCAGTGCTCCACTCCAGGTGAGTTCTCCACCTGTTTTCACTGACTTAGTAGAACTTTTAATTTAATACTCGCATTCAGAGGCCCAAGAACTTTGGTGGATTCTTAAACAGAAGACTCATCTATGACTATTACCTCCTCCCAGCAGCTCACGGTCCAGCCCAGGCTTAGCATTTGAAGGAAAAGGCTGGTGGCCAAAGCCAGTGTATTCAGTTTTTATTCTTAGGTTTTAAAATGTGTGCTCTTTTCATATTTTTATTCATATTCTATCCATGAGGGGTTGTGTCAGTTTTTGACAGATAGAATTATATGTTGCAAATTAGTTTGGGGGGATAATCTATGCAGAAAAAATGAGTTTATTTACATGCATCTATTACCCGGAATAATGAGAGAAGACAGACTATTTTGAGTATTCAAGAGTTGACACTTAATGCTACTGGAACATTTCCCCTAAGCTTTGTGGATGGGAATAAATGTGAATTATGAAATTATACTACTGTCCTGCTTGACAAACATACCTAAATAAAGTATTTAATAGCTGACATTTTTGTTAATTTTTGTCTTTCAACTACATTAAAAGCAAGGTCTTCATTTATTATGCAATTAAATGTCCTGCAGATAGCTCTGCCTTGCTGATTCTGCACCATGCACATCAGTCATTCATGTGTCTTAAGTTTGAATAATTACATCCCATGTAACTTGGAATTCTTGGATCAGTAATCTAAATAAGATGCTATCAGTACTGTGTGTGTTACCAAGCCTTTTCATTTACTTCATGAATTGATAATAGTCCCAATGAATTAAGGACAGGCTGTTGGAGCAAGGAAGAAAATGGATTCTTTTCTTCTAAGCAAGACTTAGAAGATGAAGACTAGGACCCCCAAAGGCATCTCAATGCTAGTGCTCTAATGCTGCTGGCCGCAGGAATATATCATAAGAACTCAGCTGGTTATGGCAAAGTCACTACCTGGAAGGATCAGGGAATTCCTCCAGAGGAAGCCAAATTCCAAGGAGCTTTTGGTGTTATTTGGCTTATTATATATCAGCTGTATTCTATTATGAAAGTCATGTGTGCCTTCATAGTTTTCCCAATTGACTTTTCCCTAAGAAACGCTAACAGTGTGGACTGATCACTCTCTGGACATTCACATTCCAGGACTTTGGAGAACAGCCTCAGGAAAGGCTTTTTCTGGAATCAGATATCTCCCTTAGCCACTTTCAAGGACTAACAGTGATATGCTAACTGGTCATTAGCACTCAGTTGACCTTCTCTTTTACCACTCCCATTTTGGATTGTTAAAGAAAGCCTGGTGGTCACTGCCTGAGGAAAAATTCTTACCTGCCTTTATGACCCTGTAGAATTCAAGCCTGGTGACCTTGCTCTACCAGGGGCTTGATATAACTGGATTCTGGGGAGACTTAGGTAGAACGTGGAGAACAGAGGATGGAGAAGAGGAAAGAGAATGGAAGAACTAGATGGGTAAGAACTTGAGAGGAACAAACTGAGATGGGGAAGAACTAGATTGAAGGGCTAGAAGAGAGTACTAGAGGAACAAGATGGAAGATGAGGAAGAAAGAGCCAGATGGGGAAGAACAAGATGAGGAAGAGCCAGATGAGAGAGAAGGAGATGGGAGAGGAACTGATAGGGGAAAGAACTAGATAGATGAGAATCTAGAAGGGACAGAACTAGATGAAGGAATGAAGATAGAACCTAGAGGGGACAGTAGGTAAATGTAGAGAGAAATCAGGCAAGAAAGGAGCTAGACGTGAGAACAGAATAGAAGCTGTGTACAGAGAACTATCACAGAATAATAAAGTATATGAACTAAGGAGTTTTGTGTACATAGATTCATTTCCTTCCTTCCTTCCTTTGTCTCTCTCTCTCTCTCTCTCTTTCTTTCTTTCTTTTTTTTTTTTTTTTTAGCTGAGGATTGAACCCAGGGCCTTGAGCTAAATCCCCAACCCAGATTTATTTCTTTTCATCAAAGATTAATTATCAGCTGGTTGTAGATTCTTCCCGGATCCTGGGAGGGGACTATCAAGGGGCTGGACCCCCATAGTCCCCGATAGTCTAAGGTCTTTTTCTCTTGAGGAAGTGATAGATGGAGCTCAGGAGCTGGTCATTAGTTCATTTGTAGCTGTCTTGAAGGGAGAACACTGGGATGAAGGGAGTTTGGGATAAGCCACGCCCTGTTTTTTCTGTCACTATTCCATTCCTTTGTTACAGGATAAGGGGTAAGGGATGGAAGCTGCTCTGACACTTCCAGCTGGAGGTAGTGAAAGACCCCCGGAGGGATCTCCCCTCAGGTGAGACCCCCGTCTCAAGGAGCACGCAGCGACCACAAATCAGATGCAACAGCACGAGGTTTATTCAAACACAGGTACCTGGGCGACAAAGCCTCTCGGAAGACTTGCGCGCCTCTGGGTTGGTGAGATGGGTTTTTATAGCAAAAAGCGCGGGTACAGAAGCAGAAAGCATTGGTCAAAGGGCTCTGATTGGATAATTCAAACAAGGCGCGAATGGTTACAGAGCTCTAATTGGACAAAGCGAGGCGCGAGTATACAAGTATAAATCCAATAGGGCGTGAACTCAGGCTCAGGGCGGTTTGTGGGTCTCCTTGGTAACCAGATATGTGTGTTGACTCAACCCCTATCTAGAATTCCTCCCGTACTGACGCCAGGTGGTCTGTCCCTGACATCCTGCTTATCTCTACACCTTTGCCTTCTAGCTGAATTCCTTTGTTCCCCTACGTGCCTCACAAGCTAGGGGGTTTGCACAACAGAGCAATGCTTATCGGCTATCTGGGCTGCGGTGGGGCCATTCTATTTCCTGGAACTGTCTTTTGTTCCCTTATGAGCCTTGCAAACATAGCATTCCTATAGGGGTGCCGGGGGTCTTTCATTCCCCCATTTTCTTTTTAACTAAATGGAATCTTTCATTTACTGAGGTGCATAAAGGTGAGGGGCCAGGGGTGGTGGCTCAGTCCAAATGAGCCTTTTAACCTGGTGAGGGGGCCCTGACCCCAGGGTTGGGAGAGGGGTAAGAATAAGGAGGAGAATCAGGTACGAGAGAGTCTTATCTTCAGTGGATTTTGAGTGCGCTGTACCTTCCATGTGGACTCCTTGGCGCTGGTCGGGTCAATCTCCTTAGCAGCCTTCACGTGGGAGGCGTGGACCCAGGCAGCAATCCCATCGACCTCGAGAGCGGTTGGTGTGGTCAGCAGGACGGTGTATGGTCCCTTCCACCGTGGTTCCAAATTCTTGGTCTGGTGTCGCCGAACCCAGACGGAGTCCCCGATCTGGAAGGGATGAGGGACTATTGGGTGGTCCAGTTGCTCTCGGTAGGCTGCTGCCAGAGATTTCCAAACTTCCTTCTGTACCAGCTGGAGGGCCTGGAGGTGTGCCTCTAAGGTAGGGCTGGTAGCGAAGGACGAAATGTCAGGATGAAGGAAATTCACAATAGGTGGGGGGGCCCCATATATAATTTCAAAGGGAGTCAAACCATAGGGTCCGGGGGTATTCCGGGCCCGGTAAAGGGCTAAAGGGAGTAGGAGCACCCAGTCTCTAGAGCCAGTTGCAAGCGTTAATTTGGTTAAAGTCTCCTTAATGGTTCTATAGCTCGTTCTACCTGTCCTGAGCTCTGGGGCCGGTATGCACAATGAAGCTTCCAATCAATCCCCAGCAATCTGGCCACCCTCTGACTTACCTGGGAGACGAAGGCAGGCCCATTATCGGACCCCATTACCTGGGGCATCCCATATCTGGGAAAAATGTCCTCCAACAGCTTTTTGGCCACGACATTGGCTGTTTCCTTCTTGGTGGGGAATGCTTCCATCCATCCAGAAAAGGTGTCCACAAAAACCAGGAGGTAACGGTAGCCATAGAGTCCGGGCTTTACCTCTGTGAAATCTATTTCCCAATGAGTCCCAGGGCGATGGCCCCTTAGGCGGGTTCCCTTGCCTAAGTGGGCCTTTCCGGGGTTCACTTGGGTGCATGCTGGACAGCTAGAGGTCACTTGCTGGAGTATTTGGTCCTGGTTCAGTAGTATAGCCCCAGAAGTCTCGTCGGCCAGTAGGGCCTTCATTTTGCCCTTGCTTAGATGGGTCAGTGCATGAAGGAACTTGAGCATGTATGGGTATGGGAAGTAGGCATGACTAGTTTGTCTTCTTTTGTATAAGCCTGCTTCTCAGAGTCCCATTCCGCCCCCATTTTCTTCGCTAGCTCATGGTCCTCAGGGCTGTAGGGCATAGGGCCTCTGCCAGGCGGCGGGTGACCCTGCAGGAGCATCAGCTGCCCTTCCTTGGGTGGTTGGGAGGCTGCGGCTTGGGCGGTTAGGTCAGCCAGCCTGTTTCCCCGAGCCACTGCTGTGTTCCCCTTTTGATGCCCTGGACAGTGCATTATACTGAGCTGCCGTGGGAGGAATAGTGCTTGTAGGAGATCCAGAATCTCCTTTTTATTTTTGATTCCTTTACCTTCTGAAGTCAGGAGGCCCCTCCGTCTGTAGATTTCTCCATGCACATGAGCAGTGGCGAAGGCATATCTGCTGTCAGTATAGACTGTGAGACTCTTACCTTCTGCCATCCGGAGGGCCTGGGCGAGTGCGATCAGCTCTGCTCTCTGGGCCGATGTTCCAGCCGGCAACGGCGAGGCCCAGACCACCTCTGACTCAGTGGTGACAGCTGCTCCTGCTCTTCTCGTCCCCTCCTCGAGGAAGCTGCTCCCGTCCGTGAACCAGACATAGTCTGAGTCCTTTAATGGTTGATCGGTCAGGTCTGGATGGGTGCCGTGCGCTTCCGCCAGGATCTGGAGGCAATCATGCTCCCCCGAGGAGGCAGGCAGGGGTAGTAGGGTGGCCGGATTGAGGGAGACTGTGGGGCCGAAAGTCACTCGGTCGGTATCTAGCAGCAAGGCCTGATAATGAGTCATTCTGGAATTGGAGAGCCATCTGTCTGGGGGCTGCCGGACTAAGGCTTCCACCGCATGGGAGGATAGCACAGTCATTGGCTGACCCAGAGTCAGTTTACCCGCATCCTTGAGCAGGACTGCAATAGTGGCTACCATGCGTAAGCAAGGGGGCCATCCAGTGGCTACCGGGTCCAATTTCTTGGATAGATAGGCCACCGGCCTCCTCCAGGGCCCCAGTTTTTGCACTAATACCCCTTTAGCAAAGCCTGAGTTCTCATCCACAAATAGTTCAAAGGGCTTGGTTAGATCTGGTAGGCCCAGGGCTGGTGACTCGAGCAATGCTCTTTTAATTTGTTGGAAGGCCTGTTGATGTTCTTCCTCCCATCGGAACATGATTCCCGGCTTAGTGAGAGGATATAGGGGGGCAGCCAGTTCAGCAAACCCAGGAATCCAGAGGCGGCAGTAGCCGGCCGTGCCCAAAAATTCTCGGACTTGCCGAGGGCCCTTGGGAGGGGGGATTGAGACAATTGCCTCTTTTCTGGCCTCGGTCAGCCATCTTCGCCCTCCCTCCAGGGTGTAGCCCAAATAGATAACTTTGTTTTGGCATATCTGGGCCTTTTTGACCGAGGCCCTGTAGCCCTTCTCCCCAAGCCTGGTCAGCAGAGCCTGAGTTCCTTCCAAGCATTCGGTCCGGCTCCTGGTTTCTTGACGGGTAAGAGGGGAGTATTCCAGGGAGATCGGCAGGGTTTGAGCACTCCCTGGTCTATTAGCCGCCGGATGTGGGGTTTAATCCCCTCCTGCGCTTCCCGAGACATGGGGTACTGTCTGATTGAGATTGGAGTTGCGGAGGCCTTCAATGAAATGACAAGGGGCGGCTGGTCGTGCGCGAGCCCCAAGCCTCCTGTTTCTGCCCATGCCTGTGGAAACCTGTCTAGCCAGTCCTGCATCTCACCCGGTGGTTCTTCCGGGGGCTCAGGCTCAAAAAGGCGGTATTCTTCTTCCAGATTTAGGGCGAGGACTTGCAAAGGGGTTCCCCCAGGCCCCGTGACCGTGGGTCCTCTTTCATCAAAGTAAATTTGTGCTTTTAATTTGGTCAGTAGGTCCCGGCCCAGCAACGGGTGAGGGCAGTCGGGTATATATAGGAAGGAATGGGTTACTTGCCCCGACGCCAACTGGACTTTTCTTTCAGTCGTCCACCGGTATCTCCTACTACCGGTGGCCCCCTGGACCAAGGCGGAACGGTCACTGAGGGGGCCCCCAGTATGGGTCAGGACCGAATGTTGGGCCCCCGTATCAACTAGGAAGGTTATGGGTTGCCCCCCAATCTTGAGGGTTATCCGAGGCTCAGGGGGGGGCTCCTGGCCTGGACCCCCCTAGTCTTCCAGATTAAGGAGGTCCACAGCCTTGGGTCTGGGTCGTCGGGGTCCCTGTGGTCTCTGTGGGCATTCCCGAGCCCAATGTCCTTTTCCCTTGCAGTATGCACACTGGTCCTTTTCCAAGGGGGGTCGCCTTCGTTCTCCCATCCTAACTCCCTCTCTGTCCTGACCCTGCAACACTACGGCGGCCAGTGTCTTGATCTCCTTGTGTCGTCTCTTGTCCCTCTCATCCTGCTTCTGCCACATCCTCTCCTCCCTTTCCTCCGGGGTTTCCCTCTTGTTAAATACTTTCTCTGCCTCCTTCAGCAGATCCGAAAGATTCAGTGTCGACAGTCCTTCTAACCTCTGTAACTTAGTCCTGATATCTGGGCTCGACTGGTAGATAAATGACAGGATAACTCCTGGCGCCTGCCCTGGGTCCTCTGGATCATAGGGGGTGTACATTCTATAAGCCTCTTTTAGCCTTTCTAAGAATGCGGCCGGCGTCTCCTCCCTTCCCTGGATGGTGCTTCTTACCTGGGCCAAATTAGTGGGCCGCCTAGCAGCGGCACGGAGACCCGCTAAAAGCAACTGGCGATAGAGACGTAGGTGTCCCCTACCTTCATCGGTGGTATAATCCCAATTCGGGCGCGTGAGGGGAAAGGCTATGTCAATGAGATTGGGGAGCTGGGTAGGTCTCCCATCTTCGCCGGGGACCAGCTTCCGTGCTTCCAGGAACACCCGCTGCTTCTCCTCCACAGTCAGGAGGGTCTGCAAAAGCTGTTGGCAGTCATCCCAGGTTGGCCGATGGGTCACTAGGATAGACTCAATCAAGTTGGTTAACGCCACGGGGTCTTTGGAAAATGGGGGGTTAAATTGTTTCCAGTTATAGAGATCAGAGGCCGAGAATGGCCAGTACTGAAGATGGCGGCCGGGCCCTTCCCTGAGGGGAAAGGCCTTGGATTCCAGGGGGGTGTCATCCCGGCGGGCCCGAAGGCGACTGGCGATGGGTGAGGGAACCGGGGTCCCCCCTGTGTCCCCGCCAGTTGCCATCCTCTCAGGGGCTGCTGCCCCTCCGATGGCCGGCGTCCCTGTTTCCGGTCTCGCGGCTGGCACGGCCGGTGCCGCGCGATAAGGCGGCGGCTCAGCTGTTAGGAGGTCAATGAGGGGAGAGTCTAGGTCGGAGGGGAGGACGGAAGGCTTGAGAGCCTCTTTGCGGGGAAGTATAGGGTATAAAGAGGAGGAAGAAATCGCAGGAGGTGCGGAGGGCGGGGGAGAAGCCAAAGGGGTTGTAGAGGGACCTAGGAGGAAGGGCTTGACCCATGGAAATGGGTTTTCTACCAGGGATCTCCAGATGGCTATGTAGGGGACCTGGTCCGGGTGCCCGTGGGGTTTGGAGGCGAAAATCTTCCCTTCAACCTGTGAAATCAAAGAGAGGTTAAAGGAGCCCTCTCGGGGCCAGCCGACACCCATCCTAACCCATTCGGCCTCGCAGAGGGTGGTCCATTTATTCTTTTTGATGATGACTCCTTCATTGTTGCCACGGCCTTTTACATCCGACCAGCGGTCGAGAGTGAGGCCCAGGGGCGTAGCGACGGTTTGTCCCATTCTGGTGTCTAGATAAAGAAGAATTAGGCAGCAAACAAGAAACAGACAAACAACAGACGTTACAACAAATCGCGCTGCGCGGCTTCGGCGCAAAACCGAAAGCAAGAACTCGGTCGGGGATTGGGAGGGTTTGCGCCCTCCGTCCCCTGCCAACAC
Organism: Onychomys torridus; assembly: GCF_903995425.1. Classification (NCBI taxonomy): domain Eukaryota; kingdom Metazoa; phylum Chordata; class Mammalia; order Rodentia; family Cricetidae; genus Onychomys; species Onychomys torridus. The sequence goes on from NC_050459.1 coordinate 53,583,237, forward strand.
CACGTATCCCTCGGATACCTGGGAGGCCCCAAAAAAACCGTGCCCCAAAGGGGACTTCAGACTCCCGTGGAACGTCTTCCAGGGTTGGTGAGCGAAGTCCGGGCTCGTCAGCCCCTTCAGCCTCACCCCGATACAGAACACTAGGGGAGATACCCTAGTGCGGGACTCAGGCGGCCCGGCCTCACGACAAGTCTGCCTGCCTCCTCTCCCGGCACTACAATCAGGCGGCCCGGCCTCACGGCAGGCCTTGTCCGCCTCCTTTCCTGGTCCCTCCGGACGCTGCGCAGGAACAGAACTCGAACACAGAAACAGACAGCACAGAGACAAAACAGACACAGGACGGCTCGAGCTTAAACACAAATACCGAGGCCGGCCGGCTTACCTCCTGATGGTGGGTTGGTGGTCCGTGAGTAGAGGGTCTCTGCCTCCTGGCTGGCTCGCCAAATGAAAGACCCCCGGAGGGAATCTCCCCTCAGGTGAGACCCCCGTCTCAAGGAGCACGCAGCGACCACAAATCAGATGCAACAGCACGAGGTTTATTCAAACACAGGTACCTGGGCGACAAAGCCTCTCGGAAGACTTGCGCGCCTCTGGGTTGGTGAGATGGGTTTTTATAGCAAAAAGCGCGGGTACAGAAGCAGAAAGCATTGGTCAAAGGGCTCTGATTGGATAATTCAAACAAGGCGCGAATGGTTACAGAGCTCTAATTGGACAAAGCGAGGCGCGAGTATACAAGTATAAATCCAATAGGGCGTGAACTCAGGCTCAGGGCGGTTTGTGGGTCTCCTTGGTAACCAGATATGTGTGTTGACTCAACCCCTATCTAGAATTCCTCCCGTACTGACGCCAGGTGGTCTGTCCCTGACATCCTGCTTATCTCTACACCTTTGCCTTCTAGCTGAATTCCTTTGTTCCCCTACGTGCCTCACAAGCTAGGGGGTTTGCACAACAGAGCAATGCTTATCGGCTATCTGGGCTGCGGTGGGGCCATTCTATTTCCTGGAACTGTCTTTTGTTCCCTTATGAGCCTTGCAAACATAGCATTCCTATAGGGGTGCCGGGAGGTCTTTCAGTAGGTGACAGAGAGGTGGTTGTGGAATGGAACTGTTTAATCTGGAGAATATTGGCCAATCCGAAAATGCAAGCAAACTATCAAGTGTTTAGCCAAGGCGCTACATACCACAGTAGTAAGGACAATCTGTTTCCCTCCTTTGTCACTTGTAACTTGTACCTTAGGATGCTGGGTTTCAGGCTTCCTTTAAAGCTCATTTATATTAGCCAGGAGGTAGTGGCACATGCCTTTAATCCAGCACTCAAGAGACAGAGGCAGGCGGATCTCTGAGTTCGAGGCCAGCCTGGTCTACAGAGCAAGATCCAGGGCAGGTACCAAAACTACACAGAGAAACCCTGTCTTGAAAAAACAAACAAACAAAAGCTAAAGGTTCCCAAGAAAAGCAACCTTTACCCATCTGTCCAATGCTCTACATGAGGTTTAAACTATGGGCGACGTTAAAATTCCTTCAGCATTCTCTTGGTATTGAGAGCAAAACCAAAGTCCCTTCCCTGGAGTACAGCCTAAAAACAACTGTCTTTGGGATGGCCCACCCTCTCTCTGAATGATGTAGTGATCTCATTCCTACGAGCTGCAGCATTTATAACATCCTCCCCAGAGCACCTGGAAAGAGGATGTAGGAGAATTTCCTCCTCATAACATCAGTAAGGAGGGAAGGACAAATTACCATGCTTTCTTAAATATTTGATCTCTCTTTTGATGACATTTTAGGAATCTGATGACCTTGTTGGAATGGACAAGCTGTTGGGTACAAATGTCACTGCTATGTGGTGGATTCCTGGTTTCACTCTGGCCAATGTGAGAAAGAGTAGGCCTGAACAAGTGCTGATGGTGACCCAGTCTACTTTGCCGAAAGTTGTTGGACTTCCATTTTTCCGCTGGGATCTCTTAGTGTTGCCCAGGCTGCTCTTGGACTTCAGAACCTCCTGAGTAGTTGGGGAAATTATAGAAATGTACCACAGAGAGATCCAATGAACCCCTTCCTCTAGTCTATTTTTAGGGTCCTAACACGAGAGTATATTTAAAAACAAAGCAAAGGAAACACAACTAAACAGTTTATCTAAGATGTGGTCCCCTGTCCACCACTGTTTTTAGTACCAAGTCTGTCCTGCAGCATCAGCTGACAAGTTGTAAAGTTTTTCTTTTGGAAACAAGTTCTTCCTCTGGCTGCTGCCCCATGGCTTTGTCACAGCAGAATGTTCCTGGAGAAACTTTAATTTCTTTAAGGTCCATTCTTTCAGTAGTCTGATGGACAAAGAAGGAAGTAAAGAGTCTCTTTAGAATGTGTTTGTTCTTTCCAGATAGGCCAGTGACATGTCTTTTGCTTTCTTTAAAAAAAAAATAATGATTTTATTTGTTCTTTGAGAATTTCATACATTATATTTTAATCATATTCTTTTCCTCCCCAAACTCCTTCCAGATCCTCTCCCGTTTCCCTGTCCACCCAACTTCATTTTCTTTCCCTCTCTTAAAACAAACAAACAAACAAACAATCCCCAAACCAACAACAATAAAAAACATGGAGTCCAGTTTGTGTTGTATGGGTCCTCCTGAGCATGGAGCCTGCCATGGGGTGCAGTTGGTATATCTAGTGTTACTCTGTCAAAAAAAAACTGATTTTCTTTCCCAGAAGCTATCAATTATGAGTGGCTTCTTGGCGAGAGTTTGCTGGGATTTTGCCTGGTTTGAGCTTATGCAGGGTATGTGTATGTTGTGAGTCTCAGTGAGTTCATATGTGCGTCTTCCCTGTTGTGTCTAGAAAATGCTGTTTCTTAGAAGTCATTCATCACCTCTGGTCCTTCAGTCTTTCTGCTCCTTCCTCTGCATAGATTCCCCCAGCCTTAAGCCAAGGGTGTGATATAGACATCCCATTGAGAGCAAAGCATTCCTCAGTCTTATTTCCTGCATGTTGACCAGATGTGGGGTTCTGGGTTAATCACTATCTACAGCAAGAAGGAACTTCTGTGATGAGAGCTGAAGAATGCACAGACCTATGGGTACAGTAATATGTCACTAGGAGTCCTTTTACTGCTGTGTGTGTTTAGCACGGTGGTTCTCAGCCTTCCTGATGCCTTGACTCTTTAATACAGTTCCTCATGCTGTGGTGACCCCTAACCATAAAATTATTTTCATTGCTGCTCCATAACTGTTATTTTGCTACTGTTATGAATTGTAATGCAAATAGTTTTGGAGCTAGAGATTTGTGGAAGGGGTCATGACCCATAGGTTAAGAACCTCTGATTTAGCAGAATGATGGTAGTGTGTTTTCCCTGGGGGCCCATGATCTATCTAGCCTCATTGGCAGTGTCATGTATGGGTTCCATTTCATAGACTGGGCCTTAAATCCATTTTTTAAAAAAGTGTTTGGTTACCCCCATAACTTTGTGCTGCTATTGCATTAATGGCCACATCTTGCAGGCAGTTTAATTATTGTAACTCACAGGTTAATAGTGAGGCGATATTAATGATTACTTTTCTCCCTCGATAGCACGTGTGGCACCTTCCAGCACTATGAACAATAGCTAGTAAGGGTGAGTCTCCAGGTAAATCACCCACTCGATTTTCCCATACTCAATGACATAAGTATGTGATGTCTTCAGACGTAATGTAACCAGTAACACTGGCAATAGTGCAATGTTATGAGACCCCACTGGTCAATACCTCAAAAAGTTGTAACCCATTCTAGTACTGGGGGTTTTATTTGGTAGTATATGGTGTCCATGATGTACTTTTTAAATCTTTTTTTTTTCAAGCCCTGTTTTAGTGTTTAATCCCTTTTCACCTGAAACATGAACTCTAAGCAGTATCATTTCTTGTCTGTTCTCAAAATACCTCTAGCCCCCATCATGGCTTATGACCTCATTCGAAGGAGTGCATCATTCAGTAACCTTCGAGAAAAAGCACATGGGAGATCACATTTTGTGGGAGAAAAATGTTATCAATAATAGCAGTTTGGAAGTTTACTGACATAGTTGTGAGAATGAACATAAAAAGAGAAAGTGAAATATTAGTTGGGAAGTAGGTATGATCTGCCTGCTCTTTGAGAGGACCTACGGGATATCGGGGTTTCCTGGGCTGTACTCTGAGAGTCAGTATTCGTATTAGTTCCTTTTCATGTTGCTAGGACAGGATCCCTAAGAAAAGCAACTTAAGGAAGAGCCTCTTCTGTCTCACAGTGAGAGGGTGCAGCCCATCAAGCAGAGAGATTATGGTGGCGGCATGAGGCAGCTGGCCACATTGTGTTTGTAGTCAGGGAGTGGAAATGTATGCATCCATGTGCAGCTCGCTTTCTCTTCTTCTTTTAGTTTGAGCCCCACCACCCCCAGCCATGGAATGGTGAGCTCACATTTATGGCTACCCCGATCTAGGAACTCCCTCACAGACATTCTCTGGTTTGTCTTCTAGATGATTCTGGAACCTGGCAGGTTAGTAATCAAATATTAAGTTCCAGTGTTCTGGTTGTTTTCTGTTGTGCTGGTTGGATTTTCCAGAGGAGGGAGCAGAAAGACTGTAAGGAAACCGTGTTTTCTAGACACAGCAGGGTTGGGTAGCTTTTTGGGGTCAGTTTTAAGTACCCAACCCTCCATCTGCTTTCCAGCATTTGTATTTTCTTTTCCCATTTTTCTTATGGGCATACACCTTTAAAACAAACAAGCAGGGGCTGGAGAGATGGCTCAGTGGTTAAGAGCACTGGCTGTTCTTCCAGAGGTCCTGAGTTCAATTCCCAGCAACCACATGGTGGCGCACAACCTCCTCTGGTATGCAGCATACATGCAGATAGAGCACTGTACACATAATAAATAAATCTTAAAAAAACAAAAACAAAAAGAGACAAGCAGAGCTTTGTGAAGTCTGCTGTAGGCTGGGAACATGTGTGTATACACACAAAGTACCCTCTGGGCTTAGAAATCCTAACAGTATCATTTGAATGGACATGTCCCTGGCGTTTATGTTTCATGTCATTACACTGTATTGGTGAGGCTGTACACGTTTCTAGAGAGGGAAGAAGTCTGGGGATAGAACACAGCACATTGCTGAGCAGCAGCCACTGATGGAGAGGACGAAGAAAAACAAAGATCCCGAGGCCTCTTGAAGATCACCTCACTGGCAGAGACTGTTCTCGAGAAGTAACCAAAGGAACAATGCACAAATATTGTCTCTTCTGTGACGAAGGTGGTTAGCAGCTTCTTCTGGCTCTTTGGCAACACACCAGTTCTGAGAGTCACCTGAGCAGGGAAGGAGCTGGGAGACCAACCTCAGATGGTGACTTTGAACTGGAAGGCTTGGGAACACCCAGATTTCTAATTTTTGATTTTACCATTTAGATGTGTGTTTATTTAATTATTTATACTAATTGCTCCTACCCAGTCAGCCCTAGAGACTGAACACGGATCACCAGGCTTAGTGCCAAGGGTCTACCTGCAGAACCATCTGTCTGGCCTCAAAATTCAGATTTCTGATTCAAGAAGAGTTGGGTAGCACTGAAGAATTTGCATTTCTAGTAAGTTCCTGATAGCCAGTCTAGAGAGAATTACTCTAAGATCCGAACTATAGGCTTCTCAAAAGAAGGAATTAGGAGAATGCCTGCCATTTATAGCACAGTGGGAAAACCCTTTAATTAGGTGAAATTTCAACATAAAGAATAGATCTGAGGATGCGAAAACAAAATGCCAGGCAGTATAGGTGAAATCCCACAATGTCACATGCCTTGAACAGCACAGGTGTATAATTGGTGCTTCTGGTTTTATTTGTTTGCTAAACTGTTTTTGAGAGTTAGTAAGCAGACAGTCCTATATACCTCTCCTATGCAGTCAAGTCCGAATCTCAGTGCTATTTGGAAGTGTTTTTTTTTTTTTCCTTTTATGTATATGTGGTGTCCACACAGCATGGGTACACTTGCCCATGCAGGTACATGTGGAGGCCAGAGGTTGGTATCAGGATGTCTTCCTCAGCTGTGAGACATGATCTCTTCCCTGAACCTGCTGGCCAGTGAGCCCCAGGGATCGGCCTATCGCTACCCCCTCAGTACTGAGGGTACAGATGCCATCACAGCCAGGTTTGTAGGTAGGCGCTGTATATATGAACTCAGGTCTTCATTTGTATGCAGCAAATATTCACACAGTGAGCCGCTCCCCTATCCCCTGAAAGAGATTTTGAAAGTACAATTAAGTTTCTAAATTAAGTGCTTTTTAGAAAGATTATGTGAGTGAGCTTGATTTACTCAGGGGTACCTTTAAAGGGGAATGGACCGTACCATAACAGAATCGAAGCATGAGAGGGTCTTCATGAAGGGAATTCTCGCTCCGGCTTTGAAGAGGGAGGGGAAGAAAGACCCATGGTCTTTAGGAGAGGACAGCAGCTCCTGGCTGACAGACTAAGTGGGTCCTCTGTCCCGCACTGTCAAGGGACTTCTGAATTCGGTCAGAGCCACTGGAAGCCCAGGTGAGATTGCAGTCAGTAACACCAGATGATATTAAGTCTCATTGCACAGTGAACTGGGAACTTGCCATCTCATGCCCAACTTCTGACCTACCCAATGCTGACAATACCGAAATTTGATGCTTTTGACCTGCTGGTTCATTACAGCAGCTGTAGAACACAGCATCACAAGGGGGCAACTACTGTTTGTTAAATATTTATTTATTGATATTAAGTCCACATTACAACAGCATAACAATCCAAAGTATGGTAGTACTTTTTTTGTTTTGTTTTTGTTTTTTCATAAATACAACATAAAAGGCGGCCAAAGAATGCTAGCTAATCCCAAGCCCGGTAAATTAGCAAAAAAAAAGTCACATTCAGGAAAATTTGGCAAGTATGATATAATATAGGTCACAATTCTACAACAGAGATAGGTCCGTAAGACCCTGCATGGTTACTTAAATCCCCCATTAGCCATGTGTCTGTGGTCAGAGACTGGTACCACACTGTAGAGAACATCTGCCACCCTGTGCTCAAGCCTGCTAAAACTTGGTTGGTTGGTGTTCTTATAAAAGTAGAAAGCTGTACATGTGAAGCAGTAATACAAAATATATGGGGTGGTTACAGATATAAAATTAGTTTAAGAAGCACTATGTATGAATCGAGTAACTGAGCTAAGAAAGTTCAACACTTTTATAAATAATGAGCAATAGGTATGTTTTGCATGAGGAACACAGTGTCTTCTTTTCGTAGCAAAGTACCATTAAAGCCTCATGTTTTATACTATCAGGCCGAATTATTTTCTCTCATTGACAAGGAAAAATATTGGTTCCGACTTAAAGTTATCAAGTCTGGTCAGAATCAACTCCATTTAGCTGAGGCAGAATCGTGCATGCAAAAGTCGGTCTTTGCAGCTTGGCCTTGTAGATGCTCAGAGCCTGGCCCTTCTTAAGGCTAGGTTCCATGGCATCAGGGAAGTGAAGGGACTAGAAATTTCCATTCACCACCTCTTAGTGCCAACGGAAAAGAAATTCATTGTAGCACAAGCTTGTTTCTGTCTCTCAAGTCTCCATTCCCCTCTGGCAGACTGGACCCTATAGGCTACTTCTCACTTACCACCCTTACAGTCTCAGCCCATGTCCAACTTACTCTACACACTAACATCATCAACTACTACACACTTCAGCTACATGGAAGTCGCTACCACTCATGCGCTCCAGACTTCCACGTGACCCCCTGGAGCCCTCGGCTGGTTCACGGCAGTGTCTTTGCATCTATGTTTTTAAGGTTTAGAAGAAAACCAACGAAGGGCCTGTCCCCCCTGATGCTTTCATCTAAATGGATGTGAGATCCCTGTGTGGGTAGCAATTCCTTCCTTCCTTCTTCCCATGCCTTCCAAACCTGTTTCCTCCAAATACTACATGCCTTGGTCATTTGGGTGGCTCGGATGCCTTGTGTGGAATGGACTGTAATACAGGTCTGCTTTCTCCAGAACAACTGAAATGGCTTAAGTTTAAATTAGCCTTTTAGTTACTATAGATTGTAAGCTTTGTACTGAAGTAGCATAGAAAGGAAACTCCTGATACGGATGAAATCGAAGGCAAGGAATTCCTTCTTTCTGATTTAACAGGAGCGGTTTGCAAAGACAAGGCATTCACTTGGATTTTCCATCACTCTTTCCCACCCTTCCATATTGCACTTGGTTAGGGTAACCATCTGTAGACACTTGAGAGTCCCTGTAGTATCTGTCAAACATTTCACACGCCACATTACAGCACCCACAGCCTGTGTTTGAAGGCACTTGTAGATAGCTTAAATCATGGTCACCTTTGAAGAGTTTACTTGGCATTTTGGCATTTCAGACCATTTTAATCACAACCAATTCCAAAAGTTTTAACTTGGACAACAAATGTGAATTTTCTGTGCAATGTGTACATTTTGATAAGCATCACTTACTTAGATTCCCTATCAGGTAAGAAAAATAGGATTTTGGTGTTTTTGGTTTTTTTTGTTTTTTTAAATTTCTTAAAGTCAAAAGTATACTTCTGCCTTTTACATAGTGTGACAGAGGAGTATGTTGGTTGAAGCAATGGCGATCAGTTTTCAGCTTCAGCAGAGGTGCTGATCACAGGTCCTCACTTTCTACCAAGCCGCTGTTGAGTGTCAGGTGAGGTGGGCTTGCTTCAGGTTGGAAGGCGGCTTTGATGTCTAGTCCCTGGTCCGAAAGTGCCGCATAGCGACTGGCCGAGGGCCGTACTTTTTTTGGCTTGGTGGTCGGTGGCTGCTGGTGCCACTGGGCTACAGAGAAAGAGAGGAAAGGAAGATTTTTAGAAGTTTAAATACATACAGACTGTCTTTTGGGCAGAGCCTGGTGGCTCATACCTGTAATCTCAGCACTTGGGAGGCTGAGACAGGAGGATTATTGCAAGTTTGAGGTCAGCTTGGGTTGCACAGTGAGTTACATGCCAGCCTGGGTTTCAGAGCAACAACCTGTCTCTGAAAACAAAAAGCACGCACACAAAATGAATGTCTTTCGATATATATGAGGGGTCCATACATAACTCTTTAAAAATATTTTACTTTTTATATATATGAGTGTTTTGCCTTTGTGTATGCACATGCACTGAGTGTGTATCTGGGTGTGTGTGAGTGTGTTGTCTGTGTGTATGCATGTGCACTGAGTGTGTTCCTGGTGCCTGGGTGTGTGTAAGTGTGTTGCCTGTGTGTATGCATGTGCACTGAGTGTGTACCTGGTGCCTGAGTGTGTTGCCTGTGTGTATGCATGTGCACTGAGTGTGTACCTGGGTGTGTGTAAGTGTGTTGCCTGTGTGTGGGAAGCTAGGAGGTGCCAGCGCGCCCTGGTACTGAACAGCTGTGAGTGGCCATGTGGATGCCGGGAACTTAACCCAGGTTCTCTGGTAGAACAGGAAGTGCTCTTAAGTGCTGAGCTGTCTCTCCAGTGCCCCACGTATATATTCTTTGTGAAAGAATGCACACAGCCAAGGCAGAGACAGGGATAACATGGCGCTCCTTCTGCAGTTTACTCACAAGAATCACAAGTCACTGTCTATGTGTGGCCATGGGACCGTGAAGTGAGGCAACATGGCAAGTTATTGTTCTTTTAGCAACTGCAGTGTTAGAGAATCCCAAAACAGTTGATAAGCTTCCTATATCTGACCCATCTTCCTCTCTCTTCTTTTATAGTAGTTATAGTTGGGAATTACAGATAGATTTTTAACATTAATAAAATGAAAAGAATCAGGCATTTGGCACGCTGTCAAAGGACAATTTCTTTAGCAGAAGTAAAATTTTGGAATTTTAAAAAATATTTTCTAGTGGTTTTTCATACATCAACGAATCATATAATGCTGTTGTACTAGCCTTTAAATGGAGCTGGTAGTCTTTTAAATTTAGGATGCATGTATACACACACACACACACACACACACACACACACACACACACACAGAGTCAAGAATTTACTGCTGAACTGCTTAAGATATATTAATGAGAAAAGTACTTTGCTATGTAAGTACACATTCCAGAATCAAGGCACACACGTTAAGACTGCAGCAGGACACTGTAAAAGGGTAATGATTCAGGAAGAGACATTAGGAGACAGCCACTTGCAGAACATAGGAATAAGAAAATGTGAAAAATGCATATGCCTTTATCTACTGTTAACCCTTACGGGTGTTCAAGTGAGAAAGCCATAGCTGACTAGCCAGCCTAAGAACTCAACATGCACATCTTGCTAATCAATCAAAGATCCTGCTGATACTTGGGTGTTTGTTCTCCCGGAGAGGTTTCACTATTAATGTCGGGAAACTATAAACAGAAAGAAAAAGAGTAATATGAATTTTTTTTTCAAACAAAATGCTGGAGCATAAACTTAGGACATAAAGCTTAGAGTAATGTGATCTGTCATTCTGATATCTAATTCTTCATCATTCAGCGTGTGAAATGCAGCGAGCTGAGATGAGGCCACACTCACTGTAGACATCGAGCCTGGCAGTGCAGGACACAATGCCTGCTTCGTTCTTGGCCGACACAGTATACCAGCCAGCGTCTTCTTTTGTGGCTCCCTGAATGAGCAGACAGATGTAGCCGTGATTATCCTGGTGCATGCTGCAGGAAAAGATTAAGTCATTAGAGCTCTAAATGTCGAAGAAGTGGCTGTGGCCATGAAACATCATTTTTAATTAGGTTATTAGAAACAGGATGGTGCCAGTAATAGATAACAGGATCATACTTATTCTGGAGAGGCGGCTAGCCCCATTAAGTTAATGGGAGAGTGGAGCAGACCTCAAGAGGGCGAATAAATCTTTGCACTGATTCCTAGAGGAGGACCCGCTTTTACAAAACCACTGACTAGGCTGCTGCTACCAGAGCAAATGAATCCATCTTTTCTTTTTGATATACACATTTCAAAAATGTCATTAGGTTAAGTCCGAACATGCTCACCACATACCAACATTGCTACCTACCACATACCAACATTGCTACTTTCCAAAAGCTTAAACTTATAGTTGAACAAAGGGTTACTTTTGTCTTGCATGGCCATGATAGCATGCTTCTACACACATTCTTCTTCTAGCATCAGGAAGACACAAGTTATAGGGTAGATGCAGCCACTGTGTATGTCGTCTTACCTTACTCGATCAGTGCTGTGAGTGAGAGATTCATTTTCTTTCTTCCAAAATATCTGAGGTGGTGGTACTCCCAAAACTCGGCATTCCAGCCTCACTGGGTACCCATCAGCTACCCCTGTGTTTTGCAGCTTTTCAATAAACATGGGAGCCTTGTGTGCTTCTTTAGCTAAGAAAACACAAGATGAATTATCTCTTAGTGGTACACAAAAGGGTCACTGCCAGGCACTCAGAGGCTTTAGAAAGATTGAGCAGCCTCTTTCATGATGCTGTTTTCAATGTCACATGGTCAGGAGGTTAGCCTTCTCCCCAAGCAAGGGTCTATACGCTTCATTGCACTCATGTATTCCCTCAGTTAATTCAAGAATGATAGGCTCACACAGTACCCGGACATCTGCTCCTCAGAAGCCTGCCTGACAGGCCTCAGCGATTCAGTCACTGCAGGCAGCTGTGAGCTCCCCTCCTAATTAAGTCAACATGGGCCTTGGCTCACTGCTGCCACCTAGCGGTGACAAGTACTTCAGGATGAGGATTCACTGGAGGCCACCTGCCATGTTTACTTTGAAGATTTAAGGTCAGAACTCATAATGCAATGAGACATTCTACAGCATTTAAAGGGGGGTAGTGGTGGTGGTGGCGGTGAGAAATACATACAGGAAAGGCATGTTTATCTAAATTTGGCAATTTTAGACAGTTATCTATAACCAAGAATGTACAGCCTGTAAATTACAAATTCTTACTTACATTCTTTGAAGGGAGCTTTAAAGATGACTTTATGATTATCTTATAGGAGTTTATGACTTAGTCTTTTAAAAGTCATGGCTTATTGTTAATAATATTCTGAATATTATAAGACAATGGGAAACTAATTTCTTGGGCTACTGGTAGGAACAATTTCAGATAAAGAATAAGGTGTTTAATTTCATCTGAGCTCCCAATGAATCCAAAGCTATACATCTTCCTGCACATTAACATGAATCAGGGTCTCTGCCATCAGATACTGGTTTGTGTCTTTTTTTTTTTTTTTTTAAATTTATTTATCTATTATGTATTATGTGTACAGTGTTCTGCGTACATGCCAGAAGAGGGCACCAGATCCCATTACGGATAGTTGGGAGCCACCAGGTGGGTGCTGGGAATTGAACTCCCGACCTCTGAAAGAGCAGCCAGTGCTCTCAAGCCTGAGCCATCTCTCCAGCCCCTCTGGTTTGTGTCTTACTAGCTGTCACTGGCAAACAGACTGTAGATGTCTCGGCATCTCAGGTAGTGGGGCCCATAACGAGTCACAGCACTTTTAAGGATTAAACTGGAAAAACGCGTATGCAGTCCTGCACAGGCAGCATTGTGCACAGCATGCTCCATGTAGCACATGGTATCACTGGGGAGCAGGTGGGATATTAAGGCTAGTTTAAACGCAGCTCGTAACACGTGAACTAATATCTGCTGGTGAAGACCTTGATCCGTGCCAGCGGGCACTTCCTGTGTTGACATGAGTGCCCATCCATGACCAGATGTCTTATCTTGATGGACAGATAGAATACCTTGCCCAGCATTTAAAAGCCGGGTTGAATTGACAGCATCGCCCTATACATGTTTACCAGATTTCTGTGGGACAAACACGGTTCTGTTATTAGAGTCATCACCCTGGATTTTACAGCCCAGACCTCTGTCCTGGCTCCATCCTCATTCTCCTCTACTGCAGAAGCTGAGTGTGTTAGCAAGAGGCTGTCCTGTGTCTAATCCTAGCTCCCAAGGGGCCCCGTGATGACCTCACAGGACTGACGCCAGGCCTCGCCAAGATAGCGTCCATGATGGCATTGCAGTCGGGTTTGAAGGGATACACACCACGATTTGTCAAGCATCATGGCAGCAAGAGGTGAGGCCATCAGCACCCTTCCTTCTGCCTTACTCCTAAGGGTGGTATAAACGTTTCCATGAATGTCTTTTCATTCAAGGTTTCTCAAAGAGTCCAACTTCCTTGAACAACACTTACACAGATCACCTACAGGATTGCTTAGAAAGCAAACGAGTTAATTGGATACTGAATTGAGTGTAGATGAGAACACTTCTTAGAGTTTTTAAGTTTTGAAATTGCTGTATGGTCTGTTAAAACAGTCCGCTGGACTCTTTCCGGAAGCCAGTCTGTTAGTCACTCCTTCCCCATGTAACAGTAGGCCTGTCACAGCCATGAAGAGGTAAGCTGCCCACATCCTCTCCCATCTTTGCTGGGTTATGGGAGGAACAAAAGATAAATAGTAATGGTTGTGCTGACATAAGAAAAATGGATGCTTCCTATTTGCTAAGCCTTATGACGTCCTACCACTGTGTTGGGTGATACAGTCTGTTTTGTCAGCATTTTGACTTATTTTCTGCATTAGTTAATGGTGGACAATTAGTTTTTATGGTGTTTGACTTGTCCTGGCAACGAGGAAGGAGTCACAGGCCACCTACCAGCAACCACAAGCTCCAGGTTAAAAGAGTTCTGTCCTGCTCTGTTGGTGGCAATACATGTGTAGATGCCAGCATCCCGGGACGTGACCGGCTCTATGATGAGGGAGTGTACTCCATTCTCACGGACCAGCATCTTGTGAGCACTGTCAGGGCGGATGGGCTTCCCATCAAGTTGCCAGCTGAGATCTGGGGTTGGTAACCCACTGACCTAAACCAGAAAGGAAAGACGCGTGAATTTCTTTAATATTAAAACAAATCACCAGGAGTTATTATGGAGTCAGTTCCTCTTGAGTTTTGAAATTGCTGTATGGTCTGTTAAAAACAGTCTGTTGGATTCTATATATGCAGTTGTGGAAGCCTGTCTGTCTGTCTGTTATTCCCTCCCGGTGGGACGCTAGGTATGACAAACAATGGCCTTTTAGACGGCTTTTTCATGCTAGCCTTGTTTAACACCTTCCCATGGTTTCCATAAACACGCAGAGACTCACAACTAAACATTTCTTATAGAACAATCCAGAGATAAGTGAAACAGGTATTGAAACATATTTCTGTCATCATCTTACCTCACCCAAGACTATAAAAATTCTCGGGTGATGTCAGCATTGGGCTCTGAGCTCTTTGGAAACAACCATTATAACAATAACACTCAGATCTAAAGCTTCCCAGCAAGGAGTGGCCATCGCCATGGAGACGTTAGTTAATGCGTCCATTAGTACACAGACCTATTATTAGTTTATAATCCATGCAACTGAAGAACAAATGAAATTTGAAATTGCCCAGAAAGTCATAGACAACTTAGCATCATGTTGGAAATGTCCTGAAATCTGAAGACCCAGGCAGCTGTGTGACATGTTACAGTGTAAGGTGACAGGGTGAAAGCCACTGCCAGCTTTCTACAGTGTTGCCCTTGATTTGAGAGTAGGTGGGCATTAGGAAGTCCCTTTGAAATCCCTTCTTCTTCCAACTTCACTAGTGGGAAATTACATATTCTGGCCCCCAGAGAGACAGCTAAACAATTCCTATGAAGCACTAGCTTTGTTCAAATCTGTCAAGAGACTCATACATTCCATCCTGCCCCATGGTATGTGTTCATTCCTACTACCAACAAAGCATCTCCTATACAGGTCGTCAATGTCTGGAGGATGCAAGGAGAAAGGGCAATTATTAATAAGAGAATGGGATTTCCGAAAGAGTGGTAGTTAGGAAGTGGTTTTTGAGGCAGTATGATGTCCTCTTATCCCTTGCCACACCCAGATGTACATCTCCACGTGTACATCTCCACATGTACCCTCTCCCTGTGGGGAAGACCCTGGAAGTGGCCCGGAAGTAAAGCAATTTACATTCCCAGCTGAGCTCCATCCAGGTCTTGGGGACTTTATAGCTTGTTCCCACTTTTCTGGGCTTGGTAATGGACAAGCAGGATCATCTAACTTGTAGGAAGCTGCTGACTGGGTTCTTTCAAAAACAATTCACCGAGGAGCTGTTTCATGGGTAGAGGTACTTGTGCTCAGGCAAAGGGAGCAGGTCCTAGGCTTGAGACTCCGGCACTCCCAGTGTGTAGTGAGAACGGCCTGGTATCAGGTCATCAGGTCGTCCCAATAGCCACAGTCTGAGCAGTCTGTGCTCTTGGTCCTCGTGGAGAGGCAGAGAAAAGGGCACACTTTACCTACTTTGAAGCAGGCAGCAGAGTGCAGTGTCCATTGGTTTTTGAGGCAGGGTTTCATGTGGCCCAGGCTGGTGACTATGTAACCAGGGATGACTTTGACCTTGTGAGCCTCCTGCTTCTGGGTTCTGAGTGCTGGGATGTGAGGCTTGTGCCACCACACCCAGCGACTTTCAGACGGTCTGTATGCAGGTCAGATCATGCTAGTGAATTCAAGGACTGATTATTTTAGTTCTCAATACCCTTTAAAGGCAGAGATGAAAGGACATTTAGGGTGCTTTTTAGAGAAAAGAAAAAGTGGTTACCAGGGCGCTGCATAACAACTCACCACACCCACTCTTGCTACTTGCTTACATATTAAAATTAATCTCAGACTTGATGTAATTTTGCTTAAGTAATTCAGTATACATTAAAATAATAGAAAATCTTCTTCTTCTTCTTCTTCTTCTTCTTCTTCTTCCTCCTCCTCCTCCTCCTCCTCCTCCTCCTCCTCCTCCTCCTCCTCCTCTTTCTCTTCCTCTTTCTTCCTCCTCCTCCTTCTTTTTTCTTCCTCTTCTCTTATTTTTTTCTGAGACTGGGCCTGACTGTGTAAAGCTGACTGATTTATGTTTCTCTGTATAGACAACGCTGGCTGGGAACTTCCAAAAATCCACCTGCCCCTACCACCTGAGTGCTGGGAATAGGGGTGTGTGCCACCACACCTGGCTCAGAATTCTGTTTTTAAACATGAAATTAATAACAATCTTAGAATGTCATCATTTCCTTTGTTGATTGAAAATACCATCATATTGGTTATATATATGAACTCTTTCAAAATTTAAAATATTTATTTAGAGAATGGGCAAACACACACGATGCTCTAGAATATGTACACATTGTGGAATAATGAGGTTGAGCTAAGCAGCTCGTTCATGATCTCACATGCTTGTCATTTCTCTTTTGTGGCAAGAACCTTTACAGCTTCCTGTCAGCAGCCTTCATGTGTCTGAAGGGTTGTTAATAATTGCCATAATGAGCCATAGATGTCTTGAACTTGTGTCTTCTGTGTGACCGACAGCTTCCCAAGCCTGCTCCGCCAGCTCTTAGGAAGCATCATTTATAAAGTTCCTCCACCACTGAGCTTCTTTAGATCTCTTTTGGGAATTTTGTGTTGTGGTCTGACGTTCAGTGAAGTCAGACATTGGCTTGAGGGGTCGGAATGGAGCAGAGA
This sequence comes from Onychomys torridus, assembly GCF_903995425.1. NCBI lineage: Eukaryota > Metazoa > Chordata > Mammalia > Rodentia > Cricetidae > Onychomys > Onychomys torridus. The sequence goes on from NC_050459.1 coordinate 53,599,703, forward strand.
GCTCCCCAACACTAGAGAAAGAGTGGCCCAGGGCAAAGAGGAGGCGTGGTCGGAAGGTGACGCAGGCTCCAGTCCAGCTGGCGGAGGACAGAGACGGGGTTTGAGTTTTTGTCTCAGGCTCTTAATCTTTATATTTTGTCCCCGAGTTCTATTTTATAATAAAGGGTAAAAGAAATCGTAGCAAGATTCTACCTGTGGGTGACAGCTGAGTGAGGTCATGCAGTGTCTGTCCTTCTGTGCCCGGGTCATTTCATTTAATGTCCTTTGGGTTCTCCATGTTTTCACCAATGATGGTGTTTCTTCCTTCAATACACCTTACACAGGTTTATGTTTAAATCTGTCTGTCTGTTGGTGGACACTTGAACTGATTCTGTATTTTGGATGCTGTGAATGATGTGAGTACAGACATCTTGGACTTGTGATTGCATTTCCTGCGGATCTATAGCCAACCAGATTGTATAGTAGTTCTAACATGGGAATTCTTGTGTGTGGTGTGTTTGCACATGTTCCTGTGGATGCATGTACGCATGGTGGTGGAGGCCAGAGGTCAATGTCAGGTCTACAGTTCTCCTAGGTTTGAGATAGGGTGTCTCATTGAACTCAGAGCTCACTGGTTGGCTAGACTGCCAGCAAATGAGCCCTCAGGGTCACCTGTGTCTACTACCCTACCAGCAGTGGGGTAGTAACAGAGCAATAGCTTTTTATGTGGTGTTGGAGAGATCCGAACTCAAGTCCTCATGTGTGAGCAGTGGACACTTTACCAGCTGAGTGATATTCTCCCTCATGTGTGAACCTTAAAAACTATCTATCTATCTATCTATCTATCTATCTATCTATCTTTTATTTATTTATTTATTTATTTATTTATTTATTTATTTATTTATTTATTTATTTGTGACAGGGTCACACTACGTAGCCCTGTTTGCCCTGGAACTCATTATGTAGACCAGGATAGCTTTAAACTCAGAGAGATAAACTGCCTCTGCCTCCCAAGTGCTGGAATTAAAGGTGTGAGCTGCCATATCTGGCCCCCTGAATATGTTAATTCTTGATTAATAATGCTTTGAAATTCAACTTGTGTTTCATAATGTAAGGTGTATTACATTAGGAAAACAAATTATTTTAAAGAATACATTTATTCTTTTCTGTATGTACTTAGGAGCCCCCCATCAAAAAAAGAGTGATCAAATAAATTAGATTACTTCAAAGTAATTGCTAGAATTGCATAAAGCACCAACTAAGAACGAGGAGACACACGTGATCCTTCCATCTCTCCCTCAGGAATTCTGTGGTCATTGGCAAATCCCCTCTCCAACTCACCGTCTTTCTCACACTGATAAAGGAATCGTAATTTCTACTCTTGCATCTTCAAGAGCAATAGCTTTGAAACTAACTAAGGCCACAGCTACGGCCTAGTTTTAGAAATACCCATATGCATTGTTCTTTACTTCACACGAGCCTGGGGGCGCATGCACACCCAGGAAACTTATTTTAACAGCAACTTTTTCAGGCCTCTCCACCAAGCTCTGCAGTTTTTATTCATGTTCTGCAATTCCAGGGAGAACCAGCAGATGGAGCCCTAAGAATCTTCAAACCGATCTACATTTAAGCGTTAAAGGTTTGGACAGCACACAAATGACGGGTGGCAGGGGTCCAGGGGTACTGCTAGGGGATGGAATGTACGATGGGAAGCAGGAGGTAGGTGAGGGGAGGAGCAGGGGACTAGAAACCAATCCAGACTAAATATGTTTGAAAACGCCATAAGGAATCCTGTTAGCATGTCGGCTAATTTAAAATAAAGTTAACCCATCAAAACTACTCTAAGAAAGACAGTAATGCAGCAATGGGAAGAATAAAAAAGCAAGTAACTTCATAGCACAGAGGCATCATGAAGATCACCAGATGATTGGGATGCATGACACATTCATCCCGTTTACTGTTGCTACACAATGGGGGAGGGGGGGGTCCTGGGGAGGGCGGGGGGAGCAAGACCTAGTGATTTCCTGGAGTTTAGTTCTGAGTAAAGAACATATTGAATGACAGTTTAAAAGGAAAGAAAATCATAATGATAACTGCATACACAGGGAGTCTCCTTCTCTTGGGCTGGGGTCATCTTGTGCTCCATGGGAAAGACAGAAACACAGACACACTTACTTTGCAGTCCATCCGGCAGAGCTTGCCTTCCTGGACAGTCAGATCTCCAGGAGCCTGCAGGAAGTGAGGCCTGAAGAATCGCTCCTGAATGGGCTCGTTTTCATCGCCACTGTCCCTTGATCGAGAGCGAGGCCTTGAGACAAGAGAGACACGTGACAGGCAGGTAAATAGAGCATACGCGGAAGTTATTTCCAGGAGAGAGAAGTCCCTGTCTGCGTCCACCCCACAACACTTACAACAAGCAAACCTTGTTTCATTTGGAAGTTTATGACTAATTGAATTTTCTCCAGTCAGCGAGCGGACTACTAAATATAAATCAGAAGAGGGGAATAGAGAAGGGGGTTACTATATTTGAGAAGTTGTTTCCTAATATGACATTTTTTCTTTTTTCTTTTCTTTTTTTTTCTTTTTTTCTTTTTTTTTTTTTTGAGCTGAGGATTGAACCCAGGGCCTTGTGCTTGCCAGGCAAGTGCTCTACCACTGAGCTAAATCCCCAACCCTAATACGACATTTTTAAAGCTTCATGTTGGAAGCTTTTTGTTGTTGTTGTTTGTTTGCTTTTAAGAACAGGGTTTCCCTGTGTAGCTCTGGCTGTCCTGAAACTCACTCTACAGAGTGACCAGGCTGGCCTTGAACTCACAGAAATCCATCTGCCTCTGCCTCTCGAGTGCTGGGATAAAATGTGTGAGCCACAGCCCAGCTCTTTTTTCTTTCTTTTTTTAAACCAAATCTTTCCCAATGGAAATGAATATTAACTTTTCACTATGATTTAAATTTTGTAGCTAATTATAATTTCCTACTTTATATAAAAAGATAATGTATTTCTCATCAAAATTCTTTCTCATGTTCCCTGGGAAAACAAATTGCATTTTTAGGCATGTTTAATTTTTCATTAGCTTGTCTGTATGCCTGAAGGCCTTATTGTCTGCTTTAAGCGAGGGTGGTGCCGACCTCTCCAGCTTGGTGTGCCTCCTCTGCTTATGTTACCAGAGCGACAAAACCAACAGCAAGGGCACGGGAGACTTGGGAAACCAAGCAAGATGTTAAATGCAAGTTGTCAAAAATCATTAGGAAGAGTAAGTTTAAAAGTGGAGGGCTGGGGCTGTAGATCAGTGGAAGGGTGCTTGCCTCAGATGCACGAGGCCCTAGGTTCAATCCTCGGTGCTGAAGAGAAAAAAAATTAGCCCCCTTAACGAGAAAAAGAACAGTGGTGAGCAAGTAACATTTTCAAGTATGTCAGACGAACAACAGTCAGCTGTTTTATATAGCTTAAATCCCGACATTCTGAATGACAACAATGTCATGTGGAGCCGCTGATGTGTGGAAAAGTTTAGCTGTATTCTACACACTGAAGAAAAGGAGAAGGACCCAGAGTGACGGGCATGATATTAACGTGTGTACAGCCACAGACGGAGGTCTAGGCTCCTGGGAGCTGGTCCTGCCACAGGGAATGCGGAGCAGTGTCTGCGCATGCTCAGCCCTTGTCACAAGCGAGGGCTCTGTGGTACAGGCTCTGGGTGATATATGGGCACCACTTGTCTGGTGCTTCCTTACTTTTCCTGCTTATCAGTCCACCAAAGGTGTCTGCATGTGAGGCCGTAATCGACAGTCAGGGGCTATTTTAGGAGGCTGTGTCTGTAACACCACTAAACATGACAGGCTGTCTGCCTTATCATGTTCCTTTTAAATTTTAAATACATTAATAAGAAGTGGTACCCATTACTGCCATCATGGTTTCATCCTGTCATAGGCCTGGATTTAGAAATTTGCTAGATACTAGAAACTTACAACAAATCTTACTTATAGGATTTATGGTCTCACTGTACTGTTTTGAACCAAGTGATTTAAAATGCACACTTACCAAACTAGCTGATTTTAAGAATAGTGGTAACAGGGTATAACCGTCAGCCCCCACACAGCTGTTGGTTTAGACCTGTTTTGAACATTTGTGTCTCATTTGCTAGTATTTTCATGAAAAGGTCCTGAATCTCGATTTTCACACCTTTTATAAATTATGTCCCATTTAGCAAACTAAGGACCATACATCTCAACAGTCGGGACACACACTGGCAAGTATTTGCTCCCTGCTATTTATACTCCTCCCCTCCATTTCTAAGCTGCAAAGGAGCACAGTAAAGGCGTGTTCACTGTCACATTGTGGTAGCAAAGGGTTTACAGCAACGAATGAAGGAGTGAGAGGTAACGCCCGGGACACCCGGGAATGAGCATCTGCAATACCTTCTGGCATGAGGATGGCCCAAGGGAGAGCGGGGACTGCGACCTCTTTGGTTGACAGCCTGCACCATTAGCCGTCCCGTACAACTGACACGGCCCTGTTGGAGACATGAGGAGAAGACATTATATACTGCGCCAACCCGCTAACCATCACACACTGGTGGGTTCTGTATCTTATTCTCCCTACGACATTATTTCTTAGTCAGGTGCCAGCAAAACCATCTGCTGAAAGAATTCAGGTGACAAGCATCTATTTTATCTAGGAGGGCATTCAAAATGACACCTCTCATTAATTTGCAGAATAAGGTTTCCCTAACACATGAAACTGACTTGTAAAATACAGGAGGAGGATATTTCTCTCTTATGATGCTCCATTTTCACGGTCAAACATCTATGTATCGTGGCTGATTCTGAAATCAGAATTAGATGTTTTAGTTTTCTGTCAGATCTTCTCAGTAATACGTTCATCAACAGCTAGTGTTATTGCTTTGTCCAAGCCATGTACTAAAGGATGCCTGCACAATAAAATGAGCATCCTGTAAGAAGTGTGCATAGGACAAGGTGAGCATCATGACAGTGTGCCATTGTGGTCTCTGAAAATAAACATGTGCGCAATTTAAAAGCCAGGAGTGACTGGACACCCGGAACATGTTGCTGAATCTACAGGCCTAGCTAATGAAAAGTAAACTTGAAACTGTAAACTTGATAAGTTGTAAGCAGTCACGTGTGGCACTTCAGGGACCCAGATGACGAGCATAGGTCACCAGATCTTACTCTGGAGTTTGGTTTCAGCTTTTTTTTTTTTTTTTTTTTTCATACTTCTGCTAACAGGCAGCAACATCAATGAGCTCCTCTCCCACTTTTCAGAAGGAACAGATCTGTCTCTAACTTCTGGAGCCAAAAAGAAATTGCAAGAGAGGGAACATTTCTTGGTTGGGTCTGAGCGACTATGGGACTGGCGGGTGAGAGAGATTTGTCCTGACTGTGGACCAGGCAGGAAAACTCTAGCTAAAAATGGCGCCCAACGTGTTGGCAAGAGTTTCCACCTAAAACCTGAGAAAAAAGATTCTAAAACGGAGCTAAAAAACAGCTTCCTCCTTGTCTCTCTCAAGTTAGCGGCAGCCTGCTGGTTTGAGCTACCATGGCGGGTTCCTGGCGTTTGCGTCTGACCTGCAGTGTGGTGGGAATGAGGAGTCTACAAGCGACACTTTACTCTGCTGCATGGTGGATTTAGTCTTTGCTAGTTAAAAAAAAAAGTTTCTGGGCTATGCACTAATTTGATAGAACTGCTTCTGATAGTTGATGGTACACATGGCTCCAGACCCAGAGCTGGCGATAAACTGTACCACCGCCACATTGGGAAGCTGAGGTGGGTAGAGCCAACAGCCACAGTGGCATTTCAGTCTTACAAAGATGGATATTACACAGAGAATCTGGTTTGTCTTGTCTTTGGGATTTTTAACTACAGAAAAAGATTTGATTGTAAAAGCTGATGAGTTAAACAAATATGTAAATTTTAAAGGTACTTTGACTTCAAAATTTGGATATAAGGATATGTTGCTTTGGAAAAGAGTCTCTGCTTTTGTTTCCACAGAAAGCCAGAGGCTGTGGATTTGTTCCAGATTAAGATACATCAGGTTTGATCAGCCAAGACCACCTGAAAGGTCTCTGATGACACAATGGCCCAGATGATCCGACATCCAAAATGTTTCAAGGCAACTGGCTCAGAGGTTTACCCTCATGGACTATTCCATAATCCTAAAATTTTCTTTATGTTCCCATAAGATACAGCGCCCCCCTCCAGCAGGAAGTAGTAAGAAAAACTACGCCCAAATTCCCAGCTGGTTTTGGAGATGAAATTGGCTCACTCCTTCTCTAAACCCGAGCACATTGTTAAAAGAAAAGGTTAAGAGATTCTTGTGTCCCAAATCAGAAGAGCCCTCTGGTGTGGGACAGAGAAAAACCAATATTTTATTTAAAACAGGTTGACTATAAATGCAATCTCTTTCTAAAGATAAAAAGGGGATATGATATAGATATGATAGGATAAAAGGGTAGATTAATGAACTTGCTTCTAAAAAACAACAACTCATTTAAAATGTTTTACATTGGTATAGATTTTAGTCTATTGATACAAACTTAAAGTTAATTTTGTTATACTGTGTGTATATTTCTACTCTTGTTTAAGGTATTATGTTTGTACAGCTCATTTAAAATTGTAATGGATAATTAAAAATAGAGTAATAACTGGTCATCTATGATAATCATACTCATAGCCATGTTAGTTAAGTCTTCTAGGTATACACAGAGATATTTCAGATAGACAGGTAATCTTCAAATACTTCAAAGGCCTACAGAATATGGCATTTAAAATATTTTTAAAATTTAGACTTTCTGGACACTGAGACATGTCTGCTCCTGGCAGCACTGATTTACTTCAGAGAGGAGGATGGGCATTGAAGACACTTCATATTTTATCTTCACCTTGGCAAAAATAGCCATTTGGGCAAGAAACTGTTATTGCCTGGGCTGCTTGATCGACTAGACATGCAGGACCCATAGAAAGGTGACCACTAAACTTTGCTTGACAAAATGGTCCTTCAGGTTCCTGCTTTGCAGAGGAAACTACCAGACATTCTACAGGACACTGAGAAAAGTGACCGAGAGACTCTAGCCCTGTGGGCTGAAGATAAATGCCCCAACTTTACAAAGGAACATTAGGTGACTGTCCAGGCTGCCAGCTGTCTCTGTCTACCCTGCAAGACTCCCGAAAGTTGTTTACATCCTTCTCCCAGTTCTCAGGTAATATTATATCCTTCTGAGATCTTTGATGTGGTTGAAGACTAGATAGTTATAATTTTCTCAGTTATGATAAAAGATAAGTTAGATATAAAACTTTAGACTCACAAATATAAGATAGATAGGATATCTTCTTTAATATTGTAAATGTAATTCTTGCTTGATAATTGTTTTGTTATCTGTAATTTTACTATGTAAAAGTTAACCCTCCTTTTTTAACAAAAAGAAAAGGGGAAGTGCTGTGGATATCACTCTGTATAAATAAAGTGCTGATTGGCCAGTAACCAGGCAAGAAGGATAAGGTAGGCGGGACAAGGAAGAGGAGAAGGCTGGGAACAGGAAGGCTGAGAGGAGACACCTCCAGCCGCTGCCATGAGAAGCAACATGTAAAGACACTGGTAAGCCACAAGCCATGTGGCAAAGTATAGACTAACAGAAATGGGTTAATTTAAGATAGAAAATGTAGATAACAAGAAGCCTGCAACAGCCATACAGTTTGTAAACAATATAAGTCTCTGTGTGCTTTCTTGGTTGGATCTGAGCGACTATGGGACTGGCGGGTGAGAGAGATTTGTGCTGACTGTGGACCAGGCAAGAAAACTCCAGCTAAAGGAACATGAGAAGCAGAAATGCCATTAATAATTAGGCTTCATGAATAGTAGACTGGGATGGATGAGAAACCCTTGTAGCCAATAAACAGGAATGCAGCAATGTTCTTTGAGGACTGGTGTTCCAGCTGAGAGTGTGCAGGGGCAGACTCTATTAGAAGAAACAGGTGGGCCATCACAGCAAGAAACCTAGAGTAGGATTTAATGGAGGGCAGGAGTCTAGTCAACCTGGTTCTCCAGCCTTCCCAAGTCATGACTTCTCTCGGGATGCAGCCACTCAGAAAAGGCCGACATACAGGTTGTAATGCAGACCAGAGAAGAACTGGAACCACTACGTAGAAAGGGGTAGAATGAAACAAGATGCAATCCTTTCCCACCACTAGATAAGTGAGTGTCGTTAGCATCCAACATTTGCTCTAGAGGTCGGAGGTCAAACACTGTCTTTCCCAAAAACTGCTGAGGAGAGCTGAGGAGAGTACCAGAAGAGAGGACTGTTTCCCCATTAGATGAACTGTATCTGAAGCCCAGGCTACACACAGGCGATCACACTGACTCGGAAAACATTTGAGAATCTCTAGAATAGCTATAAATCAGGAAGTTAATCTCATCAAAGCCCTCTAAATCTATATTCACTCTGGAAAGATCTATCTGTGACTTGCTTAGGAGATTCCTCTCTATTAATCACCCTGCTGATAGATCATGCTAGATGCTTTATCAGATGAACAACTAAAATGTAAGATTCCCCTTGGAGATCAAAGACAAGAAATGCATATTTTGTGTTTCATGGACAGCTTCAAGTACATCGACATGGGACGTGGATTCTGTCTTTGTTGCTGATTTGGTGGTGGGATGCATATAAATGAATCTATTCTTCCTGTGGTGTAAAGCCCAGGATGCAAGAGGAGTTTATATTAACCATCATTTATGTAGTCAGAAGATCGTAGAGTATGACTTAAAATCAAACTTTAACCTTGAACTTAGGAAAGAAAATGTGAATTGCTTAAAAAAAATCCCCTTAATGTCAATTTGAATTATTGTTTTCTTTTACAACTTTGGGCAGAATAAGGATACGTCATGAATAAGTATACACATAGGCATGCCTCAAAAAGATGCTGTAAGGATTAAATGTTAAAAGAAGAGGTCACTGTTTATGATCTTTCTAGTTATATATTAACCTTCACTTCTGCATATAAATAGGGAGAGCTTGGTCTTCATGAGGTAGGGTTATGTTTGATGACTTGGTTGTTACTGGCTATATATATATATATATATATATCACTGCATCACATAGTGATACCGCTCAGGGGTGAGCCAGGTGCTGCCAACCCAACCCTGGGACCTGCATGGCTGGAGGAGAAACTGACTCCCACAAGCTGTTCTCTGAACTCAAAACACACACTGTGGTAAGTGTGCACGCACACACACACCTACACACCTACACCCACCCACACACCACATTAAGTCAGTAGATAACATAATAAAAATATTGTAATATGTTGCTAACCAGTAGAGGAACATTTTAGAAAGCATCCAAACTAAGAAGTCATATACTTTTAACTTAAAAAAAAAAAATCTAGAATTCAGTGGAATCATTGCAAAGATGCTGCCTGTGTACTCCAGAAAAAGTTCAGATGTGAAGTCTGAACATTTTACCAAGAGGCTGCTCATTCAGAATCAGCACCAAGGAGTTTAAGCCTCTAAATATTCCAACCAAGCCTAGGAATCATTGAAATTATGCACAACTATACACTATTGTTCTTGGTTTTTAACTTTCTGATTTCCATCTGCTCTATTAACACATAGAATGATAATCAAATGAATTCTTAAGTAAAGCCTATAACAAGCCTGGGAACCCCATGCTAACATAAACACAACCAACACACTAATTTTCTCAATTTAACTCAGCTCTGTGTTGCATCTATTTCAGAGTGGGGTGGGCGGGATTCCACAGAGTTTAAAGTTACAGTACAAGCAAGAAGTTTGGATTGTTACAGTGATTCTACATGAAACGTCCAGCTTGGGAAGGTTATTTGATGCCTCGTCACTCGAGGCCAGTTGTTTACATAATATGGAAATAACATTTATGTTTCATAGTTTATGAGCCTAACTCATGGCACACGAACCTCTGTGAAAGCTTGCCGCTTGTGTACATCACGCATTTGGAGGAAACAGCAAACTGCAAACCAGCCCTCCCAAACCCAAGTGCAGCATAAGGTAACTTAGCAACGCAACAAAACACAGCAAAACATCCACATTTAGATTCAGCTGTGCCTTAAAGACAGGATTAGAGTCTGAAACAACCCGTTTCTGTGATCTTCAAACTGGCAATGTCTGGTGTAGGGCTGTGCAATCGTGCTAAGCTGAGTGAGCTGGTCTGTGATGAGTTTGCTGGAGCTGTACACATGGAGTGTAACACATGGCCCAGTTGGCATGGGTTCCGAGCTGTGTATTCTGTCCCAGGTAAAATTTGGAGGTAGCTAACAGTGTCTAGCATGTTTCTTACTCTCCAAAGATTCATCCAGGTGGAAAAATACCCTGTTTTAAAATACCCTGCGGGGCATCAGCATCTTCCTCTGTCCTTGGTTCTCACCCTCTTTCTTGCCTGCTTTCGGTAATTACTCCCCTGCTCAGGAAAACCCTTCCTCCTGAGATATGTTACTGGAATCTTCTTCCCTACTCTGATCCTTTCCTCCTCCTCTCGGCCACTGCACATGATGCAGGCTACAGGCTCTGCGCCGTCTCCCCTCTAAGCCCAAATGCTTTCACAGTTAGGAAAAGAAATCTGAGGAAACTAAAGGGCATCAGGGCTTTAGGAGAGCAGCCTGCAGTTTTCTGTTAGCTACACCTGATGCTTCGGAGGGAGGGTGTTTCTTGAGAAGAGGTAGCTTTTTGATTTGATCTCCTACCCTTGTCTACTTCGGGCATTCTTCTCTTACATCATTTAAAATTTGCCAACTACAGGAACATGACAGCAGTCCAGTATGCAATAGGGTATGTTCTAAGGTGTGGTGGTGGCTGGGCAATTACTTTTAACACCATGTATCCACAGCCACAGAAGATCAGGTCTGCCAGAGTGTAGGGAGAAAAATGGCCTGTCGCTCGCTCTAATTTCAATGCCACTTTTTCTTAATGTGTAGGAAGATAAATCACATTATCTACATATGGTTCACAAAACCTGCATCTGGCATATTTGGACAGGATGCACCAGCTCCTGATGGTTTTACTTTTGGAATTAAAATCAACCAGGCAACATGACCAGAAACTTGGGATAGCAACTACTGTGAAGTATCACCAATTCCCTAATCCTCTCCCAGCAGTGCTGCCGGGATGTAAACATCAACACAAACCTGTTCCTAAATGTCCACCTGGAGGATTTCCTCAGACTTCCTTCAGGAGCCTGCCCCCCTGTTTGGTGGTGGTGGAGATGGAGCCTTGGTCTCTTACGCACGTGGGGTAAAGGTTCTACCTCTCAGCTAGGTCCCAAGTTTCCCTGTTTCGCCTTCATTGAAAAGGAGATTCTTAGGTCTGTCTCTTCATGAAAACACTGTGTGCAGTCTGAAACTTGGATCTGGACGAAATGGTCTAAGTATGTGATGCTAGGGTTTTTGTTTTTGTTTTTGTTTTTTTGAGCATTTTGCTCCTCCTGGTCAACCCAGAGCACTCATTATACTCCCCCTTGGCTTAAATCACAGGGGGAGTGGGAGAGCTGAGATTTTGGTTTGCTGATGTCATCTGGTCCACTCCTAACATCTCTATTTTCTCCCAGAGGCAGGAGGGAGGCAAGCACTAAAGAGGCTGATCATGGGGATTTAGCCTGGGGTTGATAAGGCAGAGGTACTGGGGCTTAGAATGAGGGCAGTAATTATTCTTTCTGGTTTTCTCTTGGCTCTGGGTTTGCTGAGAGCCGGAGCAGCTTCCAAGTTCCTGTGTGGCCCCCGGCACCAGCTGTGTTTTGGGTGTGGAAGTTGTGGCACAGCTGTATATGATGCCCCACTTCTTCCCCATGGAGGTGATAATGAGAACAGGAGCAGGTCAGAAGACCACACAGCAGCAACTTTACAAATCCTACCCCAACTGACTGGCCCATTCCCCAACAGTCATGGTGGGTGGACTACCTCTCATAGAGCTGACCTTTGACATCTTGGTTCCATAGGCTCTGCCAAGTGTTCAGCCATGGCCTATGATGGGTGAATTTGTATCTCTGAATCAGAGTAATGGTAACAACCAGCATGTATAGAAGGTACACTGTATGTCAAATAAACCAAGTGCTTTTTACATGCACGATGTAAATCCACATTATTGCCCAGGAGGAAATGGAGAGACAAACTGATTCCTAAAGACCATAGGTAATGTTTGGTAGAGCTGGCATGTGCTCACAGATGTTGGGTGCTGGAGCACAGCCCTGGCTCCCCTAAGACACCATCTGCGTTCTCTCTTTCTTCTGCTCTCCTTCCTGAGCTCCTTTTCTTTGTTTATAACTCAGAGGAGTTGGGGCGGGGGGATGCTCTGGTTTACACACAGGATTTGGGTAAGATTATATTTTCTAACTGAAAAAATGTAATTACATGTATTTATGAGAGTAATCTGATATTACAGGCATGCAGTGTGTACTGATCCAGTCTTTAGTGTCTCCCTTTAACTAGGGACGGCAGGGCAGTTTGTCAAAACAGTTTCTATGAGCAGACACACTGACTCTTGAGGCTGGCTGGTATGTTGAGCTCCGAGCTCTGCCTTCCCTTGTTTAGAGCTCTTCTGTGCACACACGCACGCACAATTTGGAAGAGGGCTAGAAGCAGATTCAATTGCAGTTTGCATCTGCATCCTTCTGTTCTACAAAACAGCTCATTCCACTAGCAACTTCAAACACGCCAGGAAAGCGCACTGAGATTAATAGCAGGGACCAGTTCTGGCAAGTACTCGGGAGCCCTGATCATTCTACCCTGTAGTAAGCCCCAACCTTCCTGGAGGAAAAACAGAATAAAGAACCCATCCAGAAGATTCTGGATTTTGTTGATTCTCCAGCATTTCTTCTCAAGCAGTCAGAAAACTGACAGTTGGAATTTGTTGATAGTCAAGGAAATATACCAAAAACAAGAAAAAAGGGGGGCAAGTTCTGTTTCTTCTTTCCCCTCCAAACACACCAAATAGAAACATAAGCATTAGGTTGTAACTTTTATGCTTGTGTGTGTGTGTGTGTGTGTGTGTGTACACGAGTTCACATGTGTGTGCAGGTGCATGCACATGTGTGCACGTGGAGGCCAGAGGCCATTCAACATTAGATGTCTTCCTCAATCACTCCTATTGCCACCTTATTTTTTGAGATAGGGTCTCCCACTGAGTCTGGAGCTCACTGATTAGGCTAGCATGCTTAGACAATGAGCCCCAAAGATCTGCCAATGTCTGCCCTGCCAGTGCTGGGTGGCATCACAACCCGGCTGTATCCGTGGGTGCCATCACTGCACCCCCTTCTAATAATGGTTTTCATTCTGTTTTTTCAGGATAGTCATAATGACAAAATTAGAACCTCAAGAAGGTGCATCAATGTACATACTTTCCAGCCACGGCGAAGTGGCTGCTGTGCTTGTCCATAAGCCTATTATCTGGACAAACTGTCTCAGTTTAATTTTGATGGTGCACACATATCTTTATAGAGAGGCTGGTCTTTGAATAGGAAAAGTCCCATAAAAAGCCCTCAAGTCTTCATGTTTTGTTAAAATATCATCTTCTCCCAAGCAGTACTAATCAAGCTGACTCTGATTAGCTCAGAGGTGAAGAGAGATGGGGACATTCATCATGGCATGACCATAGACTAAAATACCTTCTAACAATATTTTTAGAGTAATGAAATATGGAATGAGATAAATGGACTGGAAATTTCATATGACTTTCTTCATTAATTATATAATACACTTGTTCATTTTAGTCCCCCTCTTTTAAAGAGATGACGTATACTTCTGTGGACTTAGGGAAATCATCGTGAAAACACATACAAAATCACCTCTTGCTCATCTTGTTCTTGTGTGTTCCCAATTCCCAGCATGGTGCTGTAGGATACTCATTGAGAAGTAATCTACAGGTTTGAATGGCGAGGGTGAGGTGATGCCTGGCAACTAGTTATTACATTCAGAGAAGGTAACTGCTTTTCTGACCCTAAATCCATGTGCAATATAAGAAAAAATCATTTGTTACAAACAAATCCAAAATCTATACATAGGCACTGTTGGTGGGGAAGTCTACTGGTAACCAAGATGTCCATTGATGTCTTACATGCATTATTTTTAAATAGTCTGGGTTTGTCTAGTACATGTGTACACGCCACCACTTGGTCCGTACCATGTTCCCTTCTTTATTTTCTTGCACTTAACTCCACTGAATGATGCAGTTTACTCTTTCACAGGTTTATTTCCTATCGCCAAACTTTGTCTCCCCTGCAACTCCATAATCCCAGCAAGAGGTGATCACAGAGAATACCCTGGATAGAATTTGTGGAAGGAATGCATATATGTGCCAGGATCATACTTATAGGGATTCTTCATGGAATGAATGCTTGCACAACAAATTTTCTAAAAGAGAGGGAGAGGGAAAGGAAGAGGGAGAGGGAGGGAGAGGGAGAGGGAGAGAGAGAGAGAGAGAGAGAGAGAGAGAGAGAGAGAGAGAGAGAGAAGATGTAGAAAACAGTTTCACAGGTCAAAAAAAAAAAAAAAGACAGCTTCACCTCTTAAACAGTTCCTCTGCCTAATCAAGGACCTGAAACCCTAGACACAGACACAGCCCAGCCCTCCATCCATTTTCACCTGAGGGTTGGCAGCCATGATTGTATAGTTCCCATCATCGTCGAGGGTAGAGGCCACGGTGTGGAGGGAGCAGGTCCCATCAAGGTCTCTCTGAATGGTGTAGTGATCACTCTTTGGGGAAATCTGCTTGCCATCTTTGAACCAATAGATCTGTGGAAGGAAACAAGGATAAAGACTATGCATGGCCTCTGACCGTCCAGATGTGCGCGGTGCCTGGTCTGTAGAGCGCACTGTTAAGATGCTAAAGCAAGTACCTCATGAGAGACTGGATTTTGAGCAATAAAAGGAGGTCACAGCAAATCCAATTTCATTTTAGTTTTTAAAAGTTGTGTGTGCATGTATGGTATATGCACGAATGTGTGCACTTGTAGAGATCACAAATGGCATCAGGTGTCTTGGAGTTGGGCTGTGAGCCACCTGCTGTGGATGCTGGGAACCAAACCCAGTTCTCTAGAAGAACAGTAAGTGCTCCTGACTGTTGAGCCATCTCTCCAGCCTGCTGTACCCCTACTTACGTTTAATAAGTATATGCATGAAAAAGAGATCATTTTGCTCATTAAAACTGTCATTTACATCCATATTATTTATGTGAAGTAATATATGTATATTTACCTATATACAGCCTGGGGCAGTGATTAGCTCCACAAAGTGGCATTATATGTATTTTTATTTTCCTTCAAAATGTATTGGCAATTAAAAATGTATTACTCATAAGGTAAAGGTGAAAACCTTGATTTACAGAATAAAAAAGACTCCAAACTGTTTCTGCTGACCTCTGTGGGGAAAAAAAGAGGGTGCCAGGGAAGGAGGCAGCACACACAGGTTGATGACACTGGGCGCCCACTGGGTCAAGATGCATATTATCAACTCTCCCCATTATTTTTGAAAAGAACACAGTATAATTGAAAGGCCCAGTGTTTTTTAAATGTGTAAGTTGGACTGACTGAAAACTATATGTTAAAAATAATTAGGTAAAAATAAATCTTGATCAAATAAAAAAATTGTTTTTGTCTAAAGTTCCAATTTTTACAGGGTAATGGGATGGTTGTAATAGGAAAGCAAAAGGACATCTAACTAGGAGACAGAACCAGCTTGGGGTGTGTGGGGGGGGTGAGAAGCAGGGGGAGTAGCTGTGGGGGATGAATGAGAGCAAACATGAAGATGGCATGTAGGAGGAGGCCACGATGGCACCCACTGCTGAGTGTGCTCGCCTAAATTTTAATGTAAAATCGTCCATCCTTAAGTTAGGAAGACTGGACATATTCAGTCGCCCATTACACTCCTTCTGCAATAACGTCTCTAACTCCCCTTTCCCACCTTGAGACAGGGTCTCACTATGTAGCCCTGGCTGTCCTGGAACTCAGGCTGGCCTTGAACTCATAGAGATCCACCTGCCTCTGCTTCTCCGGGGCTGGGATTAAGGGCATGAGTCACTGTGCCTGGCTTTCTATAACGCCCATTTTTTTTTTTAAGTTGGTTCCAAGTTATAGAAATCATATTATGCAGTAATCACGAGAATTAGATTAACTGTCAGCTCTAAAATTCAATTATACAAGGCGCCATCCCTCCTAATCATGCGTTTTTAGCGATTTGATTATTTCTGATGAAGCCAAGGCACCACTAGAGGGGTTCTTCCCCGTGAACTGCTTAGGTGTTTTGTTACTGCAATGCTTGACATCTTCCGCTTACCTTTGGCGTTGGGTTCCCAGCCACTCGACACGTGAACGTCACAGGCATCCCCTCAAAGATCTTGTAATGTTTCAGCTTCATCTCAAAGAAGGGCGCGGCTGCGCTTTCTGCAGGCACATCGGGATACTGCGCCTCATCCCCCGACTCATCCACAGGAGAGCGCTCCAGCCTGTACTCTATCTCACTTATCAGCCTCTGCTCACAGCTGGAGACTTTGTACTCCTAGGCCAGACACAGAAGGTCCCAGTCAGCATCTCCCGAGACAGTAGCTCCCTTGCTAACAAAACGCGGGGAGGTAAGGTATTTTTTTTTACAGTGAACTACAGTCTGGGCTCAATTCAGTGTCATAGAAAAAAACATCTGGAATTGGGTTTGTGTGATACTTAAAATCATCTTCAAGTCTGATTCCCCAAATAAAACAAAAACCATAAATACACAAGCAAACGCCCACTACCTTTCTTGGGAAGGGGTGTCGAGGAGCAGTTGAAAATATGAAGGGAAGGCTAACCACTCTAAATTTGCCTAAGAAGGAAACATGTTGGTCTCTTCTTCTACTAGGTAAAAACCGGTGTGGGCTGCACGCTCCTCCAGAAGGCCACAGTGCATGGGGCAAGCAGCCACAGAGTGCGCAGAATTCTATCAAGCAAAGGGGGTAGCACCACATTTTTCTGCTTTTACTTCTCTTTGAGCACACAGCACATGAATTACATTGGGGCTCCCTCCTAAATCTGCACCTCTTAGGAGCCCCTCTCTTAAACAAAAGCAAGCCACAACTTTGGTTGAGAACAAAAACATCACCATAGATTTTGTGACAGTGTTCAGGGTGGCGGCTGCAGTTTCCTGCACATTACCATGGACACAGGACAGCCTACCATCGCATGTTCCCTAGGTGATATTGAGTAGGAGACCATTTTGTTGCTTTTTTTTGAGACAGGCTCTTGCTATATAGCCTAGGCTAGCCTCAAGCTCGGCCATCCGCTGCTTCAGCTTTCTGAATGCTGGGATTGCAGGTGTGCACTGTCACACTTGCTTAAGAGACTATTTTAATTATGGTCTTTTTCCTTTAAAAAGTTACTCAGCCTTCTGAAAATAGTTTATTGGTTTGAGGAAAGGAATACAGCAATATGAATAAAGTTATGAAAGCCACACACTGCAAGCTGCTTTATTTTAATTAATTACTATCAAATGTAGCACCCCCCCCCACTTCCAAAAGGGTATCTAAGAAATGAAAAATTTTCAGTGTCTCAAAGTTTAGTGTATTTACTCATGCTAGAAATTAAAGTCAGGTTTGTAGATAAACAATAAGAAAAGGTGCATGGCAGTAAATAGATTCATTTGAGACCACATGAAAAATTGATCCCAGCCACAGTATTGATAATTACCACATGCCAGTGAAGACAGACACACAGACATGAAAGGAAGCAGAGAAGTTAGGTACAGTGGGAGACTGGACAGAGAAGGACAGTGGAGCTTAACCTTTTGACCATCCAGAGGACTCCCTACAGAAGCCCGCGGAGCCCCAACGTCCTGTAACGGCAGAAAACAAGAAGTGAAGACGGACAGGCAGATGAAGCGAGAATTTCTAGTTTTCTTTGAATGAACGTTTGTGGCGGCTTGAATACCGAACTTGAAGCTTCCAGAGGAAAGCCTGGTCTCCAGGACGGGGTGGAGAGTTCACTTGATTCTTTAGCCTTGCTTTAAAGCTTTGTGGGGCCTCTTTTGTTTGTTTTTCATTTGAGACTACATCTAAAAACTCTAATTGGGATTAATAGAATTATAAAGCAGATTGCCCTAGATCCACAAGATGACTTCTTTTTTTTTTTTTTGTAGTAGCAGGGCATGAGTTAGCACCTAGATCTCTGTTGGTTAGTGTTTTATGATCACCTTCATGAAAGAGGGCAGAGGTGCTGTATTCTGAGCATAGGGGGGTCTAATTTTGGCTGACATTAAGAACATTATGGGGACATTTATTAATTAGCTCACTTCAAAGAACGTAAGTGAAAAGTGTTTTTCCATACAAAGCCATGTTGCATTTTTAAAGCATAGGACAGTCTGGAAAACATGAAGATCCTGGGAAGGAAAGCATGGGGATCAATACCAGGCATAGACCAGTTCTTAGAGATGCTCTAGCAATCACTCTGCAGTGTCAGGCATTTGACCAGTGAGGACCACAAGGAGGTTGATGGGGCAGCAACCCTGCTTTTCTGTGACTTGCCTGCTACTTGCCACACAACTGATCTCAAGGACAGAGTCCATAAAGAGTGTGGGGAGAGTGGGCAGAATGGTGATTATTTCCCAGGAAGTTCAGGGCCACGTGGTACCTGATTGGCTGCGGTTTCTTCCGGCTCCTGGATGTTGAAGACATTTGCGCTGTCGGCACCCAGCAAGCGGCGGGCCATTCTTTCCTCATATGTTAGTCTCTGTGCAAAAGAGGTCACAGAAACACAAAATTAAAGGGAAAATCACAGCTATACACTGCCAATGGAAACAGGATAAAAACGTAAAGTAAGTTTTGATTTTTTTTTTCTGTAACTAGTCTCTCCTCAGCTTCATAGCTCTATCCCAAAGAGTCTATTTCTTGTCCTGGCTTCGTTCAGAAATAAGTGGCCTTCACTGGCCTCTCTCCCCTGCTTCTGCCTCATGGAGCCTGATTCACTGCTGGGAGATGAGATAATTAATCTTGGCAGCTACCACCTGATATCACACAGATCCAAGTGAACGATAAGCAGCCAGGCTAAGCCCACATAGTACAGTCGTGTCATCCTTGTCCTTAGTGAAAACCCAGAGGAAAGAGGGATGCTTTTAAATCAGCAGAGGAAATGTTCCTCTCAAAGACTTTCCCAGGTTTCAGATCATCCATGTCGGTTCCAGCCAGTGACAGAAAGACTGCTGCTCGAAAGGGCAACACGTGGAACACAGAGAAGTAAAGCAGGTGGTGATGGCAGAACCAATCCTCCCGGTCAGTTCCCACCACATGTGACACCCAGAATATGCTCAGCCAACACGGGTACAGGGGAGTCTGAGGTCAGCTCCACCTCTAAGGACACTGCTGTGCAGTGTAAGCTGTTTGAAACAAAGACAATCCACACACACACACACACACACACACACACACACACACACACACACAAAACCCGACTACACGTGGCTAAAGTAAGGACAAGCAAGCAGCCAGCATCCACAATCCATGACTTCTCAGACAGGCACTGTTTGCCCACTGGGAAGAAGACCATACTGCTTTTTGTGATTCTTGTTTTTGCGCGTTGTTTCTATACGCCTTAGAATTATGGATTTGCGAGAGCTCACAAATCCCCCTAGGGGCATTGTCAAACAAAGGATCAATTAGAAATAGGAATAATTTGTAGGGTGGAATCTAAAATAATACAGAGTCCAAGCATCATTTTAGATGAACCTTCAAATTTCTGAATGTCAACACAAACACTACTCAATAGTCTCTAATGAGAAAAATATGTTGGTTGAATTTACAGTTTCCAGTAATTGCTGGTTCTGGTCCCAGCTGAAACTGGAAAGTGAAACAGATCCAATGCCAAATAGCCCTAAGGTTGAAATTCTTTCATTTGCTGAAGAAATGGCAGGGGACGCAGAGAGAGTGTCTGAACGTCGCAGCGAGTGATTCGGTCCAATGATTACGTAAAGTGATTCTATCAATTCTGTTAACAAGAGGGAGTTCAGTTTTCATATGGAGTTTTAGATTCCTGCTCTCTTACAAAGCCTTCCCCATGTTCTGGTGGAGAATGTTGTCCTCAGTGGGAGGCCTGTCCCTCAAAGGCAGAAATAGCAACTGGTACCCACTCCCTCGCCGAGATGTCCCCGCTACCTTTACAACCAATTCCACTTCACAGCTTCGTTTCTATGCCACTGTGCTGTGTGGAAATACAAATCCTTGTCCACAGAAGCCAAAGTAAGTAACAGAATATTATGTAATGGAATGAACAACTTATTTGGGAATCGCCTTTTTGAAAAAAGGAACTTGGCTTTTCTTGTCCTAAACTATCAACTATGGGATGGATGAAACTAACTGTGAATGCTTACTAATTGCTAAACAGATAAATATAAAGAATGTATACATATATGAGTTATAGAATATATACAAGCCAAATAGGAAGTATACATACCAATGTATACTTATACAACAATGTATAAGTTGTAGCTTATAGAAGTTTTATTTTTATCCAAGAGAACCCCCATCCCTAAGGGATATTTAAATAAAAAAAAAACATAGTGCTGGGGGAGTTGGAGCAATGCCCTCACCTGGCTAGAAAAAAAGTCCCATAAACATCTATTTAATCTTCCAAAGGCTTTTGTTGACAGAGCCAGGGAACACTTCCAGAGTGTGTGCAATCACTTGTCAGGGGAAATACTTCCCTCTCATGCAGAGCCTCAGAACCCAGTGAAATAAGCATCACAAAGCTCGACAGAAGCTTAATCTTAGATTAAGAGCCCTTCATCATTAAAATCAGCATCTAATACTCCTCTGTTCTCCAACTTGCCAATTAAACAGGCTCATCCACATTTTTATCAATGCTTCAAGGTTAAAAATCCCAGAAAACTAAAGCGTGTTCTGTTCAGAAAAGGCGTCCGAGAAGGTTTTACACAGAGGCCTCTTCAGCTGAAGAGCCAACCTTATTTTTCTGGTATTTCATGATAAATCCAAAAAAGGCCCCTCTCCTGTGCTCAGGCTGCCTGATTTGCTGGCTTTCCCAGCCCTTTAAAAATTTCGAGAAGATAAGAAAAGAGTAAGCAACCAAACACACCCAGCTAGGGAATATTTAAATAAGGAACGAATCATCTATTTCTCATCAGATTGATGGATATAGTCGCTAACCTGTAGCCTTAAAGCATGAGTAGTTTTTGTTGTCAAGTTTGGTAGTAGTGCTTTAAAACTCGGATCAAGACTGTGGGACAGGCATTACTTTGAAGTGATGGAGCAGTGTCTACTCAGGCAGGGAGGATAGGATTCCACCTTGGCCACGGTTTCACTAGCACAGGTTATTGGGGCCAGGGCAGGGGTGGGGTGGGTTGGGGTGGGTTGGGGTGGGCACGCCCTTCATTCCAGTTCACTGCTTCTGGGTACCTGCTATCCCAGATCACCTTCCTGTTTCCTCCCGAGGAATCCCTGTGGATGTGGACACTTTATAGTGTCATCATTAATCATTTGTTTTGGTTTTAACCCTGGTTATTATTGTCCTTTCTGCTTCCTTTCCTCTCCTCCTCACTAAGAGGAATGCTGAGACTCAGAGGTAATGAAACAGTCTGGTGGGCAAGTCTTATGAACTTGAGCCTTAGTGAACCAGGAGAAGAGATGTGGGGAGTGGGGAGCTAGGATCCTGAGTCTAAACCCCCCTTCTGTCAGTACCGGCTGGCCATTGTTCAGAAGGTCCTCCTTGAAGCGAAGTTTCCGTTCCAGGTCTTGAATGACAGCATCCTTGGTGCCTTGAATCTCCTCATCAGATGCTATTCTAGCAGTTCTACTGGCCTTCTTCGGAAATCCCCTGCACAACAAAAGCATAGGGCGGTCCAGTCAACACGAGTCCAAGTCAATCATCGGAGTTCAACAGAGAGAGAGCACACTGTAGCAAATGCCATTCACTGCTTTTCTCTTTAAAGCATCTGCAGCCACTCAGATGGAGAGAACCGTGACAGATGCTTTCAGGCATTCAGGAACCAGTTCTTGGAGCATCTTCAGCGCCTAGGTAAATGCCACAGACAGGGAATGCCTGTGTTTTCATCCCGGGGAGTGGCATTGTCAAGTGGAAAAGTGAGTGGCTTGCTATCAAGTTTAAACCGACTCAACCTTGACCTTGTCAAGTTTCTTAAAGTTGTTTATTAAATACACGAACATGAATGAAATGTTACTACCAAGAGGATTTAAAGGGGGCCAATTTCTCTTATGATTAAAAAAATATTTTGGTCCTTCATAATCACTGTACTCAATGACAGGACTTGCCTCATTGAAAGCAATACATCATTTATCAGAAATACTTGGGGCCAAGATTTGGGGATGTAGCTCAATTGGTAGAGGGCTTGCCTACCATGCACAAAAACCTGCTTTCTAATACTCAGCAGAGAGAGTAAATTGAGTGTGTAATGCCTGTCAATCCAGCACTCAGGAGGTGGAGGCAAAAGAGGCAGTAGTTCAAAGTCATCCTCAGCTACGTAGCAAGTTCAAAGCCAGCCTGGACTACACAATACTCTGTTTTTAAAAAAGTGAAAATCCTTCACGTGTCTTATATATTTTATAGGTAGAACACAAGGGTATTCTATGCAGAATTCTTAGTGTGCCTGTATTTTGAGTATCACCTATTCCAGGTTTCTACTTATAGTATCAAGTGAATGCTCAACACTGCATTTGGGAGGGTTTCAGAAATTGGATTTTCACATTAGGGATGTTCAACCTGAATTACATTTGCTACATCCCCTCCCATCTCCATGTATCCTATTTGACTAACGTAAACCTGAGCTATAAGATCTTTGGTGTGGTTTTACTCAAGCAGGCTCTGGCAGGTCAGCCTGTCTTACCATAGATGGTAAGCCATAAATCCGCACTACAATATATCACACCACAGGGAACAAGGAGGGCTGCAGCAATTTCTGGACTGTGCACCAGGGGGCACCAATGCTGCGTGCTGGGTAGGTGTGGACTCCTGCTGGTGTCTTGAGCAAACTGCTGTCTATTTTTCTGTCTCTGCCCTCATCAACTCAGCGGGTGGAAATCAGTGACAGACTGAATGCACCATAAAGGGAAAAATGAATGACCCATCACTACCCTATTCAACATAGTTGAATTTTGGGGTTAAAAGAAAATAAAGGAAGTCATAGAAAGATGCATATAGTCCTTCCACTTATAAAGAGGCAAGAGGCAAGTCTGATGTTAGGGGCAGTGGCTTCCTGAGTGTATGGACCAATGCTTAGAGAGATCTCCTACCCTGATACAGGGGCTGGCTCTAAGCCAATATGAGTTTTCTTTTTCCCATTCTTCTAAGT
Organism: Onychomys torridus; assembly: GCF_903995425.1. Lineage (NCBI taxonomy): Eukaryota > Metazoa > Chordata > Mammalia > Rodentia > Cricetidae > Onychomys > Onychomys torridus. Next base: position 53,622,987 of record NC_050459.1, read on the forward strand.
ATTAATTAATTTAGTAAAGGTAGGCGGCATGCCTTGGCCATGGAGAGGTGAGTAATGGAAGTGGGATGAGAAGGTCGTGTGCTCCCATCTCTAAAAGGAGACATAAAGGGAGACATGTCCCTCTTCTTTCCCTGGTAGCAATAGAATGTCCCATCTTAGACTTGTTTTGTAAGCCAGCAAACCCTGTGTACCTCATCTACTTATAACCGAGTCATTTGATCCTTACAGAGGAAAATATCTTAGCTAATAAAACCCGAGTCTCCAGTCCATCTAGTTCAGTGAAAACTGCCCCAGCACACTGGAGTTAAACATTGAAGAAACAAATAAAAACTGTGACATCTTTATCTTCTGTTCTATTCACTGAGAAGTGATCTTGAGATTCAGGGAGGCTGGAAGGTGCAGAAAAATAGGCGGTGGTGAACTTGCTTAAGGCACTGACAGAGTCCTATGAATTATGATTTAGAATTCAGTTTTTAGCACCATGCAGTCATTTAACAAAAATGCTCATAGTTTTCTGGGTTTCCTACACAGGCTTGCTTCCAGCTACATCATCGGCTTTCACCTAACGTCTCCTTGGAAAAAGATGTGCCTAAGTCTATCCCATTGGTAACGTCCCATGCTTATGATCTTCATGTATCTCTCGTACTGACTATTTGTATTCTTGAATGGTCTCTTTCCCACTGTGGCTGTTTCCATTCAGCACAGAGCACATGCAGATGTTTCTGCAATGAGTGAACATATGTATTATCTATCTTCACGTCTATTTTTCCCTCTTCAGTCAAGAATACTTGCTCCATACCATGTGAGATCAGAGGACACGTGAAAAGCCAAGCTCGGGCCAAGGCAATATTATACAATTTTGGAAGAAAGCTTTGTGCTGCTTTTGCCCCTGCCCGAGGAACAGAACAGTTGGCTCCTGAAGTCACCCGAAAGACAGACTAAGGGCAGCTAAGCTCTTGTGCACGAATTGCGCATGTGTGCGATTTCCCACTGTATGCAGCCTGAGCAGTATAACCAAGCTGCGCAACCGTGGATGAGCAGCCTCTGATTATAGAAGGTGCCTCTGTGTTGCAGGCAGTCTACACCGAGGGCTTGTGTTCTCAGCACAAATAAGAACCAAAGGTGTCGCTGGCTGTGGTGGTGCATGCCTGTGATCCCAGCACTTGGGAGTTCGAGGTCAGCCTGGTCTACAGAGTGAGTCCCTAGGACAGCCGGGGCTACACAGAGAAACCAGAGGCATAAGAAGGTGAGTGACAAGACCAGAACAGATGATCTAAATGAAAGAAACAGAGAGCTGGCGTTTATAGACTGATCCAACTGTCTGGGACAGATAACACCATCTTTACTAGAGCGGCTTCTGCTGCTTGGAAAGCATTTTCCAGTGTACTTGACTCTTTTTGGGGGAACTTAGAATAGCTGCTCTGGGACATTTCACAGAGAAGTCCTTTATCTTGGTGTGGTCTCTGCCACTCACGTATTTATCGTTTCAACACAGGAAAGAAAAAGAATGAGGGGAAGGGCATTCCACAGGGTAGTAAGAGCCACAGACTGTCAAGGAACATAGGCAGAGGGCTTGTATTAGTGCACTCCAGTGCCATAGCTGAGGGTGTAAAGGAGATCTAGGTGTCTGGACCCTACGGTCAGAACGAGCCCTCAGGGTCAACAGACAGTCACTGTGAACCATGGGGGAAGAGATAGGGAAGACATCATTTCTCATCCATAGTTTAATTTGGAACATTAAAACAACAGTGGTGGTGGGAGCTCATTGGAATAATGCAGAAAATATTTAGGAAAGCAAGTTAGGTACGGTGGGAATAAGACGTCAAAATGGAGCGTTTGGCAAGGGGAGACACGGGGAAGGAAGCCTGGTCCTGTCTCCAGGGCAAAGCTTTTGAACACCCTGCTGGGGTTTAAAGTGACTGCTTCCTCAGGTGGCCTGGCGGTGTTTGACAACTGAGGAAGAGCCAGCTCTTTAGGAAGTAAAGAGGTGGCCGCTGACAAAGGGGCGCTCTCTCTTCAGGTGATTTGTACAACTAAAAACAAAAACAAACAAACAAACAAAAAACAATGCTTATTCAAAGTCAACTGTCCTCAAACTAGACCTCCTCACAGAATTCCGCACTGGGAGGCAAACCTGAGCCAGTCAACAGCTTGGAACAGGCTTCCCCCTGTAAGTAAGTCAGTGAATACGCTGGGCCCAACTGCAAAGACACCATGGAGCTGTTTCCTCTGGCTTTGGCAGGAAGTCACCTGCCGTTTTAAATAGTGCTCGTGACATTGGGGCAAAAGCATTTAGAGCATGTAAAGACCACCTGGAAAGTAAACTCTTCCAGGTCAGATCACCATCACACATCCTCCCCTTGATACACGCCTTCAGGTCAGTCTAGCAGATGACAGAAACAGCTGTGCACAGTCCAAACAGCTGGAGGTCTGGCCCGTCTTTCAACCACTCTACATCCCTTTAGTCTACAGAAGTTGAGTGGCCTGAGGGGAACTCAGTCCCACAGCTTGAAAAGCACAGGCATTCTGCGATCCTTTCTATATTCAAGGGTGTCATACATTCAAGAATATGTAAAAGATAGGTTATTTGTTTGTTTGTTTGTTTGTTTTGTTTTGTTTTAGTTTTTTGAGACAGGGTTTCTCTGTGATACAGTCCTGGCTGTCCTGGATCTCACTCTGTAGACTAGGCTGGCCTCAAACTCATAGAGATTCCCCCTGCCTCTGCCTCCTGAGTGCTGGGATTAAAGGCGTGCACCACCACCACTTGACTATAGATAGTATTTTTTTTATAAGCACTATTTTTAAACTGAATTTTACTTCTATACTAAAATGGCTAGAGCACAAAAAACTGAGTACCATAAGCTCTTATTTAATGGTTATAGTTAGCTTCCCACTATTTTCTGTGAGGAATGAGCTGAGCAAGGAGCACACACAAGACTCTGTATGACTTGGTATTGTGTCGTCCTGACTGAGCTACCCCTGGTCAGGGACATTTTCAGACCCATCCGCCAACCTGCACAGGGGTACTGGAGGCCTTGCCTGTGAAGCTGCTAGGGAACACAGGCCCAGGATGCCTAATGACAGGACCCCAGGGGACCTGATGCCCCTTTTGTCTGCTAGGTTCTCTTTTTACTGGTTACTATTTAACCAATGGCTTGACTTGAAAACTGAGTTAAAATGCTCATTGGTCTAAAATTTAACTGTAAACAGAGCCTGTCACAATCAAATGTCTCCTTAAGGCCCAGAGGGCTGCGCTGCTGCAGAAGCTGTTTTTTTCAGTATGGAACTCTGAGGCTCACACTAGAGACCAGAGGCAATGCATTCCGGGGTAGGTCACAGCAAGCCCGCTCTGCTCAGGCTTATTCCAGATACATGGATTTCCCCTCACTCACTGCATATAGCACTATGAGGCTGCCCCTCTGGTTATTTCCTAGAAACCAGGGCAAATAGAGGGCACTGGAAGATTTGCATAGAGCTGGGTGAAATGCTCTCAGCACATCCATATGCAGGCACATGCTCTTATGTCTCACAAACGTGGGGTAATATTTCAAGCCAAAGCTACTCATAAAAAAGAGGAAATTAAGAGAATCGTATCCTGAGCATGGTGGCACATGCCTTTAATCTCAGCATTTGGGAGATGAAGGCATGGAGACCAGGAGTTGAAGTCATAAGTCCCAGCTACTTATGAGTTTGAGGCCAGGGTAGGCTACATGAGACCTTCTCTTAAATAAGCCAGAGACAGAGGTGGGGGGGGTGGAGGGAGAGAGAAAGAGATGGGAGCAGGGAGAAGGAAGGAGAAGGATTGGGAGAGAAAGAGGGAGGGGTTAGCTGATTCATTGTAACGGGCTTGGCGGCACATGTGTGTAATCCCAGTACTTAAGAGGAAGATGCTAGAAGACAGCGGATGCTGTCTCAAAAACCAAACAGAAGAGGCTGGAGCACTGTGGCCATGCCACACCCCTTATGAGAACAGAGTCCAATACTGAGGGTGAGCAAAAGCCACTGTGTCTATCGGATCCTACAGAATGGAGTTGATCTGATCCAACCCCCATATCTGGCACTGACATGTAGAGATCCCCTGGAGACTGAAATGCCCACAGCACATCAGAAGAAAACATGTTACCAAAGACTTCTTCAAGTGAGGGGAAGTTAGTTCAGGACAAGAGGGCAGCCACATAGTCATGGTTTACTGGGCTGGCATAGGGCTGAGGACCTGTGGTCTAAGCTGGCATTACTATTGGGTGTCACAGAACTTAGCAATTCTTTGGTACAGTTTCCTCAGGCAGAAATTAGTGCGGCTGCTCCATTCATTTTTAAAGAAATGTTAGGAATGTCTGGACTCTTTTGTGGTGATAATTATACTCTGGCTTCCAAAAGCTGCTGGTGATAATGAACAGGACGAGCTCCTGTTCCAGGATGCTGGCCCTCAGAATTGCATCACTATCCTTAGAAGGAGGTCAAAGTCAAGGCTCAGAATGGACCACTGTCTCCGCTTGCAATGATTTAGATTATGACCACACAATGCTTTTTAAAGATGAATCTGATCAACTTCTAGATGCTCGGAATTAGGGCGGATTATTTAAATGGTACTTGATTGGTTTCCTGGAAGCAAGATTTGGTAGCATTTTATTGATGGAACTGTCCACACTCTCCCACTTCATGAATCAATAGTTGGCCTCTTTGTAGTAGATAATGCTTCCTTTTCTACCAGCAAAATAAAGACTCGAACCAAAACACTGGGGAGAAAGTTTTCTTCGGGCCAGCTCTCTGACTCCACTTTGAACAGAAACCCATTATGGTATCATTATTATAGGAATCTGTTCTTTGACTTCCATTCTTATTTTGATGATACTATTTCCAGTTAGGATTTGAGAAGAAGCCAGATTTCAAACACGGAATTCATGTAATCAGCGTTCAGAAAGTGCCCAACAAAGCAAGTCTCTGTGGCTCTCTGGTTTAGGCTAGCTAAGCAGTGCATTGTGATGTAACTGCATCCCAACCGGGAGAAGCTTTGGCTAGGAGTGAAAATAAATCCTGTCCTTTATTCCTCTTTTGTCTCTGGGCAAACTCTGTGGTACGATTTCAGTAAGAAGAACAGAGATACGGGTTCTAGCTTGCTCTCTGCTAACGTTTACTCTCTTAACATTCTATTTTACATTTTTATCTGTTTATTGATGTGTGTGCCTGCCTATAAGATGTACACGTGCAGGTCAGAGGACAGCCTGTGGGAGTCGGTTATCTCCGCTGCCATGTGGATGCCTGGGCCAAATTCAGGCCTTCACGTTTGGGGAGAAGTCCCTTCCTTGGTTGAGTTATCTATCTCAGCAGTTCCATTCCGAGCCCTGCTCTCTTTGAGAGAGAGGGTCTCATGGATCCCAGACCGGCTTCAAACTTGATGTTTAATGGAGGATATGACTTTAAACGTGTGATCTTTTTGCCTCTATTGGAATGGTGCGATCACAGGAGTGCTGGGGGACTGGACCCAGGGCTTCCTGAACAACAGAGCTACGTCCCCAGCCCCATACTTCCTTGTTTTTTGAAATCTGCTATGAAAGAAATGCTGACTTAGCTTCTACTCACTTTATGGCCACAGGTCTTGTTGATACCTGCATGGTATCTAGTTAGAAGGTTTTCCTGGGCTTTCATAAATAACTCATCTTTAACAATTTTAAAGAATTTTGAGGCTGTCAGTATGAGGTTTGGAGCAATAGATTTTAAATAATCTGCAATAAAAAAGCTAAGAGAAGAGTAGAATGATCTGTTGCCTGGGGGCTGAATCACTATATAATTTCCTACTTGAGTTCATGACCCTTTATTTATCCATGTTAATGTACAAGGGCATTGTGATGGTTTGAATGAAAAAGACCTTCATAGGCTCATATATTTGAATGCTTGGTTCCCAGTTGATGGAACTGTTTGGGAAGGATTAGGAGGTGTGGCCTTGTTGGAGGAGGTGTGTCACAGGGTTTCAAATCTCACACCAGATCCGGTCTCTGTCTCCAAGCCTCCTGCTTATGGATCAGATGTGTGAGCTCTCAGCTACTGCTCCAGCACCATGCCTGCCTGCCTCATCCATGCTCTGGATACCACGATTGTCATGGACTCTAACACTCTGGAAACGTGTGGCCCAGATTACATTCTTTCTTTTTGTATGTTGCCTTGATCATGGCGTTTTCTTAAGGCAATAGAAAATTAACTAAGGCAGGGTTTCCCCTTCTCAGTAGATGTATTTAAAGGATTGTTTCTTAGTTGTGTTTAGTCTTTCAGCCTAAGCTCATCTAGTGTATGTAACGCTGAGCTGAGCTGAAATAAGGCTTAATTTGGTGGTGAGGGGATGGACTTGAGAGTCAGACAGACAGGGCTTCTAGCTCAGTTTAGTGACCGTGTTGAATCATGTTATGTTAGTGGGACAGGGATATCTTTTAGTAATGTGCCCAATGAAATAATGTGAGCTGTACGCTGCATGAATGGCAGCGAAGGCCACCTTCTTCATTAAGGAAGGCACAACGGAGGTTTTGCTGATGAGAATTTTAAGCAGCTGCATTCAGAAGAGGCAGCGTCTGGGTAATGGGAAACTGATTGCCACTTGGCCCTGGATGGTAAGGGAAGGACAGGTGGTCAGAGAGGGACGTCAGGTGTCACTTGGAACTCTTGGGTATGCAGGTTTGAAGGGGGGGGGCTCACTGTCATGGGGAGTCTGTGCAACTACAGTCCCCGGGGTGCTGGAGACGGGCAGGTGTCACTCACGCGGGGGTGACGCCCTTGGGCAGCCCCAGGGCGTTGACAGCGACGGGCTGCGGCTGCGAGGGCAGCAGGGCGCTGAGGAAGGCTGCGGGCGTCTGGCCGGGGCCGAAGCGGGCTGGCGAGCCGCAGTGCGAGGCGGAGCTGGGCAGCGGCGGCGGCGGCGGCGGCGGCGGCAGCGGGAACACGTCGGGCACCGGGAAGGCCGCGGAGGGACTGAAGACGGGCGGCGGTGGCGGTGGCGGCGAGGGCGAGGACGGGCCCCACATGGCCTCGGGTTCCGCGAAGGGTGGCCCGGGCGCGCGGCCGAACGGCCTGGGCGTCGGGGACAGAGGCGACGGCAGGCTGGACGAGCTGGGGCTGGAGGCGGGCGTGGCCAGCCCCGACGCCGGGCCCAGGTTCTGCGCGGCGATGAACTGCTTGGGGCGAGCGTAGTTGAAGGAGCCCGAGGACTGCATGGTGGCGGCGCGGGAGGCCAGCGCGCTCATGGGCTCCGCGGGCACCGGCGACGCGCGGGCCGCGAGCTCGGGGAAGGCGGGCGGCGGCGGCGGGAAGGGCGGCGACGGGGGCGCGCTGCTGCCGCTGCTGCTGCTGTTGCAAGGGAGACCCGGGGGCGCCGGGGGCCAGGCACCCGCCTCCTGCTCCAAGCGCACTTGGTTCTGCAGCTGCTGAAGCTTCAGAGGATCCCTGGGGACACACACAGAGAGAAAAGCGACAGCTTCAGAGAGGGGGCGCATCCCGGGTGGAGACACACACACACACGCGCACACCCAGTTTCCCGAGGGTGCCTGATTGGAGGTGGACCCTGGATATGGCACAAGTCATCAGAGTGAAAGGAGTTGGCTGATCCACTCTGGACAAAGCAGGGAATGGCCATGACAATGGCGCCTTTCAACCCGGAGGAAGGGGCTTCGGGATGGCTCTGTGTTCTGATCCGAGAGCAAGAACCTCTGCATGAGGTTAGCGTCCCAGACCAATGGCTCCCAGTGACCTGTACCCAGGTCCAGGGGATGGGCCGCCCTCTTCAGGCCTCCGAGGGCACTGCACTCACCTGCACAAACCTTACATGTACATAATTTAAGACCACTTTGCCAACTAAGATGAAGCTGTTGTCTGATTTCCAACAGCCGTGTTGTAAAAGAACCAGTAAAAGAATTAAGGGAAAAAAATGGAGATGAGTTCCCAGCCTTTGGTAGACAAATTTTGGGGAAAAGAACAAGAAAGCTAAAATTAAAACCAATAACCACTTTAAATTATTTTTATAGATCTCGATTAGTCTGCTTTCCCTTTTTCACTGCTATCAACTCAATACTTGTAACATGACAAGCTGAGTTCTTTTTCACTTCAAACTGGATGCAAAGGAGTGGTGTCCTATGATGGGGGAAGCTGAGGCAGGAGGATTGAAGATTTGAGGGCATCCTCGGCTACAGAGCAAGAAGCTATCTCAACAAAACAGAACAAGGCTGGGCATGCTAGCTCATACTTGTAATCCCAGAAGTTGGAAAGATCAAGGGTCCACATTTTCCTTAGCTAGAGTGATGTATTGTCATGGGTGTGTGGGTGTTTTTGTCTGCACGTATACCTGTGTGCCTCCCATATGCTTAGCCACCTCTCCAGCTGAATTTTCATATATATATATATATATATATATATATATATATATATATATATATATATATATATATATATATATATATATATTAAAATAGAGGGTATTGGGCAGCTAGAACTTGACTCTTCTACTCAGAGGTTTTCTTGTTTGAATTAACTGTACACCTGCTATATTTTGTTCAGACAGGTAAGCATGGCTGCTGATGGCTGGCCACGGGAAGTTCGAAAGAAGGAGGATCTGAATAAGCAGGCCCAGCAGGTACAGCTCCATGAGAAGGCAAAATTGTGCATTCAATTTTAAACTTTGAAAAAAGTGTGGTGAAGGGGGAGTAGGTGGCTCGTGGATAAACACTTTGTGGCACCAAACATGAACATTGGCATTCAGATCCCCAGAACCCACATCAAAGTTGGTTGTGAAATACTCCTTTACACTGTGTGAATATATGTGACCTTGATTGGTTTAATAAAGAAGCTGACTGGCCAATAGCTGGGCAGGATGAAGTCAGGCAGAAGAGCCCAACTGAGAATGATGGGAAGAAGGATGGTGGAGTCAGGGGAGTCTCGAGCAGAGGCCGAGAGAAGCAAGATGGTCATGCCATGCTGAGAAAAGGTACTGAACCATGTGGCAAAGGCGTAGATAAAGAAATACAAGTTCATTTAAATGTAAGAGTTAGCTAGTAACAAGCCTGGGCTATTGGCAGAAGATTGGTAATAAATATTAAGACTTTGTATCGGTTATTTGGGAGCAGCTTGAGGGACAGAAACTTCTGCTTACAGTTGGGCATACCTGTAATCACAGCACCCAGAAGGCAGGGACAGGGAGTCCTAAGGCAAGACAGCAAAGTAGCCAGAAGAAAACAGTGAGCTCCGGGCTCAGCAAAAGACCTTGCCTCAACATTTAAAGTGGAGAGCAATAGAGGAAGACACCAGATGTCAACGTCTAGCCTATACATACACACATCTTGCACACATACACACATTCAGTCACACATATATGCCACACCCATTAAAGAAAATGCAATGGGTTTTTGTTTGCTTATTTTTATACACAGGCATTTAATCTTTAAAGAATGAAGGCTCCAGAAACTCAAAACGATAAAAAGAATGGAAGGCGCAGGCGAAGAAGCTGAAGGTTTATTATCAGGTATCCTTAGATGGAGGATCATCACAAGTTCTAACCTCCTTCCCGTGCCTTGGATAATTATCCAGGGGAAGGATTATGCTCACATCCACGGAAAGGCAAAGAAATACTTTCTGGGGAGCTGAGAGCAGCAAAGAGAGTGTGACTCTCAATTCTTAATCTGTGCAAGGCATCAAAGATTTTTAATAACAAAGGGCTTCATGGGATCCCACTGAACTTAATTTGAGGGTTTTAAAAGCAGCCCCACCGCTGCTGAGACTCGCCACTCCCGTGAGATTCCAGATGTCTGTGTGGTTTGGGAGACTGTCCGGCACATGTGCTCCCACTTCATGTGTTTAGGACCAGATTAGGAAGAGAACTTGTAAAAAACCACCCACCAGCTCCAGACACAATCGCCCAGCACCCTTGCTCTGATTTCCTCCAAGCCCTTCCCACACCTCCTGCCTTCTTCCCTGGCTCCTGGCAGGCTGTGGAATATGCTCCCACACTCTGGATCATGCTGCACCTGGTGGCTTTCATCAAAGGTCCTGCTCCCAACACTGCCAGCCTCTCTATGCTAGCAGGAGAAACACAGATGTATCTGAAGACAATTTAAGTGTGGCCTGCATCAGCAAATAGCTGGGTGGTGCTGGGCTGCTCCAGAGACCACAGGCCTTCTACCAAGGAGGAGGGAATGACTCCCTAGAACCACCTACATTGGTTTTGACTCTTTCCATAAAAATCAGTCTTGCTCTGGGAAGAACCAGATAGTCTCCGCTTCCTGATTGTGAACACAGAATGACCAGCTGCCTCAAGTCCTGCTGCCATTAATTTTCTGCTACAATAGTCTTATTTGGAAAAAAAAATAGTGGGAAGAACTACAAAATGTGTTAACCCCAAACGGCCTGAGAGCTGCCCAGACACCACTCAGAACAACGCAGTGGTTTGGCTCCTGTTGTGTATTAGGAGGGATATGAAGAACTTCACCAGGATTGTTATTCTCCCATTTCTCAGTGCTTCAGCTTGGGGTTAAGAGCATAATGTTCAGAGGCAGAAACAGGAAAGCCAAACACTGACTATGAATCTTCAAGTGTCTGATTCCCACTTGGGCAGCGGTTTTATTTAAGTGCTTAAAGGGATCTGACGGCAGATTTCGGAGATAATGAAACATGCAATTTTAGGCCACCGGCTCCATTTTCATCTCGATACTTCTCTGGAAGTTGATTTTCACAGAGATAAGTGGGCAAAGAGTCAAAGATACCAGAAAGCTGAATCTACCCAGGCTCTTTGGAAATTACTCACAAGTTGTTTGTTATTTAAAAAAAAAAAAAAAGGCTTGTCTGGTTTCTCTACTTCTTTATCCTGCTGGCTTTTCTTTGAAAACGAAGCTTCAATAAACCTTTTGGAAATCCTTCTTGTGCAAGAAAACCCGGCTGTCACCTCCTGAAAAGCCTTTGTCACAACCACGCTTTCCATGTCAGAGTGTTCAAATCTCTGGTTATACACAAGTGATCCATCAAATTCTCCTGGCTTCTTTTTTCCTCCTCTCCTCACCACGCCCCTAATTCAAAAAGTCTAAGAATTTCCCCACTTATAACACACCCTACGCTTCTCAGAGTTTCAATCCTCCAAGAAACAAAACCGCCCTTGAGTTTCTGTGAAGCGCCTGTCACGATCCATTTACAAACAGAAGAGGTGGGGAAACGCGCTCCAGGTTAGAGTCAGTTCAGAATCTGGGTCTGCCCTTTGGTTCACTCTCTACACCAGACACACCAGCATAAAAGAACCTTGACCTTCGATGGAATTAAAAAAAATAAAAAAACTGGGGTCCTGTTTCTCTCCCAATGCCTTTCTTCACTTTTATGGCGTCTTGGGGTGACGCCCTCTGGGACCATTAGATTTTGACAGTGGACAGTAGAGTTGTCTTGATGTGTGAGCCTGACTGGTTCTCAAACTCCTGTGCTGGGTCTTTCTTACCAAGTACTCAATAACAGAGATTTGCCAAAAGATGTGCCACTGTTACTACCTATCATTCTGTTCTCTGGAGAACTGATGCCCACACTCAAGACAGAGAATAAGAGAAGAAACCTCTGGAAAACAACTTCTATGTAAATTGGAAATTCCCAGTATGTCTCCTGGGAGCAGTGTCTGGGTGGTGAGAATGAATCTGTGCCCTGTTCACACTGATAGAGATGGAGTATTCATACCCACCAAGAGACCTATCAGACAACAAGGCTGGAGAACATGTGTGCTTTGAGAATAAATGTGTTTCTTACACATGTCCTCTCAATTTTGACTGCATGGCCCAGAAGCCATTGCAAGATGAAGAGCTGCTGAGCATCTCCCTGGGAACCATAAGCATCTCTGGTCCCGCTCTTTATAGAACTTCGAGGAGTGAGGGCAGCTTCCATCCTCTCGTGGCACCCAGCCAAGGACGGCACAGGACAGGCCCATCGCTGTCGAGGATGGCAGTGAACATTCTGGCTACAGCTCTTGGCCCTTTTGAGTTCACGAAGCACAAGGGAGAAGGCCCCCCTCCCCCACTAGAGTGGAGACTTTTTGAGAATTTCACAGTGAAGACAGAGTTTTTGAATCAGAGCCCTGGCATTCCCAAAATCTATTTTTTTTCCTCAAGTGAAATGAGCTAAGCATCCAGAGATGAGAAGGTGAATGTAGAGATTCTTAGAACTTACAAATAGAAGCAATATAAAACCACGGAGGCCTCCATTCAGGGGTTTTGATTAAATTCCCCTGAAACTTCACCATGCTAGTGTTTCGCCAATTTTATTTTTATTCAATTACTTACGCCTCAATCTATGGTTTCATATCATTAAAACCAGACAGCAGCTTGGTTTGCTTAGCACTGCCTCGTTATTGCTGATTGTAAAATAACTAAGTAAATAAATATCACAATCCTGAGAAAGGTCATTTACACAATATATAAATCACAAAACACAACTACCTATGTGTATGAAAATTCTGGAATGAAATACATCAGTTTGTATGTTAACTTAAAAATTAATTTTAAAAAAGAGCAAAAAAAAAAAAAAAAGCCAAATGAGATCGTATTACTTGGCCTTAAGGGGGTTATGAGTTAAAAAAAATTTACAAATTCAAATACATTCCCCTAAGAATGGGATAGAGAACAGGGATAAAGAATAAAGATGGGGGGGGGGATTTGTACAAAATACCACATAAAAAAATGTTAAGTCAAGTTAAAAGTGACCCCTTCTTGGGAATGAGTATGTATGCATTTAACATGTATTGCCAAATAGTGTAGCCTCTCTACAAAGTCCCATTCTTTGATCTTTAATTCATTCTGAGACTTTTATACATTTTGTTGACTCTAGACAGAGCCAGAACCCAATACAATTAATTCACACAGGATGGTTCAAGGGAGAAGCGACCTGGCCAAACTCAGCCCACGGCTAGAGTTGCTTTTAGAGAGATCTGTCCTTTGCGCTTAGAATAAGAATTATGCTTGGCTCCCCAACAGAAAGACAGCAGCCTTGTGTCTCAATTAATAAAGCTAATCTCTGTTTGAAGTCATTCCCCACAGAGAGAGAGAGAGAGAGAGAGAGAGAGAGAGAGAGAGAGAGAGAGAGAGAGAGAGAGCTAGCTCACAATTGCAGTCCAGTCCATAATCTTCCTGGGAATTTCTGGGAAAATCAAAGGGTGTTTTAATTTCCTCTGTGACACAAGGAATAAGGACCTGGGGAGCTGTGGTCTGTCAAATGTGGATGAGATTGTTCAACGGAGCTGAATCCTATAACTGGCCACAGAGAGGTGGAGAATTTTCATCTGGATCTGTGCAGATCCAACTCTCCACAGGAAGAAATGGCCTTTGGCTCTCAGTGAAGATTGCAGAGTCTGCTCCAGTGTTCCCAACCTCACCAAGTGATCAGGGTTTTGTAGCCTGGCAGACTATACAAGATACAGGATGGGCTTTGATGACGCCTGCGGTCATGGGGTGCCTGATGAATCAAATCACATGGAACACTAGTGTTCAGCCTCTTTGGCGGAGGAATGCAGGGTCAGGTTCTGAACGTTTAACTAGGCATCACAGTGAAATGCCCAATACGATTTTCATTTCTCCTGCTTCAAAGGCCAGTGAAAACAGGCGGAAGATATTAGCCATTGATTCCTATAAAAACTATGCTAATTTAGTGGACATTAAAGGAACATGAACTGTCCCCAATTGAAAATGCATGCTATTAACTCATAACATAGACAAAGTACACTTCTAAACAAGTCTGTGTGCTAACCTTTTTGGTCAATGCTTAGGGCAGAATCCGTGATCTCACGTCTAATTGAAACACCAAAGAAAACTCCCCGTGAGACACATGTGGAGGAGCTTTCGGATCTTGAGCATAAAATTTCCAAGAGTTTTTGAAGATTTGGGAGGGGAGGGAGAATAATTAACTTGCCATCTTACAATGAAACAAAGAATTTGGCATATTTTAAGGTTTGGGGATGGTTAATATTTCTCGAACTTTCCATCGTAGAGGCCTCTACCATGTCTTCTATGGTTTCCATTTCAGCGACACTGAGCTGATCCAAAACAGTGGTGTGCAGTCAGTGTTCGTAAGAACAGCTTACTACTTGAGGGTCAAGGGTCACATCTCCAAAAACAAATTATCATTACTCGCTCACTCCAATGTTCATGCAAAACAGCAATTCTCCCACTTCCCTGGGCTCCCTTTCAGACTTCTCAACACTACTGCTCACAGACAAACTACTAAAGAAATATTCACCGAATTTAATTACAGTCCCCAGAGGGATCTGTTCCACCAAGCCGAACAGCACTTAGCCGCACACAGCTGCCTTTTTTTTTTCTTTTTCTTCTCTCTCTCTCTCTCTCTCTCTCTATTCTGGTTTTTTGAGACAGGGTTTCTGGAACTCACTCTGTAGCCCAGGCTGGCCTCGAACTCACAGAGATCTGCCTGCTTCTGCCTCCCGAGTGTTGGGATTAAAGGAATGTGCCAAGCAATCCTAGAGGTGAAGCCACTGTCCCAGAAATGATTTACAAGAACACAAGAGTCAGCAAAATAGAAGTGTTCCAGTACTTTCTCTCTGGTGATGCCACGGGTGTTTATGTTCTCTTTGCTGGGGCTGTTTAATTTTAAAGTGGAAAATCATAATGCAAGATAGGACCCTAGAAAACTTTGAGATCTTATAACCTGGCCTTGTGAGTCCTTTAAGATTTAATCACTGTAAAGAAACTCATTCTAAGAGAACTACCGAACAAGGAAATCAGTCCAAACTTGCCATTTATTAGTGTGATAATTCGAGAAATCCAGAGAGTCTGCTTAAAGGGCAAAGGAATTTATTCGGGGAGAAAAGCTCACTGTACAGAACAGAATTGTCACAGGTTCTGGAATACTGGAGCACAGTCTCACGAGGAGAAAAGCTCACTGTACAGAACAGAAGTGTCACAAGTTCTGGAATACTGGGGCACAGTCTCACGATCTGTCCCACCATCTCAGTCAGTCCCACATCCAAGCCCACCAGGGAGAGAAGAGAGCTGCACACATGCATCTCAGGTCTTAAGGGTAGCTGAGAGGCCACACCCCAGGGGCATGTACTTCAAGGTCATAGGCAGGTAGAGCAGTGACCTGCTGCCATCTCTAGGGGCAGTGCTTCGGGGTCACAGAACAGATATTCACTACATCCTGTGTAACACAGGCACTTACCCCCCCCCTCTCTCTTACACACACACACACACACACACACACACACACACACACACACACACACGTTGTAAGTCTCAGAGGCCTTCCAGGGGGATCATCCCAGCAGCATTGTATCCAAACCTAAACCCAACATGAAACCCAAGTCAGCTCTTCCTATTTCTAGGCTGCCTGCCTTTGTCGTGTTTAGTGTTGGATAAGGCTCTGCGGTGTTGCTTGCCCTGCAAGGCCTCTGGGATTTACAGCATCCAAGTGTCTCAGTAACCACCATTCTTTAAGAAGCCTTACCCACTTCGCACCACAGTCTGGATTTGGTAAATCTTTCAAAGGTTCACGTATGCTCTTGTACTGGATATAAAGGTCATGCTGTGGTGCGCGGCAGTCCTGCGGTCCCACTGCCTTCCTGGCCTGTCTGTGGCAAGTGACTCACCCACCCCTTTCTTGATGAACTCTTGTCCCTGTGCTCACCAGCACAACCATCCTTGTTTTCCTGTTTCTGACCCTGGCTTGCGGTCCCTTTCTGGTTCTTTCCTGTGCTCTCTAGATCTCGTGTCCTTCCGAGATTTAAGGGGTTTCCTGACCCTGCAACAAGCCTTCTTCACCCTCAAACATGCTGGGCCGCAACTATAGCTGTATTGGGACGCATATGTTCAAAGGCCACACAGGTTGGACATAGACTTTCTTATGCTCCTCTTTGCATGGACCCTGCCTCCCCCTCATTCCATAACCTCTGCCTTGGAAAATAGCTTTGGTACCCACTTCCACATAACTTCTCATTTAGCATGTCCCAAACAGTGTCTCTCACCTGAGTCTAATTTCTCCTCCTAACAACATCTGACATCCAGAATCCCAGAAGTCGATGCCAAATAGTTCTAACCCCCCCCCCCCCCTTCTTTCATATTGTTTTGGCTAGATTTTTTTTTTTTTTTAACTCTCCCAAATTAGTCTCCTTGGTGTTTTTCCACTTGGGCTTTCTCATGCAAGTGTTTTTGGAAGAGTCCCCCCTCTGCCTGCATCTCTCAGTCTACTGAGTTGGTCTTTAGTCTTTGGTGCCTATTTCAAAGTCCATGTCTTTCTGCAGCCCCACCTAACACTGTCTCACATTTTTCCTCCCTCCTGAAAGCTGCCCCAAGGCTCTGTCAGGAATGGTATCAGTGGCATCTCCTACCCATCAGGCAGGTCTCCCAAGGCCAGGCTTGTGTTCTTTTTGGCTTCCTTATCATGACAGGGCTTTATACACAAATGCCACTAAATCCCAGTGAAGAGTCTGCCAGGCATACTTTGATAAGTAATGTAGGAAAAGGAAATATGTCTTGTAAGAGAAGGAAGGGAATTTACATATTTATATTTATGAAAAGACAACCTAAGTATGAGTATTGGCGCTTTTGTAATAACAGTAGTTACAATTTTGGCTTTGTAGTGTCCAAAATAAGAAACTTCCATCCCCAAAGAGTGTGTTTGTGAACCTGGCAACAGAGTTCCTAATTTGGCATCTGTGAGGCACTCCATCGTGTTCCAGGCAGTGGCAGGCTGTACTGGTGCCCATTTTCCATTTTATTTGGTTATCAGTCAAAAACGAATTGTGTTTGTACTTGCTTTGAGAAGGGACTTGGGATCTTTTCGGTGCTTGCTGAGAACTTCAGTCTTCTCCAAGTGACTCTGTCTCTGACTTATGGAATAACAAAGTTGGTTCCTGTATAGAAAGAAGACATTGCCGGGCCATGGTGGTGCACGCCTTTAATCCCAGCACTTGGGAGGCAGAGGCAGGCGGATCTCTGTGAGTTCAAGGCCAGCCTGGTCTACAAAGCAAGTTCCAGGAAAGGCGCAAAGCTACACAGAGAAAACCAAAAAATGATGACACAGCTCCCCTGTGTGTCCATCATGTCACAGATCATAAAGACATAATAACATGTCCTGAACCAGGAGGTACTGAAGACCTCAACTAAGGATAGAGTGGGAAGCATGCATGATGAGGATGCCTGAGACACAGCTGCTGTCCACACTGGTTCTTTTTCCAAGTGTTGCTGGAGACTGATACTTGAATGTGTCATGGAGGAGTCCATATGCAGAAAACAAGCCAATCACACGAAAAGAATCCAAGTGCGTAGGTAACAGGCAGAGAGGACAAGGAAGTTAAAATCAAGATACATTTTTAATATCTAAATCCACATAATGCTCAGAACAGTTTTACCTCTAAATTTCATATGCAAATGATTTTTCCTCCTCCTCTTTCTTTTTTTCCCCCAGTTTTTAAACATTTACCCTAGCGATCCCCAAAGCCAATTTCCTTACTGCACAGATGTGGAAACAGTAACACAGAGCTGTTAACTTGACAAAGTTATCAGCTGGTTGGTGCCGAAGACCAGACATGAACAGCTTGCTAGGGAGAATGCTGAAAGGTAGCTTAATGGCAGTGACCGAGACTGATGGCTAATGAATGGGTGAGTGTATTGTAAAAAAAGAAACAATAATGTTTGGAGTTGTTGAAAGAGCTCATGCCTGCTAAATCAGACTTAATTAGAGGGGAGGCAGGGAATCCTTTGCATTTGCATTTTATAGTTATATATGTTGTCTGAATTTTAAAAATCACATGAATTTAAAAAAACATGCTTAGAATGCTTTCAGGTGGCTGGGAAGATAGCTCAGACTCTAAAGAGCTTACTATGCAAACATGAAGACCTAGATCCATGAAAAAAGCCAACCATAATGTCACAAGCTTGTAATCCAGATACTACAGAGGAGAAGACAGGTTCCCTGGAGCTTGGTGGCCAGCCAGCACAGCCTAATTTGTGAGTATCAGATCCCAGTGAGAGACCCAATACAGAGAAGTGGGAGGGAAGGAGAGAGGAAGGAAAGGGAGAGGGAGATGCACACACACAAACATACACAAAGACTAAACGTTTCTGAGACTGGGTGTACAGTTCTGTGGTAGAATACTTGTCTGGCATGCATTAAGTACTAAAATGCACACACACTTAGAATAAAATTGCAGAACTGTATATCCTCTTTAAAATCACAACATTTATCAGAGAAAATCAATACGGGATGAATTATTTGTGGGGAAGAAGAAATTAAATTTGGAAATCCTGGACAAGCATTTTCTATTTAAATAATCAGAACAAAACTCCCAACATTCTGCCTTAGCCAAAGGAGGGGCGGCCGGAGGAGTCTGGCCAGCTTGGTGCCTCCTTACGGGATTTGCATGGGACTCTGGCTCCTTGTGGGCATGGATAGGGAGGTTCAGCGGTCATGGCTGCTTGTTCTGTAGGGCTACACTTTCTGAGACTGTTTGTTCCTGTCAATGATCCATCTGTTCCTTATCGATAACTCTTGCTAGCAAAAGCAGCAGCTTGGCTGTTGGACTTGGTGTTTGGCATGCTGAAGCAGGAAGTTTGGAGAAGTGATGGCCCCAGCCGGGACAGGCTCAGCCTCACCTACAACTTTGTTTGTATAAATTTTTCCAGACTTGGGAGGAAACAAAGTAGCATAACAGAACATGGTGCCTGCTCCCTGGGCCCCAGCTGCTCCTTGAAAACTTTGCAGGCTCTCTCATTTTGAGGTGTATTCCCAGAAAAGCACCTTTCCTATTTCAGCAGCCCTGGGTCCTGCATAGATGATGGGGAACTGTCCTTTGATGGAAATCTTTCCTGTACATTTTAGTGTCTACCAGGACAGAACCACTGCAAAAACAAACAAACAAACAAACAAAAGCTTGACTTGGCTTCTGCACTGGTGTTCAGGAGGAGGCAATGCCTTCCATGACTCAGGAGGGCTTGCTCCTGTGTGTCTCCTCAAATGGTCTGTCCTAAACACAGTGGCTCTTCCCTCTGGACTGGGATGGCCTCAGCCCTGCATACTCTCCACCAAGCTTGCCTATTTCAAGAGGTCATACTCTCCTGAGAGCTTTGGAGGGACGTTCTTATTCTGGCGCTTGCTTAAGGTATGTGTGGGGGCTCAGGGCTCCTGCTGTGGCTGCTCCACGCTGATCCCTCTAGTGGGCAAATGTCCCCCGCTTCTCTCAGGAAGTGGCCTGCCCGCACTGGAGGGCTCAGGTCTCCTTAGTTTAGTCTAAGGCTTTCTGCAGGGCCCTCAGCCTGTGTGTGCTGCCTGCTCCTGATTTACACAAGTCAACTGACTTTTATGGTCAGCTGTTTCAGGACCTCGGAGAAGTGATGCTGCCTCCGGGCACCTCCCAGATGTCAGAGGACTTTCTGTATGACCTGAACTCACAGCTGCACTTGAATTCACAGGTTTCCCACCAGCTCACCGTGAAGAGCTGAGAGGTCTCCCCTGACTATCTCCCCAAATGTGTGAGATGTGGGCTGCGATGTTCAGTTCAGATGTCTTCCCTGAAGCCCCTGGCCACATTATTGCAACCCAGTCTCTCATGTATTGGCCCAGGCCCAGCCCCAGGAGGCATCTTGGGCAGCTCGGGCTATGTCCATTGCTGGCTCCTCTGCTCTGCCAGGCTGACGTTGTCTATGGCACTGGTTGCCCATGTCAGAATAAGATGTTTGTCAGCTTTCATTTTGTGCAAGTCTTTGCTTGCATACACGGCTGTGTCTGTCCCTCCTTGCCCACAGATGTGGCTTCAGGGACAGGACAATCAAAGATGGCCGTAGAATTTGTTGTTTTCAACTTGTCTTCTCTAAGGAGACCCCAAGTTTATAGTCTACTCTACAAGTTGGGATGGTGGGGAGGGAAAGTGGAAGTGGAAAGGTGGCTGACAGGGACGTCCTTTTATAATGTAGGTCTTTATAGATTCCTGAGTTTGTGTAGAAGGCCATACATCATCCTCACATGAGAATTTTTAATGTGCTTTTCCTAATATGTATACATTTTTTTTTTCTAGAACCACGCTCTCCCTACCAGATGTGTGTGGAGGTTGTTAGTCAGCTCTCCTCACCCGCCAACCATGCCATCATCATGTTCATTCAGCTGGGGGATTTCTCAGGTTAAGGCAATGTCCCCTAGAAAGGAAACCAGAATCTGACCCTCTGCGGTTTCTTCCCATTTCCTATTCAGCTATACTTGCAAGGGATTGTCACATTGTTTCTGACAGTGTCTCAGCCTGGGGGCAGTTGAACCTTCCCTGAGTGACATGGTTCCTGTTCCTTCATTACTTCCTCTTCTAGATGAGTCTTGACTTCTGTCTCTTAGAAGCTTCCAGATTGGCTCAATACACAGTTGTATAAGCCTTGGCTTCTCTAGAGGCACCTAAAGAAGGCAATACATGAGGGTCCATGGCTCTTCCTTGGCTTGGAGGCCTCAGGACACTATGCTTAAGGAGACTTAATCTTGTGGGTCATCCTGCAGTGGTGTTGGAAGAGGCTTTTTCTATGGCGCTCCTCTGGTTACTTCTGGAACGCCAACGGTTGAGGGTAAATACTTAGGAAAAAGATGAACCTGGAAACACAGACCCCAGAAGACTGGCTGACCCAGAGAGCTTGAGTAATTTCTCTTTCCCTCAGAAGGAAATTCTGGGTTAAGGAAAGTCCCCTCAAAATCCCAGAAGTTTCTGTCTTAAAGTTGCACCACAAGAGAAAGACACTGTGCCGTTGTCCTAGCAACTAAACACCCTGGAAATCCAAGAAGAGATTCACTTATACACTCTCTATGTCTGAAGCTTCCTGGGTATGTGTGAGGGTGAGGAACTTCATCACCCACAGATATTACTACTATTATTACTACGATCACCAACACGTTTACAGCCAATACTGAGTACTAACAACAATTAACCATTAGCAATAGTCTTGATGAACCTTAACTATGTACCAAACACTAGCATTAAGTTCTTTATTTCTATAAGCTCATCTAGTTTTATAAAAATGGTAGGAGATGGGCCAATTTACAATCTCCACTTTACAAATGAGGACCCGAGGCAGAGCTGTCTAAGCTCACATAGCTGGAACCTAGAGGAGAGATCTGTCTCAGGACCACTGTGTTATGGGGCTCCTAACCAAAGTGCCATCTTCTTTGCCACTGAGCATGTACAACATCACTTCAGCCACAGGGGACCTTTCTAACCTGGGTTTCCTCCTGAGAATGTGACTCCTCTCCTCTCTGTTTCTGTATCACTATATCTACATTGCCATGACACCCCCAACAGCTATATATAGGCACACCCTGGCTGTGTCCTAAAGTCATCCTACTTATTTAAGTAGTTATGTCTCATGGACTGGTGTTTAAAAACTTCTATTGAGGGAAATGATATGAATGTATAAAGCAACTTGAAGGAGTTCGTTTTTGAAACCAGGAAACTAAATCCACTTCCACAGTTTCTTCCTTCAGCTCTGATACCCTCAGTCAGCACTTTTTATTATGCTCTCTCCCGACTAGACATCATTTGTTTACAGTTGTAGCCTGTAGATCCTCAAAATGTAGAGGGGCAGGAAGAAGCAGTTGATGGGTAACGGTTCTGTGTTAGCAGTTTGCAAGTCAGATGTGAATCTAAATGCTTGAGGATCAACAGATGGATGACTCCTGCTACCAGTATGTGGGAGTGTGTAAGTTTCTGGATACTTCATAGTGCCCTTCTCCACCCACCTCTTAGATCAGAATGCCTGTTGTAGAACAAGTGAAGAAGCAAACAGCATGATGTACAAAGCTGCTAGAATTTGGATTTTACAAAAGCTGGCTTTGGATGTGAATCACAGGTGGCTTTTTTTTTTTTTCTTTTTTTAAAATCTCTGCCATTGAGCTACCAAGGGCTGTCCTCTGCAGAAGTGTCTGTGGACTGGTTGGTGATCTGTGTGGCTTTGACTACATTGCTCTGGTCTGAAGAGCCTCATGATCTGTGACATAGAAATCTGGATTGCTTTTTACATTAAATACTTAAAAAAATTCCTTCCAGGCTATTAAATAGCACTGTGGAGTCTTGCTATGCTACTCATGTGTCATTCAGTCTCCTGAGAGATTGTATCACTAACTATGGTAGGATCTAGGAAGAGACTGTAGTATTTTACTGGATTCTTTTCAATTTTCCATGAATGTAGGCCGATCTCTGAGGAACTTATTAAAGGACATATCTGAGTAAGTCATACACTGCCAACAACATCTTCTGTGTATTTCAGTGTTGCAAGGGTAAATAAGTGAGAGGAATGTGCAGTTGGCTCTGGGTACTCGGAGTAATCTATTTTCCATTAAAGGTCAACCACTGTGAGTTTAAATGTTAATAACCAAGACATACAAGTCAAAGGTTCTGTGGTACGAACGAAGGCTTTGCCCAGTCACCAAACTCCCAGTCCAACCTCTCATCCAAAGAAGGAAGAAGTTGTGAAAGAAAAAGATAAAAAAAATGCACTTGGCAGGCTCAGGAGATGCAGTTTAATATTATGAATTGAGAAATTCGTGGCTGGGGAAGGAACTATACATTTGAAATGGCTTTTTTCCCCTTAGCTTTTGACCAGCTAACCTTGACATTCCTTAGAGGCCACAGGATGATGTGCAAGAATGACAGATGTGACTAACCATTCTCCTCAGAGGCAGATCCAACATTTAGCAGTACATGAAATCTATCCAAATGTTTCTTGGGAAGAGCTGTAACAAATGGGGTTCCTCCCTGAGAAACGGATAACACCACTACCATCATTCTGAGGTCAAACAGTCCTATTATTAAATTAAATACATTAATTTACCTGTAAGAAGAAAAAAAAAACCTAGAGAAATCTATCCCCGAGTTTTCCAACATGCTTACATATGGCTGTACACAGTCAAGAGTCATTAATCTAGCATTCTATCAAATGGAATTTTCTATACTATGGTATTTATGACTACTTCCAAGACAATAAAAATTCTGCAAGATCTTGAAATGCCTTTCAGGGGAAAACGTCATAGTATATACAGCTGTGGCACTGAACTTACTTCACGTTAGTCATGGAGCTTGTTTCTGTGAGAGATTATTAACTTCAAAACTTTATATTACTTCATTTAGGGAAGTAGCATAAGCAGACGGATGGATGTGTTGTGGTTTTTTTTTTTTCTCCTTTCAAATGTGCATGGCAGTCACATGAGGTACAGGTAGAGAAGGAAGGACTCTGGGTCATCTTCATCCCTCAGCATTAGACTGAGGACAGCATTTGCTCACTCTAGCTTCTCATGGGAGTCCGTGGAGGTAAAAACTCTCACCAGCAGGTTTAATTAAGTCTTCTGTGTTGTAGGAGGAACACAATGACACAGTCTACAGCACAAAGGAAAGCTGTAGTCCAGCGAAGCAATGGCATGCTCACGCTTTTGACATAGAGATGATCGTCCAGTATTTTATATTTCAGTAACACAGTCTTAACACACAGTCTCCATACACACCCTCATGGGTGAGCACACACACACACACACACACACACACACACACACACACACAGAGCACATTCATTGGCTTATGACAGCTTTGACTGGTCACTCAGATCTGAGACCAAACTCTTTGGAAGGAATTATCTTTGAAGTCTTACTCAAGTAAATATGGATCTGTTTGCCTCTGTTTAAACACGCACACACACACACACACACACACACACACACACACACACCAACCCTTTCCTAGGTTATCTGCTTCACTGTGCTTCTGAGAGCATTTTTTCATATTTTAGCTACTTGGGCTACCATATCCCTGAAATAAAGATATTGTCACGTGGGTGGGGCAGGCATAGAAACCATGGAAACCAGCTTTAGTCTCTCCTTTTTTCTTGGGTTTTAATTCTTTAAATAATAATATCTCTCTCTCTCTCTCTCTCAAGACAGGGTTTCTCTGCATAGTTTTGGTGCCTGTCCTGGATCTTGCTCTGTAGACCAGGCTGGCCTCGAACTCACAAAGATCCTGGCTCTGCTTCCCATGAATTCTCTTTCAAAGATTAATGAGAATCTTTTTGACAATCAGAGAAAAAAATCTGCTCCAGGCTGGAAATCATGTTTTTTTTTTTTTTTTCCATACTACACAGCACAATTCACCACACAAATGACTCCTTTAACACCTAAGTGATCAAGAAGAGTGCACCCACCTCTAATCGGTATCCCGTGGTATCACAGCACAGAGTCCTGGAATTATTGCATCTGTGTGGTTTTTGCACTGTCAATTCCAATGTCTTCCCCTCCTCTTACCCTGAACCCATCTGAGAATCAGCTGTCTTAAGCCCTTTTTTGTGGGCTAGGATCTCAAGAGGGCCTGTTACATACATAGGAGATACTAAGCAGGTTCCTCCCCAATGGAGGGATTTCATTTCTATCACCAGGATGGGTCCTTACTGCTCTCTCCTGGTTTGTAACAGCAGCGAAAGATGGAGATGACCATTGGGAATACTGAATCCCATTTCTGCTACACTGGCTTGGAGCTCAAAGGTTTGTCTGTACTCAGTCCAACACCTCAAGACCTGTACTGTGAAAACATGGCAGCAGCTGGCTGCATGTGGCTACTGAACCCTTGAACCATATTAGTTCAGGTTGAGATACGCTCTAAATTCAAAATATACGCCAGTTTTTGATAATTGAGTTAAAAAAGGGAATGCAAAATGATCTCATCACTAAGGTCCATATTATTTACAGGCTCACGTGATCTATTTTGAGTATGCTGGGCTGAATAAACTATATTATCAAAATTAAAATGACTTCCTTCTTTTTGTTAAAAAAGTCACATTTATTTATTTGTGTGTGTGAGCGTTCATGGGAAGTCACAGAACAACTTATGGGGATGGGTTCTTTACTCATGGGAGTTGCCTTTTTCTTTCCACCATGTGGGTCTGGGGACTGAACTTGGGTCATTAGATTTGGCAGCAAGCACCTTAACCTACTGAGTCATCTCAATGTTCCTCACTTGCTTCTTTTACCTTCTGAAGGAGACTACTAGAAAATTAAGAATGCACATGTGGCCTGTATTTGGGGTCCTTATCTTTCTACTTGTCTCTGTTCCTAGAAGGTTGTTTCGTAGCCTTGCTGTGTCCTCTCATTTGGACCAATTACGAAAGTTCAGGTTTTTTGTTTTAGCTACAGACTGTGCCCCCACCCTCATCCAATTTATCAAACAGTTTAGAATCTAGGAAGGCACAAAGCCAGTAACAGTGAAGACCCAGAGCCTATCTTCATATTCAGGGTGAGCTAAGGGGTGGTGGGCAGAACCCAGACTGAACAATGCCAGGCAGTGGGTAGCTATGGCTGTTAAACACACATCAGCTCACTCCTGGAAGCCCAGGACACTGGCTATTATTGCTTCCTGCTAGATCCCCCCACCCGGAAAATGAACAAGGACATTCTCTAGTAAGGTATGGCCAGTATGCTGTGTACAGATCCTCAGATCCAGAAACCATGATCTCAGGGAAAACTCACCCAGTTAAAGATTACAATGAAGACTTCCTTCATACTCAAAGCAACAGGTAGATTTTAAATAAAAGTATTACTTATGCTTGATAGAACTTTGAGAAACCTGGAAAAAACAGCTTATAATATACCGAGGGTATGAGTTTTAAAATCATGCTTCCCAGTATCACTAATTCAGTTTGGACACACTGAACAGACCACATGCCCTGTAGCACACATTTCCCTGGAATTCAGCTAATACAAATAAAACAAGTGACAGGAACCTGGCCCCTCTCCATGACTATTACATTTTTTTTTTTTTTCATATTAGGGAAACTACTTGCAACCTGAAATTTTGCCCTTGACAATCAGAGTTGAATTCTCAGTGAGTAACTCTAGAGAGGGAACTTCTCTCACAGAGAAATGGGTCATGACCATATTTTCATTTTGTCTTGAGATAGGTTCTCTGTTAGCCTAGGCTAGCCTTGAATGAACTGGCTTTGTAGCTAAGCACACCCTTGGACTTCTGGCCCTCCTTTTATTCACTCTTGAGTGCTGAGATGGGAAATGTACATTACCACACCCACTCAGTGTGAGGGATCAAACCCAGAGCTTCTAGAATGCTAGGCAAACACTGTACCTGCTGAGCATCCCAGCCCCATGACCGTATTTTCAACAACAGTAACACTATGGAGAGCATTAACAAAGGGCATTCAATCTCTTAAAGAAGGTACATTTAGTTCTTCAAAATTTTGCTTTCTGTGTTTAATTTTTTTCATTACATTTTAATTAGTGTGTGTGTGTGTGTGTGTGTGTGTGTGTGTGTGTGTATGTGTGTCTGCCTGCCTGTCTGTCTGTCAGTCTGTCTGATCACACACTTGCTATAGCATGTATCTGGAATCACTTTGGGTGATTCTTTCCTCCCACTATTCGGGTCCTGGGTTTTGAACTCAGGTTTCCACTCTTGGCCAAAGGCTCCTTTACCCACTGAACCATCTTGCCAGCCCTCCTTTCTGTTTTTGATATATGTGTGTATTCCTGTGCTCACAGAGGGGAGAAAGCAGAAATTCTTAGGTCCTTGACTGACTGTAATCCGCATACTGGCTGTTATCAGAGATTGTTGTGGGGCTGGAGGGATGGCTCAGTGGTTAAGAGCATGTCTTGCTCTTCTGGAGGATCAGGGTTTGTTTTCCAGCACCCACATTAGGGGGCTCACAACTACCTGTAGCTCCAACTCCAGGGATCCAACTCCTCTGGCTGCAGGGCACCTGGGCACATATGCACATAATTGAAAAGATTTTTGTATCCCATTGATATATCAAGGGGGTGATGTAGGATGAAGAAGCTTTGAAGAAGCTGTGAGGTTTTATGTTGGGCAACTCTGGGCTAGTATTTTTCGCTCTGAGGTTGTAAAATATTAATATACTAATTGATGCAAACTCCTTGATATGAGCAGCGATGGTTATGAATTAATGTGTGTGTGTAAAATGAAAATCAACCATAGTATTCTTTAAACTTTACCTTTCTGTGACATAAAGTTGTTCACCATGTTGCTGCTTCTTCCTGTGTGTCTCTTCTCTTTCCTCATGACATAAAAACTATGGTCACATGGAATAACCAAGTTGAAAACAAAGTCCTACATCTGAAGGCTACAACAGCACAATGTTGTTGACAGAGTTAATGCCACATTCAAAGTGATCTGTCAATAAACAACCTCAGATGCAATGGGTTGTGAGCAGGAACTCAGTAATACAGTGAGGGCGTCCCCCACCATGTGTTGCTTGGGGCGACTACATGTAACACACCTCACTGACTTCTCATACTCTGTGACAGAACCAGATTAATGTCACTGTTCAAGAACACATAGTGGGTGAGGAGTGTCTGTCAGTTAAGTGCTGTGCAAAGAAAGAAGACTGGCCTGGAAAATGAGACAGAATGATTCTAACTGTTCTGGGTTTATACTTCTAAATTGATCACTGAATTTTTCTAAAATAATATATATGAAACATACTATATATATGCATATATAGTAATTTTCAAATATCTATCTATCTATCTATCTATCTATCTATCTATCTATCATCTATCTATCATCTATCTATCTATCTGAATCTCCTACGCTCATGAAATTGAGTGGTAGATAGTTCTCCTCTGTTTCCTGTCAAGGGCTTCTGCACTAGGAAATCAAGACAGGGAATCCATCTAAGGACTCAGGAATTTTCCATTTCTAGCTGGTCCCTCTAGTACCTGGGGAGGTTTATCCACATACTTCTTGCTGACTTAGTAATGAAAAGTTGTAGTGTACTTTTTGGGAGTGTCGGCTCTGGAGTGAGACTTATATATGTTTAAAGTTAAACTCTACTATTTCCTCCATGACTTAACCTTCTGAATCTGTTTCCTCATCTTTAAAATTGGGGTCACAACAGCACCTACCTCCTAGGCTAAGAGGATGAAATAAATAATCTTGTTTAAGTATAAAGAGAAATGTTCAAGCAAGCCTTGGATGAGTGTTAGCTGTTGATACTCAGGATGACCATTCACCTACATATATAATTTCTTATCCATATTTAGGACAAATTCTGGCTCTCTTGAGACACTGGCAGATAGGTTTTGGGGACAAATCAACTGTCCTGGCAAAATGGGAATTTGTAGCCACGGCATTAATATGGCAAGACCAACACTGAAATAAACTGACTCACACAATTAACAAAATGTATGCATTGATGGGTTCTAGGGTGTATAAGAGATTAAACTGAATAATAAAGCCTTGCCAAGAGTTTCTAATTATAATTTAAAACATTTACTGTGGGACAGGTTTAACACTTATGCATTAATCTCCCAATTCGCTGAACTTGGAACATCCCTTTTCAACATTGTCCCGAACACATGGCAGGGTTCAGTTTGGATCATTTCAGCAAAGTTCACACTCTTCATCACAGCCACCTTTCCACAGATGGCAGAGAAATGGGGATACCATGAAGTGGGAGGGAGGAGAGGAACAGGAAGTGAAAGGTGAGCTGGAGACAGTGAATTTACCACAGAAAGCACAGATAAACTCTAGTAACCAGTTTTCTTCCCCCTGGCCCCAGGGAATCTGTCGCCTGATTCAATGTCATCATAGAAACAGAAAAAACACATCTGTTAAAAATGAGCTTTGGTGGAAAAAATTCAGCTGGCATTCTCTTTTCTTCTCTGTCGTCTTTTTAAAATAGCCCTCTTACGTAAGTTCTCTACTATATATAGTTGAGAATGGGGAGCCGTGGCTTGACCTAAAGATGCTTGAGCCATTTCATACCACCCCAGCCCTAAAGGACAGCAGGAGCTGCTGGGACCCAAAATTCTGGCTCTCTTGAGACACTGGCAGAGCTGGCCTTCAGTCTTTCCCTCTACAGAATTGGCCCAAGGCCCAAGGCCGGCCAGCTCACTGAGGGGTGTTTGTGGAACCTTTGAGAACACTTGAGAAACTTGTCTTTGCCTAGTCAATAATGTGTATCCCCCCCCACCACCACCACATAGCTACTCAAGGCTTCTACAAGATCTAGGATGCTAACATTTCTGTCTATGGATTCCAGACATCTTATCATCGCATGCCCAGCTGGCTTTCCCAAACTACACAATGCTCTGGTTTATTGCTATTTTTTTTCTGTTGGGCTGCAATCTCCATGTGGGCAGGACCCATGTTTCTTTTGTTTACTAATACGTTATCTGAGCTTCACAAACTGGATGGATGAGTGAATAAGAACTGGTGGTGGGTACTATCTACCACACGCTTGTCTTGTTAATCACTCATCTCTGCTTGCGGTGTGGTTTTGGACCAGAGATCCTTCTCCACCTCGGTCATCTCACTTACGTAGTGGGACAAGGACAGCAGCTGTGCAATCCAGCTGCCACAGAGACTACAGGGGGACAGAGCTTGGCGTGGAGACACATCCTGCTAACAGCTGGTGGGACTCTCTCCTCCTCACAGCCCGACCCTGATCCCGTCAGAACCCCACAGGTCATCTGCTGATTCCCACCTCCTCATCTAGATGACGGGTCCTGACTTCCTGCCCCCTACACATCTCCCACACCACATCCTCCCAGCACCACAGAGTTTCAAAACCCACGTCTGATCATGTGCTCCCCTGACTTCCTTGTCCCTGATTGCTAGCTTCTAGGATAAATTCCAAATTCTTTAACCCGGCCCACCAGGCTTGGTGCCTGGCTGTGGCCTCTTCTCATTCCCCGGTTTTCTTCATAGTGTGGGTGCTACTCTGCCATATTGGAGTCTCCTGACTTAACACCTCACTGTACCTTCCATTAGTTCTTCAGCCCCCAGTTCAAACCTCACTTCAGGTGCCTCTAGAGTGGCACATCCTCCAGAGTCCCTGCACATATTTCATGCATCTGCCCCAAAGACACTCCCTACACATCAACATCTTTTATCTGTCTGTAATAATTCCACACATATAGACCCTTCAAGGCCTCTTTTACCTTCAGTAAAATGAGAACAAGGAGGTGGCATTAATAACCGAAACATAAGTGGATACGGGCATTCTAGAGACAGCCTGGGGTCAGGTCTACACATTAAGTATATCTCCTTTTAGATTTTACTCTGGTCACTATAAAAACAACCCATGAGATTTTTGTTTTGTTTTTGTTTCCTTGAGACGGGGTTTCTCTATGTAGCCTCGGTTATCCTGGAACTAACTCTGTAGACCAGGCTAGCCTCAAACTCAAAGAGGTCCGCTTGCTTATGCCTCCTGAGTGCTGGGATTAAAGGCGTGCCCCACCACTACCTGGCCCATATGAGATTTTTTTAAGGCTAAGAGTTCTATGGGGGATAAGGAGGTGAATCTCTGTTCACTCATGGAAAACACTGGGCATTTTTCTAGCAGAAAGAAAAAATTACAATGTGCGATGCTCTCAAATGTTACCATGCCACTCTCTTACAGTTGTCTAGCTGGGTATGACTCTGCTCTTTTGACCTACCAAAGCAGTCCCTTCTGATTTCCTGAGATGCCTAAACTTCTGCAAAGAGTTTTATAGATCCCCAAAGCCAACTTCACATTTTTCTGCAAAACCTAACGCTGAACAATTCATACAATCGAAAACAACCCAGGCAAAAGGAACGCTCCTTCCTGCTCAGAGCCCCACCATCTGATGAGGTCAGTGTGTAGGCTTTCCATTGTCTGGGACCCTACAAAACCTGAGTGGGAAGTAGGAGAAGTGACAGGCACTTAATACGATTATCTAAAAGCCCACAAAACAGAATGAATCTCTTATCATCATTACTCAAGGCAAAGCTTAGTAAGTGTGGCCAAATAACGTAAACTTCCAGATCAAAAAGGAAGCACAAACTCTCCTACACACTGCGGGCAGGCTTTGGAGACGGCCCCCTCCTCACTGTGGATTCACATTCGTCCTTCTTGCCCACCCCTCTTCACTGGACTTGGAATATGGATGGAGCTTTCACTATATACGAGGCCTCGGCTCAGTGCTAAAGATTAGCTGCCGTTCACAGTGTCTCCTGTGAGAAACCGTGCCCCATTTTTCCGGTCAGAGGCCCGAGAAAGCTGTGCTATGTCCTTGGTCTTTCTGTTCCTCCAGCCTCCACGCACCTCTTACTCAGGAAGTCCTTCCACTGTCGGCAAAGCCACGTTCTTGTGAGGAGGCTGGCACAGGCTTCAGAGGGCCCTGTGCTTTAGTGCCCTCTCCCTCTCTGTCCCCAACAGTGAGCTGTCGCCTCGTTTTCCAGGAAGCCTTAGCAGCGCGTTTCCAAGAGAACTGAAGCGTCTTCTGGCTCAGGATTATTTCGTTTGCCGGACAACAGCTACTTGTCAGTTGCTACCCATGTCAGCTGCTGTGCGCTTGTCAGATGTGGGTAAAGGGAGTCCCTCGTTTCTGAAGCTCTCACACCGATGGTTTTTGTGACAAGTTACTCACGGAAGGGCTGTGGTGAACTTTTCAATAGAGTCAAGTTTGTGGCGAGCAACAAAATAAACCCACAAGAGACTGAACAACCGGCATGTCAACTCACCAGTTGTCTTTATTTTGCTTTTTGTTTTCATTTTACATGTGTAGGTCACTTCTGGGAAAAAAAAAGAGAGATTCTGGAGACAGGGAAACTATAACCGTGGGTCCACAGTCCCTAAACAAGTGCAGGTACAGTGGGCGGTCTTCAGACCCCCAGCAAAGGAAGAGCGAGTTCAGAGAATAGGGGGGGGGGAATAGTAGGAAAAGGTGCATCTGTTGTGGCATGGGGGGGGACAATGACCCAGCTGCCTCCCTCTGCGCCTCAGTGACACCGGGGCCAGATTCAGTCACTCAGCCCAGTGTTCTTGTCTGCCAGGTACACAGGGGCTGAGAACCCTCATGTTACCCAGGGGACAGACATGCCTCTTTGCCCACAGTATTTTGCTGCTCCCGAAGCAGACCTAGGAGGCACGCTTTATAATGTGATGAGAAATTACAACATAACAATTATATAAATGGCAATAAGGGACGGGCTTTCCCAGCAGTGGCCTGGGTTTTTCCAAGCTTCTCAAATATGCTGGGAATGTGAAGAACTGCCATCTTTAGAGGAACTTTGGAAGGGGTTTTAGGGGTGTAGGCTCAGACATACGCTTAAGCCACTTGACAGTCAAGGAACTAGGCTCCCCTTGGCTTAGGTTTTGGTGGGCAGTAGGAGTGGAGAGAAAACAGTTGTTTGCTCCCTCCAGGAGCTGGGCTGCAGAAGACAGGCCTCCCTCCCTTAGGAAGTGGGAGACAAGCTCACCCCACATTCAGTGTCTGGCAGATTACTTAACTCTCAGGAACCAGGCAAAGCATGTCTCCTGGCTTTGTAGTCAGACACAGCCCTGCCTGTTTGTCATCAACTTCTTTGTTTCTTGGTATTCTTCAAGAATGAGGGAGGATCAGGGAATTTATTGCTTTCAAAAAAAAAAAATTAAACAAGTCCATTGAGCAACAGGTTAGAAGTTGATGCATCGTATTTTATGACATCAGATTTTACAAACTTACTAGCAATTGTAACAAAACAGCGCAGGACCCCACCCCTCCCCTTAACATGGGTGGCTTGGGAGTAAGGAGAGGGAAGGGGAAGAGAAATGGGTTGGCTTTACATGTATCATCTCACCGAATCAGCTACATGTCAACCTCAATCTTTCCAGGTAACTGCACATGCTCAAGCTCCGCTGTCCTCCTGAATAACTACTAATGAGGTTGCCGACGACACTTGGAGTTACACATGTGAGACTACCATGCTGAATCTGCTGTCCAGAAGTTTCAGTTTCCCTTCGCTTTCTCCCAGTATCGATAACATGTAAATACAATTTGGTTTGTACTAGAAATGTCCTCAAGATGTCCGCCGCTGTAGAAAATCAGTTCAGACTTTTGGAAGCACAAACTAAGTTTTGTCTGGTTCCTCCGATGAATACAGTTACTACAGGGACTCCCTGGGAAAAGTGCTTGCTGTAAAAGCATGAGGACCTTTGTTTGGATGCCCAGCACCCAGGTAAAGAGCTGGGGGGAGCAGCACCTACCATAGTCTTGGCACTGAGGGGTGGAGCAAGGAGGATTCTGGGGGCTCACTGGCTCCAGATTCAGTGACAGAGCTTGTGTCAAAAAATCCGGTGGAAAGGTGTAGAGGAAGAAACAAGGTCAACCTCTGCCCTCTATGTACCTGTGCTGGCATTCACATATACATGCAGGCAACACACACACACACACACACACACACACACACACACACACACACACACACACTGCCACATGCCAGAATAGTTACTCTTTTCCTTTCCGCTTTTGATTCCACAGCTAAGTCAGCCAGAGCGTTAAATAGAAGACCTTCTGCAGCTGGAGTTGAGACAATAAAGAGTATCTGACCTGGCATCTTTGAGAAGCAGATAGCGAACACCCCAAGCACCACACACAAGCCTGAATCTGAAAGCTGGCGCTTACACAATGGGTGTGCATGCAGCGGTCTGGAGCCTGTCACAGCTCAGTTCTCCAAGGGGCAGTCTTATCTCTTCCTCCGATGTTATCACTTGCCAAGGAAAGCTCAGACAAAAGTCAACTGTTGCACCCAGCTGGAATGTAACTGTGTTCAGGAATGTCCTAACAGGGTAGGTCTCATTTATGCTCAGATGGGAGGCACCCTCTGGGTAAGGATGGAATCAGTATATTTTGCCTGAAGGGAAAAATTCCCACACCCTCCAGGAAGGGTTTCCAAGTGACTTTTCTTTCCAGCTCACTTAGTGCACATTTTAGGGAACCTTCCTTTGTGTCTGCTTGAACCTACAAATTAATTCTAGAAAGCAGCACAGACAATGGGTGTCTTGAATTATTGATTTCTTTCTGAAATAAGAGCTCCATGCAGCCTTTGATGCTGGTGGAGTATATAGACAAGTCCACCCAGAAAGCCAAGTCTGCTCTTCAATGCAAAAGGCTACCAATTAATAATCATTTGGTAATGAAATATATCTTGCTTATTTAAGCCTTTCCTTTCTACTGTTTAAGGCACAGACTCAGTCCATTCCGGATTCAAGGTCTAAATTCTCTCAGGGCTTAGATGCAGAATGCCAGTTAGCGTAATTCTAGTTTTGGCAACCAGTCATCACTGACTTCTGGCTTTTGGTATTTTCTCCTTTCACATGCTGAGAGTCTTTACATTTTCTTTAATTATTTTTGCATCAGTGGTACACAAGGCTTATCTATGCCTGAATTTGTGTACCATTCCTGTTCTTGCTGCGTTGCAAGGCAGTACACAATAGCCCTTGACAGTCACCCTGGTTTCCAGCTGCTGACAGTCCACTATGGTGATATTGTGTTCCCCAAAATATTGTGCACCCTAATAAACTTACCTGGGGTCAGAGAACAGAACAGCCACTAGATATAGAGGCCAGAAAATGGTGGCACACACACCTTTAATTCTAGCATTCCGAAGGCCGAGACCCGTCTGGATCTCTGTGAGTTCAAAGCCATACTGGAAACAGCCAGACATGGTGACACATGCCTTTAATTCTAGGAAGTGATGGCAGGAAGCAGAAAGGTATTTAAGGCGTGAGGACCAGGAACTAGAGCCTGGTTAAGCTTTAGGCCTTTAGCAGCAGTTCAGCTGAGATTCATTCTGGATGAGGACCCAGAGGCTTCCAGTCGGAAGAAAGAGGATCAGCTGAGGAATTGGCAAGGTGAGGTAGCTATGACTTATTCTGCTTCTCTGATCTTTCAGCGTTCACCCCACTAACTGGCTCTGGATTTGATTTTATTAATAAGACCTTCTAACAATTCACATTACAGTCCAGATCAATGTGCTTGGTCCTGACACCTTCTCTGAAGTTCTAGTACCCTTAAGCATAGTAGCTGGGTGTGTGCATGGGAATGAGCTTAGAGACCGTGAACTTCTGAATCTTCCCTTGGTCTCCGGGAGGATGGGGAGACTCTACTGACTTGCTTTACAGTCTCTTGCTCCTCTGGACTCGATTTCTTTGCAAGTAAAATGAATATTTAGGCTAAATTCTAGGTCGAAGATGCTGAGGAACCGCCATATCAAAGTGAATAATAATTTTGTACTAGATATGGTGATAGCGCCCAGGAGGCAGAGGCAGGTAGATCTCTGTGACTTCTAGGCCAGCTTGGTCTACAGAGCAAGTTCTAGGCCACTCAGGGGTACAGAGACTTGTCTTGAAAACAAAACAAACAAAAAAAGGACCATCCTGAATAACAGTGACTGGGAAGCATGGGATCGAACTCAAACTCTGTTCTATTATTAAATGTCTTAATATTGCTGGAGCTTAGTTTCTTTCTGAAATTTTTCCTTTAAACAATAAAAGATGTGTGTGTGTGTGTGTGTGTGTGTGTGTGTGTGTGTGTGTGTGTGTGCGCCATGTGTACAGGTGCCACTGGAAGCCAGAACACGGCATCCGTTCCTCTGGTACTGGAGTTATATGCAGTTGTGAGCTAGTATGTGGGTGCTGGGAACCAGCTTCGGGTTCTCTGGAAGAGCAGCAAATACTCTTAACCACTGAACCATCTCTCTAGTTCCCTGCCTGATATTTCCCAATAAATAAAACAGTCAGTGTTGGAAATTCAAGTAGAAAAATGGAAGAAATTCTTTCCTAGAATTACTAGTCCTTATACAATTCCACTTCCCAGGGGAAAAGGTTAATACTTTGGAGCAATTGCTTTCAAAAATTTTGATTTGCAAATATAAATACATGCATGTATAAATACACATATAAATGCACATGCTTTAAAGTTTGGGCTTTGTTTATTCACAAAAACTGGGTCAAACTTGTATGTATTTTCCCAGAGGATTTTTACCTCTCAGATAAGCATGCTGCTTTCAATGTAATGTACTCACTAATGTAAACAGTGTGAAAGAGAAACACCCTGTATAGCTCATGCACTTGAGCTTCCTTGAGTAAAAAGCTAAAAGTGAAATGGTTGGTCAAAAGGCAAATGAATTTAAAATTTTAATGTGTAAATCCAAGCCTCCGTAGAGACGTGGCATGTGCCACAACTGTATCAGAAAAGGGAGGGGGAGAAAAGAGGGTCTTTTCCTCAGTCTCGTTTCTGGCTGAGCTTTCAACTCTATTAAGTTTTAGACTGGTGTCACGGTATGTGACGGTGGTCCCTGCTTCTCAGAGGCTAACTAAAGTAGGAAGGTGGCTTGAGCCTAGGAACCTGGGCCCGGTCTGGGAACATAGTTCTCTTAAAGGAAAAGTTTAAGGGTCAAGAGACAACTCGTCAGTCACCTGCCTCCACACCTGCCTACCTGACTTCTATGCCTGAGACTCACGTGGTTGAAGGAGAGCCCCAACTCTACTAAGTCATCCTCTGGCCCTGACATGTGATGTACACACACACACACACACACACACACACACACACACACACCTTACTTTTTTTCATTTTTAAAAGTTAAAAACCAGATTGCAAGATAAAACATTTTAACCACTCCATTTATGTGAGGCTTCCAATTCTGTATCAAATATTAAAAGTCGATTTTGTTGTTGCCTTAATATGGTCATATCGGAGGCAGAGGCAGGCAGATCTCTCTGAGTTTGAGCCTGGTCTACATAGAGAATTTCAGGATAGCCAGTGCTACATAGACCCTATCTCCAAACAAAAATTTTTTTTCCAAGAAAACACTGTTGTGGAATAGAATATTTGTTGCACTATGTAAAGATGTGCTGCATTTGTTTGTGTTGCAGAGTAATTGTTTAACTAGGTAAAGATGTGTTGCTGTTTTACCTTTCCTGCCTAAGGCACCGGATTGGTCTAATAAAAAACTCAATGGCCAATAAGTAAGCAGAGGAGGGACAGGCAGGGCTGGTGGGCAGAGCGGGGGGGGGGGGGGGGGGGGGCAGGCAGACAGGGAGGAAGCCAAAAAAAAAAGCAAGATGGACATGTAGATGAGGTGAAGCAGCCTCAGGGCAGCACGTAGATGACTAGAAATGGGATAGTTTAAGTTAGAAAACTAGTTAGAAACAAGCTCAAGCTAAGGGTGAGCATTCATAATTAAATAGTCTCCATGTCATGCTTTTGGGGGCTGGAGGTCCAAGAAAGCCTGCTACAAAACACACAAAACAAAAATATTTTTTTTCTTGATACTATTTCTGCAAATAAATGAAAGTACCACTTATTTCCAGTAGGGGGAAGACATGGATTTACTGGATGCCAGTGAGGTAAGACATAGCTGTACTGAATGCCAGTGACTCTGTCTTCATCAGATGGTGCTGCTGAGGTGTGGCTGTGGGGACCAGAGTCGCAGTGAGAGTCATGGCTTTCAGATCACCCTGTTAATTCTTGGACGTGAACTTGCAATCAGGGAATCATCACTGCTTTCACCTGAGTAGGATTCTTCCCTGGAGTCTGAACGAGATTCAGTCCCCACAATTACTACAGTAAGTCTTCCCATCACACACAGTAGGCTCTTTAAAGGGTCGCCTCTATGGGGTGAGCTGCCAGATACTCAGGGATCACTCACCAGAATTACCAGCTATGTAGTAGACCTATCTCGCTCACATACAAGATGTCTAAGATACACATAAGTGAAACAAAGCTATGCCTTTCTCACATGGGATTCCTGGCTGGTCACATGGTGCCCATTTTGACACTGATTCTTTATGAGTCAAGTTCTTATATTTGTAACAATCACAAGATGCCTGAGCTGCTTAAATTACCTTACCAAATGGACAGAGCTGGCTCTTAACTACCCAAATCATAAACGCAAACCTGAGAGAATGGCAGGCCAACCGGAGCCTCGACCTTTCCCATATGGGGTGCGTTTGCACAATACCTCCCGTGTGTTTTCTGTCCTGGGGCCTGTCTCTGAGTGTGGAGACAGTGTGCACTGTGTCATGGGTAAAGGACGGAACAAATGTGCAAGCAAATAATGAAACAGACATGGATAGTGGATTTTGTTGGTGAGAAGGGAAAGGTGGGTTATGCCAATTATGGTCTAGAGGAAGAGATGGCCGGTTTTGACAAGATGTACTATAAAAACGCAGACTTTTTAATTCTTTGGTTGTGACCCACTCGGTTCGAGGTGGGGGTTTGGAGTATGTATTTGCCAGGAGCCTGATCAAGCTCAATACCTGGAACCTTCCAGACAAGTGCTCTGTTGAACTCTGCTCTCAGGTGTATGGTGTGTTTTAAGAGTTCAAGTCACAGCATTATTGTGTAAATTTGTATCAAACAACAACAACAACAACAACAACAGTGTTCCACTCCAAGCTATAAGAGAGGATGCCTCACTCGCTTAGACTACATTAATCAGAAATCTCTGGTGCATCAGAGATTTTCATTAACAACTGAAAAGGGCGTTTGTCAGTGGCACAAAAGGCTCATGGAACACAAAATGTTCCCTACCCCCTTGAAAGAAGACACTACATTGATATTTTAAACCACAGCTCTCCTTCTTGTGTTTCCTTGGTCATGACTAACCAAACTCTCCATAGAATGAGATCCTTAAGTTAGCATCAAGCTTTCTTTTAAAGTATTTTTGTGACATGGAGGTCCTTGGAACTTACCACAACCTGTCTTAAAGAACACCAGATCAAATGAGGTTGCAAAAAAGATGGAAGGTGTCAGGAAGAACAAGGAGGCCCACACTTCATTGTTAAAGCATCCAGTGAGTTCGCTCATGACATAGGCAGGAAATATCTTCACCAGTTTTTACTATATCTCTTTATGGGAGAGGAAACTCCTGTTTTCATGGTCCCAGGATGCTAAGTATAGCAGCAGAATATTCCTATCACCCTCTGCTCTTGGTCCTCTCCAGCTACGATCTACACACACACACACACACACACACACACACACACACACACACACACACACACCCCTTCCACCGCCTCAGGCAACTGGCCTCCTTGCTTCATCCAGCTCCAACCTTCTACCGAACTTTTCTGTGATTGGCTCTCAGTTCTCTCCTGGAGCTCCTGGATCCAAGCTGAAGACTCTGTTGATAGGTAGTCATTTCCTTTTGCTCCCGGGCTCTGTCCCTCCCTAGGAGGCCCCAGTCAGTATCTTACTCATTCAGGTATGTGTGGATCACACAATGCACAGGACATACGCTTGCTAGTCCATCAAAGACACTGCGTTTGTTTGCTAGCGTTGTAAAGCACTGGAAAGATTTGAGTACGCCACACCATAATGTTTCATGACTTGGAATTCATCCTTACGTGTTTAGCAGTCGGCAGGGAAGAGGTGCTGTGGCTTGTCACAGTCTAACCTCCTGTTGCGCAACTTTTTCTTTCATGTTATACATCTATCTAGTAAATCTTAGTTACCATTGACTGGAAAATGTTAGGAGAAATCACAGGATCTTGCTCACTGAGGGCATATGGGTTTTGAAAGACTAGAATTTGGACTGAGAAACTCTCGGGCTACTCTGAAAACAGCTGATTCTTTAACATCTGCCGGCCCATTTTCTCCATTAAACACATACACACATCTATTTAACAGGATAAACAAAGATTTCCCAGGGCTTTTGGAAGAACTGATAGAGTGTACACAATATGGAAGTTAGCAGCATTATTAATACCTAAGGGATAATAGAGGAAAATTCTTCAGTGGAGAAAGATTAGTCAAGCGCAACCTTTATTTCTAGGCCTAGCCAGTCACAATGCTGAAGTATTTAATCTTAGTTTTAAACACAACAAAACCAAGCAAAACACCAACTCTTTGGCCCCGTTCTGTGATTGACACCCTCCTACGCTGCTTCATGGCGGGTAATCATTCCCAGTACGCTGTGTGTGTGACAGAAGCATCCCTTTGCACACTAGGGAAGAGTAGCACATTCCCACTCATCTGTGAAAACGGACACATGACCACCCCTTGTTGTCCTTCACAAGGCTTCTGGGAAGACGGGCTAAACAGCTGTAACGACTCTTGAGGCAACACCGACACGAAGGTACCAAGCTTTGGCAAGGTGTGGTGAATTTGGCAGGGAAGTGTAATTTCCGTAATATTGTTTGCAGCCCAGGAAATGGTTCAGGTGGCTTGGTATGGGGAAAGTGCTGCCAGGTTTTTCTGCCTGGGCTTGCTACTTTTGGATGACTTCATGTGACTGAATTCCTTACTCCGCTTGCCCTAAAGAAGCCTCTGCACTCAATTAGTCCCCCCTCCCCCAAATACCTCATGGGATCCAAAAAGCCTAATATGGAAGGCCTCAAATTCATGTGATGAACCTTGTTGCCTATTAAAAATAGCAAATGGATTTCTTAAAGTCCAAACCACCACACAATGGCTGGGACTTTGGTGCAGCACGATTATCTGGAATAATGGCATGGTGTGAGCAGAACGTTGCCAGGCTTTTCAAATCTGTTCATCCTAAATTCGAACAGTTATCTGACTGATGTCAAGGGGAAATCAAACA
The DNA here is from genome assembly GCF_903995425.1 of Onychomys torridus. Lineage (NCBI taxonomy): Eukaryota > Metazoa > Chordata > Mammalia > Rodentia > Cricetidae > Onychomys > Onychomys torridus. The sequence goes on from NC_050459.1 coordinate 53,663,296, forward strand.
CAAATTTTACACACTTAAAAAATAATGTCAAGATTCCCTAACTCAAACTAAACAGAGAAGAGAAACTCCTAAGCAGGTAGTTTTATGAACACTGCTTTTATGAAATGGTTTTAGTGGTTCAAAGCCAACTTTTTCCTGTGACCTTGGCTCGGAGATGGTCCTCATTCCCTGACCCTTCTAGTATATCCAAAGAGTGTCTCCTGAAGAATAAGGTAGCATGAACATCAGTCTCTTAGTGATATTCCGGGACCCACTCATTGGTAAAGCTTCCTGCATTTGGAAATCCTTTTTTTGGCAAAACCATCATAACCATTTCAAGCTAATTATGTTTGGTAACATGGCAATGCTTCCTGAGCCTATGGATGCTATGGTACACATTCAACTACACATCTGTTGGATTATCTCTGTCATCATGGAGGTGGGTAACAGGCACTTGGGGGTTCTGAGAAGCTTTTGTTTTTAGTTTAGTTTTACTGATTATGCACAGGCTTATAATTTGAGCAAGAATGTGATACTCACTCAAGTCTGGGATTCATATTAATTACTCCAAGACTAGAAAATCAAATCCCACAGAATCATCGACTTCCTAAACGTTTTGACCCCAAACTCCCTGAGAGCACGGGGACTTGGAAGGAGATCAGAGGAGAACTGCCTGGGAACGCCTTCACAGTCCTCTTCCATGTGTCTTGCTCATCTCTCTTTTTATTTGAAGAGAAGCAAAGACCCAGGGGCAACACGGAGAGTCTGGGGTGTGAATGTGGATATGGCTGACTTAGCTAGGCCCTGCAGCCTGTCAGCAGATGGGCTGCGATGGAACCTCTTCCTCAGCTAGTTCAGAAAACAAGGTGTGGGCTGTAAGCCATTGCCGTGTGTTTCAATCGTCCTGCATTGTTAGCTTGAGACATACAGACCAAGATGCAGATCTCTGGGATCCCAGGGAAAACAGCAGGTGTGTTCTCTCGGTGCCAGAAGGTGACTCCAGATGTTCAGATTCTGTGCTTTTTATAGGGCTTTCAGCAGACTGCCACCCACTCATCAGTACCTTCCTAATTTGTAATCTTAGCTGAATGCCTGCTACCAGAGAAATGAAGTTCCTTTTCTCTAGGCGAACCCCGAAGAAGGGATGCTATATCTAAAACCACCCCGAAAGCACAGGGAGTGAAAGAAGGTGGGATAGACGCCTGCCACTTTAAGTGAGAGTCCTCACAGCACAGTCAACTGTGGGCCAGACTTTATTTCAAGATAGTCTTTATCCTGCTCTGTTAATCCCACAAAGGACTGACAATGTAAAAGCATCCATCTACGAGTGCTACTTAATTGCTTTGTTTACATGACACACAGTGAACCAATAATAGCCGAACTACAGAGGCTGTGAAACCATTCACTGTCCGTGTACTTTTGGAATGTCTCCTAATTACAGATTGAAGAGAGTTGCTATGATAAAGTCAAAAGCAAGAGCTACAGTTACACTGGGCAAATGTTTAAAACCTCCCAAGTGAATCTTGTTCTCTTTCGTTTTCAGATTTGCATTTGGTTGAATAAGTAGACAAAATTAAAACAAGGAATTGACCAATACTCATGGAGGAAAGCTGAGCTCCAGGATAGGGTGGTAGAAGCTGCATCCAACTCAGCCTGGGAGCTCAGACACCAAAGAAAGCCAGAGAATAGATACAGGGGCTATGCAGTGGCTGTTACTCCATGGCCAACATCTCACTCAGCAGCACTGGCTCTTCTGTTTCTTTCTCAGCTGTCCCAGGGCAGGTGACCAGGTTACAGGAAGTACCACTAGGTGATGTCCTCCATAACCCAACCCGATTCTTCCTTTAGTATTTCTCTAGCAGGACAACTGCTCTCATGGTTTTAACCATGTACCATTTACCCTTCAAAACCTCCCGAGCTTGTAATGGCTGCTCTTGGTTTGACGTAGCTGAATTTGACATATGAGCTGAAGTTTCTGGAGAATTCTGCCATCACCCTTGGTACACATTGTCAAGTGGTAACGTCACCAAGCATCTTGGAGGATGCCTAGAGACTGGGAAAGCAAAGCACAGTGTAGGCTCCCGAGAGCTAAGTCTGACAGTAAACAGTTGAGGAGAATCATTATTTCCATTAAAAAAAAATCTGTATAGTAGAGCTAAAGGACAGCCCCCCTACTCAGCATCCCTACTGGGCAGTGGAAATGTCCTGGTGTTTTTAAGTGGATGAGAATTTGGCCTTCACGTCCTGGGTGTTGTACATCTCAACCTTTCTCTGATGAGTCTAAATTTAGGTTTTGAAAAGTCATTTTTAAGGAATCACTTTTTTTTAGATTATGAGTGTGTGTGTGTGTGTGTGTGTGTGTGTGTGTGTGTGTGTGTGTGAATGTGCAATGCGAATAGAGATACCAAAGGACATTGGATTCCCTGGAGCTCAAGTTACAGACAGTTGTGAGCCATCCAATGTGGGTGCTGGGAACTCAATTCAGGTCTTCCACAATAGCAGCCAGCACGCGCTTGTAAATGTAGAGCCCCTTAAAAATCGTTTAATACAAAATAACAACTTTTAAAAGCGAATCATCATGACATTTGTTTTGTGCTCCAAGGCAAACAATAAGCCATAGGCCTGGAAATGTCACACATCAAGTGGGTTCAGAAAGCATGAACCACACACACACACTGTTGGATAGTTCTGGAAGCGGCCAAAGATGAACTGATGCTAAATGGTTTAACTCTCTCTGTTTGCAAACTGACACTGTCTGCTGGTTGTATACAGAGAAGGGCCAAGGAATGCATGGGCTTGGAGCACTGCCTCGTTATCCCTGGGTGCTTTTTCTGCCCTTCAAAGAGATGTGCAAATTTTTATATACCACTCTCGCTTGCAAATAAATGCTTCTCATTGGAAAAGCAAAGTCCAGGTCCTCCCGAATCACCACTGAGTATCTTACAGTCACTTTCCTGGACAGAGTTATAGTCTCTGGTGTGGACAATATGTTCTCTGGTACATTCTATGTTACATAACAGAATGGTGTGGGGTGTGAGAAGGACAGTGTGCATGTGGATTCATTTTGTCTCTTAATAGGAACCAAAAATAAATCCTTTGTAAAGTCCACATGCCACCTTCCATACAAACACATCCATTTTTAGTTATGAAGACCAGCAGAAAATGAGGCTTTACCAAGAAAAGCCGCAACTTTTTTTTTTTTCTAACTCCAGTTCTAAAGCCATTCCTCTGTGGTTTGAATGAAATACGCTGTCCTTCAATATTCGGTCACTGGTCAGATTTTGTGACTATTGACCAGCTTAGTCAAATAAGTGAGGTTGGCTTTACTCAGTCTTCCAACCCAGAGCCCTGGTTTCTCATATAATGCTCTCTTTGGGAGCAAAGTCACGCTTTTTCCTCAAGGACTTAATCATACCTGATAATTCCTAAGTCAGATCTCAGTCTAAGGTGTACAACAGTCTCTCTATGGGATGTTTAGAATTACATCCACTCCGTGCCCCCACCCCCCATTTCCTCTCCCTGTTCACGCCTTTGTGAAAGGCAGCACCGTCCACTCCCTGCTTAGCAAAGCTTTTGGTTAACCCTGATGCATTACCCTTTGATCTTTAAATACCACCACCACTGAAACAGAGTCTGTCCTGGTGTGTGTGTGTGTGTGTGTGTGTGTGTGTGTGTGTGTGTGTGTGTGTTCTGTGGAGGCCAGAAGTTGATATTAGGTGTCTCTCTCAGTCACCCGCTACCTGAAGTTTACCTATGGTGGCAGGATAGCAACAAGCGAGCTCAGGGATCTGCCCGTCTCTGCCTCCCCAGTGCTGGGATCACAGATGCCTGCCACCATCCCTAGCTTTTAAGTGGGTGCAGCTTGCTGTGCTTGTGTAACAAAGCACCTTACTGACTGAGCCATTTCCCTAGTCCTGTTTTAACTATCCTGGACATTCATCCACTGCAATCAAGTCCTTTGTCTCTGACTTAGTTGAGATAACCTGCTATCTGTTTCCTGGCCCAGTCTCATGCGACCCCCCTCCCCCACTCGCTTGGCTTCCTGGTTTCCCAGCTGACCATGTGTGTTGTCTCCCAGCGCTATGCTGGCAAACAAGAAGTGATTCAAGCCGAAGGCATCTTTGCTGACCTTAGCAAAGGCATAGTACAAGAAGGAATGAGGTTCCATTCAGGCAGCCCACCCCCGAAGACAAGACAACACAAAACTAAGAACTCTCTCCCAGGAGCTGGTTATTGTGTTTCTCATGTGGGCTCAGCTACTTGAGGCAGAAAGATCATTTGAGTATGGAAGTTTGAGGCCTGACTGAACCAAGCAAGACCCCTTCTCAAAAACAAACAAACAAAAAGAATTCTCTCAAGGCTTGGTGCTCAGCCATCGGGAGATAGGGCTATGTTAAAGAAATAGGTAGCAACACAATGCTTTGGTAGCCAAGTTGTTATAGGGAGAAAATGAATCAGCACCTAAGAAAGAGAACATGTAACAAAAAGGACGGAAAGATGTGTTCTTGTTTTTCAGACAGGATCTCACTGTGTAGCCCTGGCTGGCCTGGAACTTACTCTGTAGACCAGACTGGCCTAGAACTCAGAGATCTGCCTCCCCAGTGCAGGGATTAAAGGCTTATGTCACTATACCCTGTCCTAGGATAGATAGTTTGAGGTATTATTTCTGTATAGAAAGTTTATTATAGCCATCACTTATGAACTAAACATGCATTAACTGCAGGGTCTGCTAAAAGTGGGTGGCACATACCGAGTAAGAGTTCCTCTCCTCTAGAGAACTCAAGAAAGAATTCTGAGCTCCAGTGTATTACAGACACTAAGAGGAAGGCTTTGAACTTGGGATGGCCCAGAGTGTACATTTCACCAGTTAAAGGCAGACTTCCTCTCTCCCAGGTGACGGCACACATCTCTCTTCTCTGCTGTCCCCTCCACTCCCTCCCATGCCACCCTCAGCTGATGAGTGAGTTCTCCATTTCACAAGGACAGCAGAAGCAGTCAGAGAGAACTCCCACATGGCTCTGACCCCTACTCCTACCCACTCCTCAACCATTGCTCAAGACTCAGCCTTCGGCCAGCCCCGCAGAAGAACTTCCTCTGCCCTTTATGCTAAGGCTAACCCAATCGACTGCTGCACACAGGATTCCCACCTTCTTCAGAAGGTCCCTCCAGCAATTGTCTCCATCTCTCTGACCTTTGGACAGACAAAATCAGGCCTTAGGTGAGCTGTTTTTGGGAACTTCCTGGTCACTTGCTGGAGGATTGGCAGTGATTAATGAGGACAACACGGAACCAGACATTGAGTGGTACCAAACAGAATGGTTTACTGTGAGAAACGATGCTGTGAATGTTCTGGATTCTATCGGCTCAGAACCACTAGGAGGTCCGTGTTTTCTGTCTCACCGAATCCCACCCCAGACTGACATTCCTTTGCCTCGCCTCAGCTGGGCTTCTGCAGCATCTGAACTGTAAGGTGTTTACAGTTTGTAGCTTACCCCCGGAATTTAAGCTCCAGAAGGACAGGGAGGTTTGCATGTTTTCCACTTAGAACATTGCTTTATTCTCCCAGTGCCTGGGACGGCGAACTTACACAACAATATTTGTTGATTTACTAAGGCCCCGATGCGGCCCTCTGTGATTTGTGTTTCTCTGGGGAGAGTGACTAAACCTTGCCATATCTCCCTTTCATCATTTCTGTGGTGGGAGTACGCGAAGTACAGAGCACGTGGGGTTAGGCTAAGTTAGACTAAGTGTCATAGACGAGTAACTATTTTAGCCCAGTTTCTGGTATAAAGTGTCCAATGAGTGGTTCATATTTTATGCATATATATATTCAAATTTACTTGTTTTTACAATCTCAAATCCAAATTGGCACTAGTTTAGGAATATGGCAGGTTGATAAGAAGGAGGAGGCAGAGGAAGAGGAGGAGTACAAAAAGTACCCATGTATTTTCTTCCCTTCTGCTAGTCCAGATTCCACTTAAAAGCTAATCCTGCTTTAAAACTATCAAACATACATCTAAACCACGTGAATGCCTAGGCTTGTGTTCCACTGTAACCCTTGTTTAGTAAGGAAATACCAGCCAGCAGGCAGCACATGTAGCTAAACCATCCCAACCAGTCCCACAGGTGATGGACAGTTAGCATTCCCTTCTTTCCAAAACTGGTACTCTCCTCTGCTCTTGTCTCTGTTGCTACAAAGACAGCTCCTGCCAGGATCCCCTTCCCCACAGCCCTGTGGATCCAGGCTGGAGTCTGTTAGCAGAAGGGGTGGATCAAAGAAACTCCATCTCTGTACTTCACATTTCCTCCAGGGTTTAAATGGAAAAACAAAAGGAGGATCCCTTTTGCCATCATTGCTGGGACTAACAGCTCTAAAGTGTTCAAGTTGAATCTGAGTGCGTTTTTCCCCCCATAACAACTGTGTTATACATAGGGACCTGTATAGTTATGCATATGGTACTGTTAATAATACAGACTACTTCACCACCATTGCTGGGCTGGCCTGGGAGCCTAACCACTGCATGCAACAGAGTTCAAAGGAAAAATGATACATCCTCAGCAATTTTAAGGAAGGCCTGGCAGATCTTCATTTAGCTTGTGTGCATGTGCATGTGACACAGGCACATGTGTTGTGGGTATACATATGAGAGCACATTTGTATACAGGTCTGTGCTTGTCTGTTTGAGTGAAGACCAGAGGACAACTGAGGTCTCAGGTGTTACTCTTCAGGTAACACCCGTCCATCTGCCTGTCTGTTCATCTGTCCATGTGTCCATTCGTCCACCTGTCCATCCATCATCCATCTTTCTTTCTTCCTCTTTTTCTTTTGGCAGCACGGCCACTCATTTGAACTTGCCTTTGCTATGATGCCTGCTGGTCTCTGCTTCCTCAGCTCTGGGGTTACAAACGTGGGTGCTGAGGCTAGAACTCAGGTCCTCGGCAGGGCAAGCACTTACCAACTAAGCCATCTCCCCAGCCTAGGGATTTTTTTTTTTTTTAAACAAAGAGTAGCTTTTTTCTCTCTCTTCCTGGTAAAACTCCAAATTCATTCCTTTCACTTGGGTTTATGTGTCTTCTTACGAAAGTTTATTTTTTTAAACACCTTTTTTAAGGAAAAAAAAAAAGGCAAGGTTTCTGCCAACAGAAGCCAGAAAAATGGTCACTGCTCATTTCTTCTGGCTGATGCACCTTCTCTGCCAATGGCAGCCCTCTCCCTTGGGAGGAAATCATTTCCATCCAATAAGCCAGAGCGCCTTCCAATGGTCTTGGCGACACTGTGAAAATCACCAGTTTCATCTGCCATGGTGGCGTGGCGCTGATGCTGAAGCTACTGAACTGACATGCACTGAGTGAGGACATTAGCTAACCACTCTGTATTTTCAGTTTGCTTCCTTGTAGTCATGATCCAAAATATACAAGCACTGAGCCGTTCACCTGCCTGGAAAGGCTCATGTTACCAATCATGGTTAACTCTAAACCGTGTAATCAAGTCAGCTCTAGAAAAAAAATCTGTCCTGAAGAGTCCACACAGTAGGCAGACAACTCCCCCAGAGTGCTTCTCCCTCCCTGACACTGCTGGCCTTCATCATCCAGTCGTCCCCACGCCTTCTGGGCAACAAAGGCCCACTGCGTCCTATCCACTCACTCTCTTTGGATGAAACCCTCCCTGATTCTTTGGCCTCTGACACACACATGCAGAGCTTCCCTGGAATAAATCCCTAGAAGTTTCAAAAAAGCATTTAATGCTCTTTTAACTAGCATTATTTTTTTAAAGTGTGTTTTTAGTGACCCTCTCCACCATTTATCTGAAGAAGATGGGGTACTTGGCAAGACACTAAATGGCACATAATCTGTGAAGTAGAGCGAACTTTGGTCACTCAATGTTTACATGACCTTTTGAAACAAGCATTGGAAAAAGTCCAGTAAGTTTTGATACAACATTCCTGATATTAGTATACAACCAAAGAGGTGATGATGTTGTACATAGCTTCATAGTTCCCAATGACAGTGAAAGCAATTTGAAGACAGGACAACGATTAATTCTTTAGATATTCAATAATTGTTTGATGAAATTCCTAATAACTTTGGTACTTGGAGTGGAATGGGCCCCAGTAATTTCCAGGAACTTCTTCATGTAGGTAGCCAAAGCTTTATTGCGATGTGGGGAAGAGACTGTATTGAAAGGGGAGAGAAAAGCCACAACCCTGAAAAATAGTAATGCAGCCCAGGAGAAAAGTTTTTAAAACACCTGGTTTAGATGTGAGAAGACAACACAGTGAATATTGAAACACCCCAGTGCAGTAGAGTAAAGCACCATTGTTGTTATTGTGCCATATTTAGAGTTTAAAGATGAACTGGAAACTGTAAGTAGAGCCCCTAAGGCATTCTGCTGCAACCCCAGCGTTCCTCTGAGTAGGACATCTATCCATTGTCTAAGCCAGTGTCCTTACCGGGGACAGATGGAGCAAGTAGCTATTACATCATGCAAAGCAGGTGAGCTAATGTCCCACGCCAGCCACCAGAATTCCACGGCTTTCAACAATCACAGAAAATAAAGCTACATTATTCCAACCACCTACCCAGGCTCTTCCCTTAGCATCTCAGGCTTTCACAAAGCCAAAGAGATGATTGGGATGCCGGCATGTTTTGTTACTGGATGGGAAACCAACTCTGCTTGTACTAAAGACAACAACACACATTATAGTATACTTTTATATATGTATCTGTAGATGTATGTTATACATTATGGTATATTGAAAACTCTGTTTTTTAACTCTTGTGTCCTCTTGTAGGTTAACGTGCCCAAGGATGGCTGGTCACTTAACTGCCTCTCTAAATCAGAATCTTAGAGAAGCTCAGGAACACATGTATTTCACCTTCCTATATCAATCAACACCAACAGCCCATGGAAAAAAATTATTTTCCAAATTCTGTCACTAAACCCAAGTCTCCCCAAATCTTGAGGGGCAAAAATAAAATAAAACTTTTGGTAGGAGAGATAAGAAGGTCTGGAGGAACAAAGGTGTACTCTGGTTCCCCACAGAAAGACTCCAGCAGCTGGACACACTGTGTACTTATCTCTGGAGATGGTAGTTCAGGAGAAGCCTTAGTCACACACATCTAGAAGGCATCCCCATGGCCAGCTGGTGGGACCAGTCCCTAATCTGGAAAGGACACTTCCTCAGGAAAGCATCACTGTTTACTAATCCTGCTTCCAATGCTGGGGTCTGCTCTTTCCGCCTTCTTCAAGCTAATCTGTAGCCACATGCCAAACTTGGGGGGGGGGGGGGGGGGGAGGCGCAGGGAGCACACCCCAGCTCTAGCAGACCCCGGGAACTGAGGAACATATATTCACCCCGAGTTTCTCCTAAAGAACAGTCAGTGGGCTTGGCTTGTCCAGGCCTGCTGCTAGTACAAGCCCCAGCTGAGCAACGCAGAGAGATGAGTCTATCCAAAGAGACCTAACTCCTTTTAGTCAGTTCCCAGGGACAGACTCAGTGTGTCCAGACTGCCTTCTGGAGTCTGGACAACTCACCATTCCGGACAGAGCCACGTTGGAGTTAAATAGGGCAAAGGGCGGGGAAGCCAACCCCCACCCGCTTTGGAGGCCCTCTTTCTCGGGATCTGGAGAGCCAGGTTTCTGCACACATCATCTTAGAGGAGTGGAGTCTGGCGGTTCACAGATCTGGCCATGCTAACCAGCCAACAAAGCGGGCCAGGGGGACCTCGGAGGCGGAGCTGCTGGCCACTCACAAGACAGCCTGAAAGTCGCACCTACTGGTTGCTGGACACCTCAGGGCGGCGGCACAAGTCCCCTAGGTTCTGCACCGACTTGGTGGGAATGTGACCAATGGTGTGTGGGTGCACGTAGATGAGAGGGAAGAGAGGAGAGTGGAGAGAGACAGACTCACACAACACAGAGGCAGAGACACAGAGAGACAGACACACAGAGAGACAGACACACAGAGACAGAGACACAGAGACAGACACATACAGAGATAAACACACACACACAGAGAGACACAGACACACAGAGAGAGACACACACAGAGACAGACACATACAGAGATAGACAGACACACACACACACAGAGACACCGACAGACAGAGAGAGAGACACACACACAGACACACACACAGAGAAAAAGAGACAGAGGAGACAGACAGACACACAAGACACGGAGACAGAAACAGTGAGACGAGAGAGAGAGAGAGAGAGAGAGAGAGAGAGAGAGAGAGAGAGAGAGACCCAGAGGGAGGAGGGGCTTGGGAGGGTGGACCCCTCCTCCAAGACCAAACCGACAGCCAGAGGATGAGGTCATCGCCCCCTCCCAGCTCCCACCCCCAAATCTCTGGCAGCCCCGCTAGCTAGCTCTGCCGGCTCCTCCAAGCGGTGCCCCGGTTAAGAAGGGGGATGGTGTCAGGGAAGGCGGAGGAGCGGGGTGGAGGGTTGGGGCTCCTCCGGGGTGCCAAAGCATCTTTTCCAGTCCCGACCCCGTGGGGAGGATGGAAGGAAAAAAAAAGTCCCATCTGGAGCTCAGCTCCAGGGTCAGGGCTCAGCTCCAGCAAAGCGAGCGGGAAGGAGGGGCTCTGGGGAGGACCGACCCGCTGCTCAGGGTGCCCAGCCCGCCCGGGTGCCCAGCCCGCCCGGGTGCCCAGCCCGCCCGGGGCTCGCTCCTCTTCAGCCTGGCTGTCCCGCAGCAGCCCTACACTGTCAGCTCTTTTAATTCAAACTTTTTCCCCAGCAGCCACGGGGCTAGGACTCCGCACGCCTACCTGGAGTCTCCCTGCTCTGTCCGGCACTGTGCGATCTCGGGTCCCAGGGAAGCCAGAAGGTGGGCGCCGAGGGCTCCTCCGGCTGCGCCGGGCAGGTACCCCAGCTTTATAGCGCCACGCCGCTCGGTGACTCAGTGAGCCTCCCAGGGCTCCAGCACGCCGCCCTTCAAAATAAGAGTCCGGCGGCGGCCGCCCCGCTCGGCCGGCAGCAGCCAGGCAGGGAGGCGTGGCCGAGGCCCTGGGAAGCGGCCCCCAGGTTAGGGTACCGCCCCCTTTCATCCGCGTCCCGCCTTTTACCTCCTTCTCCGCACAAGCCCCTTCTTAGCAGAAGCCCGCTTATAAACTGGGCTTCCGTGGGCTCTAACTTGAAGAACTGATAACGGCGAAGGATTTAACCTTAAGTCAACAGGAGTGTTGGCTGCACGTCTTGGGCGATTGCCTCACCGGTTTTTTTTTTTGTTTTTTAAGTCCGGTTTTTCCTTTGCAGATGAAAAAGAGGTGCCCTCGAAATCCATGCTAAGAGAGTGGAATGAAAAGGAAAAATGGATGAACCCAAACGGAATACCACTAGGGTTGGAGGCGGGGTTAGGAAGAGGCCAGCCCTGGGGCAGGCTGGCAAGGCTCAAAATGTGCCGCGTTTCAATAAGAAGGCACACAGGACAGTTCTTCACTAAAGAAGAAAAGGGAGTACTGTTGATTCCATGAAGTAGCTTACTGGGTTCTGTGTACCAAGGGATCACTGAACCCGAGAGCCTTCTGGGTAAAAGTTTCTCAGACTCCCTTTTCACAAGGTCTTGTAAATAATTGGCCCCTATCTGGCCAGCCTCCTACCCCCCTCCCAGCCCCCACTTCCCCCACCTCTGTGTCTTCTGTCATAAACTACCGGAGGTCACTTGTTTTAAACTTCTACACGGGAATTTCTACCGCGAAGTGTCTTAAAGGAATAAGACACACTGATTCCATAATTAAGTTTTTTCTTTTCTTTATTTATAGTGAGTGTGTGTGTGTGTGTGTGTGTGTGTGTGTGTGTGTGTAGGGGGGGTCACAGGGCAACTTTCAGAAATCTATTCCCTCATTCCACCACTTGGGTTCAGAGGATCCAACCCAGGTACTCAGAGGCCTGGTGGCTAGTGCTTTACCCACTGAGCCTTCTTACTGCCTCAGAATTAATTGCTTATATCAAAGCTGTGACAGATTATGGGCTTAGCTGTAAATCCAGATTGCTAAATTTCCCTTTTACCACCTTAGCTAAGAACAGCCTGGCTCTGTGTATAACCCTCTAGGATCTGGCCAGCACTCCTATCACAGTTATTTCTGTATAACCCTCTAGGATCTGGCCAGCACTCCTATCACAGTTATTTCTGTATAACCCTCTACTATCTGGCCAGCACTCCTATCACAGTTATTTCTGTATAACCCTCTACTATCTGGCCAGCACTCCTATCACAGTTATTTCTACCTCATTTTTCCTGCCAGAATGTGTGTTTTCTTGAGCATTGGAACCAAATCTTTTACACACAATAAGCTCTCAGTAAAATGAGAGAGTGAATGAAAAACATACCTAGCATGTACTGCATGTAAGAGTCACTGCCCAGAGCATCAGGTCTCTGGTCCCTGGAGTCCAACTAAGAGGCCTGGCCTGGGCCTCGAAGTTTCTCTAATGTAGTCACAAAAGGAATATCAGCAAATATATCACTTCGGCCACTAGTTTAAATGGTCTGATAATTTTACCGGCACCTTCAATATTGTATCTACAATGAGTTTTTAGATTCACAGTCTTTAAAAAAAAATTTTTTTAAGGACTTTGCTATGTGTGTGGTCATGTGGATACCCCACAGAGGCTAGATGAAGCAGTCAGATCCCCTGAAGCTAGAGTTGTGACCCTGCCTGACATTGGTTCTGGAAATGGAACATGGGTCTACCAGCCAAGCAGGCCAAGTGCATAACCACTGAACCATCGACAGCCCTTGGTTTCACAGTCTTAAGGCAGATGCTTCCCCTCACTTTTCTCTTCCTCTCCCAAATATTTTTTATTGATTTTTTTAAAATGAAAAGTGATGCCTGTAAAATATCCAAGCAATAAATCAAAAGTGAATACCACTCTGTAGTTTATCCCCAGAGATAAACATTGCTAACCCCCTGGAGTACAATTCTCCAGACTTTTGTATGTGTGTTTAAGGACATATTTAAAACATAGTTTAAATCATCGTTTACATATGATCCTGTAGCCTATTGTTTTTAAACCTAACAATACATGGCTGTCATTGTTTTCAACATGATACAAAGCTTATTATTTTTCTCCACAAAGAAGGTGATAGGCCAGCATCCCTACTAGCCCGGGGGAAGATGTTCCAAAGAGTAACACTTCAGCATTTCACCCTGTTACATGGCCTTTCTTTTGGAATTTCGGTCTGCCCAATTTTCCTGTCAAATGGCCGTCAGGGCCCGCTGAGGCAACAGCGCTTGGAGACCAAATGGTTTCCTCAGGGGCTGCGCTGGATCAGTGAGGGAAGAAGAAAGAGGTTTAGAATGAGTCAGGCCTTATGGTCCTAGACTGCAGGACTTGATTCTTTGTTTCTGTTAGGACTGGAGTCATCAGATGGGTGTTTAAATTCCAGTCCTTAAGTACTGTGATTCTGTAGTATAAAACAGAAGGAATGGACATGTAAGTGTTCCTAATACCACCTCCGTGTTCTTCTGGCCTGCTGACAGGTAGAACAGAACAGAGTGCTACAGATTGTACTCAGGTGTGGTGACAAGGATCTTTACCATCTCCCTGGACCATTTTTGGTGTTCAGTTCTGAAATCCAACATGATTTAAGATAGTAATGCAAAGCACTGAACAGCTTGATGTCCAAATTGTTGGGTAGAAGTGTGGGAGGTGTGGATACACACATCAACCATCACCCCCGCCATGTCTCAGACTCATTGCAACTAGCATCCACAGATTCCTTGATGAGAATTTCTACCAAGTTTGAAAAAGAACGCCCATTCCTCTTCTGGCCTGTGGAGATCATGCCCCACAAGCCTTTCTTTGAAATAGGCCATGAACTTATCGCTACAGAGCAGCCTCGTGAGATTCCCTCTGGCCTCACTTAAAAAGTTTAAAAACACATCTGCCTGAGGACAGGTGGCTCCGCTTCACGCTCAGGCCGCTTCGGCTCACAGATCTAGGGCTCAAATGTGCAGATTTGATTTGGGATGTGGCCTTCTGCCTAATTTCCAGTTGTTGGAGGAGTGTGGGGATAGGTGAAGAAAATCCTTCACTCACTCTTCCTTCTCCTTTTCATGTTACCCTCAAACCGCAACAGTAAGCCAGGTGGCTACAAAGCAGAGGAGTTGACAGCAAATGGCATCACTTAATGAGGCGACCTTGATACAGATGCCAAATCTCTCCTTCTTTCCTTCTCGTCTCCCTCCTGCTAAGTTTCATTATTTACTTCTGCGTGTGTGAGTGCGCGTGCATGCACACGTGCATCTGCAGGTACCCACCAAAGCCAGAAGAAGGAATCAGGAATTGGACAGCCTGGAGCTGGAGTTCCAGGCTGTTGTGAGCTTCCAGTTGTGGTACTGGGAACAAACTCTGACCTTCTGCCCGAGCTGTGACTCCCGACTCATAAGCCATCCCTCCAGCCCTTGTCCCATCCCCATCATACATACACACAGGCTAACACTGCCGTCAAGGGCTACTGTCCCCTACCTCCAAATTCACATAGTAATCTTGTATAGAAGCAGGTACTGTTAGCAGATCAAGAAAATGTCTTGCAATCACCATCCACTAACGAAACCACCACCATAGGTCTATACTGCCCAACCCAGCTTTTCCGACTTAAAACTCAGGGTCATCATCTGCATTTTCGCAGCACATATTTCATATTTTATTTATGTGTAACAACCAAAAGAATGTTGACGTATCATCAGGCACTTTGCTAAACATAAAATTTTCATGAAGATTAGGAAAGTTTGAGATTTTCTTGGACTTTTGGCTCCTTAGGTTGTCATACTCCAGCATAGTAGATGGCGGGCAAAACCAGATATTCTGTTGCTGATTCAGCACAATGATAGATTTCATCCACTTTTTAGCACCCACTGTATTTCCAAGGGTGGAGATTTTGGCTGCATGGCTGCTCTTTTCTGTAGCTACTTCCTCTCTCAGGAATCCCAAGCCAAGGCAACAATCCAGAAAAAGGCTAAGAAAATTGTGCATTGAATATAGATTTTTTTTTTAAAGTTGATGTTGGTTCCAACTCATGTTATTTTTAGGAACTATTTCAGAGTGTAGACTGCTTAAGATATGCTTTTAGGGCTGGTGTGATGACTCTGGGGGTAAAAACACTTGCTGTACAAGCTTGACAACCCAAGTTCAGTCCCCAGGACCCACAGTAGAAGGAAAGAGCCAACTCACGTGTGTTCTTTGACCTCCATATGAGGTAATGCTCCTGCACTGGAGTGCATGCACACACCAATTAATACCAGTAATGATAAATTAATATAAAAATTTTCATGATCCACCCTTCCAATTCATAAAAAAATAATACTTAAAAAATCTTTGGCCACTTTGTATTTGGACTTTGTAATTAAGTATAGTATTGTATATGAATCACGTTTATTTCCATATTAACAGCTACGAATTATCGCAAAAAAAAGTAAAAAACTAAAAAAAAAAAAAAGTCGATCTTCTAAAGAGACTAAGCCCTGTGTGTACCATGGGTTCAGACTATTAGGACAGGGGGTCGACAGAAAATCTCCACGGATAATTCATACTTCCCCATAAAAACACATCAACCTAGCCCAACTTTCTGGCTCCTTGTTTTGTATATGGTTTTTACTTTTACCAAAGTAAGAGCAAACCAGGAAAGGGGGACCAGCTGTTTGTGTGGATGAGACTACATCCCAGCAGACACAGAGCACCTTGTCAGAGGGAAGGGAGCTGGGAAAGGTAGTCCACCTAGAACACAAAGGGAGACCGTGCAGACACACCAAGAGAAGACTGAGTTTGTGACAGTAATGCAAACCCTGAACCTCCACAGTGACCCCAGAGAACTAAAGAGATCAGTCGGCAGGGCACTGCAGAGGGGGATCAAGAGTGGAGTGCCTGAAAGGGCACATTTGGAGCTGGACAGTGTGGGATCAAGCCTAGGCTGTTTCTACGGCCTTGAATCCATGGAGTTCTGTTGTTTGACTTATCAAGTGGAAGGGAGGGTCAGGAAGTGCTGGCCAGTGTGGGTCTAACACACAGCATGCATGGGACCTACCAGGTTAGGCCGGGTTTGGGAGCAGCGTTTCTATGTAAATCTAGCAGCTTGGGGAGGGCTGATTGGTTATTTTCAACTGGATTGGCAGCTGATAGCTTCATTTTTCATTTTTAATTATTAATTTCATACATGGATATAGTGTATTTTGATCTCATCCACTCCCCACCTCGCTGCCAAACTCCAATACCCCTTTTCCACCACATCTCCCTCCCAATTTTATGACTGCCTGTTTTAACCCACTGAGTCCAATTAATACGGCCTCACTATGTGTAGGTGTGGGGCCTTCCACTGCACCATGGGCAACCCACCAGGGGTCACATCCCTGAAGAAAACTGACTCTCCCCTCACTCAGAGGCCATTAGCTGTCAGCAACTCCCCCTTGCTAGAATGTTGACTAGCTTGATTTACTTGTGCAGGTCTTGTGCAAGCAGCCACAGCTACTTCAGGTTCATATACAGGAGCGCCGTCATGTGTCTAGAAGACAGCTGTTGTAGAAACCTTCCCCAACCTCGGAGCTTTGTCAAGGAGAGTGAAAGGGTCTAGTAAGGATGCTGAGGACCTACCACTGACCTGCATCTCTCCATCCCCTAAAACCTTTCTTTTTCCTCTTTCTTTCTTTCTTTCTTTCTTTCTTTCTTTCTTTCTCTCTCTCTCTCTCTTTCTCTTTCTTCTTCTTCTTCTTCTTCTTCTTCTTCTTCTTCTTCTTCTTCTTCTTCTTCTTCTTCTTCTTCTTCTTCTTCTTCTTCTTCTTCTTCTTCTTCTTCTTCTTCTTCTCTCTCTCTCTCTCTCTCTCTCTCTCTCTCTCTCTCTCTCTCTCTCACACACACACACACACACACACACACACAAAGCTGAGTATTTAGTAAGGGATAGAGTAAAAAGAAATAATCTTGAGTTTCACTTCTGTCTTAGTGAGGGTTTCTATTGCTGTGACGAAATACCATGACCAAAAAGCAAGTTAGAGAGGAAAGGGTTTATTTGGCTTACACTTCCATGTTGCTGTTCATCACTGAAGGAAGTCAGGACAGGAACTCAAATGGCAGGATCCCAGAAGCAGGAGCTGATGCAGAGGCCATGGAGGGGGAGCAGCTTACTGGTTTGCTTACCCTGACTTGCTCAGTCTGTTTTCTTATAGAACCCAGGACCAGCATCCCAGTGATGGCACCTCCCACCATGGTCTGGGCTTTCCCTTATTGTTCACTAAATGAGAAAGTGTCTTACAGCTGGGTCTCAAGGAGGCATTTCCTCAGCTGAGGCTCCTTCCTCTGATGACTCTAGCTTGTGTCAAGTTGACACATACAACCAGCCAGGACAACTTCATACAGCTCAATGCCAATCACTTTATAAGTATTCATCTGTGGTGCATATCATGAATTCTAGAGCTCAGATATCAGGGACTATACATTCAAATGAAAAGTCTGTATGCGTAGAAAGTTCATGAACCATCCTAGGACAGTACTGTCTCTGTTAGTAAAGCAAACATTTATTATGGTAAAGTTTGATTGTGGGCCACACTGTCTACTTGACCTGAAATAGTTGTTACAGCTCCTAAATGTGCCTAGCTTGGGCCACTGATGGGTCTGACTCACAATTGAGAACCCCCTTCCAAAACAAATGTGTTATGTTGGCTCTGATGGGATCATCTGCAGATTCTATGAGCATTACTGAAGAGGTATGGTTAAAATGTAGGAACTTGCCTTTTTATGTCCCTCTCCTGAGTAAATAATAAGCAGGTGACTTGCTAGTTAAACTAGATCCTACCCAATTAAAACTTTATCTGTGGCTGGTAAAAGACCAATATGAATAAAGAAGTTCCACTAACATGCTCTGTTTTTCTGGTGGCAGTACATGGTAACAGGCTAGGTGGTGTACAGCTTGCTCAGTTGTTTCTCTTGCTGCAATTACCTCTGATGATACCATCACATGGAATCTTACATCACAGAAATTCCTTTGGGCACTTAGAGAACACCCAGACCATTCCACTGCTTCTCCCAGGAACAGAGAGAAAGACATATCCATAAAGGAGCTGGTATGGGTGTTAGGGCTTCTGAACATGAAGTGAAAGAGAGAAGGGGAACCCTGACAGCCTCACATAAGAGGATGTGTTCCTGGGAAGGTAGGAATCCATTCTGGCTTGGACAAACCTGTCTTCTTTTAAGCCTCCTGTGGTTTGAATGTGTGTCCTCCCTGCTCCCCCCCCCAAAAAAAAACAAGCATGTACTGGAAAGTTAATTCCCTCTGAACACTGTTGAGGGTGGGATGTAATGAGAGGAGGTTAGCTTATGAGGATAAGGTGAATGGATTAATGCTGTTATCTCAGGAATGGGTTCCTGATAAAATTGCTGCACTCCCAGCCACACATAGATGCACGCATGCGTGGAAGCACACATTTGCCTTTCTTCTTCCACCTTCCACCATGTAACAACCTAGCAAGATGGCGGCATCAGATGCCAGGCCCTGACCTCAAATAACCTAACCTCTGTAACTGTGAAAATGAATTTATTTTCTTCATAAGTCACCCAGTTTGCTGTGTTCTATTAGAGCAACACCCAGTAAACTAAATACTTTGCCTCTACCAACTCGTTTGTAGTCCAGACTTGGCATTCAATCTCTTAATCAACAAACTAATCTTTTGGATCAGGGTAATGGGATTGCATTATTGGAAATGTTTATCTTTCTCTTTAGGGAAACACATAGTGATTTGGTTGATGCTGCAATTAGTTTCTGACAAAGGTTTTCATCTGCTAAGAAGAGAAACATTGAGACTATTTTGTAGACTGTGTTTTGCAAAATAAAATATACAAACCTAAATGATGTAGCAAAGGAATTAAAAAAATATGAGAATAAAGGGATGTCAGATATTTTAATGAATTTTCTTTAAAAATGGAAATGTAATGGTATATTTTAGAATGGAAAATTTCCTGAATATAGACCCTAAGACCTAAAAGAGGAAATATTTGATATACCTACAATTTAAGAAATGGACTTATTTGATACGTAGTTTATATGGCTAATAAATAGTCAACTAGTAATATTGTTGTTTGCCCATTATGATCCTATTAAGTGAGGCCACTGCTGATACAAATAAGTACTAGATTTCAAGAAAAGAAAACCCAGTAATACCTAGGATTTTCACAAACATAAGAAATATTCGCATTGTTCCAAAACGACTATTATTTTTGCATCAGTATATTATATTTTGCTTTCAGTAGCTTTAGCAGAGTTAAATGATTTTTGAGGAAACTGAGTCTGTCTATGGGATTCTGTTATAAGATTATTCAAGTTAAATTTAGGCTCTATCTGTTATGCTCAAGGAAACGAGTGGACATTCCCAAAAGGCTGTTCATTTTTCAGTATGTAATCGATCTTAATGGAATGTGTGTGACAAAGAGGAAAAGACAGAGATGGAAAAAACGAGTTTAGAAGATCATATTTTAAAACTGCAATTTCTAAACAGAGGTGACAAAGTAAGATTTGGAAAGCCACATTTTCAACCTAAGACAAAAGAATTGACAGCAACCTTAAATCAAGGCGAAAGTGGGTCCTGCCTCTTTAAAAACTGGACTCTGCAAATTATTTTTGGTTTTCGGAGAAGGCCTCATTAGTGGTCACTTTATTGGCCATGCCTGTTTTAGCTGATTGTTGCAATTCGCTCATTAGCTTGGGGGAGGGGCCATTATTGTTCCAACTCCATTGTGGGTGGCGCAAGCAGAAGCCTGACATAACTCTGGTGCCATTGTTCCCTTGTTTATGTGTCTTCTGTATGACACTCAATAAAGCTCTGTATGCTAGCAATGAAGGAAAAGTCTGATCAAAGTCGGATCCTTTGAAGTTGACTATATTTTAGAGACTATAAGCAGACATTCAGCATCCTAGAAGAACTGATTTTGCATAAGGTCATATGCATCATTATCATGATTATATGAGCACTCTCTGGTCAAGGCCTACTGGTATCACTTGAGACAGAGATCTCTGGTCAATGAAGTAAGGAAAGAAGAAGGAAAAAGAAAAAAGTTACAGGGAATTCACTGCATTCTTTGCTACATGAGGCGTGAATAAACGAAGCCAGCTGTGGTTGTAGGAAGTGCCCATGTTTATCATCTTAGGAAATCTAAGTTAATACATTCAATATAGTAGATACAGTGATGAGAGCCCACTACACTTTGCCCCACAAGATCAATCATTTTTATTGGGAAAAAAGTATAAATGAATACAACAATAATGCCCATAGCATAATCTAACAGTTATACTCATTTTCATATTAATATAGTTAGAACATATCATTCTACTATTTCAATAGAAAAAGGATCTACAAGACCAAAGTACCTAAGGCCCATGAAAAGACAATGTAGTCCCTAGTCTCAGGTAGCTGATGTTTGTCTGAACTTTGATACTTCCCTCTTGTTAGGTGTGAAGACAAGCTAGACAGTCCATTCTCTATTCATCATTGTGTTCTAGGAGAACCATAACCAGTAGGTGTCACACAGTTTTAAAAGAAGAAAACACAGCCGTATGTTCTCAGGCTTGGTCTCATCTAAGCGAGGAGACAAAACCAGCTGTGAACAACAGGTGCTTTGCAGTTGTTCATTCATTTGGACATTTCTTTTACGAGTTAATTACTCATAACTCCCCCGTGAACAATCTGCACATCTGGGAAGATAAAAACTGCCCACTGAAAGTGAATTACTGGAGCGTAGGTGAGACACAATGGCTAATTCATTTGGATACCCATAAAAGGCTTAACCGAAATCCCCAAAGCACAGAGAAGCTCGAACTTCGAGTCTGAGGAATGAGTGAGCATCAGGCTGAATGCCACAACAAAGGAATGTGTGAGTGTGATTTAGCCTCCAGCTCCTGATGCTTTCCTGGGTCACCCACTCATTCACCAGCCACCTCTCTCGGAACCCTGCATTGACCCAGCACCATCGCCCTCCTCTGAACACAGTTCAACTGTTTAAGTGTCCGAAGATCTCTTTCTCAGTTTCAACTTACTTGTGACAAAAAGGAAGTGTTCTACCACTGAACAAAATAAAGCTATCTCTTTATTTGGTAAAACAATTTCTAAACTCAGTTCATGAGCTGTCACCTACAAAATCAAAGGGTAACAACAATGGAGTCTTGAGTCGTCTGGGAAATGGAGTCTCAAGGACAAGGCCCTTATTTTCATGTGCCATCTGTTCAATGGAAGGGAAAGATAATGTGATCTTCAACATTCTTTCCAGCTGGATGGGCCTAGGGTCAGACTCAAGGCTGACCCATTCTGACTTAGTATAAGACTCCATAGCAGGCTCAAAGTTGGTGCTGAAGTATTAGGCAGAGCAATGGTCTTCAAGAACAATCCATGGGGAGCTATAGAAAAGGGCTAAGCCTTTGTTTTGCTTATATTCATTTCATCCTTTGAATTTTTCTTTGTGAAGATTTAAAATCATGTATATATTATTATATACCCATATAATAAACATACTCAAAACATTTGACCAAAGGGGTAGAGTGGCCAAAATCCTGTCAGCCCCATGGTTATAAAGGGAGATGGAAGGGACAGAGAATAGTACATAATTAACTCGATTGACTAGATAGAATGCAGTAGACTTTGGACTTTTATTTCCACCCATTGCTCTATTTAGTCATAACAAAAAAGCTTGAAGTGGGTAGTTGATAGGAAGCTATTTGGTTTATCATTTTAATAAACTGGGGAGAGAGATGACTAGATAATAGGCTAAGGTAATTTCTTCAAATTATTCCTTTATTTTTAATAGCCTGGAGCAAGACTGACAGCCCCACAGCAGAGGCTGCGAGCTTGGCCTTCACCTTTGTCCTAAGTGACACACTCCAGAATTATGGGGGCAGTGTTTATGGCCTCTGTATTTACAGCTTGGCTGCTGCAGACAAGCAGAGCATTTGATTGGCCAAGTCTTTTTCCGACTGATGTTGCAGAACTTACACATTGGCGCCAGAGTACAGAAACATTAGTTATTTAATTCTTGCTAAGGTCCTTGTTTGATTCATGAACATGGTAGCAGCAGATTCCTTCACTGATGCTGTGTATATCTCAAAATTCAGCTGTCTAGGCTTTTTCTTTCTTTCTTTCTTTCTTTCTTTCTTTCTTTCTTTCTTTCTCTCTCTCTCTCTCTCTCTCTCTCTCTCTCTCTCTCTCTCTCCCTCCCTCCCTTCCTTCCTTCCTTTCTCTTTTTGTATGCACATAGTTTTTTGGAACTGTCTTGAAATGATCACGCTCACATCGAGACTCTGAATTATCACTCGGCTACCTGATTTCTTGAAAGAAATCCATACTTTTACTTTCCCAAGGCAGACATTTCTTCTTCAGGCCTCTGGCTGAGGAAGGCAGACAGAACAAGCCTGACAGACGTGTGGGAGAGCACAGTGCAGCAGCGGCAGGAAGCTTCCCTGTGCCTGCTGTTGTTACTGGGAACGTGACACCGCCACTGCGGAGTCCATAATCTAAATAGTGGCTGAAGCAAACCAGGAAAAGTAATGCCTGGTCTTAAGTCAATGATATGGGCCACCTGCAGCCCCTTCAAATTCTTGGTTTGTCTAGACAAGAGGAGTGGAAATGATGTTTAGGTTCACCACAGAAGGGACGGACAGGGAGCAGAGCCTTGAGAGAAAAACACCCATTAGGGATTTAAATACTATATTCAGCAAAGGCACCCACTTGCTCTGCCATTAACTCACTGTGAAATCCTGCACAGCCCACCGGTCCTGGGTCTTAGCTAACTCTGTTGCTTCCTTTCTTCCTTCTTCTTGTCTATGTGTCTGTGTGTATGTGTATAGGTTTGGGTATGAGTGTGGTGGCCAGAGGTCAACACTGTTTTCTCTATTGTGGTCTACCATAGTTTTTGTTTGTTTATATGAAAATTCAAGCTTAACTAAACCTTCCCCATTTACAATACGTCTTCGTAATTTTATATATGCCTGTGTATGTCTGTATCTCGATGGGTTCCCTTAGGGGACAGAAGAGAGTGTCATGTCCCTTGGAGCTGGAGTTACAGGGTGCTGTGAGCTGATGTCGGTGCTGCAAACCCAACTCTGGCAGACTAGCAAATGCTTTTAACTGCTAAGACATCTCTAGGCCACACTGGCAGACCAGCATCCCAGGGATCCTTTTGTCTCTACTCTCCAACACTGGAATTATGGGTACCTGTTTTTTGGGGGTGGGTACTTAACAGCTCAGATCTTCATACTTGTGTGACAAGCACTTTACCAACTAAGTCATCTCCCCAGCCCCTGGGTCTCAGTTTTGAAGTCTGCACTATAAGAAACTAATGGAGATGGCATTGTAGTGGGTAGCCATCCCAGCCTTGGCCTGGAAGTTCCAACCCCCATTGAGGCTTCGGTAATGGTCACGCCCACAAGGCGGGGCTGAGGGAGGAGGCTGAAGACCCAGGATCGAGAAGAGAGGCTTCTTTTGGTTCTGCGACCCTGGACGCTGGAGGTAGACCGATCAGAGTTCTCCAGAGAACACCACCGGACTGCGCCATACCTTTCCCAGACCCTGCAACCTATCCCTTCATTTGTAAGTTACCCCACAAAATAAACCTCCCTTTTAACTACGTGGAGTGGCCTTAATAATTTCACCAATATTACATCCAATGCTTTACAAGGTGATACAACCCATCACAGGAAAAGCCCCAAAGATATACATATATTTTCTATGCTTATCCTCTGCTTTTCAACCCCTGGGTATGTTAATAACTCATGTACTATTTAAGTCTCAGATAATTTTCCCTTCTAAGTGGAATGATTCAAATGGGTTGATTTACATAAAATCCTTCATAGTCATCTGGAAGTCTTTGTATCTTGCATAGCAAAAGAATTACCCAAACTCATCAACTATAATAGTAAGTGATATATTTTTTTGCAAAATATGTAATTCTTGCTTTTGTAATATATATATATATATATATATATATATATATATATATATATATATATATATATTTGCAAAAATATAATTTTGCATTTTAAGGTTAAATGCACAGATCTCTTTGAGAACAGAGTCTAGAATTTTAGGATTTTGTCATAAGGAAGGGGTTTCAGATACACTTAGTCTTGAACCCACTCTGCTCCAATATTTCACATGATTCGGAGCCATGCTGGGGGATCACAGAGACAGATCCCTAAGCCTCAGCAGCAACAGTGCTTGTCTGCTTTCTTCCTCAATTTACAGACAGCTTTGCTCTTTGCCGAAGTTTGACACACCAGATCAGAAGGCAGAGCCATTCTATGAGTGAGCCCATTTTTATTTTTTTATATTTTTTTATTTATTTTATTTTATTTTATTTATTTATTTTTTTTGGTTTTTTGAGTCAGGATTTCTCTGTGTAGCTTTGCACCTTTCTTGGAACTCACTCTGTAGACCAGGCTGGCCTCGAACTCACAAAGATCTGCCTGCCTCTGCCTCCCAAATCCTGGGATTAAAGGCGTGCGCCACCACTGCCTGGCTCATTTTTATAACATTTAACCATGACTTTTTGGCTTATATTTTCTGGACAGATAAACTCTGAAGTTAGGGATCTTTCTTACTCAGGAAATTGCCTCTTGTCTATTAGGCTTTTCATTGTCTAAAAAAGTATGTACTGTAAAATCATTTAATAAGGACGACAAAAGTATATCCTAGGCATAACACACTAGCACCATGACTTTCTTTGTCCCCTGTCTCTTTCCAGGTCTTCAAAGCATTGATTCCAGCAGCATAACTTTGCAAGACAACCACTGGGAATTTTAGCTCTGATCATGAATATCTTTGCCTTCATAGTACTAATCAGCACTGATCTTAGTTGCTGTATTGCACCCCATTAGTTAAACAATAATATTAATTATATTTGGCTTCTTCATTTTTAAAAACATGTATGTGTTACATTAAAACATTTCTTAGGTTTATATATTTTTTCCTCTTTTGAATTATTTCCTCAGACAAATTCTCTATGTATGGCTTTACATGGTTTTCCTTGCCCTCTACTATTAGTTTTTTAAACTTTTAAAATTTGTTATTTTATGTGCATGAGCGTTTTGCCTGAATACATTTGTGCACCACATGCATGCAGTGCCCACAGAGACCATAAGAGGGCATTGGATCCCCCAGAACTGGAGTTCAGATGGCTGTTACTGGTTGTGGAACCAGGTCCTTCAGAAGAGCAGCCAGAGCTTTTAACCACTAGGCTATCCCTTCAACTTCATGCCAGTTGTTTGTTTTTAAAAACTGACCGTTTACGAAGCATTTCCAGGGCGCAGTTGGCCATTTAAAATAGGTAATTTTAGGATAACACTGTCTCATTTCCATTTTCAGTTCCCTGACAGTGATGATAAACATTTTACAGAATGGTAACACAAATGGCATTAAGTAGAGCTGATGTTTAAATTGAAGGAGGTGTAATTTGGAACGAGGGTGTGCCCTGCATGCCACAGTCATCTAAAGGTGGGGGTCGATCTTTTGTGTGCTGAGAGAGTGTTTATTACCCTTGTATCCGATCTGTGCCCAAACTCTTCTATTGACCATAAGATAGATAGTGGACCTGATTCAAGTGTGGGTGGTCTGACTGTGGATCTGGTGTGGGAAGAGAAGAACAGATCTGTTCACTTGCCTAATTGAAAGCTGCTAACACATTTAGAGTCATTGAAGATTTTCAAAAATCACAGGACTCAGGACAAATGCCTTGCATTTATCACTGGCAGTGTCCATATAAATAGGTTTCTTCATTAATAGAAAAGTAATTCCTTAATGTTGGGTTTGTGGTATGAGACCACAACAGCAAAACAAAACAAATCAAATGGCATTTCTTCTTATGCTTAGATGCATTTGAAATTCTTCTTCCCAGACCAGGTCCTGTCTAAATGACAGTGTAGAAAAAAAACCAAAACAAACAAACAAAAAACCAAAATAAAAGCAGTGTTTATCCGTATTGTCACTAACGAACGCTGCTTCGGGAAGTCTGGAAGATGGTATCTGCAGACAGGTAACGGAGATTTCCTCAGCAACTTCAGTAGCAATTTGCATATTCAAACTGGACACATTAAGGAATGGATACTTGACTCGGTTTTTTTTTTTTTTTTTTTTTTCTTTAAGCAGTCTGGATTGTTTTGAAAGGATGCTGAGGGTAAGGCAGGACTTAGGATAGGTTTGAAGGTGGCTTTCAAGGTATTTTTGTTGGTTTCTTAGAAACTTCTTTCATTTTCAGCTAAAAAATTTCACTAATTACAGAAAGAGAGGGTGCCTGAGTTGTCCAACATTGACGTGTGTGTGTGTGTGTGTGTGTGTGTGTGTGTGTGTGTCTGTTTCACAAGATAATGCTTATTACTCCAGCAGTTTCTAAGAGCTTCCAAACATGTCTGCAGATGCTTGTCTACAAAATGCCAACAGAAAAGACTAGATACAGTCTGTATGTTCCATTCCTGTTTAAAGACCAGAGATGCTTTTACTGTCAACCTCGTGTAAGAGAGTAGTTTAAAAAAAAAAATCCTCTGCCATTCTGTCTCGCTTATTTCACTCTCCCAGACTCTGCCTCCTCTCGCTGACACGCTTCTATTCTGAAATCCTTCAGCATCAACTTCCTTATTTGGTCGCTGGAACTGCTCTTTGTCTTGTCCAAACATTCTGCTAAGCTTGCAGCCTGCCTTTACCCCCGCCCCTTGGCACTGCTCCCCCTCTTCTCTCTCTCTCTCTCTCTCTCTCTTCTCTCTCTCTCTCTCACACACACACACACACACACACACACACACACACACACACACACACACGGCTGGCTTCAACTGTTTGCTCTGACTCAGCCTTCTCTGAGGCTCGTTAGCCAATCAGACATCAGTTATGCCCATTTAAGGAGTACCTCTGTAAATGATAGGAAAGAGAGAGTTTGGGTGGATTATTATGCCGCAGTCATTTGAACTCACCACAAAGCATGGATTTCACACAACTGTTTTCTTCATACAATAAAGTACGGATTTAAAAAAAACAACAACCCCAAAGAAACCCTAAAATAAACCCGAACCCTCCATCCTTCTCCTCAACCCAGGCTGCTTAATTAATGGGTAATGCCAGCGTTCTGGCGCTTAGCTTTGGCTGACAGTGTAATTTGGTTTGGTTTTCAACTTTCTCCACGCCAAATGCTCCAACTAATACTTTAAGAAAATATGTAGCACACACAGGCCTAAGTGGCTCTGCCAACATGCAAAGTAAAGGTCTGTGTTCCTAAGGGAAGAGCACACACTTCTAATGAATGCTGTCCCCCTGGCTCTCCAGAGTTGAAAACAGCCAGGCATTCGGAGCGTGGAGGAATCCTCTCTGGCCTCTCAGCTTGGATGCACATGGAAAAAGCTCCCCTCTCCACATTCCCTATTTAAGAAAGAAGCTGCCACAGCACCATCCAATAAAACAGAGTAGTGTTTCCTTCCATATAAACAACCAAGAAATTCCTCCCAGTGAGCACACAGCCTTTGCTTCTTGGAACAAAGTGGACAGTGGTATTTATTATGTCAAATAAACACATCATCCACACTGCAGAGGGGAACCTGAAACAAGAGGCTGAGCAAGGCAGTTTTCGAGGAGTTTTAATCCTTTTGCAATTAGCCCTTTTCTAACTCGACTGAAAAATTAAGAAGGAGCAGATTTCCCAGAAGAAGGCACCCTTATGAGATTTGAATATGTTCCCGATGGCTTGGTCAGAAAACAAGAAAAAAAAATGGAGCTCACTTCCAGAGGCTAGTAATGTAAACACACAGGATATCCTAAAACTTGATATTATGTCTCATGTAGCCACCAATAATGATCTTAGTCTTTCTATGTCCATTGTATCAATTACTGAAGGCTTGGTATTTGCCAGGCATTGGGATAGATGCTGCCACCAACATTGAGAGCTGCCAGCTTGGTCATTACACAAAGCGGGTTGAACTCCACTGAACACACATTTCTCCCTGTCCTGACGCCATTCAGTCAGCCCTGCTTATTTGTGTTCACCATGGTGACACGTGTGGAAGTATGGAAGAAGTGTTGGGCTTACCAAATGTTGCCATGTTGCCCTTCTTTATTTAGGACACTCTCAGACTGGCGTGGATGAACTCTTGTTGGGAGAAGACTCGAGTCATCTTGGCTGTAGGCTGTGCATAAATATACTTTCTGTATATTTATGTGTTTGAGTCCAGCCTGGTCTACATAGTGAGTTCCAGGCCAGCTAGGGCTACACAGTGAGACCCTGTTTCATTTCAATACTGCACTGCACGACACTACACTACACACACACACACACACACACACACACACACACACACACTTTCAGTTATTTCTATTAGTTATAATCTTAGTGTCTTAGTGTGTTTTACAGTGTGGCTTATGGGTTTAATTTGTTTCAGTTTTTTAGCATATGAAACTTGTGAATTTTTTTAAAAAAAGATTTATTTATTATGTATACAGTGTTCTGTTTGCATATATGCCTGCAGGCCAGAAGAGGGCGCCAGATCTCATTACAGATGGTTGTGAGCCACCATGTGGTTGCTGGGAATTGAGCTCAGGACCTCTGGAAGAACAGCCAGTGCTCTTAACCTCTGAGCCATCTCTCCAGCCCTGAAACTTGTGAATTTTGACCCCCTCCCTGTGTGTGTGTGTGTGTGTGTGTGTGTGTGTGTGTGTGTGTGTGTGTAAGTACTACCTTAGTTGTTGACTTTCACCTTCCACCTGTCAGAGACAGGGTCTTTTTAGTATTCACCCGCTGCAGTTGGTGTGCGGACTCCAAAGAATTCTCCTGTCTCTGCCTCCTAGCTCAGTGTAGGAGTGCTGCGATGATAGATGTCCATCACCACATTTGGCTTTTACATGGGTTCTGTGGGTCTGAACTCAGGTCCTTGCTCATACACCACAGATACGTTACTACTGAGCCATCTCCCCAGCCTCAAGAAGTGGGGGTACTTGTGTGCACTGTGTTACCGCACTCTACCATAGGAAAACCAAACAATTCTGCTGAAAGAAAACAATGCTGCTCTAGCTGGATGTGGTGGGACATGCCTGTAATCCAGCTAAGACAGGAGGACCAAGAGTTCAAGGTGAGCCTGGGTTATACAACAAACTCAGGGCTAGCCTGGACTACATAATGAAACAGTCTCAGTAAAGAAGATATTGAAATTCTATGCCAGAAACATTGAACACAGTCACCAGAATATACTCAGGGTGTCACTCTTTGGGAATAACTAAGAATGTTGGCAAAGCCCAGTAGAACAGCCTGGAAACAAATACCATATTTATTTGTTGTTCCTTCATGTCATGATGTCCCTTCTGAATTCAGAGAGTATGTTGACCCTGCTTCTTCTATAGCTGTCTCTGGTCTTCCCCCATTCTCATTTTGCTCTGGGCTTAGAGTAACCCAGAAGGACACGATGGAGTTCACAGAGAGTTGGATCTCAGAGATGGAATGGAGGTGAGCAGTTCTCAGATCTAGTACCTGCATCACTCAGCCACCACAGCAGCTTTCTGAAGTCTCCGACTGCTCATCTCATTCCCTGCAGATTACTATTGCTTTACTCAGAATCAGGAGAAGAGTCTCACGTCTTCCCTTTACATTCCTTGGGTTCTTAGAAAAGTGTCTGACATGCCATAGCTAGAGAAGACAGTTTAAGAATCTACCATGCTGGTAATATCCATAATAATGCCATTGCACCATTCTCTCCTAGCTTCTATGGACTGAAGTTCTAGAATCACAGATATTTGGGGGAAAAAGAGGCACGGCTTGGATCTTCAAACATGAGGTCAGAAACATACCATAATTAATTAATGTTTTCACAAGGACTGCCTTCTACAAAAGAAAAAGAATCCAAACACTTAAAGAGTCCCAGAGAGACCATGTATTTCTATGCTTTTGTTCTAACTATCTACCGGGAAGTCTCTCACTGCTGGGTGTAGCATGTTTTTGGAGACCTCAACATCTGGACTGGTAAGGCTAGCTGGGGTGGGAACCTATATCAGAAGAGAAAGGGGAGAAGAGGGAGGGAGAGGAAGGGGAGAGGATGGGGGCTGGGAAACAGAACGACTTCTAAGTCTCATCCTAATTTCCAGGCCTGTTTAGAAAGTCTCCAATTTTCTCATTTATACTCCAGGTTTTGATGAGAGAAAAAAAGAGAGAGAGAGAGAAAATGGTTGCCATATGCTTCCTCAAATTTGTTTCAAATGTGAAAAATAAACATTCAGACACACACATACACATACACGCACACACACACTCCATTCTAAAGAATCAAGTCAATGAATATAATTGGAAGCTGATTCCTCAGATTTGACTCTGAATCTAAACACTCATCAAGGAATCCTAATTGAGAATCAAACAATCATAATGTCTTCACATTAAGTATTCTTCACTGTTATTAGGGAAGGCTGCGGAAATGTCCCTTGAGATGGGGGAATCTTTGTAGAGCAGCAAGCTGGGAAGAGTGAGGAACTGAAATCATTAACTGCAATGTGTTGGAAGTGTAGTCTCCCAACATCTGGCATGCTCCAGATTGCCATTCTATCTGAAATTCCTTCCAAGCTCTCCCATCCAGGGACGCTGGCTGCTCTCCTTGTCTACCCTTGCAGGCCAGCTGTTTCTGACAGAGTCTATGGTGAACTCTAAGATATGTCTACATCCGTGGTCCTGACCCACCGAAACGAATTACCTTTGTGCAATGGCAAACAGAAAGGAAAGGGTCTGAGCAAATCCTATGTATCTTGACAATGATCTGCATTGACCTGTTTCTAAGGAGGCCAAGTTTGGTCCTGGGGAATCCTTGCCTGACGAGGTAACAGCTTGATGATCACTTTCTTGGAGCCCAGGTCTAGTCTTTGCGTTGTCAATCTAATAGAACAAGAAGAGTTTCATAAAGCCATTTATTGACATGAACTTCACCAGTCCCAACACCCTCACACCTTGTTTATCCCTTTTAATGTAAATCTGTGAATGTCTGCGTCTGACATCTCGCTTTGCGCTGTGCCTTCGGCTTGTTGCTTATCATCTAGTAAGCCTCCTGAATCAGCTGTGGAACTGGCGTTTCTTATCATGAGTCACTAATTTTTTTCTTTCACTTCATCACCTTTGAAATTTTTTAATTTTGTTTTTGTTGGAGACATAGTCTGCTTATGTAGTCCTGGCCGGCCTGCAATTTGTGGTTTAGATGAGTCTGGCCTTAATCCTGGGGTCATCCCTCTGCCTTTGCCTCCTGAGTGTTGGACTTAGACACATGTACCATCACATCTGGCTTCATCACTAAACTTTTTTTCTTTTTTTGGACAGGATTTCTCTATGTAGCTCTGGATGTCTCAAACTCACAGCAATCCTCCTGCCTCTGTACCACCATGCCTGGTCAGCACTGAACGTTTATAAAGCATAGCTTATATAACTGCATCTCTAAGTATTTCTTTTGCATTCTTCTGCTGACTTCTCCCACCCTGGCTTCTTTACATTAGCTTCTTCATTGAAACTGACCTGAAAAGGTATTCAGAGGCTGCCAAGGAAGCAGTAGTTTTGTTTTGTTTTTCCTATCAGTGGTAAAGTGGGTGGGGCTGGTTGCATGAGTGGCAGACCATGGCTAGAATGCAGTTGAAGAGTTCCTGAGAGTGACTGGGAGCCAGGATTGTAGGAAGCTAAAGGCTGGGAAGATCATTAGGCCTGGACTCTGGCAGAGTTCTAGAGAGACACCAAGAATTGCCAGTTCTGGCTAGCCAGGAGCCACTGGGAGAGGCTGAGAGCTGAGCAGTAGCTTTAAGAGCTGAAGGCCTCTAGCATTTGAGGCTTCAGGCTGTAATTCTAAGAGGCAAGGGCTGCTGTTACTCAGTGTTTGTAGTTGAAACACCAAGGGAACAACTTGCATATTCCTGAGTTGTATCTAAATGGAGCAGGACCATCAGCTGATGAGTGTCAGCATGAAAACAAGAGACACAAGAGGAACTCCAGGGTGCTGTTAGGTGAGAACAGGGCTTTGAGCTCCTTCACAAAAGGGCTGTTGGGTGTAAAGACACTCTTTTGCACCACTCCATCCACCCATGGTGGGGGTGCGGGGTTATAAAAGAAGTTACCTTGATATTCAGAAGGGCAAGTAAAACTTCAGGAGAAACAACCACACATTTATTTTGTTTCAGAATGCCATCAGGTACCTCACTGACTTTTAAGTGTTAAGAGGATGTTTGTGATTACATAGTACCTTGACCACTAATGCCAAGCACTGCTTCAGGTACATGATTGCTACACAGCATGCACTTGTTGAAAGAAGCAATGTAACTGTGAATGTTGCTGTAAAAATGTATGTGTTTATATATGCTTGTTTCTTTTCCTATGTCATGATAAATGTACACTGAGAAAAGCAAACTAAAGGAGAAGGACTCATTTCAGTCCACTGTTTAAGGTACTATCCATCATTTCAGCATGATCAGGGAAGCAAGACCATGAAGTAGCTGGTCATACCACATTCACAATCAGGAAACAGAAAGAGATGAATGCAAACTAATGCTCAGCTTACTTTCTTCAATTTATGCCATCTAGGATTCTCCTGTCCAGCAAATACTTTCATCTACAATTAAGATTGGCCTTCCCACATCAATTAAGTTAACGGAGCTAATCCCTCAGAGGCTAATCTCCCAAGTGATTCAAGATCCCGTCAAGATGACAAATAGCCATCACAATTCAGTATATAAACAAACACAAACACATACCACACACACACACACACACACACACACACACACACACACACACACACTTTGTTAACTGAAATAGATGATATAGGTTCCAAGAAAATAAGAATGTCTTGCTTTAAAAAAATATTCTTAGAGCTGGTAGATGGCTCAGTGGGTAAGAACGTGTTCTGTGCAAGCATGACAACTTAAGTTTGAATCCCCAGCATCCATATAAAGTAGCCCTACCTGGGAACGCCTGTAACTACATCATTAGGAGTTATAAAGTGAATCCTATGAGCTCATTACCAGACAGCTTAACCTAATAACAAACTTCTGGTTCAGTAGGCGATCCTGTCTCAAGAGAATAAGGTGGAGAGCGAGGAAGACACCCAATGTGTCAGTGACATGCACCAGCATACTCCCATGCATGCAACACATGTGTACTGCACACACTGCACAGTGCAACCTCACACCTATGTACATACAATGTTCTTCTCATCTAATTGCTGCTTGACAACAATCATTCATGCTTAATGGCTAATCCTTACAGTTAGAAGAAGACCGCATACAATAATTTAATTACTTTTACTCATTGGCAAAGATTTGATGTTGAGGACCATAAATATAGTATTTACTGACTTACAACCATTGGAAACATTAATGCTTATTTAAGAACAGCTCAGGTATGCTCATAGGCCTCAGTAAAACAGCTGTTTATCTGGTGTTGCCCAGGGATGCCGCTGAAAGGGAACATTGGTTGTGCACCTGGCACCCACACTTATTGTCATCGTGAGAGAGAAACATATATTTCCAGAGCCATAGAATTTTACAGTGAGAAGGGACTCAATTTACAATGGTGGGAATGGCATAAAAAAGCCACCATGTGCTTTAAAAAGCCATCATGGACCCAGCCTTGACAATGTGAAGATTGTCTTGAACGATTTCTAACACACTGTCTTCTGGACTGTCAGGTCCCAAAGAAACCCAGGACAAATCCCCACTTGATACATGGACATCACCAGATGGCACACAATCAATAAAGCTTCCAGTGTGTGGCTTCTACCAACGTTGGCATAAACATATGGGGACATTTCCTAGGGGCTGATTGTAAAGGATAGCAATTTGAATATCATTAACACACATTCATTGTTCCTTCACTGAAAGTCCAGCCTGTTTACCACTGTAAAAGCTTTGTATTATACATGGAAAAGAAAAAGATGACAGCATATATCACCCAAGACAAGCCTGAACAGCATTCCCATGAATCCCTCATCTATGGGAAAAACAACTCCCAACAGGCCACCCTCAGTCTCCACAGGGTGTAAATTAGCTTCCGCTGACAGCAGGCTTGGGATACCTTTCTGCACCCAAGACCTCTCGCCATGCCAAAGTCAACAGGGTGCTCTTAAACAATACGAAGTCCTGAAGTTGCCCTTGAAGCCCTTTCTATCACGGCCCATGGGAGTGCCAACAAGGAAATCTCTTAAATTCCTGAGACAGTTTTCAATGGGCATAAAGAAATCCTTTGTTGCTCGGCTTGCATCCCTAAGTACTTTCATAGGTCAGGTAGATGTTTCTTTTAGGTCCTTGTTGCTATTAAGTAGGAATTGTTGGTTTGTGTAGGTGAAACACTGAACTCTCGCTGTGTGAGAATCTAGGCCAGAGATCACGCAGTGTTAAGTACACCATTCAATGAGAGAAGGGATTGCTGTTCTCATTACTGAAGAATATGTAGTTCAACGTTTTATGGGTGGTTGGGCATGTCTTGTAAATGGCAAATGCGCAGGGTAGAAATTGGCTGTGGCTCTAGCCTATGTTCGTGCGTCTTCTCTTTTTCCTCCTGGATCAGCTTGGCTCCCTGTGAGCACGTCGGTAAGCAAAGGCAGTGCCAACCTCCCGAAGCTCCTACCCTGCCGCCCTTGACCTCTGTCAGGTGAATCTTCACTGGCTCAAAAGGACCACTTCTGAGGCTGGGGCTGTTTTTGTAGAGTGGGGCACGAACAACTGGTTTACCTAAGACCTTAGGAAGCCTCTGCAGACACAACGGGGTGTGACCAAGAAGAACAGTGTCAACCCTTTTTATGACTGTCCTTGGACAGCCTGCTTTAGCTGGGGACATTGGGGGGCAGGCCTCTCTTTATCTCTTAAATAACTATTGTAAAACATTCATCTGTATGACTTTAAAAATATTTACAACTTACCCAAGAGTTATAAAGCAAACACTTCAGGTGGGAAGCATGGCCTGGAGTCCTGTGAGGGCCTGCCCCACAGGCCCTGGAGTAACCACAGTCCTGACCCAGGGAGATCTCATCTACTAGGTTTTCTGAGTCATAACTTTTCTGCTGTACGTCTCTGAGAAAAGTCTACTGCCTCCTCTCCTACTTCTTTTAAAAACTTTATATAAACAGGACCCTCCTGTATCTATCATCGTGTGTTCTTCTGTTTAAGAATTTGTTTGTAAGATCCGTGTTTTAGTTCACGTTTTCTATTTGATGGATATCATAGATGCGAGCAACTCTCTTACCATGTCTTTGCTCGGTCTACTGCTGACCCACCTCTGGCCTGTTTGCAGTTGAGCAGGGCTGCCCTTCCATATTCTGGATCTTTGTTTCTGGGTGCACATGTATAAGCGCATCTTTAAGCGGGATGCTTACAAGTTAGATCGCTAAGGTCACAGGGTTCACAGAACATCCGGCCTTATCAAATGATGTCAAAATGTTTTCCAGTGTGGTCTTTACCAATTTACACTCCCACAAGCAGAGTATGAAATATCCTGTTCTCCACTTCCTTGCCAGAACTTCATGTAGTCAGACTGTAGTTTTTGCCAATCAGGTGGGTGTGCAATGGTATCTCTGCTGCTTTCATTCATAGTTTCTTTATTACTAATGAGACTGAACATCTTTTCATGTTTATTGGCAATTTGAATTTCCTCTTTGGTGAGGTGGCTGCCCTCAGTCTTTTTCCCTTTTTTGTAACTTTTTCTTACTGGTGGGTGGGCGTTCTTTTCCTGGCTGCCATCTCTGTGTTCTGGACAGTGGTAACTTCATGCACAGCAGATATTTTCTGCTCACTTGTGGTTTTACTCTCCTTGCAGCGCCTCAAGATAATGAGAAGGTCTTTATTGGAGTGTATTTGCATTAGCACACTTTCATGTCTTCTTTACTGCCTGGAATAGGTTTTGTATATGGGACGAGGGAGGACTTTACTTTTTATTTATTTATTTATTTATTTATTTATTTTTGAGACAGGGTTTCTCTGTGTAGCTTTGCGCCTTTCCTTGATCTCACTCTGTAGACCAGGCTGGCCTCGAACTCACAGAGATCCGCCTGGCTCTTCCTCCCAAGTGCTGGGATTAAAGGTGTGCGCCACCACTGCCCGGCAGGACTTTACTTTTAAAACAGAAGCCCTACCCACTTGAATAGCACATTTCTAAAACTGGAACAATGCGATTATCATGTGATTGTCATGGCCCCTGTGCACGAATGACACACAGACTGGACAGAAAAATTAGCAATTACTTTTGTGAAAAGAGGGACTTAAAAAAAGTCAATGATTTATATTTTCCTCTTCATTGCAGATACAAAGCCTGCTTCTAATAAGAGGCAAATAGATTTTCATGGGTTTTGTTTAGAGACAACAAAATATTTATCTGTTAATTCCCTTAAGAGGTAAGAATATTTGTGTTTCATGAGCCTCATCTAGGGAATGCCCCCAGGGGTTTCCTGTACAAGAGCAGATACACACATGCACACATTGCTCAAATTATTATAAATTCATGGTCTGTTTTTGGAAAGCAACACAGGAAACAGTTATAGTGGCTACCTGTAGGGAATATATTATTTAAACATTCTGCTGCAAGGAAAATACTATAATGTTTAAGGTAAGTTACCCTTGTCTTTATTGGATAAAAAGAACAGACACCCAAAATGTATTGCACATGTTCTTCCTAGAACCCCTCCATCAAATGGCAGCTCTGATTTCAATTATTTTACATGCACCCCCCCCCCCCCCAATCACAAGATACTCATTGCTTAAGGATTATCATAGTCCATAAAACAGCAAACACATAAAAAACAAGGCACTCAGTCCTCCTGGAAGGACCAGGACTCTAACACTACTTCCAACTTTGTGATCTGGATAAAAGATCCAGTGGCCAGCACGGTGAGGAGGACTGCCAGTGAGTAGACATGCTTTTAGCATGACAGAGAAGCTGTGTAATAAAGGCTTTGGTCTCATCTTACTGTCTCTTGTTTTCCATGTTTGGCTGTTGTCTCTTGGAGGTCTGCTCTTTTCTGAAGGGAAATAGAGGAGTGGATCTGGGGGAGAGGAAACTGGTTGGGATACACTGTAGGAGAGAAGAATCTATTTTCAATGAGAGAGAGAGAGAGAGAGAGAGAGAGAGAGAGAGAGAGAGAGAGAGAGAGAGAGAGAGAGAAAATGAATCAGAGACAGAGACAGAGTTCCTGGTGATCCACACTTTTAATGCCAGCACTGAGGAGGCAGAGGCAGGAGGAACTCTGTAGGTTCATGACCAGCTTGATCTGTATATTGATCTAGATAGCAAATTCTGGCCCAACCAGGGCTACATAGTGAGACCCTGTCTCAAAAACACCAAACAGAAACTTTTCAGCTTAAGAGACTTCGGTATCTTTCCAGTGGACAATCTTGGAAGATACAAAGGACAAGGTGTTTTCTTCCTCCTGTTTCTCACTCTTTAACATGCAGATTGGTTTGTTTAAAGGTTAATGAATCTTAGACAACAACAAGTTACTTTAAGCAGTGTACTTATGGCAGAAAAGTCATATATGTGTGCATACATATATTTCAATAGTTAAAACTTGGCCTGAGTGGGTAAGACAGATAAGAGAACTTGCTGTGCAAGCATGAGAGCCTGAGGTCACATGCTTAGAGTTCATGTAAAAACCCAGTCTAACTACAAACGCCGCAACCCGGCTGTGCTCAGGAACCTGGTCCCTAGAGCTTGCCAGCCTACCAGCCCAGGCTAATGGTAAGCTTCCGGTTTAGTGAGAGATGCCTTCCCAAGGCAACAAGGCAGAGAGAGACAGAAGAGGAAGACTCTCCAGATCTGGCTTCCACATGTGTTCATATGCATACATGCCCACGCACAGTCCTGCATATAGGTAGGAAAGGCAGCAGCTCCCAATGTTTCTGCGTCAGTATCTGCCTGGAGACAAGTCCAGCGAAAGCAGGCAGAAAGCTGGGCAGGTGCCTCAGTTCTCCTCAAAAGAAGCGTTCACTTGTGACATTAAAATTGTGTAAAAATTAAAAAAAAATTATTTTATTTTGACAATTGACACCTGCAAATTTTGAAGCATTTGCAAACATTTCAATGGGAACTCCACCTTTCATCATTTATTCCTTTAGCTATAGTTTGAGTTCCTTTAAAAGCATTATTTTTGGAAGAGCAGCCTTCCCCTTTTTTCATGGTGGGATCATTAGACAAGCCAAAGGCTTGTGGTTGGGAAGGATGCAGGAGAAGTAATGCTATTAAGGCTGTATTTGTATAGTACGCATGCCGGAGTATGACAGCATTTCCGGATGTGATGGGTTCTAGTGCGGTAGTGGCCAGCTGGGCGAGTGCGACCCTTCCATAGAGATGAGGCAGCTTTGCACTCAGTACCCGTCACAGGAGTGGTCCTGCTCCTGCCTCGGTGACAGAACTCGCGAAAAGCAGCCTGATTGGGATCAGAGAAACTTCCGGTCCAACGCAATCCATTGCAAAATTTCCTGAGAGATTTGCTTCAAGTGTGAGTCATATATAACAACTATGCTGAGTAATTAGCAAGTAGGCAGCGGAGTAAGGGTGTTGAGATGGGGAAGAAAAAGGGGTCATTGCAAAAATCAGTGCGACGGTGAGAACAAAACAAAACTCCGATTGCAGCTATGTTAGAGTTTGAACGGCTCTTTGACTTTGCTCACGTTAATTTTTTTTTTCTCTAAAGTAAGCTGAGGAGGGGCTTGACTTTATCATGCAAACTGGCGACTCTGGCCGGAGTACTGTCACTTATTTAAAGCCAACTTTACGGGGCTGAGAAAGGAAATTTGGAACACAAATCTGGTGTTCGCAGATACCATGCCCACAAGGTGCTCTCACTTCCTTAATGAGAAAATGCCGGAGATTCCATTGGTCAGGAAGCCGGCCCAAAGTGACTGCAGCAGGAGCTGATAATCTCCCTTACTAGGTAGGAATCAAACAACTTCCTGGGGGAGGGATGATGACCACGGGGGGTGAGTAGCTTTGTTTACACTCCTGGACGTCCAAACACACAGCCCTCCGATGAGTCAGAGGTTCTGCTCACAGCGTTGGGTGAAGATCGGAAAACAGCAAAAATAGCAAAAATGGAAGACGGGAGGTTTCAAGGCAAGCGTATGGTCATTCAAAGATACCTGGAAGCTATTTGATCTTTCCCCTTTGCTTCTCTCTCTTTTCCCTCTCCCTCTCTCCCCCCCCCCTGTGTGTGTGTGTGTGTGTGTGTGTGTGTGTGTGTGTGTGTGTGTGTGTGTGTGTGTTTTCCAAGATAAGAATTCTTTTTTAAAAAGAAAGATGTATTTATTTATTATGTATACAGTGTCCTGCCTGAATGTATGCCTACACTCCAGAAGAGGGCGCCAGATCTCATTACAGGTGGTTGTGAGCCACCATGTGGTTGCTGGGAATTGAACTCAGGACCTCTGGAAGAACAGCTGGTGCTCTTAACCTATGAGGCATCTCTCCAGCCCCCAAGATAAGAATTCTTATGGAAGGCAAAATCAGGTCTGAATTTTACAAGCAAATTGACACGACCAGATTTGGGTGTTGGGTGTGTGTGTGTGTGTGTGTGTGTGTGTGTGTGTGTGTGTGTGTTTTAAAGAGAAAAAGAGACAGTTATCTTGCCCAGTTTCTCAGGAAATCAAACAAGTTGGATTTTTCCCATGAAGCACTGGCCACTGCTTTTGTGGTGTGGGCTGACAGTCATCATTTGGTACAAGTTAATGGCAGCTGCTGGAAGCATAGGAACAACAAACAACGTGTCCTTTGCTCCTGTAGCTGACCCTCACGAGACCTGATGTTGTGAGCAAGGGAAAGCCAAGTGTGTTTTCTATCACATGTTTACTATTCCTATGAAAAGGTGATTGGGTAAAATACTTGTTCAAACTGCACTTTGAGAGGATTTCTATGCTTTCCTTCTTTGCATATGACTATATTGGGGCTTTTCTTCAAATACCTAATTGTATTGGCATTAAAAACATGAGCTCATAAACAAAAAGATAAATAAATAAATAAAATTTATGAGAAAAAGGCTGCTGGGATATTTTTCTGCTAGTAGATTTCACTACATAAAGTAGTCCCCTTATTTATTACTCAATTCCTATTTATTCATTTATACTTTATTTTATTTTTTTGTTTTTTTTTTGAGACAGTTTCTCTGTGTAGCTTTGGAGCCTATTCTGAAACTCACAGAGATCTGCCTGGCTCTGCCTCCCGAGGGCTGGGATCAAAGGTGTGCGCCACCACCGCCTGGCCATTTACATTTTATTTGTGACAAGGTCTGACTATGCAGCCTGGGCTGGCCTCGAACTTGTGATCTTCCTGTTTCAGCCTTCCAAGCGATGGATTGGTGGTATAGAACACCAAACCTGGCTCTTCATGAATGTTAGACTGATGCTACAGCTCAGTTCCTGGGCTAAGCAGAGAGCTGGGTGCCCTCCAGCCTCATGTGCCTCAACATCTGTGGACAGTGTACGTGGTGCTTGCTAACACAGATGAGGGAGTGAGATATCACAGGACAAGTAAAACAGCCAGACCAATGCCAGACATTGGTCAGCACTCATGGCTGCTTTTGTGTTGGGCTTTGCGAGGATCTCAGTGGAAATGTCAAACTGTTCTATGCCCCTCACCTTTTGGGGGCTACTACACATAGCAACTCATACACTAGCCACAGATCAGCTGTGCTCACTGCAGAGTCTGGGGAGCGGGGGGGAGGCAGGGGGAACACAGTGTTCCCTTAGTGTTTATAATCATAGGAACTTGTTCCAGCAAAACCACGCTGACTTTCACGTCTGATTATGGCAAGGGCAACTGCAAACTTCAGATGCTGTGGACAAATTTTACAAGATGTATTATTTTTTTAAAAGATTTATTTATCTATTATGTATACAGTGTTCTGTCTACATGCCAGAAGAGGGCACCGGATCTCATTACAGATGGTGGTGAGCCACCAGGTGGTTGCTGGGAATTGAACTCAGGACCTCTGGAAGAGCAGTCAGTGCTCTTAACCTCTGAGCCATCTCTCCAGCCCCCATAAGATGTATTTTTTAAATTCTGAGTGTGTGTGTGTGTGTGTGTGTGTGTGTGTGTGTGCACGTGCACACGTGTGTTCGTGCAAGCCCATATACATACACATGAGTATGTGCACTTGTGTGTGCAGGTATCTGGACTGGCCAGAAGAGGGCATTAGATCCCTTGATCTGGAGTCACAGGCAGTTTGAACTGCCTAACGTGAGTGCTAGAAACCAAACCCAGGTCTTCTGGAAGAGCAGCAAGTATTCTTTGCCCAATACGAAGTCCTCTGTAATCCCTCTATACAATTGTTTCAGCCCTCAGATTTTTTTTTAAACTAAGAAATATATTTTAAAATCACAACAAATGTACACTTATGTCTTTTAAATAAAAGTTTTATAAAGAGATAACTAGAATGATAAATATGTTCGTGATTTTTCTATTCCTTTTGAAGGTTTCACATTTTAGAAAACATCATTTGAAGGCCAGGTGTAGTGGTACACACCTGTACTCCTAGCATTTGGTAGGCTAAAGCAAGAGGATTACAAGTTCAAAGCCAGCCTGGCCTATGTAGTAGTAAGTTCAAGGCCAACCTGGGCTACATAGTGCATTCAAGGCCACCCTTGACTATGAAGCAAGACATAGTCACAAAACAAAACACAAAACTCTCTTTTGAGAGCTTTTAAAGTGATTTTCAACAATGGGTTATAAAAACCATTGTAATATACTAGATTTCAAGCAACGACAATACTATATATAGTTGGGTACTGTGAGAGTTGGTACAGGCTAAACATCTGTGTCCCTTTAAAAATCCATGCATTGAAATCACCAGTCCCAGTGCAGTAGTTTTAGGAGATGCTGCCTTCATTCTATTGTTATGGGCTTGGGTAGAGAGGTCATGAGGTTCCTGTGAGGACCAGAGTAAGGGGATGGACTTCTGTGAGCAGGAAACCGGCCCTTGCCAGTCACTGAAGCGACCTTAATCTTAAAACTCTCTGTAACTGCGAGGAATACATTTCTATTATGTCTAAAGCCGGTTGGTCAGTGGCAGTTTGTTCCAGCGCCTTGAGCAGTTTATACAAAACAGTGCTAGGACAACTGACTACTAAGAAGGACAGCTCCTATTTACTGGGCCTGGACTATTCACAGGGCCTTCACGGTTCTTATAGAAGGTTAGGCTACAGTTCCTTCGGCCTCAGTTGGCTGGATTTCCCGTGGGGCTGGAATGATACAACAGGCCCCAAATACCCCACACCAGGAAGGAAAGTACTAAATCACCAAACAGGGAGTAAAAGACGGGCTTGTCGGCTGTCCAGACAGAAAACAGGTTTTACTACTCTGGCCTCAGGCTAATGAAGGAGTGGAGCTGAGGCAGCCTGAGGGCTGTGTGGTTGGATTATCTGCCCTTGAGGACAGGCGGTTCACATGGCCTTCACCCTCACTTAAGTGAGAGGGGCCCCAAAGGACCCTTGTGGGGGGGTCTGAGTCTCTGGAACTTAAGGATACCTGGGAGGGGGTGACCCCTGCAGCCAAGTGGCTCTGGGAGGGAGCCTGCCAGCATCAGTGTAAGGAATTCCATCAGTCTGGCTGGTGAGGAACCCTCACAGAGAATGCAATCTGAGGACTAGGGAAGACAGGCCAGAACAGTGGCTTGCAGCTAGAAGGAGGGGCTGGGGTGGGGTGGGGTGGGTTAGAGGGCCAAGAAGAGGCCACTTCTGTGCCCTTCCACTCCACCAATGTCCCAGCCAGGCCCTAGGATACAGGATAGGTAGGGTGGGAAAGGCTATACCGAGTTTAGATTACTGTACCGGGCAGACTTTTAATTACTATAATGATCAGTTTCTGATGGGAAAACCTCTCTCTTTGTACTTCTGCAAAGTGATGAGATTGGCTGGAATTCCACCCAGCACAGGGAAAGAAGAGACCGCAAGGCAGGGGTTTGCTGAGGAGGGAGGAAACATGGTGTTCATATGGACTGTGGATTCTCTGGGTTCTACATAGTCAACGTTTACTGAATACATTACACATCTAATCCTTCCAATAACTCCATGATGTAATTGCTTTGCTATTTGCTTTTTACGGACAGGGAGACCGATGCTCAGAGGAGAGTTAAGTCATCTATAGGCAAAGTTTCACAGACAGTGGCTGGCGGAGCCAAAGTTGAAGCCCAGGCAGTCTCCTGGGGTGTGTAAGCAACACAGTGTCAAAGTTAAAAATTCAACCAGGAGTCAAAGTCCTGGCTTCCATTTTATATATCTGTTTTAATTCAGGACATACACACATATAGGATATGTAGGTATATTTGCTTGTAAATTAGAAATTTATGTCATTTAAAGATACACCCTCGATATAAGGGTTAGGCTGGGAAGATTGAACATACTTTAGAGTGTACACCGACAGATTCTTGAGGTAGAATTCTGTGACTGTGTACTCTACTTTAGAATTTGTCAGGGCTTGAGGGATAGTTTAGCAGTTAAGAACACTGGCTGCTTTCTCAGAGGGCCTGGGTTCAATTCCCAGCACTGGCATAGTAGCTCACAACTGTCTGCAACTCTGGTTCCAGGTGATCTGACACCCTCACACAGATACACATGCAAGGAAAACACCAATGCATGTAAAATAAAAATAAATGAGTTATTTAGAATTTGTCAGCACAGTCTCAGGAAACTAGGGAATCCCTGTCTTTTGTCTGGACCCCTTTTGGCAGAACTAGTGACCAAACCCTAGGCTTTTCCCATGCTAGACAAGCGCTCTACCACTGAGCCACATCCTCAA
Organism: Onychomys torridus; assembly: GCF_903995425.1. Lineage (NCBI taxonomy): Eukaryota > Metazoa > Chordata > Mammalia > Rodentia > Cricetidae > Onychomys > Onychomys torridus. The sequence continues at coordinate 53,707,004 of NC_050459.1, forward strand.
CTGTCTGGGATAGTTTTCCGGGAAGACTGAAGGAATGGCAGGTTTAAATTGAAATAGGAAGGACAGGGCTTGGAGACCTTAAGGATACCAAACTTTGGCACATGTGAAGAGAGCTAGAAACAAAAGATAAACTCAGACATAGTGGAGACTGTTGAATAAGGGCTTTAAAAATTTTTTTTTAATTTTTATTTTTTTTTAACTTGGCAGTATTTTTCTGTTAGTTCTTTTTTTTTTTAAAAAAAATTGTGTGTGTGCTCTAAGGACCATTTGAGGGGTCACGTGGAAAACTGCTACTGAAGAGGCTTTCCTACACACACACACACACACACACACACACACACACACACACACGAAAGAAATCAAAATGGAGTCACAAAGTAATGGCAGGGGGGACAATACCTCAACTAGACATCTCTCACCCCCAAGTGACAGATGTCTAGTACCATTCCAATACCAGGAATGGATTGCATCTAGCTGGGTCAGCCAAAGGGGTCCCATAGACACCTCGGAACATCTCTGGCTACTGTCAGGGCTATTGGTTACTCTCCACAAACTGATGGTAAGGCTCGATTGCTAAAGACAATGCTTACCTATCTCACTGAAGATGGAGAAGTCGGACTGGCACCTAAGTAGAGCCTTCACCCCTACTGACAAGTGCTCATGGTACCCGAAGCTACTCTGCAAACTCCCAGAGGAGAAAGGTAAACACCAGTCTAGCTACAAATCCTGTGATCTACAGCGGTGACCTCTCTCCATGACATGCTGGTACAATAGCAGTACAAACTTGTAGGAGTAACCAACCACTCTCCAGTTGGATTTAAGGTCCACTTTGTGAGATGGAACCCATGCCTGGCATTGCTCAGGTAGCCGAGAACCTGGGACAAGATAGGCCAGGGGCTTAGGAGAAAACCAAATACTGTTGTTCTGTTAAAGGAACATAGAATAAGTTGACTCTTAGCATTCTGCCACACCTGTAGATCAGTGCCCAACTCGGTCATCATCAGGGAAGCTGCCTCCTGCAGTAGTTGAGAACAGATACAGAGACCCATGATGGGACAACATGAGAAAGTGAGAAAGTTTGGAACTCTCAGTCCTAAGTATGATGTCTTCATCAAACCCTTCCCCTCAGGGTTCAGGAAGCTCTGTGGAAGAGGAGGCAAAATAGATTGTAAGAGCCAGAGGGAGTAGAAGACTTCAAGGAAACAGTGTCCTCTAGACACAACAGCCTGATGCCCTATGAATTCATAGAGACTGTGGTAGCAGGCACAAGGCCCACAGGGATTCAAGCCAGACAAGTCCCAGTGCTGAGAGGGGATGGGAGGGGGTAGTTGACATGAGCTCTCACTTATAACCAAGAAGCTATCTGCAAGTGACACCTATCTGCAAAGGAAAAATTACCTTTCTCTAGTGGAGTCTCACTGGGTATGCTAATCACACTTAAGGGTAGGCCCCATGCCTGCCCAGCACTAGATAGCCAACACAGAACGAACTCAAGGGTATTTTTGTGGACTTTTTTTGGTCTCATATTGCTTTGGGAGCATTTTTTGTATATTATGGTTTCTGACTGTGTTTTTACATTTGTGAGTGTGCATGTCTCTCTCTCTGTGAGTTTCTTGTGTTTTGGGCTTTAGTTGTTTGGTTTGTTTCTTTTGTTTGCTTGTTTTCTAAAGAGAGAGAGAAAGAGAGGGTGTAGGGAGGGCCCAGGATCTGGAGAGTGGGAAAAGCACAATCAGAATATACTGGAGGAAAAAACACGTTTTCAACTAAAAGAAATTGTGTGTGTGTTGGGGAAGCATTCAGGTACCACAGCACTTGTGTGAAGGTGAGGTGACAGCTTTGTGGAGCTGGTTACCTCCTTCTACACTTTTGTGAGTGAGTTCTAGGGAATTCATATTGTCAGGTTTCTGCACATACAGAGCTGTCTTGCCCGCTCCTCTGTCCCTTCTTAGTTATCCTCAGTTCATGAGGGAACAGGTCAAAGGTTATAACGTGTTATAAGGTGTTTAGAGGAAATTGAAAAGGGTCTAGCCTCTACTCTGCATCCAGTATGAGGCATGGTAAAGAAGTAAGGAGCAGGCACATCTCCTCTGGTACCTGAAGGCCGTGGGATGTACACTCGGGCTCTTGATCAGGCTGAGATGCCAATCTCTGCTGGAATACAGAACCTTCTGCATTCTGAGATACACTTGGAATTGTGTCTGGGTGCCTGAGCCGGTTCTTCCTGGGGGAAGGGGCTGCAGCTGCTGCAGGCCTGAGCACACAGTTCATCCTTTGGGGGAAAGGGCCTGCTATGTCTGGGTGCTGAAGCCATCCTCCAGGGGGAGTGGCTGCAGCCTCCATAGAATGTGCTTGAAGAGTTCCCTGATTCTCCCAGGTAAGAGTGGCTATCCTACACATTTATGAGTATCAATCCTCATCTGCCACAGAACTGATCTCGGGAAGGCAAAGGCACTATTTAAGGATATTTCTATGATAAACCATTGCTTGAAAAGAAAAAAAAAATGTACCCATCTCTCACGTACCCATTCTCCAGAAGGCATTTTTGTTAACAGTTTGTTTTCTAGGAGCTCAGACATTCTTAAGAACCGTCTCATTTGGAAAATCAATACTCAGCTTAAAACCTACAAAGATCCCAGGAAGAAACTGGCCTTTAATTCCTGATCCTCCTGCCTCAGGCTACTTAGGAATCAGCTAAGATTCCAGGCCTATGTCACCACACCTGGCTTAAATGACATTATTTTAAAGAGAGGTTTTAGGTGAATATGGAGTGGAATGTTGTAAGGAGTCAGTGAAACACTGAGTGAATGAATGTTGTTTGATCTGGGCACAGCCATATCAAGGACCCCCCCCCCCCCCCCCCCCCCCGTGCCTTAGATCCATGAGAGTGACACTTCCCTGGGTGAGGCTCAGAGGGATGACATAGCATTCCTCTGGCCCATGTTCAGATGTTGATAATATATATGCAGAAAATGCCCACTATCAAGTCTTCCCCTACCATGTTTATGGACTGAAGGCTGTTCCTATACAGAGACGACTCCTACTGAGGCTACCTGTAGCTGCCCCTTGTTCAGTGATGTTATAATAATATCCCTGCCTCCTTGTTCTTCTCTAGGTGATAACCTCACCGTCTTGCTCAACTCTATATAATAAACATGCTGAGCATCCAGTATGCTCTTCACCACACAGCCTGGGTCACTGACCATCATGTCCTCCCTAGTTCCATAGTTTACATTGCGAAGGCTCATTGGAAATTCTATAGGTTTGGCAATGAGTAATGACATCCATCCATCTTGTACTCCCATCCCCACCTCATTTGCTGCTGAGTGTTAATGTAGTTGGAATACACAGTATGGAGCCTCTACAGATTGGCTTGTCTCATCTAGTAATACACACTTATTTTTCCTCTATATTCTTCCACAGCTTTCCTTTGTTCATTTCTTTTTAATACTTCACTCTTGGGGTGTACTACAGTTTGTTTAAATATTCATCTACCACAGGGCATCTTTAAAATTATCAGTCATACTGCTATAGATATCCGCAGGCAGGCTTTGGGTGGACACATGTATTTAAATTCATGGGGTATATCCTAAGGACTGCAACATTGCGGTCACATGATAAGAGTGTTTAGGTTTGTAAGAAACTGCCAAATGCAGTGTTTGGAGGGTTCCCTTTGCTCTACATCCTCACCAGTGTTTGTTACTGTTAGTGTTTGGCATTTTGGTTGTTTCATTAGGTGTGTAGTGGTAGCTCATTGTTTTCTTTTGTAACTCCCTGATGACTTACAATGGTGGGCATATATCCTTATCACTTGCGTGTCTTATTTGGTATTGTAAGTATGTCTTTTGTGCTTTCTGAATTTCTGATATTTTGACATTTGGGGCTTGGCTGACTCTGGAGAGCCTCCCCTTTGCAGGGGTGGTTCATCCCGGAGATGGAAAATAGCTTGCCTTAGAACATGGTTTTCATCTGCAGACTAACCACTTCAGAGCCCACATACCCATCACTTCTGCTATTAGGCTGCCACATTCAGGGCCACTTCCCTATTCTAATTACCCCAGGGTCAGCCCTAATGCTGACTACATCCTGAAGGGGCTTGACTAGCCAATCCTAAGTCTACATGTTTGCCCTACCCCCTTCATGTCCATGATCCTTCTCTCTTATTCCTTCAACTTTCTGACCAACCTGGTATTTCTTATATGGCATCTGGTGTGTGGTGTGGCTCCACACCTCCAGGCACCTGTGTATGACAAACCATCTTCTCAATGGCAGTCATCTTCCATTTTTTTTGGTCTCCCTACACTCAAATAACAAAGCCTACATTTCAGGACAGTGTACAGGGCATCCTTTTGTAATATTTTCTTCAACTGAACGTTTTTATTGTGTTTTATGGATATGTTTTTATTTTCATATTAAAAAATGACCATTCTACTTAAAAAGTAATTTTTAAGGATTGCTATACACATGGTAATCCCAGTACTGGGAGCCAAGAAGATTGCAAGCTTGAGGCAAGCCTGGGAAATACAAGGAAACACAGTCTCAACATCCAGCCAGACAACCCACCCATCAATCTCCCAAACGCCACAAAAATCGAAAACCCACCGCAAAGTCATACTACCAAGCTCAGAGAACAGATAGACTCTTATGTCATGTCTTCCTAGACATTTTTCAGAGAAAGAGCCAGTTCAATATAATTGCAAGGGTCTTTGAAAAATTCCTGGGATTCCAGTTTTTAGGTTTCCGCTCAAGTGAAAATTAGAGCTCAGTCATTTGCACCTTGTATTGACGTGAGCAATCTTTGTTGTCAAAAGTCACTGAGGTTCTTGGCGTATGGGATGGCCACAAACCCTGTGGAGGTTGATCATCTGAGAGGAATGTCAGGTTAGTTACAGTTTAACAGCTTAACACGGCTGACCATGTCTGCAGTCAAGCTAAAAGGGCCCTTTTTGTTGTTGTTGCAATCCTCAAGCATCATTTACAACCATTTAAAATTAATATTTAACCAAACTTATATAAATACATGTGAATGTGTGAATGGATTGACTTGGCCCTTTGATGCCTGCTCTCTACAGGAGCAGGTGCTAACATGCACCAGAATTCCCCAGATCTTATTTCCTAGAGAGCATAGAGCAGGGGGAACAGAAGGAAGTAAACTTCTAACAAATGTCCAGATTCTTAATAAATCACAAAAGCGTGAAAACGCTTCCTTATACATTGTGTTCTCAGCAGCTAAGTGCAGAACAGCAATATCTTGGAGAACTCTGAATTCTTTGTGATGGAGCAGAGAGGCTAAGTCTGTGTGGTCCAGTGTGGCAGCCTTTTAGCCATATATGACACTTGAAATGTGGCTAGAGCAACTGAAGAACTGAGGGGAGAGAGAGAGAGAGAGAGAGAGAGAGAGAGAGAGAGAGAGAGAGAGAGAGAATGATGGTAGTATGAATATGGATTTGATGTGTATGGAGGCCAGAGATGGATACTAAGATATTGTTTTCAGTCCATCTTAGTTTTTTGAGACAGGGTCCCTCCCTGAGCCAGGAGATTGCAATTTCATCTAGACTGGCTGGTTAGCAAGCCTCTGGGATCTACCTGTCTCTGCCAGCTACCACTGGGGTTACAGGCCACATAGCGCCATCCCAGGCTCTTCCATGGGTGCTGGGTATCCATGCTTTACCAACTGAGCTATCTCCCCGCCTCTGAATTTTTAACCTAATTTAAATTCAAATAGTCACCTATAAAATACAGACTGAGAGAACTGTCTACCAATTTAGTACTATTTCTCATCCTGAAAAAATATGACATTTTATAAAAGAACTTCAATTATATTTCCAGTGAAGTTGTTCTTACTATAAACCAAGATTGTAAAGGGTATCTATTGACCTTTTGTACCCAACAGGGAACACACAAGAAATGATTGAAAATAGAAAAGTTGAACCATGAGAAATATCTTAGCACTTTAATTCTAGGATTCCTTCCATACACATGATTTATTATAGGTTATTAATAAAGGACAGATAAGTTTATGAATGAAGTGATAGATAACTTGTTTAACCCTCTGACTGAAAACAAAGGGAGAAAGAAAAAGGGCTGGAGAGATGGCTGAGCAGTTGAGAGCAGTGGCTGCTCCTCTGACAGACCCGGGTTCAATTCCCAGCACCCACATGGCACCTCACATCTGTCTGTAACTCAAGCTCAAGGGGATCTGATGCCCTCACACAGACAGACACGTCAGCAGATCACCAATGTACATTAAAAAAAAAGAAGTAAAAAGAAAAATCAGTAAGGTGAAAACATTCCTTTGAAATTTAGAGGAGGGAGGGAGAGAAGGGGAAGAGAGGGAGAGGGAGAGTGGGGAGAGAGAGAGAGAGAGAGAGAGAGAGAGAGAGAGAGAGAGAGAGAGAGAGAAAGCACGCTTGAGAGCTTGAGAGCTTTTTCTGGATTGTTGAGATGATAGCTGTATACCACACTCTACCCATTTTCTTTCAGATGGGTCCAAATACCTGCATAAAGCTACTGCCTAAGGAGAATGGGGCTATAATTGTGTTACTTCTCCATCCAGTCTTTTTTCTTCTTTGCTGAATCCACATCTGCCTGAGTGTGATATTATGACTTATCCTAAAATTAAACCTGGGTTGTACTTCAGAGTGTACTGGCTATTTAAATGTTGCAATATTGGTGAATATATTACTCTACAGGTGTGTTTCTTCTCCGTTAGTCTAACAGTTTCTGCTGGGCCATGGCATTCCATTTCCTAAAACATCCGTGTTGGTTCCAGGAGCTTCCCTCCCCCTCCATTCATGTTTCTACGTGGCTTTCTGGTGCTTCTTGAACAGCTTCTCTCAAAATCAGTCATGCAATGCTCTGTAAATTCTTAGAAGGATAACTTCAGAACCGGGGCTGCCATCTTTTTTTTTTGAGATGACTAGACTTTAGATTGGAAACTGAAGTTATTAACTGAGTCTCTAGATCTAAATTAACAGCTACCAGACCTTCTAATCCAGGGGTAGACTCTGTGAACAAGGAGGGAAGTGATTTCAGCCCTGAAGCATACAGAGACACTTGGAGAATTTTGAAAGACTTACAACTTCCCAGAATGTAGGGAACCTCTAGCCAAAGAGTAAATGTTCAAATTTTTCACCATGCTCAGAGTTACTTATTTTGGTTTAATTCTGAAAGTCTTTGAGTCCAGCAGCACAAAAAAGGAATTTTCCTTGGACTTGCTTCATGACTCACACTCAGTTTGCAGAGGAGATAAGTTGGGTGATGCACACGCTGTTCTAGCCAGGGAATTGACTAGGCAGCAGGAAAGAAAGCCGGAGCTTCAAAACAGTACTGGGATCAAAGAGGAAAGCTCCTTAGCCTGCAAGGACACACACACACACACACACTCACACACACACACACACTGAGAGAGAGAGAGAGAGAGAGAGAGAGAGAGAGAGAGAGAGAGAGAGAGAGAGAGCTAACATCTGACTGCCTACAGGTCTCTCCTTGTTAAAACGGAATCCCACTGGCTAGCCAATTCATTCGCCAGTCTGCTAACTAATTCCACACTAACAGCCTAAATTAAAAGTTAATGAAACACAGCCAGGGCCCCATTAGGCTTCACATGTAATGACCTTCCATTACAAAAAAAAAAAAAGGCTGGGGCTTCATTAAAAGGGAAATGTCTGGGAGATCATTCTGGGGCTGGAATGCACCCACAGTCAGAGTATTCCTTAGCTCAGCCTAGCTTGCCTGCCAAGTCTTTTGGAAGCTGCTTCTCAGAGTCAGGAAAAGAAATCCCCACAGGTATCCCGTGACCAGACTGACCAGAGCTCACAAGGCATTATTGTTTGTGGCTCAGCAGGGTCTGCTTGGGATGAGGAAAGTCTGTTGGAGCAGACTACTGTGCACTTAACAGCTTCACACCCTGTCCTGCTAAGAAACTCACAGATGACTCGAACTTCTAAGGAAGCAGGGCCTAGAGAAACCTAGTGTCCCTGTGTCACCTCCCAGGTGTAGACACTTGGCTCAAACGCAGGTGCAAGGATTCAGGATGGAATGCAAGGCTCTCCTTCTACCTTAGTCTCTGCCTCAACACTTTGATGGTTGCTTCTGGATCAGCGGTTCCCAAGTCTGTCTTATGCTCTAACCCAAGCCCCTGCTGCCTTCACAGGTCTGGGAGTTCGAACCACTACCTGCAACACACTGTGCAAATACTGTCCCGAGTTCTCCTGTGCACCGTCACTGCTGTGGACTTCTGGGTAGTATCTTCTCAACCAATCACTGTCCCTAACACATGCGTTCCTTTGATTCATACATGCATGGCATTTAGGATGTACTAGGAACTGTCTTAAGTATTTTCCAAATACTAACTTGACAATTTGTGTTTTTTGCATGCACACATCTCCCTGTATGTGTGTGTGTATGCGTGTGTGTGTGTATGCGTGTGTGTGTGTGTGTGTGTGTGTGTGTGTGTGTGTGCACGCGCAAGCAAGCAAGCACACAGTTCATAGGTGGCCATTGGGTCCTTTTCCTCTATGGCTTCTCTGCTTTGTTTCGTTCCTTGAGATGGGATTTAGTGCATCCCAGGCTGTCTTTGAACATGGCCAACGATGACCATGACTTTCTGATCCTGCTGACTCTACCTAAGTGCTGGGATCACAGCAACATACCATCAAATCTGTTTTATTTAATACTGGATTTTGAATCTGGGCCTTCATGTATGCTAAGCAAGCTGTCTACCAACTGAGCTACATCCTGCCCCATGTTACTACTACTACTACTACTACTATTTTGAGACAGGATTTCTTCCTTGAACCTGGGCCTCACCTACTGGGCTAGTCTGGTAGGCTAGCATGGCTCCTCTTGTTCCCACCTCCTGGGATTACAGACCTGTATGATTATATCTGATGATGCTGGGGATCTCAGGTCCTCACACTGACAAGGCAAGCACTTCACCAACAAAACCATCTCCCTAGACCCACTAGATAGTCACGTTTAAAAATCCTCACAGCCATATTTTCGGGAGCCTCTAAGAATCCCCAACTTCTGGGAGAAGAGGTGGAGTCATATCACTTTACCATGGCCAGCTGTGCTCTCTTGCTTCCCTTTAAATATTATTGATGTCTTCTGAAAATCTCTGTCCCCGTTTTTCTGGGTCTTATCAGGTCTCTGCTTGTAGACATAAGTTTTCTCAGGTCCCGAGTTCCTCTGGTCCTGCCTGGCCCCGCCTGGCCCAGCGGTCCCAAAACCACTTACAAAATAAAATAATCACTCAGAGGCTTAATATTACTTACAAACTCTATGGCCTATGGTAGGCCTCTTTCTAGCTAGCTCTTATATCTTAAATTAACCCATTTCTATTAATCTGCAAGTTGCCACAGTAAAGTTGCCACATTATTGGTCTGCTGGCATCTTGCTGCTCCTGGGGTAGCAAGCTGGGGTCTCTCCAGATTCTGTCTTTCTCTTTCCTGTCTCTCTCCTTGGATTTCCCGCCTACCTCTAAGCTGCCTTTCCATAGGCCAAAGCAGCTCATTTTATTAACCAATGGGAACAACATATATTCACAGCCTACAGAAAGACATCCCTCAGCATCCACTTGAATTTCTCCTTTCTCTGTTCTCTACACATCTGTGCTGGAGGCTAGGCCTTACCCAAAGCCACTGAGCCCATGCTCTGACCTGAGCTCTCCCCTAGTTTTGACTTCAAAAATGTATAAAATGAAAAGAAGGAAGATCCTCAAACTCCCATTAAATATCACAGCATTCAACAATCATAAACCTGGTATGTACGTGTACAGTTAAAGTCCAGTGGTTTCCTTCATTTTATTCCAATCTGATATTGTTGAAGGCCCTAAGGACTAAGTGTCACAACATCACATTTTATGGATTTTTTTCAACACACACACACACACACACACACACACACCCCAAAAACAGAGGGTATGAGAGATCTGTGGCTCTTTTTTAGGTATGATAATATTATTTTGGTATTTAAACAGAGTTCATTTTGAATGCTTATAATGCAAATTCATTTCTTGCTCTTTAAGAACTACATCCACAAGGGTGTGTACACTTTACTTATATAGCCTCTGATTGTGGACAGTTCTCACAGGTAACCACTGGGTCTACCCATGGCAGCCTTTTCCCAATGACTATCTACAGGAGGGAAAAAGAATGAGGTAGGGTAAGAGAGGATACTGGCTAATCATGTGCGGAAAAAATAATCTCAGAGACTACTACAATAGGGTAGCTAGATTGAGTAGTAGAAAAAAATGGTAATATATTTATTTAGTTTCAGAGTTCTCGCGAGGCTGAGAGTAAGCCAGATGGATGTGAATTTTCAGGAATCATTGTTGTAGGCAGCACACCCTGTGTTTCCTCCCAGCAAAACTGGTGGGGTCGGCAAGAAAAGTTTCTAGCCCTCCTCAACTCTACAGCAAGGAGAAAATGATAACTAGTATTCATGAAGCAATACGAAAAGTATATGGGGACTCCAAGTTGAGAAAAGGAGGCATGGCAAAAATTGCATTAACGACAAGGGGTAAAGGAATGGAGAGGGAAAATGGCCGAGCCTGAATGGAGGACAGTATACACTGAGACTAGATGTTCTGCTTTAAGGAGACTGGGGAAAAGTCAGAAGACTTGGGTAGAGTAAAGCTTTATGTGCGGTGCACTGGATGGCAAATGGGTCACAAAATCTAATGTGTTTGTGACAGTCCCAGAATAAGGTACGCTGAGGGCGTATATAAATAACGTGGATGTTCAAATGGAGAGTATGAGTATAGATTTTATATTTTTGGTTGTGAGCCTAGCCTTTAATGGCTGAGCCATCTCTCCAGCCCGAGTATAGATTTTTAAGATGAGGTGATAGTTCACTGTCAAAAGTTTTTTTCTCTTCAGTATGTTTGCATTGAAAATCTGAAATTAATGGTTCCTTAGGAACAAGGCAATGATTTCATGTGCTTTGTTATAATATAGAGAAAAATGAAAAAGGCACTATTTCTCTCTCTCTTTCTTTCAGTGTGTGTGTGTGTGTGTGTGTGTGTGTGTGTGTGTGTGTGTGTGTATGTATATATGTATGTATGTGTGTATTGGCCTGAAATGTAATTGTGGAACTCACAATCCACAGGAGATTAGGAAAAGAAGACAGTCCAATGAGTTGTGTTTAACTTTAGAAAATTTCACATGATTCCATTACTTAATGCTGGATTCTTTCACAACCATCTCCCAAGTGCCAATAAAATGAATGATTGAAAACTGAATGCCAATGTATTTTTCAAGTGTTGAAGCAGGTCCCAGTTTCCTTAATGAGTCATGTGAGCATGGATACCCATCACTTAGTCTTTCTGAACTCAGTTTCTCATCTGTAAAATGTAGATCATTTCTGACCATGAGAGTGGACTAAATGATCTTCTATTTAGAGGTGTTTAAAGTAGTGCTTCACTGCTAGGCAAAAATTGTCATATAAATATTTATTGTATATCTACCATGTGCTAGCACCAGAAATCCAAACATCACCAAAGACAGCTCAGTCCTGAGGGAATTCAACAACACAAACCATAGCTGTGAGGCATGGTACGTCACCCAAGCAAAGACAGACACATTAGCTTCTGCTCTGACGTTTTACCTTTGTGTTCTAAGCCCCATAGGTAGTCCAAATACATTGAACATACTGATTTACTAGGTACTTCATGCACCTCTCTTAAACAATGGCGTATTTATAATATGGATAGTTTCCTTAGAGATTAGGCTGTTCTTTAAGAAATGATTAGGTGACATATGTCTGTTTGGAAGTGTCCAGACCCCCCAGTAAGACAGAAACAGAGAAGATCTTATTTATCACCCTTTAAAACACAACACAGAACTAACCAAACAACCCAGAGATCACAGAATATGGAGACTTATCTACGAAAACACATTCAGGAAAGTTCTCTTAACATCCATCTTCCTGATTTCCTCTCCCTTGTATATCCCTCACGGTTCATCTACCAGACTAAGAGTGGATTCGAAAGGATAATCTGAGGTTGAGGTTAGTCTGGCCGCCCCCTCTGGGTTCTTTAGGGCTGATTGTAAAATACCTCAAGAGGTCTGCAAGCCATAGTGAGGCATTTTCCTTGACTCCAACCCAGCTGGCTTACAGTGCCGGACAGTGACCCAAAGAAGAGACAAGGCTCCACACAGAGTGCTCATTAGTCAGTGTTGCAGGAGCAGAGCCCTGGAAGTCTCCCATGCTGTGCAGTGCCACAGCTGTAATAAGCAACATCTGGGCTTCTGTGATGAGGCACCGTCTCAGAGGAAATAAATTAATATTGAATTTGGGTAGAAGTAAGGATTTTCAAAATACATAAGGGGGACAGAGAAAGGAACTATGCTGTTAAGTTAATGCCGTTTTTTGTTATTTTCTGTTGCTGTGATGAAATACTGTGACAAAAGCAAAGAGAGAGAGGGGCTATATTTTGGCTTACAGATCCAGACGGGATACAGTCCATCATGGCAGGCAAGGCCTGACAGCAGGGGCATGAGGCCAGCTTGTTACCGGCATCGGCAGTCAGCAAACAGAGAACAGGAAGTAGAGCCAGGCTATAAGAGCTCAAAACCATAGCAAATGTTCTCCACAGCTTAGCACGATGATAAAGTCTCAGCAAACCAAATACAGCAATGTATATGATGCTTATTGTATGGTGATGATGTGGGACTTAGCTAAAAATGTACAGGTTTCTGGGGCAGTTATTCTAGCACTTGGAAAGCTGAGGTAGGTGGGTTTCTGTGCATTTTGAAATAAGTCTGAGCTACATGATGAATTCCAGTTTTAACATTTGAAAAATCAATTGATGTAGTTCGCTGTGTTTTAAAAACCTGTATGATTATCTCAATAGAAGCCAGAAAAAGCTTAAAACTAAACCCAGAATCACAACAAAGATAAAAATCCCAAATAAAGTAGTAACAGAGTCAAACTTCACTAACTGATAAAGGGCACCAGTGAGAATCCTCAACTAACACCAAACTTAATAGTGAAAGACTGACTACCTCCTTCTCACAAGGCAAGGGTTCTGCTTTTAACACTGCCGTTCAATGTTTTCCAGAAGGTTCTGACCACTGCAATAGGGCAATAAAAATTATGGCAACAGAAGAGTTTGGGAAAAAAGGAAGCAAGGCTTTGTAATCAATGCCATTGTCTATGTAGAAAACCCAACAGAAAGTGGCTAGAATCAGGGAAGTAGTTTTGTAAGGGTACAGATTACAAAATTAATATGCATGCAAGTTAGTTATGGTTTTATACACAAGGTATGATGCAATCAGAAACTGAAATTTCTTTCTTTCTTTCTTTCTTTCTTTCTTTCTTTCTTTCTTTCTTTCTTTCTTTCTTTCTTTCTTTCTTTCTTTTTTCTTTGAAGTGGTCCTGGCATGTGGGCTAGGGTAGGCTTGATCTTCCATCTCTACCTCCTGAGTGCTGGGACTAAGGTATGTGGTACCACCGCCAGTCAGAAACTGAGACATAGAAACTCATTTCCACTTGTATCACACACCTATAAATATATAAATAAATCAATCTAACATAAGACACAGACGACCATTGCAGTGTGACAATGATCAGAACTGAGACAACTCTAAGAGGCAAACAAACGGAGCGGTATGTTTCCTTCATGAGGGAGAACACTCACAACGCAAAACACATCCGTGCTCCTCCAACTGATCGATAGATTCAGCACAGCGTCAGTTCAGATCCTATCCGGCTTTCTGGTGGATGCTGACAAGTCAATTCTAAAACTTGCAGCAATTCGAAAAGATTCACAGAAGCCAAAACAATGTTGAAACAGAGCAAAGGGCAATATCTCACATTGTTTGACTTTAATTTGCACAGTGACCCAAACTGTAAAGTATTGGAAAAAAAAAAAAAAAGACAGACTAATGGGATGGGACGTAGAGGGTAGGGCTCATACATATATGGCAACTAATTTTTGACAGCTACAGTTTAATGGAGAAATGCGTCTTCAAAACAAACAGTGCTAGAACAACCTGATATACAAACAAAACCAAAATATCTATACCAAGAACTTCAATCAATCAATATCTCATACCATGGACAAACATTCACTGAAAGTATACCCATTGTCTAAATGGTAGGAGATCACAGTGAGAAACTGGGGGTGGGGTAGAGGGCATCGGGGCTAGAAAGATGGCTGAGCAGTTAACAGCACTGACTGCTCTTCCAGAGGACCCAGGTTCAGTTTCCAGCAACCACATAGTGGTTCATAACCACCTGCAACTCCAGTTTCAAATTTTAAAACTGCACTGTCTCTGATGAGGAAATTGAAAGACAACTTTCAGATTCTGAGAAAATGTTTGGAAAGCACATGTTGGATAAAGGACCCACACCTAAAATCTATAAGTGATATAATAAGATACTCAGCAGGAGGACGGCAAGTAATTCAGTTAAAAACCAGGAAAGAGATATCAATGGCTGTTCGCTAAGGAAAATACACAGAGGGCAGAAGCATGCAGGGAAGATGGTTAGCTCACAGATATTGGGAAAGTGCCAATTCAAACTATAACAAAATCCCATCGCTCATCCACTAAATGCCCAAATATTAAGAAAAATTGATGATACCCATGTTGGTTTTGACACAGAAAAACTGGAAATCTCATCATTGTAAAAAACTGAAGTGTACAGCCTTTGTAGTGAAAGTTTCTTTTAAAAGTATGCTTCTGTGGACTCACCTAGGCATTCCACTACTAGTATTTTGTGTGTGTGTGTGTGTGTGTGTGTGTGTGTGTGTGTGTGTGTGTGTGTGTGTGTTTTTGTTTTACCCTGGAGAAAAAGCCTAAGTCAATCAAATGACTTGACATGTGACAATAAGACAAAATTTAAATTGACAGTAATTTAAATAATAGATGAATAGATAAAACAAAATGTAATTTGTCAATAAGATAATGTAAATAAAATTAAGTAAAAAAAAAATGAGGGACTGAAGAGTTGACTCAGTTGGTAAAGCATACAAAAGCCCAGAGACCTGAGTTCAGATCCTTGGGACCAGTGTAAAAGACAGATGTGATGTTGTAAATCTTTAGCCCTAGTGCTGTGGAGGTGCAAGCAAGTAGATCTGGGTGCTCTCTTGGCTCTCTTGCTAGCTAGTGCAGCCAATAGTGAGATCCTGGTTCAGTAACAGACCCTATCTCAAAAAATAAGGTGTCCAGTGATGGAGTCACCCATGTTGACCTCTGGTCTCCTCATGCACGCAGATGTATGCGCTCCTGAACACATGTGCATGCACACACACACACACACACACACACACACACACACACACACAAGAAAAAAAAAGAAATGCTTATACACACAAAATACTCAAGATCAAATTTTAAAGTAATAACGCTGAGTGAAAAAAGCAGACTAGGAAAGAGAGCACACACTTTGTGATTCCCTTTCCATAAATCTCTAGAATAATGTAAACAATCATATAGCAATAGGATATAAAAGGATGTGGGGGAGGGGAGAGGAAATATTCAAGATGTGCACATTTGCCAAGGCTGTATCCAAACATTATCAAACCGTACATACAAAATACATGCTGTGGGTCCCATGTTACTCAACCTTTTGAGAAATGTACAAATCTACCTGCAGTTAAAATATTCCACAAGAGTCTGAGGATTTAGTTTAGGGGTATCTTCCCTGGCAGGAAGCCTTGCAAGGCCTTGAGCTGGATCCCTAGTACAAGGGGAACCTTAACAAGGATGTGAGTACTGGAAGTAAGATTAATGCTAACAATGGTAACTCTGAGCAAGGCGAGGCCGGGGTCACAGGGCTTCTGGGGCATGTGTCAAAGTTCTATTTCTTGAGCTGGGTGGTGATACAGGGTGTTTTATATATATATTCCTCCATCACATATGAATATGTATGAACTCTTTATATGTTTTCATGTGGTTTAGGTTTACTTTTAAAAAAAATGGATTTTTTTCCTTAAAATAAAAAAGAAAGAAAGAAAAACAATGGCTTGAGGAGGGAACACATTTTATAAAAAGTGACTCGGCTTGCGATAGGCATATTTCCAACTCTTATTCTCAGAGCTATACAATGCTGAGGAAAGGGAAATTGGAATGATACGTGGGTAAATTGAAAATGAAGTTTAATAAACAGACGCCTGAAATGTCCAGACCATTGGAGGAACACTTCCTAAATCTGAGAAGGGAAGCTGACTAAATACTATCTCAAGTTGGGTGTGTACCTATGACCTTTCAGGCCAAGTGGGAGAGCAGCCAGGGAGGCGGGCAGCAGGGGCAGGGTGGGGCTTGGAAGATGCCCCTGAAGCCAAGGAATAGAAAGGTGAAGGTTAAACACAGACAAACTCAGGAGGTCTTAGTGTATGAAGATGAAACATGGGGTCAGTACATAAGAATGACTTAAGGCACAGCCTCTGGAGTCTCCAGCCATTCACCTGTGGTTTCCCTCACAGCACTCCCATCATGTGAAATGCTGTGAGACAATACCCACCTCGAACTAAATATCATGCCAGACAGGGCACTGGCACACCTATAATTATTGCTGACATTTTAAACCTACACATTTCAAATCTTACTCTTGAGTCTTAGTGGTCAGATAAAGAAACACAGCTTTTAAAAGACTTTATTGTATTCTAGCTTCCACTAAGGAAAGCCAGCTAGAAATCCTTTGCCAGTCATGTATTTGGTGTGTATTTTTCAGCTTTGAGTTCCCTGGCCACTAGGGTTTTTGTGGATAAGGGCAAGCTCAGCTGGAAGGCACCAGCTTCCGGTTCTCAGAGTCCGAACAATCCTGATTTCATTTGTTACCAGGATTTAAAGAAAACCCTCTTACACTCTAAACTCATGGGAGAGTGTCACAGTGGAAAGAGAAGTTGGTGTGGAGCCATGAGGGTGGCCTCGCTGGGAAACACTGAACTTCAGGATGATGTAAGCAGGGGACAGACTGCACACAGGGCTGTGCACAAGGACGGCTTCCTCCTTCCTTCTGCCTTCCCTCTCCTTCCTTCCCTTCCTCATTCTCTTTTTCCTTTTCCATGTGGCACTTAGTGATACTTCTATTGTGTGTGTGGTTTATGAGGCAGACTCCAGGGTCTTGTATGCTAGACAAGTCTTCTATTAGTGAGCTACACCCCAGCACACTTCCTCTTGTGTTCATTTATCCAGTATATTTGTTGAGCACAAATTCCAGGCCTAAAGCCCTGGAAATTCAGATATTTGGGATGTATTTTTTCACTTTCACTCTGCAGGGGTATCAGGCGTGTTTACGCAACCAGGGCATATAGGCTATACAGTATATAGTTTCATCAGTGTATGAGTAGTACTCATAGGTTACACAATATCTCCAAACAACAGACAAGATCAGAGCTCAACCCTGAATGTGGTGTGGTGCACTGGCATTATGTCTTGGGCGCCATCACTCAATGGCTCTGTGAAGGAGCATTAGTGATTGCTGACACCATTTTATAAAGTGGCAGCTCAGTGGATAAAGTCCTTACTATGCAGGTCTAAAGACTGGAGTTTGGATCCCCAGAGCCCAAGTAAAAGCTGGGGGTGGCGGCACAGTGGCTTGCCTGTAATTCCAGCACACAGGAGGCAGGACAGGGATGCCCTTGGTGAGCTGGCTAGCTAGCGAGCTAAAACAATGAGATTAGATTCAGTGAGAGACCCTGTCTCAGAAAGTGAAGTGGTGAGTGAGTAGCAAGACACCCCATGTCAGCCTTTGGCCTCCACTTGCACACACATACAAGTACATAGCCCACCTGCCCACCTGTGTACCCTCCCACATGCAAATATACAGGTACAGCTACATTCATAACCACACACTCACACACACACACAAGTACATAACCTACCTGCCCACCTGTATACCCCCACATGCAAACATGCATGTAAAACTACACACACACACACACAACACACACACACACACACACACACACACACTCACACACACACACAAGTACATAACCTACCTGCCCACCTGTATACCCCCACATGCAAACATGCATGTAAAACTACACACACACACACACAACACACACACACACACACACACACACACACACACACACACACACACACACACCACACACACAGAGATTATAACCAAGGCAGGAATAAAACAGACCATTTGAAAACTGGAAGAGAGAGAAAATGGCAAGTGTCACTTGGGATAGCTTGGTGGTGTATATGGAGCTAGAGGAGCGGAGGGTGAAACCCAGCAGTTGGAATCATTTCTGCCCTTACACTCTCAACATGCTAAATGAAGCCATCACCCATGGGGCTGTGTTGAGATCATATGTTTGACACACTTGTTATACTGTTTAGTGGAAGAGATTCTATATGTTAATCAGCCATAAATTGATGGGGCATGTCTGTGCTGATAGTCTGCTATCCAAAGCACGGTTTAATTTTTACTGGAAAACAGGTTTCTGCTTACAAAAGCATATTTTCCCCACCCTCTGATATAATCTTTAGTGCCATCTTGGGTGTTCTCTAGTGATCAGTAAATGATGATGGCATGCTAACTACGTTCCTTACCTATTTCCCAGGTGTTGTGAAGAGGCTCTCCAGATTGCTGAATAGTGAAAATTTAAAACATTTGGGCCCACCCATCAGACAAGGACCACCAAAGTGCAACTAGGGAGGCTGGCAGAGGCAAGGTGGGTGGCCCCGAGAGAATCCAATGTAAAGAATCCTCCAGTCAGGTGTATCTGAGAGGTGACAGCTAAGAACAGATGCATGCAAACTCCCATCTGCTAGGGTAGAGACCATCTTAATTACAGAGCTGCCTGTACCCCTTATATGCATCCACGGTTCAAAAAAGGGCCAGTGTTAGGCTAGCAATCCTTGGGTCATGAGGAGATAGCTCCCCCAACCCTATGTGTGTGTATAAGTGCATGCCTTTCAGATTTGAACAACCATAAATTTTTAAAGTTTAGGGGAAGAACATATATGCTCATGTTTTAATCGGGCCTTCAAAATGCATTGAGATGTTTAATGTGTCCTGCTGCATCAGGCTAGAATACTTCTGTAGCAGGGGTGCTTACAAACTTTTGTTTGTGAGTGTTTCACATGCTAGATCTAGGGCTGCCCACCCAAGGTATATGCTGGTTGCGTATTACCAATACAATGAAATGGGTATTTGTTTTTCAAGTATTTATTTTATGGATATGTGCCTGTCTGTATGAGTGAGGGTATGTCGTGTGTGTGTGTGTGTGTGTGTGCGCGCGTGCGCACGCGCGTGCGTGCCCTTTGAAGAGGGTGTTGGGTCGCATGGAGCTGGAATTACAGGTGATTGTATGCAGTCTCACATGGGTGCCAGGATCTGGACTCAGGTCTTCTGGAAGAGCAGCAAGTGCTTGTAAGCGCTGAGCCATCTCTCTAGCATGAAATACGTATTTTGGGATAACTTTAAAAATTTTGAATGAATATCTATTTGTATCAGAGATTTCAAAGACTATATTCTATTGGTGAAATTATTAAGGCCACTCCACGTAGTTAAAAGGGAGGTTTATTTTGTGGGGTAACTTACAAATGAAGGGATAGGTTGTAGGGTCTGGCAAAGGTATGGCGCAGTCCAGTGGTGTTCTCTGGAGAGCTCTGCTCGGTCTACCTCCAGTGTCCAGGGTCCCAGAACCAAGAGAGAGAGCTCCTCTTGATCCTGGGTCTTCAGCTTCCTCCCTCAGCCCCACCTTGTGGGCGTGACCATTACCGAAGCCTCAATGGGGGTTGGAACTTCCAGGCCAAGGCTGGGATGGTTACCCACTACAACATTCTGACCCTTAAGAACTTGCTAATTGGCTCCTTAGCTCTGGCTGTGTAGGAAGTTTATAGCAAATGGAGTTTATTAGCCCAACATTGGGCTATCAAGGGGAAACTACTTGGTTCAGGGCTAATTTTGTTCTTCTTTCTCTTCACTATGTAGCTGAAGCTAGCCTTGAACTCCTGCTTTTCCTGCTTCACCACACACGTGCTGAGATCACTTACAGTAGTGTGCCACCATGCCCATTTTGGTCTAATGCTGGAGATCATATCCAGGAATGCGGGCATGCTGGGCAAACACTGGCTGGTGGAGGTACAGCTCCGGCAAGACTGACTTTTAAAAACCTAGAAGAACTTCGTTGAAAGAAGGTTGAAAAGCCCAAGAAAAATCTGAAGGCTGTGTGAATGTGGAAAAGTTAAAAGCTAAGCTTAGACCTGGCCTTTTATTGGACAAACCACACGTGTGTCGGAGTCCTTTCTGTGAAGGCCTGTGCTCCATGGCTTCACAATCACAGTGTAGAAACTGAGATCGGGGACACTGCTGAAAAGGATGGAGACTCTGCCCTCACCTGCTCCAGACATCTGAAACTGGGCCAAGTTCATCTAAATAGGCTGATGGGCAATCCAAGCCTGAGCATTAGAGGACAGGGCTCAACGTCAAGCAATTGTTTTAGGAAACTGTGTTGTTAGTCAGCAAAAGGGGTCATTAGAAAATGCTGGCCTTCCGTGCCTCAGTATCTCCTTTGACCCCAACTTATCTCTGAATTCCCAAGGCATCTCCTCCAGACCTTTTCTCTCTGTCTCCCGCTGAGATTGTACTGAGTCCAGCAAGAGTAGATTCTGGATGTGTGCCTGCACTTTGTAGGGATGATGCACATAGAAGGAAATCTGCACAGTGCCTCATTTGGGAGAGATGAAATATTTTAACAGCAGTGTGTATGTTCTCAGTCTGCAGATAAGCAAAAACCAGTTCGTCTTTTACATCAGGCTCTGAAATGAAAAAAATCACCCACTCAATGGAAATACAAAATTTGTCCCATTTGCCCTTTGGCCCTGTCAGTGTTATTCCTTTCCATTTTCCTCCTCTCCTTGAGATTTCTGAGTCACCACAGAGGGAGACCCAGTGTGGTGTCTGGCCAAGTTTTGCAGGTTTAGCTTTCTCAAGAGAAGCAGACTTGAAAGGCTTCCTTTCAGGGTTCCCTAAGCTCCACAGACAGTCTGGAGCAGAATCTGTCCTGGGAGCCATGATAGAGTGGAAGGCAGGCTTGCAGTCTGCAGTGGGAGTTCAGAAGGTTAACGCCTGCCCATGGCTGTGTTCTGGGCTGTGTGCTGAGGTCGGCCAGGCCTGCTTCTCACAGACCCCGGCCGGCTTCCCAGAAACTGCTGCTCTTAACCTTACAAGCCCTGCCCTGTGAGAGACTTGAGCCTGAGATTCCCAGTTGGTTTTGCTCTCCATCAAGATGGGAGCATACCAGAGGAAGCACATTTTTCACTGTCACTGTTTGTGGGCAGCCATGTGCACAGTCACACTCTCTTGAGATGAAGTGGGCTTGAAAATCTGATTTATAGAAGCAGAGAGAATAATTTGTTTTTAATGGTTGGCTGGGTTAAAATAGATGTTCTTCACTGGAAAAGTCACCAGTATATTCAACCAAACTCATACCATTCAAATGAGCTGCGTTGGCCTGATTTACACTAATTTAGTCGATGCTCTTCAAAAATAATGGAGTCTAATTACATATTCATAATGAAAACAATTTAATAAATAGACTAGAGGCATATGTATCATGAACATGCAAGAGTGTGAGAAACTGTCAAGAAGCCCATCTCCCTGAGACCAAATAGAACATGGCTCTGCTTCTTCCTTTATCCTTAAAGTTGACCTGCTGTTCTGCCTTAACACAATGTATCTCAGGCACAAGGCGATTACTGAGAACACTGAAAGAGGAATTATCACAGGGAAAGGAACTGTCTTAACTCTTGATCTTGGACACAGCTTTTAGACAAAAGTATGACTTGTCCTGCGATGGTAGCTCTTTGGCTAGGATTTGATCTTGGTCAGACATATCCAAAGAATCATAACTTCATATGTTACAAAAGAGCACAGGCAAAGATCAATAGAGTTACTCCTGGTGGTTCATGCCGGTCATCCCAGCACTTAGGAAGTGGAGGAGGCAGGAAGATGGGAAGGAGCACGAGGCCAATGTGGGCTACACAGTGAGACTCTGACTGGAAAACAAGCAAACGAAACCCAACCAACCAACCAAAGAATGCACAAAGTCAACAGAGACAAGAGACATAGATGACAAGGAGGAACTGATTGAGAGAAATCAGACTAACTTGGAAGAGGTGACATTTGGACTGTGGCCTGGGCAGTGAATAGGAGTTCTTAAAACGGCAAACGAGGGAGACAGGGAAGATTCTAGATTTTGTGAAGTATAGAAGTATGAAGCGCACTGAGTGAAGATGGTCAATGGTTGATGACAAGGCTGGAGAGATGGTTGGAATAAAGTGAGACTCGACAAGGATTGGAGTCTTCTGCAGAATGTATGTAGATTAATAAAGTCAGAGAGTGAGTGATAGGAAACTCACTGTGTAGGGAAAACCATAGACACTGATAATTTTAAAAAATGTGATTTGCATTAGCACAAGAAAATAACAATGTATTCCTAGGCTGTAATTTTGGAGGCTATTTTTTATTTTTTTCATTAATATGAGATGCATGCTACTTGTACAATGAAACAGTGGAAATTATTGAATGTGAGCTACCACATGGTTGCTAGGAATTGAACTCAGGACCTCTGGAAGAACAGTCAGTGCTCTTAACCACTGAGCCACCTCTCTAGCCCTTTGAATGTGAATGTATAAAAGAGCAGTTCATGTAGAAAGGACCCTGTGACTCCAGATGATTGTCAACACAGTCCATGCCAAAGACGGCAGTGGTAGCTCACAAAATAAAACAAAATAAAACAAGAAGCCCTGGGTGGCACTAGCGAGATGGCTCAGCCAACAAAGGTGCTTGCTGCCTGAAGATCTGTGTTCGATCCCTGGGAACCATATGGTGGGAAGAGAGAACCATCCCCTGTAAGCTGTTACCTGACCTCCACATGCACACTGCTGCATGTGTGTGCATGGACACACACACATTATGAGGGTGTCATTTTAAAAATAAATAGTAAAGAAGAAATGAAAGGTCTCAATTAAGGGCAAGTTGCTGGGCCAGCTATTTCAGCCTCCATGCTGTCTTCTGCTTACTAGACTAGATCTGAAGTGCAGCACCCGTCTCTGGGGACCAAGATTTCAAGAGCTTACTTGGAGAAAGGCTGTTAGAATGGTATGTCTCAACGCCAAGTCACAGAAAGAGGACTTAGTTTTTCCCTGACATGTTTATCCCAAAGAAGAGATCGCTTATAGGGGTCACCACAAACACCTTCAAAGTCATATGATGAGCTACCACACTGATGAGAGATGAGGCTACCCACTCTTGTTGTCTAAGTTAGGGTTAGCCCCAATGGTTGGCAGCTACAGGGAGGCTGGTTTGGGTTGGTTTCAGAAATGACAATAACAAAACAAATTGTAAGGTGCACTGTTATGGCTAGAAGTGATTGAAGTTCATGTTAAACAACCCCATGGTTGACGAAAGTAACTTATTTTGAGCCTCAGGGTTGATGAAAGTAACTTACTGTTTAAGGACCCTTCAGCCAGTCAGCGCAAGGACAAGGGCTTAGCCAGTTCTCAGGCCCCAGGCCAGTACTTCCTCTTCGGGGACTCCTGCTGGGTCTTTGCATTCCTAGGCTAGAAGGCTCCCTGTGGAGGGTGCACGCAGGGAATGTCTGTGCCGGGCAGGCAGGGTGTTGTTTTAAGTTGTAGAGGCATAGACTGTTTTTACTGTGTTACCACGATTTGAGTTTCAGGAAATGGTCTCAAAATTAGATTTGTGTCAAGGAGCACTAGTCATAAAACAGAAGTCTGAGAATTTGGGGACAATGGCTGGGATAGGAAGAAGGTGGAGGAAATACCCAGTTTCTTAAGAAGGCGTTATGGCTATTGCTGGCATTGTGTTGATACACACTCCCACCCTCGTATCTCACACTTGGCAGGAGTCAGAGATGTGTTGAATGAACAAGAGGCTAACTTCCAGCTTGGGTCCCTGCCTTTCTTACTAGGAACTGTGATATCCTCACAGAAAGGGCCTGAGTCCATATGGGTGTGCCCCGAGCTGTGGCAGAATGCCACCTGGAATTTGTCACAGAGCAGATTATAATAACACTCAAAGCATTTTCATTCATGTTGGTCTATGCCAAGAGAAGACTCCCCCCTTTTCCTCCTCCCTACCCTCACATACCACACTTAAAGAAAACAAAATACCCCTTAGTAACTCAGCCATTTATTTGGCTCACAATCATAGGAAAAGGGCCGAATTGCTTACCTCACTAGCTACATATCCAGATCCTGAATCTACACTTGAAAGAATGTACAGAACAGGATTTCCATCATTACCAGTGAACTGTAGATGATGAATTCATTAATTAAAAGCAGTTTTCTGGCTACTGTCTGTCCTTTGGGGAGAGATTAACATCAGTGGTATGCAGTAAGTAAACCTGTACAATCAGAACCTAGGTCTCCACTGAGTGTTGGCTATGAATTTAACTGTCAATGAACATGTGATTAAATGAATCTAAGACCAAACCCTTAAGTAGATGGGACTGTGATATGATACTGTCTTCATTTTGAGCATATCTAAGAACCCATTTGACCTGCATAATGTGGAGCCCTCTTTGAATGAAATTTCTTGAGAGTTCTTATCCCAGCTTCCTTTCTCCTACCTACATGTGGCCATGCTTGATCTTTGGTCTCCAGGGCTATGCGTTTTCTGTGTCTTCCAAAATGGCTACCACCAATATTTCACTTTCTCTCCCCCCTCCCCCTCTATCATTGTTCTATTTGCTGAACACCCTCCATCTTCAAATAGTGGGCTGTGTTGTGGAATCGTACACTGTGAGGATGTGTCATTCTGATTGGTTTAATAAAAGGCTGAACAGTCAATAGCTAGGCAGGATTTTCAGGGCCAAGAGGAGGCTGGGAAGAAGAAAGTGGAGATGCCAGGAGAAGCAGAGCAAGCAGGATGGGGAATACGGAGATGAGGTAATAAAGCCATAAGGCAGAAAGTAAATTAGTAGAAATGGGTTAATTTAAGTTATAAGAGCTAGCTAGAAACAAGCCTAAGCTATCAGCCAAGCTTTCATAATTAATAGTAAGTCTCCTTGTCATTATTGGGGAGCCAATAGCCCTGATGAAAAATCCACCTACAGGGCTGTTTAAGTATTCTATCTTATTTATTTATGTTTTTTAAACCCTAGATCCAGTCAATTGCACAGTAAAAGCTCAGAGATTGAATTCCAATGAAGTAGTTTTGTTTTGTTTTTCTTTTTTTCCTTCCCTCTAGGTTTTTTGTTTTTCTATTTTTTTTGTTTCTTTTTTTTTAGATAAAGCCTCATGTACCCCAGGTTGGCCTAGGACTCCTGATCCTCCTACCAAGTCTGTCTTCCAAATGTTGGAATTACAAGAGTGTACAACACAATGTGTCTTCATTTCCACACCTCTTAACAAGAAAAAGGGTATGGGGGGAGTTTCCCTATTGTGAAATGGGCAGTTGTATGAACCCCTTTGCAAATGAGGAGAAGTTACCAGACATCAAAGTGAAGTTGACAGGAAGTTAACTTTGAGTCTGTTCTGGATGGGGAGTGGGGGGAAGATGATAGTGCTATGGCAGAAGGTGCTGATTATGGACTCTGGAGGCCAAAAGAGATGTGGGGATGCAGGCGTGGGTGAGATAAGACTCTTGCTTAGAGATAATTAGACAATTTGATTCATGCCACAGAAAAATGTGAGAATCCCAGAAGGCTCATTTTCTCCCCTTATAAATAGTGAGCACTTACAAAGGTTCAGGGTAGATACACAGAGAAAGACTCTTTTGATCAACAAAAAGGCACAGAATGGTGTGTGTGTGTGTGTGTGTGTGTGTGTGTGTGTGTGTGTGTAAAATTAAGACATCTTGCTCTATTGCTTAGCACATTATTTTTGAGACAAGGTCTCCCATACTGAACTTAGGCCCTCTGTGCTACTCTGGTGTGGTCAGTGAACACTAGAGGTCCACCCCAACTCCTAGCCGAGTGCTGCCTCTAGACCTGGGATGTTTTGTGAGTACTGGGTCCACAAACTCAGGACCTCATGATCGTGCAGTGAGCATTTTCCCCACCGATCTCTCTTCAGCCCCACTGTAAATGTCCTTAAGGGCCAAAAATGTACAGGGAGTTTTAAAAATATATTTTAAATAAAAAAAATCTTACAAACACTAAGACATTCTCTGTAGGGAAATGGTAGAATAAGTTTGGTATCAGATCAAGATCTTTTAAGTGAAGTAACAAGGGGCAGCCATTTACTTTTCTATCCATTGCATGCCATCTACAGATGCTTATCAAACACCATTTGTAAGAAGATAAACAACACACTTATTATTACAAGGGTTTACTTGTGCCAGGTGCAGAAGTACACAGTTGTAATCTCAGTCTTTGGGAGGTGGAGGCAGGGGAATATAGAGTTCAAAGCTAGCCTGGGGTACATGATGAGACCTTTCCACAGAACACAGGGAAAGTATCTGTGTGTCTCTCCTTCTTACTCTCCATTAGGACTGCTGAACCCGACTGCTCTGAGGGCATTGAGAATGTCACCAGTACCAATCTGAGAAAGAAGTCTGTGGCTAGTCTTCAGTGAAGTGGGAGAAAGTTCTATCAGAGCTCTGGCTGGCCCCAACCTGAATTAGTTTCTTTGTGGTTCTGGATTTCTATTTTTAGTAATAACCTAAACAAAAGTTATGGGTGGGGTATAGTGACTCTGGGCATCTGTATCCACAAATTAGTCCTGAGGGTCTTGACTCAGAAAACAATCATGTTCCAGCCTTTGCTTGTGTAGCCTGTAGACCATCTCAAGGGGAAGCTGGATCTTCGGAGCCTCTCCCAGGAGCTTCTCTATACATGTGTGTTCAGTTAAAAAGAAAACTAGTCAAATACACTAAAGAGGCAGAAATGGCTTCAGATCTTGCTCTATATGTGACCGGGGCCTACATCATGACTCTGAGTCTCTGTTTCCTTGTAAGTGAAAAGATAATACCACCCACTTTGCATGGATATTGTGGTAATTAAATGACCATGAAATGGAGGATATCAAAGTAAATGACCATGAAATGGAGGGTATCAATAGAGTACTTGGCATGACATTGAAAAGGTACTGCAAATTCCATTAAAAGACACAGAAATCATTTCACATATTAAAACCATTCAGTGATTCATTTCAACCTCTAAGTTTAAGACTTTAACAAACTGTTCATGTAAAGACTGACATTTTTGCCAGGTGTGATAGTGTATTCTTTTAATCCCAGGCAGAAGCAGGAGGATCTCTGGGATTTCCAAGCCAGTCTGGTCTACATCATAAGTGCAGGCCACCAGGGCTACATAGTGAGACCCTGTTTTAAAAAAGGGGAGCCAGAAAAAAAGTATTTTCATCTATTTTAAGTTCAACAGCATGCAAACTCCTAATATATTTAAAAAATAATATTGAGACAATTTCATTTTTATTTTGTTTTCCAAATAGAGTTTTATGTGGCCTAGACTCTGAGTGTGGTTGAGGATGGCCAGGAATTTCTGATGTTCTTACCTCTACCTCCTGAGTATTGGCATTATAGTCATGTGCTACCACTCACTGAGTCTGGGATAGAACCCAGGCAAGCACTCTACCACTGAAGAAAAGATAATTTATTTAATCAATTTGCATGTACATTTGACTTTGGGGGTATCTCACAATGTTTATGATTATTATAAAATGGACTCTAATAAGTAGCTACAAATACGGTTATTGACATTTATTATATATTATATATACATGTATATAAAGATATGAGACTTCTAGATTAGTAGTAGAATAAGGGAATATTACGAAGGATAAAGTTAGAGCTGGTTCATGAATAGACCTCTGTCCTCTTTGGGTCCACAAGGACAGAAGCAGAAAGAACAGCACATTGTTTTGCTGACACTATAATCAAAGGATTCCTTACGCCATATTCTAGGCACCTTCCAACAAAGGTTTCAGATACAATATTGGGTCTTCAGAATTCATGCAAATCTTGTCAACATAAGTTTTCACTGAGGGAAATCTGTATGTAGGGAATAATGCAGACTGAGGAGCATCCCCAGAGAGAACCCAGGAGCTCAAGGGCTCGGTCTACAAGAGCTCCAGTTGGAGAAAGGACATTGCTCGGGTGGCAGGGAAGAAGGTTTTTGGAAAGCATCACAAGACAACGGGCAGCTTCCCCGGAAATGTGTACTGTGAAACTTTTCTGTAGGGAAAAGGTAAAATATGTCTTCTAGTAACAGCTACTCCACTGTGTAAACTGCTTAAGAAGGATTCGAAGAAGAACCAGTGAGACCTTGTTGTCTGAGGTTCAGACTTAAATTTTCTTAACTTAATCCAGTTGGCAGAGAAGTGGAGGTGGTGGTGGGGATGGTGGGGGTGGTGAGTGTGGTGGTGGTGGTGGTGGTGGTGGTGGTGGTGGTGGGTGGTGGCAATGGTGGTGGTGGTGGTGATGGTGGTGGTGGTAGAGGTGGTGATGGTGGTGGTGGTGGTGGTGGTGGCAATGGTGGTGGTGGTGGTGATGGTGGTGGTGGTAGAGGTGGTGATGGTGGTGGTGGTGGTGGTGGTGGTGGTGGTGGCAATGGTGGTGGTGGTGGTGATGGTGGTGGTGGTAGAGGTGGTGATGGTGGTGGTGGGGATGGTGGTGGAGGTGATGGTGGTGGTGGTGGTGGTGGTGGTGGTGGTGGTGGTGATGGT
Source organism: Onychomys torridus (assembly GCF_903995425.1). Lineage (NCBI taxonomy): Eukaryota > Metazoa > Chordata > Mammalia > Rodentia > Cricetidae > Onychomys > Onychomys torridus. Next base: position 53,735,632 of record NC_050459.1, read on the forward strand.
GGTAGTGGTGGTGGTGGTGGTGGTGGTGGGGATGGTAGTGGAGGTGGTGGTGGTGATGGTGGTGGTGGTGATGGTGGTGGTGGTGGGGTGGTGGTGGTGGTGGGGATGGTAGTGGAGGTGGTGGTGGTGATGGTGGTGGTGGTGGGGGGATGGTGGTGGAGGTGGTGATGGTGGTGGTGATGGTGGTGGTGGTGGTGGTGGTGGTGGTGGTGGTGATGGTGGTGGTGGTGGTGGTGGTGGTGGTGGTGATGGTGGTGGAGGTGGTGGTGATGGTTGTGGTGGTGGTGGTGGTGGTGGTGGGGATGGTGGTGGTGGTGGAGGTGGTAGTGGTTGTGGTGGTGGTGGTGATGGTGGTGGTGGTGGTGGTGGGGATGGTGGTGGTGGTGGTGGTGGTGGTGGTGGTGGGGATGGTGGTGGTGGTGGTGGTGGTGGTGGTGGTGGTGGTGGTGGTGATGGTGGTGGTGGTGGTGGTGGTGGTGGTGGTGATGGTGGTGGTGGTGGTGGTGGTGGTGGTGGTGGGGATGGTGGTGATGGTGGTGGTGGTGGAGGTGGTGGTGGTGGTGGTGGTGGTGGTGGTGGTGGTGGAGGTGGTAGTGGTGGTGGTGGTGGTAGTGATGGTGGTGGTGGTGGTGGTGGGGATGGTGGTGGAGGTGGTGGTGGTGGTGGGGATGGTGGTGGAGGTGGTGGTGGTGGTGGTGGTGGGGATGGTGGTGGAGGTGGTGGTGGTGGTGGGGATGGTGGTGGTGGTGGTGGGGATGGTGGTGGAGGTGGAGGAGGTGGTGGTGATGGTGGTGGTGGTGGTGGTGGTGGTGATGTTGGAGGTGGGGGTTGGTGAGGTTGGGGGTGGTGGTACATGCTTGTAATCCCAGCACTCAAGCAAGTGAGGAGGAGGATAAAGCGCTTTAGGCCCCAGGCAGGACTGAAAACTGAAGGCTGATTTAGACTATGCAATGAACTATAGGACAGACTGTGCTACACAGTGAGACCCTACCTCAAGACCAAAACTAAAACCAAATAAAAGAATGATTCAGCAGAAAGCACACACTGGACAGTTTTAAGCTGGCCTAGAACTCATTGCAACCCTCCTGCATCAGTACCCTCCCCCAGGAGGGTATGTTCTGGGAACACAGGCATGAGCCATCATATCTTGATATCACCTTCCCGCTACTGGGTACCAGCCATCCCCTTTTCTCAGAAAGAACTGAGTCCAGTGGGTCACAAAAAAACATTTGCTCTCCTCCATATTTTAAAATAGATCTTTAACCGTTGAGAAAGAAAAGAAAAACAAATCAAAAAGCCAGGCATTAAAGTTCTGGAATTCAATGTTGAGAGCTAGCCACTTGAGAGAGAAAATAGACAAGCACTTTCTTGGTATCTGAGCGTTGTATATTGAGAACCAGTTTTTTTTACGTGGAAACCTAAAATATCGCTATAAATGTTGACGTGTAAGACAGGTAGGACTCAGGGCTGCTCTGATCCTCAGAGGGAAGCAGAGACAAGCCTGGCCCAGGCAAACACCTTGTTAGAGAGACCAGGAGGAATGAGAGCACAGTGGATTCTGCTTTTGTCCCAGTTAACTTCCTTTTCCGGCTTCTGTAGTAAAATACCCACACAGAGGCCACCTAAAGGAAGAAGGACTTATTTGAGCTCATAGGGAAAATCATGGCCACAGGAGCTTAAGGTGGCAGCTTGTCATGCAGGACAGACAGACGAGAAGCAGAGGGTGAAGAGAGCTCATGCTCAGCTAACTTGCTCCTCTTTAGACAGTCCAGGTCACATCCAGGGAATGGCACCACCTGCCTTTATGGTGGCTCTTCCCACTTTTGTTAACCCCATCAAGATAACATCTGGAGGCTGGTCTCCTAGGAGACTGGTGGATAATGGATTCTATCATGTGTTGCCTCTTAGACACCTGGTGCTTGCCGTGCCTCACAAAGAGAGGAGGGAAGACAGAACTGTGGAAATTTGGGACAGGTCAGGGGAAATCCAAACTCAGAGAAACCCCACGGTGCAGCTGGGCACTTGGAAGTAGGTCACTGAGCCTGCAGCCAAAGGCAAAGATCATTTGTGTGTCTTGGCCCTGTACCTCTCCCCGCTGCCCATCACCAGAACTCTAATGAGGGAAGGCACCCAAGGGAATAGAGGTTCCAGGAGCTGTGACAGGGGAAGGCAATGTGTGTTCAAAGGCTGGGAATGAAGATGCTCTGGGGAGGCAGCTGCTGACACTGCACATCCATCCGAGGCCAGAGGCATCTCGGGAGGCCCAGAGACCTCAGGGCCTGCAGCAATTTACACAGCTTTCTCCTCAGTGAGGTTCCTGAGGAGGAAAGGCAAGGATGGGTGGGGTCCTGTGAAGCTCCGTGTGAAAATACTGTAGAGATGGAGTTTGCCTAAAAAAGCCAAGGTTAGCAGCAGGAAGTGACTTAGCTACCCCGACTCGGTGAGTTGAGGTCCATGTGCTCAGCAAGTAGAGAAAGTTGTGCTTGTGTATTATGAACAAAGTTGTTTTTTTTTTTTCAGCATCTGGTTCTAGTGTGTTCTTTAAAATTAATTATACACAAATATCTAGTGGATTATTGAAGTTGAGAACTGGAGAAAGGGTAAAATTGGTAGAGTCAGTGGAATAAAAGAAATACCATCTTAGGCCTCTGATGTAAGAAATCCATTGGTATAGGCCTAGCCCATCAATCTGTAGTCTAGCATATATTTCTTTCTTTCTTTCTTTTTTCTGAGACAAACTAGGGATTTAAACTATGCACAAGTGGGGAATGTGGGAGGGAAAAAAGCCATTTTTCAAACATTTTAAATTTACTGTTCGTGGTTACAAGTTTCCTTAGGAGACATAATATTTTTTTTCCTCTTGTCTAAAAAAAAGTAGTTTGGACTAACCTCAGAAAAGCTGGGTTTAATGTTTCTCAGACTGTTTCCAAGCAGACTAAAATACCAACAAACTCATATCCACAGGGAGAAGTTTCTGCTTCACCCAGAGTGCATGATTCATGCTGAAGGGCTCACGCGCCCAAGATGCATGATGGGTCTTCGAGCACAGTGTATGGAACGTACACACCAGAGCATGGATTCCTTAGGAGGCTGTCTGACCCGGGGTTCACTGTGAGTGGGGGATTGACGAAAGGAGACAAGAGCAGGAGATGGGTCATATTTCACATTCATTGTGCTCTCCATGGGAAAGCTTTCTGGTAGCAGTTTTGTATATCAATAACCAAGTCCCTCAGCTCCACCTCCTCCAAAGCAGTAGTTTATGAGGCTGAAAATATGTGTTGCAAATGTTTTAGGAACTAAGATGTAAGCAGAGTGCGGCCATGTGATGTCTGAGCCACCCATGTTCAAACTGTCAGATGACTAACACGTTTGTACACGGAAGAGTGTGTTTAAATGGTTCTGTGATTAGGAGAGTTCATTTTTTTGTGAGAGGATCTTGTGAACTCCACGGTAGTCTGATGATAGCCATTCCTGTAGTGATCTCTGATTTCACCTTTGGTCATCGCTCTGAAAAGCAGCTACATAAGCCAGATGCGTTTGCAACTGTGGTGGCCTGTCTGGCCCGGGAAGAATGTAGGGGCTTTTAGGTCAAATTACCTATGCGTAAATCCCTCTGCCCTGAGGCTGGCTGCTTCTAGAGCAAAAAGAGCCTACCACTTCTATGACTCATGAAATGACCACAGGCTACTCTCAGGATATCCAAACCAGACCATTGAAAAGTCTCTGCTGTTAGTCCCAATTATCACCCAGGCACATGTTTAGAAACAACATTCGAATGACTGGTTCTGAGATGACCGTCTCTGGACCGTTGATGATTCAGGACTCACTGAGCGTTTCTTTTGGCAATGTGGGCTTCCAGGTATTTCCCTGAGAGATTTGGGGATTTGGAAATAGCCCTTTTAGAAGCAGAAAAAAAAAATCTCAAACCCCTTATATTTTTAGAAAAGAAAAACCTGAAGAAATCAACATTTTGATTGTTCTGTGTGGCCCTGGCAGACATTCCTTAAAGGGTGGATTGACATTTGCCTTGACCATGTCTATGTTTCTGGCTCCTGTCCTCTTCACTCCTCAGCATACCTTTCTCGACTTTGCTCCCACATTCCTTGGCGATCTCTTGCCAGGGCCAACCTGGACCTCTATCTTGTCAAAATTGGGAGAGCATTCTCTGTCCCTGTTTGTCTTCTTTTCCAAGCATGCTCCTTAAGCTGCACCCATTCTTTGAGGGCGTCTGGTTTATTCTTATTTATCTCATTGTTTGTTTGTTTATTTATTTTTCATTCATTCATTCATTCATTCATTCATTCACTCATTCATTTATTTATTTTTGCAGCCCTTTCCTGACCTCTAAATACTAGAGTTCTAGAATCTTGGCTGCACTCACATCCGGTTCCTTAGACGATGGCCTTTGGATGACAGCTGGGCAATGGATCATACTCCCTCAGCATCTTTGTGATTTGCATTTTCAAATGTCACTCCTGGTGAAAATCCATAAAAACCTTGTGAAATGAACATGGCCAAATCAGAGCTATTGTTTCTTCTGTCCTCCTGCTTTTCAACTTTGCCACAGTTAAAAATGGTAGCATCTTTCACTCAGCTCTTAAGCCCAAACCCCAGACGTCATCCATGACCATCTGAAATCCCAGCACTTCTTATTGCCTTTACCAACTACCACCATCCTTGTAGACCTCTCAAATTTCCTGCCCGAATGATGGAATCTGTTAAGCGGCCTTGCACTTCCATTTTATTTTACTTTATTCGGTTTTACTGTCTCCAGCCTAGTCTCCAAGGAGCCACCAGTGTGACATTTTGAAAATTTAAATTAGGTCATATAGCTCAATTGCTTGGAATTTTACTATGGCTTGCTTTCATTGGCACTAAGCACCAAGGTCCTTCCCGTGACCTGCAAGGCTCCTGTTTAGTTCTCAGTCACAGCTGCACACTCTGCTCCTCAGCTCCATGTTCTCTGTTATACTCTGTCCTCAACTCCGTGTTCCTGTCACACTCTGCTCCTCATCCCCATGTTCCCGGCACACACTGCCAACTCTCACAGCCATCCTGTGATAATCAGTTCTCTAAACTCCCATGTGCCATGCTTCTTTTCACTCTATGTGCTCATTTTATCCCAAGTTCTCTGCCAATTGTTTGCTTCTTGATTCTTTACTGAGAATAGAACGCTCTCTTTCTCCCCCTTTCTCTTTGCTTTGTCTTTTTCTTTGCAGTACTTATCAACACCCCTAATTTTAGTCCTGAGTGTTTATCATCCTGGCAGCTTTCCCCCAGACTAAACTGTAAGATGCATGAGTATGGGACTTTTATCTTGCTCATTGTTCCATCTGTAAGATGCATGAGTATGGGACTTTTATCTTTTCCATTGTTCCATCTTTAAGATGCATGAGTATGGGACTTTTATCTTGTCCATTGTTCCATCTGTAAGATGCATGAGTATGGGACTTTTATCTCTTCCATTGTTCCATCTATAAGATGCATGAGTATGGGACTTTTATCTTGTCCATTGTTCCATTTGTAAGATGCATGAGTATGGGACTTTTATCTTGTCCATTGTTCTATCTGTAAGATGCATGAGTATGGGACTTTTATCTTGTCCATTGTTCCATCTACAACAGCAGATGCACATTTGATCACTTGAATACTGTACAAAGGACATGAGTGACTCAGAGCTGGATACTAAACAAACTAATGAGAGTGGGTCAGTGTGGTGGGAATAGCACCTTTACCCTGAGAGGTTCTGGGAATCTTGGTTGACTCCTGGTTTGGTTCATTCTAAAATCATGTAATTGTTTTTCTTTCAACTGTTCCCATTTAAAAATCATCTCATGTAATGAGTTTATGGAGCACCAGAATGGAAAATAGCAGTCAGCATAATTTGAGAATTTGGAAAGCCACACTAAGGATCTTATCTCAGATTTGTTCTGGAATATGTTAATAGTAATTTTTACTGTATAGCGCTGAGGAATTTGCATCCACATCCACTCATTTGAATGACCATAAATCCAGTTACATTAAATGTGGAAATAAACCATACCAAAAGAGAAAGGACGCCTAAAGGGGCGTATACTTATCTATAACGGTTTTAACCAAATAAGGATGATAAAAACTTAAAGAAAAGGAACTTAACAGCACCATTATTCTTAAAAACAAGAACCACCCAAAACAAAATGACAAAAGCAGGAAAAAACAAATAAACAACAGCAAGAACAACAAGAGAAAAATAAAAACAAAGGGAGAGAAACATTGATGCACATTTACATGTACATGTACATTCCCATAGGCTCTGAGTATTTCAGTGAAATAAAGTTCTTAAATTATAAACAAAGAAAGAAATGCTGTGAACTTCTTTATCCTCATTTTTCTGACTTTTAAAAAATTATAACTCAATTCTATTATTGTATGCTACTGGATTTCTATTGTATAATATGTGTTGCACAACACGTTAAACCAAAATATGTTGGCTTAAACCAAAAATAAACATGAAGCACTTCTTATAGTTTCTTGGGGTAGGAAATCTGGCAACAGTCCATCAGGATGCCTCTGGCTTATGTCTCCCATAAGTCTGTGCTCAAGAGTTCACCAGGGCTTTGGTCATCAACTTGATTGTGACAGAGGACCCATTTCTAGGGTGAATCAATCAGATGGTTGGCAAACTGGTGCTAGATATCAGTGCGAAGGTCAAGATTCTTTTTCACAAAGCTAATGTCTATGCTCAAGTGAGGCTGGCATAGTGAAAAACATCCAAGATGCCAACCAGAAAGTTACAACATTAAAACAACAACAATGTCTACAAAGTGGTCACTCTTACCTCCAATATAGTCTGCAGGCCACCAGACTGACTCTGAGTCGGTATGGAGGAAGACCACTGCAAAACAAGACTAGCAGGAGGCAAGAATCATGGAGAGCCATCATGAATGTGGCTCTCAGCTCCTTTCTAAAACTCGCTCTCAACTCAAGAGGAATGAAGCTAGAAGTCAGAGAGAATGGAAGGAAGGAAGGAACTAAGAGGACAGAGAAAGAAGGGAATAGTGTAGAAATGTTGATGTGTCTGAATTTGGGGCCTACATAGACTTGCAAATACTAAAAGAATTCATCCAATCTATATACTATACCTTGTCCACTGAAAATGGCACTGTAAACTGGTGATGAATGTTAAAAGAAGTTGGGAGATTCATCGAGCATTGATTGCTTTTCAGCATTCAGTGGTTGTTATCCTTCTTTACGGACATGCAATGAGAGTGTTCTTAATTTCAACAGGGACTTGCCAAACCCCTGTCTCTTGCCTCTTCTTTGCCTATAACAAATGTACTCTCAATAGATTTTAGAATTGCTTTATAAATCCAGCCTGGAAACCTGAGTCACACAACCAGCTGGTTCCTCTTTCTCTTCCTTCCCATCCTCCCCCCATGTTGTGCCACTCTAAATTCTTCTCTATATTATTTTGTAATTATTCAGAGTATGAGTTTTTTCATGTTCTTTATCTATCTATCTATCTATCTATCTATCTATCTATCTATCTTCATTATCATCTCTCTCTATCTATTCATCTATCTATCTATCTATCTATCTATCTATCTATCATCTATCTATCTATCTATTCATCTATCATCTATCATCTATCTATCTAGCATTTATCTATCTATCTATTCATCTATCTATCCATCTATCATTTATCTATTCATCTATCATCTATCTATCTATCTATCATCTATCAACTATCTAATTATCTATCTATTCATCTATCTATCATCTATCTATTCATCTACCATCTATCTAATTATCTATCTATTCATCTATCTATCTATCTATCTATCTATCTATTAATCTATCTATCTATGTATCTATCTATCTATCTATTCATCTATTATCTATGTACCTACCTACCTACCTATCTATCTATCTAACGATCTATCTATCTATCTATTCATCCATCTATCTATCTATCTATCTATCTATCTATCTATCTATCTATCTATTTACCTACCTACCTACCTATCTTCATTATCATCTCTGTCTATCTATTCATCTATCTATCTATTCATCTATCTATTCATCTATCTATCTATCTATCTATCTATCTATCTATCATCTATCATCTATCTATCTATCTTTCTTGCATCCAGACTGCAGTTCCCCTCCCTCCTCTCCCCTCACCACACCTCTGCCCCCACTCTATCCTCTCCTCCTCCATTTCTATTCAGGAAAGGGCAGGCCTCCCATGGATATCAATAAAGCATGGCATATCAAGTTGTAGTCACTAGGCACCTCTCCTCATATTAAAGCTAGCAAGGCAACCCAACGTGAGGAATAGGGTATAATGAGTATTTTTTTAAAAATATTGTGAATAGTGGATACAACAATACATTGGAAATATCTTAAATTTTGTTGTCACTAAAAACTAGCATTGATTAGTAGAAGTCACCACTTAGGTATTTAGAGACAGGCTCTTCTGTATCCCTGGCTGCCTCAAATTCACCACATAGCTGAGAAGAGTGTTCAACTTTTGATCTTCCTGCCTCTACCTACTGGGTAGAGTGCTGGGTTATAATAGCACATCTGGTACTACCAGCTCAATCAATATAAGTGGCAAAAAAAATCAAGCAACAAAGTAATAATAGAAAGCAGGGCATGTAGATGTGTGTTCTAGCCTATTCACAGTACAGGATCATTTAGAAGTGTTTACATAGGGTTGTTAAAAAAAATAAAAATTAAAACAGAAGCAAAATCATACATAATCTCAGACCCTAGAACTGTACAACAAAACCAACAAACCTGAAGTCATCTTACTATTCCTCTCTTAGACACCTGGACCTGAAAATACCCCGTGTAGGGAAAAGCAGTCACATTTGCTTTTTGGCTAAGAAGTCTCTGGGTAAAGTTTAGATCACCACAGGGAGTGAAGACGGCAGTAGACAGCAGAAACAGACAGGTGTGAGCTTGACTCAGTGACTCCTGCACTTGGCTGGTAGCCTAGGGTTCCGCAGAGTTCTGGTCCTGATGACATCCTACCCGGATCTACCGGATGGACTCCACATGTTCTGTGTGATCCTTAATGCAATGTTTAGAGACATTTACTGATCCCCTCTCCCTCAGTTTTGTTACCATGGACTGACCTTTCCATACCACTGATTCCAGAGGAATTCCTCATGTCCTGTCATCCCACCCACTCTCTCCAGTATTCTAACCACTAACATTGCAAGCAAAGATGGAGACTATTTATAAGTAGTCAGCATGATGCAATGTTTATTTAGTCTGTGTTTGCTGGTAAATGACTATCCTATCAAAGGAACATGATACATGTGCAATGCTGACATTTCTGAGCCAAGCCTACGTTGGACAGTCTTTGCCCTGGTACAGACCATGACAAGAAGATTTCATATTTCCAACTTGATGATAATGATGCTTAATATTTATAAAGTGGCTATTAAGGGAAGAGAGTTATAGAAACCATAAAGTTCCCACAGACATCAACTGGAGAGTCTAAGATTAGAACCCAGGGCACCTAGTTCAAAACTGTTATGACATATGATATTGCTTCTCTCATATGATCATCTACATAGAGTAGATTTCAGTAACTTACACATCCAACATCTACTAGTTCAACCAACCTAAATCTTATTTTAGATTTAATCAAAGCAATGGATATCTATTTAGAAAGTCTCTCTCACTTTCAGGGTTGACAGATGTTTTACTTCTATAGAAAAAAAGACTCATATATGAGAAATTTAACATCTATGTAGAGCGATCAATCATCTACTCCAGCGAATATAGGGTAAATCAGAAAATCACAATAGTACTGTGGACATTAGAGAGGTGGAGAGCTCTAGCTAGAAGCCCCAGGAAAGACTTATGAGTTGTCTGGGTGATGCCTTGAAGCAAGCCTAAGGATGGACAGAGGAGGCCAGGAGAAATGGACCTATGTCAAACCTGGACCAAGATAGGAGCTTCTCTTCCTAACCTCTCTGAGCATCCCTCGTGGTTGGAAAAAACCCAGTCTTGATCTCACCTTGCTAAGGTTATCATTTTTATAAGATTACTCTTAGTGTGTGTGTGCTTTGTTCTCAAAGAAAAATACCCTAAATAAATTATGGTTAGTTTTGTGAACATAATAATGATGATAATTGCTGTATTCAGTGAACATGACCTAAACCACAAGTCACACCCTTGTATAATCCCCTATCCTTGAATGTGGGAAGAATCTGTGTCTTGCTTCTGACTAAGAGAATATGGCAAAGGTGACAGAGGTCACTTGCTTGACTAGGTTTCTGCTATGGTTTGAACATGAAATGTCCCCTGTAGGATCATCTGTTTGAACATGTGGTCCACAGCTGGTGGGGAGGTGATGGAACCTTAAGGAGACTGTGCCTAGCTGGAGGAAGTGAGTCAATAGGTGAGTGGGGTATTTTTGAGGGTTAGAGCTTCGCTCTGTTTCTGGGTCAAGCTTTTCCTGCTTCCTGGTATGCAGAGCCAGGGCAAGTCACCTTACTTTCCCATTGGGTCTCTTTCTCTATATCCAACCAAGTTTTCCTGTCTTCTGTGTATATGGTGGTCATATAATCCAAATTCTTTTGGATAGCTTCAGTCCTAGATATGCTGTTAACCTTTCAGTGTGTCTGACTTTTTCTTCATAGTACTAGGGTTGGAACCCAGAGCTTCGGTCATGCTAGGCAAGTATTCTGCCACTGAGCTACACTTCCAGAGTCAATATTTGAAGTTTTGACTCTGGAAATAAAGTCGTATTTTCATGTGTAAGTTGTAAATAACAGTTGCAGATGGAACTCCTGACTTTATTATCTTTCCTTGATTTTTATGCTTTCAGTAGAAACTGGACATGCTTTCTATAAGAGTGAAAGTAGATGCTTAAGCTGAATGTTGGATAGCTTTGTTCAAAGCTTCAATCTCAGTGTAGTGTCCTGGAAAAGCGGCCTGCTCACATACGTATGTATCTGAGAGAGGAAATTAGCTGCCCGTTGGGCCAGCTAGGGACAGTGTCACCCATCCTACTATTCAGGTATGTGTAGTAGGAGAATCTTCAAAGTACAAAAGCAACAAACAAACAAAACAAAAAAAAAGAAAAGAAGAGAAGAGAAAAAAAAGAAAAAAGAGAAAAAAAGATAAGCCATCATTATAAAGCCATCTGTTCCTAAGCATTCATTATGTGCCTCCCTCTCCCTGTACACCAAGGCACTGTGTGGATCTACCTTGATCGGAACATGCTTCATTTTGGATCTTAGTTCCTTGTGTCTCCAATTATTGGATGAACTCCATTTCAGTTCTAGTAATTTAAGGCTTCAGGTATAAATTAATTTCTCGGGAAATTTGTCTCATGGAGATTTATCACCTAGAAAAATGTCAAGTTCCTTTCCTTAGCCTGAATTCCAATATCATTTTCATTTATAGCTCTTCAGTCACACAAATCCCATCTCTATCCTTTTCACTTATTTCCATTTTTCCAGAAGGATCTTCACAATACTCCTATTTCCAGATTATGACTCACATAGAGTGGCTTTTAGATGTAGCTGTCAATTTGTTTCTCATGGTTCTTACTTTGGAAGGCAATGCCTCTGTAATGAAAAGTAATAATTCTGGGAACTAAGGCTGTAGTTCAGTCAATGAGATACCTGCCTTGCATGTGTAAACACCAGATTCAGTCCCCAGCACCAAGCAAACCAACCAGGTGTGGTGGTCATGCTCGCAATCCTAGAACTCAGGTAATAGAGGTCGGAGAATCAGAAGTTCAAGGACGTTCTAGGTTATTCAGTGAGTTTGAGGCCAGCCTGAGCTACATGAAACTCCATCTCAAAAAATTAATCAGTGTGTATCTTATAACCTGAAGTTAATCATTTCTTTCTGTTGTGGGAAGAGAATTGTTACAATACCCATCCATTGAGTAGAATGGGGAAAAGCTTGTTATTCATTCAAACATTTGTTGAATGTGTTTAGTGCTAAGCACTGTGGCAGCCCTGAAATGAACCAGCCACTGTCCTTGTCCTTAGGCCTCATGTTCTTGTAACACAGGGATATTTTATCTTAGTTGTCACTCCCACAGCTAATTTTAAGTCCTTTCTCTGACAAAGAGAACATTTTGACCAGGATAATCTGATTACTCAATCAGGCTCTTTCAAATATTTGCATACAAATTTTATACTTAAATGGGTAGAGAGAACCAAAACAATAAAATAAAATGGTCATTTATAAGTAGTGTAGATTCAGTTGTAAAATTTTCTGCAACTATAGTGAAGTGAAAAGGGCATGAAAATAATAAGTAGAAAAGAACTCTCTTTAGTAATACATCTTAACACATAAGAAAACGTTTTGTAAGAAACCACTAGAATATAATGGAAATTGAACTGTAAGAAACAAAATTAACATACACTTAGTGAGACATTCTCTTTTAAAGTGCTACATCTTTGTTAGAGACACATTTAATGAACATTATCTCATAGTCCATAATTAGTGACATACTATTCATACTTTAACTATGGAATTCCAGTATAGCATTAATAATAGGGAAAGATAATTCAAAGATGAATAATAAAAGGTGTATTGAACCGGGAGACTTGGGCCCTGGATTTGATAATGAACATGATGGTGATGAAGATCAATAATGGATATACATTTTTAGGTACTGATTGAGTTCCCATCCAGACAGTCTAAGTGCCTTACCTGAATTTTCTCTAATGTGATCATTTCACCACCCCATTCATTCTAATTTCCTAGATGACAAAGCTGAAGCTTAATGAATGAAAATGTCTTCAAACTCATAGCCAAATACAAGATGCAGAGTCAGGATTCCAACTGCCTGGCCCCAAAGCAGGCAGTCTGCCCCTTCGTTACCCCTAGAAGACATCTGACTTCCAACATCATGCAGGTCCTCTGGTGTCCTCTCACTCAGATGGAGAGACTAGACCATGAGACCTTTGAGGTTCCCTTCAACTTTAAAATATAATTCTTTAGTCTACTGTTAAAAGAGTTCCGTGTCTCTCTAGTGCCTAATCCTGGGTCTGTCTTAATTCTGTTCTAAACTCAGGAGATCATGGGCCTGAAACTTTAAGGTTTCAGAGGTTGACCAGTTGTCCTGTAGGTGGGTACTAGAAAAGCATTTGCCCTCACAGGGCTCATTTGGTCTCACTCATCCCAGTTCCTAAACAAGTAGTGCTCAGAACAGAGAAAAGCAGGCTTCCAGAGCCTTTCCTCTGCAGCCCTCTCCCCTGGTATGTAGGACTGACAGTCACACATTGGAATTAATCACCGCACTCAGCCTGGAGGTTGGTCTGTCTCCTGATTATTTGGAAAGGAAACAATTTTCTGACTAAGGGAAATATCCTATGGCTGAGGTAACTGCCCTGCGTACTGTCCTCTGAGTTAAGAGCTTTGGTAAGAGGACAGGCTTTGACCTCTGTCATGGGTCTGCTGTTCCTCTTCCCTTTGCTCAGATGCGAAGATAGAGTGTAACTAAGAGACCTCTCAGGCTTGTTTTCTGCTCTGGCTAGAGCCAGGACTTCTCAGGCCATTGAAGCCAATTCCCATATGGTACAGTTTGGTGACTTCTAAATTCCCCTCATTTATGTAATGCTTGTTTTGAAAAGTCTGGGAGATGTCCACAGATAGATATATGGAAGGCTCCTGAGGGATGTTTTTAAAAGATTGCAAAACCTAACTGCAGTGAAAGTCTACTGCAAGCAAGCTCTTATTTTTAGGCTCCATGCCAGACCTAACCAAACAAAACAATCAGAAAACAAACAAGGACAGCAAGTTAAAAGACCCAGTCAGCAACCTATTAAACCTCTTGGGAGAGCAGAGGATGGGATAAATACCTCCCAAGTTTAACATCCAGTGACCCGCAGATGTAGCTAGAATGGTGGTGCTGCCCCATTAGAGTTCATGTGTAAAACAGGCTCTCCATCCAGAAGGCTCATGTGTTGAAAGCATGGTCCCCAGGTGGTGGATCCAGTCACTGGCAGGTAATTGGATCATGAGGATACATACATTATCATTGGGTTAATCTACTGCTGAGCTCATACTGGATAGATTATTATAGGTGAGGCCTGGTTGGAAGAAGTATATCCCTCACTGAAGGGGTGGCTTTGAAGCTACATCTTGCTGTGGCTACTTCCTGTCTCCCTCTGCTTGCTGACTGCTATGACACAAGCAGCTTCCCTCCACTCTGTCCATCTTCCACACCATATTGTCTCTCACAGGGACCGGAAACAAGGAGCTGAGTGATTATGCACCCAAACCTCTGAAATCCCTTTAGATGAATATGATAAATCTCTCCTCCAATTACTTGATTTTCTCAGGTTTCTTTGGTCACAGTGACAAAAAAGGCTAATGAGTACATGTTGAATTAGTGGGTATTGAATAAACCACAGATTTCTCATCAAGAACTGAATGAGGGTTTTGAAAGAAGGTCACTATTTAAGTCTTTTATGAAGATACATAAATGCCTCCAATTTTAAAAGAAATCTCACATATAATTGAACTAAAAGACATTTCTGTCTCAGTCCCTGTTCTTGGGGTCAGATATTTAAAATGGGTATATATCCCTCTAGCTTTCAGCTTTGGTCCAAACCTAGTGATAAAAACCAAGCATCCAAATGGTTCAATGTCACTGAGTCTGACAATGATTTGTTTATAGTTTATTATTTGATATATAGTTAATCCTGTGCCAGGCACTAGGAGGATAGCTAGGCAGGGCAAAGAAGAAGGCAGAGATAAGCCTGCACTGAGAGATCCTATAACTTTGTAGGGAGGAAACCCTTAGAGAGGATTTTCATGAAGGTTAATGTGGAGAAAATACTTAGGGCCAAGAGAAGACCCAGAGGGGAATCTCTTATAGTTTTTCCTCCTGGAAAGCTGAGCCTGATGTCTAAACTTAGAGGTAGACAGGAATTATTTGAGAAAAAAAGAGAATAGAGGAGAAAGTAACAGGTGGAAGGGAAAAGATTCCAGAAAACAAATCTGAATAGTGGAAAAGAGAGGGCAGAATAAGTTCATCAAGCATGCTTCACTGTTTGAAGAACACCCAGATTATTAAAATTGTCTTTTTTAAGTGCTAAATAGACACCAAAATTGCCCATAAGAACTTAACATATTTGAAGTTAATATAATGAATTTATATGTAATTGTAGCTAAATGTAAAACCACTAGTCATTTCAGTTGACCTATACAAGATAGTGGATATTTTTAAATACCAAGAAGTCCTCAGAAACTCTACTATTGAGTTCATTGAACAATGGCTGGGAAACAGAGTTCTGTTTAGTTGACATCATGAGCCTTAGGGTGGCTTTAAAAATAGAACTTGAGTTGGGTGTGGGACAGGACAGAAATTTGTTCTTTTCCTCAAGACTTTTGTCTGTCATTGTTCTAATGCTGTGAAGAGACCAAGGCAACTCTTATACGAGAAAGTATTTATGTGGGGGCTTGCTGACAGTTTCAGAGGGCTAGTCCATTATCATCATGGGGGGGATGGCAGGAGTATGATGACACTCATGGTACTGGAGTAGTAGTTGAGAGATATATCTTGGTCCAAAGGTGGGTAGGGGGTGAGGGTGGGGTGGGCAGGGGCTTTTGAAACCTCAAAGCCCACTCCTAGTGATACACTTCCTTCAATAAGACTCTAAGTACTCTAAGAGGTTACCCCCTAATCCTTCTAATCCTTTCAAACAGTTCCATTCTATGGTCACTAAGCATTCAAATATGAGCCACTCTTACTCAAATCACTATATCATCCTGCATTTGGGTGATAAGCCAGATGAATTAGTTTTAAGATATTAATAGGAATTCTTAATGCTAGTATAATACTTTAACCAAATCTGACTTTATTTATTTATTTATTCATTTCTGGTTTTTGAGACAGATTTTCTCTGTGTAGCTCTGGCTGTCCTGAAACTCACTTTGCAGATCAGGCTGGCCTTGAACTCATAGAGATCTGCCTGCCTCTGCCTCCTGAGTCCCAGGGTCAAAGGTGTACACCACCACACCCAGCACTGAACCTGACTTTAAAACATATGGTTTTGTTTCAGGAGATTGGTGTTAAATATACTTATTCCTTTTCTAGGACAAATTTTTTTTCTAAATATTGAGCAAGAGGAGGAAGAGTTAAAGATTTCCTTTGGGAGTTATAAACAGGATCCCAGGTTGAATAACAAGGACAAGGACAAGGGCAAGGACGAACACATTTTAGAGATCCTGGGTATAGACTTTGAAAAGAATGGAAAGAAGGTCAACTCTATTGGGCTGAGACAGAGAAGCCATTACCAGTTCACAGAAACTCAAGTTCTAAGAATTTATGCCTATCACCACTTGCTTCTTTGGAAATCACTCACAGTAGCCCCCTGGATTAGGCTACTGGACAATGAGAACACAGACAGAGAATCTCCCCTTCATGGTCCACTTTGGAAACCCACCAAGATTTACCTAGTGTAGCCACAACGTTTTGAAAGGCAGGTATGACCCTCTAAGCCTTGCTCTAAGGACATGAGACCTTTATGCTCTGTCCAGTGGAGAAATAAAGCCAGCTGACATCTGAGTCCAGTTCCAATCACTCTTCCAGACTTTACCATGTTTCTGTTCTGTCTCGAAGATTTGTCTGAGTTGTGCTTTCTGGGGCCATGGAACTTCAGCTGAAGGAGTAAAGGGTACTCACAGTTCCTTTTTTTTTTTTTTTTTTTTTTAACAAACAGCTTTCCTTCCAAGCATTTTTAAAACTTTTTTTCACATTTATTTATTTATTTATTTATTTATTTACTTACTTACTTACTTACTTACTTACTTATTTATTTAGTGTGTGTGTGTGTGTGTGTGTGTGTGTGTGTGTGTGAGCGCATGCATGCCATGATACATGTGCAGATGTCAGAGGACAACTTTGTGGTGCTCTCCACCATGTAGGTTCTAGGGACAAAACTTAGGTCACTGGGCTTGATGGCAATTATTTTTTCCACTGATCCATCTAGCTGGCTCCAAGCATTATATACTATGACACACACAACACATACACACACATACCTATAGCACAACACACAAACAACACAACAAATACAATGATGAAAACCTTTTCAGACTTGAAATTTGCACAAGGTCAGACACCAAAAAGCTCAGATTACAGAAATGAAGACCAGGAAGAATAATTTCCCAAGTCAAGTATGGTGGCTCATGCATTTTTGAGGCAGAGATATAAGTTTAGATTTGCCGGGGCTAAATACTGAGTTCTAGTTCAGCTTGGGCTACATGGAGACTCTGCCTCACAAAAGAATAACAATAGCCTTCTAAATTGTCCCAATTTTCCTTATAACCTCTACCTCTGCTTTCTTGGATATAGGACAGAAACACCAGGGGTAGGTGTCTCAACTATCTGCTGCTCCCAGCTGGATTTGGTTGTATGGAAATAAGTGATATATGACTAGCTCTCAAGCCAATGGGAAAGCATACAACTAAGGATGAAGCTGGTCAAGCCCATAGTGCACTCAGCATGGCTCTCTGTTTCACATGGGTCGTTTCCTTCAAGATACCATTTTGAGTGAGTAAGATTTCTGCAGTTCTGTAAGACTGAAGTTAGTTAAACAGACTAGCAAAACAGAAAATGGATGTCATTGAATAATTCAATCTTCAATGATATTCAGCCTACTTTCTTAAATTCATTTTGAACTTGTTGTTATACCCAGAGCTTAAGTTCACAGATGCCAGAATGGGAGGATTTATATCAGTTTCATCTAACTGGTAGAAGAGAAGTTATCCAAATCAAAGTACAATTTGGGGAATCTCCTCCTCCTCCTTCTTCCTTCTCCTCTTCTTCTTCTCCTTCTTTTCCTCCCTCTTCTTTCTTTCTTCAACTTCTTCCTTCTTTTTTTTTTTTTTAAACACAACCCAATAGTCTCTTTTGGCTTAAGCTCTTGAACTGTTTTAAATTAATGTTTTCCATCTTCCAAAAGAACATCCACACCACCAACTCTGACTCTCATTTTTGTGGTCCTTTCTGGCAGTCTAATTTTCAATTACCCTGAAACTACTTGATAGATTGAGTAAGAAATGATATCAGTCAATTCAGCCAGAAAAGAAAAGGTAACAGCATGGCATGACATTTGGAGTGGAAGTCCTAGCTAACTGAAGTACAGGCATCTGTGATTAGATTGTTAATGTGGAATGCTTGATCTGAGAATCGGACACACAGCAGCTCTTTAAAGAATCAAAATATCAGATCAGAGAGAAGCGATCACACAAGTCTACTTTCTTCAAAAGCTCATGGACACAAGGGCACTGTAGACTTGTGATCTAAAAGTGACCACACAGGAGAGGGGAACCTGCCATGAACTTTCTTCCATAGTTCATCTTTTGTTTCCTGGTGTTTGAAGGCATCACGAAAGTTATAAAAGCAAATGCTTCTTATATAATTGGCTCTAAACAGCAGGCAGCATCCCCCCTCCCTGCCAAGTTCTCATGGCATTTGGCATGGGATATCAGAGGAAGCGAGGAATGATCCTGCTGATGTTTACATAGGCGCCTTCCATGTAACCACCTAATCAAGAGCGGCTTTGGACTGAAAGAGTTCCCTCTTTTAAATAAGGAAGAGGCCATAGAAAGAAATGTCTGAAACTCGAACAAGGAGGAGAAGAGAAGACTTCCAAGCAGGACAACCAATAGAGTGCAAACAACATTCCACACACTAGGTAGGTCTGCTAATTTCGGGCAATGGCACATTGCTGGTGAGACCTTTAAGAAATGTGTGGTAACTAGGCTGTGGCTTCTGCACTGTGTGGTCAGTAAGCCATTTCCCAGCACAGACTTCATGTAGGCAAGTCTTCTACACTTTGTTTCTGAGACAGCTTTATACATTGAGGTATTTAGTGCACCACACATGCGCAGTTCTGATGAAAGTGCCAGATGCGAGCACTCCGGTCAGCTTTGCCTTTCTGTTAGAAAATACCCCGAGAAACGGTTGAAAGAGGAAAGATCGATTTTTGGTTCATGGTCTCATGAGCCCTCTCCTGTGGTTGGTAGGCTTTGTTGCTCTGGGACCTGGGGTGAGGCCGAAATATCAGGGTGAAATGGCATGGAACAGAAAGACTGCTCATTTCATGGCAGGCCAAAAATGACGAGAAAGAGAAGATCTGGACACAGGCATGTCCTTCAGAGGCATGCACCCACTGACCTTCTCCCTTAGCCTAGACCCTACTTCCTAATGGTCTATCAACTCTGAATTTATCAATAGATGAAGTTATTATGCCCCCAGAGCTACCCCAGCTGAGGAATCAAGCCTTTGACACACGAGCCAACCGTACCCTTTTGGGGGCACAAATCACATCTATAAAACCTGGTAGCATAAAAATGTGACATCTATACCACACATCATACACTTCCCCCATCCCCCATGCCTCGCCAAGATGGCTTAGGGTCATCTCAGAAGAGAGAGAAGGATTTTAAAAGCGAGAAGAAGTAGTGGATGTCTGCAACTATTGGCTGAACATGGCAGAGCCATTGTATGCATGAACAGCAGCTGTGACTGTGTATGTGTGAGACCCACACAAGATCAAGCCAATCAGCATCCTAGTATGGTTAGGAGAGGGGCTCATGAGTCCTACCACTGGCTGAGAAGTTACCAGAAGTTCATGGCTGCTGGGGGAATCGAGAGTAAGGTTGTGGTTTTTTTTGTTTTGTTTTGTTTTGTTTTTGTTTGTTTGTTTTTAGGGATATATCTCCTGAAAGGCTACCCATGCTCCACTCAGTGGTCCCACAGCAGTGTATGTCGGAATCATTAAGTGGACTTGGTAGGTTTTTAAAAGGACCGTGAAGTTGAGAAGGGAATTGATGAGGGACAGGGGCGGAACTGCAGGAGAGAGGCGGGTGGGCCTGATTTCCAATGTAAGAGTGTGTGAAGTTCTCAAACATTAAAAAAGAGGAAAATAGGAATAGAACATGGACAATCAAAGCGATGTGTTTGCCATCAGTGAAGGTAGGTGTACATGGGTTTAAAAAAGATGGGCTTGAAGAGGCGGAAGGAGGACTTTGTGGGAATGCTTAGACATGAGATGCCTCAGCTCAGAGCTGGGTGAAGCCAGCAGCAGAGGAAAAGTAGAAAGAGAACCTTAAACACAGAAAACAAAGCGGCTGTTGGCGACACCCCCACACTTCATTAAGGTATGCTTTCTGCTCTCTATGCGGACTCCCTAGGCATCTGGCATTCTTCAGCTCCTCACCCCCAGTGCAAGATCAAGTGATTTTTGTTTGTTCCTATTTTTTGAGAAAGTGTGCTAGGATATTATTCAGCCTGGCCTAGAACTCATATGTAGCCTTGGCTGGCCTTGAGCTTGTGGAAATCCTCCTGCCTTGCCTTTGCCAGTGCTAGTACCACAGGTGTGAGCCACTATGCCCAGGTTAAGAGTGTGCATTCATGTGCGTGCGTGTGTGCGTATGTGCCTCTGTGTGTGTGTGTATTGGTGGTGGTCTTTTTTTTTTTTTTTTAAATGAGATCTTGGTTATAGAAAATGACTCAAAGTATAATTGATTCCAAACCCTGACTAATAAGAACTCTGAAGTTCTTTCTTCAAATCAGTTTCTGACCACAAATCAATGCAAAATGCAAAGTGAAATGGCCTCAAAGTTTGACGGGAATCACAAAGGTATTGTGGTTTTTCAATGAAAGCTTGGTCAGATTCCTCCCATGCTTGGAATGCAAGGACTCTACCCCTCCACTCAGACTCCGGGGCTCAGGAAGTGCACTGGGGACAGATGAGGAGAGCAGCTGCTGCTCTCTGCTCACCGCTTTTCATGCTTTCAGCAGCTTCGAGCCACAGCTGGCAGAGACTCATCCTGTCCTTGGCCTTTGAAGTGAGACTAGGAAATGACCAATGAGCCATGCTCCTTGGCAGGGGTGGGGATAGAGGTTGAGTGATTCCTAAATTCATTTCTTTTTATTAAAAAAAGTTTTCTTTCCGTTGTGTGTATGTCACGGCTCCTGTGCAGATGTCAGAGGACATTTTGTAGTTTTTCTGTGTGGTTCCAGAGATCAAACTGAAATTGTTGGTCTTAGTGACAAGTTCCTTTACCCCTGTGTTATGTGCCTGGCTTCTTCTTCTTCCCTCCCTTTCCCTTCCCCCTGCCTTTCTGCCTTCTTTTCTTTCTTTCTTACTTAC
Organism: Onychomys torridus; assembly: GCF_903995425.1. Classification (NCBI taxonomy): domain Eukaryota; kingdom Metazoa; phylum Chordata; class Mammalia; order Rodentia; family Cricetidae; genus Onychomys; species Onychomys torridus. The sequence goes on from NC_050459.1 coordinate 53,756,769, forward strand.
TTACTTTTTATTTCAGACAAAGTTTCAAGTAGCCCATGCTGCCCTTAATTTCTCTACGTTTACCTTGAACTCTGATCCTCCTGCCTTCACCTCCTGAGAACTAGGTTCACAGGCAGACACATGCTAACTTTAAGATTGACCCAGCATATAGGTCAAGCACTCAGCCTGCTAAGAAATTCCCACTTTCTTTTATTCCATCCTAATCTGAGTCACCCAGGATTGCCACACACTCTAGAACAAAGAATCCTATCATATAGTATCTATAAAGCTAAGTGGACAGCCAGAGATTGACCAAGGGGTCCCACCTTGGTGGAAACAACTCACATCTTAGGAACAGCAACAAAGTCCATGGAAGAAGGGAAAGTGGTATACTTTCTCTCTCTCTCTCTCTCTCTCTCTCTCTCTCTCTCTCTCTCTCTTTCTTTTTTACTTCAATGAACCTTGTTAGGAATATTGTCTTGCATAATACCACTGGCACCTGCCATTTGTGTGTCTCATTAAGAGACTGACATGCTGTACACTGTGGAAATTTTTTCCACTCTTCATTACTACTGTGGCCACATTTCCTTCCAATGTGCTTCATCTGGAAAGTGTGTTTTCCTTACTTTCTCACTCTCCAGATGTCTTCTCCATCTGGCACTCAAACATATTGTAACTTGTATATAATTTTACTTAAAAAAAAAAAAAAACAAAAACCAAAAATGCTGATTCCAAATATGTGTCACAGGAAGAGAATCTGAGCCGTGTCAGAGATCTGAGCATTTTGCTCACTGGCTTCCACTGCCTTCTTTTGAGCTTTTGTAAGGCGCATGTGCCATGCTTGAGAACTGCTCATTTGCAGGTCAGATGAAGTCTGTGTATTTAGGAAAAATGGCACAAAAACTTATGTTTCAGTTCACATGCACAGAGTTATACAGCATTGGTACTCATCAGTTGGAACATCCCATTTGTGTGACAAATGGTACTGGCCTAGATTTGTTTTTGATGTTGGGATAAAATACCCTGTCCCTGACCCCCCCCCCCCAATAAAACCCTGCAGGGAAGAAAGGACTTATTTTAGCTTATAATTCCAGGTTCTAGTCCATCATTGTGGGGAAATCACGTAGGAACCTCAAAGAGCCTGTCACATCTCACCCACAGGCAAGAGCAGAGAGAAATCGAAGCATGAATACTTGCTCACTTGTACTCAGCTGGATCTCTCCAGTCATATGCAGGACACCCCCCCCCCCCCACACACACACACAAAGAAAATGGTGCCACCCACAGTGGGCGGGTCTTCCCACATCAATCAACTTAATTAAGACAAACCCCTCACAGACATGCCCACAGGCCAATCGAATGCAGACAATCCTTCATTGAGCTCCCCCCCCCCCACAACCCAGTGATTTTAGGTTGTGTTAAGTTGACAGTTAAAGCCAGCCATCACAAATACTGGAGGCCTCCTTATAAAGTGTGAGCATTTAGAACGAATACACACAGATTCTCCCTGGTGCCTTGTACACCAGTGAGTCTTGCTTCCTGTCTTTGGCTGGTGGGCCCTGCTAATCAGCACCCCTCCCCCACTGCTCTTTCACCCAGTCCTCTGTTTTTCTCTCCCTGTCTCTCCATTGCATTTGTCAGCACATTTTTGACACTGAGGTCACATGTAATTGGAAGTGCACACTTGAGGGCCAATCTCTCTGAAGGCTTTTAAACATGTTGTGGCAGACGCCGTTCCACCGTCTGTGAGCTCTCTCTCACAGCCCTCTGGCTCCACCCAAGTTTAATCCTGATTTTTACAGATAAAATAAGACAAAGATCCTTTGCAAGTCCAGGAATGAGTTATGACTGGTTGCTGCTAGTCATGGTGACTTCATTCTGCTTTGCCAGAGACCAACTTCTCTAACCTTTCTCAGAACTAAAAATTGTTCTAAGATGTAGTCACAGTCAGTGACAGGTGAGAGGCTATCTGCTTAAAAGGAACAGAGCCTCTCAAAACCTGTCTTCTCTGTCCTCAATCCTCCTTGCTTGGAAGAGTGGTGGGAAAACGTGGTGTCTGAGCGGCTGGAGTCACTTTATAACCATGAAAGAAAGACCAGGAGATTCTGAACCCTCCCTGACATCTCTGGGCCACTAGAGCTAGCTGACATCATATACATAATACATATATATACACATACATACATACATACACACACACACACACACACACACACACACACATATATATATATATATATATATATATATACACACACACACACACACACACATATATATCTATCTCCTGTGTGTGTGTATGAAATTTACCTACATACTTACTTATGCACAGCGAAACTGAGGCATATTAACCATCTCTAACATTTTGTGCTCACAAAATGAGACCATTTTTGAGAATGGAAACATCAAACTTGAGTCAAATTCAAAGTGTGCTCTGAGTAGACACCCCCCCTCCCCATGGCGGGGCTCATTCCACAGCAGGGGATAATGCCCTGACGTTGCTCCCTCACTTCCTTCTGATAAATACCAGCTTGAGCCCCAGAGAGCCAGCTATTCGGAGCAGTGGCTCTGCTCCTCACAGAGTGCTTAGAAAAGTGGATTGCCAACGCGGGAGACAGCAGAGGACAGGAGGAGAAAGTCAGAGTCGAAAGGGGTGTAGTCCCCCCCCCTCGCATTTCTAGATGCCACACTTGCAGCAGCAGTTAGAAGCCAAAGCCAAAGCTGAGAGTTACTGTTCCTAGCCCCCTGCTTCCTAAGAGTCATGTAGGGAGTTCTCCCCAGCAGGACTGCTGACCGCAGGGAAGGCAGGCTACCAGAGACCACCCTGCTGTGGGGGGGGGGGGCAGGGGAGCGGAGGCAGAGCTTTGCAACTACAGCAAAGGAGTCTGAAGGTATGAGTGGGAGCAGAATGTGGTGTTGCACACCTGTAATCACTGCTCTCTGGAGGCTGAGGGACAACGATTGTAAGTTGGGGTTAGCCTAGGCTACAGAACCAGAGGGTATATGTAGCCGCATGATTCAGGTTCAGCCCAATGGAAACATGATGCTTAGAGGAAAAAAACCCAGAATGGTAGAAAGCATAAGAATCACGCAAATTCCATGTTGTCATTGTGCCATGACAGGTGGTTCATCTGAATAGAGTGAGAGTAAGCTCTCTCTCTCTCTCTCTCTCTCTCTCTCTCTCTCTCTCTCTCTCTCTCAATGTTTTTCCCACAGGAAAGTGAATGAGCTCTCTAGATGGACTCAGTCCTCTGCACTTACAGGGTTATCTTCACATTCAGCCAAGCATAGATTGAAACCATATGGGGGAGAAAGCCACCACACCTGAACCAAGCAACCAGTGGCTCTGCTCGTCATGATTCCCCAAACACGGCCATTCAATGCCTGCTTACAAAGCAGTCAAACCATGCTCAATGCTGTATCTGGAGAAGCTGTAAAATAGTCAGGAGGATGCATAGAGGTTGTATGAGGACACCACGCCATGTCCTGTAAGGCATTGAACCTGCACAGGTTTTAGACTGCATGGAATCAATCCCCTATGGCCATGGGGCAATTCAACACTCTTTCTTCCTGGCAGTGGCCTGGGTGGAGATACTGGGGGGCACACACTCCATGGGGCTGATAAAGTAAGGGCCTGGACTCCGAGGAAGAGAGGGGTCAGAGGAAGGAGGGTACTAGCTGGGCAATGGGCAGTCTGTAAAAGAAAAAAACAAAAACAAAAACAAACCCATAGCTCTCTTGACCCTATCTTTTGAACTCACTCAGTGTCTGTGCTAATTATGTGGAAGAAAGATGTAGTTTAGGGGCAGCGGGCCTACATGCCACACTGCAAGAGCTCTTTGGTGCTCTCTTTGATGTTCAAGCAAATTGTCTCAGCTTCCAAGAAACAGCCCATTATCATGCTAGAGATAGACACCAGAACATTTCTATCATTGTTGTTTGACCAGAGTGAGCCTTCCTCTCCTGCCTCTTCTCCCTGACGCTTCTTTTGAATTTGGTGCTTAACGGGATGGTGTTAGCTTTGGTGTCCTAATACTACTGGTTTTTCTGGCAAGCTTATTCATTTTGATAGAATTCTTCCCTCTCGGAAGTGGACATTTAAAAACATCTCCAGAAGCTGGTCAGCAGCAGAGGCTACAGACACATGAAACAGTATGAGAAAACAGTAGCCTTGGGCTTTGCCAGAGCTCCAAACTGAAGTACATTCAAACTGGAAAAGAGAGACAGGCAACTATTTGGAATCCAAAACTGCACTATTCCTCCACCTCATCCCCATCCCAACACTCTGAAAGCAGAGGTAGTGCAGGTAACACAGAGAGATTACGGCTAAGACCCTGCCGTTGCTGCCATGCTTCTGAGGAGCTCATCCATTATTTTATTATTTTATGTGTTTGGGAGTTTTGCCTGCATTTTTGTGTGTGCATCTTTGTGTGTACCTGGTGCCTGAGGAAGCTAGAAGAGGGAGTCAGACTCCCTGGAACTGAAGTTACAGACAATGTGAGCCGCCATGTTGGTACTAGAAATCAATGCTGGTCTCCTGGAAGAATGGCCACAGTGTTCTTAACCATGGAGGCATCTCCCCAGGCTCCGTGGTACAGGTTTGCAAAACATGTCCAGAGTTCATGATTTACAAGTGTGGAACAACATCTAAGGTCATTATGGTTCATAGTTTCGCTGATATCACTGTTTAAAACACTTTACTTCTCCTTGCTTGCTAACACCCAATTTAGGCTAATAAGAAAGACCATGTTCTACTCATCATATTGGTGGTAATTTACAACACTTCTCAGCTAACCTAAAAATTAGGTTAGTTGAATGGTTAATAGGACTTTATGTGAGTATGTGTGAACTCACAAGTTAATAATGTCCTCTTGGGACTGGTGAGATGACTCAGTGGTTAAGAGTACTGGCTTGCTGTGGGATGTCTTTCTGTATGCTGTGAATATGTGTTGCTCTGATTGGTTGATAAATAAAGCAGTTTGGCCAATGGTGAGGCAGAATAAGGTTAAGTGGTACATTCAAACTGGAGAGAGAGGAGAAGAAAAGGAGAATGGGGGAGATGCTGCAAGCTGCCACCAGGAGAAGCAAGATGTGAAAGTACCGGTAAGCCATGAAGCCACATGGCAATGCATACATTCATAGAAATGGGCTGAGTTAAGTTGTAAGAGCTAGCTAGTGAGAAGCTTGAGCCATTAGGCAATATAGTTTGAAAATAATATAAGTCCCTGTGTGTTTATTTGGGTCTGAGCAGCTGCAGGACTGGGCAGGACACAGGAAAACCTCCAGCTACATTGGCTGCTCTTCCAGAGGGTCTGGATTCGATCTCATCACTCACATGATAGCTTACAACCTTCTATAGCTCCACTTTCAGGAGAGCTGATGCATTTTTCTGGCCTCTGAGGGGACTAGGCACACAGGTGATGAATAGACATCCATACTTATAAAATAAAATTAAAATTAAAGCGGACATACTATCACTATTTTATATCTATGTATTGCATATCTTTTTTTTTTCTTTTTTTCATTTTTTTTTTTTTTTTTTTTTTTGAGACAGTCTTTCCCTCTTTAGGTCAGGGTGGCATGGAACTAACAGCAATCTTTTTGTCTCAGCCTCTTAAATGCCGGGAATACAGGTGTAAACAACCACACTTGTTTTTTGTTTGTTTGTTTGTTTATTGATTGATTGTGTGTTTGACAGAGTTCTGCTGTGTTGCCTAGGCTGACTTCCAGACTGGATGATTTCCTGCCTCAACCTCCCAACTGTGGGCTCACACGTGTGAGCAACCAAGCCTAGCTTTTTTTTTTTTTTTTTTTTTTTAGCTTTTAAGAGAAGCTTATATTTATGTTTTAATATGTGCACGACAGGAAACAAAACACAAAAAGCCAAGAACAAAGTCACCTAGTCACAAGCAGCTCAGCCTCTGTGTCCTTCAAGATCCTACAAATATACATACATATAGGGAATTGAGATTATACATGCATTCCCCCACATTGTGAATCTTCACCAATTAAAAACCCCACACTACACAAGTACTTTGACAACCAAGAATACACCATGCTATCTCAGTCTGTCAGACAAATTTGTAATCTTGGCTTCCTTAAGTCTGGCTTCTTCTAACTCTCTTTTATTGTTAAGCGGAGACATATTGTAAGTCAGGCTAAGCCATTCATTTGCCCCTGGGTAGCCCAAGCTTCAGAAAGAAAATGAGGCTAAGGAGAAGAGGAAAGAATGGCACACGAATGCCATTTTAACGTCTGAAACCATTTCTATCCACCCTGTGCTCTTCCAAGCTTTCCCAAGTCCGCTGCCCCTGGGCCTTGAAGAACGTTGTGTTCATTTCGACTCCTCACAACTGACTCCCATGAATCCTGCATTTTCTGCCTCCAGGGCTGTTGTTTGACATGGGAACAGCAAAAGTGGGGGAATGATTGGTTTCTAAGCAAATAAATAAGTGAAGACTAGACTTCATCGTTCATGTGGCTTCTGGCTGAGGTTGGCTCACCTCAGGCAATGCATATTAAATTTATTCTGTTATAATAATTCAAGCCATTTTTGGATCACCTTTAGAATTTTATTTTCAGATATTGGGCTCAGAGCGTGCCTGGTGCATACAGGCCCTGAGTTCTGTGCCTAGCACTGGGTAAAAGGAAAAAAAAAATCACTGCTTATACCTAAATATAAATCAGTCAATTACTTGGACATATGTGGGAAAAGAAGTGGGAACTTCAAGATAAGTACAAGAAAAAGTTTCTGAAGTTTTGTTGTTTATTTTGTTTTTAGAGCAATCTCTAAAACTCTGTAGCCCATGCTGGCCTAGAACTCATGAAAATCGATCTCTTTCAGCCTCTCGAGTGCTGGAATTACAGATATAAGCCACCACATTCAGATTTCCTAAGGCTTTTTCTTTTGACTGTGTGTGTGCATGTGTGTATGTGTGTGTGTGTGTGTGTGTGTGTGTGTGTGTGTGTGTGTGTGTGTGTGTGTTTGTGTGTGTGTGTGTGTGTACTCATGCACGCCAAGGAGTGCTTATGGAGATCATAGCACAACTTTAAGGAATCCATTTTCTCCTTCTGCTTTACATGGGCTCCAGAAACCAAACTCAGGCCACTCAGCTTTGCAGACAAGCACTTAACTTTCTGCACTATCACTCTGTAGGCACAACCCCGTGGAAAAATTTCTCTAACACCAGTGGTTTGGATGCGACAAGCTACGTCATCTGGGATACTGCTTTGTCAGGGGATGAGATGTTGCAGAACTGGAAGAATCATCCGAATGATGTCTAGGCTGGTTTTTGAAACTCAGGGAGAGAGCTCCAGCCCTTCAAAGAATTGACTGACAAGTCTTAATGTTTCAGCCTTTACCCTCTGGAGTGCGATGTGCCTCACCAAACACTCTTCCCGATAGCTTGTTTGCTGTGTGACTTCACATCTAAACTCATACGTGAGAACACCCTGTTTCCAACCTTCCCAACTCACCACCTGTAGCCCGACACCAGCATGTCCCCACTTACCCATATTTCATTTACTAGAACCGTATGTATCTGTATAATTTCCAGCTTCTCTAGGGGGATTGATTTGAATGAAAAGAAAAAAATTTCTTCTAGTTGGTAAATGATTTTCTGTTCATCCCCCACCCCACACACTTTAAGATAGTGGGAGAAAAAGTGAGCACAACATGGGAAGAAGTCACTGGTGGCTTTTTGCAAGGATTATAAGCTGTCTACCCCCAAAACCTGATATATGCCCAAGCAACAAAGGATTCATTGTTAACATCCTTGTAATAACAAAAACATTGTCTGGCCCTGTGGCATGTCCTGGGCTGTACATCATTTCATCTGACCACAATCCTGTGAAGTTGGCACAGTCACACTTCCCTCTTACTGACCATGACACCATGGGAGCAGTGTACCCGAGGTCACCTCCAAGGACGGTGGGAGTCTGTCTCTGTCCACTGCCGTCTTTGGCGGTGTGTTGAAATAAGGAACCGACTTTAAAAACAAGTTCCAAAGTCATAAATGGACACATACCTAAACAGTGGATTGAATGGATGTATTCGGGTTTTGTTCCTTCTTTAATACCTAGAAGAGGGTTGGGGATTTAGCTCAGTGGTAGAGTGCTTGCCTAGCAAGCACAAGGCCCTGGGTTCGATCCTCAGCTCAAAAAAAAAAAAAAAAAAAAAAAAAACCGAAAAAAAAAAACCTAGAAGAATGAGAGCAGAGTAACGACATCCATGTGCTCCCTGCAATTAAGAGTGTGTGAATGAACTGCCCATGCAGGAGAGAAAAGGGGAGATACATGAGTATCCAGAGGGTGAGGTGATGTGGATACTAATTTGAAGCAAGGGAAGCCTTGATCACTGGGTACCTCCCAATTTGGGGGAAAGGCATGGGGCTGAAGCCAAGATGGCCAGCTGACAGTTTGGAGAAGAACCACCCTGTTCCCCATGTCTGGCTGCTGGTCAACCAACCTTCCTTAGCCATTCGAGGAGACAGCACGCTCACATCATGGAGCTGCACAGCCAGAACAGCTTCCGGTCAGGCATCGCTCGGCACAACAGCACAAGGATGTTACTCAGTGGGTAGAATGCCGGCCTACAGTGCGCAAAGCCTCGGTTTGATATCCACATAAACTGTGCATAGTAGTGCATGCCTGAAATCCCAGCACTGGGAGGTGAACTCACACGTCAGACGTTCAATATTATCCTCAGTTACTGGGTTAGTTCAAGACTAACCCCTGACACAAGAGACTCTGTCTCACAAACAACAAAGAAAGAAAGAAAGGATGGAAGGATGAAAGGAAGGAAGGAAGGAAGGGAGGAAGGAAGGAGGAAGGAAGGAAGGAAGGAAGGAAGGAAGGAAGAGAGAAAAACATGAAATGGATGTGCATTTAATTTTCACGCTAAAAGAGGAAAGCCAAGCCCTTTCCATTGATTAGCTTCCAAATGCTGCCTGTCAACCCTCTCCCCTTGCCTTCCCAGTGTACAGACTACCAGTTCACAAATTCCAACGGAGCATGTAGTTTCAGTGAGGTGAAGGTCATGAAATGGTTCTGGAAAGCTTTGAACATGAAATTTAGTTGAAATAAACACAGACATAAAGGAACTTTAAGGAGTAGAGATAATCAGGGGAAGGGCAGAAAAGGAGAAAATGACCAGCAGCACAATGGCTTTCCTTCTGAAGAAGAAAACCTTCCAGTGATTGTTATCTGTAACAAGATAAAAGGACACTCTACACAGTCATGGAGCACATTGGAGTAGCATAAAAAACAAAATCAGAAGGAAAATTTGTGAACTAGAAACATGAAAATACCACTTGAACTCAGCAGGAGGATTTTGGGACTAGAAGACCAGAGCAGAGAAAGGCACAGGAAATACACCAAAAATCAGAAGCACGCCAACAGTGAAGGGCTGGTGAGATAGTTTGGTGAGTAAGTGTTCATTCGCTGCCAAGCCTGCCAACCTGAGTTTGATCCTCAGGACCCATTTGGTGGAAGGAGAAAACAGGCTCCTACAAGTTGTCCCCTGACCCTCACATGTGTATCATGGCTCAGGAGCAATCCCCCTCCTGAGCCCTGAGGTTTGTTTGCTTGCTTGCTTGTTTGTTTTGAGACAGGGTTTCCTTGTGTAGTCTTGGCTGTCTTAGAATTCACTCTGCAAACCAGGCTGGTCTTGAACTCACAGAGATCTGATTGCTTCTGCCTCCAGAGTGCTGGGAGTAAAGGCATGCATTGCCGTTGCTGCCGCCACCACCGCCACCACCACCACTAGGCCATTTAAGAATTTTATCATCACCTTATTACAAGTTTCAAATAGGGATATTAAAAATAAAAATATTTAAAGAGAAGAGTCCTGATGGCATAGATCTGCAGTGTTTGAGGTAGGAGGATGATCAATGGAAGCTTGTCTGGGCTACAGAACCAGTTCAAGTCCAAGCTGGTCAACCTACTGAGACTCAGTCTGAAGATGAGAAGTGAAAGGGATGGGGGTGTGTGTACTAGAGCATGTCGGAGGGCCCAGATCCAGTCCCTACTCCAGACAGAAGACCAGAAAAGATCACATGCTTCCAAAATGAAAAAAGAAAAAAGTCATACTGCAAAGACCAGAAGCTAGATGGGTATGATCTTTGCTATAAAAACACTAGAAAGTAGAACCAGAAGGAATTCCCTCAACATTTTTAGGGAAAACCTGTAATTCAAAAGCCAGCTGAGCTGTCAATTAAAAAAATAAGACATTTTTTTCAGATGAGTTAGGTGGAAAGCCAATGTGCTCTGTACCTTTACTTTGAAAGCCAGGGGCATACTTTTTAACAAATAAGAGAATAATATACAATTACAAAATGGTATTTGGGGATCAGAAGAGAAAAAAAGTGAGCTAGAGTCCCAAGATAAAGATAAGGGAATGTCCCAAGGGGATGACAGGCAACCCAAGGAGCATCTCTGACATTCAAGGGACAGCACTTTTAGAAGAAGAAAATGTCATGAGAAAATTGATGTTTAAAAAGATGCTATGGAGTGGGGCTGTGGTCCCAGAGACACAAAGACAAGGCAGTTTACTGTGGAAAAAGCAAGTCATGCCAGGACTGGACAAACAGGACTGGTTGATAAATGAGTACCGGACCCAAACATTCCAATAACTAATACCGTAGCTTATGTTGCTCTGTGCTTTATCATATCAGTGTGAGATATGCTGATGTTATATGAGTTTCTCAGGGTGGTGGGTGGTAGTGCTGAAAATATCTTCATATTAGGACTAAGTGACTGGTGGCAATGACAGGGTCTATTAGAATTCTCTGTCAGGAACTGAGTGTCCAGCTCAAGGTGGGGACTCCTAGCCTGCCAGTGTACATAGTGGTTTTCCAGTTTTTGTAAGCTTATAGAATACTGTGCTCAGGCTTTCAATGGTGTAGTGAAGTGTATAACCAGGTCAGAAGAGCTCGGAAACACACAAACACTCCACTCCCCAGCATGAAAAATGGCGATGTTTAGAAATTCTACATGAACACAGCTCGAGGGAGAGATTTGACACCATGAGGGAGAATGATCTGGTTGATAAATTGCTTGTAACCAGATGGAATTTGGTTAGCAAGAGGTATGTGGTTATTTTGCTCTGATTCTAGAACACATGGAGTAATTTAGTCTGATAGACATAGAAGGAAGATGGACTCAAAACTGTATCCATTGCAGGCATTCAAAGTGTTCAAGTAACTTCTGATGACTTTTAAGGAAACAGCATGGAACATGGGCCAAGCTCAAGACCTCTCAACCTTATCCCTTAGCCCCCATCCCCTTCCTCTATAAATCCTCTTGGCTCTCATGGAAACCACAACCCCTCTGTCTACCCAGATCCAGCTCCAAGTGTGGGGTTGATCTAGGCATTTGCTGATCTGTGTTTTTTTCCCATTTTAAGATGGCATCACAATAGAAGACAGCCTCAGTTCCCAAGCAAAAGTACATCACTTGCTCTCAATGTAGCATGGGGCAGAACTCTGGCATAAAGCCAGCTGCTGTTCCCAATTGCTCTCACTAAAATGACTAGGAAATTAGACAATGGTTGAATGAGCACTTCATTACACTTCACTTCCAATTGTTATTGGAATCCAGTCTGACATAATTACAGCAAGAGTGTAAGACAGTACGTCATCTTAGAGACTTTAGGTCACACAGACTGAGTGAATGCAATGTGCCCCTCACCCACTTAGCTAATGCCATAATGAAATGGAGTGATACCCTAAGCATAAACCAAAGTCTCCACTAGGAGAACTTCCAGAATGCTTTATACAAACCCATCTCTCCCACTTTTTGGTAAAATAGCTATTTCTCTTTAGTAAGGCAGCTATTCAGCCATCATAAATTCTTTGACTGGTCTGGAACCTGCTATGTGGGACAGGCTGCCCTTGAATCCCTGGCCATCCTCCAACCTCAGCCTCCCGAGTACTGGGATTACAAGTATGCTTTACCACACCCACCCAGAACGTCTTGGTAATGACAATAACCAAATAAAATCCTGCTTTCAAAGATAGAATAGTTAGGGGGAAAAAAAGGAAGTAAAAGCTCTCACTGTTATTCTAGAAAGGTCTATCACATATAATTCTCTTTATGTGTAAAATTGCTTTGTGATAGAATAAAAACAAGGGTCAAGTAAACGTGAAAATTTCATGTTGCACTTAGAGATTGCTTATTTAACCAAAATAAAGTAATGACTATTAAGGAAAGAAAGAGGCCAGACACAAAATTCATAGTCATATGAAAGAAGAATTTACCTATAAGGCTAAAACTATCTGAAAGTTTAAGCTACAAACTTCATTTTAGAAACTGCACAGAACAAAGGCATTATTTATTTCATACCGCTTTGTAACAAAGCCATCTTTTATGGTTCTGCACACACATATATTTTTGCTACAGACATTACTGAGCATAATGTTGGTATATCCTTGAAACCAGATGGTGTATGAACTATTTCCACCAAGATAGAGATGAGGGCAAGAATGTATTTGTGGTCTTTCCAGAAGTCTCTCACAGCCTTCACATTTAATGGTGACTCTGGGAAAGCAGTACTTTTCAAATTGGAGCTGAGGTGTGTGATTACCCAGATCTGACCTAGTTATAAATTCGTTTGAGCAAAGAGGTTACCAGATCACTGCCCCTGCTTACTCTATTTGGAGATTGTGTTAGTCACTTGACTGCTTTACTAGCATCATATCAGGGGGTTCACAGTCCTTAATAATGTGTTCTGTGCATATGTACATCACTGCACTTAAGTAACAACAGGTAGGAAGAACTTTGTGGAGATGCAGCAAGACGTATAACAGAGACGTCGTTTGGTGTCTCAGCGAACATACATGTCACAAGGCTGGTGACAGTAATCCTAGAGGATACAGCACACATCCTCTAGAGCCTTTTCAGCCCATGTGCATCTGGATAATGGTCAGAAGGCATGAACCTGACATGTTCTAGCCCCAAGGCCTGAAGTTCTGATTGCAAATAATTAATAGTTTCCTTTTGGGTAATGAAGCCAATGCATGCTTAAATTTAAATGGAATCTGTCCAGCAACCTTGTTTCATGAGACCTAATTATTTCACCATATAAGTTTAACATGTGCACTAGTCTTTAAAATCAAATGAAAGAATATATAATACTTTGCCACATATGGAACAGGTTTTTTTTTTTTTTTTTTTTTTTTTTTTAAGATCCCAGTGTTATCCACAAGGTTCTTGTAATTCTAAATTCGGTCAAGGAAGGAAACTGTCATCCATGGGTTTGCTGAGAAAGCAAACTACTTTTACACATGTAATAGGAACCAAGTAAAACAAGAGAAGCTGCTACTAGTGTTCTCAGCACTGGATGACACATTAGTTTGAATGAAGAACTTACATGTTCACAGAATAAATGGCAAGCTAATACAGTTCAGTCTACGGTATACAGGAATAAATCCTCATAGTAACAGTTGTAGACGTGGAGTCAAATTCAGTGAATACGAATTAGGGAATCATTTGTTAGGAATAATTATCTTAAAATAGCCAAACATAGGAAATCAGCTCGTCCAATAAAGCTCAACCGAGGATCTCGCTTGGATAGAGGAGGTCAGTGATGTCAAAATGGCTCACGGTGCTGAAATGTAATGAAATACACAGGGCTGCAAAAAGAAGTGGAAATTAGATTGGCTACGACTCTTGTGGTGCTTCACAGGGATAGTCTTAGTCACTCTTTGTTTGAGGTAAAGTAATCCCAGAATTATGCCTGGCCTACCTCCCAGGTGCAACTCTCACACCCAAGGCTCTCTTCTTTCTTTCTGTTCTTCCTTCAACGTCATCCTCTGGAGATTTTTTCTAGATCCTTCCATTGAGCTTGGAATGTCTGGACTGTCTCTAACCTGCTTTGTCTCCATTGAAACCTGGCTTTCCCCAGGGCTGCTTCTAGCCCCTTCTGGTCCATCCACTAAGCAGGAGGTGACTGCCTACCCCGCACTCCCCATATCCACTCTTAGAAGGATTCACTCTTATCACCCAGTGTCTGCTTCCCCTATGAAGTTCCCGCGCTCCACCTATAGTCATTCTCTTTCCTGCTGTCCACCAACAACCTTGGCCACTTCCTCACTTTTCTCAATGACTTTGCTATTTAGCCTTTGGGCTTGGGCCATGGCCTCTGGCCAACAGCCATGCCAGTGTTCCCCTAGCATCTTGATCTGCTGGACTATTTCCCCTACGCCCATGACCTCCATTTCCACTTGAACTACTCACTCAGATGGATGGGTCCTGAATTCTCTTATCAGTTGGGTGGTGCTTATCTGCAGCTTGTGAACATTGCTAGTCCTCTCTTTGGGTCACCATGGGTATGCCTTTCTGTAGTTTCTGATGTCACTCTGCCTGGAGGCAGTTGTGCTCCTGGTATAGCATTCACTATCTTGGTATCTTAGTCTCTAGTCTATTTGGGAGACTTTCCCCTTAATCTTGGGTCTTCTCTGACACCGTGCACTGCATGGATGATATTTTTAATGATGCATCTTTTCAGAATATTCAAATTAAATATAGCAGCATCCTGACAGTTCTAGGCTTGCAAACTGTATGCATTCTTTGTTTCTGCTCTCTAAATGCTAATGCTGGCTGGTACAGAGCCACTAAAAGTGTGCTCTGGATCTAATACAGGTCTCCATTACTTTCAAATATGGTCTCATCATTGCTGGGAAATAAGAATTCCCTCATCTCTATTCTTCACCTTTACTCATCATTCTCCTCACTAGCCTAATTTAATCTTCATAATTCAATAGATTTAGCATTTAACTTGTATGCGTGAACTTTTGCTTGCGTGTGTGCATATGTACCATGAGTGTCCCTGGTGCCCAAGGAGGCCAGATCCCCTGGACCTAGAGTTATGAGTGGTTGGGAGTAACAGGAACAAGTTATCTGAACTGTTGAGCCATCTTTCCTGCCCAACCAACTCTTGACCATATTTCTATGTAGCTTTATTTTAGTTCTCTCCCCTTTCAAACTGTCTTCACCAGGAAGGGACTATACTTCCAACTTCATAATGACCGATGGAACTCTTATACACATTTAGACAAGATGAAATGGAAATGTTGAAGACATATTATCATCCTGTGTTCTTTCATATAAAGCACCAAATATTTGAGGCTGAACATAGTGTGTTTTTTTGGAGGTAATATAATATAGATGTCATGCAAGTATCCCCATCTATACAATACACACCAAATAGGACTTTGAGCTACACAATAAGGATTCCAACCCACAGAAATGCACTTAAATACTGAAGTCAGCAAGAGACTGGCATACTTGAGTAGCATGTTCTTTGTGTTAAGAATGAGACACGGCATTACAGCCAGTATTTCCATGAAAAAATTAGGGGAAAGGCTATATCAAAATGTTCTTTCTTAGTTAAAAGTTCATGCTTCAGGAAGCCCCTTGATTAGACTTCCCACCTCGGGGAGGGGTTGTTTTAGAAGAGATCCAACACTAACACTGTTAATGTAGAGTTGTCATCACAGAGTGTTTATAAAGAGGTTCTATGTCCAGACGGCCAGCTAGGCCACCTGGGGCCGCCATCTCTGCTCTGTTCCTTCCTGATCCTGTTGGGTGAGTGTGTATGTATATATGTGATTTTTATAAAAAACAAATGAGCCCCATTTCTGCCTCTAATATTTCTGCCCCATTTCCCTCTTATGTTATTCTGAAGGTCCCTTTGGCTTTATGCTTCTCGTTTTTACTATTACTAAGTGGCTCGTAGACTATTCTTTGAAGCCAATTAAAATTGCTTAAGCAGAAACAGAAGCCCATGCACATTAAATCTCCAAAGTCAAAGGTAAAATGATTCACCTTGTAAACATTGACTTGAGAAGAAAAGGTTATTGGGATTGCACTAAATCAAATTCACAGATTTTTTTTTTCTTAAAAAAAAAATCTGTGTCATGTTGAAAGATTCTCTCTCTCTCTCTCTCTCTCTCTCTCTCTCTCTCTCTCTCTGTGTGTGTGTGTGTGTGTGTGTGTGTGTGTGTGTATGCGTGCGTGTGTTCTTATCAAAATCATCCTGGCAATCACTTGGCACAGATCATTGAAAGGTAATGCTCTTACCTCTTTCATCTTTCAGTCCAGAGTTTCCCAGAATTTTCAGGCACGCAGAATAGTGAGGGGATGAAGTTTTCTGGGTTTAAAGTCTATTTGTGTGCATTTAAGCATCTTTTCACTGTCGCCTGATAATTACAAGTCTGGCTATTTGCAACACACACTTCCCCCCACATTGCTCTGCTTCCCTTCACTCTCCTTGCCTTTCATGCTCTGTTTTTTTTGAATCTACCAGGTAAAGCTTATGCGAAACAGAATCTGGGAAACCAGTTTTCTTCTATCGTCAAAGGGTGATATAGTGAGATCTTGAACCCTAACTAGAAGAAGTTAAAGGATGGAAAAACATTCAGCTTTTGAAGTCATGCTGCCCAAGCCACACATTGGAGTTTGAGCTCCAGTCCAACATAAACAGGACAGGAAGGGAGTAGCACAGAAGTCAGTAACCCTTCATCAGAGTCTGAGATCTGATGCGGGTGTTAACAGGGCAAGTGCACACACCTTGAAACGGCAGTTTGACTGTAACCAACCCTGCAAGCATTTGCTAGAGACTGGACCCATTCTCCTACTCTTCAGATGGCTCATTTTCTCCACAGTTAAAGCAAAGCATCAATCAAGGGGGAGCACTGGAGAAAATGAGGAAAGGAGTGGATAACTGGATGACTTTTTTCCCTCCTGTAATTCTATTCTGTCGAACATGAGTCCATATTTATTCTGTGCCCCTCCTCTATGTGTGTTATAAACATGTTAATATGGATGTGTCATATGTGTGTACCTGTATGTAGAGGCCAGAGGAGTAGGTAGATGGTGGGAATTCTTTCTTGATTGCTTTCCGTATTTATTTTTGAAACAGAGTCTTACACAGAACCCAAAGCTCATTATTCAGCTTCACCTTCTGGCCAATGAGCTTCAGGGATCCACCTGTCTCCATTCTCTTCTCCAGTGCTCAGGTTACAGGAGAGTGTCAACACGTCTGGCACTTTACACGGAGATTGGAACTCAGGTATACACAGAAGGTAGCTCTCTTTATTTTTCTAGATCAGGTCTCATGTAGAGTTAGGCCAAGCCCAAGCTAGCCTTGAACTAACTATGTAGCTGCAGATGATCTTGAACTTCTGACCCTCCTGCCTCTCTCTAAGTTCTGAGACCACAGGCATTGACCTTTATGCCCAGTGTTATGCTGATGTTGTAGATGGAACTCAGGGCTTTGTGCCACGACAGACAGCTAAGTACTCCACTAAGTGAGTGACAGCTCTAGGTCTTCACATGGAATTTCAGCTGAATTCTTCATATACATATGTGTCATCACCAGGTGGAGACACAAACATTATCATTTGGTAACGTTTTACAAAGGAGAACAAGTCTTGAACTGGTGGGATTTGATAACAGAAGTTCTGGGAGTATTCAGGGAAAACTTAAGCAGAGCAAATGAGGTTGCTCTACAGATGAGAGCTCTTTTTCTTCTTGGTGCTTAACTTTTGCTTCATTTCTTCAAAAATACTTACAGACATCTACTACATAGGGCCCAAGAAAGACAGCGAAGGTCTCTATTCTCAGAGGGGTAGCAATGTACAAAGCCAATAGTAAGTGAATAACCATCAGAGGTAATCGTGTACCGTATACAAATTAAAGGGGAGAGTGGCTGGGTGGCTGCTTTAGATTGAGTGGCTGGGGAAGGGGATAACATTAAGTTGAGATTTGATAGGCAAGAAGAGGCCAGCGTTTATCACATTGCAAGTGTAGAACATTCCAGACAAAGGAACAACTTGTACTTCAACGTGTGTCTAGGCGTGTGGGGGACCCATAAGGAGCTTCCAAACATAGAAAGCTGATAAAGAGTGACACTGGCCACTATTTCCATCTGCCTCTCTCTCACACACCATCTCTAATTCCCGTCTATGCAGAAAAGGGACAATTCGCTATTTTAAGAAGTACTGACCATTATGAAGACATGGCTTCAGCTAGTCAGCCTTAAAGTCCTGGCTACCTTTCTGTTTAGTCTCCTTCTGTTTTGGGGACAAACACCATGACCAGAAACAACTTAGGAGAACAGATTTATCTTCGCTTACAGGTCAGGGCTAGAACTCAAGCAGGAACCTGAAGCAGAAACGATAGAAAAAGATGTTCACTGGCCCTCTCAGGGTCATGCTTAGCTAGCTTTCTTCTATACCCAGGACTACTTGCTCGGGGAATGGTACCACCCACAGTGGCTTAGACCCTCCTACATCAATTAGAAATCAAGATAACTTGTCACAGATATACTGATAGGCCAATGTAATCCAGGTAGTTCCTCTCTCAGATGACTCTAGGCTATGTCAAGTTGACAGTTAGGGCCATATAGGACACTTGCTGTGAAAGAGTTTTTAGAACATGTCCCTCCCTTGAGGCAAGATTTTCAGAAACAATGGGGTATCTGAGGGTAGGTGTAGGTAGCAAAGAAAGAAGCAAACACAGTAAATACAATTACACAGGCTAATTCAACCCAAATTCACTTTACTTCAACATGGGAAACACTAATCCTATTTTTTATTCCAAGACCACAGGGAGAGCAAACAGGAAGAACAGGAGCAAAAACAGCTGTTGAGTTAACATGGAAAAAAATCTGTCCAACCATTTCATTATCAAAAGGGCATGGATTTTTACAGCTATGTTTTATTTTTGGCACTCCACTAAAAGTAAGAATTTTATCTGCTGACCTGCTTGTTTCTGGGTGTAAGCATCACCCTTCACTAACTCCCCCTTTGATTTCTCATTTGGCAGGCTGTGTGCATGCAGATTGTACCTCCCGTTCACAAGGTGGAAGAGGAAGGCAGGAAAGGAGAGGAATAGGCAGGGGGGGGGGGGGGGGGGGGTGGAAACAGCACATTGTGATTTCCGCATCCTTTAGTTGAATCCAGAAGGCAAGCACATGGGCAATCAAGACCACACTTTCCTAGATGCTCTGTCAGCCACCTACTGAGTTTGCCAGTTACAAACTTCCTAGGAATTCCAGGCAGAACCATGCCTTTGAAGGACACTTTTATGAAATACAAGAAATCTACAATTTGCACCTTGAGCTCTCCATTTATTTTGAATCTCTAGGCATTGTTTGGGGAGACAAGACCCAGCAGTAGACTTATTTGGCGCAAAGACAGAATAAGACAGATAGTCAATACCATGGGTTTAGGATCTTTTCTTCCTGTTTTCCTCTGAAAAGATGCAATTTAAACAAATTATGTTACCACCTCTGAAACTTGTTCTTAAACTACTCAACCTTTTAATAACCACAGAATTATTATTATTATTATTTTTGTAGACAAAGCCCCATCATACACACAAGCACAGGGATACAGCTGAAAGCTGAGGAGCTGCTGAAATGTCTGAGATAAGGCAGGCTGTAAATGCTGGCTAACAGTTCCTCATGTTTACTCTCCTGTGATTTATACTGAATTTATGATGGCTATTAGAAGAGAAACACTTCACTGGATCAAGAGCACAGTCAAGACCTCCTCATTAAACACATCTGCCCTTCCCTAAGAGGAGTGGTCCCTGTTTCAGTAAAAGCACTACAAATACATAATTAAAATGCAAACATGAAACAAGTCAGTAGTAGCTATTAATTTTATGGCTGGTGCTATAAGAATGTAAATCTTTTTTATGGATGCCTTTTCTTTTCTTTAAAGCTCACTTTATCTTCTCAGAGAGAACACAGGTCTTTCACAGTGCTATACATAAACCTGATCAGTAGCTCTACCACCTAAAACACAGGAGCCAGCTGGAGCCATGGCTCAGTAGTTAAGAGCATTGGCAGCTCTTCCAGAGGACCTGAGTTCAATTCCCAGCAACCACATGGTGGCTCACAATCATCTGTAATGAGATCTGATTTCCCCTCTTCTGGCATGCAGGTGTATATACAGGTAGAGCACCATGTACATAAAATAAAACACAGGAGCCAAAACAATGCAAAATGACCTACTGGGTAATAATGGGTAGATTTCTGATATCGCCTTATACAATTGTCCTGAAGTTTCTTTTTTATAAAACCCCTCCCAGTTTCTTAAGGTGTTCTTAGAGTTGGTTTGCTTTTGGCTGAGGTCCATGAAATCCCTTGGTAAATAATGAAGCGATGTATAAATCTGGTTCAAGTTTCTAATCAATTTTAACACTACCAACACATGAGCTGATCATAGATTGAAGAACATAAGTACATCACTGCTAAGGAAGCAAAGAACTCCTAAGATATCAGACAACACAAGGAATCCAGAGCCTTTCCTAGATGGAGTGATCTCATTCTCATGGAAATGTGAACCAGTAGAGATTTTTCCATATGTCAAAGAACAATTAGCAATTGTTCTGCTGGATAGAGAACCTTTTGAGTTCTATTTCTCTCTCTCTGTCTCTGTCTCTGTCTCTGTCAGTCTCTCTGTCTATCTGCCTGTCTCTCTGTTTCTGTGTGTCTCTGTCTGTCTCTCTGTCTCTCTTTCTCTCTCTCTCTCTGACACTGTAATGGCTCCATTCATGACAATGCTTTGCTGCATGGTGCCAATGGACACAGTTCACAAAAGACTTATCATCCTGAGAAAATAATAGAAATTAAAGGTGAATGGTGGAAATATGTAGTTCCATGGACTTCCAAAGGCAAGGAGGCTGAGTTGTCATGGACACTCCTCCACGTGGCAAGCCTGCCTCTGGTTTTCCCTCCTGGCCAGGATTAGCTCCTGGGTTCCCACTCTTCCTTCCTAGTCTCCTCCTGCTCATCTGCACTTCTGATTCCTCTAGTTAAAAAGCTGGTCCTTAGTTTAATGGAGACTCCAAGGAGTTCCCTTCTCCATTCATTCTAGAGAGCAGTTGCACCCTGCCACAATCCAGAAGACAGTGCCCCTTGAAGATATTTTCATAGCCATGACCAGTTAGTTACAGCTTCTAGCAAAGAGATTTAATGATGCTCTAAATTTACCTTCTTTATTTTAAATATCCTTGGTATTTAAATATTTAAATATCATTGCAGTCAAGAACAGCTTGCCTGCAGAAAGGGTGGTTTGCCACACAGTCCAGTCCAGGAGAAAGCTTTTCTCTAACCAGAGAGGAAATGGCACAGGAATATGGAAAGTATTATAAAACCATGCAGAAGTACTCACAGTTTGGGTTTGGCAAGCAGAGGTGGTGGTTCCTTAGTGGGCGAAAGCAGGGCAGCTGGTGTTGGAGGAGATTTATTGCCATAAGTTTTGCCATTAATCAGCCCATTGACTCCATGGCTGGGATGAACTCCATTGGTCTCCCTCTCCGAAGAGTTGAATTGCATTTGAAGTGTTGCCATGTTAAGTCCTAAGTCGGGGCTGTTCACCTGCTGGATTTCAGATGGCTTCTGGGATGCCATCTCATAGGAACCTGTCTCCAAGATTGGAGGGGGAGGTGGAAAGTGTTGGTCGTGATCACTGTTGGGCTCTCCTACTGAGTCATAGCTACAGTTGTCAGTGTTGGCTAAAGAAAGGGGGGGGGGAAGAAGAAAAAAGTAATAAGATGCTACTCGTTCAACAAATGATTTTCACACTCATGGATCCTGTGGGAGATCCCTTGTATGTCATTAGGGAAGAAGGGCCACACTGCTGTCATGGGACTCAGAAACATTTCTAGCCTCCTGATCTTGTTTTGAGTGGTGACTATTTGTCTCATTCCCTGACTGAGCTCACCTGTAGAAAAATGAGCTACTGATTCAGGAACAAAGTGCATTAAGAGCTTAAGATAAGGCATCATCAAATATGACATTGCAAAGAATATCAATTCAAATGCTTTATCCTCTGACACCCCCCACCCCTGCCCAGTCCATGAATCTCATTGGACATCTAACCCCAATGACTCACTGATAGCACTCAAGTTCAGAAGGGTTTAGGCAGCCACCCCTTCTGAAGCCAGGGGAGAGAAGTTCTGAGCCCAAGCGAAATTCTTGAAATTCTCATGAGTGCATAGAAAATTTCCATGTCAGATGGGAAATTACATTGTCTCAGCCATAACTCAGTTGAAAACAGATTTAAAAATGTGACTCTCAATAGATTAAAAGTATCTTGAGGTCATGACACTTTCTGAACCATTTACCTTTCTAAGAGCCTGGCAGACCTTTGTGGATGCACCAAGCAATGCTTATTGAGGTTCATAGAAAACCAAAACAGTTTATCAATTGTGTTTGGCATACCAGGGTCAAAGAGTCTAGTTTTTGCTGTTAACTGTTTGGAGACTGCTGTGATCATTTGATGGGACACTCTTCAAGGTAACTGAACATTACAATGCTGGGATACAGCCTGCTGTGGGACTCCAGGGACAGCACTGCCTACCGTGTCCATTCAGGTCAACCCGGTCCCACTAAGGTGAGCCTTTCCTCCCCTGCTTATCTTAATGAACATACAAATGCGTTGACAGTCCCCAAGCTTCTTCTAGCTGTGACTCTGCTGCCACCTAGCCTCCAAGTCCTTGCTCTTCTGGGAATCAGGGCAGTAGACTAACGCCAGTGTGTTTGTGTGCTAGGCTTGGTCAAAGTGACCAGTTTAAAATCTCTATTAAGATGACCTTGAAAGATGAAGCAGCTACTACAAGCTGAGGTAAAGTTCATCGGTAGAAAACGCATCTAAACATACAAAGAAAAGCAAAGATCTGTTTCTTCTTATTGTCTTCCCTAGTGATTTGTTTTTGAGTTGGATGTCCATGTCTTTCTTTTTTAACACTGGTGTAAGTAGTGCAATATTTTATCTTTCGTGTCAGAGTCGATTACTCAAACTAATATCTACTGAGAGGAGATTTGATTTCCAGCACCTTCACATCATCTGTACATTTCATCACTTGAATTTCTTTCTCACAAGTTTCAATCGTGGTTCACAGGGTGACACATTTGGGCAGGTTTCTGCAGGTCCTCTGCACTGCTGAGGACCATGACTGCACCTCTGACTTAAAGGGGACATTCCGAGGTGAGGAGTCCTAGCTTAGCACGAAGATTACCAGCTCTATTGTTTCTGAGATCAAGATTGCATGATCTTCAAAACTTGGCCCCATGAGCCAGTGCTAGTCACCAAGCTTGTCTTCTCCACCCCCATAGCTCCCCCAAAGCTCTTTGTTTGAGATGAGACATCTGACAGCTAGGAGAACTCTTGGAGTGGCCGTGACATTCCTAAGAGCTGAGCACTGCTCCTGGGACAGTTGTTGCCTGTCTTGGGGAACTGCACAAGAGCCGGGTAGGAGGAGCCGGCTGCTGCTGCTTTTGATTCCCACCTACCCGAGGTGATAACAAGCTGAGCAGTGCTGGTCACTGATCCATAGTCATTTCTGGCTGAGCAGGTAAAGATGCCTGCATCTTCAGGAAAGCTCTCAGCAATGACAAGGGTGCAGATCTCCTCTGGAAGCAAAATGACCCAGATAATCCGTTAGAGGGACACGGGCAGAGAAGTCAAGTGAAGTGAACCTCCACCCCCTCCAGTTTCCTCCAACTCTCCAGGCTTGAGTGCTTTAATGTATCTTCCTTCAACTTAACCATCACTAATAAGAGTATCGCCAACAAAAGGAGCCATATATATACACAGACATATATATCAGTAAGTACAAAGATAAACAAATTAAAGCATAAGGTGAAAGTGTAATCTCTTTTTATAGTCTGATTTTGTCCATATCCAATGCTCCTGAATATGTCTCCAGAAATAAAGATAAAGAATTTATTGTATTTGCCAGGTGGTGGTGGTGGTGGCGGCGGCGGAGGTGGCGGTGGCAGCGGCAGCGGCGCATGCCTTTAATCCCAGCACTCTGGAGGCAGAGCCAGACGGATCTGTGAGTCGAGGCCAGCCTGGTCTACAGAGTGAGTTCCAGGAAAGGTGCAAAGCTACACAGAGAAATCCTGTCTCGAAAAACCAAAAACCAAACCAAACCAAAACAAAACAAAACAAAACCACCACCACCACCACCAACAACAACAATATTACCAAAGTACATTGCTTTGAGGTGCCATAACAGGGTTGAATATGCATCTTTTTAAAAAAAACATTATCAAGTACCAAGGTCTGTGGGCCTTTGTGAGCATCATAGCCATCCCTCTATTCCTGAACCTCATGCCACCCCCATTCCTGATGAGCTGCTGACGCTGATGACAGTTTGGCTAACAGACTGCTGGAGATTTTCCTTAAAGCTGGAGATGCGCATGATTCTTAGATGTCGAAACGCTCCGTTGCCGGACAGAGATCTGGGGACCACAGTGATTATAAGCTGTAGAGCCTTCAGCAGCAGCTGGCCTAGCTCGAGGCGACAGTGCCGCTACCACAGTGATGCACCTTAAATTTCCAAGCTATGAAATCACACAACTTACTCTTTTGGCATAGTATTCAGTTGGGTGTCACAATGGGGTGGCGCCAAAGTAGATTCATTGTACAACACATTGTGAATCGGCGACAGGGCGTGGTTAATACAGTACGGAACTGACGCCGTTTGGTTAAATGTAGAGAAGAGTGACAGACAAACATCACAAGTGTCCAACTATAGGTATGTAAACAGGTCAAACTCTCCTCCTACAGGAGCTGAGTAGTGGCGGCTGGGGCCTGTAGCCAGGACATGGGAAGCTGCCGCTCAGAGTGGATAAGGCTGCAAACATGTCGGGGAGGAAGTTCTGAAGGATCTGCTGTGCAGGGTTGTATGACAGTGGCGCACTGTACCCTTAAAACGTAAGAAGGCATATTTCCTGTCATGAACTTCTCTCTTTTGCTTCAGCAAAGAAGATTAAAAGGGCAGAGAAGGGTCTGGAGAGATGGCTCAGTGGTAAAGAGCACTGGCTGCTCTTTCCGGTTCCAGGCTCCAGTCCCAGCACCCACATAGGGGCTCATAATCTGTAACTCTAGTTTCAGGAGATCCAGTCTCCCCTTCTGGCCTCTGCAAGCACCAGGCACACACACATGGTGTATTTGCAGACAAAGGAACAGAGTAATGAATGTCTATTGTTTATCTATTTAAATACCAAGCTAGGGAAACATTTGAGAGGTCTCCAAAATATAAAGAAATTCATCTAAGGAAGATGTTGCTCAGGTTGCCCCCATTTTTTCTTTTTCTTTTTGAAGAGTAAGAACAAATGAGCTGTAGTTCTAGCCAAAAGGAAGAAATAGACGAAAGGAACCAACAGCCTGACTAATGAAAGGTTATAAGATATCAAGAAAGGCTTCTGAGAGAAAGCCTGGAACCTCTTCCCATGCACAGAGCCCAGATGTTCAGAATCTACCCAGCTGCTTGCTGAGTGTGCTAAGGAATGTGCTGCCTTAATAGTCTATAGCTAATATTCTAATATTATCTCACACTAATATCTAATATTAATGTGAGATAATGATGCAAGGTTTCTAGCCTCAAGTTATTTGTAATTTCCAGGGGGTGAGATACGGCAGGATGGAAGGAAGACATGAACTAGAAAATCTCTAGGTGGATTCCAACTTCAAAGTTTACAGGCCCAGTGTCCACAGGGCTTGAGAGTGTGCCTAGCCTCTCCCTTCTCCTTCCCTTCAAAACTGTGCTGCCTTTAAAGGCAGGCAAGTCAGTTACAAGTGGGAAGACCAACCAGAAAATTCCAGTTTGCTAAATGTAAATATTTACTTAAATGTAAGGTGGAATTAGGAAAGAATTACATTTTTTAAGGCAATTTAAAAAATAGAAGAGAAAAAGAAGAAAACATATTTTGGTGTTTCTGTTTGTTTCAGACTTCTGGAGGAACCAGAACAAAGGTTGACTATGTAATATCTTTTATTTGTTTTTTTTTTTAAATTTATTTGTTTGTTTTTTTGAGACAGGGTTTCTCTGTATAGCTTTGGAGTCTATCCTAGAACTCACTCTGTAGCCCAGGCTGGCCTTGAACTCAGAGATCCACCTGCCTTTCTCTCCCGAGTGCTGGGATTAAAGGTGTGAGCCACCACCACCCGGCTGTAATATCTTTTAAATCTGACCAAATACTAGGTATCCTATAATTATTCTACAACCACAAAGACAAGATTCTTTTTTTTTTGGTTCTTTCCCCCACATTTTTTCTTAGTAGCTTTACAATCCTTCCAACTCAGTCTATAAAGACAAAACAAAACAAAACACAACAAAACAAAACAAAACACAATGTTTCCTGAATTATCTTTCCCTTTTCTTTTTATTAAGACCTCTCTATATATTTAAAACTTGTGAATTTATATTTTGGGCACACTTTCATCTCAGTGCTTGGGAGGTGTAGGCAGGAGGATCAGGAGTTCGAGGCCAGTCTTGAGCTATGCAAAAGCTAACAGGGGCCAGATGAGACCTGGTCTCAAAACCAAAATCAATCAATCAAAGAAAAAAGACTCTCCAGATCTTCCCACCACTCCAGAAAACCAAAAATAAGTTTTTATTAGATAATATATGCACATGATAAAATTATATACAAATATAAAACTTAAAAGGTATAAATGGGTGTTTAACTTTCTGTCTCTTAAGTAATTATGTTAACATTTTTATGAGGGCTTAACAAATTTAAGACAGAGAATTGAACATACACATTTCTGTTTATATCTATACATTTTGGTTTCTTACAAAGACATATAGACACATATAATAAAGGTCTAATTATTGTGATTTACACAGGTTTTTTCCACTATGTGTGGAGTACAGTAACCTCACAAGAACTCAACGTTATTTATTTCAGTTAAAAGATAGTTTGAGTTCTTCATAATGTAAAGAAATTATGGTATCGTTGTAGTTTCCTGGGCTACAAACAGGGAAAAATATTGGCTATTGAAAATCACAACCTGACGGGAGGCCTTGCCATCTTATCAGGGGGAGTGGGAGGTGGGTGAGGACGGGGAGGTTGGGAGGGGGGTGGGAAGAGGGGGATCTTGGATTGGTGTGTAAAATGAATGAAAACATTTTCTTAATTAAAAAAAAAAACACAACCTGAGCTATTTTTTTTGCAAAGATATGGAGACACCTTTTTGGGACAGCATAGTAAGATCACACAGAATCATCACAGCAAGCAGGTCTGAGGGTGGCGACCTTGGCCCTCATCTGACTCCTGAGGCTGGCAAGTGACTTGAGAAGTCCTTCCAGGCCTCATCAATTAGTAGCACAAGGGACATTTTCTACACTCTACCATCAAAACAGTCCTTTAAAAGACACCATGGAATATCAGTGTGATTGTGAGCTTAAATGGACTACTCAATTTTCTCTAGTTCTTAATGTTTACCTAAGAGGAAAACAAAGCCTGCTGAGTTTAATGTTAGCAGGGTATTTGCTCCCAGTTGCTGTAGTATTGGCATAGCAAAGGGCAAAAAATACTGAAAAATTAAACTTAGGTTGCATGCTAATTCCACAACGAATTTCAACAGTGTGTGTCATTAGAAAGAACAAACAAATAAGCAGGCTCAAGTTAATACCACACTGCATGAAGCAGGCAGCTGTGCAGGGATCAGCAGATGTAAATCCAAGCAGACCCACCACCTTCCTGTCTTTGCAGTGTGGAAGGTCTTGGTGTGCCACTGGGAAAATACTATAAATAAAGAATGTGGAGCTCTGGTGTGTAATTTACATTTAAGCTACTTTGGCATTTTTCAAATTGGTGTTTCTCCTTACAGAGGAGAAGAAAATCTATGGGCTAGAAAAATGAATTGGCTGCTTTGGTTTTGTGTCCTGTGTTTGGCTCTCGATAGATGCCCAGGATTCTTCGTCATTATTTAAATTTGTGTAAGTTTAGAACTAGAGTGCCTGTCCTCCTGGGTAAGACTGGTGATACTTCAGAGGGCTTGTATTTATGAGCCTGGCTGCAGAGGATCCTTTACTTTTGACTCTTGACTCTTTTACAGCGGGGGCTTGCCAGAGATGTCTGTGAAAAGAATCACCTGCAGTGATGGCTAAGTATGCTGGCTTCTCAGTTCCTTCTGCTCACCTATAGTCTAACTAAGCAGCTCTGGGATGGAGCCAAGGGATTTTTTGAAAATATGCTTTCCAGATGATTTTTGTCTTGAGAAAAGTTCTAAAACAGTGAATTTCAAACATTTCTTAGAATGAAAAGAAGGCGATAGACTTTATGTTCAACCTGGTCACATGTGTACATATCAATTACATAGACACACATACATATACACACACATACACTCTATACACACATGTATGAGCAAGAACATACATACATAGTGGCAACAACTGTCACAGAAAACACCAAAGAGGTACATTACTTTTTAAAATTCATCTACTTTTTGTTGAAAATTTTGATTGTATTGGTGTGTGTGTGTGTGTGTGTGTGTGTGTGTGTGTGTGTATGCCCATATCACAGCTCATGTGTGGCTGTCAGAGGACAATTTCTGGAGTTGATTCCAATCTTCCACCCTGTGGAGTCTGGGGACCAAATGTAAGTTATCAGTCTTGGTAGCAAGAACCTTTACCCACCGAGTCATCTCATTGTTCCTTCCTGCCTTTTTCCTTTTGGATTTTCGATACTTGGCTCTGCTTATTTTAAAAAATAGTAGTTGCAAAGGAAGGCTGGAGATGTAGCTCCATGGCAGAATACTTGTCCAACATGAACAAGTGCCTAGGTTTGACCCCAGTACTGAAAAACAAAAGATGGTCATCATCCACTTTGGTGACTCATTTTGAACCACTGTTGGACCAACAGAGGAAAAACGATGTCTCTTGAGGTTGACAAGGTAGCTCAGTGAGTAAAGGCACAAAACCTGACACCTTGAGTTCAATCCTTGTAACTCACATGAAGTGAAGGGAAAAATAACTCTACAAGTGTCCTCTTAAGTCCACAGCTGTGGGAGCCCTATTCCCAGGTTATTTAATATCCATCAGTCCTGAATGGTTGAGGTATTAAGGGAAGAGCTTGAGATTTGGGTTTGAAAGATGCTGATGCTTTTAAAGGATGCAATTATCTGATTGAAAAGTTCAGTGAATGGAAAGAAAATAACAGAATGACAGAAGGCTGTGAGGTCACCTTGTGTGTTTTGATAATATTGTGCAGTGTTGGTGTTCCAGGAGAAGCAGACAGAAAGTGTGGCAACAATTCAAGCTGGGGCTTCCACATCAGTATGACTATAGTCATTTTGGAAGCGAGAAACTACTGAAAAGGTAGAAGGTACTGGGAGGTTTTTGTTTGTTTTCTTGTTTCTGTTTTTTTTTTTTTTTTTTTTTTTTTTAAAATTGAATACATGTAGTTGTGAATGTAAGCAGAGAAGGGTAAATAAAACCCAGGATATTTGTGTTCTAAGAGATTTTAGGTAGACTGGTCCCAAACTCTCATTCCTTAGGTTTGATCTCAAGAGTATGGCTAATTAGGGCTGGAGAGATGGCTCAGCCGTTAAAGGCTAGGCTCACAAACAAAAATATAAGAATACGGCTAATTAGTATTGCAGTCCAAACTCTCAGGGTAGGCTACCGGCCAGGGACCAGGTGCACTGCTTCGTTCTAGAGTACAAAGCCTCTGTAGTTGTCCTGCATTTTTCCACATTAATGACACAGGAAACCTGGAGCAAAGGAAAGCAATGAAAGATCTAAGTCTGGAAACAGAGTTTCTTGATGCTTCAAATTCTAATTAGCTTTCTTCATATCCTAATAAACTAGTGGTTCTCAAACACACAAGGAGATAGCTGAATATCCCCTATAATGTGGATATGCTGGCATTAGAAGAAATGAGCAGGTATCCTTTTGAAGTTGTGAAAAACATCCTCAGGCAGTAGCTACTTCTGAGCTACTCAAGGCTCCCAACAGCATTGAGTGTGTGTGTGTGTGTGTGTGTGTGTGTGTGTGTGTGTGTGTGTGTGTGTCCAGGTAAGGGCACCCACGTATGTGCACAAAAAAGGACTCCAGGTATCCAGTTCTATCTCCACCCTCCTCCTTGTTCCATTGAGACTGCTTTTCTCACTGACCCTGGAGCTGTTGGTCTTAGTAATCTGAAGCATGGCTTCTGCCTCTACCCACCACAGTGCTTGGGTTATAGGTGTGTGCATGACTACATCCAGCTTTTTATGTGGCTCCTTCTAACTCAAACTCAGGTCCTCATGTTTGCAAAGCAAGTGATCTTGGATGCTGAGCCATCTCCCAGCAAACTGAAGACTCCTAAAGAATAGTGATGCTTCTTCTTATCCATCCCTTGTAAGACTCCAGGATTTTCTAAGTTATACCTCCTTAAGGAAACACAAGGTTCTGCATACAATTGCCTTTTCTTAGCTGAGTAGGTAAGGAAGAAGAAAGATGTACGGTGTTCTGTTTTTTGAATATAAAGTCAAGACTCGGCACATGGCAGCTGAGGTCCTGCTTTTTGCCAGGCTGGTCCCAGGTTTTTGATCTCTCGCCTCCTGAGCATGCAGCTCTTGCCCTTAAGCAGCACTTTCTGGGTCTGCCTTTCTTTTATCTAAAAGTCTGTCCTACCATCCGCTTCCCTCCTTCGTTAAAAATTAGACTCAGTCAGAGTTTCCCCAACTGAGATTTTAGGAGGGCAAGTTTCTGGTTAGGACTGGTTATCAACTAAAGTGAAATCATTTATCACGTATTACTTTATTGGTTCCTTTTGTTTTTTTCATGGCTCATGTTCCCAGCACTTACCACACGCCAGCCTCTTCAGTATTTGTTTTTAAATAAATGCATGAGTGAATTTAGATAGAAGGAAGAATATTTACTCCATTAAACAGACAAACAAAAAGATGGATTTCCCTACATGTTTCCTCTGCAATTCTAATCTGATCGAACAGGACTTGTTTCATAAGAATTTCCAGAAATTCTGTGCATAAAACAAGATACAGATCTGCGAATGGTTGTGACCAAGTAGATATGTAGAAAAGTCACGACTTAGAAACAAACAGCATTGGGATGTTATTTTGTGACATCACAATGATGTTTACAGTTGGTCAACTCCATGTACCCAAGGCTGTTTTCTGTGCCTCTCTTTGAAGGAGTCTCCCAAGTAGGGTGACAAGCTCACATGGTAAGGAGTGAAAGGAGCATCATGGCTTGCATGATTTGGACATCATTAGATATGAAGCAAAGCCACAAGGAAATGAGGTGTGCCAGGTTGTAACATGGAATTTTTATCTACTTGCAACTTACCCCTACAACATCTGTAAAAGAAATTCTGGTAGGAACTGATGTCAAAAAATGATTGGTTGTATCATGTGAAGGGAGTAAGAGGCTAGCTGGTCTGTACCAAAAAAACTGTCTCCAAAACAAATAGAACAGTCTGTGGCTATTAATAACATAGTTGTGATCCTTTTAACCCAATTTCTCCAAATTTGACTTCCAGGGGTTGTGCTTTGAAGGCATCTGATAAATTACTAAGTCAGAAATTATTTTTATTGGTAATAAATACCTTTTAAAATTACCTAAAAATTAATTACAGCAGAAGGCAATCCTGAATCCTACTCAAGTTATTGGAATGTATTTAACCCTTGGTGAAACACAAACCAAAGACAAATTTGCAGAAACTCATACAGTGAAGAGTTAGCAAAATTGACGTCATCTGGTTCCCTGGGTGACTCTCAAGACACTGTTTCATACATATCTCCTTTTGTAACCTTTTAAACTTTTATCTGGAGTCACTAGCAGCTTTTGCTTTTCAAACTACATGGTTTGGAAAACTCAACTAATTAAAAAAAATAAGGCTCCAGCTAAACTCCACAAAGAAGAAGTCCAGTGTGGTTGAAAGCAGAAGGTATGTTCTAAGGACCTTTAAAGACAGGCAGTTCTAGCCACACAGAGAAAAGGACATTTAAAATGTTCAATGTAAGGATGCTAATGAAATGAACCCCTGTGTATTTATCACCTGGAGGAAATAAAACAATACTAGCACATTAGAAATGGCTTGTACATCCTTTCCAACTTAATCCTCTTTCTATTGAGATAGTATTTCCTTTGATGGTCTAGGTACACATCCTTTAAAAAATGGGTACCGAGTATATATCTTTGTTATTTAAAGAACTGAACAATAAGTCTGACCTTGCCACTGTTAAAAAAACAAAACAAAACAAAACAAAACAAAACCCTCAGCTACTATCTTGGGCCATGAACTAACTAATAAAATCTTTCCTGAATGTTTCAAAGCAAACAAACAAACTCACAGAGGTACTTAGCAGGCAATATTCTGAATCTTGGAAAATGTGATGCTCATCTGGTGGGGCTCAGTGTGGAGAAGAAATGAACCCCTAACAGTTATTGTTAATGGACTCAGGACCAGTAAATTTCATGTTTCTAAATTCGACATAGCTAAATCCTAGCTCTCAGGACTAGAACAAAATGGTCAACTTCCGAGGGGGCAACACAAGTGTCTTCTGCTGCTCCAGGTGTCGGTGTATGGATGAGAGATCAGGACAGCTAAACTGGGAAAACCGGCTCCTCCATCAAGCCAGTCAATCATCAGGGGAAAAGATGGGAAGGAACCAGGGAGGGGAACTCCTGGTGCAGACAGCCTCAGTGGGGTTTTCCTCCTGACTGACACCCTGCAATCTGCAACTGGGGACTTGCCCTCCTCCCTGGTGCACAGCTGGTATACTCCTGGAGGTTCCCTTTGATCCCCACATCCTGTTCTCCACATCTGCATCTTGCTCTTTCTGGTTGAGCTCTCTGGTTGTGGTAGAGAAGACCCTCCTTCAGAGATCGCGGAAGAATACTTCTGAGACCTTGCAAGTCTGGAAATATTTTTACTAGATCTTTACACAGACCCAGAGATCTGGGGAGAATTCCAAGTTTGAAGTAATTTTGCATTTGAAGCTTTTGCTTCATGGTCTCTTTGTGTCTGATGTGGCTACTGAGAAGGCAGGCCTGAGCCTCTCCGAGGTCCCTGGGAAGGTGCTCATTCAGGGGTCTTCTTATTCTGGATATTCTGAGCTCCCCAGGGATATGCACAGTTCTGAATTTGTTCTACACATTGCACAGTTGGTGTGCATTTTCCATCTAGAAGGGAATGGCTTTAAATTTGGGGAATCTTTTTGTATATACATGCAATTGTGTGTGTGTGTGTGTGTGTGTGTGTGTGTGTGTGTGTGTGTGTGTGTGTACATGCTTTCGAATGTTGTGGTCAGGGGTAGAAAACAGACATTTTCCTCAGTTGCTCTCCACTTTTTTCTGTGAGACAGGGTCTTTCATTGAATCTATGGGTCTCTGATTGGCTAGATTGACTGGCCAACAAACCCCAGAGATTCACCTAGCTCTACTGCCCAGACATGGGATTGCAGACAGGCACTGCCAAGCCCAGCTGCTCTGTGGGTGTTGGGAATCTAAAGACCAAAATGCAGGCTTGAGCAGAAAGTGCTTCCCTGATGGAGCATCAGGGGAAGTTTTAGAATCACTTCTTTGATAATGCCTCTTTCCTCCTGGAATCTCAATTACATATCGTCTCTTTCAGTGTCTCTGCCTTTTCTACCTTTCTACCCTGCTCTTAGATTCCTTCTTTGTGTGCTCGGTGGGCCATTCCCTCAACTTCTGTTTATGATACTGTGATGATATTTTGTTAGTGATCTAACAAATAAAGTTTGCCTGAAGATCGGAGTACGGAGCTAAGCCACTAGTTAGCTATAGAAGCCAGACAGTGGTGGCACACACCTTTTATCCGAGCACTCACAGGAGGCAGAGGCAGACAGATCTCTGTGAGTTCAAGGTACCCTGGGCTACACGAAATTAATCCAGTCTAAAAGAGAAACAGAGCCAGGTAGTGATAGCTCACACCTTTAATCCCAGCGCTAGGGAGGTGGAGACAGGAAGTGATATGGCTGGGTGGAGAGAGAGGAATATAAAGTGGGAGGAAACAGGAATTTATTGCAATCAGTCTGAGGATTCCTGGAGACAGGATCTTGCCCACTTTGGTCTGAGGATTATGTAGAGGTAAAAGGTCTCTCTAGTGGCTGGCTCCTTTACTTCTCTGATCTTTCAGCATTTACCCTGATATTTGACTCTGGGCTTTTATTATTAAGACCAATTAGAATTCGAGATACATGCTACCCTTCCTTCCTTCCTTCCTTCCTTCCTTCCTTCCTTCCTTCTTTCCTCCTTCCTTTCTTTCTTCTTTCATTCTTAATTTCTTCAGAAACATGTAGTTCAGGCTGGCCTAGAATTCTCACTGCTCAGCTTTTTAAATTTTCTCTTCAGTGCATACTCAAAAGTACCTTCAATCTTCCCCTTTCCTCTCAAAGACTAAAGTAAACTGCCTTG
Source organism: Onychomys torridus (assembly GCF_903995425.1). NCBI lineage: Eukaryota > Metazoa > Chordata > Mammalia > Rodentia > Cricetidae > Onychomys > Onychomys torridus. The sequence continues at coordinate 53,790,948 of NC_050459.1, forward strand.
GGCTGTGAGACCTTAAGTATATTAGCCTAGTTTTACAGTCCTCTAAGTCAACAGATGAGCCTCAAAGCTCCATGAGCTAGGTAGTTATTCCCCTAGAACTTTATAACTTACAGTAGAACAAGTTAAGTACTGTTAGCAAAACACACATGCATTAGAGAAAAGTCATCCCTTTTTTCTTCCATAGCCACAATTGCATTTTAATGGGTGTGAGCATTTACTGGGAATTATATAACCCCTTTGCAGTCAGATATAGCAAAGCTCATTTCCACACAGATTTTCAGAAGTCCTTGTTTTTTGTTTTGTTTTGTTTCTGGTGTCACATATCTATCAAAAACTTAGTGTTACAAAAATGTGTTGTCCCACAGGACAGAAAGGATGCTGACCCAGTGTTAAAAAATATAATTTTAGCTGGTTGATGCACTATATCTGTCAGACATCATGTGTCAGAGTGTTTGTGTCAAAAGTTCTAACATTGGGGCTGGAGAGATGGCTCAGAGGTTAAGAACACTGCTTGCTCTTCCAAAGGCCCTGAGTTCAATTCCCAGCAACCACATGGTGGCTCACAACCATCTGTAATGAGATCTGGTGCCCTTTTCTCATGTGTAGAGATACGTGCAGACAGAACACTGTATACATAATAAATAAATAAATCTTTAAAAAAAAAAGTTCTAACATGTCTCTGTCAGTGTGGAGAGGCATCCTGGATACCTGATGGGGGAATGTTCTTTCTGTATGCTGTGAATATGTGTTGCTCTGATTGGTTGATAAATAAAGTCGTTTGGCCTATGGCAAGGCACCTCAGAGGCAGGCAGGAAATTCAAAGGGAGAGACAGGAAGAAGGTGGGGAGAGATGCCAGGCAAGCCGCCCAAGGAGCAACATGTAATGGGCCACAGGTAAAGCCACAGAACACGTGGTGATACATAGATTAATAGTTATGGGCTAATTTAAAGTATAAGAGCTAGCTAGCCAAAAGCCTGAGCCATGGCCATGCAGTTATAATTATAATACAAGCCTCTGTGTGTTTACTTGGGGGATGTGAGTGGGAGAGATTTGTCCCGACCATCAGCAGGCTGGGACACAGGCAATTTTCTGACAGGTACACTGTCGTATAGAGAGGGAAACACAGGCTGCATACAGTCTAGTTTTGTTCTGCACAGCTATTATTCTAACCTAAAACTTAAACCTTAAGTGAGCACACCCACTGGCTCCAGCCTAAGCATTAACGTAGCTGTGTCCTTTCAGAGCTCATCCCTTAGGACATTCAGCTCATGGAGTCCCACATCCTGAAGCACACGGAACTGTATTGATGTGGACAAAGATCTAGGATAGGTTACATTGCTAAGTGGAGAGTTACACTGAAAAGAGGGATGAATAAGTTTTAAATTTTTAAAAAGGTGTTGGAGAGATAGCTCAGTGGTTAAGAGCCTATGCTTTTCTTACACAGGACAGGGGTTCAGTTCCTAACACCCATACCAGACAGCTCACAACAGCCTGATACTATACCTCCAGGGGATCCTATAGTCTCTTCCGAACTCCTGAGGTACCTGCACACATGTGCACATATATGTACATAGACACACAAATGCATAAATCTTTTAAAAGAAAGTAGGAGACCCCATGTGATCTCTCTCTCTCTCTCTCTCTCTCTCTCTCTCTCTCTCTCTCTCTCTCCCTATCCCTATCCTCCCTCCTCTGTGTGTGTGTGTTTCCCAACTTACTGTTTTGTGGCTTTGTTTTCTAATGCCACTAGGCTACTAGACAATGCTATAGGAGCAATTTAAGACAGTCTGTGGCTATTTCCAGACAGCTGAGTAACAGACCGAGTATTAACATCTATGAAAGAGTCTTCATCCTCTTACACTGGATTAGTCTTTGAAGGATTCAATCAGGCTAGAGTCAGAATGTCAAAAAAGGGAGCCAGGCAGGTAATATGACAAACCAATGTTGTTCTTAAGTATGCTGACTCGCTGTTAATTCACAAAACAGTCTGAAAAGATTTGTGATGAAGCTGACTCCTGTCTAGACAGAGAGGGGAGTGTAAAACACATCAGACAGACACAGCACAGCAGTGACAAGAAAAACCTGCTCCAGTTGCATAAATGCACAGAGGGAAGGAATCAGTGAGTTCCTTCTTTATCTAAATATCTAATCCTAATGGGCCTGTATCTAGATCCTAGGGAATTTCCACTTTATTTTTAGAGCCTGAAAGCATCTTACCCATCAATAATAAGGAGGATGAAGAGGAAAACAGATAAGAAGAATGGGGGAGTTGATGGAGAAAGAAAAAGGGAGGGAAGGAAGGATGCAGACAGAGAGGAACAGATGAGCGACCAGGAAAGAGCAACTATGCCAGAGGAGAGAGAGCAATGAAATCTGTTAAAATACTGTCCCAAATTTCAAAGGCTATTTATGTTTTAGCATTTGGAAAACATCACTGACCGAGTCCTATAAAACTTATCTCTTGCCTCAGATGTACTGTAGGCATGTGCATTTTTCTGTTTCTCCTTAACAGTGGTTAAAATTCAGATATCACAGAAGCCGGCTCCTACATCCCTACATTCATTCTATATAGATGAATATACCAGTGGCTGCTTAGATCTAGTAATAAGTCAGGTCATTTAAGAGAAGTAAGTAGTTTGAACACACACATACACACACACACACACACACACACACACACTCATATATACTCTCTTACACTCATACCCATACACATTCATACACAGTCACACACTTGCAGATGCAGAGTCTTTCTCTCTCCCTCTCTTTCTTTCACACACACACACACACACACACACACTCTCTCTCTCTCTCTCTCTCTCTTACACACACACACACTCATATATACCCTCTTACACTCATACCCACACACATTCATACACAATCACACACTTGCAGATGTAGATTCTCTCTCTCTTTCTTACACACACACACACACACACACACACACACACACACACACACACGCACATACGCACATGCCCACACTCCCTTGATATGGAAATTTCAAGGTCAACACAAGGGAAACATTTGGAAATTCGGAAATAAATCACTCCTAGTTTTGTTAGGCACACTCCACTTCATTTAAATACAAACATGCTTTAAAATAGGCTTGTTCTAGTTTATATTCCATCCCACTCACACAAGCAGTCACATGAATAGTTACTCTTGTGTTAATTCTGCTTTTTATTTAAAAACGACCATGGGTTTTACTTAACACTGCATGACAAGCGTGGACTTCCCGAGGTGGAATGTATTGAATGCCCCATTGGAAAAATGTGAGGGAGGACTCTGTAGCTGTGCTAAATGAGATGGTGGCGGAAGTATCAGAGGCCAAGAGTGTCTTCCTTTTAATAGTTCCTGACTTCTTTATTTTCTTATAGTGACAGATTTTTTTGAAATATTTCTTTGCCAAGGTATACTTGCTTTTACCAGATGCTGTTATTATGGTTGTGATGCGGGGGTTCTCTTCTCTTAAAATACTTGCAGATATAATTAAAGGGAAGAGAAAAAGAAGGAAATTCATCAAACATGGTAAGGAAAGTCTTGTAGACACTGCTAGGGTATATTGCTGAAGAGGAGTGCCTTCCTTGCCTTCAGCCTTCAGCCATGACATCTCTGTGTGCGTGTGTGTGCACCCAAAAGACATTCAAGTGAATTCTACAGGTTTGGGGCACCCCGAACAAATTTTATCAAATATCTCATGATCAAATGTATATTTGTGAAAAGCAAAACAAGCTGTAACTGGAATACAAAGACTGTATACATTAGGAGTGGGGAGAGAATGGCAGAAGGGGTGGGGGCCATTCCATTGTTTAGATATTTTTTAAAGATTTATTTATCTTAATTATATATATATATATATATATGTGTGTGTGTGTGTGTGTGTGTGTGTGTGTGTGTGTGTGTGTGTGTGTGTTCTGCTTTCTGTAAGGGCACCATGTGTGTGAAATGACTGTGGAGGCCAGAAGAGGGCATTGTATCCCCTGGAAGTAAAGTTACAAATGGCTATGAGCCCCCATGTGATTTCTAGGAGCCAAACCAGCCTCATTGAGTCCTCTCTCTATCCACCTTTACTTTTTAAAATAGGCGCTCTCACTGAATCTAAATCTCATGGACTTGCCTAGGCGAGTCGACCAATGAGGTTCAGGAATCCACGTTCTTATGCTCTGCCCATCACTGGAGTTACAGTCACCATGCCTACCAGGCCTTTCCTTTTTGTGTGGATTCAGGGGGATAGGTCTCAGGCCCTCACATTGTCACAGCAGACACTTCATCTCCCAGTCTTACTCTGAATGTTTTCAGTGCTCAGACACACACACACTCAAAACTAAACCATGCAATTGCAAACCAACAATGTGAGAGTTAAGATGGTAGCTGACTGATGATTTTTCTGGCCTTGCTTAAAGGAGACATCTGATAAATTGTCATCTACCTCAATGGATAAGGACAAGAGAAAGTCGCATATATTGTCCCAAGTATAAAGTGCAATACCAAAATTAGCTTAAACCCAATCCAATTTTAGGATTTTTGGTCTAAGATTTTAGTGTTATTTGTTTTGTTAAACCATTGAAAGAGATAATTTGCCTATGTTATACATGGTGACCATGGTAAATATTCAGTTTGTCCTTTATAAAAATATATTTACCTGTCTATCATCTATCCATCTGCTACTATTTGAAACAATATAAGGTGTACCCTTGGCATCTGTATGATTTCCAACATGAGCTCATACAAAGGATTTATCCTCAGATGTTCCACACACTGGGGACCTAGCATTATTCAATTGTATACAAAGACATATCACAAACAAAACATTAAGTGGCCTGTCTCCACAGCCTGGAAAGTGACCACAGTTTTTGATGTGGTGACTCGTACAATGAATGGGGTGGCATGCTCTAGTTGTAACACAGAAGCCCCTGGATCAATTCCAGCCATCCCCGAAGGATGTTAACAAGCATCCTTTTAACTTTGAGTCCTAATAAGAGAGCACTCTGCTTTTAACGACCTGATACTCAGATGTGACAGGCTTAGGGGCAGAGCCCAGTACCATGACCTGCTGGAGCTAACAGGGACCTTCAAATTCCCAGGCAAGGGTCAGGGCAGGGCCTTGGCTCCCAAGGCACATTTGGCAGGATCTGCTTGCTGCTGCAGCAGAAGCATAAACAGTAGAAACAGGAAAATGCCATGTTTTTCTAACCTCTGTGAAGAAATAGTGGGACTGTGTCTTTTCTGATGGGAAAAATACAAACGAAAACACACTTGAGGTGGGGGTGGGCGGTACTATGAAATACCTGGACACATAATTTTTGGGTTTGTGGGGACTCATACATAAGAGGTCAAAGGTAGAGGAACAGTCGGCTCCCACACTCCTGGATCACAGAGCACTTGGGTGAGGTCAGATGACCTGGTAATGAAGAGAGATCCCAGGGCACAGTGACTTCAAGTTTGTGGAACAGTAAAAGTTTATAGCTCTAACTCACAGATGACAGATGCCTGAGGACTCACTTGTCCCGTCTTTGGGTTCTCTCTGTCCTGTCTTTGGGCTCTCTCTCTGTGTTTCTTTGGGCTCTCTCTCTGTCCTGTCTTGGGGTTCTCGGGCACTTTCTAAGCTGCAGACTGTCTTACAGTGGGTTTTGGTCAGCAAAAACCTGCAACCAATTTCTCTTTTCTACGGGAATTTTAGAAGGGTTTTCTTTTGGGTCATGAGTCTAGTTAGCCTTCTGAGTACAAAACATTGTATTTGAAAAAGTCTTAAATCACACAGCCCAACTCTCGTCTGAACAGCATGTTTTACTAATAAAGATGACAAGGACTGCAGTGCACAGACCCCATGATAAAGAAGACATTGTTTTGAAGACGGTTTCATGTTTCTAAGGGATTGCAAAAACATCATTCTGTGTGGTGTGTGGCTTTCAAATAGAAACAAAGACCTACTGAAACCCCAAAGATACATGACCCCCAACAGGAGAAAAATGCTTACCAGGTTCAGCTGTTGATCTAGGCTCTGTTAGCATGAGAAAAGGAAAAAAAAATGGGACGAGTATTAGAACAGGGTTTGGGGATAATTAACCCACCTCTTTGCTCCCATCGATCTGGCTAGGCCATGTGTGCAGAAACAGTGAGGACCACCTCTGTATGGGACAGAGTTAAGGTGGCAGCCACTCAGTTTACATGTCCATAATCCAGAAACACTGTGCACTGGGAAGTGTAAGACAATGTAGTTCCAGACAGGCTTCTGCCTTGTGAGCCTCTTAAAATGATTTGTCCACTTATGTGGGTATGTGGGAATTTTTTGTTCTAAAGAGAAGATCTATAGATTTCATCCACTTCAAAGGGGCTGCTTTTTTTTTTTCCCAAAAAATGAGGTAGAAACCAATTCTTTTGTATATTTCACAAGTAGCATTTTGGAAGGGGTTGTGGGGCAAATTCCAGCACTAACTGCCAACTCTACAAACATCTTAGGCAAAAAAAGAGCATCTACTCCTCGGTTCCTTTAATGCAGGCTGTGTCCTGCCATATGACAATAAAGGAACAGTTTGAAGGCATTCTCTTAAAGAAATAGGCATTTTCTTTCAGGAACCGCAGTTGATAAAGAGCATAACACCATGTGAGCAACATGGAGAGACCAAAAGTGTAGCTGTAGAATGAAGTGGATACAGAAGGCTGAAACTAGGAAAGTGACATTCACATTGGTGTTTTTATCTGTAGCTGAGCCATCCCAGAGGTCCCTTTGATCCTGTCTTTACAAGGTGTTGTGAGAAGGGTAAGGGAAAGAGAGGTGCTGAGTTACACAGATTAACTTACACCCTGCCCATTATGGACTATCTAGTCTCATCCCACGTTGAAAATACAAAGCAGCCCATCTAAGTCCTTTTTAGTTTGTGTGAAACCAGAGAACACCAAACTGAAATTTGGGAGAATGGACATGTCTTCTTACTTTTCTGGAGAATTCTGAAGTCTGGAGAGTCTTGGATTTCACTCCCTTGCCGGAACCACTGGACCTGCATCGGGGGTGCTCCCCTGACTCGGCATTCCAGGACCACCACCTGGCCCTCGGAGGCTGCTGTGTTCTGTAGTTCCTGAAATTCAAGAAGCAAGTGGCCCTCCTCAGACTTCACGCCTCCATAAACATTCTCACAATGGAGAAGAAAGATGCCCAAACTTAGACAAAACCCCAAACACCAAGGAACAAAACCTCCACAAGACGATTGTTAGAAAATAATCACCATGGACTCAGGTGAGGATGGATACCTTTACGTTCACTGGTTACCAGCCTCTCGTGATCTCCAGGTGGTGAGATTAGAAAACTTTACTATAAGGCCTGTGACACCTTTTTGCCTGTTTACAGATTTGCATTGACCCTTGTTATTTGTGGAATTTGATGTAACAGCCGCCTCTTTGCTTTATCTACATTTAATGGTAAGCTGGTGGAATGCAAGGTTTCCAAACAATTATATTCCAAATGTCTGCAGATCCTTAGTGAGGCCAGATAGGAGGGGAAAAAAACCACTCATTTGCTTTGGCAGGTCCCCACTCTTTCATGTACCCCCCCACTACCTCTGCCTGACCAGTTTCCTACATCCAGTTTATGAAGCTAAGGGGTTTGGCATTTTCTCATTTCCAGATTCGGAGTCAAATAATAAAGCTCGCTGTATGTCTTCCTCATTTCCGCCTCCCTTTTAACTACTTCATTGCCCTTATCCCACTCCAAATGCAGACTAATACATTTTTATGATGCCAAAGATAAATTAATGTAACTTTATGGATGCGAAAGAGGTGAAGTTTTTGTGCTTGTTATCAAATGCCAGAATGTTAAAAATTTCCTTACATATGTCCTCGTCCTACCTTCCTCCTCCAAGATGAACTAGTAATAGGGTTATTTACACATTCAGACTATTTGAGAATTTGATTAGACAAATTAGATACCTGATAGAGTGTGTAGGTCTTTTGAAATAATAAGCTATGATTAAAAAAAAAAAAAAACATGCCTATAAACAGAATTTGTTAAGAAGTGTGTGGACTTTGAGTAGGTTTGTTTTGTTTTGTTTTAAGGATCTGGGGAGTCACAGCTAGTCACAAAATTTATAGCAAATGGAGGAAAAAAATGCTTCAGCAAATGTCCTGTAGGATATGTCTTAAAGCGCTGGGGATATTCTAAAAGTGTACTGTGTTTGTCAATGAATTGTAAAAGATTAAGGAAAATATCTTGTGTGGGCAGGAAACAAGAATATCTATCTATCTATCTATCTATCTATCTATCTATTATATAGATAATATATATAAAAGGTTAAGATTATCTAAACTACTGACATTGGAGATGTAGCTTAGATGGTAGAGAACTTACGTACTATGTATAAAAAATATCTCAAGTTTGTTCTTTAGCACCAACAAAAATCTAGGGGTAGTTGCTCATGGTTTTAATCCTAGCAACTCAGATTGTCCAGTAGATACTAGACAATCAGAAGCTTAAAGTCATCTTTAGCTATACTGAGAGGTTGAGGCTAGCCTGGGAGACTCTCAAAAGAATCAATGATTTCATCCCTTTCTCCACTTGTATTTCAAAGTGTAGAAAATAGATGCGTTAAATGTCTTCTCATTTTCTCCTGTGTTTGTTTGCTCACTGTGTGTGGGACTGGGGTATAGACATGCCAGAGGACGGCTTGCAGGATCTGGTTCTCTTCTGCCATGTGGATCCCAGGGAATGAACTTGGCTTTGGTGGAAGTGTCTTTATCAGATGAGACATCTTGCTGGCCCTAGAAAATTGCTGGCTTTTAAGTACATGTTTTGTAGTTTATGATTGCAGCCAGAGATGAGTTCATTTAGTATTTCAAAGCATAGTGTGCGGTCCAGCTTCTATGGGCCAATCTATGAAATGGTTCCAGGAAGCCATTTCTGGGACATAACAAATGACACCCAAATATTTTTCATGCTTGAGCTTTTAGGCATCAAAGGAGATCAGATTTATTCCTAAAATTATGTGGCTTTTTTTTTCTTCTGTCATGTTTGAGAGCAAGAGTATAGCAAATGAGTGAATGCCTAGAGACAAAGGCCAAAAAATCTGATTGTTCCTGGAGTTTGGTTACAGCTTACCTTTTCCTGTAATACACACACACACACACACACACACACACACACATGAATCATGGATGGTTAAGACTAGTAAAGCCTTAAGACAACCTTTAGGAGCATAAGGAGAAGCCCTCAAAATGATGAGACTCAATGTTCAGAGGCCTGCTTAGCCATTCGGATCATCATTCAGAGTGGCATCTGGGGACGTTGGATGTTCCAGGGTCCATATAAAGAGACCTCTCATCACAGATCATGCTCACTTGGCATTGTGATTCCATGGAAGGGTCTAAGGGAAGAAAGGCCCTCTGGAGGAGCCATCCTGTGAACACCCCTGTTGCCCACGGTCTCACAGGCCTTACCAGCTCTGCTGTGGGAGCCAACCCTACTGTTCTGTAGGATTCCCAAGCAGGAATGCTGGGACTCTTTACAGGAGCACAAGGAAGTAGATGGAGGCACTCCTTGGACAAGAGAAGCCCACCTGCCATGCACTGTCACCACCATGCACAAGAGGAATGCCAAAGTAAGGACTCAGGGTGATGAGTCCAAGGGTCATCTGAGTTAAGAGCTGATGCAGGAGCATTGTCTAAACCTGCTCCACTAAACCTGACCTAAAGAGGATGATGCTGTGAACCAGAGAGAAGCTGCCTGCCGGGAAAAGGAAAAAGCATATGCAGAGAAGAGAGGACTCCTGGAAAGCAGGTGTACCATGCCACACATCAGGTCAGAGGGCGGAGATGCACACATTCCTTCCACACCCTGTTGGTCTTCGATTTCTTAAAGATCAACATACATTTAAAACTATTCTTCAGCCATGCTGTTAGCACATTGAACACTTGATGATTTGCTTTGTGTGGTGGCGGTAGCTGTGTCAGAATGACTGTTCACATCGTCTCTGTCCTAGTAGTTGGACTACAATGGAGGAATTTGAAGTTTCGGTTCTAGACTTTGAGGACCCTCTTGGTGTCCAGGAGGAATTGGTGATATTTACGATGCCAGGCCATGATCGAGGGATCTTTTGACTTTGTGGCGAGGGAGAACAAAATGGGACATCTGTCTTTCCTCCTCCTGCACCCCCAATATGGGCTGGATCTGTTTAAATGGCGGGTCATGGGAGATTTGGGCAGAGTGGTGCATGTTTGGAATCCCAGCATTGAAAAAACTGAAGTGGCAGGAAGATTGTGAGTAGGAGGCTAGCCGGGGCTACTTAGTAACACCATGTCTCCAATAAAACAAAAGGAAACAAAAATAAAGCCAGAAAAGAGGTGTGTTTGGCCTCAGCTGCCCCCAAATCAGCTGAGTCATGGTTAAGGATGCCCATGATGGAACACAGTCTTCCAGAGATGCCCTTGAGAAGTTGGCTGTGAAAAACTCTTACACTTCGTACTGGCTGTGAGCGTCTTCCTGTCTAAGTGGTCTCTGCTCAGAACATCCGAGGAAAATGTCCCCAGCTGTTGCAGACTTAGGTTTGTTAGGTCCTTAAAGGACTTCTTTTGCTGTTATTGTTGCTAGCTTTTGTGGAGGGAGGTTTCAATCATTAGCATGTGTTTCCTTTCTTTTTTCTTTTGGTTTTTTGAGACAGGGTTTCTTGGTGTAGTTTTGGTGGCTGTCCTGGAACTCGCTCTGTAGACCAGGCTTTCCTTGAACTCACAGAGATCCACCTGGCTCTGCCTCCCGAGTGCTGGGAATAAAGGCATGCCTGGCTAGCATGTATTTTCTATGCTCGCTGGAAACAGTGAGTGCTCAGGAAGAAGTTTTTATTCAGTTTGATTCCCTACGTGAAGATACTAAAGCTGCTTTTGCTGTGGCCAGACAGACATTCCCTCTCCCTGTCTCTCTGTATTTCTTGAGGTAGGTTCACACTCCACAGTCCAGGCCGACCTGGAACTCCCTGCACAGCTCTTGCTGGCCTTGAACTCACAGCGGTCTTTATACTGCAGCCTCCTGAGGGCAGGGATGACAGGTGTGGACCCCTCAGGCTTCCTCACACAAATTTTACAGATTTGTTTTCTCATTCATCTCCAGCTTACTTGGAATTTATTTTCGTGATATGTGTGGAGTCCAATTAAAAAAAAAATTTTTAAACACGCTCCCCCCCCAATGAATTCATTGTGTCCCTGATGAGACTTGTTCCTTTATCTAAGTGCTTTGGATTTGGGATTTTTTTTTTTTTTTTTAATGTTGGAATGTCTGCACTATATGGGGATATCCTGGGCCTAGAACCTCTCCTAGTTAGCTTCTGCTGTCAACTTGGCATGGCCTAGAATTACCTGAGTGAGTTTCAATCGAGGGACTGCCTTCATTAGACTGACATGTGGGCAGGCCAGGGTGGCATTTTCTTGATTACTAATTGATGCAGGAGGGGGCCCAGCCCACCGTGGGTGGTACCATCCCTTATGCAAGGCGTCTTGGACTGTGTAAGAAAGCTAACTGAGCAGAAGCCGGGGATTTGTGAAGTGGTCTTGATTTCTGCTGTGAGTTCTTGCCCTCGCTTCCCTCAATGATGGACAGCAGCCCAGAAGTGAAGGCCAAATAAACCCTTCCCTCCCCAGGTTGCTTTTGGTCATGGTGTCTGTCACAGCCACAGAAAACACACTGAGACGGACACAAGCGAACACAAAATTCATTCACGTTTTCTAAACACCTCATTCATGTTCCTCAAGGAGATTTTAGACAGTGCTTTTAGTACACCTGTGTATTAACTGAGACTTGTCCCATGAGGCAACCGTAGGCCTTCAATCAATGTTCAAAGTTTTAGCTTGGAAAGTATTTCAGATTAGATGTGCTCAACCTTTATTATAACTATCATATAAGCTTTAGGAAGCCTTGATACCTTACAGGACAAATGTACTTCTTCCCTAACACTGCCCTTTTTACTTCTTCAGTAGGACCCTGGGAATTTGTAGCCATATATATATATATAACATAACTCTTAGAACCAGGTTGCTAAATTCTATATCAAACAAATGGATAGAAACAAGGAACTTTTGGGAGTTCAGCTAAATTTGCATTGATATATCTGACTTCTTTAGTCTTTTGACATGAAAATGGCTTATCTTTCCTCTTCTTTGGCCTTTTAAAATGTCTTTCAATTAAGCTTTAGACTTTTTCTCAAAAAGAAAGAAAGAAAATCTGCATGGACTGGTTTCTGACTTCTGCAGTTATCCAATAACATGAGACTCAACTTGGCAATGTATGTTAACAACTTAAATGGAAAATATGGTTTTGAGCTTATTTGTTTGCTTGCTTATTTGTATTATTTTTTTTTTTTTTCTGTGAAGCTTCCTAGATCTTTCAAGAGATTTCATTGGGAGTAAAAAGGGAAACATTAATTCTTGGGATTCACTGTACAGACCAGTCCTGGCCTCAAACTCTTAAAAATCCTCCTACCTCTGCCTCTAACTGCTGAGACTACAGGCATATGCTACCGTGCCCAGCTATAAAGAAAGAAAACATTTAAATAATGAATTTTATCTTATTATTCATACTTCCCTTGGTTTTCCCATTAGATTAGATATCTGGCTTTGCCGGCTCATGGCCATGTTTCTCAAACCTTGCCTAAGAAAATGGCCACACAGTCATTATTCAATGAATACCTACCTAACCCCTAAGGTAACCATGATGATCTGCCTATTAATATCTTCATTTCAAATCTTAAAGGCTGCTACATAAAGTCACATGTGAATGAAATGTAAGGACTAAAGCAAACACGGAGAATGAGACTTCCAGATGTCAGACCTTAGTAAAAACAGGAAGAAGACAGCCCGTGGCGGCTCCATCAGGTCGGCAGAGATACGAAGTCGGACTGTGAACCTGAAAGAGTAGAGACACATAGATCAGATTCTCAATATATAAATCTCTGGAAAGATGGACCAAAGAAACCTTTCACTATGAGATTCCTTCACTTGAATGAATCGAGCGTATGAAAGTATCGTCATCCATCACCCGCCAGCCTGCTCTTACAGCACATTGTTCAGCTCCCTCATTTCACATCTGTTCCTCCTCTCTCTTCAAAAGGATATTGGAGGTAAGAGTTCCCTGGGTCCTGGGGGAATCTGGGAGCTTTTAAATGCTATTACCAAATGGATTTCTGTGTGTGGGACTTCCACAGGGGTCTGTTTAGAAGTTCTCACAGACACTATATTTTATTTTAAAATACAGTCTGGATTCATTGAATCAAAAAGATAAGCTTTTGTCAATGAAGAGCAACGTAAATTATGGGAACATCTACCTATCTCATTTTTCATGTGAATTCTTTCAATAAAGGAGGACAGAAAATACGAGGGAAGGAAGTGAAACTCATTCACTGATGTGTAAACAGCTCAAGGTCCTGAAAAGTTTATTGACTAGCATCCATCTCAGGGGGAAGTAAAAGGTTCCAGAATTGTGAATGGAAAATAAAAAGTAGTGAATGAAAATTTGTGTGCGTGTATTGAGTTGATTACTTTCAAGTGATCTGGATTCATTCACTTGTAAATTGATAGGAATCTGATACCATGTGTCTGAATACGCCACGGCACAGCACAGTGCTCTGGTGTATTGTCGTTTGGGAGGTCTGTGTCTCACTATTCACTCTCTTTGACATCCAAAGACTATGTGGTCACATTTATAGTCCCACTCCATGTCAGACATGGTTTCAAATGTCATATGAAGATCATCTCAGAGACCCTTCAGAACACTGCCCAGAGACTGTTGGCACGACAATCTCCATTGTGCAGATGAAGGAATTAGGCCCAGAGACGTTTGTTCTAAAGTCCCTTTAGTAAGACCTGGGATTCAAACCCGGGCACTCTGACTTTCAAGTGTTAAACTTTCCATCTCATCGTGCCCACCAGGAAGAAATAATGAGCACCTCCACCTCACATCTGTAAACTAGGATGCATTACTCAGTGTTCCTGTAGAAACAAACCACTTGAAATGCACTATGCACATAATGATTGCATTTGCAGCTATATGCCACTGTATGTTTTTCCATTCTGTATTTCGCAATAAATTCAGCCATATTAGGAAGTATCTCAGCTTCTCCCCAGAGGAGTTTATAGACTGGGAAGGAGTGGGGCTGATGACTTTTTTCTGTGATCAAGTGTCTAGCACAGTGCTTTACATCCAAATAAACTCCTGTCAATATTTAAAAGTCAAACTTTTGGACAGAAACTGCCCATGGATTTGACCAGAGATAATTTTAGAAATGTCGTTCTGATTCAGGGGGTTAAGGGAATTATCTACTGCATCTGCCATTTTGTTGATTCTTCTCAAGTTTATGAACAAAAATGTCTTTTCTCTATTGATTTCATCTTCTACATGCTACAAAGTATGGATGGCATGAAGTAACTACTATAAGCCTAATGGGTAATATTATGGATAATATTACAGGTGATAAAAGCTGATGGAAGGCATGGGGATTCACATGAGACAAATCTCTTCATTAGGGAGAGATTCACTACCAAGAGTGTCAGGGGAGCCTTCTACAAATGTTGTAATTAAGGATTTACATAATATCTATTATTTAGATAATTTTTTTTACTTAAAAAATAATGCTGATAGTGTTTGCGAAGTAAACTTACTACAGTTCCTTCCCAGTAGCTGGTCTTCCTTTGATAAAGCAGACTTGTACTGATATTAAACCAATATTAAAACAGTAGAGTGAAGTCCAAGAATTGGAATTGTTTTTTTCTGCGCTATACTGTTTGGCCTTCTGAGACAGGAAAAGTTCCTGCTGGTGTGCGAACTTTCCTGGTCTCTCTAATAAGCTAATGAGATGGGAACTGGATGAAAAGATAGAGAGTAGGCACACTGGAGGACAGACAGACAGACAGAGCTAAGGCAGGCACCATCATCCTCTCCAAGCTTCCTATGTGACTAGAGCTGTTGAGTTACTGTATGCTTTTGATTACAGTTTTTTGTTTGTTTGCTTTGATGTTCGTGACAGAATTCCTCTGTGTAACTGCCCTAGCTGTCCTGGAACTCACAAAGATTCACATGCTTCTGCCTCCCAAGTGCTGGGATTAAAGGCGTACACCACCACCACCTGGAGAGGGTATTCTCAATGAGCTAAAATGAGACCATTAATGGTGGGTTTTCGTTCCTTTGACTGTGTTTTTACTTAGAAAATGTTACCAGGAAATGTGTCAGTTAGACTCCATGTCCTATTCTTCAAACAGAAGCCTGCTCCTGAACTCAGCTCCTTGCCAGCTCCAGACACAATTACCTGTTGCACAGGAACAGATAAGGGCTGGATCACAGCTGTGGTCACTCCTGTCTTGGGAGATGAGGTTCCTATGGTCAAGGAAACAGAAGTGGTTTTCTTTTGAGCTCTGGAAAACAGAGAAGCAAGTGTTAGGTTTTCTTTGTTTTTGTTTTTTTTTTTGTTTCCAAATCAGCAATTGTTTTAAAAAAGTAATTTTAGAGAAGACCTGGGCTTCTTTTCTTAGACTCAGTGTGCTTCTGTTAAAATTTGTTTCAGAAGTTGGAATTCATTGAAACAGGTAGCCAGAAAGAGCTGTGTGGTCAGTGCATGGATAGAACGGACTTTAATAAACACATAGATGAAAGGAAAGTAGCCAGAGACAACTCACATGGACGAAGATTTTTAAGGTGTTACCCTTAAAAAAAAATCTCAAGAGAAAATAAAAGCCAGGGAAAGTTCTCGTCTTTATCAGTAGGCAAATATTTGACATCTTTACAGTTAGGGCCCTATATTTAACTCAGTTTTAGTGTTTGTTTTAGGTCCAGCAGCTGTCCTTTGTGCTGGCTTCTAATTTGGTTGGGAATAGCTTGGCATTTTTGTCTTCGTGCTCAGAGTTTCAGTGAAACAGAAAGGAAAAATCTAGAGGAGTCAAATTCCAGGTTCCTTATGGCCAAGAACACTGTGAGGTCTTAACTCTAACTTGAATCAGGACAGGTAAAGTGCACAACACTGTAAGTTCCTTTAACATCCGTGACTATGTGATGTGGAATGGACATGACTTTTCAAATTATATATGATTATTTTATTATTGTAATAGTCTTACAATACAGTACTTGCATTAATGAGTAAGGATCTAGTCAGGGAAATTAGCTCATACATATATAATTAGCATATATATACATATATAATTAGCATACACACACACATATACATATATATATATATATATATATATATATATATATATATATATATATATATATATATATATACACACTGTTATGTATTTGCTGGCAAATTAAAACACTTGTCAGCACATCTCAGCATTAATGGAGTTTTCTCCCAAACTCAGGTAGACTTGAATATGCTTTTGTAAAATAAAGGAGACAGTAACATTTTATTAGTAAACCACATCTCTGTCAGGATAACCAAATTCTGGCCTTTTCAGACATAAAGGCTTAACTAGCAAAATATTTTTATATAAAAGGAAATCAACATCTGACCCCATTAAACGTTTTTGAACCTCATTCACACCTTAGCAGTAGCCTAACTGGTTTTCCTCTCAGTGTGACTGATCCTGTCTTTTACTTACAAATCAGTCTCCCCTGGCAGTCTCTGAAGCTAAGAGCAGCACTTGGCTCAATTTTCGCATACTGCTGATGAAATACAGACCCCCACAATTTAAATTCATGTGAAGGCAGAAATGGTGTCCCAATTGCAAACACTTGATCTCTGATGGACATGGCTTGACCCTTCCCATCCCGGCACATTGCGCTTCAAAACCAAGCGGTTGCTACCCTTCCACGTTACAAGGGCCATCGGGGGACTCACTGTGGCATAGCTCCAGCTTTTGATACAAAAGGTAAGCTTTCACCGTCAGAGTCTGTGGAACTGGCTCCTGGGAAGACATTAGAAATCACGACACAGTTAGGATGTGGGTGGCATTAGCATCTAAAAGAATTCCAAAGTAATGGTCTTCATTTGTAATAGTAACATGCAGTCTTATTTGTGCTACAGATGCACACGAAACTGAGGATGATTCAGTGTCAAATCCCTTTTTACTGTTCCTTCAGAAAATAATCATTTAAAAGTACTATTAATAGCTTGCTTTAGACCACGGTGCCTGCCATGTCAGGTTTATTATTAGCTTCGTTTTTATTATGCTGGCCATCGCAACCACCTATCCTTTCTCATAGCTAGACAACTAACACAAATGTGAGTGTCTGTGGAAAATGCCCATGGTTTTAAACTTTAACCCTAGGGGATCACAAGGTGTGGGCTGCTGCTGTCTTGGCCACTCATGAATCAGGCTCGGCTTCTTGACCCTTCATCTGTGTGTGATTGTGGCTTCACTATTGAATTCACAGGCTCCCTGATTTGGGGTCACCATCCTCCCAAACTCATTTTGTTCCTGAACTAAAGGTCAACTTGTCTTTTTAGCTCAAGTTAAACTGTATTTGATTTTTAAAACTAGTTTGTTTCATGTGCATGTGAGTGTTGTGGTACATGGTGGTGAGTGTGTATTCATGCCCATGAATGTGTGTGGAGACCAGAGAGGGATGTTGTGTCTTCCTTCTGCAGCTGAATGCCTTATTGCCTTGAGACAGGGTTTCTCCCTGTCCCGGATGCTCACTGTTTCAGTCAAGCTGGCTGCTCAACCAGTCAGTCCGCTTGTCTCCACCCCTCAATGCTATGCTTTCTGACACAGCCATTTATGGCTTTGTACATGGTGGTGGGAATTCAAACTCAGGTCCTCAAGTCCGTACAGCAACCATTCTTTTCCAGTGAGCCATCTCCGCAGCCCTTGCACTCAAGTATTTAAATATTTATTTTTATCGTGTGTGTGTGTGTGTGTGTGTGTGTGTGTGTGTGTGTGTGTGTGTCTGTACATGTGGAGGTCAGCAGAACTTTCAAAGTTAGTTCTGTCTTGACAACTTATTGGATCTAGGGGTTGAGTTCATGCCTGTGTGCAAGTGCCTCTGCCAGTGTGCTAAACTATCTCACCAGCCTCAAACTTCAGTGTGTACCTGCCGGGTATCAAGATATTTTAAACAACAGATTTAAATTTCTGATGTTTCTTTTAGAATAAAAATTTCATTTGGGGTATTCAAATTATCTTACAATACATGCTTATGTGACCAAAATAGATTTCATGCATGTGCAGAGTTGCTGAATAATTAATGAAAATATATTTAAAAAATAATCATGAAGCACAGACTTATGTAAATTGGGTAAGAGCAGTAGGCGGCTTCCTCAACACTATTTGATATATACTTGGCATTTGCTTTTCAGTTTAATCCATCGACACACATACACAGGTAGACAAATGGATTCCTACTCAATGAACTTGGCACATGGTGTCCATCAGTGCATATAGAATGTCTATGTACACTCAGTTCTCTTGGAAGACTGCTTGAATTCCCTCCCATGCCTCTACGACAGTAGGTCTCTCGGATCTTTTGTTGACCTTGAAAACAGTCATGCTGAGGTAACTCTGCTGGAATGCTTGTTCTGTTCCTTCCTACTTGTTCAGTGTGGGTGTTCTTCACCTGGCTTCCGAACTGCCACAAAGGCCCATGTCTTCCTGTTTCCTTTCCTCACAAATCCATCCTCCTCTTAATGTCAGATTAATTTTTCCTAGTGCACACCTTTCCTGGTAAGGCACAAGAAGATGTTGGAGTCTCCACGAGAACTCCTCATATCTGACATGCAACTGATTTCATGATTTCCTTGCCAGAAGGTTCAGCATTTGTAAGTCATAAGATCCTGATCCACAGAATTGAATGTAGTACTCTTGGGTGAACAGTGCTTGAGGAGCTGGGATATGGTCCCAAAGAAATTCAGCACACACACACACACACACACACACACACACACACACACACACACACACGCTTGTAGAGTCCTGTTCTTGTGGGCACACAGATAGAGGAGCGAGAACTAAACACCTTATATGGCAACACAGGGAAAAGCAAAAGCAGGAGAGGGGTGGAGGCCACGAAAGGAATGGAGTGGGCTTGCACTTCCAAGTAGTGAGCAAGGAAGGCTCCTAAGGATGGAGGGGAGGGAGAGAGAGCAGCCTGCCTTGCCACGGTTCGATTTCCTTGCTTATCTGCTGTTCTGGACCCACTTTCCTAGGTCACACTCTTGCTTCTGTCTTGTAAGGTCATCATTTTGTTGTCTTCTCTGAATTCTCAGTGCCTGTTGTTCACACCATGCATAGCACCTATCCTTTCTGCCCGGGTGGCAAATTGACAGTCCTCTGAGTACTGAGGTACCATTAAGGAAGGAAGTACCAAATGTGAATATTTAATATTTACTCGGTAGTCAGCTTGGCCCCATAGCATTACTGGATTATTAGACCCATTAGAACTTCACCGAGAAGTAAGTTATGTCCAATGTATAGGCAGGAAAATGGAAGAACCAAGCTGGTAGGTATGTTCCCAGAGGTGGTGACCATCTGCACTCTTGTTTTGAATTGCCTCCCCCTCCCCCCCATGACCTTCTAGCTGTGCATATCTGAATTCCTCAGAGTGCTTATTTCCATGCTAGCCAAGGGCTGGCCTTTAGCCTCTGCTGGAATGAGTACATGCGGTTAGGGAACTGCAAGGCTTGTGTGGGGACGGGGAGTGGAGTGTGGAGCTGTTGAGACCAGTTCGATACACAGGGCAGGTTTCCAGGCTAGAGCTGAAGGCCTGGAGTTTGTTGCGGGGACACTGTGGGTGGTGATGACCAAGGGTGGTGATGGGACTAGATTGCAGGATTAGCTGCTGGGGAGGGGAGGTTGCATAGACAAAACCGGCAAAGAGGAGGAGGAAGCTTTCTCTGGGATGCGGAAGTGGGAGGGGCTAAGCAGGGGAGTCCCCAGGAACTACCAAGAAAGGCTGTTATCAGTATGGGCAGGGCTATTCTGAGATAGCAGCTTAATTGGATCATAAAATCGACGGTGAGGGGAACAAAGTCCTTCCGATATGGTTCCAGGCTGTCTCGGACTGCTCAGAAATATGGGAGAGAAGTGGCTATTCTCACCTGACTCCAAACATTCCTAGCGTGTAAAAAATAATGATACTTCTCCTCTGACGATTTCTATTTTAAGCCATTCTTGTTCTTAAAAAAAATTGTGTGTGTAGGGGGGCACAAATGTCCTAGTACACATGTGTAGGTCAGTGGGCAACTCTATAAGTCAGTTCTCTCCATCCACTCTTTTGCGTAGGTTCTGGGGATTGAACTCATATTGCCAGCCTTCTGTGGCAAGCACCTTCACCTGCTGAGTCATCTTGCTAGCCCTCCTAAAAAATCATCCTTCGTGTATGTGGTGGCTTACATCTTGATTTACAGCACCTGGGAGACTGAGGCAGGAGGGTAACCTTGAATTTAAGGTTAATCGGGACTACTTAAGGAGTAGAGTCCCAGATCAGCTTCAACTGGTCTGACCCTGTCTGAACCACTACCACCACCACCACCACCACCACCTTACAGCAGGAACAAGATCAAAAGACTTATTCTAGGAGCCAGGCATTGTGATATGGGACTGAATTTGTATCCTAGAAGAAGAGGATTCTAGTGAGTTTAAGGCCAGCCTGGACTACTAAAGAAATCTTGTCTTAAACAAATCAAAGACAGACAGACAGACAGACAGACAGACAGATGGACTTCCTTGGACTGTGCTACAGCACAGCTGCAGAGAACCTGACTAGCACATGGAAGGCCCTGGGTTTGATCATCTGAGAAAGAGTTGAAAGGTAAAAACATTAGTGTCTCTGGAGGGTTTTCTGCACCTGTCCAGCCCTTGTGGAATGCCAATGTCACCTTGTGTCTCAGGTGTCAAAGCAGCTGTGGCAGGCTGTAACAGACCAAATCCTCCCCTGAGGGCAGTTCCCCCCCCCCCCCCCCCCAACCTCCCTTCCCCCTCAACCTCCCTCCCCCTGAAGGTCTGCTCCTGTGTGCTACTTGCTGATCAGAAAAGAGGGATGTTGATGACATGGGTAGATGCTTGGAAACAACAATTTAAACTACAAACAAACAAACCAGGTGAAAAAGGCTATTTAAAGTGGAAGGCACCCACAGGAAAAAGGTGAGAAATGGCAACATACTAAAAGTGACCATTGGGTTGATGGTACAGTGTGTACTTAGCATGCCGGAAACCCTGGCTTCAGTTCCCAGCAACACATACACACAGAGAAAAATTATGGGGCTATTTCAGTCAGGCTAAGCATGATTTTATTTTATTTACACACATGTGCTTACATGCTTTAGATTTTTTTTTAAAGGAAAATACTATTTTTGTGATGATCTTCAGAACAGCTGGCATCGCATGCCAGGCACCACTCCAGGATCAACTCCCTCGATCCTGATAATGATCTAATTTCGATGCACACAGCCACTGTTAAAGATACAGCAATCTACTGGCTTTTCATAAAATGTTAGGAAAAATCATTTTAAAATATATAATATATTTTTGGTTGTGAGCCTAGCTTTTAATGGCTGAGCCATCTTCCCGGCCCTCAAAAGAACAATATTCAACTTCATATGAAAAAAACAAAAAACCCAGGATAGCTAAAATAATCCTGTATGATAAAGGAACTTCTGGAGGCATCACTATCCCTGACTTCAAGCTCTACTATAGAGCTATAATAATAAAACAGCTTGGTATTGGCATAAAAACAGACAAGTAGATCAATGGAATTGAATTGAAGACCCTGATGTAAATCCATGTACCTATGAATACCTGATTTTTGACAAAGAAGTCAAAATTATATAATGGAAAAAAGAAAGCATCTTCAACAAATGGTGCTGGCATAACTGGATGTTCAAATGTTGAAGAATGCATATAGGTCCATATCTATCACCCTGCACAAAACTCAAGTCCAAGTGGATCAAAGACTTCAACATAAATCCAGTTACACTGAATGTGATAGAAGAGAAAGTGGGAAATAGCCTTGAATGCACTGGTACAGGAGACAACTTCTTGAATATATAACACCAGTAGCACAGACACTGAGATCAACAATTACTAAATGGGACCTCCTGAAACTGAGAAGCTTCTGTAAGGCAAAGGACACTGTCAATAAGACAAAAGGCTGCCTGCAGAATGGGAAAAGATCTTCACCAACCTCACATCTGATAGAGGGCTGAACTCAAGAAACTAGACATCAAAATACCAAATAATCTAATTAAAAATGGGGTACAGATTTAAACAGAGAATTTTCAACAGAAGAATCTCAAATGACCGAGATACACCTAAAAAATTTGTTCAATATCCTTAGCTATCAGGGAAATGTAAATCAAAAGGACTCTGAGATAGCCTCTTAACCTATCAGAATAGCTAAGATAAAAATGTTGGATAGGATGTGGAGTAAGGGGAACACTCCTCCCCTGCTGGTGGGAGTGCAAACTGTACAGCCACTTTGGAAACCAGTATGGTTGTTTCTCATAAAATTGGGAATCAATCTACTTCAAAACCCAGCTATACCACTCTTGGCCAAAGGATGCTCAATCATACCACAAGGATACTTAGTCAACTATGTTCATAGCAGCATTATTTGTAATAGCCAGAACCTGGAAACAACCTAGATGCTCCTCAATGGAAGAATGAATAAAGAAAATGTGGCACATATATACAATGTAGTACTACTCAGATGTAAAAACCAATGACATCTTGAAATTTGCAAGCAAATGGATGGAACTAGAAAAAAAAATTATCCTGAGTGAGGTAACTCAGACTCAGAAAGACAAACATAGTATGTACTGACTGATAAGTGGGTATTAGATGTAAAGCAAAGGATAACCAGGCTACAATCCACAATCCCAGAGAAGCTAGGTAACAACGAGGACCCTAAGAGGGATGCATGGATTTCCCTGGGAAGGGGAAATAGATGAGATATCCTAGGTAAACTAGGGTTGGGGGAGAGGGGAAGGTAGAGGGGAGGAGGTGGAGGAATGGGAACATGAGGGATTGGGTTGGTCGAACTGGGGGCTGGATGGAGGAGGAGAGTAATAAAAGAGATATCTTGATAGAGGGGGGCATTTGGGGGTTAAGGAGAAACCTGGTGCCAGGGGAACTACCAGGAATCCACAAGGATGACTCAGTCAAGATTCCTAGCAATAGTGGAGAGGGTGCCTGAACTGGCCTTCCCCTGTAATCAGATTGGTGACTACCCTAATTGTTATCATAGAACCTTCATCCAGTAACTGGTGAAAGCAGGTGCAGAGATCCACAGTCAAGCACTGGGCTGAGCTCCAGGAGTCCAGGTGAAGAGAGGGAGGAGGGCTTGTATGAGTAAGGGGGGGTGTCAAGATCATGATGGGGAAACCACAGAGACAGCTGACCTGAGCTCATGGGAGCTCACAGACTCTGGACCAACAGCTAGGGAGCCTGCATGGGACTGACCTCTGTATATGGGTGACAGTTGTGTAGCTTGGTCTGTTTGTGGGGCCTCTAGCAGTGGGATCAGGCCTTGCCCCTGGCACATGAGCTGGCTTTTTGGAACCTATTTCCCATGCTGAAATGCCTCACCCAGCCTTGGTGCAGGGGGAGGAGCTTGATCCTGCCTCAACTTAATATGCCACGCTTTGTTGACACCCATAGGAGGGCTGAGTGGAGGAGGAGTGGATGGGAAGGGTTACACAGGAGGTGTGGGGAGGGAACTGGAAGAGGGGAGGGGGGAAACTGGTTGATATGTATGTAAAATAAATGAAAAAATGTAATAAAAATATTTTTAAAAATCAATAAAAATTTTAATTAAAAAAATTTAGCAGAAGGAATATGTGCTTGGAACTCCATTTGACGTCAGACACTGGTGCACCACAGTGTCTGACATTTGGGGCTTGACCTCCTGGGAGCAGAAGGAATATTTGCCCATGCAACATCATGGCTTATTTCCAAATCTCACTTACCTGGTTACTCAGCATGGAGAGAATACAGACTCATGTCATGCAGTACCTGCCTCCTTGCCTCTTTCTTCTGAATTCCTGTCCAACCTGTCTGCAAAGCTGACTTCCTGTCCCCTCCTCCAAATCCACATCCTTCATGTCCACAAGGTCTAGTTCAAGCCAGTTTTCAGAGCCCCCACCCTGCCTTCTTCTAGAATTCTCCCCCCCCCCCTCCAGACAGGGTCTCTCTGTAGCTTTGGAGCCTGTCCTGGACTAGCTCTGTAGACCAGGCTGGCCTTGAACTCACAGAGGATCTTCCTGTCTCTGCCTCCTGAGTGCTGGGATTACAGGCGTGTGCCACCACCGCCCGTCTAGAATTCTTAAAGCTATACCATCCCTATAATTCATTTGACAGGTAGGAGGAGAGAGTAGTGGAAAGTTGGGGTGAAATTACTTCACATGTTGTTTACTTTTCCTATTTACATATTCTTGAGACTCTTCCTTAACTATCTAGCCCAGGAGGGGCATCTCTTTCCCCATCCTGTACACAAATGAGTCACATTCTCCTCTCACTTAAAAACTTTATATCTTAATCTCCCTCTCTTCTGCATAATCTAATTTCCCCCATTATGTCTTTTCATCGGCATATAAACATATTCCAGTAAGTCCTGCCTGAAAACAGACTGCAAACAAACCTCATACCCTTTTCCAGATACTGCCTGTTAATATTCTGATCCACCCCCTGAAATCCCACCCCTTGGGGCTGCCCTGTGTTCTGATGTAGAAGCCTCTTCTTAAGGAAAAACTCTGCTCCTTCCTCTCTCCACTCCCATGAGGTGTGCATCCCTCAACGCCCACTTCTCTCTTCTTTCCTGCTTTTCTATCTTCTCTGCATCTCTCTATTATAATAAACCATTTCCATGTGGATGTAGTGTCCACCCGCTGCCCTGCCGCTATGCCTGCATGGCGTGGGTCGCCTGCCAGCCTGCTGTTGTGTCTGCCCAGCATGCCAGTATGTTTCCCTGTACACCTGGGATACCCTCAGGGTCCCCACATTGCCAGCTTCTGTCGGTGACTTGGCAAAACTTCCCAAATGACCATCTAATATCTGCTACCAATTCCATAGTTTGCAAACTTTCTCGCAACTCTTGACATCCTGCCCCCCAATTCCCTCTTGCTACAATCACCAACCATGCCCTGCGTTGCTGAAGTCAGTGGTTTGCTGCTTGACCTCATCAGACCTCTCATCAGAATGGACACTGCGGACAAGCTCCCCTGTCCTGAAGCCTCTTCCTTTTGCCCAGGTGATGGTTGGTTTGAACTGTCAACCTGATACAATGTGTCATGGAAGACAGTGGGAGGCTGCTTAAATTAGGTTGGTCAGTGAGCATCTGTGAGCATGTCCATGGGGGATTGACTTGATTATGCCGATAGATGTGGCAAGACCCAGTCCACTGTGGACAGCACTATTCCCTAGACAGGGGATCTTAGACTGTCTAAGTGTAAAGAGCAAATTAAACAACATGAAGCTTGCAAGCGTTCATTTTTCTCTGCTCTTGACTATGGATGTTGTGTGCCTAGCTGCTTCAAGTTCTGGCCACCTTGACTTTCCAGAAATAATGGACCCAAACCTGGAAGTTTGAGCTAAAACAAACCCTTTCGCTTCTTAGTTGCATTTGTCCCCATCACAGGGCTAATGATGTCTAGGTACCTTGGATTTCTTTTGGTTCCTTCTGTCCTTCTGGTCTTTCCCACACAGGGTGTTTGCATGTGTGCTCTCTGCCTGGAATTTTCCCTAGTTTTTTCCTTCTCTTCTCCCTTGGTTTTAGGTCAAATGTCACCTCTCCAGAGTGGCTTTCCACCCATCCGGCTATCTTTATTTCCTTCATAGACTTTCCAGGTCTTGGATTTTACGAAGTTTTTTTTTTGTTTTTGTTTTTTGTTTGTTTGTTTGTTTGTTTTTTGGGGGGGTCCTCCTCCTCCTTTTGGCATGCGAGCTTCAGAATAGCTGTGTTCACTAATGTGAGCCTCAGGTTGGGACCAGTGCCTGTTTTATAGCAATTATTAAACATACGTGTAAGGATGGTCAAGAACAGTTCACTGTGTCCTGAAAAATGATGTAAGAGCAGAGCAAGGCAAGGCTCATAGCAGCCTCAGGGATAATAAGAATTTCTTCTTCCTTTTTTTCTGGAGCAGTGAAAAAGAGGCAGATTGTCTGGGTCTGAATCTTTGACTCACAGATGAACATGGAAGCATGCACACACACACACACACACACACACACACACACACACACACACACACGATCGTTATTTAACTTCTTAAATTTGTTTCCTCAACTCTCCACCCATAATCTTACTATTATTATGTCATTACTATTGCTATTACTATTGCATATGCTCATGCACACTCATGATGGCACATGTACCATAGCATGCATATGGAGGCCAGGGGAAAACTCTTGGGAGTCCCTTCTCTTCAGCCATGTGGGTCCCAAAATCAGGTTGTCAGGCTGGCAGCAAGTGGCCCTTTGGACTCTGCTGTCTTGTGGGCCCAATCAATGGCATTTAGATAATTTCTAAATAGTATGTTTTGAAACATTCAGAAAAGATTTTTGTTGACATGTAAAGCTCTACAGAAGCTCTTTGCTTCTGGTAGACCTCTAGTGACTTCTTGATGATGTAGAATTAGTGATGTGTTTGAGCAAGGTCTACATCTAATCAGTGCTGGAATTAGTGAATGTGGACATTTCTTACTGGGACTCTCTCTCAGTGAGACTAAGAATGTATCTATCTGATCTTGACTCCCAGTTCATGTCACTGCTCTTGGGAATTAATATACACTTAAATTTATCACTTAAAACTTTAATATTTATCCCTATTTAACAAGGTCAGTGTTAGCCAGTTTCTGTAGAGGTTTATGTATTCTTAGGAAGATGAATCTTATTTGCTCCTTCTCTTGCTCTGTCCAGCTCCAGCTCTTTTATCCTCCATTCAATATATTTAAGGTCAAATGCTATCAAAACCCACAAAAACTGATGACCAGGAGCTTAAGAGAATTTAGTGAGTATAACAAGAAGACTGCACTTAGGAAAAAAAAATTCCCATTTATTTCTAGCAAGCCTCTAAGCAGATGAGGTGTTGCATTTTAAAGTGTCATAATCTGCAAGCAGGTTTCTTTCAGCCCCCCCTCACTGTGTTTTAAAATGCCACAAGATGTTCACTATAGACCTGCTCATTAGTGACATTGACTAATAACTCACTATGAGATGAGACTTCTTTTCACCATTAATTTTTCATGTATGAAGCACTTCAAAATATTTACCAGTGTGGTGGAGTGGTTAAGAACATGCACTTTAAATTGGAGGAGCCCTCTCAACCTTTCTGGGTCTGTTTCTCATTTGCAAAATGGAAATCAGAGAAATGCCTCAAAGGACTGACAGGGAGGCTTAAAGACATTTATCTGCATGCCTCTGTGAGTGTGTGTGTGTGTGTGTGTGTGTGTGTGTGTGTGTGTGTGTGTGTGCATGCTTCCATGTTCATCTGTGAGTCAAAGATTTACAAGTGCTGTACAGGTTATTGGCATTAGCTGTGGACTGTTTGCTTTTCTTAAGAGGACAAGATTGCTAGAGGTTCCTGAAAACCCTTATACAAGGTGGAAAGTCCTTTCAAAAGCAAAGGGAACAGTTTTGAGTCAGGCACACTTGTTACTTTTCAAACTCCTTTGCTAACTCTTGAAGGTGCTCTAGA
This sequence comes from Onychomys torridus, assembly GCF_903995425.1. Classification (NCBI taxonomy): domain Eukaryota; kingdom Metazoa; phylum Chordata; class Mammalia; order Rodentia; family Cricetidae; genus Onychomys; species Onychomys torridus. The sequence continues at coordinate 53,818,547 of NC_050459.1, forward strand.
CAAGAGTTCAGACTGTGTTTTCTTTTGCTTTGGCAATGAAGAAGTATAATGTAATTAGACAAAATACCTGATCACTGAAGATTAACATAGCAGAGGCCTCTAGTGTTTTTGTGCCTGTTTGAAATCTTAGCTATTGTTTTAAGAAGCAACTGATTTATGGGATAGCCATGATATTGTAGATTAAAAGGCAATCTGAGAAGTGTGGTGTTTAAAGCACCTCCGATTACTTAAAACTATTGGTACTGATCCAGAAAGAGTTATATCACCTAAACTATGATACTTTGGTAACCAAGTTTTCCAATTTCACAAGGTTTAGTCTTGTTAAAAAAATGATTAATGAATGGATAATAGAAGTCTTCCATTCTTTGATCTAAAGTTAATATCAGCGTATAACATTTTCTACTCAGCTTCATATAGATATATGAAGATAATACACACACACACATATATATATATAAAAGATAATGTCTCATGGAGTCTAAGCTGGCCTTAAACTCTGCTCTTCCTGACTCCACCTCACAAGTGCTGGGTTTACAGGTACCACCGTGTCCAGGCTCAGCCCTTGAAAGCCTTTAATAGCAAAAGGAATGAAGAAGGAACGGAAAGAGAAAGAGGGAAAAAAGCTGGTGAAATACTCATCCATGTGTTAATTTTCCTCAGGATCTCAGCATCCAAACTCCTTCCAGCTGATGATGAATCCTGAAGCCGGTAAAAAGTAAAACCGGATTGGGACTATTTCACAGCAATATTGGAATTAGCCCAGGAATAAAGGCATGTCTGTGAGTTACTGAAAGTGGAATGTGTGATCCTTTTGTGACGGAGTGTCTTAGGCTCTTCCAGGCTGGCTACAAGCTCCATTTGGAGGCAAAGAATGGGATGAATATGTTTTAGCCCATGCAGAGACTAGAGAGATGAAAGGTAAATATTAACTTATTAGTAGCACCAGAACTCTAAGAGTCAATTCTGTCTATGGTCCTTGTGAGGGCTACATTGTAGGGGAAAATTTGAATCTATTTATATGGCTGCGAAGTACACACACACACACACACACACACACACACTTTTGTAACTGTTAATTTTTAAAATGACTAAATGGGAAAAGAAATAGTAGGCTAAATTTTCCAGATAATTTTGATTTTTTTCAAAGTAAAGTGGGGGTGGGTGGTGGCAGAGAAGTCACGAAATAAAAATGAATGTCAAGAATAAAAAAAAGAAAGAAGCATTTTATTTTCTCAAACTGCTCTTACAGCATGAGTTTTTGAAATCATCCTCACCAATTAATTCAAGTTTGTGCTTATAAAGGGGTCTTAACAACAACAACAACAACAACAGAAGCACACTGCTCAAATTTAGTAAAAGTGAAAACATTTCAAAATACTCATCACTTCTAATCCCCATGAGTAAGTAACTCCCTGAATCTTTTATAGCTTTGGATGATACAGTGTTGTTTCAATTACATTTTCATACTTCATTTACTAGAGAGAAACTGAATTGTGTACTTCATATTGTAAATAAGTTCAAGTTAAATGTGGCAGAGATAAAAAGGAACAAGTTGATGTGTGCCTAGGAGTCAGAACAGTTCAAGGGAGAATTCAGTGGACGTCCAGAGTTGTTTAGGAGAAATGAGGCTTGATCCACACCACCACAGCCCTGTTTGCCTGCAGGGATGCTTGGAGGACAGCCAGAAGACCATTCACACCTCACCCCTCCACGCCCTCCTTACCTTCAATGAACACCTCTGCGGATGTGGTGTCTGAGCCGTTGGGGTTTGTAGCCAGACACGTGTAGCGACCTGTGTCGTCCTCAAAGGCCTCAGCAATGACCAAGGTGTGCAGCTCCCCACCGTCGCTACAGATCTGAATGTCAGGACTGTTGTACAGCTCCTTTCCCTCACAGAACCATCTGCAGGACAAAGGCGCGAAGCGATGTCAGGGCAATGGGTGAGGCATACAATAAGGCAGAGAGAGGCTGGATGCTAAGCAAGGCTCATGCTATGCCAGAGGATGTGTGCTTGATAAAAGTTTTGTGTCAGTGTTCCTCATGGAAACTGAACCTAGACTGTGAAATTAATGAGTTGACACACCTACCCCACACAAATTTTCTTTGTAAAGCATCTTGCACATTTTAGTAACCTTAAAATAAGTCACCTCAATGAACTTGTAAAGACTGGTTTGATTATAAAATTAAGGAACTAAAACTCAAAGTGTCTTATAACATATTTTATAATGTAGGACTTCCATGATCATTACAATTTTACCTATTATTTTTATCTAAGGAAGAACATAAAAGGAATATAAACTTTACACTCAAACTATCCGCAATGCTCAGGAAACACGGCCATTAAAGAAATGTCTACTGATCAGCAAGACTTCCGAGCAGTGAGCAGTACCGGATCAAATGGCTTCTCGTTCCTGATATTTACAACAGTTTCTAGCTGACTGCTTTGCTCTCCAACATGGAGAGAGAGGGAGCAACTGAGCTGTAATTTGTCCTTGTTAGTTAACACTTTCCTTTCCCTAAGGGCCAGGCGGTTGTGGCAGGAGACTGGAGCTGAGTGACGACAGAGGTTCCTTTGCCTGATCTTTCTTCTATTTCCCCAGCTCCTCAAACTCCAACAGCAAGCTGCTGCTTTTACAGAAAACAAAACAAACAAAAGAACAAATACCTTCCCCTCAAGAACCTGCTAGTATGATGTGTTCTTAAAGAAACATGGGAACATTCTTGTTTAAAGTAAAAAGCCTGGAGATTCTGGAATTATATTTTCAGTTCAGCTCTTAATAATGCTACAAATTTGTTTGGAGTCTGATTGTCTGTAAAAGTCTCTGGGCTTGGCGTCCTTTTGTGAAAAATATGACAACACCAGGGACTAATTTTTTATCTGGAGTTATGGGGTGTAGGTTCATATTTAATTTGAAAACAAAGTTAGTGAAGCAAAGACCTTGCTAATTCTCAGAGCACTAACCCCAGAAGCCATATTAAAAACCACATGCCACTACTTACAAGAGAACAGCAATGACATGGAGAATTAAAAAATACATAATGAGCCAACACCATGCACCATTTCATGTAGTGTGGCTCATATCATGTTGGGGCAGTCTTTTGTAATTCTTGGGAGCTATGTGATTTTTCCTGTTTGCATAAAGTCTTAGAGAGCCATTCTACCTAAAGCCATGGCACATCCCCTTTCCACAGACCTGGTCCAGCTTGCTACCAACGAGCGCTAAGTGTGGTGTTGGCTTTTGTTGATCACTTTAGCTCTGTTTCTGATACATGATAAACTCCCTGTCTGTCATCAGACTAAGGTTCCTGAATTTCTTCCACCTGTCACCCCTTGAACCTCAGGTCTGTCATTGATGACTTCCTAGTGACTCTGCCTTAGTTTTGCTTTCTATTTATTCAAATTAAATATGAATAGAATCATTCTTTTTATGATCAACTTCTGTTTCTGTCAAATATTCCAGGGTCTCACTACTACATAGCCCTCAAGGGTTACCCTCCTGCTGTTTTTACCTTTCCCTTCCCTTCTTTGGAATTCTTTTCTGATCCTTTGCATTAATCCTTGTTACAAACAACCCCTCCAAGGCCAAGCCAAGGGCTTTACTAAACAGACAACGCTTCAACCGAACACAGAACTACTGAGTGTTGTCTATGAGAAAAGCATGGAATCATGTTTGGTCAACTCTGAAACGAATTGTGGACTTTGTGTATCTTTTCTGGTATTGGATGGTTTTGGCTTCCAGGAAAAAGATATGAAGAAGAAGAAGAAGAAGAAGAAGAAGAAGAAGAAGAAGAAGAAGAAGAAGAAGAAGAAGAAGAAGAAGAAGAAGAAATTGATGTCCATGGGGTAGATGTACCTCATCAGGAAGCCTTTGACAGCCACATGAGTATATGCAGAACCTTACCCTCTAACTCCACAAATTTACAGCCTGCAAGCCCCTTTTTGCCATGGTTGTCAACAAATTCTGCCTTTTACACTTTAGAGTTGGCTGAGAGGGAAAAAAATCAAAAGAATAATATTTTGTGACAGTGAAAATTACAATAACCTCAAACTTTGGAGTCAATAAGGCTTTTTTTTTTTTTTTAAAGTGTACCACACTCATTCATTTATCCATTGTCTCGTGGCTGCTTCTGTTTTATGATGGTGGAGTTGGGAAGGAGTTGCAATATACTGTGCAGTGTTGAAACCCACTTTCTCTACTTTCTAGGAAAAGTTTACTGGAGCCTGTTGTTTCCTGTACTGTAGACCTCACACAGAATGCTGACCCTCTTTCTAAGTCTACTCCATCAGTGAGGACCCCTGAGTGCTTCATGTGAATATAACTTTTATGTCTGGATCTAATATGCCCTGGTCATTCTAACTTATAACAACAAGTCCCAATTATTTATCCTAAGGCCACTGGGCTTCCCATCTCTGGTCTCTTGCAAGTAGAACATTCATAGTTCTTTTGTTTTTCCCATTTGTCCTTAAGAACTTTTAATATCACTTAACTTATTTGACAATTGATCATTACTCCTTTTGAAAAGATTTATTTCATGGATATGAGTGTTTTGCCTGCATGTATGTGTACCATGTGCATGCCTGGTGTATACCTTGGCCAGAAGAGGACATCAGATCCCCTGGAACTGGAGTTAGAGATGGTTGCGAGGCATCATGTTGTACTGGGAATTGAACCTGTGTCCTTTGCAATAACAACAAATGCCCTAAACCACTGAGACATCTCTGCAGCCCCACTTACTACTATGTTTTTATATCTTCTGTGTTATTATTTCTATCATTATTCAATGTCTAATGTATTTATATCTTGTTTCTCTACCTAGAAAAGACTACTTTTTTATTAGCATGAAATAATGGATTTTATTGTGATAATTTCATATATACATTATAACACATTTTGCCCATATCTCCCCCTCCCTTTTCTTCCCTCAAAATCCTTCCATATGTCCTCATTGCTTCCTCTATCTGATGTTTTTTTTGAGATAGGGACTCACTCTACTGCCCATGCAGGCCTAGAACTTACAGTGATCCTCCTGCCTCAGCCTCCTGCATGTGCTAGGATTAAAGGACTAAGTCACTGTGCCTGGGTTCACTTCTTTTCCCAATCCTTAGCCACCTTTCTTATATGAACTACTTCTTGATTGCAAAATAAAATAGATTTAGAGCAATTTCTTATTGACCACAGCGTGTAGCACAGAGCTAGGGCTTAGCTGTCTGTCCCACGTTACTCCATGCTCACTCAGCCTGTGAGGCTTGCTATTCACTTTTCTTGTCAAATGCTCTGAGAAGGCCTGCAGAAAAGTACTGTGTCATGTTGTCTGGTCTAGCAAATAGACCAATTATAATGTAATAACGATCGGGTTAAGACTAAAAGAAAAAATCCTCAAAGCACAATACACAGTACCTGAAATATACCTTAAGGAGTATATATTTCATATGCCAGAGCCAGATAAGTACTTCTTCGCCACGATGGACTTAATACGGTGTCTTCATCAAGACTATTATACTTAATTTTACCTGTTAGAGGCATGTAATATTACACACACACACACACACACACACACACACACACAAACACACACACACACACACACACACACAATTTTTCAAGAGGTGAGATCTTTGAGATAGGTTCTTTTGTAGCCCTGGCTGGTCTCTAGTCACTGTCTCAATTCAGTATCTCCCAAGGCTGGCCCTGAACTTCTGATCTTCCTGCTTCTGCTTCCCAAGTGCTGGTGCCACAGGCATGTGCTCTCCCACTCATATTGAAATCAGTTATTCCTGTGCGTTCTTATCATATGAAGTTCCAGTTTCATTGTACTTCAGCAGAGTGCTTGGTGTTTGGAATATATGTGTGTGTGTGTGTGTGTGTGTGTGTGTGTGTGTGTGTGTGTGTGTGTGTGTGTGTGTGTGTGCGCGCGTGCGAATACATATATGTATACACACACACTTTTTTATTTCCTGTGCTTCTACTGCTTGGGCACCTGGAGTCTTATGGCCATGGAGAGACTATCCTTCCCAGGGTCAGCCAGTACCTAGAGCTCTTAAACTGACACGCAAGCATTCCTTTCCCATGCAAACCAGCTGACCCAGAGCACCTGCTCCTGTCACCTTTTCCACAGAGCTTTCACCCAGGGCCACCACTTGCTTACCTGCCCTCATTGTTTCTTAGCCTGGTACTAAATAAAAAGTAGGGACAGGCCCTTTTCTAGGAATCCACTGACTCATCCCAGTGGGCCAAGCATCAATTGGCTCATCTGGCTGCCTCTTTCTATCCTTTCTATAGAAATTGTAATAATGGCTTCTATCCACAGATTCTCTGCCCTCATTTGGCCTTGGGGTTGACTTGGTTCTTCTTCCTGTGGTATGACTTTGTCTCCTTCTTTGGTGAACTATAAGTATAAATGATCTCCTCCTCCCCTCCTCCTCCCCTCCTGTTTCTTTCCTACAGGGTCTCACTCTACTGCCCTGGCTGGTTTTAGCCAGGAGATCTTTTACCTTGGCCTCCCTAGTAACACACTGCCTTTTAACTGCGATAAGCTCCAGGCCTGTGGACCTCACAATAGCTGACATTTCAAAACTTGGACCACTGCTGCTGCGTTAATAAGGCAACAAGTGTATAGAAGATGAAAGGGTTGAACAGATAGTCTAAATCATATCAATGCCCTAGATTTTTGCTTTAGAATGTTTATGTTGAGAAGTTCATGTACTCTGACCGAGTCAAGCTGAAGTGTACTTTACAAGCATAAACGTAAAACAATGTAGTTAGTGCATGCGTGCATCAGGAAAGGAGATCAGCCTTGACCACTCTTCATGTAGCTTGCAGCAGATGTAAATGGCCTTTTTGCTAAGCTGAAAGAACCTTTGATTTTTGACATCTTGACAACCCACATTAGATGTGTACTATAGTCATGTTTGTTTAGTTAAGTTTGCACAAAGTCATAATTCTAACAGCTTCCTGGCAAAGAACTCAGCACATTCAGTATTTAGAGAGGAGGTGAAAGTCAGGCCTGTTGACCAAATGCTGACCTCCTAATTTTTTTTTCCCACATAAAACTCTCATTGCTAGAGGAGTTTAAGAAAACTAATATTGGAAAAAGAAAGAAAGAAAAGCAATGTTGGCATGGTAAACTACATCATAAGGCAATGACATTGCCCCCACCCCCCACTCCCCCTGCCCTCCCGTGGCAGACATCACTAATCAATCAGAATGATGTAAGGGATCGGGAGCCTCAGAAAAGCTGTTTGGGCAGACTACAAAGCACATGAAGTCAAAGCTTAAAGTGACACATGATTGCCATCCTAAGCTTGGTCCTTTGCTAGAGAAAACAGCCTCCCAATTCCTTTGGATCTTCAAAGTCCATTCTGTTTGTGATGAGGTAAGGACAAAGTGAGGGACTGGGTGAGAGGGGAACTAGATGGAAACATGTACTTTGGGTAACGTAGAGTCAACTGGGTTAAAATTCTACTTTTTTGTGCTTCCAAACTTGAATTCTAAGAGTTCATTTATCTAGTGAGTAATATAGTAGATGGCACATTGGAAATCTGAAGTATTGCCAACTTCAACCACACTCAGAAGTTTTCTTCAGCTAACAAATCCTTTTCTTTTCTTTTCTTTCTTTCTTTTTTTTTTTTTTTTTTTTTTTTTTTTTAGACAAGGTTTCTTTGTGTAGTTTTGGTGCCTGTCCTGGATCTCACTCTGTAGACCGGGTTAGCCTTGAACTCACAGAGATCACCTGGCTCGGCCTCTCGAGTGCTGGGATTAAAGGTGTGTGCCCAGCTCCTTTTCTTCTCTATGTGGTATATGTGTTCATACATTTGTCTGTGTGCAAATGCATGCTTATGCAGGTTAGAGGCTAACATTGGGTGTCTTTTCTACAGTGATGTAGTTTTTTGAGAGAGGGCCTCTCACTGAACCCTGCAGCTTACTGATTGCCTAGAGTGCTTGGCCAATGAGCCTTGTAAATGGATCTGCCTGTCTCCATCACCACAGCGATGTCACAGAAGTATTCTGCTGTGCCAGCTTTTACATGAGTGCCCAGATCCAAACTCAAGTTCCCATACATGTGCATCAGGCACTTTTACCCACTGAGCCACATACTTTGTTTTTGAGACACAGTTTTGATATATGGCCCAGGCTGGCCTTTGTGATCCTCTTGCCCCAGGCTCCTTGTTCTGGGGTTACAGGTGTCACCAACATGGTTGGTCACACATTGAAATTTCTTTAAATAAAAAAAAATTATTAAAATATACAAGTGAAATCTTTTAGTTGCAGCAAAGAGATGATATAGTAGCTTTTAAATGATAACACCTAAAAGGAATACAGTCAAATTATGGGGAAAAGTTAATAGATGTAGAATGACAGTTACATATTGTGTGCTTTGCGTGTAAGACCTCACTGCATGTAAGAACTCATTGCTATAAGACCTCATCTTAGCCTCATCTTAGACCTTGTAAAGTCATTGCCACTGTATTTTCAGATACAAGTGACTGTCATTCATCTATAGTAATGAGAAGGAGAATTATAGACAATTAAATCTAGATAATCTCCATTTCCCTCCATGCTTTTATCTCCACCTCTCATCAAGTTTTCAACTCTGGATACAAACAAGTTTTAACAAAGTTTCCCATTTCCCGCTTTTTAATCTCTGGCTCCGCTGCTGTTCAATAAGGAGTCGAGGGAAACTGGAGAAGCCAACCTTGAAAAATTAGTGTGTGTGCTAAATCCCCAGACAAAAGAATGAAGGGGTGTGAAACCTGATGTGACCGGTTGTCAGACTTCAAGCCCATCCACAGGGTGTGATAATAACTTGGCAGCAACCGGAAATAAAATGCATAGGGCTAGGTTCTATAGTCACAGTCATTCATTTATTCAATAGTTTATTCAGCAGTTATTTATTCATTCACCAAGGAGCTTATTTACTTGAGCTCCCATTGAGAAATGCCTGGGAACACAGGTATCTGCTAACCTGCCTGAAGGCTAACAGAGTGGAAATGCCAGCTAGAGGCGCCAAAAACAGCATCTAAGGAGTTTGGGTTCCTTCTAGGTTGTAAGGAAGCAGACTTCTTCAAAAATGGTTATGACTTCATACTTACAGATCTAAAAAGCTTGCTTTGGATAGAGGGCTTTGGTCAAAACCAGCTTACTGAAGAGAGAATGATGTGGATGGAGCTCACAATTCTTTCTTTTGATTGTAAGGGAACGTAGAACGTAGGAAGAAAGAGAACCAGTGTATTAAAAGCTTTATAGGAAGTGCATTTAACCTATTTTGTGCTAGGTTTTGAGTGAAGTTTTTATGTATGTGATTCTTTCTGTTGCAAAATGTCCCTCAGTATCTAGGAACTCCCACACATTCTAACCTAAAAATGCAATTCTGCCCAACATCCGAGATTCATTTGATGACGGCAGCAGCAGGAAGTGGATGGACTGGAATCTAGGCAGCTGTCTACACAGAACAGCTCCCTAGCTCATCATTCACTCTCTGCATTTCACAGCAAGGCTTAGGGGACTGCTGATCTGCTCTGAGTTCAAGGGTATCTCTCTGCAGCACTGGGATTGCTCCATTAGAGGTCAGAGGTCAGAGGCAGAAGAAAACCAGGGGCCTGCAGCTGCTTCTGAGCAAGTGGCTGAACCTCAGAACTGCTCATCCTTTCCATTCTTGGGTGGTAGAAGAAAATGTAAACATTTATCTCCCCCTATGGTCTTCCTTTTGCTCTGGCAACTTGGCAGTGGGGCTCAGAGTGTGTGTTAGAGCAGGGGTATACATCTGTAAATGCTCTGAGCACTTGGATTCTTCATAACAGAGCTATGGATGGTGACTTTTATGAGAATAAATCCAACTGGTAAGACAAGAGGAATTAACAAACACACCAACAAAGCATAATACACACTTTCCAGTTGTAACCCTCTGATGGTTTATGTTCTAAATTCACGTACAGCATCAGTTGGCTATGAGTTGACTGGTAATCCCATTCTAATGCTTCCATTTAGCAAGAAATATAGATTTTATGAGCGGCAGTTTTGTCTGACAATTTCTCTTTTATGAAACCACAACCATGCATCTCGGGGAATTTTTTTTTTTTTTTTTTTTTTTTTTTTTTTTTGCATGCCACATTTTAAACACGTGGCTTTTAAGTTGAAACAAATTTGATTTATAAGAGGCCAAAAGCTTCACTAGCGAATCTTGACTAATGCTCTCTAGTGCTGCTAAACAAAGTGGTAAATCAAAGAGGCCAGTTCATGGAAACAAGAAAATGTGTACTGATTAAACCCTTTTGCAAACAGTTGAGATTGTATGTCTTCATCTAAGTCATTTCCTCTGTGCTCATGGGAAAGGAAAGTTAGGCTGAAAAGATGTCTCTCGATTTTTTTTTCAATTTTCTTTCTTTGTGACTTCATTGGTTCCTGAAATGATTTCTCTTCAAAAGTGTGTCAATGATAACCTCTGGGAGCAAGCCGAGCCCCTGAGCTGTGTTCGCTGCCTAAGTCCCCATGCTTTGTTCAAGCCCATATCTATAGAAAACTAAAGCAACCATTTCTTTATCATCATTACAGTGAAAATGAAATAAAAGGAAGATAAGCCTCCAAAAGATGCAGGGAATTACAGCCAGCTCTACTTATAATTCCCAGGTAGCCCCTTCTCCTTAAGGAATGGTAGGGCTCTGCGTGAACAGGAAACCCACACAACCAAAAGTCAAGTAAGGTCCAGCACGAGCTGTGTTTATCCCTGAACTCACTGTTAGGCCATCTGTAAGCACTGCCTTTTGTACATCCTCAGTTAAACACCAATTAATTTTTATGGAGTAATTTTTGTCTTGTCACCAAAGATTTCTTAATTTTTCACATGTGCTCATATTAACCACAAGACGTACCATGTTTATTCTGTCATGTGGATTTATGGGCTGACCGGCCTGAGACGAGTTCTTGTTTAAATTTACTACGGCTATAATTTCATGATTGCTTAGCTTGAAGGCCAATAGCTCAATCTATGTGGGCAACAGATGTGCTTTAACCTGACTGTGCAAAAGGCACCAATAAGCAAACTGGCTTTTTGAAATTCACAGCCCAGGAAAATTGGATAAGATAGATGATGAGCCCAAACCAAACTCATGGCTAGCAATTCTTTTCTCAATATTCACTTTATCTCCTTAGGGGGAAGAAGAAAAGAATGAAAACAAAAAACCAAGAGGACCAGCGGCACTACACCAACTTAGATAAGATTAAACTTTGAAGAGGATTTTATTTGTTTTGCTCATGAATGATGGTTTTGTGGTTGCACATTATGAGCACAGTTATTTCATTGTTATCCTTACAAAACAACTATAAAAATACTCAAGTTAAATCTACATCAAATAGTTATGCTGCCAGAAGCTGTTAAAAACCGTAGATTGCTCTAATATCCTCCACATTGGTGGTTCAGTAGAAAGGACCCAGTACGGGAGTTAGCAGCCCTGGCTCTTACTGTGTCTGGCCCACAGAGCCACTAAGGCCACTGTGATCCTGTCATCCTCTTATTTGGGGTTTGACTTTACTACACTGTAAAATCTGAGCCATGACTTTAACTAGTGTTTCCTGCCATGGGTCCCAAGAAACTAGTTCTACTACAGGTTGACAGATACCACTGGAAAGTTCTGTGGCTAGAGACATTTATAAAACACTGGATTCAACAAAACTAAACATCTCTTTCCTCTAGAGGACTTTCTAGAGTTGGGATTATGCCAGGATACAATCTCTCTAGGAGGGAAATATGGGGAGACATCATTCTCAATCATATTTGACACATATTGACACATGTTTTGAGAATCATGTTGAAGGGCCAGGGTGGTGTGAGACACATTCTGGCAAAACATGAACTGAATGATCACTAAGATCCTGTCTCACTCGGTGATAATGGTATTTAGTACCTGGCATAAATTTTAAATACAAGGGTGTGGTGGGGGATGGGTGAGATTCTCAAACCCATGTCAGTCAATTACAGACTTTTCGAGTTACACCTGTTAGCTTAAAAACTTGGCTTCTTCTCACCCCTTCTCACATACAAATAAGTCAGCATGACCCAACAAGTCTACTTCAAAGCTACCTGCACTGACAATTTGTACTAACTGCTTCCAAGCCCTCAAAGTGGGGAAGGAATGGATTACAGAGCCTGGGAATGAGACATCGCACACATAAAACCAGCTCGAGGTGCACAGTCAGCTATTTTGTGGCTGCAGCTATGGCAGGTACTTATTAGCTATTGTTGTAATTTGGATGACATTCCAAAGGGGATAAAAATGGGAGATGTTTTATTAGACACTGCCGTCAATCATCTACGCTCTTGGAACTTGTCCATTGAAATAACAGTGATTACCTCAGAATTATGAAACCCAAAGGGCCCAAAGCCAAAACTAGGAATGGGACAGTGGCTCTTCTTGGTGTCTTCAAACCTTGAATTGCAGAAACCAAAATGTAGTTCACTTCTGGACTCCCAGAAAGCCCAGCTGTAGTCTACGCTTAATGATAAGCAACAGCATTGAACCCAACTTCCTTCCTCTGTGGGAGAACATCTCTCTCCACAAAGTTAAGGATGTTTCATCTAAAATTCCTCTAGCTTGGTTTCATGCACTAAAGGTGCCGCTTCTAGCAGCTCATGACTAGAGGCAAGGGAAGAAGGAACAGGATAAGCAGTTGGAGCCAAGAAGCAAGGATCGACTATTCACACCGCTTTCTAAAAAGCTGTCTCCTTTGCTGTTCAAGAGGCCTTTCTTTCTATCATTTACTTTTCCAAGTGAGCTTCAGGGGGTGCAGGCCCCAGCAGCTGAGGGAAGGAGCCAGGAAAGTGGTTTCAGCTGCTCCGATTGGTGGCTGTCCTGTCAGAGGCAGGGGAGAGAGAGGCCATGGCCTCCTCCCACAGCTTTCTGGGTCTCCACTAGTCTAGTGTCATTACAATGTGGCCACTTGGGTGTCTCAAGAACCACAAAGCCAGCACCTAAGTCCAGCTGAGCATGTACAGTTAAACCAACCCTATAGTCAGAAACTCCAAGTCCAGAACACATTCTCTTCTCAAGTGAATGCTTTTTTTTTTTTTTTTTGGAAGCTAACTTCTTTCAAAGCCACCTTTTCCTCTGTATGGCTTCCCTATGTTCTTATTTTGTGTTCCTTCTGCAAGTCCATACTTAGAGAACTTAGCTTCCCAAGGAGAGATATAACAAATGAAGTTACCACCAAGGAGAGCATGCCTTCAACTCAGGAGGGTAAATAAGGGGTGGAAGGGAGTGCTCACAGACAATACTCATGAGCCCAGCAGTAACTCTTCTGCTTGGGATAGCAAATGGCTACATAAAATTCATACACACATACACACACACACACACACACACACACACACACACACGCACGCACGCACACGCACACGCACGCACACACACACACACCACAGATCTATGTACTCAACTAGCTAGATTAAACATCTCAAAGCAAGTCCCCAATAGAATCTCAGACACCTTGCAAAAGCTGCTCCTTTGGTTCTAGCCACGCGGGTCATTCAGGTCATTCTCTAAATCACATCTGCCTCCTCACCCACCATCTGGATCAAGTACATACTTTCAAATTTGTAGACAGGTGAGGCATTTTCCAAGAAAGCTGCCTCCCAGTGCTTCTCTTCAGATCTCCCGGGTGTAGCTACTGTCGGAGCAGGGAGGAGCCTCCCGTGTGTGAGGAAGGACAGGAAGTTGGAATTAATTATACCTTGGTGTAGCTGGCCATTTGAATAACGAATAAAATGGTACTTTCACTTTCAGTTGCTTGTTCTGGGCAAATCTTCTCAGACTGACATGTCATTCTAATTGGTCAGATACTTTTCCTTTTAAATTCGAGAATTTTCATTATGAAAAGAAACAGACTTAAAATTTTGTCTTTGGAAAAAAAAGTTTCATTTTCTTTTTATGTCATAATGAAAGTATTCTCCTTTCTGATTACATTAGAATTCCCTCTCTTACCTGGCAACGTACCATCACAGAGTGTTTCCATGCTATGTGTCCCAGAGGTACAGCCCTGTCACAATATATGGCATGTAAAAATTGGCATTGGAAGCATATATAGACTTGGCAAAAGGCAAAAATAAATGAATGAATAAATAGTCACTAATTTTAAAAAATGCACATGTGACCCCTTACCATAGAGCAAAGCATCTTTGTATACTCTGTGGTACTGAGAGAGTGTGGAGTTGAGGGGAGAGGCTTCGCCATATGGTATCCATTCATTGAAAGAAATTATAATATTCCTGTACTTGGAGAGCAAGAAACATAGATGTATTTGGGTATTTTTAATGTGACTAATGATAACATCTGCATCTGCTTCTTTTCCAGCCAAGGACAGTTCAAGTGCTTAAGAGCTAGTCCTGTGGAGGGAGATGCTGACCTACCTGTAAAGAAGAACATCTCTGCTCTTTGCCTCAGCCTCATCTCTCCTTGGACTGTCATGTTAGCATCCATGATGAGAAAGCATTTCCTTATGATCTTATCATTTTGATGAGTGAGAATTTAAAAGCATCTTACTTGGTCCTAGATAAAAGTGGAAGGCAGCATGCCACGTTTAGCTGCTGTTTCACATGTGTGCTTTGCTCCATTTCTTTGGCCAAACATGACCCTAGAATCCCTAATGCTTTGAGGTTTCCGTTGGTCTACTGTCTGTGGATTATTGGGAGTTGGTCTTAAAATTGCTCCCCAGGTCCGGCAGAGAGATGGCTTAGCCTGTAAAAGCCTGACAACATGAGTTTGAGCCCTGGAACCCACCTACAGGGCTGGATGCCTGGCTGAGCCTGTAACCCCAGCATTCCCAAGGCCTGGTGGGATGTAGGGATAGAAGTGGTCAGAAGAACTGCACATGCTTGGCACAGCAGCAGAAAGAAGGAGGCTCCTGTGTCAAAAACAAGGTGAAGGAAGAAAACCGACTCCTGAAGTGTCCTCTTGACTTCTACATACGTTCTATGACACTCAAGTGCTTATACTCACACACATACAAAATACATAAATAAATTAATTTTAAAAACTATTAGGTAGCCCGGTGGCGGTGGCGCACATCTTTAATCCCAGAATTCGGGAGGCAGAGCCAGGAGGATCTCTGTGAGTGATTTCGAGGCCACGCTGCTCTACAGAGTGAGATCCAGGACAGGCACCAAAACTACACAGAGAAACCCTATGTCGAAAAACCAAAAAAACAAAAACAAAACAAAACAAACAAACCCCCCCCCCCCCCCCCCACAAAAAACCCCTATTAGGTCAATTTTGAAAGAACTAGAAAATCCCTCAGATTTTTAATAGCACAAATTATTCCATATGTCCAAAGATGGAATGGATTGGAATAAAGTGGAAGAATTCGTGAGTTCTCCGTCACTGGAGAATTGAAGATGGGAAATAATTGGCGGGGATGTTGTAGAGA
Organism: Onychomys torridus; assembly: GCF_903995425.1. Lineage (NCBI taxonomy): Eukaryota > Metazoa > Chordata > Mammalia > Rodentia > Cricetidae > Onychomys > Onychomys torridus. The sequence goes on from NC_050459.1 coordinate 53,833,960, forward strand.
GAGAATTCAAGAGCTAGATAGATATTTGATTAAAATGCTATGCTGTATCCTTTCTTGTAGTAGATGGTTGATGACTCATGCATGAACTTTGTATGAGGCATCTATGCCTGGTGTGCTGGATACTAAGAAATGTCAGAGCTCTCTAAATTATGATGCACACCATAGATTATCCTCATTTAATCAAGATAGTGCAGCAGATTTCCAGGGACCCTCTAATGAAGGTTGTTTATTGGCGATGTATTAGTTGTTGAATGGAGCTTATACACACACACACACACACACACACTGCATTATTCTCCTGTTTTGTAAATAGATTACGTTGTGAAAATACATTTTTAAAAGTGATTTCATATATTGAAAACAAACACATAAATTAACACCTGACATCCAAACTCTCCTTCCACAAAAAGGTTTCTGCATTTAACCATATTTGGTAGTAACACTGTCTGTATGTATGTTTCCATTTTTGTTCCTGGGGATCATATTTAGCTTCATCTCATGGACACAGAGCCTCTAACTTTTACAAATCCTTCTGTTAGGAAATCACATGCTAAGTTCAAATCCAGTGACGTGTAATTTAATTTTTCAACAGCACACCTGAGAGCATTAAAGAGACTTTTAAAGCCTTGCTGTGAGACTAGAGAATAATTACTGAGAAATGTATTTGCTACATGTGTTTTGATAGCTTTCTGTCCTGCACTTGACTCATTTGCTGATATCTGTTTTCCATTTTCCCTAAATATTCTTCTCCTATGCATCAACCGAAGATAGTGAAGCTGTCACTCCCAAGCATGTCACTGAGACACAACTGTGCTTATTCTCTACGGAAGGAACTTGCTGCTGGGTTGCGGTGTGTTTAGGGAACTGCCTCTCAACTTTGTAATCCCCGATTTCTACTTCTAGAGACAGCTTGAGTACCATATCCAGCTCCATCCCATCCCAGGCACCATCTATTCTCAGAGTCAAGTCAAGAACACTGAAGGCATACATACCACTGGGAAAGTGCTTCTCACTCATATGTGTCTGTGGGTGGGTGCATGTGAGCGCACAAGTGTTTTTGCCCATTTGTGCAAGTGTGTGGAAGCCATAGAAGAGCCCTGTGTGTTGGTTCTTAGGAGCCTTTTACGTTCTTTTTTGAGACAATGTCTTTCATTGGCCCAGAACTCACCAATGGGCTAGGCTGACTGTTCGGTAGAAGGGGCCAGTGATGGAGGGGTCTCTACTTTCTAAGGGCTGGGATTACAAGCCTGTGTCACCCATAACTGGTCTAACTTGTTACTGTAATTTGTTTTGTTAATTTAGACTCTTTTATTTTTGTATGTTTGTTTTATGCATGAGTAGTTTCTCTGCATGTACATCTGCACACCAGAAGAGGGCATCGGACCCCATTAGAGATGGTTGTAAGCCACCATAGGGTTGCTGGGCATTGAATTCAGCACCTGCAGAAGAGCCGAACAGTCAGTGCTCTTAACCACTGAACCATCTATCCAGCTCCCTATTTATCTATCTATCTATCTATCTATCTATCTGTCTGTCTGTCTGTCTGTCTGTCTGTCTATCTATCTATCTATCCATTCATTCATTTATTTGTTAATTAATTGGTGTGTGTGTTTGTGTGTGGAGGTCAAAGGTCAACTTGCAGGGATCGGTGCACACTCTTCTGAGTAAGAGGCAAAGCTGGTGTTCTTGTAGCCCAGTTTGGCCTGCAAGCCGCTGTGCAGGCAGGCTGCCTTCAAGGGCTCACTGGGCAACACTCCTGTTTGTGCCTCTCCAGTGCTGAGAGGACAGCAGGGACCATCACACCCAGCCTGACCTCCTGGGGCTCTAACTCAGACACAAGGAGAGTGGCAGTGCCTCCCCACTCCTCCTCTTCTCCTTCCTGGGAAACATCATTATGTTTTCTGAGTGAATCGGAGCCAAAGCCCTTAATACATCTAAAATTCTGGTGGGATTAGAAATCGTTCTGGCCAGTGACTAAAGAGTTAGCATTGAACATTACCGAGAAAACGTTAAATCTGTTGCCAGGTCATTTACGGCAATGCTAAGGGCTGCAGAAATGAGTCCGCCCAGCACGCTGGAGCCTAATAATGTAATTGTAGCTGGTGTGCGGAGGAGATGATGGAATGGCCTCTTAACACAGCTCTGAAAGGGGTTTATTGATCCCCACACGGTAACTTTTCAGCGATTCCTATAACCAGCAGTTACAGATTCGTTCCCAAATCAGCAAAGACTGACTTCATCTTTTGCATCAATCTCCCAATCACAATTAGCTAAGTTAAATCAAGACCCTCCAAGGGCCTTCCCACCCCTGTGTGTAGGATCAGATTTTCCAAACTTGAGGCGGTATATTTAATGATTAGGAAGCCACTGGCAAGTGCATTGGTATCATCAGAACGTGTAAAAAGGGCATGACAAAGGGGGAAGCAGTGAGATGGCTCAGCAGGTAAAGGTGCCCATGGCCAAGCCTGAGGACCTGAGTTTGGTCTCTGGGACTCATATGGTAAAGGGAGAGACCTGACCTCTGCAACCAGGGCTCTGAATCAACACCTGCACTATGGCATGTGTGCACCAACCCACTCCCAACAAACGAATAAATGTCATAATTCCTAAAGAGCAAAGCACAAAGAAGGAGAATAGTCAGTGCTCCTTTCCACAAAGAAGGCAATAAAGATGTATTACTACTGGACTTTGTAACATTGTAACACAAACACAGCTTGTGTTCCTAGTCTAGGTGGTGGCAGGGGGTGGGCACAGGTTTCTGTCTGGGAGCTGTGTGACACTACACAAGGAAAACCAAGACATTTAAAACATGTTGAAAATTGCTGTTGGCTAACATGGATTTGGGGTCCCTGTAGGCTGTTCAGAAAGGAATACAGCAACTCTCAGAATGTATGCTATTTGATCTACCAGTTTTATTTCTAGAAAGTAAGGTTTTGCTATACTCCCGGGACACAAAGACACACAAAAAAAGACCAATAATAATAATTTTAACACTACTCCCTCTCTCTCTCTCTCTCTCTCTCTCTCTCTCTCTCACACACACACACACACACACACACACACACACACACATGTGCCACATGTGTGTGTGTGGGGTTAAAGGGCAACTAGAGTCTATTCTTTCTTCATATCACACGGGCTGTCAGAGAATGAGCTCTGGTTGTCAGGCTTATCAGTGAGCGCCTGAACGACTGAGCCTTCTCACTGCCCAAGGAACGGACTTTTTAGACCTTTTATGTCTTTGTGATCTCTTTTTCAAAAGTTTTGTGTGTTTGTATGTGTGCACATGTACTCCCATGAGTGTGGGTGTGCTTGCCTCCCTCTACCTTCATCGGAGCACCAGGATTGCAGGTGTGCAGGACCACACCCAGCTTTGTGTGAGTTCTGGGGATTCAAACTCAGATCCTCAGGCTTGCACAGCAGGTGCTTTACCCCAGGAGCCTCCCCAGCCCTGCTGTTGTCTCTTAAATCCACATTTTATCTGTACTTTGTCCTATGCTCACGAGGATCTAAGAGGGCAGTGTGGGCGTCCTGTCTGATGTGAGCTTGATGCAGCTTACACATACATGCTATCTAGCTGCCCCTGATTTTACATTCACTAATGGAAGAAGCATAGAAAACAGGCTAAAAAGGTATGTCTCCGACTTTGGAGGTCTGAAAATACTAGTTTTCTACATTACTCCCACTTGATGTCACCCCGATGAAATGGTGGTATATTAATATGTTTATAACATTATCTTCTGCCCACAGACCTTCACTTTGCCCTGAATGTCATCCTATGCTTTCTGATCACACAGCCACTGTAAGAGTTATACTGCCGATTGAAGATAACATGTTGGCATATTAATATGCCATACACTTACATGTACAACCCTAGAGCTCGAGCGACTGACTCAGAGTTTTAAAAATACTCATTTAATTTACATTGGTGTGAAGGTGTCAGATCCCCTGGAACTGGACTTACAGATAGTTATGAGCTGCTATGTGGGTGCTGGGAATTGAACCCTGGTTTTCTGGAAGAGCAGCCAGTGCTCTTAACCCCTGAGTCACTTCCCAAGCCCCTCAAAGAGATTAAAAAAAGATCACATCCTGCTGCAGAGTAGGTGCAAAATACCACACTATGTCATAAATGAGGCCATGTAGAATGTGACACCTTAGGGCAGCATTCTCTTGTGTCCTCAACAGCTAAGCAACCACTTTGGAAAAAGTGCTTGACTCTGTAGGGAGTCAGTGTCCCAGGAACAGTGTACCAGCCTTTTAGCCCTGAAATGATTCTCACAGAGGACAGAGGAATCTCACTTCCATCCCCCTAGCAGCCCGGGGCTGGACCTTAACAATCTGGCTTGACAAAGAGAGAAGAGAAGCTAGTTAGGAAACCAAAGGAAAACTTGAAGAGGTAGGAGAGCACACGGAGTCTGCTCACAGGCAGCGTGTGATCTGGTGGATGGACGCAGGAGGGAAAATAAACCTAAAGCAACCACACCAATAATCCAGTCTCTAGTTCTTCTCTTTCCCAGCCTTGAAGAAAACAAATTGCCATCCAGAGCTGAGAGGTGTCAGGGTTCAGGAGCTGTGGAATATGGTGAGCTCATTCAAACACTGCAATACTAATTTGTTTCACTAATTCTCTATAAAAAAAATAATGACATCAGCATTCATACATGACAGAATTCTCATGAATATGCATGAGGATATTCTGAATGCAGATGCTCAGTGCTATACGAAGAGACCGCCCAGCAATAAGCAACAGCATTACCTATCTGTAAAAAGATTTGCCCACTCCTAGATTGATTAATAACTGGCTAGTCTCTTTCCTTCAGGCAAACAGTATCTGTTTCCTTTCCTGGGGGCATCCCCTCCTGTTAATGTAATTGCAAGGGCCAAAACCACTTTCACTTGTGACCATCTAGTACCCCAGTGTTTCTCCACAGTAAGAAGGTTCATTTTCTTCTTTAGAATATGGGTTTATAATTTTTTTCCCCTCTGAGTGGTAAGACAGCTGTTTCTAATGAATATGGGGAAATTGAAATGCTGAACTTGCTATGTCGTGAGCAACAACTCTTTAGCAGCTACTGGGGAACTGCTCTGCTTCCTCCTCTGCATGAACAATTCAGGGAGCTCCAGGGAGCAGGAACAAGGGATGAGGAAAGCTTATGGGTTATTCCAGTGACCACCAGAGCTACTTCAGGGGGTTGATGGGAGAAGAGCACACAGTGGTGTGGCCTTGTTCGAATTAGACAGTGTAGATGAGTATCAATAAACAGGAAGAGGCCATAATTTTTTAAAGGCAAATGAATGCAAGTTCCTGTTTTCTTTTCCTGTCTCCCCAGCTTCATTCCCTTCATTCCTTCTTCCTCCTCCTCCTCCTTCTTGTTCTGAAAGGGTCTCAGGGAGCCCAGGCTAGCCTCAAACTCACTATATCACTAAAGGCCATCTGACTCTTCTTCCTCACCTCTTGAGTGCTGAGATTCAGGTGTGCACCACTGTCTTCAGTTTTGAGGCTGGGCCTTGTGCGTGCCAGGCCAGCACTCTATCAGGTGAGTTACACCCCCAGCCAGGAGTTCCCTCACCTGAGGTGTACACTGTAATCAAGTGGTTATACGGAGGGGGCCTAAATAAAAGCCTGGTCAGGACAGTTGTACTTCTGAGTGCATGGTGCCCATCGTCCTCTGGTTAAAGGCTTTTGTTCTATGTAGATTTAGTTCTTGGATATACTATAATGGTTTCTCTTTCCAGCAGCCTTAGGAAAGCCATTTTCTTACAAAAAATTTAATCCTGATTTCTTCTGCAGAAGCTACATGAACAAGAAAAATTTCATTGGACTATAATAAATGAATCAGTGTTTCTTATGCATTTTGTATTGTGATTAAATACAGTCAAATGGTTGTTTCTAATGAATTAAAGTAGCCTGATCCTTATAAAATTTTAAGAGAAAATATTTTAACTCTAACATTTATACATCTTTAATGAGTAACATAGCGTCTTGGAAACAGTCCGAAAAAGGAAGAGAGATCATTACTATCTTTGGATTGGTAGACTTTTTAATTTTGTTTTTTCTTTCCCAAACTGCTTTGGCTAAGTTTGTTGGGAAACAAAAACAAAAACAAAAACAAACAAACAAACAAAAAAAAAACAGTCTATGGTTTAATGATGCTTCTATATAAGCATTGGTTTTATATGCTATTCAAATGCTTGCCTTTGGAATCTAGTTAGATCAAGACTTGGAGAAGCCATCATCCTTTTAAAAGTTGCATTCTTACCAGAGAAGCAGAAAGGTTCTGTGTCATGAAGTGCTAATTCTTGACTGATAAGACTTCTTAAATAGTCATTACGCTTAGCTCCTAGCACTTCATACCACCAGATTTCCTGGTGAAGATGCTGTTTCTTTCAAGGCAATGAGAAAAAAGGCTGTTCCTAGAATTGCTGCTTGGAGCCATGCAATGAAATTCAATGCCACTGATATCGAGGCGGTGGTGGTGGTGGTGGTGGTGGGGAGCCAGAGGCCACAAGCATGTGCTGGCAGTGTGCCACATCTTGATTCATTCTTGGATGTGTCCTGCCCACCAGTTCACAAGTGACACCTGGGGACTACCTTAGTACACTTCACTGTAGTGTGTGGACTGGTTCTGGAGCGAGGAACGCTTCAGGGGTGGGCGGTAAAGTTGGAAATAGAGACTGCTAACTCCAAAATTACAGAGCTCAGTGCACTCCGCATACTTGTCAAGGCTTGGCAGTGAAGCCCGAGGCTTGTCTAACACTAGAACCCTGCTGTGATGGCTGGTGGCCTCTAAGTCATATACACTGGCACCCAAGGGAGTCTGCTGCCAATATTCGACTTGGTGGATCCTGACTTAGAATGTTTAGCGCTGCCTCTGACAGTGCTACTCAAAGGGCAGTCTTGGGGGTGGGATGAAAGCAGGGGGCAGGCATAGCAACTAGCAGGAGATCTGGACCCTTCTTTGTGGGGAATTGAGCTGCCCTGAACACAAGTGGAGACCAGAGGGCCTACATCTGGCGAGGTGAGGCAACACGTTGCAGCCCCTTGAACAGCAGCCAGTAGACCACTTTGTCACTTGGTGATAAAATTGGCATCTTGCCCATTTCTTCCTAAAACAGCAAATAACATACAAGGCTCAGCATCCCTGTGAGGTCGTCTCCCAGTTTTTAATAATTCCTTGTATTTATTTAGTGCCGTTTCCCTCTCCCAGGAGCTAACTAAAAGAGTTTTCCATATGTTACTTCAATAATCCTCATTACGGCCCCTTGCCTGGGCTGGTTAGAGAATGGTGTTAATGGGGTCAGCACTCAGCCTCCCACAAGCCTCCTGTCTGCACAGCTACCCACATCCAATTATTTCAGAGCGCTTGCAAGAAGCCACGAAGATCAGACAATACAACAATAATTATAGTGATGCTAAACAATAGCACCTGATGTTTACCAAGCACTTACTCCTTGCCACAGAATTTCTAAGCCTTAGTGAGATATGAGTGGATTCAACCCTCCCCAAAACTCAAGAAAGATGGATTATTTATACCCATTTTAAAGGAGAGATGTCATAACTCAAAGTCAAACAAGGGGAGTGCTGAAACAGAGTGATCTGCTCTGTCATTCTACTTGGAGGTTCAATTGTTGCCCGTTACCCAATAGTGCTTTCTTACAGGTGATACTTGGGATGGAGTGACTTGATTCATAGATCCTTAATCATATCTGTGCATTAAGCACAAATGACTGAGGTGAGTGTTAAGAGAAACTCAGCCTTTAAAGGGTGAAGCTAGTAATTCAGGCTAAGTACTATGCTACTGCCATAGGTGCTAGCCTACTTAATCTTTGTTAAGGCCCCTTGGAGACCATTGCCTCGCTTTCCAGATTGGGATACCTGAGGGTCAGAGAGGCTAAGTAATTTCAATATTGACATTTAATGGAGGATGGAAAAGTAGAAAGGAAATATGTTTCCCATGTGCGTGCAAACCAGATGACACCCCACTTTCCTGAAAGGACCAGTGTAGATACAAACAGGAAATAAGTACAGAGGCAACAAGTTGGTTTACCAAGAGCGATAGGGTCCAAGAGTAGAACCACACTTCTGGGCTTCCATCACTGAGTCCTTTTTCTTGCAATGGCCACATGGCTTTTTAGCCATGTTCACTTACCATAGTCAAACAGAAACCAAGTCAAGCCTTTGGGCCACTGGGGCAAATATTGGTGAGAACACTAGGTTACCCAGTAAAGCAGGATGCTGGATTCTACCATATTTGTTTATTGCAGGATTCAAGTCTACAACCCATCTAACCCCTTGCTGCTGTGGCATATTCTGTATGCTGTGAATGTGTTGCTCTGATTGGTTGGCTAAATAAAAAGCTGATTGGCCAGTAGCCAGGCAGGAAGTATAGGTGGGATAAACAGACAAGGAGAATTCTGGGAAGTGGAAGGCTGAGTCAGGAGACACCAGCTTGCAGTCCAGGGAGCAACATGTAATGACACACAGGTAAATCCACAGAAAATGTGGCGACATATAGATTAACAGAAATGAGCTGAGTTTAAGTGTAAGAGCTAGTCAGTAGTTAGCCTGAGCTAATGGTCTAGCAGTTTTAATTAATATTAAGTCTCTGTATATTCATTTGGGTCTCAGCGGCTGCGGGAATGCGGGACAGTGGGAGCTGGGTGGGACCAGGAAAACTTCAGCTATACCTTTTGATGAAGTCAGTGCTCCACAAAGGCTTGAAAAGGTATTTAAAAGGCAACTGTCTGACATTTGAAGCCGATGAGACTATCGAGCAACTATTCTGCTCTCAGCAGATGTAAATGGTTTGGAAAGAAAAATGACATTCCGGAAATACAGGCCCCGGCATCAGGCATACCTAGGCTGAGACCCTAGTTCGGTCCTCCTGTGTGAGCTTGGGAGAGTGAGTTGCTCAAGCCTCCTTTAGCTTCAGCTTCTTAATCAGGAAATGGGGATAATAACTGCTTCTCTCCTAGGATTATTAGAACAAAGAAGGCGTTAAATGTGAAGAAGCTCACCATGAGAGCACAGTACAGGCTATCTAACATTAGTGAAGTGAAAATCTGCATGAGAAACTGGACTGGAAATCCGTGCTTCTACTTTCAAGGTTTTGCTGGACCCCTGGGAGCCACACACGGGACCTCAATGGTAGCTTCACTCTGATGTTTTGGATAGTTTTTACTGGGCTTGTTCTCCTAACTGGGGTTCATGGGCACAAGGGACTTTTATTTTTCCTGCAGATAACATTTCAAGAGTGCATTGGCAGGACTTATTGGGTACCTCGATGTGTAGCTTGGTGCGTGTGCATGCAGGTTAACAAAAGGAACTCACACAGGGCACACTGTGCTCTTCTTACTATGCTCAGCAGCAGCAAGACCTTACAGCCAGCCATCATGGCCAGCTGGCTATAATAACTGTTAACACTACAAGGCCAGTTCCGGGACGGTTAGCTCCTTGTAACTTAATAGCAAAACCAAAAGAAAGAAAAGCCCATATTGCTTCCTATGTGTTATCCTCAAGTCTGACAATGCAATCTGGATAAGAATTCCACACAAATGCAATTCTTCCATTGTGGTTAGCAAACCAGCCTCTTTTTTTTTTTTTTTTTTTCCAGTTGAACTTGCCCTAATCATGGGTAGAGTGCAGAATTTCCCCAGTGCCCTGCGACCTTTAAGTAAGTCATTTAACATTAGTATTGTTCCCAAACCTTTCAAGTTATAACACAACAGGTAACTGTGTCTTTAAAAACACCAACAAAAAGACAAAACCAAACACACACACACACACACACACACACACACACACACACACACACACCAAACACCCTTAAGGTTCTGTGTATTGACAGTACTCCAAGGCTCTGAGGCTAGTCTTCACAAGGCTCAGAACACTTTCTCTCCAGTCCCAAACATTTTTTCTATGTTCTCCCAAAGCTCTCAAATTGAGGCACACGTCTGACAACCTCTCAAGACACTTGTGCCTGGAGACGTCTCTTTGGGTTGTCACAGGACAACAGAGACCAGTGAGAGGGTAGCACGTGGCAGTGTTACTGCTGTCAAAGTTTATTGTTGTTTCCTGTCCAACTGCCACAATCTGGATGATTCTGATGCAGAACAGGAAGCAGCAAGTATGCTGTAAAAAGATGATCACAGTTGAGAAAGGGAATGCAAAAAGGGGGCAGTGATGGAACCTGTCAGCAGAACCTGGGGGTTCACATGTGTCTCCATGTAAATTTTCAACCACTGTTCGTTTGCTTTGAGTTCAGATAAATTTTTTCTTCCAGACTTCTCTCTCTCTCTCTCTCTCTCTCTCTCTCTCTCTCTCTCTCTCTCTCTCTCCCTCTCTCCCTCTCTCCCTCTCTCCCTCTCTCCCTCTCTCCCTCTCTCCCTCTCTCTCTCTCTCTCTCTCTCTCTCTCTCTCTCTCTCTCTCTCTCTCTTTCTCTCTCTCTTCCAAGACAGGGTTTCTCTGTGTGTAGTCCTGGCAGTCCTGGCTGCTTCGAACACACAAAGATCCACCTGTCTCTGCCTCCCAAGTGCTGGGATTAAAGGTGTGCACCACTGTAGTCCAGGTTCTCCTACTCTTTGATGAAACATTGATAAATGAATCTGGCCTGACACCTCTTGCTGTTGTGTTCAGATGTTGTTCAGCTTTCTATGGCTCCATATTGGAACACCAAAACGTAGTTGATGTTTTTTTCTCTTTGGGGGGACCTGCCGCCTAACTCCCAAATACATCACTCATGGAGGCTTATTCTTAATTATACATGCCTGGCCTTAACTTGGCTTATTTCTTTCCAGCTTTTCTTAACCTAAATCATCCCCATCTATTTTTTGCCTCTGGGCTTTTACCTTATACCCGTTCTTCCCTTCTTACCCTATGTCTGGCTGTGTGGCTGTGTGGCTGTGTGGCTGTGTGGCTGTGTGGCTGTGTGGCTGGCCCCTGGGGTCCTCCTCTCCTTTTCCTTGCTCCTTCTTCCTCTCCTCCCAGATTTCTCCTTCTATATATTCTCTCTGCCTGCTACTCCACCTGTCCTTTCTCCTGCCTCACTATTGGCCATTCAGGTCTTTATTAGACAACCAGGTGTTTTAATAGGCAAAGTAACACAGCTTCACAGAGTTAAACAGATGCAACATAAAGGAATACAATACATCTTTGCATCATTAAACAAATGTTCCACAGCATAAACAGATGTAATACATCTTAAAATAATATTCTACAACACCTGGAAGACCCAACTTTCTCTGGTAGATAGTGGGTCTCTGTCAGTTTTTACAGTTCACCAGGCACCCAATTTCAAGGTGCCTTGAGAGTATCCCAGAGAATCACCTTAAATATGCGCCTTATCAGCAAGGAGGTAAACATACACAATGCTTGGGAAGGAGGCAGCGCAGTGCCTGGTGTATTGTTGGTACCCAAGTAATGCTCACTACAGTGCCCAGACCAGCCTTCTATTAGACTATGAAAGCACCTGGATTGTAAAGAACAATGGATTTTGAGCTTATCTGTGGGGTAAGACTTCAAACTGGCTATGAAGCTTTCTTCTGCATACTTTGTGAGTGATGCTAAGGTTGGTGTGCTGGCTAGTTTTATGTTAACTTGGCACAGGCTATGGCCATCTGAAAGAAGGGAATCTCAACTGAGAAAATGCCTCCATAAGACTGGGCTATAGGCAAGGCTGTAGGGCATTTTCTTAAAGTGATTGATGGGAAGGGTCCAGCGCACTGCGAGTGGTGGCATCCCTGGGCAGGTGGTCCTGGGTTCTATTAGAATACAGGCTGAGCAAGCCATGAAGAGCAAACTAGTAAGCAGCACTTCTCCACGGTCTCTTCGTCAGCTCCTGCATCTGGGTTTCTGCCCTGTTTGAGTTCCTATCCTGACTCCCTTCAATGATGAACAGTGATAAATAAACTCTTTCCTCCCCAACTTGCTTTGGTCATGATGTTTCATCACATCAGTAGTAACCCTGAGAAGGACAGTGTTTAATCACAGACTTGGAAGCCTGACTAGTACAGGGTGTGTGTGCACTTATAAGGGTACCATGCAAGACTTCATGAAAGCCATCAGACCGTCTCATCTTTGAGGATTCAGGTCTACTAGAAGGCATTGTTGGACATGTCTTCTGATCTGGAGCTGCAGAGGACAGAGTCAGGTGCTGTTTATCTACAACCCAAATGGGAAGCCGTGGCAGAGGACTCAAAAAGGAGAAGTAAAAACACGCTGGTAAAACTAACAGGCCTAGGGCTGTCGGAGGGTTAAGCACTCGCTATGCAAGCATGTTGACTGGAATCTACACAAACGCTGGGTAGCTTGACAAACCACCTGTAATTTCAATACGGGAAGGTAGAGACAGGATCCCTAGAGCAAGCTGGCTAGTGATTAGCCAGATAGATGAGCTCCAGGTTTGGCTGAGAGACCCTACCTCAATGAATAGGGAAAAGAAGAGTTGAAAATGATTCCAACATCCACCTGTGGTTTCTAGGTGCATCTATACAAACATGAACTCTCTCTCTCTCTCATAGATGTACACCTGTGCCTTAAAACACACACACACACACACACACACACACACACACACACACACACACACACACAAACACAGAAAAATCAAAAGGGGTCCAAAGCAGATTTGATGCAGAAGAGGCACGGTCGCTGGCTCTGCAAGCCACAGCCATGGATGCAGGGGAGCCAGGGAACCTTCCTGTGTGGATTATGGTTTTTTCCCCTGCTGATTGTCATGTACAAAGGCAAATCTGTTGTATTTAATGGGTCTGGTCTGGAAAAGGCATTCTCAATTATGTCTACTGGCTCTTCTTCTAGACCGTCTAAACAGCTTGATAAAATGCAGATCCAGGCTGGGATACTGCTCCAGGCTACATAAGCTTACTTGGTATAGTGCTTGCCTAGGACATAAGAAACATCGGGGTTGATCCATGACTCTACATAATCCCATCTTGGTGGTGCATTCCTATAAGGTACCTACCACTCTGAAAGGTAGGAGAATTAGAAGTTCAAGGTCATTCTTAGCTGCATAGTAACCTTGAGGTGAGCCTGGGGTCATGCAGAGAGAAAGACACTTCCCCAAATGCTGATTAAAAAACCTGAACTCTTCACTTAGCAAAAAGAAAGGTAAAATAAAATAAACTATATATTTTCAGAGTTCCACTCAGGCTAATAAATCAGTGTGTCTCAAAGCCTTGGTCCTAGAATCTGTATTTTTGATAAACATCCCACTTGTTAGGAACTGGGCGGGTTTTTTTGGGGGGGGGTTGTTTGTATTTTGAAATTCTAAGACTTTAGAAAAGGGAAATATAGTAGAGTGTTGGACATTTAATGACAGCACACTTGAATTCTGTCCCTAGGTAGTCTTGAAAATCATTTTACTTCACTGAGCCTGAGTTCTTAAACCTGGGGACAGTCAATTTCTGTAGGTGGATTGTTGAAGATAACAAAGGTAAATGCCATTTGTAAGTGCAAAATGTTTGCAACTATTATGTTTCTGGGCTACAGTGGAATCTTGTAAACTTCTGCCACATAACCAAGGCAGACAGATACTGATTTTCAATTTACCTATGTTATAGCCATGTAGTGTGCATTTACTACATGGCTTTTTGCTGGTCTCTTCTGTTAAGAGTTTCTAACCTCGTTTGATAGTCAGAGTACCTGGCAATGGGAGATGGACCAACTCACTTTTCACATTCTGGATCTATAAGGGAGAAGAGCTGTGAAGGGATGGAAGTCTCTGGGGTCTGCTTTCATTAGGGGTAAATGGATATACTGTGGGGGGGGGGGCGGGACAGTAGCTGGTGTTGAGAATTAAGAAACGGAAAAGCAAATGGAATCACATTCGAGTCCCCAGTGAATTGATGAATTAGAGAAACAGCCAGAGACCAAGGAAAAAACAGCTCAGTAGGAAAGGTTCTGGATGATCCTGGAGGGGAGAGGATCATTATCACACACACATAAGCAGTGTCTCGCCAAATGAGGATAATAAGCTGAGAATGAGCCCACGAGGTCCAGCCAGAACCAAACATGAATGTGAGCATTGGCTTCACTGATTGAAGCACAGTCTGAAGGAACCATGAGGTCATTGTCACTTTATCATACATTTATGGGCCTCCTTTGTCCAGTGCCGGACTTCACAGTTTGTGAAGCATAGAGTCTTTGGACTTAGTTCAACAGATAGAAATAAAGATGATGAACGCTCTGGAGAAGAACCACTGTGGGAAAGCAGAAGGAGCTGGGGTGATTTAATCTGAAGAGAAGAAAACTACAGGACTTGACTCTTCCATTCCAGGAGCTAAAGTTGACAATCACCAGATGTTCTTGAGGAAAAAACCATGCTTAAGTCTAGCAGAAGGGTTACATGAAAAGCAAAACAAAAGTCCTTCCTGTCAGAATCTGTCCTCTGAATTTGCTCCTGCAAAGAGAGAAAGACACCTTTCCAAATGCTTGCCAAATAACCTGCATTCAACTTTTGCATTGTTGTAACCAAAACACATATTGGAAACAACAAATAAGAGGAAAGATTGATTTTAACTCAGGGTTTCAGTCCATCGTAGCTGGGAGGCAGATCGATCAGCTTCTGTTGTGGTAGTAGGATTTGAGTTGGCTGCTCACACGATGGTGGACCACAATGTAAAGGGTATTGTAGAATATTACTTTATGATGTGTTACATTTGTTTATGCTATGGAACATTTGTTTAATGATGCAAAGATGTGTTGTATTCTTTTATGTTGCATTTGTTGAACTCTGTGAGGCTGAGTTACTTTACCTATCTAAAACACCGGATGGTCTAATAAAGAGCTGAATAGCCAATAGCAAGGCAGGAGAAAGGATAGGCAGGGCTGGCAGGCAGAGAGAATAAATAGAAGAAATCTGTGAGAAGAAAGATCAAGTAGTGAGAGAGAAGGAGGAGGATGCATAGGGCCAGCCAGCCACCCAGGCACACAACCAGCAATGGAGTAAGAAAGAAAGATATACAGAAATAGAAAAAAAGTAAAAGCCCAGAGGCAAAAAGTAGATGGGCTAAAATAGGTTAAGAAAGAATGACAAGAAACAAGCCAAGCTAAGGCAAGGCATTTATAATTAAGAAAAAGCCTCCAAGTGTGATTTATTTGGGAGCTGGGTGGTAGGCCCCCAAAAGACCAAAGACCAAAAAGCAAAACCATAGAAAAAATAATCAACTACAGGGTGTGGGGCTGTGACCAGGAGTAAATAGAACCTTCAAAGGAATATTTCTAGGGACCCACTTCTGCTAGGTAGGCTGCACTTCCAAATGGTTCTTAGAGTCTTCAAAACAGCACTATATGCTGGGGACCAAGCCCTCAAAATTCAAGCTGGTGTTGGAATTTGGAAACTCTAATTGGGGCACATCAGATAGGAATATGCAGGTCAAGAAAAAAAGCAATAGATTGGAAATTATTTGAAAAACAATAGTAGCTGGATTTAGAACCTACCCCAGATCAGGGTCAGAGTTGTGGTTGGGGGCTAAGGAGTCAGCTTTTCTGTAATTCAATTTCCTTGTGTGTGAAATAAATATAACCAACCAGGTGAATTCCAAGGTCTTTCACAATTTCGCACATTCATATGTGAGAGTAGCATGGCAGTTGTAGTTAACACGCCAAAGTTTTCTGGCCACTGTAAAGAGAATAATAAATGTACTGGAGGAGGGTTTGGGCATTGATTCCCATGTGCCATAATAGGACACCTATTTGATGGGCTGATGTTATGAGGTAGTCAAATTGCAGAGAGCTACAAGGTCTTCTGGAGGAGTACCTGTTTTTGAAAGAGGCAAAAGAGAGAATGTGGGCTATTCCAGAGATAGGGATGTGGGGAGCAGGAGAGGAGCATGGGCAGGGGGTACCAGGAAGCCATCCAGGAATGAGGACAGGGAGAGGAGGGACTGTGGGATCATTCCAGAATACACTGATTGTTTGGTGTGAATGTTGGTGTGGCTGCAGAGCTCATATGTTGAAGTCTTACCCCTAAGATGATATTATTAGGAGGGAAGAGCTTTTCAGATCAGTGCCCTTCTGGAAGAAGTCAGGGGACCTCGTTAATCTTTCCTCCATGTTCAAACACAATGAGAAATACCATCCCATGAGCAGGAACACAAGTTCTCACTCAGGATATAGAAATGGGGATAGTTACTGCATAATACCTTTTTGAAGATTAAAACAATCTATGTGCCTGACCCATAGTAAAAATAAAGAAAACTGATCTTTGGCTAAGAATGCGATTGAGATAAAATAAGAGGAGATTACGCTGGGTGGTGGTGGCGGCGGCGCACGCCTTTAATCCCAGCATTTGGGAGGCAGAGTTAGGTGGATCTCTGTGAGTTCGAGGCCAGTCTGGTCTACAAAGCAAGTGCCAGGACAGCCTCCAAAGCTACAGAGAAACCCTGTCTCAAAAAAACAAAAAACAAAGAAACAAACAAACAAAACAAAACAAACAAACAAACAAACAAACAAAAAAGGAGATTATCAGTGATTTCACAGATTAGGAATAGTCGAGATTCCGGCCTTTTCTTTAATGATGCAAACTAATTTTTACATAGCCCATTGACCTGTGTTCCAGGGTTAATTTCTAAGGAATATCAAACATCAATGTAGGCACAGTTAGTCCATTTCACAGGTGAGCAGTTGATACCTTGTCTAAGTAAGCTATGGAGTCGTAATAGTTACTCACATGTGTCCCCAAAGTCATTGTCTTGCTTATAACATCTACTTCCTGGAAATGAAACAGGAAGAACATGGAAAAATGGTTAATGTTTTAAAAATCACAGCCAATTTAGCTGAGCAAGGTGGGGTTAGGTCTGATTGCTGGTCATTTTCCAAAATGATTGGTGGACTCTGGTGGTTATGTCATTGAAACAGTGCAGGGAGACAGGGAAGAAATGTTAAGGTTCTCCACTCCTATGCTTGTAGGCAGCAATGTAAACTGGAGTCCTTTCTCATTCTCAGTGTGCCAATGCCAACAGTACAAACCAACCAAGCGCCAGTGGAACTCGGTCATCTGCTCGCCACTCCCACCAGATAAAGACGGTTAGGTTTGTTTCTTTAAATAGAAATGTTCCCATTGCTGTTTCAGTCATCACCTCCTCCTGGAGCCCTTAGTAACTGCACGGGTCCTAACTTCCTCTTAAAACAATTTCTTCCTACCCAGTAATGTGTGCTAGTGACATTTTTACTGTAAATTTTGACACAGTCTTCTTCTTCTAATTATTATTATTATTATTATTATTATTATTATTATTATTGGTATTAAAGACAGAGACTGTGTATCCTAGGTCGGTCTTAAATTCTCTATATAGCCAAGGATGATGGTGAATTTCTGATCTTCTACTCCCTAATTGCTACGATTATAGGTGTATACACCACTTCACACATGATTTATGCAGGGCTAGCTATTGAGCCCTGGGCTTTGAGCATGTTAGGTTATGCATTCTGTCAATTAAACCACACCCTTAGCCCTGCAACATCCACTTCTATTAAGGCAAGACCCCAACTGAAAAGCATAAAAGCCTAGAGTTCCCACTGGGCGCTGACATGCCACTTCTCTCATTCTCTCTGTGCTGTGTGCTCACACATTCTCCTGTCCCGGGGCCCCTTTCTGCACCGGGTTGCAAGAAAAGATCTATATTTTCCTTTTAGAATAGATAGAGTCTTGCTGCAAGTAAGGAATATGACTAAGTGATTTCATCAAGTTCTTTCCAGCCAGTGATTCATCAGACACAGAATTTTAACTTGGAATGGTCTGCCCTATTCTGAGCCAAATGTCTCATTCTTGCAAATGAGGAGAGTAAGGTCCATAGAGGTTAAGAGTTGTGGGGGCTGCCTGCTACAGTGGAAAAAATATGGGATTTGAAGTTTTAAAAGTTCTGAATTTGGGACCAAATTCCAACACTGACCTGCCGTGTGACCTTGAAAACATCAATAACCCCTGTAACTACAGTTTTCATAATTGTGCAATAGAAATAACACTACCTATTTTGTTTTCTGTCTAATGTCTAAGGATACTACATCAAGAAAATGATAAAACATAGTCCAAGCCTGCCTAATATGTTGCATTTTTATTTCATTTGTCCAAGGTTACATGGTGGCAAACCAAACCAGAATCTTCAATTCCAGGGCCATTTGATTTCCATCATCTGGTACTGTCTCCTCTTCCTACCCCCTTCTGTGGTCAGAAGGTTTTCTCATAAGCCACCACATGAATCTGACCTCCACATGCTTTCTTTCAAACTCTTGGATGCACACAGGCTCCAACCATGGGAATTCAGATTGACTTAGACAAGCAGAGCTGCAGAGCAGCAACTATGATGACTTCTTAGGGACATCACAAGCTCCCTTCCATAATATTATAGTGATGGTCCTCAGATGCCAGTTGATGGCTGTTACTAGACGGGTCATGTTCACAAGTGAGCTTTCTATACAGCTTAGCTTCTTTAACCAGACTCATAACATCAAGCTGGAGTTTCAGAGCTGGCTTTTGAGTAGCCTTTTGTCTATGAGATTATGGCACAAACTTTGGTTGAAATAGGATGGGTGTAAGCACAGAATGAAGTAATAACAGACATTTTAGGTTCATGCTGGATGGAGATTCGCTAACTTGTTTGGTGGTGATAGGTGGTTGGCTGTGCCAATCTATGATGATCTGATTAGAAGGGGTGGTAGTGAAGCATGGGTCCGAGGGTTATGTGTTTCCAAAGACAGCTAATGAGAAGAGGACCCTGGTCTCTGAGCTCATTCACCATTGTCTGTGCATTAGGAAAGACTGTATGTTTCATTTGGCTCCGTTATTAATCACAGGGTATACCGAATCCTCAGGCGGTTGACCCAAATCATTCCTTCCACTTATCAAGCAACATGTCCCTCTAGAACTGACATTCTGTGACCCTTTGTTCAACCTGGCACTTGCTTCTTGTGCAACGGATGCTCTTCCAAGTCTACCATTAGAGATCCTTCTTCCACTTATTGAGAAGAGTGGGGTCTCTTCTTCACCAGTGATCCAAAGAGTGTAACCATTTGATCCATTTTTCTGTTTTTTTTTTTTTTTTCCAATTTCCAGAAAGAGGAAGGTCAAGCTTACAATAAATGAGGAGGGCTGCTTTTTTGCTGCAAGCCATAAAAAAGAAAAAAAAAGTGGGGGGAGGGACCACTGTAAGCCAGTTCACTCAACAATTTCCATGTTAAAAAGAAGTTGAAGTTGGAGCCATGTGGTCTCAATAAAGTAGTAAAATATATTTTCTTACCCTACACTTCATGTGCCCATAACCCTCCTTTTAAATCATCTCTAACCAGTCCCAAATCACTCTGACCGCAAATCATTTGGTGGCTTTGGTCTCCAGGCAATGGAATGTGCTGGAGCAGACGGGGAGTCGCTACCAAGTGCGCTCTTAGGGAGCTTCCACCCCACCCCTGCCCCCCCAGGCGCACAGACCCCAGCAAGAGCCTTGAAAGTTCCGCACTGAGATAGCACATGACATCATGTCTTAATCATTCCAGAAACACACACACACACACACACACACACACACACACACACACACACACACACACAAACTGCAAGGGCTGCAGAACAGCAGGGCAACATGACACAAACCACAGTGGGCAAATAGAGCCCCAGAACAGTTTTCCTTATGGAAACACTCACAAATACCACAGGCAGGCTGGCAGAGGCATGTTTAATTACATTTACAGAAACCCGTTGTACCCATCAGCTCCACCAAGTTTCAGAGCTGACCAACGAAGGAATGGGAAGGTCACCCACTGAGGCTGTCCTGGAAATGGGACAGCCAAGAGAGCCTGAAGTTATGTCCAGGTGTTTCATAGAGCATGCGAGGTGTATACACCACCCAACTCTGAAATCAGCTGGTAACCCTTAACTGGATTTCTAAGAGAACTAGACCTCTGTAGTAATCTGTCTTTATATGTACAGCTGAGGAGTTAAGAGCAGCTCAACGTGTTAGAAATCAATTATTCAATTCATGATTAATTTACGAGACACCTAGCTGAGCTGTCCCAGGCACAAACTCTTTGTGACTGCCTTCTGCTGTCGCATCAGAGGACCCAGCCTTGTGTTTTCCAAGTGCAACTGGATCTTTTGTTTGTTTATTTTTATTTTTTTTAAAGGAACTCTTCCAAGAGTTAAGTACACAGTCTTTGAAGGGATGGTAAATGCATTGAGCGTGTCTGTAGGCGCCTCTGGGAATCTAAGTTCAACATACATTGGCAAAGCATGATTAAGGCTTGAGGGAAAAACATGTTCCAAATAAAAGTGCTATTTTAGAGTACCTCGCTATCATCTTACAGCGATTGCTGAAGTGAGCATTTAAAGGGAGGCCTTGAAGAACTTCTAGGAGACAAGAAGGATATGCTTAAAGGGTCCCCAAACTTTCTAATTTTAGCCTTCCAGAATCATCACTGCTGATTCTAGTAAAGGGAGATTTGCAGTGAAAGTGGCAGAGAAGCCAGCAAAGTCATAAAACAATATTATCACCCTGCAAATGTAAACTCTGTGATGTCCAAAGTAGGTCTCACCCCTCAAGTGACAAAGGAAAAAAAATGTATGGTAACTATAGACGTGTGTGTCTACTAGCTATAATCTTTTCTGAGACATGTTATTTTACATCCTGGTAATGTGTGTGGCAACAATCATTCTCATCAGATACAACGGGGAGAACTGCATTTCAGCTGGGGGTGGGAATAGCCCAAATGCATGCTGGTCATATCTTTCTGTAAGCTCTAAAACAATGGTGGGTAGAAAATGCAAGACTCCCGGGCTACGGAAAATAACCTGTTTGCTATTAGGTGGGCAGTTATAAGCCTAGGACTCTCCACCCCCCCCCTAAATTGTTGGGTTCTGTAGAGATCTCCCATGGATTTATCAGCAACAGAAATAAACATGCATTTTGCTGAGCTCTACTTGGAAGTGTTAAGAAGGGCTATTCAAAGTCTGTTTTCATCCTGTGGTTAGGAATTCAACGTGAACTTGCTAGGATGTTAAGCTACATTCCAGTATCCTGATGATTCTGTCAGTCATCAGAAGGTTGTGTGGAGGGGGAGCAGGGAGCAAAAACCAGCTATCCTTGGAGAACAGCCCCTTTCTCAGACGGCCCTCCCTCTTGCCCCCTGCTGCAAACACACCACCCTTCCCCTTCATCAGAAGCCTACCGCCAGTCAGGGAACTGTGAGGTGAATTCTGAGTTTGGCTTATCAGGTGCCTGGATCCGCATATAGGCTTTTGATGCAGGTAGATTGTGAGAAATCTCCCTAAAAGAAATACTGGTTGCTGCTGGAATCGACCATTTCTAGAATTTCCCCAAATCGAATCCTTGTAAAACATGACAAGTAATGCAAACGCGGCGGCGGGGGGGGGGGGGGGGGGGGGCAGTTTTTCTGTTCTCCGTCTTTCCATGCTAGAGGAGTCATCAGGAATGCATTCTTCCCTATTGTATTCTGCCTGCCACTTGTTCCCCACAACCACAGCCAACTGCATGCTAACTAATGAGGGAGGGACTCAGTCCAAAGGGCTTCCAAGAGAAAAAAGGAGCAGAGAAAGTAGCTTTAGATTTGGTTAGACAAAGGACTTGCAATCGAGTGAGACCCAAGAAAACAAACAAATTTCCGGAGATTGCAAGGACAGCAGGGGTGAAAACCGCCCAGATTTTTTTAAGAAGAGGAAAAAAAAAAAACCCACCACCAACAATTAAAAAAAAAAAAAAACAAAACCCCAAACAAACAAACAAAAACCAACGTCAAACTTTCCCTGAGATACAGCATTTCCAGCTAGAGCTCATTCAGCCCGCTGAGTGGCTCAGGCTGTCAGAAGCGGCTGGCGTTGTCAAACTTTCCTTCTAGTTCAGCCAGGGGTGCAGCGGATGAGAAATTAGACGAAAACCCGTCCCAAGGTGCTCCAGGGGTGTGCAGTGGAAGAAAGAGGCGTTTTAAAAGGGGGTTGGGGGGTGGACAAAGAGGGCAGAGATGTAACCTCACGCCCTTCTCCCCTCCCCCACCCAGCCCTAACAACAGAGGAGTCTGGTGTGGAGCAGGACCCTCTGCCCGCGCGCGCCCTGTAAGGGGTTCTCGGGGATCCGGAGGGCCGTGCTCCCCAACGCGGGTCTGCACCGGTCCAACGCTGCCACTTACCAGCTGGGCACCGAACACGCTCGGCACACCCCGCCGAAGAAGCTCCCCTGGGCTCTTTCGGATCCCGCCCGCTCTCTGCGGGCAATTAGAGGGCTGGAGGTCGCGGAGCAGGAGCGTGCTCAGGCAGCCGGGTCGCCTAGCGCTGGGCTCCCAGCAGCCTGCGGTGGTGGAGACGCCAGAGGACGTGGGTCCCCGTCCCCGCCGCCCGAGCCAGCAGCTGGACTGCAGCCGCGCGAGTGCACCGCGTCTGCAGAGGGGCGCGTGTGCGCCGGGTGTGAGCGAGTGAGCGAGAGGAAGAGAGAGAGAGAGAGAGAGAGGTAGAAAAGGATCCAGCGGCTGCTGGGGAGGGGGAGAGGGTGAGGGTGTGTCCTGGGCAGGAATGTTGCTAATGTCCAGAAATAACGCCCCTCTCTCTCCTGCCCTGCTTACACGTCCCAAGGCTTTTGTTTGGCCCCGGGGTGGGGGGAAATCACAATCACCCACCACTGAAGTGACAAGCGAGTCCCAGCCAGCCACAGGCAAGTTCCGAACAAGCCACCGATTGGCCAGGTCAGCCTCAGTTTGAAGCCGTTCCTAGACACCTCAGCCCATTGCACCAAGAAAGTGTGTCTGTACACACCTGGGAGTGTGACTAGGTGACGTGAACTCTCGCCTTTGCCTCCCTTATACCCCCTTCCAGGAGAGAGTGTCTTCCGACGATCCCGTGTGTGTCACTCCTCCTAAGTTACATACTCTCCTGCAAGTCTATAAATTAATCACCATGTCACACAGGGAGCCCTTATGAAAGGGAATGCCGAGAATAAATCTGGTCTTTGTTCTTTTTTGATGTTGAACAAGCCTGTCATTAATCAAGTCTTTCCCTCGGCGGCATCCAAGCCGCGATTCACTGAGAGTGAACATGTGCACTTCCCTGTTGTCCTTCCCTGCTGCATCATGTCACAGTGACTCAGTCACTAGACAGAAGGGTAGGACTGAGAAATAGGAAAACCCACATCAACCACTTCATAAAACCTTCTTACCTGCCAGCTATCAACTCCCTGGCAGACTGAGTACCCTGGCAGAGCTGACCTCACCACTTGCTTGTATTTCCCATCTCCACATTCCAGAATTAGCCTGTCCGAGACAGGGAAATCCAGGATTGGGTTTAGAAATTTGAAGAAGAAACTCACCAGGGACCAATGAAGCTATTAATTTAAGTAGAGTCCATGAAATGTCAAAGGCATGGCAGATTCTTGAAGTGAATTAGAAGCCTTATCAGAGCATGGGCTCCAAAAATAGTCATCCTGAGAGGTCCAACCAGAGATAGCAGGAGGCATGTTTGGAAGTAAACACATTAAAAGCATTGGTTCACATTTCTTATCCCAGGGAAGTGATGGCTCATGAAATACTAGATTTTTTCCCCTTCCTTATTAAATTTTCCCTTTCCTTTGGGAATTGCTGTCAATTTAATAAGGTCGAGGTTGCTTTTCAATGGGAAGATATTCCAGATTTGGCAGGTTCGGTCCTTTCTTGTATATCTTTTTACTTTTGTCTCTCTGTCAGTTTTCCTGAGTTTACTGAGAAACAGTCAAATGTTGCTCCTCTGAAAGACAGCAAAGGAAACAGGACTCTTGAGTTTCACTCCTTCCTTTCTTGTCTCTAGGAGGGGTGCTGAGAAGTGCCTTTCTCTTTCGAATCAGAAGGTGTTTTGTTGATTGAAGGCACAGGCTAAAACAAAAGGGACTTGGCATGTGGCTCCCCTAAGCAGAGAAACTTGAGCAGCCCTTGAGTTCACTCTTGCTGAAAAGGTAAACATTTTAGACTTCTGAGACGCAGCCTCAGTCAAAGATGGGAACCTTTCTAGGCTGCTTTGTGTGAGTTCGGATGGAGTCTGCTGTTCCCCATTTTCTGCACCTAAGAAGTTACCTTTTGGGTGTAGCTAAGAGGTGCCCAATGTTCATGGAAGCCCCACCCTTTATCTCTGCAATCAGCCATCTGCTTAAGCTTCAAATGGAAGCCCTCTCCCTGCTGTACATTTTGCAGAGCTTCCCAGACCAGGAGAAAGAAGGTGACAGATTTTCTTAGTGTGTGGCCCATGGAGCACTCAGGAAGAACCTGAAGGACTAGGAGCTTGTTCAAACCACAAATTCTTGAGCACTCTCCTCACAGCTACTGTTAAGATTTTTGTCTGGGAATCATGATATCAGCTTCTTCTTACAAAAAGGAAATTAATAGCCAGGCATGGTGGAGCACACTGTTACTCCCAGCATTCAGGGGGCAGAGGTAGGAAGATCTCTGTGAGTTCAAGGTGGCCTGGTCAACATAACATGTTCTAGGATAGCCAGGACTACATAGAGACCCTGTCTCAAATGACTGAAAAAAATTGAATAAGCAACAATTCACATAATTTAAACCAATACAGATGCAGGGCACTCTTGCCTACACCCTTCCACAGGTTAATGGTGATATTAGCTTTCCCTGTAGGCTTTCAGATTACCTTAAGTACACAGGTACAAAAAACTTTCTTTTTTCCTTTTCTCTTGCAAATAGAATATTCAGAACTATTACTGGGCTGTGTTCCACTTCTTTATGTTCTTTTATATTATATGCTTTATTATTATTTTTTTTAATTCAGTTGAAAATAAATGGGTTGGGGATTTAGCTCAGTGGTAGAGCACTTGCCTGGCAAGCACAAGGCCCTGGGTTCAATCCTCAGCTCAAAAAAGACAGGAAGGAAGAAAGAAAGAGAGAAAGAAAGGAAAAGAAAAAAGAAAATAAACCCTGCTCAGCATCCAGTACCCACATACTTCTGTATTTGCTAATGACATGGAATTAGAGAAATTGACTTTTTTTTCCCCTATGGCATCTGTATCTGGGGGCAGGGCATTAAGCAGCCAATCAACATTATCTTAGGGTTACTATTGCTGTGATGAAATGTCATGGCTAATAGCAACTTGGGGAGAAAAGAGTTTATGTGGTTTATACTACCATATCACTACTCATCACTGAAGGAAGTCAGGACAGGAACTCAGACAGGGCAGGAACCTGGAAGCAGGAGCTGATGCAGAAGCTGTGGAGGACACCTGCTTACTGGCTTTCTCTCATGGCTTGCTCAGCCTGCTTTCTTATAGGACCTAGGACCACTAGCCCAGGGATGACACCACCCACAATGGGCTGATTCCTTCCACACCAATCATTAATTAAGAAAATGCCCTACCAAATGGATGAAACTAGAAAAAAAAAATCCTGAATGAGGCAACCCAGACCCAGAAAGACAAACACGGCATGTACTAACTTACAAGTGGATATTAGCTGTAAAGTAAAGGATAATCATGCTACAATCCACAGTCCCAGAGAGGCTAAGTAACAAGGAGGGCTATGAGGATGGTTGGGGAATCTTCCTAGGAAGGGGGAAATAGAATAGATTTTGCAGGTAGACTGGGGGTGGTAGGGATGGGAATAAGGGCAATCAGGTTGGGAGGGAGGGATAGAGGGAGAGAGTAGAGGGAGAGACTATTGGAACGGGGCGGGGGGCATTAGGGAGGTGATATGAAAACCAAGAGCAGTGGAAACTTCTTGGAACCTATGAAGGTGAGGACTCCTAGTCATGGAGGATAGGGAGCATGAATCAACCATCTGTAACCAGGCAAGTCTTCCAGTGGTGTGACTGGGACACCAACCCAACCACAAAACCTTTGACCTACAACCGTCCTACCTGAAATAAGTGCTGGGACAATAGTGGCTCAGAGCTTCTGGGAGTGGCCAACCAATCACTGGTCTAACTTGAGGCCCACACTAGGAGAGGGAACCCAACCCAAACACTGCCTGGATGGCTAGGAACCAGAAACTGGGTGGCACAGAGACCTAAGGTAGAACAAGACATGACTGGTCCAAAACAAAAACAAAACAAAACAACAACAACAACAACAACAAAAACCACCGAAATGATTCCTAATGATATCTACTCTACTCATAGATCAGTGCCTAGCCCAGTCATCATCAGAGAGGCTTCCTCTGGCAGCTAATAGAAGCAGATGCAGGAGACCCACCGCCAAACATTAGGCCTAAGGAGAATCCAAATTGGAGACCTCCATTGGGTTCCTCCCCTTGGAGCTCGGGGAACCACACAGAAGAGGGAGAGGAGGGATTGTAGGAGCTGGAAGGCTCCAGGACACCAGGTGACCACAACCCACGGAATCAACGCGTCAGGGCTCATAGAGGCTCTCAGGAACGGGAGCAACAATCATGGACCCTGCATCGGTCTGTGCTGGGTCCTCTGCACGTATTTTGTGGTGGTTGTTTAGCTTGAGTTTTTTGTGGGATTCCTAACAGTGGGAATGGGGGTTGTCTGACTCTTTTACCTGTTCTTGGGACCCTTTTCTTCCCATTGGGTTGCCTTGTCCAGCTTTGATATGAGGGTATGTGCCTAGTCTGTTGATTTCCCTGGGAGGCTTGCTCTTTTTTTGAAGGGAAATAGAAGAGCAGTGGATCTGGGGGAGATGGGAGATGTGTGTATGGGAACTGGGAGGCATGGAGGGAGGGGAAACTTTGGTCAGAATGTATTATATGAGAGAAGAATAAATAAAGAGAAGAAAAAGGTGACCCCCAGCAGTGGTTCTCAACCTGTGGGTTGTGACCCCTTTGGGGGGGATCAGATAACAGCTATCCTGCATATCAGATACTTGCATTATGATTCATAACAATAGCAAAATTGTAGTTATGAAGTAGTGACAAAATAATGTTACAGTTGGAGGAACTGTATTAAAAGGACCTCAACATTAGGAAGGTTGAAAACCACAGGCTTGCCTACGGCCCGAACCTATGGAGCCATTTTTCAATTGAGGTTCCCATCTCTCCAGTGACTCTAGCTTGTGTCAAGCTGACATTAAACTAGCCAGCACAAACATCTGTAAGGAAATTATGTATTATATTAAAGCACAATAAAATCAGCTGAGACAAGCATAGCAAGATCATGAGGAGGACTGGAAATATGGGGGGATTATGATTTGGGATGACATGGTCAGTGTCGCTTTACTGAGAAAGTGACATTTGAGCAAAGACTTGATGGTGGTGAATAGGTGAGCTTTGAGATTATTGGGTGAAGTAAGGGCCAGGTAATGCACAGGCCTGAGTGGTAGTATTCGGACTACATGTGGAAAACAGCAGAGAGGCCAGTGTGGTAGAGCAGGAAACCTGAAGCAGAATGCCTGCCACCAGAAGTTAGACAGGCAGTGGGCAATCCAGACTGTGTAGGAACTGAAAGCTAGTGTAAAAACTTTTTGACTTTTATTCTTTTAATTTTTGCATGTGGATGTGCGTGTGGTATGCTTGCATGTATGTATATACATACACATACGTACATACACACATACACATACATATGTATGTTCACATGTGTGCTTGTATGTGTGAAGGACAGAGGTTGATGTCTGGAGTTCTCCTTGACTGCTCTCTACTGTATATATTGAGTCTTTTCCCAGAAGCCATAGCTCTGTGATCAGCTAATGAGCCTGTTTCCTCTGGGACTCTCTTGCCTAACTCTAGAGCACTTGGATTACCAGCTGGCTTCCACTCCAACCTGCCACACATTCATGGATGCTGGAGATCTGAATTCTGGACCTCATGGTTGAGTGGCAAGCAAGCTCTTTACCTGGTAAGCTATCTCCGTAGCCCCTTGGCTTTTATTCTTAAAGCATTAGGTAGCCATCAGAGAGTCTTAAGGAAGGAGATTCATGATGCACACACACACACACACACACACACACACACACACACACACAGCATAGAGAACATGTTCATGTTGAATGTTGCATATTCCCTTTTATAAATGCAGTACGATGTATTTAATAAGGATCCCGATAATAGGCATCTGAGTTGTTTCCAAACATTAAACAATGTTTTATACACCCATGGATGGTATTTTACACTTGTGCAAGTAGATCTGTGGTACTGATTCCCACAAGTGGGATGAATACATTTTCCATTTCAGATTTTGATGGATGCAGCCAAATTGCCCTTCAGAGGGCGGAACCAATTTACACTCCCACTAGCAATATTCCAGCTGTATTCCAGATCGTTGTAGCCTTCCCAACAGAGTATGCAATTATACATCTGGCCTCTGGCCAATCTGATAGGTGAAAAGTGATGTCTCAGGATAGTTCTGATTTGCATTTCTGATTTTGAGTCAGTCTGAGCAACTTTTCATACACTTGGCGCCCACTCAGCTTCCTTTGTAGTAGCCTATTGATATGCCCTTCTCGTGTTCTGCTGGGGTCTTTGACTTTTTCTTTACAATTTCTTAAAACTGAATATTATTAAGGAGAATATTACTCTGTTTTATGAGGTCTGTTTTACCTCTTGTCTATGGAGCTCTAATTTCTGATTCTTCTACAGTTAAATTTATCCATTAAAAACACACAGGAAGATCCTACCTATATTCTCGTTCATTCATTAATTAAGTCTTTACATGTGTGGGGGATGTGGATGCATGGATATCAGGGCTTTAGTATGAAGGCCAAAGGTCAACTTCTACTATATGGGTGTTGGGAATGGAACTCAGGTCCTTAGGCCACCAGACTTCCAGGGGCTAGCACACTTAAATGCCAAGCCATCTCTCCAGTCCTCATGTTTTGTCTTTAACACTGAAATATTTTAGTATGCGTGGTGGTTTGAATGAAAATGGCCCCCCCCATACACCCATAGAGAGTAGCACTAGGGGGTGTGGCCTTGTTGGAGGAGGTGTGGCCTTGTTGGAGGAGGTGTGGCCTTGTTGGAGGGGGTGTGGCCTTGTTGGAGGGGGTGTGGCCTTGTTGGAGGAGGTGTGGCCTTGTTGGAGGAGGTGTGGCCTTGTTGGAGGAGGTGTGGCCTCGTTGGAGGAGGTGTGGCCTCGTTGGAGGAGGTGTGTCACTGGGGGTGGGCTTTGAGGATTACAGATGCTCAAGCCAGGCCCAATGTGATCCTCTCTTCTTGCTGCTTGCCAATATGCATGTGGAACTCTCATCTCTTTCTCCAGCACCATGTCTGCCTGCACACCACCAAGCTTTCCACCATGCTGACAATGGACTAAACCTTTGAACTCTAAGATAGCCCCAACTAAATGTTTTCCTTTATAAGACCTGCTGTGGTTATGTTCTCTCATCACAGCGACAGAATACTAAGACAGAGTGTATTTTATTCTTGCTTAGTTTATAAGGTATTTAGAAGGAATTCTGCTTTATTTTATCAATTAATGATCATACCCTACTACTGTTACTACTATTTTTTATAAAAATAATGGAAAATGTAATTGTGTTTTAAAAACTACAGAAAACAATTTGTTGTCTTCATCTTTTTTCAGCATCAAGCTTCATACGATGCACATTAATACTGAGCAATAATTTCCCAAACTACCTTTCAAACTGAATCTTTACATTAGTTGAATAACTCACTAACTCTTCTAGTCTTCAGTTACAATTTTTGTTCCTGATTCAGTTGTATTCTACACATTACACAGAAGTGAAACCACACAACATTTTTCATATTGTGACAGGTTTTGTCATGTAGTGCAATGTCCTCAAGATTCATATGTGCTGTATGCACAGAGTGTGTATACAGGTTGCCCCTTCTTCTTCATGGTTAAATAATATTACACATGTGCATACACATAGTCTTTATTTCTGCATCTGCTGGCACACATTTGGATCACCTGCTGTTGGCTATTGTCAATAATCCTCATGTGAGCATGGATGAGCAAATGATTCTTCAAGATCCTGCTTTTGGTTCCTGGGAGTGGTATGTAGCAATTTAATTTTACTTTTAATCTCTTAAAGAATTTCCATAGTTGCACCATCTTCTATTCCCACCAATAGTAGACCCTCATCTGCACTTGTTATCTGTGCTTTTGGAGGTAACTGTGCCAATGGGTATGAGGTACTAAGGCAGCATGTCACCAGATGTCAGACAGGCTTTGGGCAATCGAGACTATATAGGAACTGGAAGCAGTGTAAGAATTTTTGACATTTATTCTTTTATTTATTTTTTTGTTCATGTATGTGCATGTGATATGATTGCATGTGTGGATGTGTTCACATGTGTACATGGATGTGTAGAGGCTAGAAGTTGATGTCTGGAGACTTCCTTGATTGCTCTCTACCTTATATATCCAGGCTAATTCTCTCAGTGGAACTCAGAACTCAGAACTGAAACCTTGTTTTTGGAGTTTCATTTATTTAATCATGACACTGAGCACTTTTTCATTTGTGTCATATTTGAGCCCTATCTATGGAAAGCTCTTTAATTATGTCCTTTGTCCACTTTTAAAGTCAATTGTCTTTTTGTTGTTGAATTGTAGATGGTCTTGATATATTCTGGATATGAAGTGTTTATCAGACCCATCACTTGCAAATACCTTCTCCAAACTCTACTGATGACCGTTTTGCTCTGCTCATTGGTGTGCAGGAGCCAAGTCTGATGGGCTGCTTTGATGCCCACGCTTCGCCTCAGCAAGTCTTTGTGGCAGCAGCTCTTTCATCCTCCTTTTTTGAGATGCTGTGTTTGGGAATGGGTCAGTTCCTGGACTCCCATTCTGTTTTCTGGTTGTCATGCCAACACTGTTTTAAATAATTGAGGCCATTCATTTTATTATTTTTTAGGGCTCTGAAATTTTTTTGTGTGGACATTCTTTTTTTTTTTTTTTGTTGAGACAGTTTCTTGTGGATCCCAGGCTCCCCTTGAACTTGCTATATAGCTAAAGATGACCTGAAACTCTTTCCCCCTCCCAAGTGCTGGGATTACAGACATGTGCCATCAGAACTGGTTTATGCAGTGCTGTCTATTAGTCCAGGGCTTCTTGAATGTGAGGTCAGCATTACACTACATAGATATTTTCCTTATTCAGAGAATGATATGTTATCATATTAAAGACATAATTACTCATTTAATCTTACTGTATTAAAAAGGTATTGTTTTGGTAGTCAGTGGTCATTATCATTTGTCCAAATGCTTTGGGGGTGCGGCATCCTTAGAAGTTATCTTGAAACTTACATTTTCACTTAAATATGCTAATTAGAGGGCAATAATAGATTTTTCTAATGATGAACTATTCTTGCTTTATTATAACAAAACTATATGACTATGGAGGTTTAATATTTAATGTGCTCACAGATGCTGTTTGCGAGTAATTTATCTGGAATTCTTACACTTGTACTTTCAATTAAAAGTTTTTTTAATTCATAGATTTATTTATTTACTATATGTGAATTTCATGTGTGTGCCATGGTGCACATAGGGAGATCAAAGAATCCTTTCCATCACGTAGGTGTAGGTTCTGGGCATTGAACTTGGGTAGCACACGTGCTTTTAACTGCTTAACAGCTCACAACTGGAATTTCAGTCATTTTTATTTCTGCATTGTGATCAAAGGGTGGAGTTTCATCAGGACATAGGCTCAGTGGTGGAATGCTTGCCTATCACGGGAGAGGATCCACATCCTACCATGGGAGAGGACCAGGCTCTACATTCCAGTGTCACAAAAGAAAATAAGATCAAATAAGAAAAGAGAGAGATGAGACAAGGTTTTTAACTCTTCAGAATTCACTGTTTCTCCCTTTGTGGACTGAAGTGTGGTCAATTCTGTGTATGCTTCCTGGTCAATTAGAAAAGTAGTGCTGTCTAGGATAAACTGAATAGCAAGTGCCTGGCTATTTATTTATGTCATATAGATTTTGGAAGTTCAGTGATTTACGATGGACTGAAAGCTTTCTCTCATATTTTCTGTAATTTTTGTCCTACAGGAGTGTATTCACAATGGTTCCTCGTCATTTGAGCTTTGCCATCAAGCACTACCTAACACTTCTTCTGATTCTACTTCTCTGCTGGCCTACATCCTTATATTTCAGTCTCTGGCCTCTGTGTCTTTCTTATTCCTCTTATTCCTCCACACTGATGTGTTCTGCATGGCCCTGCGGCAGCATTCTCTTCCTCTCCTCCTCTGCCTTTCATCTCCCCCTTGGATACTGATCCCAGGGTCCGTGGTTGCTCTTCCTGCATTCTGCACTGTGCTCTATCCTCATCTTGCAGCTCTTTGGTCAACTGAGATGCAATCCTTGCTCAGCCAGTGCCTGCCTCTGCAATTCATTGAGTGGACACAGCCTTCTGCTATGGATCTTCAGAGTAAGAGCCCCAGTTTTATGGAGAGGAATGTTTACTGGTACATTCTGAAGTCTTAAATACAGTTTGCTTACATGAATACTAAAATAATTCTCTCATGAACAAAAGTTGGTGTATATATGGTATCTTTTCAGGAGCTCCAATTACTTCTATAATGAAGTAAAATTAAAAGCTACTTCCAGGGGCAGCTGATAAATAGCTTGTCACACCCGTGTGAGAGCAGATTTTGGATCCCCAGCACTGATGTGAATTCTGGGCATGTATGGAGACTTACCTGTAATCCCTCAGCAAGCTGACTAGCTAGTCTAGTTTGTGTGTTCTGGGTAAAATTAGGGAACCTTGACTGGAGAGCAAATGAGGAAGATGCTCCATGTCAAGCTCTGGCTTCCATACCCACACACATGTTCATATGCACCTATGTGTACACATATGCCCACATACAGTAAAGATGAATACCCATTAGCATGCATGACACACACAAACACACACAACAACAACAACAACAACAACAACAACAGCATGTAGCTTTGGAATGGTTGTTTTGGTGAGGATACATTTAATATGAGCTCTTCTAATCCTTCTAGTATTATTGTAAGTCTGGGAGACAATTGTTCCCATTGGACAGCTGGGGGAGACTGAAGGAAACTTTTGAAAATATATGTTTTTTCATTATCTTTCCATGAGTCGACATACAACTTAGTTTTCTGTTATACCACAAAGGAGTCTTGATGCAAAGAGACATGTTTTCCAAGGCTCAAAGGACAGCGCATGGAATAGGTAAGCAAAGGCATGGTGAGCTCAGCTTTCCTCAGGAAATGCTAGCATCGCTGAAACACTGGTGCTTTACTTAAGGAGGTCACAGAATCCCTTCTCTGTAGAAACTTCAAAAAGAAAGAGATCTTTTTGGACAGTTTGAGTGTGGTCCTGCCCCATGGCAGAGGTGACTGCACAATCTCCGGTGTCCCCTTCCTCCAACGGTGCAAAAGGAGCATGTCAGGGCATCAGAGTGACTCATTTTCAAACTTAGGCACCAGAGTATGATCTGTCAAGAGATTGGTATCAGTGGCATTGAGATTCAGAAGCATAAAGTGGTTATGTAACAGGATGCTACTTGATGGAGAAACTTAAGGATGGACCAAATTACAGCTAATAACTCTGGCTCTCTTTGTGGCTTAGAGACTAGAAGATTATAATCAACTTCCTGTTGCTTCCAGTTAAGGGAAACATAAGAGGAGTTCCCACATGTCCTTTTTACTGGGCTGAAAGAAGTGGGAAAAAAAAACCAACATAAAATACATGGAATATTTTCACATGGAGATTCTCTAGGACCACATTTTCTTCTACATTAAAATTCCCAGGATGTCATGAAACTCGGCGTCTGAATCGTGCCAGTTAGTGGGTCTGAGCAAGACTGGAATTCTGAACATTCCTCAAGGCTTCATAAAAATCCCCCAATGATGGACAAATGCCTGTGTTGTAGTCATGGAAAGAGAAGCGCACGCCCCCCTTGTGATTTGGGATTGAGTTTGTTCATTTTGTATTTTTAGTTTCGTCACTGAAGGAATGGAGAATTTGGCATTGAGAAGACGATGGGGAAGGAAGGAAGGAAAGAATGGAGAACAGATTGCATTTTGTGTGTGTGTGTGTGTGTGTGTGTGTGTGTGTGTGTGTGTGTGTGTGTAAACTTAGACACTGTGGGGTTGGGGGAGAGGAGGCGTTTTTACTATAATCATCATTATCATCATCATTATTATTACTATTATTATTATTAATTGCTCTGTTCATTCGCTTTTGGAGCGGAATCTCCTTTGGGTCTCTAATGCCTAAGAGTAGCTATAAGAATTTTCTGCTTCCCTTGCTAGCAGCTCCATCTGTTTACAATGAAAGCTTGGCTTCTACTTTTTGGCACAAATAAAGACCCTAGGGTGCCCATATAAGTCAAACAGATGAAGCATGTGTTCCCAGACCTGAAGCATCACCCTTTCCTGGAGGCCCAGGACGTTCCTGATAGATTTACATAGCATCTCATCCTCAATAAATCTTGGAGGAAGCTTCTGGGAAGCAAAGGTGGGTCACAGGTCACTGGGCTTCACAGCCTGAGCAGTTCATTTGCCACCTAATGGAGCGATGGAACCCTGGGGGTCACACTTGCC
Organism: Onychomys torridus; assembly: GCF_903995425.1. NCBI lineage: Eukaryota > Metazoa > Chordata > Mammalia > Rodentia > Cricetidae > Onychomys > Onychomys torridus. Next base: position 53,868,389 of record NC_050459.1, read on the forward strand.
AAGAGAGAGGTTGCTAACTGGCAGTTGAGCCATGTAGTAAAAATTCCTTCCGCCACTTGTCATGGGGTCCTTAAGCATTTGGGAGAGGGATTTGCACATCAAAACAAGGAAATATGGAAATGTGGACTTTGCATAATTGCTTAAATTGGACCCAAATTCCAGATAGAAAGGCATGTTTCCATAAACAGTATAGCAAAAAAGCAAGTAAACAAGACAAAACATTTTAGTACCAACTATCAAAGCCAGGCTGGGATTGGGGTAGAGGGAGCTTAGAAGAGGAGCCTGGCAGCCTCTTTTCTCACCCTTGTCTGGGTGGTGTGGTTCCTCTCAGCTAGGGACCCACACCTGGAGGCTGGCAACATTCACTCTCTCCCTAGAAGTAAACTTCACAGGTCTGTAAGACAACAACAACAGGGGATAGGCTGTGCACCCTGAAAGGTTTTCGTTTCACACCATGTTTCACGTGGGTCCCTTTTCACTGTTTATTGAGCATGCTTCCTGTGAGCTCTTCTGGCAGAAGTCTACTAACTTACTCTTCAGAGGGTATCCAATGGCCGGGAGCAAGAAAGACTGAAGCAAACCATATCAGCTTGAAGCAGTTGAAGAGTTGGATGGGCATCTGCTAGCCTGGAATTGTGGTTGCATGCGTCAGCATCTAATGGGTCTAGGTACAATGCAGATTCCTTGGTAGCCCAGCACAGACTCAGGGGACCAGGGCTGGGCCGAGGGATCTGTGACTTTGATCGAGTATTCTAAGCTCTTGGATGAAAATGGACTCCGATGTTTAATCTTCACTGTCATCTTGTCAAGATTTAGACTCAGCATGGAAACACACCTACAGGGTATGTAGGTATGTCTATGGGGATGTTTCCAAAACAGATCAAATGAGCAGGAAGGATCCGGGAGGATGTGGGCAGCAACATCTAATAGACTTGGATTCTGGACCAAATAAAACTGAGAAAGGTGAGTGGCACACCAGCGGTCTTTTCTCTGTCTGCCTGGGTGTTGTACCTAGCTGCCTCACTTCCCTGACACTCTGCCACCCTGCCTTCCTCAGCATCTTTAAATGGCTGTTGCCAGGTGTTTTCACAACAGTGAGAAAAGCAACTGATACATGAACTTCAAAGCTGACCTCGAGACTTGCTATCTAGAGTCTTCTGTTAACTCATTTTAAACGAGCTATGAGGGAAATCGTGTATGTTGAGTTATAACCCCCTATAGATTTTTTTGTTTTTGTTTTTGTTTTTACATTTACTGTGCCACAAGTTATCCAGAAACTCAGGGAGTGTTTTAATCCCAAATCTAGGGTCTTCCCTTGACAAGGGTGCAACTGACAGTGTGTGCAAGGGTGTGTCGCAGACTAGGTGTGACACAGGCTGTTGATCTCCAGCAGGCTTGTCTTGAGCCAATGTCCACATGGGACCCAGATCTCAGTATGGCAAAGCATTATGTTCTATTCTTCGGATTTAATTTTTTAACCAAGTAGTATAATTTGAACAGCTTTCTGGTTGGGTTTTATGACTTTTTTTTCTTTTTACTTGAAGGCTGTGTGTGTGTGTTTGTGTGTGTGTGTGTGTGTGTGTGTGTGTGTGTGTGTGTGTGTGTGTGACTGCAGGTGTGTAGTTGCTCTAACACACAAGTAGAGTTTGGAGGACAACCTTGGGTATCCACATTCACCTTTATCTTGTTTTGAGACAGGGTCTCTGTTGCTTCTCCACTGTGCACACCAGGCTAGCTGGTCCATAAGCTTCTGGGGGTTCTTCTAGCTCCACCTCCCCTCTCTCCATAGGAGCGCTAAGATTACAGATGCTTGACCTACATGCCCAGATTTTTAGAGGGGGTTCTGCTCCTCACACGTGTGGGAAAAGGATGTTTGCCCACAGAGCCGTACCCCCACCCCAAGGACAATTTTTTTTTTTTTTTAACATTTCACATAGTAGTTATTTTCTTACTGTTTTGACTAAACACCTGATAGAAAAAACCTAAGAAAGGAAAGCATCATGTTACATCATAGTTGGGTCTGTTGCATTAGTGGGGCAGTGAGGTTGCTTGTTCATATACTGGCAGATTGGCAAGCTGGGAGTACACCAGGCAAGCCTGGGCTATCACCTTCAAAGGTCCGCCTCGAGTACCCTGCTTTTTTTCTTTTCCTTCCTTCCTTTCTTCCTTCTTTCCTTCCTTCCTTTCTTCCTTCCTTCCTTCCTTCCTTCCTTCCTTCCTTCCTTCCTTCCTTCCTTCCTTCCTTCCTACCTTTTTCCTTCTCTCTCTCTCTCTCTCTCTCTCTCTCTCTCTCTCTTTCTCTCTCCCTTGAGTTATAGTTGAATCTTTATTTTAAATCTGATCTACCAATTTAGCGTTTTCTACCCACTCAGGGAGCAGAGACCTTCACAGACGTCACAGCCTTTGTTTAGGTGCTGTCCTTGTGGGATCCTCAGCAGCAGCCATTGCTGTCTTAGACTCCCGATTAGCCCGTTCTGCTTCCTTGGTAGCCCTGGCAGCCTGAAAGTTTGATAGCTTTTCTAACATCGACTTTCTGATGCCTCTTGGCTCTTATTCCAGCAAGAGATGTGCCAATGATGCCGATTGGCATTTGACTGCACGTTGGATTATTTTCTTTTGAAATTTTCGTGACTGTCCTTTTTGTGTGCTTTTGTCTGTAAAGGACAGTCCAGTTTATCTGCTGAGGATTTCTCCTGGTAAGGAAAGTGGACTTGAATTTTACATTAAGAATCTAGAAAACCTTCCCATGGGTCCTGGCATAGTGCCCGGGTGTCGACGGTAGATCTTGGATCTGCTGAAAATGCCCTTTATGGTGATGGGAGCAGTTGGATGGGGGAAAGATGATGGAGAGTAATGCATTCCTCATTAAAGATTCCACAGCTTTGCAAAGCAGTGCCATCAGCTGGGGACCAAATTTTCAAGGCATGAGCCTGAGGGGGACATTCCAGAGTCAAACCATAGCACACCATTAAAGCGAAAATGAAGTAAATATCATTAATCAAGTCTGTTGACTGCATTGGTAGCATGGAGCCAGGGTGGTTCGTGGCTTGCATTTGGGTCATTTGTTCTGTTCCATGTCAGCACGCTGTGCACTGATCTTAAACATTTGAGCTCCGGATTGAGGAGACGAGTAGATGGATATGCATAGTTTCATCACGCCTACTGGAAAGGCCTTAAGGAACATACTTGACTGCCTTTGGTTAGGAGAACCATGTTTCTCATTATGGGGAGTCATGTTTCTGTTTAAGATTAAGTTTGGTGACAGTTAAGTCTGGTGGTTTAGAATACTTGTGAAAGGCTAGAGGCTGAGTGGACCTAGGTTCTTGGAAGTTGTTCTTTCTACCCCCCCCCCCCCCTTAGCTACTCCTCCACCCTCTTTAGCCCCTTGCTGTAAGGAGCCAGATATCTCCAGGAGTTCTGATGAAAGATTCTCCACATAGTACAAAGAACAGTTCATCCCATCCCTGCTGATATGAGCCCACCCTAATCCACCAGACTTTCCAACCCAGACACCAAAAGCCCCCTGCCTGATCTTCTCCACAGCAGAATTTTAATGTGCATGTCCCATTCTAAAGCAGCTAAGTGGCTGCCTGTTGCAATTAGATTAAGAGTTAGAGTCACTGAAATGCCAAATAAGACATGCATGATTCGTCCTCTGTTTACCCTTCCAACTTCCTTCCCGTCAGCCTGCAGGGTTCTTTCAGCTCCTCATTCATATCAACCCTTTTAATATTCTGGAACTTTGTAAGTCTTTATGCTCATTCTTCAAACCTTTGCTCTTTGTCTGTGTCTTTGGACTGTTTTCCTCCATCTTCAGACTATGATTTTTCCATCATCTATCAAAAATATTTGTGTCTTTCTGTGATGTGCTCCTGTTGCTGAAGGGTGGCCAACAAGATATGTCTACGTCCATATCCACAGCTCAGGCCTTGTATACACTTGACACATAATAGATGTTCAAAACCCAAGGCCCAGGATGCTCTTGGGTGGACATCTATATCCCTAAGAGCTGCACATAGCATCCTGACCATTTAGATCTGTGGGATGTTGGATAAAAAGGTGACGATTATTACCTCCTGGAAACCCATCCATGAATGTAAGAAAACATCTACATGAAAAACAAATATGCAGGAGGTCTAGAACAACTTGTCAGATGATGCAAGTGATGTGTTAAGCAGGAAGGAAGCTCGAGAATAAATAAATAAGTACAAATTTTATTGTGGCTAGTATTTTCTTTGGAAGACAAGGCTCATTCTTGTGGCTTTGCAGAGGTGACAGGTGGCATTTTTGACCTCTGATGTCATTCAAGAGTTTCCAACTGGAATGGAATGAGGCTAACCCCCATGCCAGGCATAGCCACTATATTTAGAAGACATTTTGCACTTATTCCTAATATCTGGATATGCCTGGCTTTTCCATATGCTTTTTTTGTACACTGAAAGGGTTAAGTAGAGCCTTTGTCTGAAACCTAAAGACAATTAAGGCACTTTGATGTGTTTTTGTGGTATGTTGTCTATAAAAGAATGCACTTTATGACCCTGGAAAGTCAACAGCTGGTAGTGATAGTGTCCAAAGTTTCTGTCACAAGAAATTCTCAAAGTAGGAATTAACTGGTACAGAGAAGAATTGCTTGAGAAGCCCCTACTATCTCCCAGAATGTAGCATGGTGTCTCAATATGTATCTTTACCACACTGTTCTTTACCATTTCCAAAGCCTGTTGACACGCTCTTTCATCTACTTATCCCATCTGGGTAGCTGTTTTGATCCTCATCATCCCAAAGAAGAACCTGAGACACTGAACCAAAGAGACTTGCTTGAGATCACCAGGCCATATAGCAACCAGAGTTTTTTGGACTGGAATGATTCACCCTGACATATAACCTTTTATCCTTCCCTTTCTGTGGTCTCATCAGTATTATGTTTTCTTCTTCCTTAAGAAAAAAATATAGAACCTCTATGTTGATTTTCTTTGCAAAGCAATAGCAGGGATTTAAAAACTCTATCTGAGTTTCCCTATTCCTCCTCTTATTGTCAGAAGAAATTCAGGCAGCAAGAAACCAGACAGAGAAAACATTGTAACCACACTTCCTGGTGCTTCTAATTTTCAAAAGTAATAATCACAGTAGTTACCATTTATCGAGAGAAATTATTATTAATAAGCCATACACTTCGCTACACACACACACACACACACACACACACACACACACACACACACGCTGTCTTAGTTAGGGTTTTTATTACTGTGGAGACAACATGACCACAGCAATTCTTAAAAAGGAAAACATTTAATTGGGCTAGCTTGCTTACAGTTCAGAGGATCAGTCCATTATTATAATGGTGTGCAGGCAGACATGATGCTAGAGAAGTAGCTGAGAGTCCTATATCTTGCAGGCAACAGGAAGTGGTTGTCTGAGACACGGGGCGTCATCTTGAGCCTATATGAGACCTCAAAGCCCGCCTCCACAGTGACACACTTCCTCCAACAAGACCACACCTACTCCAACAAGGCTATATCTCCTAAGAGTGTCACTTCCTATGAGATTATTGGGCCAATTATGCTCAAACTATCATATATGTAGTATGTATGTGTATGTAGTATGTAGTATGTAGTATGTGTGTATGTGTGTGTGTGTGTGTGTGTGTGTGTGTGTGTGTTATAATAATAACAACCTCATAAGAGGGTTCTGTACTGTACCTACTTTATACTGCAGGGCACTGAGGTCTAAAGTACTTGGGCATTTTGTTGACCATTCCATAGAATTTGTTACTCAAAATTCAATGTTTTAAGAATTACAGCCTTTTTTCCCCAGGAGCCACAGTAGAGTCCCTTTGATTGAAAAAGACATAGCTTACTTCTCCCTTGTAATTAAGAGTTGAATGCTACAAAGTAGACTTTCAATTCAGTGAAACTACCTACCCACTTCTGCATGAATTTTCTTACAGTTTCAGAATTTAGAGATCATTCTTTAAAATTTCCCAGTATAGACATTTCTTTAGGCCTTAAGACCTAAAATGAGAGACGGGCTTAACTATCTCAGCCATATGTCCAGCAAGTCAGAGTGAGTAAAGATGGGGGGAGAGCATGTGCTGAAGGTAGGGTCTCTGAGGACAGTTGCCAGACAGGATGTCATGTGGCCTAAGGTGACCTCAGATTTGCTCTGGAGCTGTGGACGACCTTAGGTTTCTGATTCTTCTGCTTCCAGCTACTGAGCTTGTAGGCACACACGATGACTCCTACTTTAGACAGCACTGAAGACCAGATCTAAGGCTTTATGTATACTAGGCAAGCATTTGAGCAATGGAGCTACCTTCCAAGCCCCTGAGCATGGCTTCTTTTGTCACAAAATTAAAGTTGACTGCTTGTAATGCAACCTGGTTTAAACTCAAAGCCACAAGAAATATGTATGCATTAGGTTAAAAAAAATACTGTATCAGTCTTGAAAATGAAATCCAAGAACAGAGATTGAAGTGGTAGAGGAAGGGAGGGAGGGAGGGAGGGAGAGAGAGAGAGAGAGAGAGAGAGAGAGAGACTCTTACAACATAAATTACTTTCTCCAGCTAGCCACAGACTTTTTCATCTATAACATGATGTCAAAGACCTCGTAAATTGACTAGAGATTCTTCCCCATTGGCCACAATGATTGTTAAAAGCTGAAGGTTTCTGCACGTCTGTTTTTCTAGGAGAGCACTGACAGGATTCAGCAAAGTTGACACTTGCACAGTGCAGGAAGAACCCCGAGTCCTCCTCCGGCTGGTATTGCAAACATTGGTCTTTGAGACCCGAGACCTCTCAGAGGTCTGCCCTGAGGACTATTCCCATGCTGTCCCATCAGTCAGTGCGCCACTGGCAGAGCTGGCAAGGTGTGGGACACGTGCTTTTGATTATGGAAAGAGATTGAATATAAAGAGCAAAACTTAATCCAAGAAGGAATGTAAATCTTTTCTTCATGCCCTGTTGAAATGTAATGTCAGTACTTAAGAATTCCTTTTGCCACCAAATGGACTGGGGCCAGATACCGACACTGAGCCCCCAAGGTCTATTATTTTCCTTGTGAAGCTGTAAGGAGAAATGTCTTCATGATTACAAAAAGCATGTGTGGAGAGACGATAATGAAGATAAATCATTTTCCCTTGCCTGATACTCAAGCCCTTTGTGGTAAATGCCACATGTAGCTTTTGGGGAAGAAAAAAAACCCAGTATGCATTTATTTATATAGCATTTGTGACAAAGAGTGTGTGAACCAGAAGTATGAGTATAATTTCCATCCTGTATGCTTTTCATAGGAATGTTTTAAAGTAAGCTTTGTGAAAGTCCCCTTCTCCCCCGCCCCCCCACTAAGCATCTTCCCCTGGAGATTTGGGCAGAAGTATCCAAAAGATGCATTGTGAGGACTCCGAGCCAAGCCTGACTGATAGAAGTTCATGGTCTTACTCTCTTCCTTTAATCATGGGCTCCTAATCAATCAGCCCCACCACATCCACGCACTAGTGCTCACTGGCTCTGCTCCCCTCACATATGCGGAATCCAAAATCCATTGTGGTTTAAATATCCACAGCCTGCTGCCAACATGGCTGCTCTTGCCCTTCATTCTTGTATTCAGTTTTGGGCAATTCATATGGCTCATTCATGTGCCATTTTCCCACACAGAACAAATGGGGTCTGCTCTGGAGGGTGATGGAGAAACATGCATTTTGGAAACAAGAGAAGCCTTTGTTGCTAGGATTGCTTTTATTTCATTGCACTGTAGCTGCTTCTTTTTGCTTTCTGGCTCTAAGTTCTATTCCTATGGTTTCTTAAAGTATTAATATGGAAACATGTACAGAACACGGCTGCAACTGCATCTGGACCTGTGAACAAGTAGCAGGAGCTTCTAGTCCAAAAGCAAAGACAAGATGAGACCATGTCACAAACACTTGGAAAAGTGTACAGGATGCTCCTCACCAGCTGGCCCCTAGAGTCCTATTTGTTTATTGTTGCTTTGTGATTTTCCCAACCAGAGAGTTATTTCAAACATGGATGACACACACAAGAGCACATTTCAGATAAGAGGAAAACTTTGGCAGAACACAGTTAGGGTAGCTTCCCCACCTCTTTTTTTGCCTGGGGGAAGCAATTTGGGGCTTTGGGGCTTTCCCAGGGCACAACTGTGAGATCTCCCATTACCATTAATACAGTATTATTATTACTTTTAAAATATGAGCCACGGAGTTCTCAGCATCTTTTAAAAAATTCCAACACAGTTGATAACTTTTAAGACATACCAAAGAAGACCAATGTGGACTGATATGATCAAATATAAGGAAACAAGAGGTAAAGGGACTGTAGATTCTTTTTGAGAGTTAAGGTGCCAGTCTACACAGACAGAGTTACCTATGATGACCATTATGTATGAGAGAGAGAGAGAGAGAGAGAGAGAGAGAGAGAGAGAGAGAGAAAGAGAGAGAAATCAGACACCAAATTCTCCAGCATCTAAATGAATGCCCAGCTTCTAACCAGAAGGATAACAGTGTTGGGTTAGGACAATTGCACACATGTAGATCTCTACAGTTCAGGTTTTTTTTTTTTTTTTTTTTACAGAGTTGTTGGCATGACTTTGTGAGATCCATTATTATTTACTATCCATCATTATTTTTTATTATGCACATATTACTTATGTGGTATCACTACCATCTTTTAAGATTATCTTTGGATATGCACCCCTGAATTAGTATAATCTAATTCTATCACTTTTATCTGTAATGAATGCTAGTCTTCAAAGCCAGTATGATTGGGGCACATTCCAGGTATCCAGAAAACTTGGGGTAATCCCAGCGACTCATTATTTCTAATTACCCCATATCAGAAAGTATAGTGCTGAGCTCACGCCACACAGCAGCCAAAAGAGGTAGGGCTCGTCTCTCTCCATCACTTCCCTCTCAAATATAAATATGTGTATTTCACAACCTCACCCTTTCAGCCAGTGCCTAAAGCCTGCATCTAGTTCTGGCATCGTTATCTGGAATACAGGATGCAGCATGATTAGTGAGTCTTGACCCACATCCAGAAGATGAGGAAAAGATGATGGGAATAGGCAATGATTAGGGCTGGGGACAGTATGCAGAGCTGAGAGCACTCTGAAAGTAATTACGGTCTGTGTTGGTTGATGAGGCAAGGCTATGAAAAGCATTGTACCTATGTCAGGGCAGTCACTTCACCAACATTTCCCTGTCGCCATTCATTGGGGACACAGAACTCAGATGGCCAATTCACTTGAGTTTGCCCAGAGCTTCCCTAGCTGTGGTGCCGACCATTCCTTGTCCATATATCTTCATGCCCAGCCTAACTGTGCGGTTACCTAAAAGGCACCGTGACATCTGCTTCCCAGATACAGAAATGAAGAAGTGTATTTTGAAGAATGCCATTCAAGGCTCAGTTTTTCTCTCATGCCACCTCCTGGAATATTTTCACTTTCTCTACTTGACACTGAAAGAAGACAAGGAGGAAAAGGCATGCAGGAGGAGGACTTGGCAGCACAGCGCTAGCAGGTGGTTCCTTAGGATCGAGACTGTTCTGAATACAGCGAGGGGACACACCAGAGAGCATTTTGAACTTCGTTATTTCAGAGAGGGCTAAGCTCAAGGAGGATTGGTTTCCCTTCCTTGCTCTCACCTAGGGAAGATTCTATGTTGCTAATTGCTTTCAGAGTGCTGGAAGATTTTCAGGAAGCTCGTTCTGCTTAGCACAGCATGGACCATTTTGCAGTAAATCAGAGAGGCAGTTTTTCAAGGCTACTTTTGGTGACACATCTCTGTTTCCCTTGGCTGGGCTGCCATGTTGAGCTATACCGGGAAGCAGGTGCAAGTTGGTCTTGTTGAATTTACCTTATATTGAGGGAACAAATATGCTAGATTTTGGACCCAAGGAACAATGCACAGCTGCACTTTGGAGAAAATCATTAGGCTACAATGTTGGCCAAGGAATGCTTTGATCAGTATTCATCTGTGTGACATATGAAGTTGGGGCCTGTTTGACCCAGGCCTTTCATGGCTATTGGAGGGTCAACCTCAAATCAGGAGAAAAGGTGGAGACTTCTCTGAAACCAGGATTACCACTGTGGGGGAATTCATGTGTTGGGGACAGATGGAGCACAAAAACCATCACAGGGAGCTGACGGCAAATCATCTCTCTGGAGGGAGCTGGAGCGATGACAAGGTATACAAACTCAGATTTCAAGAGCACTTGAGGTCTTACAACTAGGTAGATCTCTTTGAGGGAGCTGGAAAGAATACTCAAACTTGTGTATCCAATTGCATTCATGGAGATTACAGCCAGTGAGTGTTTGTGATGGGGGAGAGAAGTAAGCACCTTGAAAAATAACTGGGGAAGTCTACACAAACTACCCCAAACTAGAAAAGTCCAAAATGGTGCTGGACACGCAGAATCTCAAAAGAGACAGACAACAAGAAATTAAATTTGACCCACAGAATTTGCTGTCAGAACTTGGTCATGGAGTAAGTCTTCAAAGACCTCAGTTTTGGTGAACTTGGTCATGGAGTAAGTCTTCAAAGACCTCAGTTTTGGTGATACAAAAACTGACAATCTTGTAAAATGGGAGGATTGATGGGATCTTACGTTGACGGGTTTTGTTTATGAGTCTTGCTGTTATTTCATCCAGTGCTAACAAGCAGGTAGTTAGCCTCTGTATTGGAGCTGCAGGAACTCTGGCATCTGTCCACCTGGCAAGGTGTGACAGAATTTCAGCTCAGAAGATCTCAGGCAACCAGTTCAGAACGGCAAGGGAGTGATTTATAACAGGAATTCTTAGCAAGCTTATGTGTCACAGCAAAGTGGTGGGATGGCCTTGATTTTCATTGTTGGTGGAGGTAATTAGAAGGGAGAGAGAGAGAAAGCCTCAACTCTCAGGACACAGAAGTAGATGTCAGTTTAAATAAGGCTTTTAACATCGACTTCAGAGAGAAAAAAAATGTACTCAGTTTGCTGATGATCAGGCCAGTTCAGCAAGTACCTGGTCCCCGAGGGACGACAGTCCTGACACATAGGATTGGGTCCCAAGATTTTTAAGCTAGTCATTTGTTCCACCCAGGTATCAAACTCTAGACCTAAGGATGTAGGAGGCAGATGGGACAACAATCCTGAAAATGAGCGAGATTTTGAAAACCAGAGTCACACCTTCTGTGTTGTGGTGAAGAAGGCCACTCTGTGCCCACTGATTAAAAGAGTGCCATTAACACATGATCATGTCTGCAGAGACCAAGAACTTGACAAAAGTGGCCCCCACTCCTGAACCCTGTTGTACGTGGATCCCTGGAACACTGCTTCGAAAGATCAACTGATGAGCAAACTCCTGCATCATCTCCCTAAGGGCAGGCTTCTTATTACAGGAAAACCCACACCCCCATGGACTGCAGTTGCATTAAATCTCTCTGCCTGTTAGTCACACGTGGACATGGTTTTGGCTCCGGTACAGTTTGGTCCGGGATGCAGGGCCTGGCTGGAGGAAGTCTGAATCCCGCTGCTGAGGGTTTTAACTTTACCATAATTCTATACACCCCAGTTCCAAGGAGAAAAATGTTCCAAGCTCCTTGGAGAGACTCAGTAGGAGACAGGAAGGAAATGGGGGGAGGGCTTTCAGGCGCAGCCTTGACAAAACTTCAGGTGCTGCATAGGGATGTCCCTCTTTTTGTGTGAAAAACTGTAATGATTTCAGTAAGACAAAACTTGGCAAGGCAAAAATAGTTACATCTTTTATTCTTCTTGTCTTCTATTCCACAGCTCTTTGACTAATCAGGATAATAGGGAAGAACATAAATGAAGGACCAGACATGCCAGGAAGATTCATATAAGTTGGGGGAGTTGATAAAACAAACAAAGAAAGGAAAAACCCAAAACAACAACAGCAGCAGCAAAGAGCTCTAGATAGGAGGGAAGATTGAAGACATTTGAGGGCTGGAGGGAAGGAGGAGAGAAATATCTATAATAAGGATTTCTAAATTCAAAGAACATTTGATATCTCTTTCAAGAGGTAGTTCTTAGATGTTACAACAAGAAGCCAGTGCTTACATTTTATATTTCAGGGACTTGGGATTAGGCGTCATTCTAACATGTGTTATGCACTTTCAGCCTTAGGCAGGCTGATATTAGTATTTCATGAAAGTTGGGATAACCCTGAAGAGAGTAAAAGCCATCTTGAGACACAGATGAAATTCCCGTAAATAAGGAATGAGATTGCTGGGGGGCATCCTTCAGGTGTGTGCCTCTCTGAGACTGAAGACCCCTTTAGCTATAAAGCACATATAGTCAGCCTTCTGTATCCCTGAGTCCCATATGGCTAAATTCAACCAACTGAAGATCAAAAATATCTCAGAAAAGATTATATCTGTACTGACTATGTTACAGACCCCTTTTCTTGACATTGTTTCCTAATTACTATAGTAAATCAGCAATTTACACAGCATTCATATTGTACTAGGGTCTTTAAGTAATTTATAGGGTGATTGCTTAATCAGCCACATAGCCCATATGATGGATTGCACATGCCCAAGGGTAGCTGTGAATGTGGCCCAACACATACATATGTGTTCAAAGTTCAGACTGTCCTGTAAGTATCCAGGGTATGTGTGTAAGCTTGATGCAAATTCTACATTTTATATTCGAGACTGGAGTATATGTAGATTTTAAATCTGTAGGGCTAGTGCCCATAGTTACTCACAGTCATGTTCTGTATTGGTCTTCTTGAGAATCTTGGTCTGTACCACATATTATATAGGTTATAGGTTGTCTAGATTGTTCCCTAAAGGTCAGAGTCCATTTGATTTTCTGTTTCTTGCAGCCAAATTTAAAACAATAACAACAACAACACCAATAACAACTACAAAAACAAGCACTCACAGGTAACTAACATTACAAAGGAATAAATGATCACATGACCCAACCTATGTATCATCTAAATTATCTAAATTATATATATCTATGTATCGAAAATACCAGAGCTCTGGTGTCTGAGAGAAGTTTCATTTTAACTTTTTGTTTTCTCAGTGGTTAAGTGGAAATACTAATTTTAACCAGCTTTACAGATTTATCTTCGTTAAATGCGCCAAGCATAGAGATAACACACTCAGATTAGTGTTTAGTCCTTAGTAAATATGGTCCACTATCAGTACCAGCAACTTCTCTTTGGCCTTGGCCTGCAAACGGCCCACTGCCACAGCAGATTAGTCAGTTCTTACAGAAAGCAGCTACAGAGTGCCAGGTCCGACAAACTATGAGTCAGAACAACTGTCAACCAGTTCCAGTCCCAGCCACTGTGTGTTTTGTGCTGTCCACGTCCCTCTGCTGTTGTTTATTTTGAAATAAACCACATTAAATATGGTGGAAATAAAAGGGGAGACAGGCTGACTCCCCAAAGGACATGGAGGAGATAACGAGCTTTCATCCTCCTGAGTTTACTTCCAGGGACATGACCTGTGCCCTGCACTCTCTGTCCTTCCTTTTACTCTCTTGGATTACTAGGTTTTGTCTTTTCTCAGACCCATGTGAACATCTGTCATCTGCTTCCATTTTAACCCCCCATCCCCACCTCCCAGCTCCTGGGCCCTTTGTTGAATATTAAGTACGTATCACAGGTTAGTTTAATGCATTCAATTATGATTCCCATGCTTCTCCTTCATTTTCAATCAGTTGGTTGGCATATCTGATCTTCTTATTTATTAAATCTTTAGGAATGCCAGAAGCAAGGCAGAATCTACAAGTAGTAATCTCTAAGACCAGATGCAAGATGAAATCAGACGAAAAGTCTTAGATGATAAAGGGTCTTAGATTTAGAATTTTAATGAATATGTAAACCCTTCTTTTCGTGCATTAATTTCCCACCTACCCTCAAATGCTATCTTAAAATAGTATCATTCCAAATGCAATTAAAATTAGCCTATAGGGTCCATCATTCTCAGTGGGAATATGAAGTAAAAATATGTAAAACACCAAGCTGCTTAAAAATTAAATATTGAGGCCCTGAGTTCAATACTTAGTACTTCCTTCCCCCAAATTGAGTGATACAATTCACAGCAAGTTGTTATAAGAATAATAATATCTTTAAGGAAAGACCATCTTAAAATATTTTCACATTTCCTGATAATTAAAGGGATTCAGAGTTGAGGGTGTATTTCAGAAGTAGAGTGCTTGCCTAGCATGGTTAAAGCCCTGGGTCCAATCCACAGCATTGCCCAAACAGAACAAAACAAGACAAAACCAGCTAGTCATCCAACCAACCAACCAACCAACCAACCAACCAACCAACCAAGCAAACAAACAAACAAAAAACTACTCCAAACCAAAACAATTCTATGAATTAAAATGATATATTGCTATACCTTTCACAATGGTAAAGATAAAAATCACTTATATTTCACTTTATAATCAAACACATGAAGAAAGATTATCCAGCTATAAGAATAATAAGTTAATACATCATTATGGAATGCACTTGAGCAGTGGTTATAGAAATTAACATATGTAACTCTTTAATTTAAAAAAAAAAAGCAGATTTTTTTTTTTAGGCCTAGCACAAAATCTGATTACCAAAATATGAACAGTGAATTCTTCTGGTGACAGGCATTCATTTTTTAAACTATTTATTCTACAAATTTACGAGGAAAAACTATTTTACTTATTTTAATGCTGTCTACAAATTTACGAGGAAAAACTATTTTACTTATTTATTGGGCTGTGGTGGTGGTGACACAGTGACTGTAGTGAGACCAGAGGTCAAAGCAGCATCTCTGTGGACCCACATGTCCGCAGCTCCATTTCCAGACCACTGTGCTGAGCATTCCCTAGGTCCAGACCCCCTTACCCAGTCTGAGTGAGGAGGGTCATTTCCCTGGGTTCCACTGACTGACACTGATCATGGCCTCACATTCAATGTTTCCACATTGACATATCCTCTAGTGGCCTCTGCAATAGGTCTATGTATCTGACTCCATGGTGGTCACTGGGGAGGGAGGTATTTTCTTCATGATTCCCCCCCGCCCCCACACTCACTTATTAGAGATGAGTTATTCAGCTAGCCATGGATGTAACAATAGCTTTGACTTTTATTTAAAGTCATCTAGAAAAATTTAAACAAATAGATTACATCCTGAGAAGTCCATTTACTTGGTCAAGTACAGGGTATGGGAATGGTGTGTGTGTGTGTGTGTGTGTGTGTGTGTGTGTGTGCATGTGTAGGTCAGAGGTTGAGATCTCACATCTTTCTCTCACTCTCCATCTTACTTTTTGAGGCAGAATTCTTTCACTGAACCTGGAGGTCCACAAGTAGGTTAGGTTGATCGGCCAGCACACCTCAGGGATCCTTTCGTCTCTGCCTTCCCAGCATTGGGATTACAGACACGGGCTGTCATGTTTGGTTTACTTTTCGTTTAAACATGGTTGTTAGTGAACCAAATACAGGCAGCTATGCTTGAGTGTGGGGCAAGCATCTTATCAAATAAGCCATCTTCCTAGCTCTAGACATCCTTAGTTTTTAAAAACCCACTAGATGCATTTCCCAGGAGCCCAGGTTTGGGCATCATTGCTGCAGCTGAGAGCTCCCATCTTGAACTGCCAGCAGGAGACAGAGAGGGTGCTGTGGACGGCAAGAGACTCTTGAAGCCTCAGAACCCACCCTGTGACACACCTCCTCTAACAAGGCCACACCTCCTAAACCTTCCCAAGTAGTTTCACCAACCTGGGACCAAGTATTCAAACATATAGACCTATGAGAGCCGTTTTCATTCAGACCACCACATGTATTTTACTCTTATTCTTTTTTTAGAGTCTCAATATGAAGCCCAAGATGGTCTTGAATTTGTCATAATCCATAATCCTTTCGCTTTTTCTCTTGAATGTTGAGGTTTAAATGTGTGCCACCAACTTCACCTAGAAATAGCTCATTTAAGATTCGATGAATCAGCCGGGCGGTGGTGGTGCACGCCTTTAATCCCAGCACTTAGGAGGCCGAGGCAGGTGGATCTCTGTGAGTTCGAGGCCAGCCTGGTCTACAGAGTGAGATCCAGGAAAGGCGCAAAGCTACACAGAGAAACCCTGTCTCGAAAAAAAAAAAAAAAAAAACAAAAAAAAAAAAAGAAAAGAAAAAAAGAAAAAAGAAAAAGAAAAAAGAAAAAGATTGGATGAATCACTCACTAGCACCTGCTCTGAACGGGAGGTAGATTAACAACAGAAACACATTTATTTTTTTAAAGAAGTCTTCAGGGTACCTGGGTTTTAACTAGGAATAAAGGGCAATTCACTCTGTGGTGGTTTCTTTCTTCATTTGATCCAGTTGGTAGACAGTAGACTGGATATGCTTTGAGCGATGCTGTACTAAGGCTTGACTTGGAGAAACAACAGAAAATTCTGTCAATAGAGAACGGCGGTTCCCCCTCCCCCTTCTATTCACTATGTTAGATAGGACTTAGTCTTTTAGGCATTCTCTCAGAGTCTCAGCACTGGGCCTGAACATTGGATTTGTTACCACCAACAGCATTGTCAGATTGGGGCATGTCCTTAGTAAAGTCCTTTTCAGTCCCTGACAGTAGGAATGTTTGTACAGTGAGCTTTTCTCCTTTGTCCTTAAATCATTATTTATTATTAATTCATTATTAATATTCATGATAACCTTCACAAATATGATTATTAACATTCATATGTCAACATAATAATCTTAAACTATATAAAATATGCTGTTTTCTCCAGTTTTTCTGTATGCCTTAATCAAGCACCATGAGCCTGCTAAAGCAATTTCTTTTTATGTGTTATGTCTAGAGATCAGAATCAGGCTCTATGACATCATTTTTGCTGATTGGTGGGCTAATTGCTGAATTGGTTAGTGTCTTAGTTAGGGTTTCTATTGCTGTGAAGAGACATCATGACCAGGGCAACTCTTATAAAGGAAAACATTTAATTGAGGCTGGCTTAAAGTTTTGGAGTTTCAGTCCATTATCACCATGGCAGGACATGATGGCATGTCAGCAGACATGATGCTGGAGAAGGAACTGAGAGTCCTACATCTTGAACCACAGGCAGCAGAAGGAGAGACTAGGTACGGGTATAGCTTGAGCATACATGAGACTTGAAAGACCACTCCCACAGTGACACACTTCCTACCACAAGGCCACACCTCCTAATAGTGCCACTCCCTGTGGGCCAACCACTCAAACACAAGGATCTGTGGGGGCCATTCCTATTCAAACCATCACAGTTGCATTAAATTTTTAGCCTATGAGATTTGTTTTTAGACATCTCTGGGTATTAGGTGTTTCCTAAGGAAAACTGAGACCATTTCTTTCTTGTTTAAAGTAAAAGGGAAGAAGGATGACAATGACAGCAATATGGTGTGCTCTGTCTCTGATGACAGGGACCAATGAAGAGGGTAATTGGATCTGTGTCCTTGGTTGATGTAGCACCGCTGAAGTGTCTGTCTGACCCTTCAGCTGCTATAGAATTTGCCAGGAATGCTGCTTTCTTCTCTTTCTTGGTTTTCCAAACAGCTCTCATAAACTAGGTTTTTAGGAGATCATTTTTTGAGTCATTCTTTTGAATTATGATATGATAAGGAGGCTATCCTATGAACTCAGGCCATGAGATATTTCTGGATATGGGAAGGTTTTATATGCATGCTTGAACACTGCTGTAGACTAGCAGAGACTTGCAAAGCACATGTCTAGACTAAGGGATGTCTGCAATGAAAACAATAACGTTTTAGTTTGGGGCTTTTATTGTTGTTCTTGTTTAAAATCCCCTTTCCTTATCTGCTGTGACCACAGAACTCTTTTCTACCCTGTGGACGTTTGGAGTAATGTGGAAAGTATGGACTAGTTTAACTTTTCCCCGGGGCAGAGGCACTAAATTTAGTGATGGATTGATTGCAATATGGTCTCACATTGTAGTCCAAGCTGACTTAGAACTCACTATGATATCTAAGTTGGCCTCAAATCCCAAGCCTCCCATCTCAGCCCCTCAAGAACTAGATTACAGACATGTGCTAGCAAGCTTAGTCCAATCACTTAAGTTTTTAAACAGTCCCATCTACAAAGGAGGAATTACACTTGTCTCCACCACCTTCTGAAAACAACTGTAACCTGAGGGTTACATAAAAACCATAAGGCACAGCCCAAGTGAAATATAAGGAATGAACTGAAACTGTTGTACCCAAGACACAGAAAAGATTATATGTTTTGTAACAGAAGATGTAGAAAAGGCCTCATTTTCCTGAGCCCAATATACGGAAAAGGCTGGTGTTCTTTTGTTGTTTGTTTTGTTTTTGTTTTATGAAAAATAAGAATTCCCTTAAGTTTGGATGACATGCATTAAAATATCATGATTAAGTTGTATATTTATAATTAACTGCCTTCATTTTTACATTCAGGACATTGGGTTGTTCTGAAAGTCACTCAGGAGCAAACTAACAGACTTTAGAATATCAAGCTTACTTTATAAAAACCACTAGAGGGGTAAATAAGCAACAACAAAACTTTTTTATTTTTATTTTTCTTGGGAAAATAAATCCTGGAACACTTTGAATTCTAACTATTGGGTCAAGAATGTTTAACTGGTCTATTAAAATGTTGATAAACACTGTAAGTTTCCAGATGGCATTGGCTTGTTCAGGATCTTTCAAGGATCTTCACAGTCAGTCCATAAATTAGAGATAAATACACACTTCATAGCAACAGATTTCTCTTTAGGGTGGCTAATCCATGTCTGGGATATGGCTGTATAATTTTAATGCATTGGTGGCATATGCTTTTCCCCAAAGTCGCCTTCCAAGAATTGTATCTTTTGGCAGTTCATAGAAGCTTACAGTTCCCTCTTGGTTAAGATAACTTGTAGGTCTCATACCGTGTTTGAAATGCCTGACAAACAATTTGGACACATAGCACAGTAAAGTCAGGTTGAAGATAGCTGAGCAACACAGCCAGGACTCTGCCAACCGAACAGAAGTAAACGCACTTCCTGCCCAGTACCACTTCTGTATGAGTTCCCTTCGAATTTGACTTTCCCTAGTCAGAGGAGCAGAGTCCACAGTTCGCAGCTTACAGAAAGCCTTTTGTGTCCCCATTTCTCTGGGTTCCTGAACACCAGAATACTGGTCCATTGCAATAACTGCTACTTTGGGTGCTATTTATTAATTTACCTATTTGTCACTAGACTCTGAGGTCCTTGCAGTACAAGCTGTATCTCTGTCTTTCTCTGTCTGTGTGTCCTCTTGCCCCAGTCCCCCTGTCTGTTTCTCTGTCTTTGTGTGTGTCCATCCACATGTGCCTCTGTTTGAAGTGCGGGGGTTTAAATCCAAGGCCCTGTACATATGCTAGGCAATTACTCTATAACTGAACTGTATCATCAGGCATAGGCATTTTGAGCTGGAGTCCTTCAACTCCTATGTAACCCAGGCTTTCCTTGAATTTTCAATCCTCCTTTTTAGGTTCTTCCTGTGTGCTAGGAATATAGATGTATGCCAGTACCTCCTCCAGAACCTATGTCTTTACTGGTATTCATTTCTGGTAATTAGGTTAGAGTTTTATGCTTATATATTCAATAAATGGTTGGGTGGCCAAGTGAAGGAAATGTCTTCATGGTGCTTACCTGTCAAGTACATAGCCATCTTTTGACAGTAGCTTCTAAAACCACTGTCCGTGGGATATTTATACTGGACTCCTCCATTTCTTATGTCTCTTGCTGCCAAGATGCACATCCTAAGGTTTGACTCAACCATTAGTGTTCTCAGATTCATTCGCTGTGGATGTGGTGGCCCTACCCTATTACATCCTCCTGTTGTGGTTAGACTCCGTGGTCAGAGTGGGCAGAGAAGCAGATAGGTTGTGAAAGATGGTCATTAGAAGACAGAAGGTTTGCCATGGAGAAAAAAGGTGAGTAGAAACTAGACGAGAGCCAGGAAGACAATACTAACCAGAAAGGAAGCAGAGATGAAAGGGAGCCACAAAGGACTTTTGGATGTCTCAGAGCTACTGTTGGTCCCCGAAGGGCCTGCTGATCTCCAAACCAAGTTGCTCGACACTTGTAGGTGTACTGGTGTCTTTGTATGAACTTCTGTTCTGAGTTTTGTAGTCCCAGAGACTGAACATTGGGCCATGCATACACTAGACAAGTGCTCTACCACTGAGCTACATCCTCAGTCCTCTTTGGAACTCTTTGTTTTTATATTTATTTAATCTCTCTCTCTCTCTCTCTCTCTCTCTCTCTCTCTCTCTCTCCCTCTCTCTCTCTCTGTGTGTGATATACCTACAGATGTGTGGTTGTGTGCACACTTGTGGAGGACAGGGAGGATTTCAGTTGTCTTGCTCTATCATTTTCCATTTTATTTCTTTGACACAGGGTTTCTCACTGAATCTAGAGCCAGGCTGGTGGCTGCCTAGCAAGCCACAGTGCTTGTCCTGTCTCTGGTCCCAACAGCATTGGGGTAACAGATGACTGTAGCAATGCCCAGTTTTTTATGTTGGTATCAGGATCCAATTAGGTCCACGTTCCTACACAACAAGGGATCTGATGCACTCCATCATCTCTCCAGCCCCCCTTATCAATCTTTGAGATTTTTATCTTGAGACAACTTCACACCAAGTTGCTTGAATTGGTCTTAAACTTGTGGTTCTCTGACTTACCCTCCTTAAGTAGCTGGATTTATAGGCCTGGGCCATCAGGCCTGCATCATCAGGCCTGGATCATAGGCCTGTGCCATCAGGCCTAGCTCAAACATTATTATTTGAGATAATCTGCTCATGTCAGGTTTTTAGGCAAAGAATTTTCATTTCCTATTTCCATCATCTGGAAGCAGGTAGTTGAATTTGTTCAAATAGACAAGAGTTTGATTTAGTTTTGTACATTTAGACACCCCCCCCCCAATGAAGCAGGTATTCTAGGGGAGGCTTTTCAGTGTGGTCCTACATCAGAATCATGCACTTGGGGGGTGATAGTAGTAGAGATGGCAGGAGAGGTGATTGGCTCTTTCTAACAAGCTGTGCAAGGGAAATGTATGAATCATTGCACTCTGACAACACACACATAGAGTCAATGGCCTAGAAACGTCTGGAGGAGGGTTGGTCAATCACAAAGCTTGTTCACAGGAGAACAGTTCATGTCCAGACATCTCTGCTCTAAAATGAGCCTCTCAGTTTTCTTGGGATGGGAGAGGTGGCTTTTTGACTCTGTATGGAATGTGACATGCCATGCAATGTGCCTGCCTAAACATTATTCACAGGATCTTTGAAAACAAATAGTCAAAATCTGGGAATTTTGGACCCATGCTGTAACCAAGACTTTTTAAAACCAAACAAAAATCTCAAGGCAAATCCAGACTTGCAGAAGAGAAATTATTGAGACACAAGGAAATAGTGATAAATCATTGATTTCTTAACCTCCTTACATCATTAAGAAAATTATGCTAAAGACAGCTCACAGGCAAACCTACACGTTCCTTTTTCCCCAGGCAAGGCTGACATTGCATCATAGAGATCTGGTCCTTCTGTAGGATTACTTTTCTCTTTTGAAGAAAAATGTTCCTTTAAATACTCTAGAACACACCCTTCCCTCTTCTGGGGCAAGGAGCAGTCTTCTGATCTTTCTAGAATAACTTGTAGGTCAGTCAGATTTACCTGTATTTTCCATTTGATCGCAATACTGGCCCTTGTGATAGCGAGGTTGTTTGTTTGTTTGTTTCTTTTTCTTTTTTTCTTTTTTCTTTTGGTTTTTTGAGATGGGTTTTTCTGTGTAGCTTTACGCCTTTCCTGGAACTCACTCTGTAGCCCAGGCTGGCCTCGAACTCACAGAGAGTGAGTCCTGGGATTAAAGACGTGTGCCACCACCACCTGTCACGAGGTTGTTTCTAAGCAAAGTACTCTGAAACAGTTCTGATCATTCAGCCATCATTGGCAAGGTACTGTCCAAGAGAGCCTGATCAGTTCTGTCTTGACTTTTGCCATGAAGTTATGAGCACAAGATTGTCACTCATACAGGAGAAGAAAAACAAACTAAAGTGTGCAGGTGACTTGCAAGATGAGTTTCTCTACACGAGCACCACTTACAGTTTGAAAACAGATTGGAGAAGAAAGTAATTTATATACAGGAAGTCATGGAAATGACTTTTGAACAGAAGTTACATTTTCTACCATTATAAAGGTATTTTATCCACAAAAGAGAGGGATAGCATTAACATAAACAGTTTTATAAGTAGAAACCTCCTTTTATTTCTGTTCAAGCTCTAAAAGTAGCCATTGGAAGACATTCCCACACTACGCATGTTATATCATTTGTGCTCATGCATTTCTGCTCAAAACATTCTATATGCAACCTAGTATGTATATAGTATAGTACATAACACTGCACATTTTCTATATGATCTCAACAGTGGCTAAATTATGCATACTATTTTACAATGTGCTCTTTTTCTTTTAAAATCTAACCTAGGTATCTTTCATAGTGAGATAGATATAATTTGCTCTTTTAAATAACTATACAGAATATTATAGTGTAAATATCCATAACTAATTTTGTTGTTTCTCCATTAATTCTTTGTTTGCTTTATCTTTTATTATAAGAAACACTTCATGAGATATTCTTGTACATAAGGCTTTGCTCATTCATGAGTATGCTTGTACAGTGGATTACAAGGAACCAAGTGTGGAATCAAAGGATACATTTACAATCGTGTATCCTTAGACTCTCAATTATCATCATATAGTTGTGTTGAGCTAATTTCCAGTGAGCTAATTAAATAAGAGTTTAATCTTTTCACTTTCATGGTCCTTTAAGACCTTGCAGAATGACTTGAATGTATACACATTTCTAATATTTTTATAAAATTATTGAAAAGACTTATAATCACCATCAGCAATGATTGCTAAATCTTTGTTTTTCTACAGTATATTATCTCTCACACATCAAGTGAGGTTGGAGCAGCTGTTGGGTATCTTAGGAATCAGGTTCGGGGAACCTGAAATGAGAATACATAAAAACCTTGCAGGAGCTTTTGATACAGTAAGTGAGAAATGGGTAACTCCTGAAACAGACATAGGGATTTACCATCAAAGAAACTGATTAAAGAAATAAAATTAAGATAAAAAGTTGGTAGAATATAAAATCAAGGCAATAAAGATGACCAGTAAAATCCATAAAAGTTACTTTTTATAAAAAAAAGAAGTGAATTGCAAAATAAACAAATAAATCGACTCATTCCAAAAGTAGTAAATCAAAGACAAAATGTATTTTAGAAAAAAATATTGAACAGCATCCTGGATTATTGAACAATAACATGTTTTAAGAACAAGTATAAATACACAGAAAATGATTGAGTTTCTTGTTGATCTGTCAGGAAATACTGTCGGGGCAACAACAACATGAAACAGGATGTCAGCAACCACTGCACAATAGGGCCTTCGACCCAAAGTCTTTGACTTTGGAGAGTCCCGACTGTACAAGGTCTGCAATTCTGTGAAATGTGACATCATGTGGGGAAATAGCCCGTCAGAGGCTTCTATGAATTTATCAGCTATTCTAGAAAATTATATGGCACACTGATGACTCATGAAAGGAAAGTTTTCTAAACCATGACAGGAAAAATCATAATGTAAGCCAGAGAAAAATGACTTTGTTTCTGTTCTGCCTATAGAAAATTGTCATAAATGGTGCAATAATCAGGAAGTATTGCTACCAAAGACATAGGGAAAGACAGCAAAGATTATATTCATGCATTATGGTATGTTATTATAACTATGGTATGGTTCTGGATTTTTTGCAAAGTGGGATATTTGTCATTGTTAAAAAATGTATAATTTAATATGCTTATTCCCAATCTAAATACAGATTCATGGTAAAATGATAAAACTTAATCTTGCATCCTTTTAAAAAAATAAGTCTCTAAAATTCCATGAGCTTCAGGCACAGAAGTCAGGTCCAGGCCCGAGTGAGTTTATGAGAGTGCCTCTTTGCACACGCCCTTGCCAACTTTGGGTAGTAGTAAAATCTTTTCTGTGCTTGCCAATCTGATAATGCATGGTATATCTTAGCTATTTTGGTTTATATTCCTTTAATTAGGAATCAAGCTGAACAGTTTTCATGTGATTATTTTCTGTAGCTTTCCTCTCATTATTTTTGCCTATCAGTTACCTTAAACACACTCACACACACTCACACACACACACGCACACACACTCACACACACTCACACACACACACATACACACACACACACTCACACACACACACTCACACACTCACACACACACACACACACACACACATAAGTTTATCTGTTCCGGTTAACAGCATTCATCCTTCTGCCTGTGAATTGTCTTTGAAATATTGTCCCTAGACATTTATTAGCCATTTCATATTGATTTTGATATATATTTCTCTTTCTTTTAAAAACATAACTTTTTATTAAACTTAGAAATTCACAGGCAGGTTTTTGCTTCTTTGATTTGGAGTCACAGTCTAACTATGCTGCTCAGGGTAGTTTTGGACCCCTCCCACCTCAGCTTCCTGAGTGACAGGGTTATAGGCATGTGCCATCATATCTGGCAGTGGCAGGATTTTTGAAGAAAGTAAAAGATTTATGTAAAATAGACTGATACTTCCTGAGAGTTGATTCCATTACCTAATTTAAATCCAATAACTATAATTTCAGAAACATCAAAGATCTGAACACTCTGGCTCACCATCTCCAAGCCAGAGGGATAGTGAAAGACTTAAAAACATTTTTTGAGCTATTTTCGCCTTTCTCTTTTTATTACAGAATCAAGTCATTCTGTATTTGGACCGGATGAGGGAATAGGGGCAATCTACAAGACTGTCACTTTTCATGCCGAAGAGACTCATCAAGGAGACACAAACAACCCACGCTGATGTCCTGGGAGGACATGCCCTGTTATTGATCTCCTGGCTTGTCATGTCCTGGGCACCTGGCGCTGGGTGCATCTGGATGAATAACTGATGCCATCCACTAAAGATGACACGTGTGGAAACACATTTGTCTCACTCATCAGCCTTAGTCACCCACTTTCCCCGCAGCTGCTTCTCACCTTAGGACCCACTTCAAAGGTTGCCCCAATAAAGCCTTTTCTGCCTTTTTTTTTTTATCCTCAAGGATACCTCATCAACGTTTTACAGCATCTTACAGCACTCAAGGTATACTGTTAGCTCTGTCTACTTTCTCTCCATTTGAACCATGAACTTCTTGCAGGTAGGAACTTATTTTGCTCATTTTGAACTACACAGAACTCACACAGTTTGTCCCATGGTAGGCAGCAGTTGTTTGGGATTGTGCATAGAGCCTATCCTGATGGAAATGAAGAAGGAAATAGTGTCTTTTCTAACTACTAAAAGATCACCTGTTAGATGCAGGACCTACAGTAACAGGATGGCAGCATGAATTTCTTGGGTGGTTACTAAAAGCAGTGTATTTTTTTGACTAGGCAAAAATAATTCACAGTGGGACCCAGTGTTATCCTTGGGTTTCTTGGATCTGGCTCCTTCACAACTGAGTTCATGTCCCCATTTCCTTTCAAGAGCTGGGAGCACTGTTATTGCTCACTGGAAGGACACTGCCTTGCCTTGCTGAGAGGTCACACATTTGCTCTGTATAAACATACTTTACAAAGTGAAAACTGCTAACATTTATAGAGAGGCGTGAGTTGGGCTCCCAAATGACAGTGCATGTATGTTAATAAACACTCACTCATATAATTATACATAATAAGCATTTTGGACAAAGGCTTCAAAGTAGTTTAAGCATTTATAGCAAATGATGCTATCTGGTGGAGGAAAGCAGATCCTGGAGGGACCAGTATACCATGTGCTCCTGGCATCGTCCCACCTGCTCATTATGTAGTACAGATCTTCTCCATAAATCATTGTGCTATGCAATAGTGTCTCGTTTATACTGTTCAAAACACAGCAGTGTGGAGAAAGCTAAAATAGGCTGGCTCTTGAGTCTTAGACATGCATGCTTCATTGTTAACAATAATATTTGGTGTTGTTACAGAAACGGAGCTATTGATTCAATAGGAAAGGCAAACAGCTTCAGGCCTTATCCACTGATGGAGGTCAAGGACAGGTAAATGTTCATCTTGGGTCTTGAATGACCTAGTCAGTGCTTCTAATTCATAGTCTTTTGCTCATTTATCATCAACTTGGGAAAAAGAATCCCATTACAACTTGTTCAAATGCATTTGATCCTGAGTTGTAAAATAGACAACTCATTCACTTGGAATGGATGCCTCACTATGAAGATTCTCCTTATTTGGGATTAGTGTTCTGCAGTTCTGATACTTCTGTATAGGGTTACATATGTTGCCTGAACACAGTATAGGTTAAAACTAAACGTGGCTCAGATTCACATGCCACAGGAATATCACTGTGAACAACAGCTATAAGGCCTGATTAGTGTATCTCAGAAACTTTAAAAAAGGTCATTGAATGTATTGGGTACTGGCTGTGCATAAAAATCTTTGCAACATCCTACTGCATGTTCATTTAAACTATTTCAATTGAGGACAAGAGGTCAGTCTTCCTCCTCCTCCTCCTTCTTCTCCTCCTCTTCTTTTTCTACTTAACAAATATTACCGGAGCTAGAGTTCTAATCCAAGGAAGTCTGACTATAAATGTATGGCCTTTCTATTATTACTAATCCTTCATTTTACTCTATACAGGATTTTTCTCTCTCTCTGAGTATGTGATTTTTATGTTACCAGCATCATATTTGTGAATATTTTATATGGCCTTGTCTTCCCCCACACATTTTTGTTATTTTGAGGCTACTTTGCAAACATGGTCTCTGCTTCTTCTGTCTAGTTAGGAATGGCAGTACCAGCTACTGTTACAGTTTGAATATAAAGTTTCTGTCAAAGGCTCGTGTGTTTGAACATTTGACTCTAGTTTGATGGTGCTGCTTTGGAGGCTATGGAAGTGATGTCGTAGGAGGTTAGCTAGTGGATATGGGTTATTACAGGCTGGCCTTTGAGAATTCTAGTCAGGCTATGCTTCCGGTATGAACGTTCTGCTTCCTGTCTGTGACGGCAATGTGGCCAGTCATCTCATGCTCCCCTGGCCACCATCAGGATACTTTCTACTGACATGCCTTGCTCTACAGGTGAGGCCAAGTAGACCATTCCTCCATTGGTTGCTCCTGAGAGCTATTCTCACACACATGAGAAAAAAATAGCTAATACACCTGGAGACCAGGGTTCAAATTGTCTCCACATTTTTGCTAATCTTTCACAGGTGGTGTCTGTACCTATCTCTGTTTCTTTACTCAGACATCCACTAGTAACTCACAGGTGAATTACACGAGTCTTTTTCATTCCTATTTACATAATTATTTCTTTTCCTTCTCTCTCTTTTGTCAAAAGCTGCCATCTTCTTTAAATTAATTAATGACAGAATCAATTTTTGGGGGGAGGGGAAGCCATAGATAGGTTGCTCATGTCTCAATGGATGACAGCACATGTGTACATAACAGAATTAATTGAACTTAATAGGTTTAAAATGAACATATGAAGTTGGGAGGAAGATGAGAGATATGTTACAGGGAACAGAGAGAGCTGGAAGGAGGGTTTGGGGGATGGACATGATCAAGATACATTATATACATGTTTAAAAGTTTCAAATAAAAGTAAAATTTAAAAAGAAAACAAAGAACCAATTCTTTTCTTTCAACTTCTGCCTCTTCTAATTTGTGTCAAGAGTTTTCCTTGTCATGACTGACAACTGTGACATTAACTATGAAGGGCTTTGATGACACCTGCAACCGAGAGAGATTAATGTGCAGAACTCGGAAACTGTCAAGATGTGTTTTCTTCCCTATCAAGTTCCAATAAGCTTATAAGATGTCTTCTCAATAGCACAGTACTTCCTAAAAGTACTAAAGAATGACTTCTGTTGATGCCTTAAAATTTAGTGGTTACAATGTTAAGAGATTTTTCTCCTGTTTTTTCCATTTTAATCACATGTGTATGTAGACTGCCCAAAGTTATGACGTAAGTGGGATCTATGGTACCCAATCTGAGCATTGCTTCTGAAAGAGAGAAATGTCTGGTTCCAAAAACTGACTGAAATACAGTAGTTTTTAAAGTTGAGGACTCCTCGTATTCACGCTTTACAGCAATGACGTTTCTGATTGGTTCAGCAATGCTGTTTCTGATTGGTTATCTGTAGAGTTTTCCTGTGGGATGCTCCTGCCTTCTCGCCTTTTTCTCATCCAGTCTCTGTGAGAGTTGAAGTGTCAGAGAAAGCGTGCAGGGAAAGTTTGACACTTTCTATTATTGATCTAGATTTCCAGTCCAAGTTATTGATTGGCCATGGTTTCACCATGACCTTCTCTTCCCTTTTATCCTGGTAACTGGTAAGCTCTTCCTTCACTAAACATCTATTTTTGAGTTGAGCATACAGGCTGAATGGAAAGAAAAGAGCTAGAGCCCAGAGGATTTCTCTTACGCTTACGCTCTTTAATTAGAGAGAGGCTGCAGAGCATAGCCTTTAATTGTGTGTGTGTGTATGTGTGTGTGTGTGTGTGTGTGTGTGTGTGTGTGTGTGTGTGTGTGTTTAAAGCTTAGAAGTAGAGATGAAAACTTAGAAGAATGGAGAGGGGTCCACCTGGAAATGAGAGGGTAGAGTAACCATAAACACGTGGAAATAGCCTATCATGATTTTTAAAAACCCAATAGTGACCAATAAAAGAGAAAATTCTAAGGGAGATGGTGAGATAGTCCTTTCAACAGTGGCTGATTCATTTGGTTTATCCTAACAATTTTTGCATGGTTGGTCATTTTTTTAAAGGCAGGGGTCAACTGCATTTTTTTCTCCTGTCAATCTCAGAAGCAAAGCCACGGTTCAGGTGAACATCATGGTCCTAGACATGTAGGCTTCTTCAAAATTTTATAGCACATATCTGTCAGGACAATGACCTGGATTCCTCTTCAAGTCTGCTCCTGTAGGACTTGTCCCATGGAGTAAATGACACTATTATTTTTATCTTGGCTTATAGACAGGTCGGGCTAAGAGGAGTTTTTTTTTTTTTTTAATTTAATACTTCAAGTTGCAACCTTTGAAAGGGCAGTATGGAATCTGAGCAATAAATCACAATAAAGAAGAGTTAGTATCAAACAGAAAAATCAAGTATGACACCCTACCTTGATTTATTTTCTAAAACTTGATCTACAGGTATGAGAATTCTTGAATGTTAGAAGCTGATTCATTTAATAATTTTTACATTAATTTTTTAACAATTGCTTTTCAGGGCACATTTTAATACAACTTAATCAGTATTTTTTAAGACTCAAAATGAAAACACTTACACATATTTAAGGTTCTAAGTAGAATTTCTCCTGACTTGGGGATGGTATTTTTCCCTGAAAACTCAGTTCTCTTATATATGTTTGCTGCATGTTATTAGGAATTCTCCTCATGAACTTTTTCAGTCCATATAAAATACTTAAAATCATCACAACAGTAATCATCTCCTCTATTAGTTCACATCCAAATTATGGGAATTACTTCTCAAACACATGACTTTAACTACTTTTAAGCCTGCTCTTGTTCCCCTTTCTCCAAAGAAAACATTTAGCATCAGAAGCTAATTATCAATACCATAGTCAGTCCTTAACCAAAAAAAGGAAGTCTCAATAAGATCTTCTTTTAGGAAATGAAATATAAGATTTCAAGTAAGGAATTTTCATCAAGAATCATGCCTAACTTGAACTTCTCAAAGCACAGTTTAAAGAATACAGCAATGTTATACAGAAACAGACGTAATCACACATTAAAACTAAGTTCAATGAATTTCCAAGGTTATGCTCAGGGATGTAGGTGAAGTGTCCATGACGCTCAGTTTGTTGTGGTGTTTAGAGAGAATGTACAGTGATAAGGATGGTCACGTTTCTTCTGGGTAGCTCCTACACACCAGCTTGATTGTATTTCCTCTGATTCTCATAGCAAAAGTGTTAGGGAGGTGTTATGATCTCCTTTTTCTCGGGGTTGTTGGGATTGGGACCTATCCCTGCTTTGTGTCACTCATCTTACTCACTTGAAGTGTAGCTGAAGTAGCTCTGATGCCCTTGTGTGGGAGTGGACTGTTACAGTCTCTCTCCTGACAAGAAGAGGTGGAAAGGTGAAGACAGAGACTGATAGACAACCCATCCTCCACACTCCTTCTTCGAAAACACACAATGCTCTTCTTCACTTATTTCAGTTCATTCTTCTCTCCATGATGTTCTGTCCATTTGAGTCAAAGTACAGACTTGCTTAGTTATATATTAGGTTAGCTAGTACCAAGAATTTAATGCACACCACAGGCATGTCTCAGAAGTCCAGCCAGTCCCTGGACATATAGTCCATAGAACTAGAGCATTATCACAAAGACATTTATTTTTACTAGAATAACAAAATTCATATGGCCTGCTACTTAAAATACACTAAGTGTTTGATAAATGATAGAGATAAAAGCATATTAGTGTTATATTATTAAACACAAAGAAAGTACTATATTTATGGATTTCTCATGTTATTCTAATGGTGTGGTACTAACTTGTCTTGGAATTTTTTTTTCTGAGGAAGAGCATTATTTGTTGGAAAAAATACTCAGATATTCTTTAGAGACTAGCTGACATTAAGACATTAAGACTTTTATGGAGCAGTTAAGACCGCTGGTCACACTGGGGAAAGAATTTGGAGTTAAGTGTGCCAGTTTTGGAGTCTCTGGCAAATTCTCCCCGAATAGACTTCCTTGTAAAACCTGGTGAAGAGCTGGTTTTAGATTCAGGTTGACATGGGACAAAACAGAGGCAGCTCATGTGTATGCTGACCAGAAGTAAAACGGATCACCAGCGAAAAAGCACTGGCTGGGATTTCTCAGAAACCTTCAAGAATGTTATCCTTTTTAATACTTGGCATGGGATGAGGGCCTATTAGTCTTTATTATTACAGTTTCAGAAGAGTCTCTGATGGTATCTGGATTTCAGTACAGTTTAGCAGCAGACCTCTCATCCTTAAGAACTCCCCAGATTTTTCTTTCCTAACAATAACAGAGTATCATCTCTGGATTAGATATTTCAACTTGTTTCTCCTTCTCTTGAGCTTTCTGCACTGGTGGGAGGTGCCAATGCGTCCAGTGGATCAAGGGACCCCCAAGAAAGGCCTCAAGGCTACAAGGCCCTAGTCTGTGAAGCAGACACATCAACAGTCACAGGAGGAAATGGATATGGAATAGCTTTTAAAAAAGAGATGACTCAGAATTCTGACTCAGAGGGATTTGGGCCAATTTCTGATCTCATCCTGGAGTCTCACGGCACCTGGGCTTTCCTTGGAGTTCTCCTATCTAGACTGAGTGTAGGACACACCTGTCTGGCCCAGAGGGGATAAGCTGAGGGGTGAGAACTCTACCTGTAGTGGAATGCAGCTGCTCCCATTAGATCAGATAGGGGATCAGACTGATAACTTCAAGAAGCACAGATTATCGGACTTCCAATCAGGAAAAACAAACTCTGGCACATTTAAGCACTGCTAAAGAAACACAACCTTTGCCAGTGTAGGGCCAGCTTCTATGAACCAGTCCATTTCTGTTTGAAGGTAACCTATTTCACTAGAAACTACTGTTATCTACAGTCGTCATTTCAAGAAACCTTGGCTTTAAGTTTGACTTTTGGCGCAAATGTAAAATCTCATCTTTAAGGAGCAGATGAAGATCTGGGAAATTACAAGCCACCTTGCTCAAGGTTGCAGGTTTTGTGCTTCCTGGAAGGGAATGTCTGAAGGAAGAAATTAGCTGAAGGCAAGTAATTTTCCTTGAAGAAATTTCTGGTAGAATTATAACATGCTATTTTCAAAACATTGCTTGCACGTTTTACGCTCAAAGATGGTTTTGTGAAGTAACCTGAGAAGCATCGTACGCCTGCCCCCAACGTTTCCAAAATTATTTCTTTATATTGTAACTAGTAACTGGAGCCTGCCCCAAATGTTTCTAAGGTTATTTCTTTCTTCCGTTAACATCTGCAGACATCCCACCTGGGGTTGCCTGGATGGCTGGCTTCAGGATGCTCTGACTTTCTTTGACCTCTCAGTATCATGAGTCTGTTTGTAGCTCCAGGAGTTTAGCCCCATGGGTTTTTTTTTTTTTTTTTTTCCGGCAACTAAACTCCCAGGGCTACCAATGATCCTGGGAGGAATCTGGGCATGGAATCAGTAGGGAAGAAAAGCAAATCAATGACTCAGAATTGCGAAAGTGTCTGAGATCACTGTTGATAGGAACGGACACTCCACAGGCATTCCCAGACCACATGGAGACCGACCCAAATCCATCAGCATCAGATTTACCTTAGGGATGACTCAATTCTATTTCTGCCTAAATGACTGATCCTGGGAGAGACATCAGGAAATGAGCCTCTCAGGACAGTCCTAGGGGGTCTTATCTCCCACCCATAATTCTTTCCCACTTGTAATCTCAACTTACCACTTGACCCCAGCTGATGTGTCCTCTCTGGGTTCTTTACATAATGAGTGATATGAACACTGGTAGGGCAAGTGGAGATAGTGCCTTGGCTGTTGAGAATTTTACCCACCAGTATTGTAAGCTCTTGTTAGGGAAAGGGGAGACGGGGAAAATCTTACTCCTCAGTAGAGCTGGCTAAGAGAATTGGTACACTCAAAGAGTGATGGAGTGCAGAAACAAACAAACAAACAAACAAAAACTGCTGGCAGAGGTTAACCTTAACCATTCCCAAGGCGATGCGTGGTTGGAGAAAAATGGAAAAGTCGGGAGATGTTGGCATCACTGTGCTTCATAACTGCTGTCACATCTAACTCCTGGGCTCTGAAGCCTCTCTGAGCTTTTGAGTTCCTGGCAGAGCCTATGCTGAACGGATTTGTCTAGAGAAATTTGGTGAGCTGTCTGCTGCTGTAGCCAAGCAGGGCTGCTACTGAATGATGTAAGCAGTTGCTTTCTTTCAAGAGCAAGAGCAATTTGATGCATCCTAGCAGACGAAGTCAAAGGTGGAAAATATTTCAGTTTGGATGCCATTGTTTGGGTACCACCATCCCTTTCAGACAGGAGATCATGTAGTAGACTTGAACTCATTATAAAGTTTAGGATAATCTTCAACTTCTGGTGTTCTTGCCTCTACCTCAGGCTAGCATTCCAAACATGTACAATGAATACCTAGTTTAGGAAGGAAACAAACCCAGGGCTTTGTACATGTTAGGTAGACATTCTATCAGATAAATTACATCCTTAATTATTCCCAGATCCCTATACTCTTGAAGACTTTCCCAGCAGCTAGTATCTGAAGGCTTAATGTATTGTGGCTCATAAGGACATACCAGGGTTCCCTAACTTAGTGTTCCTAACATTTGAGGTGCACAGTCTCCTTCTGTGGCTGGGACTGAGTGATGGTGGAGTTACCAGTGTGTTGTGGCATCTTTAGCAGCCTTGCTGTTGTCCACTTGCTACATACCAGTAGTTTCTCCTAATATTGACAACCAGAATGCCACCAGACATTGACAAATGCCTGGGGTTGTGGTGATGATCTGCTACAGATGTTGATGAACAATCACCCCATGGCTGTTCTGCCACAGATGTTGATAAACAATCACCCCATGGCTGTCTGCCACAGATGTTGATAAACAATCACCCCATGGCTGTTCTGCCACAGATGTTGATAACCTATCACCCCATGACTGTTCTGCCACAGATGTTGATAAACAATTACCCCATGGTTGTTTTGTTGTGGTTGTTGATAACCAATTGACCCATGGCTCAAGATGCTCCTTTGCCTTGAAGTAACATTTGATTTTTCTCAAGGAAATCTAAGAGAAAACATTTTAAACTCCACAAAAGAATTAGTGGCAAAACAGGAGCTTAGGGTAATAGGGAGGTTTAAAACAGCCCCGCTGTTTAAATCAGTTATGTTCTTTAATCTCAAGAAGCAAAACACCCAGGAATCAACAAGCTACTGTTAGGATCATTGGGGTGTTTGATTAGGATTGTGCGTTAATCCATACCTGAAAATTGATTCAGGTTACATTTTAGCTTGGCAAATCCACAAATCTCTGGCTATCTCAATTTTACTAGATCTTAAGTAAATGTATAGATTGGACCCTCTGTTCTCTTTCCCAAATTCTTAGGAGATCAACAATAGCAAGTCTAATGTGGGTCAGCTTCCAGGTAATGGTCATCTCTGGGTTGTGCTAGGAAAAGAACTCTCAAGCTGAGGCTTGACTGTGAGGCTCAATACACATATTCTCTGTGCTCTTAAGAGAGGAGTTGCTATGTAAGTTTGGGCCATTTCCAGTCCCTAACGGTTTACCATGACTTTGGAGAATATTAAAATCAGTGGGTAGAGGAGGATCTCAGCTTTCCTTTCTTCCAGGGTTGAAAATAATACTGTGATGGGCCCCACTTGGGTAGAAAGCAACCTCCCAACCCCATTCCCCTATAACCACAGTCTCTTGAGGATCAGGAGAAATGATGGGCTATACTGTAATTTTGTTCAAGTGCTCAAAACTCTGACTAACTCATATTTGTTTTTTAAAACATTTCTGTTTAGTCTAAAAAAAATGATAGACTATAACTCAACAAGCAGTACTTACATGGTAGCTTCTGCACAGAGATCTCTAAGAGCATCACTGTACTGAATTCTGGGGAATAGAATTTATCTAGTCAAAGATGTCTTCCTGACATTCTATCAGCAGGAAGGACCCTACAGACGGCATTTTCAAATGATATGTCACTATGAGAAAATGGCAAATCTGCTCTCTCAAGAATCCAGAGAGGATCCCCTTACAAGGTTCTTCCTACATTGCCCTGAAAATTTAGATCACTAGAGTGCATAGGCCACCCCAGGCTGAGAAGAGGTTCAGCAGGCATCATGTTCACATGCTCCCTCAGCTGGTGTCTCAGAAAACAACCACCTGCTCATCCTACTGCTCTTGCATGCCTAGAGTGAAATGCCATGATAGATGCACACATGGTGCTGAACTAGGAACAGGCTCCCAGTCTTGCACAGGTCCCACTTTCATTGAAGAGTTCTCTTGTGCATAACCATTGCTCCACAGGTGAGCTATGGAAGGGCTGTTATTGGTTGTTCACAAAGAATCTTTGTGATGTTTGGTGAATGGAGAAGGATTGATTTCAAGTCTCATTTCTGGGACAGCAGAAATCAACTCTTTTCTGTGGACCACAGAAGTCAACCACAGTATAGCTGAAGACATGATTTGAGTCACATCTCTGATGTCCTCATCTGCAAAATACATCAATAATGTCTCAGGTCCTCCCTCCCCCCTGTAATGACAGGCATATGTATAGACATGAGCATTCACATCAGTCCCAAGATACTGTGATAACCAAGCAAGATGATGGCCACGGAATTACCTGGAAAATGGCCACATGTTATGGACTCAAAGCTATGATTTTAATTATGCACCATGGATAGCATGCTCTGTGTTTCTTATACAGTTTAAGAAGTCTCTCAATACATTGGGAATGTGCTGCTAAATAGAAACATATATTTTCTTTTTATTATTTAAATTTTTTCATTTATTTCACATCCCTACCACAGTTTCCCCTCCCTCCTCTCCTCCCAGTCTCCCCTCCCTTCTGCCCCCCATCCACTCCTCCTCTGTTTCTGTTTATACGTTGTTAACATCAATAGAAACATCTTTTTGAAGTATCTATCATCTTTTGTTCACATTAGCTAAGTTGAGTATTTATCATAGAAATCTGTTTATAGTCTTATATCAGGACTAATATAAAATAGGTAGTGGCGGGAGGGTCTTCCAGGACACAGCAGGTCAACATGCATTTCCTTTGCACATTTCTGTGGACATTCTGTTGAGGGAGTATGCTCCCCACCACTGTACTCTTAGAGCCTGACCTAGAATAAATGTTTGTTCTATGAGTAAATGAGGATCTATTATACAACAACTTTCCAGCAAATGATCCTCTGCAAGTCTATCCACGTTCCCAACCATCAGAGGCTTTTCCACCACACATGGTCCACATTTGAATGCTCATATTCAGAAACACAGCTGGGTGAAACTGAAGTCCCCTCCTTTTTGGATGGCAGACACAAACCACAGATTGCAATAGAGGCCGTTGAAACAATGCTTCTGACATACTTGGTGATTAAGACACAAGACAATTCTTTAGATGTTTTAAAAGCGGCATGTACTTTATGGACACTATTTTTCATTACACAAATCACACAAATTAGGAGTGTTAACACACATTATAATGAAGGATTAAACAAAAAATTCAAATTAAAAAATAATTGTTTTTGGTTGAAGTCCAATCAAAAGGATTCATGGGAAACATTTCCTTAAAATTATATGTGTTTAATGACAGACACAGTAAAGGTAGCCCCTCTTATATGTGATGATGGTTCTATAACTGTTGGTGTTCCCAAGCAATCTTCACCACAAGAATGAGAGGCTCAGCAGGAGGAGGTTGATGCTTTGCAACAACCAGAAGTTATTGATTTTAATTGCTTTAAATTAAACTTGAGTAAGGAGAGTAAAGAGTTGAGGGTCTGTGGGTACTGTGCAAGCTACAGCAAGATGTTCTGTCAATTTTTCATGTAATGGGTTTGGATTCTGAAAAACCACACAGGGTTGGAACAAAATAAGTGAGATGTGCATGGAATCTGATATTTATTGGTGCTAACTTTGTGCCAGACACTTTGTTAGGCAGGCTACATGTCATCTCATTACTTGCTAGACTCCCAAACACAGCATTTCATGCTTCTTATTTCAGTGATGAAAAATCAGAGTTTCTAAAAACATGTGCTTACTGGGGTTGGTGGAGTTAGTGTGGACATTATGTACTCCTCAGCAGTGGGAACCACACTGCCTTTGTCTGTGAAATCATGGGGAAGAGAGAAGTTGAAGGGAACAGACATGAAGAATAGGTTTGGTAAACTGATGAGGTCTCAGTGACCCCTGGATCAAAGTAGAAATGTGATAAAAACCCATTTGTGGCAAAAGATGAACAGATCACACAAGTGCCTCAACAATGGAGGAAATTTTAACCTATGGAGCCTTATTTAGAAAAACATTTCAAGTGAATTCTGCCTTGATTCTCCTTACTCAACTCACATAGACTGATAGGAGGACTGTAGGTCTTCTCGGGTGAAGTCAGAGAAGGAAATTAACTTGGTGGACAAAATATGGCAGCTGTGTAATCTATGATCTTACTCCTCAAAGTGGACAGAAGAGCAGCAGCAACATCATTCACTGTAGGGTATCTAAGGAATGTGGATTGAGCCCTAGTTCAGACCTCCTCTGAATCTGCTTCTAACAAGTGCCTCAGGAGATCTGTGTACCCATCAGGGTTGAGAGCTGACTTAGGAGACAAGTTTGGAGTTGCAGCATTATCTACTGACTTCTGTCTCCTCTTAAAATTGCTTTAAGTGCAATCTTGTTTTAATACATCCACAGCATAGCCTGATCAAAACACTCTAAGAATCCCATTTAGTTATATAGTTTCTCATCTTCTGCCTTCTCCCAGTAAAGAACAATGAAATGTCTCTAAATTTCATTTATACACATTCTACTTGGGTCTTCTCTCTTGTTCCTAAAATTTGTCTAATAAATACTGTAGAGTTGAAATACAAAGAATTATAGTCTTATCAGCAATAAAATGTTTATGAATGAGTACGATATGGAGATATTATTATCATTTGTTGGCTCCAGTCCCTCAGAGCATTTACTTAACATTAAAGTACTGGGATCAAAAAGTATGATTTTGTTCAAGTGAAATGTGGGAGTCCTTCATGAACCAGGAATGAGTTTCTTTGGTTTATGGCAACAATGAATATGATACATATTTCATAAACAAAATATGGTCAAGCCAAATTCAACAGTACACTAAAAGGATCACATACTACAATTAAATGCTATTCATCCATGAATTAAGAGTGACCCAACTTAAAAATCAATTCATGTCACGTACTTCATTAACAGAATGAAGAACAAAAACCTTACAGTCTTTTCACTAGATGTAGAAAAAGCACTTGACAAAATTCACCATTATTTTCTGATAGTGACACATCAGGAATGAGAGGACTGCACTTCGACATAGTGAAGAAAAATGCAAAACAAGATAACAACTAATATTTAGTAGTAAGCTGAAAGCATTTCATCCAAGACTGTGGGGGGGGGGGTAGACAATGATGCTCACTATAGCCACTTTTGTTAAACACAGTGTTAGAAGTCATAGCTACAGAAATGAGACAAGAAAAATAAATAAAAGTACCTCAAATCAGAAAGAAAATCATCTATTTTCAAGTGTTGCAATCTAACATATTATTCATTCTATGACATTATAAATCTAGAGACTATATAGTCATAAACGTGCATATATGTGTACATACATGATCACACATATATGTACATATGAACACACATGCACACACATATGAGCACACATGTTCACACATATATATGTGCACACAGACGAATACAGCTGGAACCAATACATACAGAAAAGTTTCAGAAAATGAAATCGGTACACAAAAATCAGGTGTGCTTCTTTATGCTAGTGATGAGATGTCTAAAAGATTAATAAAATAATCATAGTCACAACAGCATTAAAAAGAATAAAATACTTAAGAATAAATTTAATAGTGGTCAAAGATCCATCCAATAAAAAATACAAACTGAGCTGGATAGTGGTGCATACCTTTAATCCTAGAACTGAGGAGGCAGAGGCAGGTGGTCTCTGAGTTTGAAGCCAGCCTGGTCTACAGAGTGAGTTCAAGGAAGGCCAAAGCTACATAGAGAAACCCTCTCTTGAAACACAAAAAAAAAGAACAAAAAAAAAAGGAAAGAAAGAAAAAATATAAAACAACAATGAAAGAAGTTGAAGAAGACAGAAATAAGTGGATTTGAAAACACAAGATTGTTAAAATGTCCATACTACTTAATAGATCTCTACAGGTTCAATGTAACTCTATTGAATTTCCTTAAAGGCATACAGACCCTGTGCAAGCAAGTTTGAAGAAGAAGAACAAAAGTAGAGGCATTGAAACTACTTGGCTTCAAAATATATCACAGATCTGCAATAAATAAAAGAACATGGTACAGGCATGGAAAGAGAGGTACAGAGTGATGCCGAGACCAGTAGTGACCCCTCAACCCCCATACTGTCAAAGGGGTGAAGACCACAAATGGGGAAAGCGCACTGTTTCAATAAACGGTGACTGGAAAAAATGGATACCCAACACATTCAGAAGAATAAAGACTGTTGTCTCACACAAAATACAAAAAGCCAAATCAAATGGATTAAGAAAAAGATGTAAGACCCAGAAGAGTAAAACCATCAGAAGGAAAAAACAAAAACAAAAACAAAAACAAAAAACCACAGGTTAAATAAATAAACAAACTGATGGAGTTCTAGGCAATGATGACTTTATTAAAGGATTTTTAGTGTTTGCATGTATGATCATTGCACTTTGCTCATGTTTGCATCCCCACGTGAGCCTCTTGATGATCTACCTCTGTCTCCTGGGTAATGATTGTTTTATATGAGTCAGAAAGCACAGATCACAATACTACACATGGCAAAGTGGGATTGCAATGAATTAAAAGCTGCTGGAAAGGAAGAAAGGAGTCTATTAAGAGTAATAGACAACCTAAAGAGTGAGAGGACAGCATTTATAAGCCATATATTTGATAAGAAATTAATATTTGTAACATATGAAGACTTCAAAACAACTCAATAGCAAGAAGGTAAAAATCAAAGAAAACCAAACAAAATAAGAGAAAACAAACCATCCCAGATCTAAAATATAGGCAAAGGGGTAATCATTTTCCAAAAAGACAAACAAATGCCTAAAATGTATATAAGTGCCTGACTCCACCAATCATCAGAAAAACGCAGATAAATGTGACAGGGACATATCATCTTCACCCCCACCTCTAGGATGACCGGAGAGGCAAGATAGGTGTTGGTGATCATATGGACAAAAGGAATTCTGTCCAGTGTTGATAGCAATGTAAGTAGATTATGGAAAACAGTGTGGAAGTTCTTTAAGTATTCAGAATGGAATTACCACACGACCTCACAGTTCTCTTTCTGGCTATATAGAGACCCAGGATCCAGAAGGAAATAAAACCAGTATTCTGAAGTAATATCCAAGATCACATGATCACTGCAGCAGTATTCACAGTAGCGGAGATCTGGAAACAACCAAAGTACCTATTGAAGGATATAAAATGAAAATGTGCTATATTTGCATGTATGTTGAGTTCCAGTGAGGGTCTTGATTATATTGCCTAGTGACTTTATCACACTCTTAGTTTGTGTACATACAACCGTTGGTGCTCAGAAAATGATGAACTCACTGAGTGGCACAGGTCTCAGAACATATACCATGTCATTTTTAGGGGTATGATTTTACACACACCATGGAATACATATGTTCCTGAATTACACTGATTCAACTTATGCCTTTTCAACTTTATGAATTTGCATTATCAGCACACACACAGTATTAACCACTCTTTGAACCTTGAATTTTTATCTTTTCCTGGCCTAGTGACATGTTACAGCATTCTTCCTGGGTGTCTGGCAGCAGCAACCAGCTGCACCTCTCAGGTAACTGCTCAAGCACATGAATAAGCAGCCCATATACCATAGAGCCCATCATTGCTGAGATGTGGCGCTCTGTAGTCTAGGCTCACTAGCTGAATGGTTGGCTTATGATACTTTCAATTTATGATGGGTTTATTGGGATGCAATCCCATGTTAAATTGAGAGGCAGATTTATTACACATACACAGTGTAAAAAGAAGGAAAGATAGCCATTTACAGCCACCCAGATTGGCCTGGAAGTCAGTATGCCTAGGGAAATAAACCAGGACAAGTATTGCACTATCTAATGCATGCAATTTGTAAAAGTCAAACTGATAAAAGCAGAGATGAGAATGGTGGTTACCAGGGAGATGAGGATGATGGGGAAAATGTAGTCAAAGAGGACAACATTTCAGATAAGCAGGATGAAAATGTTCCAGAGATCTAATATGTAGTATGATGGCTGTAGTCAATAACACTGGGTTGTGAACTTGAAACCTGCAAAGAGAGTAATTCTTAAGTGTTCTCACCACATAGTGAAAGTCATAATTATGATTTTTAATGATTTTTTAATAACTTGACCATGGCAATTATGTCAGAATTAACAAGTATATTGGAAGATCACATTGTGTAATTTAAACATATACAATTGTCAAAATAGAATTCTGAATGCATTTTTGACATTATTCTTAATACTAACTAGGGAGAAATTTTGAACTGTGTTTGATATAATAAAATTATGTCAATAAGGTAACAAAGACTAATTTTTTTATAGGGATGTAAACAGGATCTATTGCTGACATTATTTTTCTCTAAACATGTATTTTAGAAATATTACCCTAGCTCTTTCCCATCGTGTGTGTGTGTGTGTGTGTGTGTGTGTGTGTGTGTGTGTGTGTGTGTTGGGGAGTATATGTTTGTGGGTGTACTGTGCATGCACATGTGGAGAACAAAGACTGATGTCCAGTATAAAACATAAAAGACTTCCAACTAAAAAACATTCCAGGTCCAGATGGATTCACAGCAGAGTTATTCTAGACTTTCCAGATCTACACCAATACTTCTCATATTACCATTTTTTTTTTTTTTAAAGAAAGAAACAGAAGGAGAGCTTCCAAATTCCCTTTATGTAGCCAGTGTAACTCTAATACCAAAACTAGGTAAAGGCACACCAGCAAACAACAAAAACTATGAGCCAATAACAAACCTGATAAATACAGATGAAAACAGTTCTCAATAAAATGCTTGCAAATAGAACATAGGCATGCATTCAAAAGATCATCATGATCAAGTTGGTTTTGTCCCAGAGATGTAAGAATGGTTAAACAGATGTATGTTGATAAATGTAATAGATCATATGAATGCATAATCACAATTATCACCTCCATAGATGCCATAAAGGCCTTTGACAAAAGCCACCAAGTCTTCATGATGGAAGTTGTAGAGGGAACAAGACAGAAGGGAACACAGCTCCCTGTAAAAAAGGATTTACATGACAAATCCATAGCCAACATCATCCTAAATGTAGAAAAAATCAAAGCAAACATTTTAAAATACAATTTTTAAGCTTAAATTAAAACGTAAAGTTTAAAGTAAGAAGCAAGAAAGGATGTCTACTATCCCCACTC
Organism: Onychomys torridus; assembly: GCF_903995425.1. Classification (NCBI taxonomy): domain Eukaryota; kingdom Metazoa; phylum Chordata; class Mammalia; order Rodentia; family Cricetidae; genus Onychomys; species Onychomys torridus. The sequence goes on from NC_050459.1 coordinate 53,910,622, forward strand.
CTTTTCAATATAGTCCTTGAAGCAGTAGCTAGAGCAATAACACAAGAAAGGAAATCATAAGAATACATAAAAAGTCAGGTTATAATTTGCAGATGATACAATGTTATATATAAAAAGTTGCAAAAATTCCACCTATTAGAAATGATTGAAACTTTCAGCAAAGTGGCAGGGTACAGAAATTAACTTAAAAATATCAGTAGCATTTTTATATACCAACAACAAACATACTGTAAATGAGATCATGGAAGCACCCCCATGCATAATAGACTCAGAAGGAAAAATGGAATCTAGAAATAAACATAACGAAGGGAATGAAAGGCCTCTACAAGGGAAACATTTAAATCTCTAGGGAAATCAACTGAGGAAGACACTAGGTGAAAAGACCTCCTTTGTTCAGAGAGTATGTGAAAATGACCGTCCCACCGAGAGCAATTAATTGGCAATCAGTGCAATTCCACTTGAAGTTCCCATAGCATTCTCTACAGAAATAGAAGGATCCTGCTATTCATGTACAAGGCAAAAATACCCTAGACGGCCAAAGTGATCACGTTTCCCTTTTCTTTTAAAACACTGTTTTTGAAATAGAATATCACTGTAACCTTGGTTTACCTGTAACTCTCTATGTAGACCAGGCTTGCCTTGCACTCTCAGAGAGCAGCCAGCCTCTGCCTCCTAAGGGCTGAGATTAAAGGCACGTGCTACTACACCAAGTGCTCTTTTAAACAACTCCTTCTCCCTCCCTTGACTCTTCCTCTTCCATTATTATTATTATTTGTACATATGCACGCATGTGAGTGTGTGTAAGAGCCATGTGTGCGAGGGTAGGCACATCTGTGTCATGTTATACATGTGAAGGTCAGAGGTCAACTTTCAAGAGTCTGTATTCTCCTTCTGCAACAGGTTCCATAAACCAAACTCGGGTCATCAGGCTTGAGCAGAAGTACCTTTACCCACCGAGCCATTCACCAGCTTTCTACTTTATTCTGTGAGACAGAGTCCTTCAGTGAACCCCGAGTGTCTCACTTAGGCTAGATGCATTGGCTAGGGAGCCCCAGAGTCAGCCTTTCTCTGCTGGGGCTACAGGTGGCTGCTGCCCCCCAAGCTTTTTATGTGAATCTTGAACATCTGAGGCATGGCCTGAGGTTCTCATGATGTGAGCACTGAGCATCTGAATTCAGGTTTTCACACTTGTCTAGCAGAGCCTTCACCCACTGAGCCAACTGCTCGTTTCCTGTCTTTAACTGCTCAGTATAATATGAATATTTATCAACCTAGAGATCTGAGTTGTGTCTACATGTGTACATATAGATTGCAAAATTTGAGTGGAGTTGTTGCAATATCTCTGCATTCCCATGCTTTTCAAGTCAACTTTCTCAAACATCCATACTCTGAAACGTGGCCAGAGGATGCTTTAAAGAGGACAGCTGCCTCTGATTATCCTATTCCATTTACTACTCACCATGTCCTGTAGGAGATGGCTTTCTTACTGCACTAGATGAAGGTGCAACCTAGGTTTGGGAAGATTGTGTAACTTCCAAACTGTTAGACTTTACAGGGTAGATTGAAGCCCTGAGCTATTGCCCATTATGGTGAACGACTTTGACCCACTCTGCTGGAGACTTAATGGGACTTCCTAGGGATTGAAAGCAAGATCTGCCTTGGGCTACAGTACACAGATGGAGTTTAATTTTAGATTTTTTTCCCTTGATCCCCTCTTCTGGTCTCCACATGCTTTCCTTTTGCTGTGCAAACCCTCTCTCCATCTCACAGCAGAAAACTGCTAGAAATTAGTAAAACTTGACATTGAACTATTACACAAGGCAGCAACTGCAAATGTCTGGAGTACTGTTCCAAGGATGAGTTTGGGGTTTAATATGGTTTTTGGAGACAGGGCCTCACTATGTAGTTCAGGCTTGCCTTGATCCTCCTGCCTCAGACTCTCCAATGCTAGGATTACCAGCTTGTGCCAGTTCCCTCTCTCACCAGTTACCAGCTGCATCCATGCTTTCCACGTGAAGGACTCTGGGAAACTGTGATGTAAAAGAATCAACCATTTTTTTCCCTCATATGTTAACAGTAGGAATTTATTATGTGCATACTTTTCCTACCACTCCTACAACATTCTCCATTTTCTTGCAGTTCAGGGCACCCGTTTTGGAAACACTTTTGTGAGGGCCATTTGATTCCCAGTTGAATATTGATTTCAAAGCCCTGAATGAATAGAAAATATATGCCCAAGGGAACCACTGACCTTGGAAGAGAATGGGGGGAAAAGAGATGTCAGGTTAACAAGTAGCTGGTGGATTCCAGGCCATCTTGAGTCATTGTGTGCTACATCCAGAGGAAGCACATGTTAAGCTCAGAGAACACTGGAAAGTAGCCTGGGTCTCCATGAGTTCTTGGAAATGATCAGTGTGTGTGTGTGTGTGTGTGTGTGTGTGTGTGTGTGTGTGTGTGTGTGTGTGTAGGGGGATACTGCTGTTTTACATTAAGAAACATTCTTCCCAAATGTCCTTTCTCTTCTCTCCTAGTCCCATCTTCCATTTGCTAGGCACTGTGGTCAGTTGTACGCTCCTGCTCCCCATCAACTGCCCATGCAGACTCTGCCTTCATTCTCCTCCTCTCTCTGTGCCTCAGCTCCATTAAGAGCTCCTCCAACTTTCTCTTGTTCCTTAAAGATGAAATTAGCACCCCCTATACCAAATTCCCCCCTCACTCCCAGCCAAACAGATACCTTCCTCAGAAAGAAAAGGGAAACCACACATAATTTTATATCTTACTAATGTATTTTTTTAAAGTCTAAATTAGGTAGAGGCTTTGGAGATGGCTCAGTGAAGACAGTGCTTGTGTACGAGACCTGAGTTTGGTCCCCAGCACTCATTGAGAAAGGGTGGTGCATTCCTGTGATCTCAGCACTGGGAAAATAAAGAGGTCACCCATGGAGCTTACTGGTCTAGCTTAATATGTCAGCTCCGAGTCCTGTTGAGAGTCTACATCTCAGAAATAAAGTGGATGGCTCCTGGATCCTCGGACATTAGACCTGAGCTTAACTTCTGGACAGTACTCGTAAGAACATGAACACCCATGTGCAACCTTCCATGAACACACACACACACACACACACACACACACACACACACACAATTAAAAATTATTTCTGAATCACAAAAAGAGCCTCCTTGTGTTTCTCTACATTTTTTATTAAACAATGTACTACATTTTGCAGAATGCAGAACAACCCATTCGCCACAGACAAAATCATCTGCTGATTATAGCTGTGAACCCCACTGGTTGTAAAATGTCTCTCTCTATATATATATAACTTGGGAAGACTAAAATTGGGAACAGAAAAAGAGAATGATACTTTCTTGTGTATTCTCTAGTTTTAGTAGTATTTACTTGAATATTCTGCAAATTATTTCCCTCAACTTCAGTTTCCCTTCAAGCATGTAATGTGGTCATAGCGCTAATTGATTCTTGGGCTTCTCATGAAAAATAGAGATTTCTAGGCTCACTTCACAGGTTGACTGAAGCAGAAGCTTGTGGCCTGACCTCGGTAGCAGTAGTTTTTAAGCATTTAGAGTGATTTCATATTTGGCCAGAGAGGTGACCTTTTCAACGGTGGCCGTCAGACCAACGGTAACAGCACGGCTTAGCAACTTCTTAGTAATGCAGAATGCCAGAGGTGATGGCTGCATGGGCAGGGCACTTGCAGTATGAGTGAGAGCAGAGCAGTGTGTGGATACCCAACAGATATGTATAAAAGCAGGGTGGGGATGGAAGGTGGATCCAAGGGATCCCTACAGCAAGATAGGCTTTCTAAATAACTAAATTAGTAAGCTACAGGTTTAGTGAGAGACTATAGATGTAATTCTAAATGGTTTTGTTAAATAAGAAACACAGAGCAAAATGCAGAGTTAAAAGCCCACTGATCAGAGAGCAGTAACCAAAAGCTGAGACCACCTTTTTTACCACCCGATGCCACTGCCATTCTTCCCCTGAGAAAGAGACCTACTGCCTGTGTATCTGTCTTTTTTATTGACTTTCTGTTCTGCCTTCTCATTGATTGTAAACCCAACCATATGACCTTCTCATCACTGCCTGTATATACAGACCTCCAGGTCTCTATGGTTGGTGTTGAGATTAAAGGCGTGTGTCTCCAAGCTGGCTATGTCCTTGAACACACAGACTCTGCCTGCCATGTGATCAGATTAAGGGTGTGTGTTACCACTGCCTAACCTCTATGTTTAATATTGTGGCTGTCTGTTCTCTGACCCCAGATAAGTTTATTAAGGTGCACAATATTTTGGGGAACACAATATCACCACAAGAGACCCTGCTTCAGCAAATAAGGTGGAAGGCTGTGGAGGAAGAGATCTGACATCAACCACCAGCATCCACATACATGTGCACATAGATATGTATGCACATGCACAAACATATGTACATATATCCGTGAATACCTACATGAATATATATGCATGCACACCCACACATGAGCATGTGTATCCATGCATGCCCACATGTGTGCACACTCACACACAAGTACATACACACAAACAAAAAAAGAAGAAGGAAATGCAGCACCCCAAAGCCTATCCCAGACCCACTGAAGCAGAATGCGCATTTTAAAAGGTTAAGGCAATTCCTAGGCACCATACAGTTAGAGAAGCAGTTTGGACCAACTCACTGGGCAACAGGGCTATGCATCAACTTGTTAGAAATACAAATTCTTAAGACTTAACTCAGAGACAGTCAATCAGAAACAAGGGGACAGCAGGGTGGAACCCAGCCTCTCCGCATTTTGACAAGATCCCTGGCGACTTTCATAGGCACAAGCAATGGTGAGAAAGTTACCTTTGCCTACCATCCCTCCTGTAACACATCTGATGACAAGCATGACCATATACGGCAATGCAAAGAGAGGAGAAACAGGCAGGTACCTGTCTGCAGCCAAGGTGACTAATGAGCATTAACTAGTGTCTTAAAAGGCTAAGCAAGCTTTTAATCCCAGATTTGAAAATAATAACAGATATAACAATTAAGGAAACAGGTAACAAAATGCTGGTTGATGATAATTTCTCAGTTTTTAAGTGAGTCAGAGAGCGGTACAATCTAAGCCCGAGGGATGTCTCTACCTTTAATCTCTTCCCGTAGCTCTCCCCAACTCCACTCTTCAGAGCATCTACAACAAATCCATTAGTTTATTAGTCCTCTGTGTTGCTTAATGAGTTTCTGAAACCAACACCCTCCACCTCACACTCAGGGCAAAAGGGTGAGGATTGTTTGTCTTTCCCTGGGAATGGCTCATCCCCAGGATGTTGAGCATTTATCAGAAAGTCAGATGTTACTGGATACAAATAATCTGGAGGTGAAAAGATGGTACTTTCCCCTGAGAGCTGATTGGTGGGATAAACACGGGAAATAGATCTATGTCCCATGTGCTACAGGCACAGTATGATCATTTGTTAGAAACATGGGCTTACACAATAGGGAGATAGATTCAAGGAACAGAAAAGCAATGGAAAAAGGGCCAGTGTGTAGTTACTGTCAAAATTTAAGCAAGAGTCTGGACAGGGGCAAAATGTAGAAGAGTCACCCTTATAAGCAACGTTTTAAACAGTTATTTGTAACCAACCACAGACCCATCGTCTGTTCCAGTAATGACACCAGTGATTGTGAATAACTAAAGAAACAAATAACAGAAAGAACTTGCAATTTTGGATTTTGATAAAAATCATCCTTTAAACTATAAGTCCATGTCTGATGCTTCACAGCATGCCCTTCCTATTATCTCCAGCATTCCGTGACTATATTGTTTATGCCAGTATTATGCTTAATTAAGCACCATGGCAATATCAATGAGAGTCTGAAAGCCAGATGTGGCCCAGATCGTCCAAAAATGCAGCTATCCTGGCAAGCTATGGATAAACCTTTCAGAAGAGAGAGAGACTTCCCAGACACTTTTTCCCCCTCTTCCCCACAAGATGCAAACCTACGAGGCTATTTTCCAAGGTTAGATGAGAGTAGCATCCTGAATGCTAGCAGTCTCCAGCATTTACAGACACAGCATCGGGACAGGCCACCTCACACCACCACTGCACTGCTTCCTGAGGAAGGATATCTGTCTGTCTTTTCACCTCCAAGGAACAATCCTCAGGAAACTGAACCTCCCATGAGGATGATTCTCCCCAAGGAGCTCGCTCTGATCTGCCAAGCCTTAGTTTGCTTCTTTCCAACTTCTTGCATGCCATTAAAATTCTTTGCATCCTTCAAGCATGGCACTCAACCCTTAGAATTCTAGTTACGGCCTTATGACCCTTCGTCCTACCAATGAAAGTCAGAAGGGTGTTCGAGTAGCATGTGGCAATCCATCCCCTCAGCTGTTTGTTTGGCTTTGCTGTCTGCTAGGTACTAATTTTGGGCATTAGGGGGATTGAGTTGGGAAAGCAACTAAAATCCCTGTTAAAGAATTAAAGTGAAAGAAATGGATTGCTCAACACACCAGCAGATAAAGAAATGATGGCAGATAGTGGCCAGGGCTGTTCATTAATGGAAAGGAGGCAATGAGGTGGAAATAGAAAGGGTTTGGAAGTGCCTGTTATTGTGCTTGAAATCCTAGAAAATGGAATGCAAGGAGAAGGCAGCAGCCAGGCAGTTGACCTGGAGTATAGCTGTAGGCCAGAAGAGGAGACGAGGGGAAGAGAAGGTTGGAGAGGAGGCCATGCAGTAAAGTGTGTGGGCTTTTCCTGGTAGATGACAGTATGAAGGAAAGCTGATTCTGCAGCCTTATATTTTGGAAGCTATTTTAGCATGTAGAGAGAGCAAAAGGAGAAAGAGCATTTGGAAGGCGGTGGCTGACCCGTGAGAAAAGATGATCTGAGTCAAGGTTGGGCAGCGGGGGTGAGGGAAGGCGCTCAAGTTTCCAGGGTTTATGGCTAAGATTTGCTGATGTAGTGGACTTTGGAGGAAAGGTCCCTAGGCTCTGACCACAGGTAAGTGGGTAGGATAATGCTGGTGTCAGAAACAGAGACTGTATAAAGAATACACTGGGCAGTAGATGACACAGTCAGTGTTTGATTTTGAATTTACTAAGTGTGCTAGACAGGTTTATGATCTTTCAGTAAATCAAGTGCTGGAGGGTCTCCTTAATATTTTTTGCTACTGCAGAAAAGTAGGTGAGTTCCCTGCCTTTGGATGGAGAAAGATTTGCATTTATACCCGCCTTTTCTGACCTAAGGAAACATGCTGTTAGAATAATGTCTTTTCTGAACCTTAGTTTCTCTATTTGCTAACTCTAAATGCTATATGTGATTGTCATGACAACTTTTGCCTGGGTTGGGCCATGATGAGAGCCTAAGATGATGCTTACAATGGAGACACTGACAAGCTGGGTCAAGGAGTATTGGAGACTTCATTGGCAAGCAGAGCCAGGCTGTCCACTGTGTTGAGGACCCCATCAAGAAAGACATAGAGAGACTGGGCAGTTCACTCAGTTGGATAAGAGCAGCATCCATACAAGAACAAAGAACTGAAACACTGTCCTCAGCACCTATGTAAAAGCCAGGCATGGCTTGTGTGCCTGTAACCTTAGTACTTGTGGTTGAGACAGAAAGATCTTAGGGCTATCTGGACAGTCAGCCAAGGAGAAATGGTGAGCTCCAGGTTCCTTAAAAAATGGAAAATAGACTTCATCTCAGGGAATAAGAGTGGTCAAGTAGGTTGCCCAACACCCTCCTTTGGTCTATATAGTTATAAAATGCTCTCACACACAGTATTTACATATACAACACACACACACACACACACACATACACACACACACACACACACACACACTCACACACATCAGGGAGTTGAGTTTATGTCAACATGCTCTTTCTTCTCAGGTTTTTAGCCTCTATACATGTACTACAAAGGCCCAAATTCCCAAGATGATCTATAGACACATTAAAAAAATAATAATAATCTCTTTTGATACACATTTGCTCATTGTGGTAAATTAAACATACATAGTGAAAAATTTCCATTCTATCCGTGTTTAGATGTTCAATTCAGTGATACTACATATGTTTACACCACTGTAGTACTGCTATCACTACTAATTTCCAAACTCAAGCCCACAATCTTTGTTCTAGTTCTCAGAACTGAATGCTCCAAGTACTTCATATAAGAGGAATTTCACATGAGTTTTCCTTTTGGTAACTGGCTTATTTCACTTACCATTACAGCCAGAATTATGTCATAATATCCTTCTTGTGAAAGGAATGCTATTCCATAATATGTACACATAACATTTTGTTTTTGTCTACCCATTCACCTACCAAGAGATAACAGGGTTTAATCCACATTTTGATTATATAGAATGAAGCTCCTGAACATGGGTGCATTATATGGGGTGTTTTTCTGTAGCAGTATAAATACTTGGTGACTCATTAATCCATCTACTCATCCTCACCCTTGACAGTATGTCCCAAACACTTAGGCTGGCACTGATAATGCTTATAAATAAGGAAAAAAGCTATAACTCAGCAACTGATAGGCAGTGTAATTATGTAGAGTATTAATTTACCTAGAAGTTTAAAATCTGGAGGGGAAATTTTTAAGAAATTATAGTCTAGTAATCCAGGCAGCAAGTACTTCATGAAGACAGATGTGCACACAACATGAAATCTGTGCACTAATCTCATGTTCCACTCAAGGAAATAAGTGCTCTAAAAAAAAAATACTAACATCTTGTGTCAGCAAGATGGCACATTGGGTAGAGGTGGTTGCCACCAAAGCACAATGATATGAGTTCAATCCCTGGAACTTCCACAAAGGTAGAAGGGAAGTAACAGCTTCACAGAGAATTCTGACATCCACATAGGCACTGTGGTATGCATGCCCCCCACTGATTAAAAAGTAATTAATAAAAACTAGTAAAATAATAATTTGTGAAGGAATATAAAAATCTTTTGCTTGATAGTAAGAAAAATAAAGAGAACTCAATGGCATGACCTATGCAGTTTTCAAAATTCAAACCTTAAGAAAAGTAATTTGTACTTTGGGACTTGACTCAAGTTTACAGAAGCTCAAGGACTGTCACTCAAATATTTTCTGTTCTTTATTTTTATTTTTATTTTTTTGAGACAGGGTTTCTCTGTGTAGCTTTGGAGCCTGTCCTGGGACTCACTGTATAGACCAAGCTGGCCTGGAACTCACAGAGATCAGCCTGCCTCTGCTTCCTGAGTGCTGAGATTAAAGGTTTGCGCCACCACTGCCCTAAAATCTTTTCTGATCAGCTGCTAATTTATTGACAAGTTATGCCAAGGAAAGCCCAAGGTTATTTGTAGCCAATCAGCAATTAAAATGGATAAATTTTATTGACAACATGCAGAGTGCCATTAAATTTCAGGAGAAAGTTTTCTTTTTTTTTTAAATGATAAAATAAGCCCCCTTAGAGTCTTTTACCAAGTGTTCAGGGTTTCCTGTAGACTAAAGAGGCAAAGAGAGTGGCGTGTGTTCTGAGCATGAGATTGAGGAGAAGGACGGGGTGGCAGCCATAATGAGCAGGGAGGAGAGAGGAGAGCGCAAGTTATGAAGGAGTACAGTGGACACTCACAGCCTGGAAGCATTCCAGCTCTGCTTTCTTCAGATGAGAAGAACCCTGCCATTATTTTCAAAGTAGAAGAGCCAAAGAAATAAGCTCCAGAGAATCAAATCAAGATTACAAAATGGAGCTGGGTGAGTGGCTTAAAGGAAAGCATCCCAAAGTGTAGGGTCATAGCCACCACTTCCTATTCCTAAAATGTGCTTTGAGAAACAATGTGGGTGGGAGTCAGTGTCCCCATTTCTAGGGTGTTGGAGACTAAGGGATGATCAATATTCAGGAATGACCCACGGGTGTCAATCCAGGACAAAAGTGAATGTGAGCAGCTGTGTTTCACAATCTGACCTCAGGACACTGGAACTTTTGTATTTCCATAATATGACTGTAAAAAAAATTATGTCCCTCTAGCCTTATTTGCTTTCTTTAATGGATAATGCTCCTGGCTTGGATCTTCATGTGGAAAAAAAGGATCTTTTGTCTCATAAAACGTTACAGATGCTGCTATGGCAACACACTTTAATTTTATTCCTATCTCAGAAGATAAACACGGCGAACTGCAACTGGCAGTTTAATCTAATATTTCTCATTTGCTTTAGGTCCATGGAGCATTCGGGCTTTTGTTTTTAAGGAACGCTGGCACTTTTATTAACCTGCTGTACTCAATTAAGCAGAGCCTTAAAGCCCTGTCTAGAAGGTATGATTCTGCCAATTTCAAAATACCATGTGGCCAAGTTTGAAAACCCACAAGGGAGAGAAAGCATGTTGCTTCCATGACAGAATTCTTAGGTGGCCAGAGTGAGTTTGCATTGTGGGAATTTCTGTTGAGCTAAAAACACAATCCAAATATCTAGGCATCTACAAAAACAGTATCAGTTTGGTTTAAAGTGAAACATGCCCATTGACAAACAATTTCTAAATTTCTTTTCTCTCTCTTTTTCTTTCTTTCTTTCTTTCTTTCTTTCTTTCTTTCTTTCTTTCTTTCTTTCTTTCTTTCTTTCTTTCTTTCTTTCTTTCTTTCTTCCTATTATTAAAACCTGTAGCACAGGGCCGTAGAACAGTTGCTCTAAAGCGAGTTGTTTTGCAATTAGTTAATAACCAAAGTTATTGCATCCGCAGAGGTAATTTGAAGCCTAACTTCCTGTTGAATAATAATATCCGGCTATACAGGACATCATGCTTACACACTAGCCACTGTCATAAGCAAGGGGGGAAGCTCCAATAGAAGGAAAGAAGAAATACATTGACTGCCGCACTCTGTGGATTTCAAACCACGACCCTTCTCTATAACTGCAAAAGAACAGCAGCCCCTGCTGCTTGATTTTAGAGTCCTTCTCCATCATCACCCCCATGTCACAGTCCTTCGGATTTTCCCTTCCACATTAGAACATTAAGGCAGCTGACAGTTAATGAAGGCTGAGGTCAACACAGTGAAGTTTCCAATCACAAACCAGTGGAGTCAGGTCTGATTTGGATTTACTATACACCACAGTAACCCATTCCAAAACATTTTCTGCCAGCATTTCGGAACACGGATCCTGGTTCACTCATTAAGTGATTAGGAATCTGTTTCCTGCTTAATTTGAGTCATTCTTGATCTTTATAGAATAGTAAAAAGCATCGTGATTGCTGATTGACACATTGACATTTAGAGATGCCCATGACTAACATAATAGGAGCACTGTAGTCCTCACCAAGCCCCACAACATGAACAAGTAGCCAGTAGTTAAACAAAAATGCCTACCTAAGTTGTTCTCGAAGCAAACTTTGTAATTTTTTCCCTTCATAAAAGTCCCCAAGGATTTACAGTCTGTAGATGAGCTCACAGTCTTGACTTGGGAAAGGTGAAATGAGGAAGGATGGAGAGCGGTAGAGAGGCTGTTCACACTAACACTACTTGTATTGAGAAGATTCAAAAGCACTGTCTTGATTCCCATTGGTCACTCGGGGCACTGGGACAATATTTGTCCAGTTGCTATGTGGAGAGGGGTGGCTGCCAATTCCCTGCACTAATAAGCCCGAACCTGGCTTGTGTAGATAAGAACCACTATTGTTTGTGTTGCTGTGCTGGCTGATAAGACAATCACCAAAGCAGGTACCCAAGAGATCTTTCTTTTAGACAGCCAGAGAAATGGCTGCTGATACTTCCCTACTACCCTCTGAATTTAAACCATTGATGCAAAAAGAAAAATAGGAAATAATTTCTACTATATCATTGCTTTAAATTAATCTTTCCTCTTCAGAAATGTAAATCTATATTGATCACATTTAAATGTTTTCTTTATATAGACTGTGATTCAACTCCCATTCTCTGACTCCATAAAAATGTTTAAAGTATCCAAATGGGATCTCTCTCTCTCTCTCTCTCTCATACACACACACACACACACACACACACACACACACACACACACACACACACACAGAGAGAGAGAGAGAGAGAGAGAGAGAGAGAGAGAGAGAGAGAGAGAGAGAGAGAGAGAGAGAGAATATGAAAATGAAGGTTTGCTTTAAGACAGTTAACCCAAATTTGAAAGGAAGTACTTTGGGTCGGATAGATATACATACACACAGCCCACAGCTAAGTTCGGTGTGAACCCACATAATGTCCACATGTGTATGCAAGCTAAAACACTACAGGGCTAATGTAAAGCACATGCCAATTTAGCTAGTGTTTTACAAAAATTCAAAGGCAATGTTTTCCCTGTTGTATTTAGAGAAACACTCTTATTTTTCCAATGTGTGCTTAATGTGGATGTGTTCGTATGGATTGTGCAAATGGAAAGTTGTTTGAATGCTGAGTTTAATATCACATGCTGGACATGAAAAGGAGCACATCCAATATACCTCTAATAATTCAATTTTAGGGGCTGCAAGATGGTTCAGTGGGTAAAATGCTTCCACCCAGGCCTTGACCATCCCAATCTGATCCCGGGGGGCCACATGATGGAAGGAGAGAACTAACTCCTGCAAGATGTCTTTTGACCTCCATAGGTGTGCCATGACATGCATGCAACCACAGACATGATTAATAAGTAAAATGTAACTTAAGAATTAAAAGAAATACTTAATTCTCCATAGTGTTCAAAGTGTGCCAAACACTATAAGTAAAATATCAGGAACTGCTTAACAAGTAGTGTTCTTAGTGGTCATCCATTGCATTGCCAGAATTATTAACTATGGCCCACACCTCACATTTCCTCTTCATCACTAGGCAGTTAAAGCTCTGCTCTATATTTAGTTATTGGATTATAATAGAAATCAAAACAAATAAAACAACATACTCATGGTAATAGAGTCATATAATTTCTCACACAGCCAGGAACTTTTGATTCTTTAAAGGCTTCGCTGGATACTGAGGAATCCCTTCGCCTGAGCATGATCTGCGCCCCCCCCCCCCCCCCCCGCCCCAACACCTTTTAAAAATGTTCTTAGATAATTGAAGAGAATCTGAATGGATAACCCAACAGGTTCAGTTTCTGCTGTCTGAAAAAATCACTCCATTTCTTCAACTTTGTTATGAGACTTGGCTCTTTCTCATACAGAGCTGGAGATCACTCACTGGCCAAGTCAGGGTTTCCACACCATCACAGAGCGCTGCAGAATGAGACCACACTTTCTCCCTGTTGCTTCCTCAATTAAGAAAAAGATGTTTTTATGAGTCTTGAAGGCTCAGCTGGCTGTATAGCCTTAGCCCTATTGTATTTGTTCATCTCTCTGGAGTGTGGACAACCTAAGTTACCTGGACCGCTCATTTCGTGCCCATGAAAACCACACCCACAAATCATTCTTTCCTTTCTGCTGCTGGGACAGACACCGTGAACAAGAGAAGCATAAGGAAAGGAAAGTTTATCTAGCTTCCACTTTCTGGGTGGAAATCCATTGATGGAAATTAGGTTAGAAGTTAATTTGGAAACAAGCAGAAACCACAGAGGGATGAAGCTTCCCGGCGTGTTCTCTGGTCCATGCTCACTACATTTTCTTATACAACCCAGGACTACCAGACAAGGGGAGGCAGTGCTCACAGAGGGCCAGGACCTCCCACATCAAACAACAATCCAAATGTCAGTGGTCAATGAGATAGAGACAGTTCCTAGTTAAAGATCCCTCTTCCCACATGAAAAAATTTGTGACAAAATAGAACCAGTCATGACCCTAATGTTTATACCTATATTCAATTTCTTTTGCTTTAGCTCTATGAGAAAAGAACTGGACTGAAAATATCCATACCACTCTAGGGAGAAACATACCAATAAGCAATATGCTTATTAAACAGAATCTTGTTTCTATACTCATGGACTCTGTTTCCCCAACCTAAACACTTAGGACTGATAGTCATAGATAACTGCCTACAAAAAAAAAAAACAATAACAAAAAACAAACAACAACAACAACAAAAAACGGAAGAGCTTTTATTCTTTATAACAACATTCAAATCTAGAAGAGAGTAAGCTGAATTTGATACCCTTAAAAATATATTCCCTTTTAGGGACTAGACTGGAGTCATCCCAGAAAAAAATTTCTATTGGATGATGGCCAAGGAGATTAGATAAATGGTATGAAACTGCATCTTTCTCTTATGCTTTCTCTGACCTGATTCACACTCTAACAGTTCAGACACTCACTTTCTGTGTGGAGTTTGGTCTCAGGCCTGGTTGAAAGTTCTATGGAAGTTTTGAGGAAGGAAAAATAAGACATTTATGTAGCACAGAATGCTTTCATCCTACAAGAGACAGGAGTATTAGTTGGCTAGATTCAGCGGACAAAATTTTCTCAAGGCTATAAAATTTCATGGTGCATTTTTAAAAATACAGAAAAGAAAGCTTTTTGATTATGATAGCTTTTCCTTTTGATTAAAAACAGACATTCCACTATGAACCTTTCTTTTTTATTTTTGGATATTTTAGGGAAGTGACATGCTAAAATCCATTGCCCAATCACAAATTAGAAACGCAAGGAACATCAGAATCTTGCTTCTAGGAAGGGACTTTTCAGAGTGTGTGTAAGGATGTGGGCTTCCCAGAATTAGAGCTGGGGCTCAGCTGGAAGGGTGCTTGCCCAGCATGCACAAACCAGGGGTCCCCCTCCACTGTCTCAGAACTGGCTCTGGAGGTGCACTCCTGTAATTGTAGCACTTGGGAAGTGGAAACAAAAGATCACTAAGTTTAATATCACCCTCCTACAATGCAACGTGAATAAATGAAGATGGGCTTTCCTGCCTGAAGCCCCAGGGTGCTTATCCTCCAGATCATTCTAGAACTGTCCCTGTGATCACGGTCTCCATTCCTAACCTAAACTTTCTCATGCTGCAGTCACTCTTGACAAGACTCACTGGTTTTATTTTATGCGACAGGGTTTCTCTGTGAAGCTTTGTGCCTTTCCTGGAACTCACTCTGTAGACCAGGCTGGCCTTGAACTCACAGAGATCTGCCTGCCTCTGGCCTCCCGAGTGCTGGGATTAAAGGTGTGCGCCACCACCACCTAGCTCTGGAGAAGTCCTGCTGAAGGAAGGTTCCATGTCCTCCCACTTGTGTTCTTTGCTGGGCTCATTCTCCTGACCCATTGCTCTTCCAGGTCTCAGCTAGAGGAGGCTCACAATGCCAGTCCCCACACCTGAGTGGAATCATTTATGGTCTCTGAGTGTTCCCTGCCTCACTTTCAGGCTCTACTCCCATGTCTGATTGGCTTATAGTAAACACTCTGCAGATATTTGTGAAATGACCATGAGTTTGAATAGTTGCAGGTGATTGTGGCATTCATCACAAAAACCAAAAATGAAAAACCAAAATGTAACGACTGGTGTCCTCAAGAGCAATAAAATATTGAGTTTGGGAGAACAGACGGCCTTTTTAAGGGAACAAGATAGTGAGAGTGGGTGAACTCTTGATAAAACTGAAAAGCTGGAATTTAAACAGAAACAAAGTTTCTCTAAAACCATGAAGATATGAGCTAAAGATTGATAAGTACTTAAATAGCCTTGGATCCTGGAGAAATTAATGTTGTTTATATGTATTATATATCTCTATATGGTCTGCTGTTGTTTATATTTATTTTTGTTCTAAGGCTCATTTCCCAAGCTTTTCATTCCTTGATGAATTTTTGTCATTAGTCCCAGTCAAGAAATTTTAAATTAATCAATTTATTGAAATGTATTTGGGTGTTTTACCTGCATGTCTGTGAACCACAAGTATGTCTGGTGACAAAGTAGAATACCATAGAGTATTGGATCTTCTGGAACTGGAGTTACAGATGACTGTGAGTCACTATGTGGGTGCTGGGAATTGAGGTCCTTGTTCTTCTGAAAGAAACTTCAGGCCCAGGGTCAAGATATTTAATAGAATTTTTATGTCCACTTCTGGGCCACATATAGACAATCTTATTGAATCCATTTACAGTTTTATTTTATCAAATTAAAAAATTTTTAAGCAAGTAACTCCAGCTGCGGCGCCTGAGTCCTAAGCTGAGCTAGGCCTGGGTTAGACCAGGGCTAAGCCGGAGCTAGGGAGGCAGGCCCGCCCAGGCGGGAAGCCGGACCCACTGCCAAGGCAAGCGGTTTTTTAATGAATTCTTGCCACGTTGGGCGCCAATTGTAGATGTATCCTGCTTGTTAAATAAGAAACATAGAGCCAGTTGCAGAGTTAAAAACCACAAGGTCAGAGCCAAAGCGGAAAACCTTACCCTTCACTGCTTCTGTTTCTGTGGTGCTGGGGATTGTAGCCCAGGCCTTGCCATGCTAAGCAACTACAACACCACTTAGCCACATCCCCAGCCTCCATCCACAATTTTAAATCATTTCTTCTTAAAAAAAAAAAAAAGCTTCTAAAGAACAGTGTACAATTTTTGTTTTTTAAAAATTATAATTTTATCTAAATAATTTTCTAAGACAATTTTAGGCTTCAGGAGCTGCCCAGTAGAAGGACAAATGAATGTAAAATAAGTGATTATATTTTCGTAGGAAAAATTATAAAGGAAGAGTAGACCTTTCTGGGGATGTCTTTCTGTATGCTGTGAATGTGTTGCTCTGATTGATTGATAAATAAAATGTTGATTGGCCAGTAGTCAGGCAGGAAGTATAAGCAGGATAAGCAGAGAGGAGAATTCTGGGAACAGGAAGGCCGAGTCAGGAGTCGCCAGCCAGAGACAGAGGAAGCAAGATGTGAAAGTACCAGTAAGCCACAGCCATGTGGCAACTTACAGATGAATAGAAATGGGTTAATTTAAGATATAAGAATAGCAAGGAGCCTGCCATGGCCAAACAGTTTATAAGTAATATAAGTCTCTGTATGTTTATTTGTGTCTGAGCGGCTGCGGGCCCAGGTGGAACTGGAAAAAACTCCAGCTACAAGACCTCACCATAGATTGAGAGAGAAGAGGTCACGCCATTGGGACACTTGCTATGCAGGAACAGACAAGGCCTTGTCTACCCCAGATGTCATTAACATTTGAGCAAGAAACCTGGAAGTGCTAACTGAGGAACCACTGAGTGAATTTCCCACAGTCACTTTTGTATAGTGGGAACGATGATGTTATTGTAAAGGGGCAGCTAGATGCAGAACAGAGCTTCCATCTCTCCCCCGCCTAGTGAGGCCCGGGCAAGTCATTGCTCCTTTAGAGTTACTTGTGCAAGTCCAAGGCTTCAGAAGAAACCAAATTGAAAATTCCACACCTTGGAAAAGAGGTTATACAAAGAAGGGTTACCCAGTTCCCTCGAGGCCTTGGTTGGCAGCTCACATGGCCTCAGATAATGATCCATTTTTTAAATAATATTATTTCTTTATTTATTTTGGTTTTTCGAGACAGGGTTTTTCTGTGTAGCTTTGTGCCTTTCCTGGAATTCACTCAGCAACCCAGGTTGGCCTCAAACTCACAGAGATCCGCCTGCCTATACATCCCGAATGCTGGGATTATGATAGGGGTACAGATGTATGTTAGGAGCACGGCATAGCTTGCAGGTCATGTAGACTTTAGAGGATGACTTATGGGAGTCCAGTCTTTCTTTCCTTCATGTAATTCCTGAGCAAGTGTCTCTGTTTGTCCTTGAGGTAACCATACCCTCGAACATTAATTTAATAGACATGTTAAAATAATTGACAGAAGGAAAACTCAAGGAAGAAAATTGACAAATAGTTTTATTTATTTGATTGTGGAGATGTTTTAATGATGCCACTGGTAGTATCTGTTATTGGGCCTCCATAGACCTTCATGGTCTTTAGTCCACCCAGAGAAGCCTTGAATGCAAAGGGCTTTGTAGGATCTGGGCCCTGGTTGGGGCTGTACATGCCTGTCATCTTCCCAGTTTCAGGGTATAGTGACAGGCACTCAAGGCATTTTCCTCTTTAAGATAAATGTGCCTTACCATTTTCTTCTGATAGTTCATCCTCTGCCATTCTAGATCATTCTGCTTTCCAGAGCCAAAGACCCATAAAAAACACCCCAGTTTATACTAGCATATCTGTGTGTATATGGATTTTTAAACTGATTAAATCCACACCTGTTTCCACACAGGTTATCCAAGTGGCATATACAAAACAAACAAAAATGCAAACCAAATTTTTGTGAAAATGTATTTATAGCTTAAAGCTCCATGACAGTGCAGTTGGGTCTACCTCCCATAAAACTCATATTCTTACTACAGTACCCTGTGTTTACAGGAACAGATAGCCGAATATACATCTGAGTTGGTTAATGAATTTCTTATCTGGTTCCCCAGGAATGTGACTCGAGAAATAGGTGAAGGTGGCTGGTTCGAGTCGCTTCATTTAAATCCTTTTTAATTCATTTGGACTGCTAAGAATAATCACTTTCCTGCTATTTGCAGTGCTCGAGCTCCAATTTAAGCTACTTTTAAGCAAAGTTTCCAAAGAAATCTGTCTGGTTCAGATTATGTGTGAACCTGATACCAGGGGCTAAGGGGTAGTTTCAGATTGCAATGTCAACACGGTGTTCAGTTCTAGCACTTTGGAGCGTCTGTTTCCTTCCTAGCTGGCAGTGTTAACTGGCTGAGCAGTTCCATTCTTAAAGGACTGAGTAAGGTGGTGGCTGTCATTGTGGAGAGCCAGTGCCCTCAAAGAATGGGAGCAGGTTCTCTTAGAGGTCATGTGCTTTATTTTGTATATCTGAACTATCCTGATTCACCAGGTACAAACCTCATCATTCATCTCCAGAAAGGGGGTAGCCCATAACCTGCTGCAATCCATGTTCACTGTGGAATTACCCCTGTGTTATCACACTCCTTCATTTTACTAAACAGGGTCCTTTTAAGTAATCATAGGAAATAAATGGTGAGATGCATAAATGATGCCATTTAGACATACAGACTCAAACACATTTCGGTGAGAGCTGGGTGAGACGCTCTGGTTTACACTTTACGTTCTTTCTGAGGCTCCATATTTGTCATAAATTATCCTTAGGTCAGCACTGCAATAATGTTCTTCCACTTGGAATATGAATATTTGAACTTGTTATCTTAAAGAAGTTCAGCGGTGTTTGGGTTTTGATTTAATTCCCTTTTCTGGTGGTGAGATGAGATCCAGTGTCAAGGTGCAGCTATCATTTGTCTGGTTTCATGACAAATAGTTCCAGCCTTATTTATAAGAAGGGTGGGGTCCATATCGCATGCTCTAAACTTTCAATGACAGCTTGCTTCCCCTTCATCGAAACTATACTGAAGTTTACCCTCTACACTCTTGCTGATTCCCAACTATTACACGTGCTTTTCATTTCAGAGACTACATAAGCTAAGAGCCCCAGCAAAGTAAAAGCCATAATAGTGTGAAAGGCTTGGGAAGCCCAAATGTCCCAGGGTTCTTTCTGCACATTATTATTTTCTTACCAGGAAAATATTTCTTGATAAAGACTTTGCAATTCCCTGTGAGTCAAAGGGGGAAATTTCTAGCACCACATCAAATCTATAAGAAGGTATTTTAGAGCACATAAAACCATATGGGTAGTTCATATGCTCTGACCTAGTCCTGTAATAACCTCTGAGCCTGCTCTTTCAATTGCCCGTGTGGAAAGTTACATTATAAAGTGAACCTTGCCTTTATGTAAACATAGAACAAAGACACACCTTGGCTAGGGTTTTACAACAAATGGCAGATCATTATTGCTTCCTTTGGTATTTCCTTTGCAGTGTTGATTATGATGAGATCCTGGCACCATGACAATGAACACCATTCCAAAGAAATTCCGATTTCACTGATGTAACAGGAAGCTAGAGTGGGGGCTCCGCTGGCCTCCTTGTCAAATGAAGCACAAATAGGGTAGGTACCAGGCAGCCACGTAGGTTTGAAATAGAGCGGAAGATGAGAGTATTTAAAAAATAATTCAAACCTGTTTTGAGACTCTTGAGCCCTTTAGAGAATCATGGAGACCGAGGCAGTAAACCAAAAAGGGAAGAAAAACTGGTAAAAGGAATCCTTTACCATCCTATCACCAGTAAGCTCTCTCATGCAAGGAGTGTTGCCTCCCAGTTATAAGCCTAGAGATGAGGGAAGGACCAAATATAGAGATCCATCCGGACTTGACCTTACACTTGGCATACTTAGAAGATGGGTAAGACTGATCTGTGTCTGAGAAAGCTGAAGTATAATGATGACTGAGTTCTATTTGTTTCAGAAAATTCCAGAAGGCAGTCTGAATACTAACATCCAGGAATAAACTTTTACTTCCGTGATCTGGGCCCCCGGGAAGTTGACATGTAAATGTAGGAAATGTAGAATGTCAGGGTAGATCCAACAGGGTGGGCAGGGGTGAGGAGTAGGGGGTGGGGGGTGAGGGGTGGGGGTTGGGGGGAGAGAGTGAGTTAGAAGGCGGATGCTGGCGATGAATAACTGGCCTGCCAGCGGTAAAGGACTCTCAGTGCCTCTGCCAGGCTTAGGGCGACTTGGGGACTGAGGCTCCAAGGAGCCTGCAAAAGCACTCAGTAATATCCCGAGCTCGAGTGAGCCATTGAGCCCAGAGAGAGCAAAGCCACCCACTCCAACACTGTTCTGTCTCCTCACCTTTCCTCGCCATCGCTGCTTCCTTGGGGGCAGGAAATGGGTGGACAAAAGGGAAGAGGCAGGAGGGGCGAGTCTCCTTGCCCTGGGCTGGCTTGCAGCCTCTACCACGTTCTCACTGGGGGAAGGGAGGCAGGACCACCGATCTCAAAATGATAGGGTCTAGAATTACATGGGATTTGACCTTCTCATTGTTGAGGCAGGTGGCTTCTGAGTTACAGTGAACACGGGGGCATCTTACTAAAGAGTGGCTTGTGTTTGTGGAGAGTTTGTTGTTAGAGCACGGACCCTGGTTTCTTCTTCTCTCTTCCAGATATCAGGCCACACACACATCCTCCAACTCTCTCTCTCACTCTCTCTCCATGAAGTGGACAGGCAATATGTGGTGTGGCCTGTGTTCTTTCTCCATGTGCAGCTGCAAGTTCAGCCCCACTGATGCCCAGCCCCCAAACAATCCTGAATTACAGCTTAACATTGATCTAGTGCCTTCCAGCCTCATGATAGAAACTCTCCATGCATCCCAAACGTACAATAGAAACTCCCTTTGTATCATGAGCCTGAGGGTTCTGACTCTCCCATTTCTCTTTCAAGGGTCCCGTTGTATATGCCAATGAACTCCCATTTCTCTTTCAAGGGTCCCGCTGTATATGCCAATGACGTAATGCCATAATTCTCCCCATGGAGTTCCCTGAAGGAGAACTTCCTTATGAACCTGCTCACCTTATAACACCACCATGGGATGAGGAAAGATAGCTTCCATATATTCCAGTAACCCGAAGGAGACAGTAGCGGAGGACAATAGGCTGGGATTAGTTTCCTGCTTTGTTCTACTACCACTTTATGTCTAGAGTGAGTTGAAGGTTAGGACAACAGCTAAGGATCAAGTAAGAATTCATATAGAGACATGCTGAAGTTCCAAGAGCAGTGGAGACTCCTGCCTTGGAATAGATTCAGACCCATTGGACATCTTTGGATCCATGGAAGTCTACAGGACAAACGTAGATTGAATGAAAAGCAAGTGGAAACCTGAGTGGAGAGTCAATGGTTTGTTTGTTTGTTTTTTCAAGACAGAGTTTCTTTGTAGCCCTGGCTGTCCTGGAATTTTCTCTGTAGACCAGGCTGGCCTCCAACTCATAGAGATTCACCTGCCTCTGCCTCCCAAGGGCTTGGCCTGACAAGTCAAATGGATTTTGATGCTTCTCTGGAGGGAGTGATTGCAGGTCCACTGTTCTGCTATTGGTTAATTAGCGCATGGCAGGCACTCAGAGAATAAACACAGCCACAAGCTTTACACAGACTAGCCTTGCTTCTTGTAGGCTTCATGCCTCAGACATAAGGGCATGTGGGATACTCCACATACAATAGGCACGAAGGCTGGTGCCCTGAAGATCTGATACCTCTCCTTACGTCTCTCTCAGCACAAGCTTTTACACTTTCTCATTTTCCCTTTCTTTTATTTTATTGTTGTTAAGTTAGTTTGAAGTAGAATATTTAAACTGACATTAACTCACAAATAGGACTGAATGGCTTAGAGGACAGGATGGATAAAGTTCTTAAGACTGGCATAGGCATTGTGTATTTTTGTTTAAAAAATATTTCTTAAAACATGGCATGGGTGTGGAGGTCAGAGGACAGTTTGTGGGAGTCAGCTTTCTCCTTCCATCACATGGGTACTGGAAATTGAACTTAGGTTTTTTGGATTTAGTGTGACACATCTCTGGCCTTTTAAAAAAAATTCATGTATTGATTTATTTTTAATTCATGTATACTTGAAAATATCTTGATGTATTTTGTTTCCTTATCTGGAATTTTAGTTCCAAAGTCCCATTTTTGAGAAATTTAAAAAGCAAAACAGAACTGTGACTCTAAGAGGAAAAAAAATCAGCTCTTTTCTTTAACCTCTGTTTCCTATTTGGGAAGGTACTCCTAACATGAACTACTATTTCTGAGAACACAGCATGTGTTAGGAACTGGCCTGAGTGGCTGGCAAGAAGGTTCACTTAGTAAAAACATTTACTGTCCACCCTCCTGGATGACCTGAGGAGGACAGGGAACCACGTAGTAGAAGGAGAAAATTGTCCCCTGACCTTCAAATGTATGCACTGTCACACAACAACCCTTCTACACACACACACATACACACACACACACATGTAAATGCAGCCAAAAATTTAAAAAGTATATGTAATATAAAAATTACACTGAGAGATTAAGCATTTTTCTGATCTGCAGTGTTATCTTTTAAGACTGTCCTAAATACGTTTTGCAAGCATGAAATAGAGATTGAAGATGACTGAACAGTACACCGTAGGAGACACCACTTGCATTGAGCCTTGCCTGAACAGGATCCATACCTCATCACAGTCATACCACCCAAATGTAAGCCTTTGGACAGACCATGAATGCAGTGTCCCGCTGGGCCGTGATGTTGAACAACACAGATGGATAATGAGGGCTAAAGCAACTGCCTGCAATGAACTGCATCTCTTGTCTGAGTCTGTTACACTAGGCAAGTTCATTCAGAAAGAGAACAGCTGGTCACTATGGCCACCCCCTCCCCCTCCGGTTTAATTCTGTGACAAAGGAGAGACGAGGGTGATTGATCTGCTCATTTCAGATCCTGACTTCTAATAAACACTCAGAATCAGATTTCTAAAAGAAATAGCTTCAAAGCTGCTTTTGAAGAAACCAAGAGAATAGCATATTTCCCCAGCAGTCCTCAGGTCTGCATACAGTGGTTCCACCCAAGCCACCCATGCCCCTCCCTGTAGGCAAATCCAGGCATCCTTCCCTTTTGCACATAAGAAGCTGGAAGTGGGTGTGGACTTTTTCAGTCTTTGGTCCTCTGTAATTTCGTCATATGGCCTTGGTTTCTCTAGTTCTCTATTCTACGTTGTGTTCCCAACTAGCATTAACATATACCCCCTTGGTTCTTATTGCTAGTGTTTGGGACTCATCAACAAACAAACTTTTTTGTCTTCATTAAAGGTAGATTTACATTCCATATTTTTATGTCAAACTTCATTAAAAGATTCTATTTCGGTAAAACAAACTAAAATAATAAATATTTTACTTCTTATTAAATAATTAAAAATACAGACATACAGGAGAGTTTCTCAGAGCTCTGCTGTTTAGAGGCAAAGGTTGTTTCATTTCGGTGCATTTTCTTCCACCTGGAGGAAAGGGTATTTTACTCCACTGAGACCATACTGATCAATAATATGGCAATGTGATAAGTTTATCCTTTCAAGATTACCAAGGCTCTTACAGAACCAGAAAGCTGATAGTTCAGGTGGAGGGAGCTCAAAGATTAAATTCTAGTATTTTCCTCAAGTTAGGTTCACTACTGGAAGGAGATGAAAGCAAAATAAGAAAAGGGTTTCTTTGTATAGGAATTTTGAGGACATTTAAATTGCTTGCTTCTCAGTTAAAATTCCTTTACAGTGTAATCAAGTGTACTGGACAGATGGTTCAGTGGTTATGAGTACTGAGTACTGGCTGCTCTTCCAGAGGACCCAGGTTTACTTCCCAGTACCTACATGACAGCTCACAACCATTTGTAACTCTAGTTCCAGGGGATCGGACACCATCTTCTGGTCTCCATGAACACCAGGCATGCATGTAGTATATAGACATATTTGCAGGCAAAACAGCCATACGTGTAAAATAAAATTAATAACATTTTTTTTTTTGAGCTGAGGATTGAACCCAGGGCCTTGTGCTTGCTAGGCAAGCGCTCTACCACTGAGCTAAATCCCCAACCCTAAAATTTTAAATAAAAATTTATCTAGCCTTAAGCAATTTAATGTACTTATCAGGTCAGCATAACAGCCTGCTTCATAGTATTGTTACTTTTATTTTAAATAATCAAGGACAGCTTTATAAATAACTGTCATTCCTATGAGATATGACCACCCGTAGTGACAGAGTAATAGGTGACACAGATCTTTGAGTCTCTTATTGTGGCTTTATGGCTCTACAGATTGTTCCAGATTAAAATAGATGGAAAGTATCATCACTGTAACATTGACAAACTCTACCCCCCCCCCCCCACCCTTATGGTAGTGACCTGAAGACTAAGAAACAGAACAGGGAAAAGAGAGTGTGAAAGTGAGCTAGTGTTCTTAATCAATTAGAAGTTGGGAAGAAGTATTAGTATTGAGTTCTCAATGGGAAGAAAAAGTCACAGAAACAAACACAAGGTGGAAGAAATGGACTAATAACAACTGTCTCTCACACATCAAATGCTTCACAAAGATCAATGGCCAGATGTTTCCTATCCCCATAAAAAGGAGCCAGTTGGCTTCCTCTGCAGTCTGGGGGTGTTTTCTGCATTGGCCAAGGACCTAGTGATGGTGGACCATATGCCAGGCACTGTGCTGAGAGTCGGGGGTATGGATATAAAGGAAGAAATGAACAGTTCCAATCATCACTGTCATAAATAATAAAAGTTCCTTCAACAGGAGATTCTTCTCAAAATGTTAGGTTTCTGATTTGGCAAGTCAAGATAGCCAAGTGGGAAGGCAGCTTGGCATGTGGAGAACTCCACATTGGATCAGGAAAATAAGAATAATCTCCCTAAATAAAGCAGGCCAAGTATTAAAACAAAACAAAACAAGCAACAACAACAAACTGGGTTAGCATCCCTAAGATTTTTTTTATTTCAAAGTAGGAACTGCTCTTCAGAAACTTACAGTCTACAGCAACATCAAAAGTTCTTGCATAGGCTGATGTCACTTATCTTTGGTGCCAACCCTTACAGACAGATATTCTCTTAAGTATACTGTTTCTTCCTTGTCTTTTCTTTCAAATATGTCACCTATGAGTTGACACAGACATGTTCATTTTCAGCGTTTTCAGTTGATGGTCACATGCACTAATGATTCTCATAAGTGAGTTTCCTTCTCCCTCAGCACATTGTATTTTTTTGTCCATCACTACCTTCTGTAGACTTCTTTTGGAGCCATTGTGAGGCTGTTGTCTCTTTCCAGATTGGCTCTTCCCTCTCATTGACTCTTTGAGATTTTTCATGGGTGTGTTTCCTTCTCTCCTCACATGGGCAGAAAGACACAGGCTGTTAAGTAGATAATTCTTCACCTGCTGGATAACCTTAGATGAGTTCCTAATCATCTCTGAGGCTTTTTTCATATCTTTAAGATGGGCCAATTGTACTAGAGACTCGCTCTTTCAGGGTGCTGTCTGCATAAGTACATAGTGAATGTTTCCATTTAAAATATCTTTCAAGATCTCTGTCTTTCTTACTATGGACACATTGTGGCTTTGTACCAGGTAGGATAGTGCTTCCAACCAGGAAAACTTGAGCCAAGGCTCTGATTGATTTCTTCTGGCCACTTAGAATTCAGAGCCCAGAGACGCAATGGGTGGTATATGAAGCTCACAGGGTCCAGGACTTCATCAGCCTAGAGTGTCAGACTTCTATAAACATATTACCTCACTTACATTTATGTTCGCTTACCTCTTCCCCTCTCTAAAAGAAAACTCTTGGGGTTTCTCCCGTCTTTTTTCCCTCCAATTTGATTCAGTATTTCATGACTTCAAACACGTTGGAGTTATCTGTGAACTGGCAAAGTCACTTCCTATTTCCTCTTCTCAGTCATACTCCAATATTACAGTCAGATGTTCCCCCTAGTCACAGGACAGCGTTATTAATTCTACTTGATTAAGTATGGATTTGCTCTTGGTATTCCATCCACTGATAGGCAGCTCTAAGTCCACAGTCCACGATTATCTGCCTCTTATGGCTGTGGTTGCTGTTCCTCTTGTTTACAGAGGGTGTGAAGTGTGCCTAGTCACCTCCTAACCTAATTAAAACAAAATGAATTTATTTTGAATGACTGTCCAAGGCCTTTGAATGTCTCCATACATGCCTCCTGGGTTTTGTTTTTATTCTCCATAAAGAGTAGAGAATTAATTAGTTTGTCATTGCTCTTAGTTTTTAATTAAATTCTCTCTAGCAATAAATGTGCAAAACACTCAAGAATTCTACCACTTTCA
Source organism: Onychomys torridus (assembly GCF_903995425.1). Taxonomy (NCBI): domain Eukaryota; kingdom Metazoa; phylum Chordata; class Mammalia; order Rodentia; family Cricetidae; genus Onychomys; species Onychomys torridus. The sequence goes on from NC_050459.1 coordinate 53,937,226, forward strand.
CACCCTAAACTTAAGACTCCCTGAGTGGCTGCCCAGTTTGAAGCAAGACACAAATGTGGCTAGCTGCTCCCTCACATTACTCTTAGATTGCCCAAAATAATTTAAATCATGGACAAAATACCTCATTCAATAATTTACAAATGAGAAAATAAAAATATTTTAAAATGCAATTAATATTCTAAAATTGCTAATAAACTAGATTTATTATTACATCAGAATTTAAAATGTAAAGTATCCAATTCTACCAAGAATGCATTATGTTGAGGTTTCTTCCTCAAATTGGAAGCATTTTTGTCCCCATCCGAAGGGATCTCAGCTGAACCGCTCCTAAAAGCCTCAAAGCTTAAAAAGCCTAAAAGTCTCTAGTTCCTGTTCTCATACCTTATATAATACCTTTCTGCTTCCTGCCATCACTTCCTTCAGATTAAAGGCGTGTGTCTTTTCCAAGCAAAGACATGACATCTCAAGCCCCGGATTAAAGGTGTGTGCCACCATGCCTGGTCTGTATGTCTGTCTAGTGGTGACTGTTCTGTTCTTTGACCCAGATAAGTTTATTGGGGTGCACAATATATTGTGGGACACAATATCACCACAACTTGGGAGCCTGAGGCAGGAAGATTGTTAAATTCAAGGTCAGCCTGGGCTACATAGCAAGATCCTGTCTCCAAGGGACAAACATAAGCAGTAAGGACACAAATTATAATATATAACTTTGTTGATGGATTTGTCAAATGTCAAAATTCCTGAAGATATTAACAACTTTGTAAAAGATCAATAATGATGTTGAAAATTTATCCACTAGTTGAAAAAGTACAAAATTAACTTTAGTGTCAAGATGTATTACTAGAAACCATTTCTCACAACATAATTTGTGGCATAGGCAAAACATTATAACTTAGCAAAATAATGTGGGTTTGGAATAGAATATCAAACAACAAAAAAATTAGGAATTAAAGAATTTAAAATGAGTGTCTGAGAAGAGACAAAACTACTGACCACTTTTTATAAGTGAAAATAAGTTGCCCTTATAGTAACAATTTTGATTTTGGGTGTTCAAACTGACCAGTGGAGTCACACACACGTGAATCCCCATAGTGAACAATGAATGCAAACAGAGAAGGGAGGGTGGGCATTAGGTGTGGGCGGACCCTTCCAGGGCCCCTTTAGAATCTCCTAAATGTCTCTACTGGAAGTCTGACGAGTTCTAGAGATTTGTTATATTTTGTAATTTTTCCAAATCTGCTAGCTTCCTCAATTCCAGCTGGTTTCTCTGAAAGCCCTTCAAAGCTTCATTCTGTTTATCCAGAGGAACACAGAACTGGAATATATAAAATATTAGTAGATTGGTGCAGTGGGGATGTAGTCATCATTTTTGCATTGGATGGTGTTTGGATAACTTAGCATTTTTCCTTTGTTTTATTTATTATTTTATTTTGATGGAAAAAAAATCTGTGATTGCAAATTGACTCAGACAAAGTGAAGTTCTCTCTTTTAAGTTAGAATTACTCCTAAATACCTCTTTTCTCTTTGATTGTGTCCTATTTTCCACCCATTTCTAACTGTAGAACCATGTTTATCTAAATATTTGCTGATATTAAGAAATACACCCAGAGAAAAATGAAGCTGGATTTCTAACTCCTATAGCTTTGTATTTGCTGTGACTAATGGCTAAATTGTTTATTAACCCAAATTCATTCTTTTTAGTTATAAAGTCATTGGAAAAGATTGAATATGAGGTAAAATTTCAAGATACACTGTTACTACATGTTTGAAAAATTCAAAGAAATAAAGAGTGGGAAAATTAATTAGTTGATTTTAACAACATGTAATTACTTACTTGATATCATATCAACAGTGAACATTTAAATATATAAATTAATATATCCACTTAGTGGATTTAGACTGTACAAACACCTCTATGGAGACATTTGACTTCAAAAAATTGTTTTGAATACCCACTAGTTAGGACATCTGTTTCCTATCAATAACCTTTATACTTTTGACCTGGGTTACATAACATTGAATCTTTTTTTGAGAGATATGACATTGTGATCAACTGACAATTCTAATTATTAGAGTAATATCTTTGGAGGAGAAAATTCATCATTAAAAACCCATGCTGCGTGGGTTCATTTCATGGACTGTAAATGGCATTCTCATGGTTTAACTCACCAGCTTCTGTTTGTTCTCAATTACATTCTCAGCTGTAATTGCAATTTTCATATTATTTATCACTGTTCCTAAATTACATGTAGCTACTTAACTTTAAGAATAAAAAGACTTAAGATAATTTTCAAGACATTTCAGAAAGAAAGCGTAACACTGGCTTTTCTCCATAGAACTTTTGCAGGCTTCATCTTTCAGATCATAGTGCCCACCTTGTACTGTACATTAAGTTTTTCAGATAATGCCCATACCCCATGCAGACTGAGATGCTGGGGGATAAGAATCCTGCATCAGCAACCTCTCTACCCTGCTCTTCTGAGACTCAACCTCTGTAGACCAAACTTGTCACTGGGAAGAGCTCAGTGCTAAGATTGTCTCAAACAAATGCTTCTTTTCTCTGTATACACCCTTAGAAAAAATATAATCTGCTAAGAGTATTAGAGTTTTCTCTTGGTCCACAACCCCCTTTGAGTTATATGGAAATAGTCTTTTCTCTACCTTTTCATCTGAGAGAGCAGAGACACACTCTCCTCCATTTTAAGTTGGAGTCATGAGAGTAAATATTACCCTTTGCTGGTTGAAGTCTTCCCTTCCTCTCATCCTTCACAAAACAAACTGACAGACAGACAGACAAAAACCAATGGTTTTAGATGAGATCCTATGTCCTGTTCACTTGTCTCTGTTGAACACTTGGAGTGGTTGAGTCTGATGTATAGTAGTGTAGGCAGAAGTTTCTGTCTTGCCAATAACTCCTAAATAAACACACTGAGGCTTCATATTAATTACAAATGCTTGGCCAGTAGCTCAGGCTTATTACTAACTAGTTCTTACATTTTAAGTTCACCCATATTCCTTATTTACATTCTGCCACATCACAGTACCTTGCATGATATGTTCATACCCTGTTCCCTCTGTATCTGCTGGTAACTCCCCAGCTCCACCCTTCTGTCTCCCAGTATTCTCAGTTTGTCTCACCCACTAATCCTTAACCTGTTCAGCTATTGGCCAGTCAGCTTCTTCATTAAACCAATCCAAGTGACAAATCTTCACAATGTACAAAAGGATCATTACACAACATAGTAGTGTTTAAAAAGCAAATATTTCTAGTGGCTGGAGAGATGGTTCAGAGGTTAAAAACACATGCTGATCTTGTTGAAAACCTGATTTTGGTTCTCAGCACCCACACTGGGCAGATCATAACCACTTGTAACACCTGCTCTAGGGGATCCAACACCCTCCTGTGGCCTCTGTGGGTATCTGCACACATACATACAAATAAAAGTGAATTATTTTTTAAAAGAAGCAAATGTTTGGTAATTGTATCAGCAGCTTCAAGGAAAGGAAATTTTCCTGGAAAGTCCACAGGTATTCATAATCATCATAACTAGTTCACATTGTTGTCCTGTGAGAGCACAGGGAAGCTAAACATGCTACAAATGTACTTATGCATATCACTCAGCTTTCATAGTAATCTTAGGCAAGTTTGTCAGAGGTTTGTTTCAGAGAAATTGAGGGACTGGCAAACTGTGGATGGGCAGTTATCTCCAGATGTATCAGATGTTCTCCTTCCACACCTTATAACCCTTGATAGGGAGAAGGCATGTGACTCATACCTACAGCTGACTCAGGGAAGAGAGAGTCAGAACTCCACAATATTTTCACAAGTTGGAAAACTGGCCAAGAAAGCCCAAAGATGACATTTAATTGGGAAAAAAAGTTTTAGATCTAGATTCAATATTTTAAATTTCAAAGTAAAGTTTGGGAGCGGATAGGGGAAGGGGGCATTGTTTATTCATGTGAAATACGTAATCTGTGGCTGATATTTAGAGCTGAAGGACATGGTTACAAAATATAAATCGAAGTGACTTTTATAGTGCTGTTGGAAATATAATGCATTTTAGGAAATGAGAGGGGTCATCTGTTCCTCTCTGTGCTGGAGGGAAACTGTTATCAGCTCTGTCTGGTAATCATTACACCAAGCTTACACTTGTGTTTTACAAAGCTGACCAGGATTTTCCATCTGTCAGCTAGGGTGTCCATCATCCTAGACCTGGTAATTCCCAGACCTGTGGAAGCTGTGATGCTTGTGAGATACTCTAATGAACATTCAGAGGCTTAAATTACCATGGCAACTTATGACTCTAAGATCTTGATTCATTAAATGAAAATGATAGTTCTTCCTCCTCACCCAAGGTTTGACTTTTTGAGGTTTCAAATGTGTGCACTTGGAAATGATTGGTTGGCATCCTTTATAAGCTCTCTACTCATATCAAATAGCAACGTGGCCTGTAGCACGCTATTTGAAAACAAAGGCCAGCAGTACATACAAGACCTCTCAGCTTTAGTCGGCTTTGCTTTCTGTGATTTCAGTTAGCTGTGGTCTACAAGAATCTGAAGATATTCAAAGAAAAATTCCAGAAATTAAAAACAACCCCACATGTTTTAAATCACATACTATTCTGAGTAGTGGGATGGAAACTTCTCATTCTCTCCCACCTGTGAGAGAAACCATCATTTATCCAAAGTATTCACATGTCTATGCTACCCACCCTTGAGTCTCAGCAAAGGCGTCAGGTAGATGTGTGACTCCAGCGCTTGTGCTCAAATTAACTCAGTTATTACCAACGGCCTCATGGTACAAGATTGGAAGGGCTTACAGCTCACGCCCATTGATGATAAGACGTAAAAAGTTATACCTACAGCACATGACAGGGTTTAGGATGGAAAAGGCATCATGTTTGTGGGTGGAAGACACAAGCAGCAAACCTGCTCTAATTCACAGTTAGTACCAGGGATCATCAAGACTGTGTTGAGCCAGGGTCCCGTGAAGAAACTGACACCATGCCATTTATTACAAGGGGATAGTCAAACAGATTCATGGAGGGATTTGGACTAGAAAATATTGTTTTTAATTATTGGAGGCTGTTATGTTTATAATTGCCTTTTGCACTTAATTTATAAATTAAACTTTATAATTAGTAAATTATGTCTATGGAAAAAAAATAGTGTATATAGGATTGGTACTACCTGTCCCTTTAGGTATCCTATGGGAGATCTTGGGATGCATCCTCTGTGGGCAAGTGGGGTACCAAGCAGTATCCTACACTAACTGTGCCTCATCTATAGTCTGTGTAAACAGCTACTTCAGCTGCTCCTTCTGATTTGCAGAGAATGCCTCTTCTGTGTGCTAAGGAATCTCAGTATTCACTCAGGGAGACAAGGGAGGTTTACAGAGCAGAAACAGTAAAAATCTTAACTTGAAAAGCAGACATCCGCCTTTCTAAAAATTTTGTTTTTCTTGTTAACCATTCTTGCTTCTGGGGATTTTTAAGCAACTTCTGATATGTTTTTAGTGCTCTGATCTTGCAGGCAGATCCCCCTCCCTCCTATTTCCCCTCATCATTTACTTCCTTTTAGGTGTCCTGAAGGAATTCCACATGTTTCTCAGATTACTACGTGGAGCATTTGCCCAACGTCAATTTTGAGCCAACTGTACACATAGAAAAGCCATTAAAATGCTGGGTTTAGCAAGAGGGTTACCCTATGATTTCTTCCCTCAGAGAATCTGTTCTTCCTGGGGTGGACTTGTAAAGTTGAGAAGCATTTTATTCCTGTGTTAAACTGGGAAACTAAGGGTTGACAATGGCAGATCCTCAGCATTTGCTTAAGTAAATTGGCATAATTAAGTTACTCAAAATTGTTGCATAAGCGATCATTCCACCATCTCATCCCCACTATAAACATACATGAATGGAAAGTGTTCTCAGCTGTGGAAAGTTCCCCTTGTATACACTCAGTTGTTTTTATATTAACACATGGACACCCATAGTCACAACAATGTCATCTTTGAGCTAGGGACAGACTGATGGAATAGCTGTGTCATAAAGAATGGATATAGAGCAGACATTGTAAATGGATGATAAATAAAAGCTCAAATTAAGATGGAGATCTCATTTCCTAGATGCAGTGTTCACAGGCGGAAATGGAAGAGAAGGTCTCTAGTTTTAGCAAAAGGAAGGAAGGAAGTGGTCATTTAAAACTGGGCCTCAGGCTGCAGAGAGAGTAGGTGTGTGGAATTTGAGTTTTGGAAACAAGAGCAGATGAAAACAGAGAAGCTCCTGGATGGATGCTGTGACCCTGATTATCTAGAGGCTGAGGTAGCCGGACCTGAAGCCAGCCTTGTATTCATCCAGACAAGGCAGACTTCTCACACTGCCTGCTGCTCACTATAGGCATGTGTATGATGCTTGCCCTCTACTTCATGAAGCTATCTCAAATAACTTTCAGCAAAAATATTAGCCATAAAAACATGAGTCTAGTATAACAATGAAAGTCCCCCTGATAATTACTGATGTGTGAGATCACCTGTAGAGTCAATAAAATATTTCAGTGACCACCCTTGGAATATTCTGAATATATTGGGGCAAAACAGTTAATAAGAAATCTGTAAATGCTGGTACTAGAAAAAAAGTATAAGCTAAATTATTCATTTTATTTCATGATTCTCTTTGATATTTCACTGAAAACTTGTCAGTGAGATAAGTAACAGAGGAATAATACTTTTAAATATGGAAACACAGACTCCAGGTCCAAATGCAAAGCTAGTATCCCAGGCATGAGGGTTACTCCCTTGGAGATTGTGATGGGCACAATGCTTACCCCTGTGCCTCAGTTTCCCCATGTATTTATGTTGTGTAGAAACAGTACAATCTGAGAATGATTATTGGACAAATTCAATTTGTAAACCCAAGAGTTTGAACACATCCATGGTAGAGAGATGTTACACAAGACATCCACCACTTCTTGTCTCTCACTTCTGCAATCTGTCATCTCCAGAGGCAGAATGTTTCTTTGGTTTTGTTCACCCCTGCATTTCTGATCAGTGATGAAACTTAGTATGTATTCAATAATTGTCTGTTTATTGGAGTGGATGGATGCTATCAATATTTTTTTCAACAATTGAGTTGGGTGGTCATAGGCTTAATTTTTTTTAGAAGATTGTATCTGTATTGAGGTGTGTGTGTGTGTGTGTGTGTGTGTGTGTGTGTGAGAGAGAGAGAGAGAGAGAGAGAGAGAGAGAGAGAGACTGAGAGACAGAGAGAGAGAGACAGAGAGAGAGAGACAGAGAGAGAGAGAGAGACTGAGAGACAGAGAGAGAGAGACAGAGAGAGAGAGAGAGAGAGAGAGAGAATCCAGTTCTCATTCACATTTATTTTGCAATAAAATAGGTGTCATGAAGACAACCAAGAGAAAACTTTTTAAAGCATTTTTCTTTGTGAATGTGGTGGTTTGAAAGAAAATGTCTCCAGACTCACAGGGAGGGGCACTATTGAGAAATGTGGCCCTGTTGGAGTAGGTGTGGCTTTGTTGGAGGAAGTATGTCACTGGGGGTGGGCTTTGGGATTTCAAATGCTCTAGCCAGGCCCAGTGTCTTGATGTTTCTTCCTGCTGCCGGCCAAGATGCAGAAACTCTCAGTGTGTCTCCAGCACTAGTCTGCCTGCATGCTGCCATGCTTCCCACCATGATGATAATAGACTAAACCTCTGAATGCAAGCTAGCCCCAGTGAAACGCTTTTTTTAAAAAATAAGAGTTTCCATGGCCACAGCACTAGAACACTGACTGAGACAGTGTAGTACTGTGTTCATAGGACCTTTTCATATAAGTACGTACCATATATTGAGTGAGTCCTGTCTCATACCATACTCTTCCCTTTCTCTCCCAACCATCCCCCTTTGTTCCCCTAAACAGCTCACTTCTACTTTTCCATCACATATCAAAGGCATAATTTTATTTGACTATACAAAATCCAGAAAAAATGTATGATACTTGTCTTTCTGAGTTAGCTTAATTTGCTTAATATGGTGATTTCAGACAAGAAGGATTATTTTTATCAGCCAGGAGTCTGAACTTTGTTGTTGGAATTGCCATTATCTGAACAGTTCACGTAAGAGAAAAAAAAATAAAAAAAAATAAAAAAAACCCCTAAACAACAGAAATGGATGTGAGAGGGTCGTGACCTCCCTAAATATCTTCCCAGCTTGATCCCAGTAGAAATAGGGAGCGCCTTCCCTAGCTCTCTGAATCCTCAGTAACAAAGAGGCCACATAGTTGCACAAGCCCTGAAGACTGATTGTATCACATTCCCCACTATTTCCCTTAAATATAAATGCCTTCATTAGGGACACAGTACAGTCACCTTTCACAAGAGGAATTCTGAGACCGACTCTTCCCTTCACAAGCAGTCAGCAGCTTGGAATGATTCTGCTTTTCTATGAGAGAGAGAACTGGGGAAAGGAAGGAGGAGGGAGAGGTAGGATGAGAAGTAACACCTGATAAAAGCTTCATCATTTGGCTGCTAGTTTGATAACACTATGATGCAAAATGGGCCTTTATCATCCCAGCAGTGCTATGGCTTGGCTATGAAACTTTCAAAACTTTGCTGAAGGTTTGGCTCCCAGGTGGTAAATCCAATCACTGAGAGGTAACTGGATCATTAGTACTCTGGCCTAATGAGTGGATTAACCCCTCAATGGATTCCATATCTGATAGCATCATTATGAGGTAGCGTTCAGTTGGAGAATCTTCCAGAAGCTTTATTATGCTTTCTGCTTGGCTCTGCTTTTTGTCTACCATGAGGTGAGCATCTCTGTTTGTCTCTGTCTACTCTGCCATGACACTTGGCCTCACCATAGGCACTGAAACTAGGGAGCTAATAGAGCATGAGCTAAACACACTGAAAATGTCAGCTAGAGTCTCTTTTAAAAACTGTTTCTCTGGGGTATTTGTCACAGTGAAGAAAAATACAAACAAATGGCAAGTGGGTTTTTCTTCCTATCTGTTGAAAGCTCTTCCGGTTCAGGAAGGGCCTCGGAAGGGCTCTGGTTCAATGTGAGAGAATGTGTCATGACCTGCAGGCTTTCTCACACACAGAGAACATCACTTCCCATTGCCCAGTGTCAACTCCTTAACGGGTAAAATAAGAAGCCCGAAAGAGAAACAAGAATGAGAACACAAACAAAACATCGCACGCATTTACACACTCAAACATAGCGTCTGCTTTTTTTTTTTTTTTAACAAAATATGAAGAAATTGAAATTAATTTCAAATAGTCCTTATCTCTCCCGCTGGGACTCAGGCTGCCTAACTGGAATAGAATTGTCACCATTGGACACAGCCTTTCACTTTGCGAGCCTGTGTCAGGATGAAAACAAAGTTAGGTCAATCGCTAGGGACCTGAGGAGTGTGAGAGGCTTTCTGCAGTTCTACATTTCAGAAGCAGAGAAGGAAGCCCGGGGAAAGAAAAGGATGGCAGCGGACGCAGACCAAACCCAATCACGCCTCACACAAAGGGAAAGCCTTCCTGATCTTTTAAGCTGCCTTGCAGTTTAGCTCTGGAGCCTCTGCCTGTGAACGTGAAAATCTGAGAAGGAATCAGATGGCAGCAGGCTGCGGGCAGGAACCGTGCAAAGCCTCTGGGGAAGCAGACTCAAGTGTCTGCCAAGGGCAAAACTGAGACTTGTTCTGTCCCCACCCAAGTACTGGCAAAGACCTGTTAGTAGAACAGGTCACAGTTAGTGACTTTAAGGGTTTTTTTTTAATTTAATTTTAATGTATATGCTTCTGTGTATGTTAATATATACAGAGAGGAATATGAGAGAGAGAGAATGTGTGCTTAAGGATGTCAGATAGAGGGTGTCAGATCACGTGGAGCTAAAGTCCCGGGTGGCTATGTGATGACCATATTGGTCCTGGGAACCAAACTCTGGTCCTCTGCAAGAGCGGGATGTACTTTTCTCCCCAGACTTTAAGGTTCCTGAGCTTTAATGTGATTAGCTATTTTCATGTAAAGTTGGCCAGATCTGTTATAGGCAGTTACGTCTCCCTTTGGAGGAATCAGCAAGAATGGCAGAGGTCATATTGAGCCATCTGATTATGAAGGTGATTGCTGTGTTTCATGCAAATCAGTTAGATGGAATCGGGAGGCCACTGGGGAGAGAGCTGTGTGGTAGAGCGTGTGTTTCGTGTGTGTGCTGCCCTGGCTGTGCTATGCACACCACCTCTCCAAAGAAAAAAGAAAGGAAAGGAAAGAAAGCATGACATTTCCACACAATCTTTAGGCTTTAGGGGAACCTGATTTCACATGCAACACAGAAAAAACTTGACTTGTTGGGGACTCAGATGACACCATTTCCCATCCTAACACACTGGAAATGTTATTTGGATTTTCTCTGTCCACTTTTCTCAGTTACTGTGAGGATTATTGGAAATGGTACATGATGCTAAAATTAATTCCTCATGTAGCAGGTACTTGGTGGGCTTTTCAAATGTCAAATTAGCATCTATGAGCTAACTTTATTATTATATGTTATATATTTACCCAAATCTGTGAAAAGCTGTTTTCCATGGGGCATATGATCCATTTTCTTTCTAGGGAGGGGTGGGAAAGGCTTAAATTCAGGCTGATGTGACCATGAGGTCAGAGCATCCAAGACTTGGGAGATGGCTTCCAAGACAGAAAAGGAAGTTCAGTGTGGAGAAAGCTATCCCCCAAAGACCTGGATGTATTCCCAAAATATTCCCAGTGTAATTTGAAATTCAATTTAAAAACCCTAAGATTTATTATGTGTTCAACCTTGTGTGAGTGCTTTCATTGTGGAGAGAGGGGATGAGATACCATGGAATGGGTACAGGGCATTTTTAAATGAAGAATATGGGGTTAAAAATAAATTCCATAAGATTATTTAATTTTTAAAACAAATTCAGTCTGAACTTACATTGTCAGGGTCTATCATCTTACATTCTGAGATTTATCATTCTGTTAAATCCTTGGATGCTTTTGGGATGCTCACCATTTTATTTTTTTACTTCAAAATTATTATGTTTCCATATGTATTTATGCATCTGCATACAGACACTGAAAGGAGCAAGCAGATGCCATAACAGGCTGTGCAGTCTTCTCTCAGAGATCAGGCCTAAATTTCAGTTTCCTGAGACTTAAGCAAGCAGTTTCTGGAAGGACCATGAACAAAAGACATAGTCCTTGCACTGTACACTGCAAATATGTGTTGCTTTTCTGATTGCTCAAGGTTCAGCAAATTGTTTACTATCTGTGACCCGTCACCAACTTAGAGCTATGAGCACGGCTCCATGTAAATGTGTGAGGCCGGCAAGCCTCCATGGCAGCTCAAGGACAAAGCTTGGGACTTATCCAGGCCTGCACAGAAATGGATAACTGTAACCCCTAACTAACCCTCGATGGGGGAATGTCTTTCTGTACACTTCCAACATGTGTTGCTCTGATTGGCTGATAAAGCCATTTGGCCCATGGCAAGGCAGCTTAGAGGCAGGTGGGAAATTCAAAGAGAGGGACAGAAAGAAGACTGGGAGAGACGCCAGTGAGCTGCCCATGGAGCAACATGTAATGGGATGCAGGTAAAGCCACAGAACATGTGGCAATACATAGATGAATAGTTATAAGCTAATTTAAGATATTAGAGCTAGCTAGCAGAAGGCTTGAGCCATGGCTATGCAGCTATAATTAATATACGCCTCTGTGTGTTTGTTTACTTGGGGGACTTGAGTAGGAAAGATTTGTCCCAACCACCGGTAGGCTGGGACACAGAAATATTCTGGCTAAAAATGGCCCCCAAACATGGGACCTAAAACCTAGAAAGATTTTTAAAAAAAGATTTAAAAAAGAAAAAAGGTGCTAAAAACAGCTTCCTGGTTGTATCTCCCAGGCCATAGCCTGTAGAGTTGAGCTACTCTATGGAGGGTTGGTGGCACGCAGGCTGGAGCTATAGCAGGGCACATTCCCGCTGAGTTACACAGAAGTTTCTGCAAGCTGTGCAACATGGTCATGGAGGATATAGCTTTTGCTACTAAGGAAAAAAAAAAAAGAGGGTTCTGGGCTACACGCTGCTTTGATAGAAGCATAGACTCCCTCCCTCCCAGAGTCAGAAGACAGCATGGCTCCCAGAGCTAGCGGTGAATTATCTCCACCATGTTGAAAGGCTGAGTTGGGCAGAGCCAGCAGCCTTGGCAGAAGGCTTCTGCTTCAGTACTGACCACTGCCGTTTACAGCAGTAGATTCACAATAAGGCAGATTCAGAAGGAATGAGAGTTTAAATGGTTTACAGTGTGTGTAAAAATGTACGTAGGCTTGGAAGAAAGAAGGAAAGGAACATAGACAGTTATATAAAGAAACAGTAAGTTTTAAAAAATAAAGTCTTTAAAGGGACAGTAAAAGTAGTTAAAAATAAGACATAAGGATGGATATTCCACAGAGAATCTGGATTGTGTTGTCTTTGATATTTTTAACTGTAGAAATACATTTGATTGTAAAGGCTGCTAAATTAAGCCAATATATATATTTTAAAAATATCTTGACTTTAAAATTTGGATCTTAGGATAAGTTGCTTTGGGAAGGAGGCTCTGCTTTTGTTTCCACAGAAAGCAAGAGGCTATGGATTTGTTCCAGGTTAAGATGGTTCAGATTTGACCAGCCAAGACCCCCTGAAAGGTCCTCCGACGACACCATGGCCCAGATGACCCAACATCCAAAACAGTTTTAAGGCAACTGTCTCAGACAATGCAGCCTCACATATTATTCCAATCAGGACTTTACTAAAACTCTTAATTTTCTCAGGATCCCCAAAAGAATACAGTGCCCCCTATCAGCAGGTGGTAGCCTAGAACACTATGCCCACATCCCCAAAAATGGATTATGAATGCTTGCCTCTTTTAGATGGTTGGTTACAAATTATTATTGGTCATAGTCAATCTCTTTCTAAAAAAAAGAAAGGAGGATATGATATAGAAATATAGGATATAGATATAATAGGATAAAGGGTAGATTAGTGAACCTACTTTTAAAGAGCAACACTTTGTTTAAAATGTTTTACATTGCTATGGATTTTAGTTTCTTGATACAAATTTAAAGTTTGTTATACTGTATGTATATTTTTACTCTTGTTTAAGATATTATGTTTATACAACTCATTTACAATTGAAATGAATCATTAAGAAATACAGATTAATAGTTAATAATCTATGATAACCAAACTTGCAGTCACATTAGTTAAGTTTTCTAGGTATACATAGATATATTTCAATTAGGTAGGTAATCTTCAAACACTTCAACAACCTACAGAATATGCCATTTAAAATATTTTAAAAACTTAGACTTTTCTGGACAGTGAGACACGTCTGCTCCTGGCAGCACCAATTTACTTCAAAGAGAAAGATGGACATCGAAGGCACTCTATATGGAGTTTATCTTCTTCTTGGCAAAATAGCCATTTGGGCAAGAAACTGCTGTTGCCTGGACTGATTGACAAAATGTTGTATCGACTGGGCATGCAGAACCCATAGGAAGGTGACCGCTGAACTTTGCAAGGTGAAATGGTCCTTCAGGTTCCTGCTTCACATAAGAAACTGCCAGACATTCTACAGGACACAGATAGAAGTGACTGAGAGACTCTAGGCCTACAGAGGAACTTTGGATGACTGTCCAGGCAGGCAGCTGTTTCTGTCAATCTGAAGTTTTGAAAGTTGTTTACAATGCATTTCCTGTTTACTTAGGTGCTATGGATATTGTTCTGTATAAATAAAATGCTGTTTGGCCAGTGGCCAGGCAGGAAGTATAGGAGGGACAAGAGAGAAGAGAATTCTGGGAAGTGGAAGGCTGGGTAGAGAGACGCTGCCAGCCACCGCCATGACAAGGAAGATGTAAGGTACAGGTAAGCCACGAACCAAGTGACAAAGTATAGAGTAATAGAAATTTAATTAATAAGATTAATTTAAGATAGAATAACTAGATAACAAGAAGCCTGCCACAGCCATACCGTTTTTAAGTAATATAAGTGTCTGAGTGATTATTTTATACATGGGTTGTGGGACCGAGGGGCCTTGGTGGCACTTGGAGAGAAGATCTCCAACTACACTTAGGTAGTATTACATTCTTCTGAGGTCTTTGGTATAGTTGAAGACTAAATAGTTACAATTTTCCTTGGTTATGATAAAAGATAAATATAAAACTTTAGACTCACAAATATAGGATAGATAAACTATTTTCTTTAATTTTCCAAATACAAATAGACTAGATATTATAACTATAATTCTTGCTTGATTACTGTTTTGTTATATGTAATTTTACTATGTTAAAGTTAAACCCTTCCTTTTTGATTAGATAGAAAAGGGGAGGTGCTATGGGATGTTCTATATGCAGTGAATGTGTTGCTCTGGTTTGTTGATAAATAAAAAGCTGATTGGCCAGGCAGGAAGTATAGGTGGGATAACAAGACAAGAAGAATTCTGGAAAGTGGAAGGCTGAGTCAGGAGATTCCAGCCCACTGTCAAGGGAGCAGCATATAATGGCACACAGGTAAAGCCACGGAACATGTGGCAACATGTAGATGTACAGAAATGGGCTGAGTTTAAATGTAAGAGCTAGTCAGTGGTAGGCCTAAGCTAATGGCCAAGCAGTTATAAATAACATTAAGCCTCTGTGTGATTATTTTATAAGTAGGCCACAGGACTGTAGGGCCCAGGCAGGACCAGAGAAACTTCTAGCTACAAACCCTAGCCAATTAAAAGTTACTAACATGATTGCCACTCACACAAACCAATCCTGAGTCTGTTTCTATGTACTCTGTAGACCCCAATCTCCCTTTGCTTTAAAAATCCTGCCCCAATGCTACTCAGGGTCTTTCCTGCTCTGCTGCTGCATCAGATGGACGGAGAGCCCCAAGTTAACTCATAACCATACAAAGACTCTTTGCTTCTGCATCGCATTCAGTTTCTTGGTGGCCTTTGGGGATTCTGGGTACAACAGACACAATGGTGCATGAGAAGTCAGAAGACAAATTGCAGGAGCCCATTTTCTCCATTTAACTCAGATCATCAGGCCTGGTGGCAGGTAGCTTCACCCACTGAGCCAGCTCACCAGCCTTCACCTTTTTATTTATTTATTTATATTTTGGCAAGGGATTGGAAACATTTCACTATGCTGCAGATAAAACAAGAAGAGATGGTTAACCTGCTTAGGATAACTGGCTGAATCTGTCTTTCTGTTCTTGAGGAATGCGAACAATCATATGCACTATCAAGATTACTTCCATTTTGCTTCAGCTCCTTTGTATTGTTGCTGCTGTTTTCCTTGCTTTTCCGCTTTAGCTCCAATACCGAATTTAACCACCAGTAAGTATTTAGTTATGGCGCCTATAGATTAAAACAATTTAAATCAAACCACAGCTTGTTTTGGTATTGCCATTCTGGTGTGTTAAAACAGGGAAAGCATCCAAGAATATATACTGTCTCACAGAAGGTTCCTTGACTGGTTATTCTCACATTAAGGGATGAACAGTCCAATTTATTATTGTAATAACAGGCTAAACATAAATGTGGATAGGCATAAACTTCGCTTAACTGGCCTGAAGGAAAATAAACTTTTCCTTCCTATGAACCTTTACCCAATTTTGATGCTTTGAAATATTTAGATAAAAACTCTCTACTTATTTCATCGGCCTTTGTAGTCTGATTTTGAGCCAGGTCTGGAGGCAGACACTGTAGCTCTTGAAAAAAAAATCTTGTTCTCACAAATTTCCAGCCAACATTTGCAGACTCAAGATGTTTGGAGAGTTGGGATCATCATTATGGATTTGGAAGTCTATCTGAGATAAACATTCATGCCAAGCCTTGAGGGTCTCATTATTAGTGTAAGCATGATTCAATATGGGGTATTTCTGTTCTTGGCTGGTTGATATAAGATAATTATAAGACCTTTTAATTGAAAGTTAATTTGAGATGTAAAACATCACAGCTGAACAATTTGCTCCACAGCAGATGAGGAGAGAACAAATTAAGGTGCCTTAGAAGTGCTAAGTGACAGTTCTGTGGAATAATTGTTATTGCTCCCATCATGGGGAAGATGTAGTTGGTTGAGTAAAGCATATGTGTCTCCTTCACAAGGCCAGGGGTGAGGACTTTGTTTTGCTTCTAATGTCTGAAATATTCCTTCAGTCAGCTGTGCATTCTCCATCTAAACAGCATAAAATGGCAAGGGCCGTATCTTCTAGATACATATCTGTAGGAAGGGTGATTTGCCAGTCTAAGAAAAATTTCCTGGGTTTTTTGTTTTTCCATATGAAGTTGAGTATTATTCTTTCCAGGTCTGTGAAGAATTGTGTTGGCATTTTGATGGAGATTGCATTGAATCTGCAGATTGCTTTTGGTAAGATGGCCATTTTTAGTATGTTAATCCTGCCTGTCCATGAGCATGAGAGATCTTTCCATTTTCTGACATCTTCTTCAATTACTTTTTTCAGGGACTTAAAGGTCTTGTCATATAGGTCCTTCACTTGCTTAGTTAGAGTAACCCACAGGATAGCCAAATGAATCCTGTACAATAAAACAACCTCTGGAGGCATTATAATCCCTGACCTCAAGCTCTACTATAGAGCTACACTAATAAAAACAGCTTGGTACTGCCACTTTGGAAATCAATATGGCGCTTCCTTAGAAAATTGGGAATCCATCTCCCCCAAGACCCAGCTACACCACTCTTGGGCATATACCCGAGGAATGCTCAATCATACCACAAGGGCATTTGCTCAGCCATGTTCATATCAGCTTTGTTTGTAATAGCCAGAACCTGGAAACAACCTACATGCCCTTCAACTGAAGAATGGATAAAGAAAATATGGTACATATACACAATGGAGTGCTACTCAGCAAAGAAACACAATGACATCATGAGGTTTGCAGGCAAATGGATGTATTTAGAAAAAATCATCCTGAGTGAGGTAACCCAGACTCAAAAAGACAAACATGGTATGTACTCACTCATAGTAGGTAGGATACTAGATGTAAAACAAAGATGACCAGACTGCTACTCACAACTCCAGGGAGGCTACCTAGAAAACAGGACCCTAAGAAAGACACAAGGATCGCCCAATGACAGAGAAATGGATGGGATCTACATGAACAACCTGGACGTGAGTGGGGGTGATGAAGGGCAAGGTTTGAGGGAAAGAGAGCTTAGGGGAGCAGGAGGTCCCAGCTGGATCAAGAACAGAAAGGGAGAACAAGGAGTAACAGACCATGATAAATGAAGACCACATGAGAACAGGAAGAAGCAAGATGCTAGAGAGGTCCCCAGAAATCCACAATGATACCTCCACTTTAGACTACTGGCAAAGGTCTAGAGAAAGCCTGAACTGACCTAGTGTGGTGATGGGATGGCCAAACACCCTAACTGTCATGCTAGAACTCTCATCCAATAGCTGATGGAAGTGGATGCAGAGATCCTTGGCCAGGCCCCAGATGGAGCTCCAGAAGTCCAACTGGCAAGAAAGAGAGGGGTTGTATGAGTGAGAATTGTTAAGACCAAGATTGGAAAAAGCACAGGGACAAATAGCCAAACTAATGGAAACACATGAATTATGAACCAAAAGCTGTGGAGCTCCCAACTGGGTCAGGCCTTCTAGATAAGTGAGAAAATTGAATAGCTTGAACTGTTTGGGAGACACCCAGGCAGTGGGACTGGGACCTGTCCTTAGTGCATGAGCTGGCTGTTTGGAACCTGGGGCTTATGTGGGGACACTTTGCTCAGCCTGGAAGGAGGGGTCTGGACTTGCCTGTACTAAATCTACCAGGTTGAGCTGAATCCTCAGGGGAGTCTTTGCCCTGGAGGAGATGGGAATGGGGGTGAGGGACTGGGGGGAAGGTGGGGGCAGGGGCGGGAGGGGGAGGACAGGGGAACCCATGGCTGATATGTAAAATTAAAACACAAATATCCATATAAAAATAAAATTTGAAATAAAATTTTTAAAATAGAAAAGAAAAAAATTCTATTCTAAAATATAAAAAGTAATCCAGGAAGGTAATGATGGTGGCAGCAGTCGATATGGAGTGACATAAGACCTTCAAACTCAAAAGAGCAGTAGCCTAGTTGAGGGGGAAGCAGACCCCCTTCACACTGTGTATTACAGACAGAGGTAAACAGGCTTTTAGAACATATCATTTACTTTTATTTTGTTGTGCTGATATGGCAAAATGGATCAAATTATGTTAAATGACAGGCAGAAATGTGCACTAGAAGTCAAGAGTCTTTGGGGAGAGCCCTGAGTAAAGGAAAGAGTCTGGGGCAATAGAGCAGAAGGTTTAAACCTTAAGACAAGATTCAGGGCAGCTTTGCTGAATTCTCCTGTTCATTAAGACAAGGTAGTGAAAGTTAAAACCCAGAAGAAGTCTCTGACACTGAGGTGCCTCACATGTTGGTGGAAATTATATACCAACCTGCTTATGTGATCTGTTCTGTTGGAGTTATAATAGTTGCATTTTTATTTATAGAGAGCATGAGCCAAGATTGTGTCCTAACTCTTTGCATTTGCTCTAAGAATGTTTAGAGACTTGCCATTCATATGTCCACCCCCTTTGTCTTTAAGAATGAATGGCTGAAAGGTTGGAACTTTCATTTCATAGATGTTTTAATAGAGCTATCACATGGAAAGATTAGATGATGGCTATTTGAAGATGTGATGTAATTTCCCTTGTTTACCTAAACCTGCTGAGCTTTTCCAATAGGTGCAATTAGCACACTGGTTCTGATGGAAGAATTTTCACACTGCTCTCCCTAGTTTGGCAATGATTTCAACATTCCTCCCCATGAAATCCCACCAACACCCAGAGCTACCTGGGACACTATATAACTCTCCAAATCTCTCCTCCATCTTTGGCCATCTCCACACAAAAGCCATTGATTCTTTAGAAGTTTTGGAGCTACTGACTCATCTTGAGAATGAATCAAGAACCCTGTGGATCTTTGTACATTCACTGTGTGCAGTGTTTGAACAACCTTTCTTCCTGGGGATGCCAGTTATTCTCTGGGAAAGGCTACACTTATTTCTTCCTAAGAGCCTTCCCTCCACAATAGCTCAGTTTTCTCCTTTTTTCTCCTTATGGAATTCTGTTGTTGGGTTGGGGCCTCACAACCATCCCCCAGTCTCTGTTTTCCCCCCACATCATCATCTTTGATGTGTATGACCCACTGACTAAGGAAAACATTGCAGGCCATATGAAATAATCAACTCTATTCTTTGATTTTTTTTTCAGACTATCCTCTGAATTTTTAAATTTGGTGGTGGTGATGGTGGTGGTGGTAGTGGTGGTGGTGGTGTGTGTGTGAGAAAGAGAGAGGGGGGAGAGAGGGAGAGAGAGAGAGAGAGAGAGAGAGAGAGAGAGAGAGAGAGAGAGTACATTCATGTATGTAATGGTGTACAGAGGCCAAAGAATGTCACATGTCCTGCTCTATCAAAATTCTGCCTTATTCCTAAGGTTCACTATTGGTGAAATTATTAAGGCCACTCCACGTAGTTAAAAGGGAGGTTTATTTTGTAGGCTAACTTACAAATGAAGGGATAGGTTGCAGGGTCTGGCAAAGGTATAGCGCAGTCCGGCGGTGTTCTCTGGAGAACTCTGCTCGGTCTACCTCCAGGGTCCAGGGTCCCAGAACCAAGAGAGAGACCTCTTCCCAATCCTTGGTCTTCTGCTTCCTCCTCCGCCCTGCCTTGTGGGCGTGACCATTACCGAAGCCTCAATGTGGGTTGGAACTTCCAGGCCAATGCTGGGATGGCTATCCACTACAGTTCACTGAAGCTGAACCTTGCCATTTCCCACTAGACTGGCTGTCAGTAAGCTCCAGTTACAGGCCTGCACAACTGTAACTCTGTATGTGGATGCCGGGGATTAACACTTAAGTCCTGGCCAGGCATTGGTGGTGCATGCCTTTAATCCCAACACTCAGGAGGCAGAGGCAGGCAGATCTCTGTGAGTTCGAGGCCAGCCTGGGCTACCAAGTGAGTTCCAGGAAAGGCACAAAGCTACACAGAGAAACCCTGTCTTGAAAAACAAACAAACAAACAAACAAAAAAACACACCAAAAACCAAAAACAAAAACAAAAACAAAAAACTAAGAAACAAAAAACCAAACCAAACCAAACCAAACCAACCAACCAACCAAACAAACAAACAAACAAAAACAAGTCCTACTGCAGCTCTGCATGTTGATGCCGGGGATTGACACTAAAGTCCTACTGCCAGGTCTCCATGTAGATGCTGGGGATTAAAATTCAGGTCCTATTACTTGCAGCAGTAAGTGCTTTTTACAGCTGAGCCATTTCCCAAACCTAGACATTTTTTTTTTTTTTGTGATTCTGCTTTCAATTTCTTTATGACCCATTTCCTCCATAAAAATCGCATATTCTTATTCATATCAACGCTGGGTTTTCAGTAGAATTTAAAAAGAAGACTTTTCTTTTACTTTTTTTTCTTGAACTCTCTTTGTCCACTCTTTAGATGTATTCTATTTCTTTATCTTGATGCATATGGAGAAGCAGAGTTCTTCCAAGTTGTTTACTTTCCTTTAAGTCCTGGAAATCCTTGTTGTCTGCATTACATTTAGTAATGACAACCTAGCATGATTGGTAAAATAACATGTTCTGCATCCTGGGTGGCAGTAAATAGCATATTTCTCTGTTGTGGAATATTATTTTAACTGTGTGAAGAAGTGTTACATTTGTTTATGCTGTGGAATATTAATTTATGTAAAGGCGTGTTACATTTGTTTCTGCTGCCTTTGTTAACAAGGTGAAGATGTGTTGTATTTGTTTCACTTTGCCTGCCTAAGGCACCTGATTGATCTAGTAAAAAGCTAAATGGCCAATAGCTAGACAGGAGAGGGGTAGGCAGGGCTGCTAGGCAGAGAGAACAGTAGGAGGAAGAATCTAGGTGAAGGAGAAGAACAAGAAAAAGAGATTGAGGGAGAAAGAGAGGCACATGCCCAGGGCCAATCAGCCAGCCACAAGAATCAGTGAAAGTAGGACATAAATAAACAAATAAACAAACAAACTAAGGAAGGAAGGAAGGAAGGAAAGGAAGGAAGGAAGGAAGGAAGGAAGGAAGGAAGGAAGGAAGGAAGGAAGGTAGGTAGGTAAAAGCCCCAAGGGTAAATGTAGATAAAGAGAAACAGGTTAAAATAAGCTAAGGCTGAGTATTCATAACTCATAAGTCCCATATCATGATTTGGGAGCTGGTTCTTGGCCCAAAAGAAAGCCTGCTACATATCCCTGTGGGTGTCTTTTTATGAGAGTAGGGCTTATGGGTGAAAGATTTACCTGTGAGACCCAAATCAAAATTGCCAAGGAAGGAAAAGCAGGGATCATGAAGTGTTGGACATATCATCAACAGGGTGAATAATTTTGTTGGTCTCATGTCCAACATCTTCCAGATGTGTTGTTTGTATCAGCATTAAATGATCTGTGTGACCACTGATGTCAAGAAGAGTTTCTATTCAGCTTTATTAATGTTAAAGTGAGTATTTCTGAAGGGTAGCCTGAATCCTTTGCTTCATCTGTGAACTTGAGTCAGAGTGTCTTAGGCCAACATACATTCAGTTCACCTCTTGGACAGGAGAACTGTAGATGGCATCATCCATGGTCCTTCCCTGACACTCACCTACCCCAGTGACTTTTCAGCATTGTTCCAGCTCAGAAATTTGGTTTTATAACATTCTTCTGCCTTAGGATAGATTCCATTCCATTCTCTCCAAAAACATGAAGCCCCATAATTCATCTGAGCAAAATAATAACAAAGTTCTTGGTTTGGGCAGCTATTCTGAATTCATCATTAGTTTAAATTTACATCTAGTCATGTTAGGTACATTTTTTTTTATTACTTAAGGTGCTCTTGTTTTCCAACACCCTGACAAATGTGTGAAAAAGGAAAGACAATTCATCACAGAGTTCTGCAATTACATGTATAATCTTGCTGTATAAGCAGTCGCTAATATTATAGCACTGTTATTTGCCAGTACTTTTCATGCATGACTCAAGTTAGAGTTATGTGACAAAAAGGAGAATGTCTCAAAGATATGATGGTAGTTTGCACAAGAATTTCTTCCAGAAGAGTTCCTTTCTGGAAACATCAAGGGGCGGGGGGGGGGGGGGGACAACCTATTGTCCATCAGTGGGCAAAGGATTTGACATTTCTATTGCAAATTAGGAGGAAGGTAAAAGTTGAGAAGCAGAGGATTTGGAGAGAGAGGGAGGAACATAACCTGGGAGAGGTTAGAACCAGGAAAATCTGGTGAAATCCCACCTAGCATAGCAGTCATTAATTGTTATGTGTAATGTCAGTAACGTTTGGGATTATCTACCCTTATAGCCCACTTATATACCAGTGACTTTTGTGATGGAGACTTCTCATCCATTATTTCTACTCTTTTCTGTGAACTTTATTAGGCTCATAAATGCAAATAAAGGGATTTAAATGTGGAAATCAAGGAGATGCTGACTTTCTGTGTCTGAGTCCACACATGGCAGTACAGAAACAAAACAGTACAAATAGGAAGGAGTCCAACAGAGGAGGAAGGATGGGGAAGAAATTCTTTGAACTTTACAGATTATGAAACAGGCCAGGACAGGAGAAAACTGCATTGTTGTCTTGAGAGGCAGGAACTTCTACTTATACATATCTATGTTGTCTGTCTGTCTCCCACAATCCTAGGTTCACTGAAGTGGTGAGCACCACCTTTGTATCTTCTAGTATCTAACAAAGCTTTACCTTCATGGAGTGTTCTAGAATCATTCATCATGCAAAGAACAAATTTGAGAATTTCATAGCTGAAATTCAATAACAAAATGAGTGAATAAGGTTGGAGGAATCTACAGGCAAAGAATATTTTGTTTAGTGAGATGGTTGAGAATATTGATTACAATAATCTCAGGCTTCTAGTCTAGTATACAATCAGCTATTTCTCCTTTTCTAGTTTCAATAGATAAGTGAGAGTTAGCTGAGTTTATCCTATTACCATCAAATTACTTATATACCCATGGTTCTTAAATTGACATCAAAGGTTTCTTCCAACTCCTTTTACAAATAACTTACTTACTTATGTGCATATATGTCAATATGAATGTATGCACATGTATGTGAGAGTATGTGTGCACACCTGTGCACAAACACAGAGGCCAAAATGGGTTATTTACTATTCTCCTTTATCACTCTCCACCTATTCTTTGAGGCATAGTCTCTTGCTGTGGGATGTTCTGTATGTCAAATGTGTTACTCTGATTGGTTAATAAATAATTAACTGATTGGCCAGTAGCCAGGCAGGAAGTATAGGTGGGACAAGCAGAGAAGAGAATTCTGGGAAGTGGAAGGCTGAGGCAGAGAGATACTGCCAGCCGCCGCCATGACAAGCGAGGATGTAAGGTACTGGTAAGTCATAAGCCACGTGGCAACTTATAGACTAATAGAAATGGGTTAATTTAAGATGTAAGAACTAGATAACAAGAAACCTCAGCCATTAGGCCAAACAGATTAAATAATATAAGCATCTGAGTGATTATTTTATAAGTGGGCTGTCAGACTGCCAGGCTTGGCGGGACCTGGAGAGAAAACTCTAGCTACAGTCTCTCCCTAAACCTGGAGTTCACATTCTCAGCAAGGCTGGGAGAAAGCAAGCTCCATCAATCCTCTTGTCTCCACCCCATCAGAGCTGGTAATACAAGCATGCATGTGACACCTGGCCTATTTTGTTGGTCCTGGGATCCAAACTCTAGTTCTCATGATTGCACAGCAAGTGCTCTTAGCTGCTGAAACATTTTTATAGTCTCTGATAATATTCAATTGTTTGTACATAGAACCTGAATACCATGACAATGATGGGATAAAGTATAGTTAAAAAGTGATAGGAAACAGTAGAGAATTATGAAACTAGTTAGAAGTTTACACATATTGCTTGCACACCAGCCATACATAAGATGAAAGTAAATGAGCCAGTAATTTAGGAGAAGAAAGTATGTGTTTTACTTCTGCAATGATTTCTTTAAGCATTTATTTTTCTTTTTAATCTACTGTTTATTTTGAAAACCAGATATCAATACATACTACTTTTGTAGGCAATTACTTGATTTAGAATTGCATTAACTGTATTTGATTTCATGATAATTGTTTGATATCTATAAAGGTGTCCTACTGGAGGAGCCACAGTTGAGTGAGATCTTGGGCTTTTTTGAAAATGAAGTATGCCAAAACTTTGACTATGAGATGACTGTTCTTGTTTTTTTAATAAAGTTGGCAGAACAGAGGATGTTGACTTACCAGCTTAAGATCCTAGGGGCAAAAATGTACCTGTTTCCATCCTCATGTAGTAAGTAATGCACCAAGACTATGCCTTTCTTAAAACCTTGTACCACATCATTCAGTGCTTAACAGATAGACCTCTTTCTTTCTTCCTCTGGCTCCCCAGCCTGGGCTTTATCCTGCAAGTCACTTCACTGAAGAAAGGAGTCAAGTTTTGAAGGGCAAAACATAATTATTAATGGCACTCCTGATATTTTGCCAGGGACTTTCTCCTTTCCTTTAGTCTGGACTTGTCTTCCTACCTCCTTTTCTTGTCTCCCAATTCAAACTATTGCCCTTTGCATTACCCATCTCAGTCTCACCCCACACTACTCACTGTCCTCATTGGGGATTTCTTCATCCAAGATTACATTAGACAGAAGAAAGTGTTCATGAGCATGCCTGTGGTGGGTAGTCTCCAAAGATTAGTGAGTGTCAGAAAATAGTCAGTTACTTTAAATCAATACATTCTGAGTTTGTCTGCTGGGGATCATCCAAATGTATACCCCAGCAATGATAATAAATTAACCAAGTTTTGTTGTTAACAATTCAGATATAGTCTTAATTGTGTTTGTAAGTTACTTTTCTGTTACTGTGACAAAATACTGTGACCAAGAGAACTTATAGAAGAAAGTGTTTAATTGGGCTTATGGTTTCTGGAAGTTAGAATCTGTGATGGTGGAACAAATGCATGGTGGAAAGAACTGCTGAGAGTTCACATCTTGATCTACAAACAGCAGGCAGAGAGAGACGCACTTGCAATGGTGTAAGTCATTTGAAACTTCAAAGCCTACCCCCAGTGACGAACCTCCTCCAACAAGACCACACCTCCTAATCCTCCTCCAACAGTTCCACCAACTCTGAACCAAGTGTTCAAATATATGAGCCTAGGAGAGGCATGCTCATTCAAATACAGCACAGTAAATATGCCCTTTGAGTCTTAGTTTCTTCATTTGTAAAATGATGATACAGCAATGATAGCATATTCTTTAGAATTTCTGAGAAAACTAGAACATACAAAGTCCACTATAAAATGCCATGTCTCTATAGTCCCCAATTCAGGATTATTCATCCCATTTCATATTGACAGAAGATGCTGGAATAATGAAGAATGAGAACATTATGTAAATGACATTAAGTGCCTTTTTAAATTTTTATCATTAATGTGATTCTCTTCTTCTTCTTCTTCTTCTTCTTCTTCTTCTTCTTCTTCTTCTTCTTCTTCTTCTTCCTTCTCCTCTTCCTCCTCTTCTTCCTCCTCCTCCACCTCATTATCATTATCTCCTTCTTTTTCTTCTGTCTCCTTTTCTTCCTCCTCCTTCTTTTCTTTCATAGTATTAGAACCAGACAACTTGACATTGAACAATTCTGAATTTACCTCAACAATTTCAGAAGAAAGCATTTTAGAAATTGATCACACCACTGTATCTGTAAGAAAGGTGCAGCATCTCTAACCTGGGATGTGTAATCAGAAGGATACATTGGTTTCAGTGTCCACTAGTCATAGATGACAGCAAAACTCAGTTAACACATAAGGGTTTCATGAAAAAACTGGATCTAAAAGTCCCAGAATATAAGAAAATCATAAGAGATTAGGGACAATTTCAGAGGTTAAGGAGGGTTGTTAGCACACCTAACTCTAGAAGGATCAAGGAAGAGAGCAGTGTTGTGAACAGAGAAGCACACCGTGTCTTATGGAGATCTTTATTGTCTAAGAGGGTCAAGGGAATCCATGGGAAGATGATATAGTAAATGTCCCCTCACTTCCTTGGGTTCACTCAGGGTTGGCAGGGATCTATACAACCACAAGCCTTCAGTAGTCTTGACAGAAGAACTTCTCAGGGCATGAAGAGTAAGAGACAGCTCTGTAGAGACCTATGGAATCCCATCAGTCAGAGTATCATGGGGCAAGGAGTAGAGAAAAATCTATGGATCCTCATATTGGTTGGTTGATTGATAAATTTGTTTTGAGAGTACCCATAACTTAGCATGCATCCTAAGATGGCCTTCAACTTATGCAGCCCTCATCTCTCAGAGTCCAAAGTGAGCCCCCATACATAGTAATGCCCTGCTCAATAACCTCTCACTTGACCACAGATTGCTTGTATGTAATGGTGGTCCCATACAATGAGTTAAAGACTTCTGTGGCTCAGAGACATTGCACTTGTCATGATGTAGCACAGTGCATTACCAGCATGTTTGTGATGATGCTATGTAAACAAATGACTGCTCTGCCTGTGACATCAGTGTACAACTAAGCACATGAAATCACTTGTTGTACCTACTACCTGATAACGACAATAATTATGTTACAACCCCAGGATTTTAATGTTTATTTGTGTGTACAATTATGTACAGGTCAGAGGACATCTTGTGGAAGTCCATTCTCTCCTTCCACTATGTGATTCCAGGGGATGGAACTCAGGTCACCAGGCCAGGCTTGGCAGAAGTGCCTTTACCAGATGAATCATCTTAAAGGCCATTATGGTAATTTTCAAGTTATTTCTTATATTTGTATTTTTTAAAGTTCACTGTGGGACTAGAGAGATGGCTCAGCAGTCAAGAGAGCACACTAGTCTTGCAGAGGACCCAAGTTCATTTTCCAGCATGCATGCTGTCATGTGGCTATAACTGCCTGTATCTCCAGCTCCTAGAGGATTTGATGCCCCTTCAGACATTTCCACTCACTTGCACATACCTACAGACAGCCACACATACCCATGGAATTAAAAAGAAGACTCTTTTAAAAAGTTCACTGCAAACTGGCATGCCGTGTTATGTTGTCAGTTGCCTAGTATATCATGATTGCATCTAGTGGCCTATAATATACATTATATTGATAAATTGCCAAATGTTTAAACCCATTAAGAAGCTGGTTCTGGAAGCTAGAGTTGCTCCCTTCCCATGTCATACCTGGTCGTGTTTGATTCAAAGTGTCCTCCAAGGCTATTGTTTGGGGCTGGTCCTCTAACTTGGAGGACACGGAGCAGGAAAATGCCCAAGAGTAAAAGCGTTTTATCCTTGAAAACAGCTAGACAGTAAACCATCCCCAACAGAGCGTACTATTGCTTACCCCAGTCCATGAAAGTGCCTGCCTGGGAAAGAGGAGGCAGCAGTCCAGGCATGGGAAGCTCACCATGGGGAAGGCCGAGAGCACCTTCTCAGTGGGGAATTCCAGTCAGCTGACTCATTTTTGCTGGTCCATTTCTGTTGGACACTGTGAGCACTCAATTTGATGTTGTCATTTTTGTCTGTTGTCCTTTGGATTTTCATGTGGGAGACCCACCTGAAGGGACACCTGCTTTGCCCAGTATTCTCCCTATTGGGGGCTCCAGCTGGCTCCCCTATAGTGTCTTTCTTAGTTGCTTTCTGCTGGATGTTTGGAGCACCTGATTGGATGATGTTTTGATATCTATCCATCTCTTGATATTTATTCTTTTACTTTAGCTTGTTCTATATTTGATGGACAACTCATCCCAAACCAAACATGTTGTAGACCATTCTCTAGACCCTATGGAACAGGTGCATATCAAATCACTGACCTGTGCCATCTGAATTTCACAAACACACACTGAGATGTTTACATAATGACAAAATCATTATGTCTCCTAGAGTACATCCCCATTATTAAGTAATACATGACTGAATTCAGATTTAATAATCTGAATACAATGTTGTATCAGCTTGATCCAAAGGGATGTTTTTTTAATTTCATTTCTGATCCATTATGAAAGGCTTTATGAAGGCATATGGAAAGAGACATCACAAGGCACTGTCTTTATCCCCTCCTAAACCCATCAGAGTCATAAGGAAGCAATCCCAAGTTCATTACCCTAATCCTATTAGCATCTTTTCAAGAATGACTCATGCCCCTTCAGAATAATTGCTGTCACATCAATGTCAAACGTTTGTTATCATGACCGCATAACCGCATGCTTTGGAATAGCTCAGATGAATGCCAGGACCAGCTGGCAAAGGGGGAAACTCACTTGCTAATTTCTTTTCCTTACATGTTTGGTCTGGAAACACTTGGGATATAGATGTCATCATGGTCTCCAGCTTTCAATGTCTCCTACTCTGCCTTTTTCATTTCTTCTTGGAATAGTTTGTCATGCTATCCACTTCTAATCCTCCACCTTGTGTCTTTCTGAGTCCCTCCTTGGAACCTTCACTGGTCTCCTGACTGTCACCTCTCCTGCCACTCTGATCATCTAAGATCCATTTGCTCTATCTGATTGATAAAGTATATCCATATAGGGGAGGCCTTGAGAAAACACTGAGGTGCCAGAATCTTAACCCTGCTTCTCATAATCCCATGAGCAGGAAGCACAGGTGATGAGTTCAGGCATATGTTATGTTGGGATAATGAGAAGAAAACCAAGCCCTGTTCCTATAAACCTACCTAGAGGGTGAGCAGCCCTGCCAGAAGAAAGTGAGGCAAGAAGACAAAAGAAGAACAAAAGCAACAGTAATGAGTGTCAGGGAAACAGGACTTGTTTGCAATTCCAATATGAGGGAGTGGGAAGATAAACCAACACCTCTTTCCATTTGGATCATAGTTTATTCTAATTCCATGGGTGTGAGTGAGAAAACTGAACATCTCAACCTGAGCACACTGTAATGGAAGACAGGTTTTGGTGAGGCTTGATCTTTTTCTGACTTGTCACAATCTGAAAGCCATAAACCTATCAAAAGAAGGAGAGAAACACAGGTGTGACAGTTGAGAATGTAAGGAAGACCCCACATAGAGGCCAGAGGCTGCTGGAGGGCCGGGGGTGGGGGGACAACACCCAGAGCAAACTCTGAATTGCCAGGAGCTAAGGGCTAAGCTAGCCTTGGGTTCTGAGAATGTAGTATCTGGACACCTGATGTGTGTGTGTGTGGGAAGCAGCTGGAAGACAGAGAGCCCTTCTTAGGCCTTGTTAGAAACACACCTTCAAATTCCGAAGAGCTAAAGCTATTGTGCAATAGTACAATGGACGAATCAATGTTCTGAGTTTAGGACTCATAGATGAAAGAGACTAGGGATGTATTAAGTTTTTGTAATTGGTAGTGTAACTCTTGCAGGTGTATATTATAGATGATATAGTGGTAATAAAGTCACTTTGATTTGGAGTGAGATAGATACACCTTGTTAATGGATTCATTATTTGTCTTGCAATGGCCTGTTAGGGTTTGGAAAAAGCTCAATCCAAACACAACAGCTCTCACACTTGAGTGATGCCACTGGTTGTTTTCCTGTGGAATACCTGTTGTTTAAACTATTGTTTTTCCTATAATTAGTAAGACTGATGGCTTTCTAATTTGACATGGCACATCAGCGTGTTCCATTAAGAAATAGTCAAACAAAGGAGTTACTTACAACATAGGCTCCAATGGACTTCTATTAAAAATTTCCCCCAAATGTTAAAATCTAGGGTAAAAATGACTTGGTTGGGGTATTATAAAGCTGAGTGCATACAAAGGATTGGTACCTACTTCTAGTAAGTGCAGCTGACTCAAAGGGACATGACAGCATTTTGTAGAGAATCTCCTTGTTTATCTGACCACTACCATATGACGTGATGATCTTTTGGCTAACTTGAGGGGTACCAATCGCCCTGATGTGCTCAGCAACTTTTCCTGTGCTAACAATGCTCATGCATAGTGCAGAAACTAATGATTTCTTTACTCTGATGCTCCCTTCCAGTAGCTGTGTGTTCAAGGTTACAATGATTTATTCCATAAAAATGATTATCTTGTGCTGGCTTTTACAATGGCCTTTTGTAACAAAAGTCTATCAACAATCATTGAACTAATGCTGTCCTTGATGCTGGGGTCCTTCTGCACTCTATCATAGGCATCGATGATTTGTCCTTATCCTTGGCACATAGAATAATTCCATGTAGCAGGATTCTGGCCAACCTATGCCAATGCATTTCTAATTAAAATGCTGGCAACAGAATATACGAGTTAAGCAGTGCCATGCTGGATTATAAATCTTATTTATTCTGTTCTTCTTGGCATTACTGCTTTGTTTATGAGAGAAAGAGACCTGACACACAGCTCTGTTGCCTGTTCTCCCAAGCTGGATCCATGGTGCTTGTTCTACCAGGGAAGATGCTGCTGAGTCCCCCTCATGTCAACACTACTGAGTCTGCCGGGAACTCACACAGTCCAACATTTTCTCATGAGGACCATGAAATCATTGATCATGGTGCCTTTCTTGTCTGTGTTTTCTTGATGTTGTCTGGGGCAATGGAAGGAAGCCATTCATAGGCGGTTGTTTTTGGAAAAATAATCGACAGCTCCTCTTGAGATGTTTCTAATGTGAACGGAGGCTTACCCAAACTTTATCAGGGTACCAACATCTGAGAAGTACTGTAGCCTCCGCTCTGCTTGATTTGGCAGTGTCGGGCAGCTATGAAAAGTAGGAAATCTGGAGAAAGTTTGCATGGTGTGAATTCTAACTATCAATACTGGGAATTGGGCAATTTTCCTAAACTATTCCTGTCCTATTTATCTTTAACATAGAGTTAGCAAATTTGTCACTTGCTGAATCTAACATGCTATAACCACTGTAAGATGCCATTATTTTATAAACCATCAAGGAAAAAGAAAAGCAACACATGGTACTGTATTTGTCAGCTTTTGTTTGTTGTGACAAATTCCTTGAGGTAAATGAACTTTAAAGGAGGGAGAACATGTTTGGGCCCACAGTTCCAGACATTTCAGTCCACAGTTACTCTGGATCTGTAGTGAGTCTCCCAAAAATGATAGAGGCATTAAATAGAGAAAACTGTTCAACCCATGGTGAGTAGGAAGCAGAGAGAGACTTTTCAGGAGCACATCCAACCATCTAACTTTCCCTCTCTGGGATCCATCTCTTAAAGGTTACCACTGCCTCAACAATAACATCAGAGATTGACAAACAAGCCTTTGTCTAGTGAGCCTCTGAGTGGTACTTCAGATCCAAACCACACAAACATCAAGCAGACAAATAACTAAAATGATCAAAGACAGTTGTGAGCAAACTTGTCTGTGCATAAGCCATAGAAGCCACATCCTGATTGTTATTTGACAGTTTTTATAAAAGCCTTCTTCTTTAACATGCATTTTGACTATACACAGGTTAACTGTAGCAAAATACACATCTCAGAGTCTGTAACTTGGTGGTTTCTACTTTATAGAATTTAGTGAACTGGTAAATATGAAGACTTAAAAGATATTCTGGCATCTGTAAGTATTCAAGCAATGTTGCCTATTAATATTGTATCCATTTAGATTGCTGAGAGATGGAACACAACTCTCATGAGGATTTGACTACAGTAGGTCCATAAGAAAAATGTAAGGAGCTAAGCTGTGGATTTAAGAAGACAGTCAACGTCTAAGAAGAATTTCCTATCAGTTTATGGTATGTATAATTCTCCACCTGACTTCACTGTGGTGTCTAATAGGGTTGGAATGGTGTCCCATGCTTCTGCTGGTCACAGTCCTGGCATGTTCCCTAGGAATGACAAGGCCCCTCGATGGGAGTGATTGTATCTAGGTAAAATCTTACCTTGAATGACTCTTACTTTTGATGAATACCTTCATAAAATTACTCTTCTAGAAAGCTGAGTGG
This sequence comes from Onychomys torridus, assembly GCF_903995425.1. NCBI lineage: Eukaryota > Metazoa > Chordata > Mammalia > Rodentia > Cricetidae > Onychomys > Onychomys torridus. Next base: position 53,969,182 of record NC_050459.1, read on the forward strand.
CCTTTACTGATCCCTTCATCATAATCAAATTCATAACATGATTCAGAGAACTGGTCATATGGATTTGTGTTTGGTCAGACATCAAGACTGACTCAGAAGCAGTTTTTGCTTCATCTCCATAGACTTCCTCAGCTACCCATCTATTGTTCTCTCCTCAGATGAGCAGTTGGAACCTTCTCTGTGGAAACACATGGACTAGGATCACCTCTATTTTGGCAAAATGATTCTGAAGATCTTCCTTTTTAAAGGAAGACTCTGTTCTCTTCCCATATGAGTTTTCTTTTTATTAGTGTTCTTTTTTTCTGTCTTCTCTCCTTCACCCCTTCACATTCTTTTTGGAAGATTCTCCTCCATTTCTGAGAAACCCTTTCCCCAAACTTCTTTCCCTCTCATTAGAAACAGGTCTCCAATTCTAACAGACAAGGTTAAATGCTATCTATCCCCTTGGGGGGAAAAACCCTCATTTCCTGGTGTGTGTTTGGGGGCTGAAGACTACAGAACCGGAGGAAACTGGTTGTGGTGACCATGTGCCACTATGCAGAGCCAGCCTTCACTTGTTGAACTCATGAACAAGGAGCAAGGTGCCTTCCCACTGGTGTTTAGTCGCTTTTCTGCCAGGGAAGACTTGCAATTACATTTCTCTGTCAGTGTTCAGGTGGCTAGTAGCTCACTCTTCTTCCAGCAGATTATTAAGTATATTACTATTTTGTGGCCCAAAGAACTACAATTAAGCAGGAAAAAAAGTATTCCCATGGCTATACATCACTTGAGCACACCAAGGAGAATAGGTTTTGGATCTTGCTTTACACAGTATGCTACACTGGGGTTCAGACATAATTCTATTTGCCACAGTTACATTTAGAATGTAACTCCTCACAGCCAAAAGAATGTGGTGTTTACAGAGAGCTTGTAATTGCTGTAATTATACCTGCACACTCTGCTCTGTAGTGAGGTATCGCCCCGGGGCAAATGAAGAAGCAGGTCATGAAGAAATTAAATCAACTCCACAGAAATATCTGAAAACTTGAGCAGCTCTGGCTGTGAAGGCAACTGCAACTTCACAGTCAGCTTCTTATAAAACAACAATTTCATGCCAGTAAGTATCCAAAGGCTCATTCTTCTCCTTTTGAGAACTTTGCAGTATGGTATAATACTTAGCGAGTATACAAAATCAAAGCCAGTCCATCTAGCTGGGGAAAAGCCTGTATTTGTTACTCACATTATTTTTAGAGTTTTCTTCCTGCTAAAATTATTGGAATACAAAAACAAGGAGTGGCCAAAGTGTTGGGAAACTACTCAATTGACCTTAGCAAATATTTAACAGATACCTATGAAACAAGCTGAGGAAGTAGAGATACAATTTAACCAGCCTCAAGAATACAATAGACAAGAGGCCTGGGTTTGGAAAGCTTTCCAAGTTGACAGTAAGGCACAATACATGGCTGACCTTCACAGCACTGAGGGTGGGGAGACCATTAGGAGCATGGGGTAGAGGGTGATTGGAAGAAATCACTTTTCCTTAACTTGATTCCCATCTACAATGGCCATTAAAGAGAGGAAAGGCCAAGGAAGGTAAAAGTTGCTAGAAAGTAGCAATCCAAAGGAGACCAGGGAACATGACTCCAGGGAAGCATTGTGGATTCTGACCCTGACATTCAATCTTAGGACTTTGTGAAAACAGATGCAGAAACGCCTTTCAGCACGCATTTGTATTTCTTACAAGCTACTTGTTTGTCTTGTAATGTTTAAGTGTCCTCTTTCCATTATCTCCATACTGTTGTGAATGGCAGTAAAAAAAGGAAATTAAAGTGCAAAGATTTTAAAGGAAATAAGTTCAATGATTTTTTTTTGAGCAGATAGAATATGGGTAAGCTTATACCAAATCAATAGCAATAAAGGTAATCATTTTTAAAAGATGTAATTGATAAATTAATTATATGTGTGTGCCTCTGTGTGTGTGCCTGTGTGCCTGTGTGCGTGTGTGCGTGCGTGCGTGCGTGCGTGCGTGCGTGGGTGCGTGTGTGTGTGTGTGAGAGAGAGAGAGAGAGAGAGAGAGAGAGAGAGAGAGAGAGAGAATGCACTTGTGCACACACACAGAGGCCAGAAGACAGTGTTGAATCAATCAGAACCAGACTTACAGGTGTTGGTAGGACTCCTTTACTGCTATATGCTGCTGGAACCAAAACTTTGGTCCTCATGATTATACAGCAAGCACTCTTAACCACTGAGTTGTTTATTCGGTTCAAAGAAACCATAAAAAATAACTTTATAGGTGAGATGCTAATATGTGTTTATGTATGACTACAGGCCCAACACAGTTCACTGCTGTGGATATTGCTCTGTGTAAATAAAGTTCTGATTGGCCAGTGGCCAGGCAGGAAGTATAGGCGGGACAAGAGAGAAGAGAATTCTGGGAAGTAGAAGACTGGGGAGAGACACCGCCAGCCACCGCCATGAAAAGCAACATGTAAAGACACCGGTAAGCCATGAGCCATGTGGCAAAGTATTGACTAACAGAAATGGGTTAATTTAAGATAGAAGAAGCAGATAACAAGAAGCCTGCCACGGCCATACAGTTTCTAAACAATGTAAGTTTCTGTGTGCTTTCTTGGTTGGGTCTGAGCGACTGTGGGACTGGCAGGTAAGAGAGATTTGTCCTGACTGGGCCAGGCAGGAAAACTCTAACTACAGTTCACTATTTCTATTTCACTAGGAAGGCCACTGAGGCATGCAACCTTAAACTTACCAAGTGACCTGTCTGATACACTGTGCAGCAGGATTTCTCTTGCTTTTGAATCTATAGCCTTTCTGACTTTTTTTTTTTTTTTTTTGCAAGTCCAATTTTAATTCTAAAGGAATTATCTATGAATGCTTTTATTTCTTAGGTAAATTTACTTAAGTGTTTGTTTACTAGCTTTCTTGTTAAATATGGAAACTTGGCCACTGACAGATAATTGATGAGAATGTCGAATTTGGCCCCTGTTATATATGACTGATACCAATGACAGTTCTCGCCAACAAAAATTCTTGACTATTTCTTACTCTTCTTGAACAAAGACTTGCTCTTTTATTTATTTAATTTTTTACAACTATCTATCATCTATCTATAATCTATCATCTATCTATCATCTACCATTTATCTCTCATTTATCTCTATCTATCTGTCTGTCTATCTGTCCATCTATCATCATCATGATCTATCTAGTGTTGTATGTAGATTTGGGTATGCATTCCTGCACATGTGCACATGCGCATTGGTTCTGTCCTTCTACCATTTGGGCCCTCGGGATGACTTTAGATCTCATCAATTCTGACATTAAATGCCTTTGCCTGCTGACCCATTTTGCTGTCCCTGAAGCAATAGCAGCCTGAGCGGCTTGTCATGGGTATCATGAATGTGTTTGTCACACACCCTGAAGAGGAAGTGAGACCTAGGACAGGAGGTGAGGCAACAGCAGCAATTCCAGCAAACAGGAGCAATATCTCCTGGGTCAGCAGTACCAAGCCATTCCATTTTCTTAAGGTCTAAGGCAAAAGATTCAACAGTCTCATCAATGACGGCCCTCTGTTTAAACTATCAGAGAGATATTAGCTAACGTTTTAAAGAGAGAATTCCAAGTGGGCAGGTATTAGACAGACGTGGCTTGAGAAAGAACAGATGGATAGGAGATAGGACAAAGCATCAGGTAGATCATGTGTCTTTAATCTCTCGGGCACAGAAACTGTGTGTGGAGAAAGCAGAGAGAAGCCTCAATTTCTGCATCTGAAAGGCACTACTCTGCTGCTCACATCTTTTGATTTCTTTCGACAGTAATTTGATGCTCTGGGGAACATTCATTGTCCTCTGCAAAACAGAAAGGCCTTATTATTTTCAATCAACAAGGACATATGAAGAAGGAAAAAAAGATTTAAAATAATGACAAAAGAGTAAGAAACTTAGGTTTAACTGGGTAGAGGAGGAAACACAATGTTGGTTTTTGTTTTTTACGGATTTTGTCCTACTTTATGCTTGCTCTAATCCAAATGACGGATTAATGGGAAACATTTGAACTGGGGGGTGGTGATGGGCAAGTCTTAGACTGTAGATTTAATTTGGTTAGTTGTATAAAGATACATGGTGTGTGTGTGGTGTGTGTGTGTGTGTGTGTGTGTGTGTGTGTGTGTGTAAATGCAAGTGTCTTAACGTTGACTTTCTCTTTGAATCTTCTGTAGCCAATAACATGTGTAGACTATACCATAAAAGGCCTTTGGCATGAGACTGAATGCATAATATTTTAATGGAACATGACAAAAATCAAAACAAAATATGGTTTTAAAATTGGTTAACAATTTATAATGGAAAATGGCTACTATCCAACCTTTCCAAGTCATGTTGTTAGACAACAAAACATTTTCATGACATTTTCTTCTGGTGTTTGGATTGAACCCAGGGCCTTGAGTGTGCTGGGCAGATGCTTTATCACTGAGCTATATGTACCTGGCTCTTCTGGGTCGTTTTTCTGGACTATGTCATGCAGAGTATCAGTGCATACATAGTACAGATAATAAAGGAAAATGAAAGTTTTCATCAATATTATGCATTAAAAATAGCAACTCACTCATTTTTAGATACAAAATATTGCAGACACAACTGGAGCCTCTTGTTTCTTTGTCTCTGTCATGCAGTATTTACTGTAGCATTCAACATTCTTGTGTGCTACTCTGTGTTCTTATACTTCAGCAGGTCTAAGATGGTGTCTTAAACAGTAACTTTAAGGAAAATATTTATTCATGCAAGGTGTATGTACACATGTGGCCCAAGCTGGCCTCAATCTCCTTCTGTAGCCAAGATGACTTTTAAAATCTTCCTGCTTCCACTGCCTGAGTGTCTGGATTATAGTTCTTTGTCATGATTTTGTTTTTCTTCCAGTTCTGGGGAACCAAACCCTGGGCTTTGTGCATGGTAATCAAGTACTCTGCTAACTGAGCCAGTATGTACTTCTGTGGTGATTTGAAAAAAATGGCTCCCATAGTTCCATAGGGAGTGTCACTGTAAGGAGGTGTGGCCTGTTGGGGTAGGCGTGGCTTTGTTGGAGGAGCTTTGAGGTCTCAGAAGTGCCCTGGTGTCTGAAGAGTCAAATGACAAGGTATAGGGGATGAATAAAAGAGGAGATGCCTTATCAGTGCCTGCCCGGAGAGTATATTTGATTCCTTGTGAGATAGGAAATCACTGTATGCAATGCTGTGATGACAATTTCATTAAAAAGAACTATGGTGGGCATCGTGTAGACTGATAAATACATGTAAACCCACAAAAGTCTATTAGTGCGTAGTGCAAGTGTCTGCAAGAAGGGATGAAGACTTGGACCAGGGAACACTAGAAACGATGGAATGAAGAATCAGATTTTGGAGATTTAAAGGGGAGAAGCAACTGGGTTGTTGGGTGGACTGGAGATGGGTTGTGAGAACAAGAGGAGCCAAGGGTGAATCAATATTGTTTTCTTAAACTTCCAGAAAGAAATTTTTGACATTTTACTTTGATATGGTTAAATATCTACAGAGATGTTATAGAGAAGTTTTTATGTTTGTACATCTTAAACTCACTGGTTATCTCAAAATTGTACTCCAAATTATTTGTAACTATGTTTCATACTGTAGTAACAACAGATGTAATTGTCAAATTATTTTCATTTTGGTAATCTGGTGGTATATTGCTGCCTTTATATGTATATTCACCTTTATAACCCACTGGCTAATGGTGTGATTGCTATATTTTTTTTTCCCAACCATCACTGTCCACAAATGGGCTGGTTCCCCTTACTAAGCTAAAGATCCATGGTATATATTTGTGATTGTTCTTGAGGGAATGGGGATAGCCATAGACATTGTTGCATGGATTTCATATGAATAATCTTGTTACTTTGGCTTTTGATAAGGATCCAGGTCTTGTTCATGTAAATTACTTGGAGGAACTGGAGGTGATGAGTTTTAATTTTAAAAAGAAAGAATTTAATTAATCATAATTGTGTATGTTAAATAAAACTTTACAGGGCTAATAAGGATGATCTAATAGGCATCAGTTATGAGGAAGTACATCTGGAATATTAAAGCATGTGCTGGATTGCTTTTTACTGCAGTAGGTAAATGTTTGTGGTGTTTGAATGTAATTGGCCCCCATAAGCTCATAGGGATTGCCAGTATTAGGATATGTAGCCTTGTTTGAGTAGGTGTGGCCTTATTGGAGAAAGTATATCACTATGTAGGCGGGCTTTGAGGTCTTCTATGCTTAAACTATACCCAGCGTGGACACAGATTCCTTCTGCTGATTGCAGATCAAGATGTTTAACTCTCAGCTCTTCTCCAGCACCATGTCTGCCTGTATGCTGCCATGTCCCATCATGATGAAAAGGGACTAAACCTCTGAAACTGTAGGCCACCCCAATTAAATGTTTTCCTTTGTAAGAGTTGCCATGATCATGGTGTCTCTTCACAGCAATAGAAACCCTGTTTGAAAGTAGTTTCCCTTTCCATATATGTATACATCTACCTTACAGTTATCTGAACATGAACATATACAGGCCACTGTTCATAACTTGAAGGCTTAGCTTTCTTTACAGCTACTAAGTGGAGAATATGCACACTCTTTTAAAGTTTATGTTGACTAATGATTGTTAATGTATTGAAGAAAAGGAGGTGCAGGCATGAAGAACAGTGGCTTTCTTTATGTAGAAAATATTCTAGCAATATCACACTTGCATTTTTTGAAAATATTGGGAACGTGATTTCTTCCATGACTCGATTTTTTATATTATTATTATTATTATTATTATTATTATTATTATTATTATGTGTTTTAATTTTACACATCAGCCATGGGTTCCCCTGTCCTCCCCACCTTCCCCCCACCCCCTCCCCTCCATTCTCAACTCCTCCAGGGCCAAGACTCCCCTGGGGATTCAATTCAACCTGGTGGATTCAGTACAGGCAGGTCCAATCCCCTCCTTCCAGGCTGAGCAAAGTGTCCCTGTGTAAGCCCAAGGTTCCAAACAGCCAGCTCATGCACTAAGGATAGGTCCCTGTTCCACTGCCTGGGTGCCTCCCAAACAGTTCAAGCTATTCAATTGTCTCACTTATCCAGAGGGCCTGCTCCAGCTGGGGGCTCCACAGCCTTTGGTTCATAATTCATGTGCTTCCATTCGTTTGGCTATTTGTCCCTGTGCTTTTTCCATTCTTGGTCTCAACAATTCACGCTCTTACAGTCCCTCCTCTTTCTCGACAACTGGACAACCTCCAGAAGTAGAAGTGAGGGGAACACCATGTTTAAAAATTGAGTTGTGGAAGTGGATGCAGAGATCCTCAGCCATGACTCGATTTTTAAACATGGTGTTCCCCTCACTTCTACTTCTAGAGGTTGTCAGTGAGCCTGAAACAGCCTTTCACTGGTGAGGCCTTCTTATGGACCCAGACCACAGGATAAGGAATAAGAACACCTGGCTGACATTCCAGGCCCTGTGATTAATTAACCAGTTTTAATTACTTGATTCATTATCATATAGTTTTGTATCTTAGGCTTCTTAAAATTAAGTGGTTTAAAAGACACGATTGTCATTAAACATCATTTTAAAAGCAGAAAGTAAGCCAGGCATGTAATCCCAGATCTACAGAAACAGAAGAAGACAGATCTCTGTGAGTTTGAGGCCAGTATGGTCCTACATAGTCCTACATAGTGAGTTCCAGGCCAGCCAAGGCTACTCTGTCTCAGAAGAAGAAGAAGAAGAAGAAGAAGGAGGAGGAGGAGGAGGAGGAGGAGGAGGAGGAGGAGGAAGAGAAGGAGAAGAAGAAGAAACAGGATGAGGAAGAAGAGGAGGAGAACTAACTTTTATAATACGAAGAATCATTTTGAGACTAGATTTTGCTATGTAGCTCAGGCTGACCTAAGACTCCAGAGTGTTCTGCCTCTATCTTCCAATGTTGGGATAATAGGCACGTACCACAACCTGGTGTCATGGACTACTTAGCCATTCAAAAGTTAAGGGCAGAGAATGATGGAAGGTAATTGGTGTTGGGTGCCCTGCCCCTAAGCTCCTCTGAAGGCCGAAAAAAGGGGCCATTAAGACAGGATGTAAATAGAGAAACTGATGATGTAACTGTCCAACTTGTATGAGACTGGAGAGACCACTCAGAGGTTAAAAGTGCTTGCTGCTCAATCAGGAGCACCAGAATTCAGATCCCATCAGATGGCTGACAGAAGTCTTTAATGCCTTCTTTTGGCCTCTAGGGGCAACACACACACACACACACACACACACACACACACACACACACACGCACATGCACACGCACGCACACGCGCGCACGTGCACGCACACACACGCGCACACGCACGCGCATGCGCGCACGCACATACATTCACACAGACCCATACCCTGAGGCATAAGCACACACACACAAATACATAAACGAAAAGACACCTTTCAAATTTTTAAGTTAAAATTGCTAACAAACAATTTATGTGCCATTTAAATCCCACTTACACATATCGTCTCTTTCCTTTCCTTGCTGAGATCTTCCTAGATATGCAAGAACACGGGAGAGAAAATGCACCACTTCAGGTCTCCTTTGTGACATTTGTAGCGGTGAGAGAGCGTTTGTGTTTGCAGTAGGAACATCTTGAAATGAGTGTCTGGATTCTCGTTGTTGTTCCTCTCGCTCCCCCTCTTAGCTGGGTCTGCTTTACCAAATTTATCAGTTTGATAATGCTCACGGGTTTCTTCTGTTTTGTATTTTAATACAGAGTCTCATCATATAGCCCTGACATGCCTGAAACTCACTCTTAGTTTGTCTTTTCTTTTTCCCCCCTCCGGAGCTGAGGACTGAACCCAGGGCCTTGCGTTTGCTAGGTAAGCACTCTACCACTGAGCTAAATCCCCAACCCCCTGATACTCACTCTTTAGGCAAGTCTGGCTTTGAACTCAAAAGACATCTACCTGCCTCTGCTTTCCAGTGCTGGCATTAAAGGCTGGTACAACCACATCTGGCCCAGGGGTTTGGAGCAGTCTCTATTTAGGCCTTATTTAAAGATCTCTAGCTAGCAGCTCTATAGCCTAGCTACATCACTGTAGCAAGCTGTTTCCTTATTCTGACCCCAGCACGAAGGCACAAAGGTGCTAAATTTCTGCCTCATTTCATCAGGACTGAATGTTTATTCCTTGCACACATCTTGTGTCCTTCTAGAGCCATGCTCTTGCTGTCCACTTGCTCATACTATTGACAATTCAAGTTTCTCACTGTGCTCTAGCCTTGACCTCTGGATCCTGGCACCTGCTGCCATATCAGCCAACGGTGCATTCTTTCCACTGGTCTGCCACCCAGCTACACCCTATCCCCTCCCAGGATAGCTGCCAACAACTCCATACAATGTGCCTGTGCATTCAGCAATCAGTATCTTTTGGGATTTTGCCCATTGATTGCTTCAGATTCCTTGACACCCCCTTCTATTTCCCAAGTAGACAATCAGCTACTTCTGGATCCTGAGAAGGTGCCCTGCCAACCCACTAGGTCTTACTAATATATAGGTCAGTATCCCAGACTGATGCAAGTTGAGCCAGGTTCCAATGTCCCATTGTGAGCACTTTTTATTAAAGGTTTTCTTCCTTACACAAAATAGCCTTCCTTACACAGAAGATTTTCCATCAAGACCATCGTATGTCTCATGTGGTCAATAAAGTTTAATGAGCTTGGAGTACTTCCAAATACATGATCAAAATGATCACAATCCCTAGAACAGGAATTAAAACAGAACATCCTATCTCATTGTGCATTTATACTCTTCTGAAAGCAAAATAAAATAAAAATGAACTCTAAAGGATACAAAATGATCAGCTAACTGAACAATGGGCAATGTGACATTTTACCAAAGATTTAATGATTGCAGAAAGAGACAGTTTGCCACATCTAATGAACATTGCTCATTGGTTTTGGTACACTGGGGGATGACTTGAGAAAAATCATTGATGATACTGTTCTACTAACTAACTTAATGTCTAAACCCAGAAAATCCCCCATCCCAAGAATCCCAGGCATGAATTTGATGTTCCATTAGAGTTATCAAGTGACTAAGTGAACTTTAACACATACTCATGACCTGCTCATTTGATTGAGTCCTTTGGTTTTGGTCAGTTTGGAAATGTCTCTATTACCTTTGGGAGAGGCTCTTTTGGACATGCATGTAAATTGGACCATATAGCTTCAAAACCAGTCGCAGTGTTTTGAATCTCATATGGATGTATTTCTCAATGATTATTTGGTCCTAAAACTGATAGGTTTTTCAAAAATTGAAGTAGAATCTGAAAGAAACAAACTGCTGTGGAAAATACATAAACGCAGACTACAGACCCACCACGTAAACACATTAAGAAGGTTTGTACTGCCCCCTGCTGTCAGTTTCTTTAAAATAGCAAACATTACAGTAAAAATGGACACCAAATTTGCAGGTAAATAACACCAACGCTTTGTTCTGAGCAATGATTGTGAAGTAAGAAATCAATGCCAGCGATGTGTGCATGAGCATGCACACACAGAGAAAAGTCCACAATATAAAGTCTGTTTTGACCCTTGTCTACTTCATTATTTTTCCAAATAAAATTATTTGAATTTGCTTTTACACATTCACATAGTTAGGCAAAAACATTCAAATAAGTCAACGAATGCTTTTCATAGTCTAATCCTGACTTACAATTAAGAAAGGAGATATAACAATGAGGCCACGTAACAGTAGGTGCAAAGCCACAGTAATTGGTTATTATTTTATATATTATTTAATTCAACCATCATAAAGTAGAACGTGACTTCTTATTACATGTTCCATATCACAGATGGAGACACTGAGTCCCCAAAGTGTCTTGATTTAAGGGACAGAAAGAGTCCAAGGAAGACTTCTGATTATAAGCCCTGCAATATGAATCTAAGGTTCTTTTCCTAAACTTTTTTTGCACAGGAGAAGGTATACATCCTGTAATTTAAAAGGAAGAGTTTATAGAAAGGATAATGGACATGGTGTGAGGCTTTTTGGACGCTAGGCCTGCGCTCAAACTCACTGTCATCTCTGGCTGGGCTCTGTTCTGGTGTCCAGAACGAAGCTCAGCCGTGTTTTACACTCGGTTTACTGTTCTTCCATACAGAAATTCTACCCACTCTGGCTGCATCGCTTCGGAGATGCGAGTGTAGTGTTTGTTCTTAGTAGGGCATTCGGGTCCATGCCTTGGACTGATGTCTATGTGGGTTCATCTCTGCTGGGTCTCCGTACACTTTCATCTCTGCACCTCTGGGTAAATTCTAGCCTTGGAATTAATTTTTACCTTCTTCAGTGACTCATGACCCCAAACCATACTTTTCTCCATACTTTGATAAATCATTTTCCCATTTTACACTCCGTAGGTTCTGTGAAATCCAAACTCCTCTGATCTCACTGCCTCCTCAAGCCCATTGGCTTTTCTTGGAGTACACAAATTGGCCCCTGGCAACAGCAACATCCATCCCACGAGGGACACATGGTTGCTGGCTATTTGGTTTGCTTTTGTCTGGCAAGTGGTCGAGAAAATTCTACTGCAGAAACCAGAGGACTAGCAATGCAAGATCTCACCCCTCCTCTCCCTGAAGTAACACCAGAAGTCAACAAAATCACCCAACCTTTATGTGAAAAGAGTTCTTACCTGACTCGGGGAGTTGGGTTTCCTGTGACTCGGCACTCCAGATAAACTCTGCTTCCTTCGGCGACTTCTTGGCTCCTCAGCTTCTGGATGAACCGAGGTGCAGAGGACAAGTTGCGGGCTTTCTGCGGCTGTGGGTGAGGGATGTGGGTGTGTGGCAAGGCCTCTTCGGGACTCTGATGGGCCTGGTAGCAGAGGCTGCCCTGGGATAGCTTGACCTCTGCTACCATCTCCTGTTGGTCTAGCTGATCTCCAGTGGGGCTCTGGCTGGCTGAGGCACTCATCAGAGTTGATGGCTGATTTTTAGGAGACAGATACCCACTGTCTGGTGATGAGGACTCACCATTTGGACTCCTGTTTCTTGGCTTGGCTGCCTCTCTAAATATGGATGTCAGTTCCTCAATGAAACTAGCCGCCTTGTCGCACAGTTGGCCCTGGGGGCCGGCTTTGCTTGGCTGGGCAGCTTTGGGCTTTGCATTTGGGTTGGGAATTTTTGCACCTCGTTTTTCAGCCTTGCGGAGGCTCCGGATGTAGCTGGGACTGGCCAGCAGGGGTGATACTGCAGGTTTCCTTCTTGAAGCCGGGGAAGTGATCCCTTCAGCTTGCTCTCCTGCCAGAGGCTGCACAGGTGCTGGCCTGTTGTGCTGAGGTCCTTCCGTGGGACTCTGCTCGCTGGATTTGGTCTCCTCGTGGGAAGGAGTTTCGCAGAGGCTTACAGGAGATTGGCTGAAAATCTGTGAGATCTCCTTTTCTGAGTCAAAATCTTCAGGTTCAGAGTTGTCTATAGCTCTGCGGGCCAAGTCAAGACTTTTGTTTATTTCTTCCTGACTGAGAAAAGCAGAGAGCCCTGGGAAGAAGTCAGCACTTTTGCCCTCTTCCTGCATGTCTGATAAGGAATCATAGAAGGAGTCGTGTGAGGAAGTCTCTGACATATTTGAGCGGTCTCTACACACTCGTTGCTTGTAGTAGGAAGGCTGGAGGGAGACACAGGAAACCCGTGTTCTTGCTTTCTGAAAGACAATGCAGAATCTCCATCAGTGCTGAGAATCCCTCCCTGATTTGTTTTATATCACCAGTAACAATCAATCGGAAGAAGCATTAAGGTGAACCAATATAACAATTTTTTTTTTTAGCCCGCAAATTGGAAGAATGGTCAAACACTCATGTCTTTACAACTAATAAATTATTTATTTTTGCTTTTTGAGATAGTATCTTGCTGTGCAGCTCAGCCTGGACTCGAACCCACAATCTTCCTGTCTCTTCCTGTCTCGCTGCCAGGTCTCAGACCTAAAGGCGTGGATTAACAATGCCTGGCATGGTTTGTAATTTCAGGTTAACATATACCCTGCAAGTGAACACAAAGCATTGCAAATGATTTAAGAAGATGAGGTATTCCGCAGGCACACAGCTTACACATATTCCTCACTCATCACATAACTCATCAGTGGTCTCATTTCAGCAATGCTTTCAGATAAGTGCTTGACAATAACAGTAACTCTGACTGTCCTAGTTTGGCTTCTGTGGCTGAGATAAACACTATGAGCAGAAGCAATATGGGGAAGTCAAAGCCATCATGTGGGGAAGCCAAGGGCAGAGCCTCAAGCAGGAACCTGGAGGCAGGAACCGAAGCAGAGACTGTGAAGGAATGCTGCTTGCTGACTTGCTCTCCATGGCTTGCTTGGCTCACTCTTTTACACAACTCAGGACCACCTGCCCAGTTGTAGCACCACCGACAGCGGGCTAAGCCTTTTCACATCAGTCATACAACAAGAAAATGACCACAGACATGGCCACAGGCCAATCTGACGGAGTCACTTTCTCCCTGGAGGTTGCTCTTCCGAAGGGGACTCTGGTTTGTGTCAAGTGTAATCAGCACACTGACTTTGCTCATATGGACCTACTCCACAAAGGACAACTGAGCAACTTCAATTTTCATTCTTGTAATAAGGATAAATGGAAAGATCAAATATTTGTGTGTTTATAACTTCTGATGTATTTTTTATTTGTGTCTCAATAAATTGTCCCACCCTTTCTTTGTGTGCAGTTATCTTCGCTTATATTTGTTCAGCCAACATTATTTTAACAGACAGCAACATTCACTGACTTCCAGGTGCTGAAAGTGTGCGTGTGCTCCATACTAAGTATTCCCAAACTGTCCCCTCAAGGTATGGGCTGAATGAATGGATTGTGTTTTAAACGTTGTGACTGCAGCACCCCTGGTATATACTAACTGGCATGCTAGCATGAAACCAGCCACAGATGATACAAAAATGGACAAGCATGACTATGCCCACAGACCTTATTTGTGGATACTGATACTTAAATGTTAATCTTTAAAAGTTATAGCTAATACTTTTGTTTATTTTTTATTTGGAGACTTGTCCAACTATGTAATCCAGGCTGGCCTGGGATTTTCATTTCTCCAGCCTCAGCCTACCAAAGGAGTTGGGATTATAGAGATATATAATGTCTGGCCTTTGGATTATTTTTAAAGGATTTTATTTATTTATTTATTTACTTATTTACTTATTGTGTGTGTGTGTGTGTGTGTGTGTGTGTGTGTGTGTGTGCGTGCACGTGCGCGCGCGCTCAGTGCCCTGATTGGCTAGAATAAGGTGTCAGATTCTTTATAGCTAAAGTTATTGGGGTTGTGAACCACCCTATACTGGTGTCCAACTAGAGTCTTCTGAAAGGTCAGTAAAGACTCTTAGCCACTGAGCCATAATAGATGATTGTGCCCCTAAGGGTTTTTGTTTTTCAGTGAAAAAAAATTCACATTTCAGTTTTGTACATAAAATACCAGTAGGGTGGATTAACTCCAGAGGGTGATGTTTGCTGACTGCCTCTTGACCCAGAATCATGACATAGTCATTCCATTCCAGAATTAAAATGTCACATGGGGTAATAAAGTGGAAAACACGAAGTCATTAAACCAATGACATGAAGTTAATAGAAAAATTTGGTGGCGCTTCAAAAGAAAGTTGAAAGGTGCCTAGCAGTAATGGGGGAGTGTAGCCTTGTCTTAAAGGACATATAAGACATTATTCTCAGAATATCATCAGAATACCACAAAGGGTACCTCAATATCTGGGACATCAGTTTAAATTCTCTTTTCACTCATTCTGAAGCAATGGGGCTCCTGTCACTCTGATTTTTTTCCTGCATGTTGCTTATAGAATCATAAAAGGGAAGGCTGGAACGTCCCCAAAGTAATCTTTCCTTCACAATTGAGTTTAGAAGTCACCAAAGGAAGCTACATGGTGAACTTCAACCTTGTAAGGTTTGCCAGTAGTAACCTGGAGGGATATCCCCCAGAAATGTGTCTAATGAGGCATGAACTGGGCCAATACTATTGAAGCACCTTTCCATCTAAGAAATCTGACCTCAGAGGACATCCTGATGATTAATCTTCATGGTCAACTTGATAGAATTGGGAATTACCCAGGTCACACACCTCACACACCTCTAAGCCTATCTGTAGGTGTTTACTGAGAAGATTAACTGACTGAGGAAGACCCAACAGTGGGCAATACCTTCTAACTGATGGCCCAAATATAAAGAGATTCTGGGTAGAAGGAATGCTGCTACCTGCCATCCCATCTTCCCCAGCATGTGCATCTGTCTCTGGTGTTGCCATCCTCCGTTGACAACAAACTCCAATTTCTCTGAACCTCCTAGGAAGAGTAGATATCAGCTACTCTCCAGAGAATTTCCAGGTTTTCTGAAGTGGTTTGAGACACTGGAATTTCTGAGACATCTAACTTTGATAGCTGAGCAAATCCTAAAACTGAGCAAGTCCTCTTATCATTGGACTCTTTTTATCAATGCCATGTTACTCTAGTTCAGTGGTTCTTGAACTGTGGGTCATGACCCCTTTGGTGGCTGCATATCAGATATCCTGCATTTTAAATACTTATATTACCATTCATAACACTAGCGTAGCAATATTACAGTTATGAAGTAGCAACAAAATAATTTCATGGTTGTGGAGGCCACTACAACTTGAGGAGCTGTGTTAAAGCATCTCAGCATTAGGAAGGTCGAGAACCACTGCTCTAGGTCCTTTGTCTTGTCTGTACTACAGGATGGAATCATCTTAATTGTTCTCTTCATGGAGAAAGTTTATGTTCAGTCCACTTTGAATATGTAAATGTATTTTGTTTATGAGCAGCAGGCAGTTAAACTATAATTTTGAGATGACAGAATCACGGCAAAATAACCAAGCATAAAACAAATATGCATGTAAGATTTTATTTAGCTAATGAATGATGAAACCATTAAGAGTTTACAACCACTTCAAAGAAAGCGCTGAAGACTAGACATATATGCAAGTGATTATGAATGCTTAAATTTGTTGGTGGACTTGCAACTGGTTAATATCGATAGAACAATAAAATACTTGTTTGGATTCATACAGAAAACAAGCCAGTGTATTTTCACTCCTAAAATAATTTGTGTATCTGTGAACAAGTATAATTTGCATTGCCAACAGATTTCTACAATGTAACCGTAAAGATTTATAAGCTTGCCTAAAGATAATGCAAGGCATAGATCCCTGAGGAAACAAATGTCTAGCAGCAGAGCCCACCCAGAGAATCTCAAATACCTAATTATTTAGGAGCCATTTATCGTCTGTCCTGAGAAGTCAGGTTGGTTTGTTCAGCACAAAGCTCCTAAGTATGATCATCAAGTGTTTTTGATAACATTTGGGCACACTCAGCTCTTACTGTCAGGAAGAGCAATATCAAACAATGTGAATCTAGGAGATCCAAGAAGATTGGAAGGGAGAAAATCTTGGGCTAAAAGTATGCTTGGGCACTGTGCTGGCTAGTTCTATGTCATCTTGATACATGTAGTTAGAATTATAGGAGAGGAGGGAGGCTCAGTTGAGGCAATGCCTCCTTAAGATCTAGCTGTAGGCAAGCCTGTAGAGCATTTTCTTAATTGCGATTGATCTGGGTGGGTTCAGACCACTGTTGGTCCTGGGTTCTATAAGCAAGCAGGCTGAGGAAGCCAAGAGGAGCAAGCCAGTAAGCAGCACCCCTCCATGGGCTCTGCATCAGCTCCTTCCTCTAGGTTTCTGCCCTGGTTGAATTCCTGTGTTGACTTACACCTGAAAGTGTAAGAGGAATAAATACTTTCCTCTCCAAGTTCCTTGGTCATGGTGTTTGATCATAGCCACAGAACAGTAACTAAGACATGTACAAAGGCAAAATAGATTGTATTTTTGTATCTTTGATATTTTCTTTTTCCTTGGAAGAGAAGTCAATATGGTTATGGTCTGTGGGAAAAACGATTTTATTTAAAATATTGAGCTTGGAACTAGAAGAGATTGTCTACCACAAGAGAACAAACCAAGACAAAAATCCAAGTGTGGTGATATTGTGTTCCCCTAAAATATTGTGCACCCTAATAAACTTATCTGGGGTCACAGAGAACAAAAACAGCCACTAGATACAGAGGCCAGAAAATGGTGGCACACATGCCTTTAATCCTCTGGATCTCCGTGAGTTCAAAGCCACACTGGAAACAGCTAGACATGGTAACAAGAGCCTTTAATCCCAGGAAGTGATGGCAGAAAGCAGAAAGGTATATAAGGCGTGAGGACCAGAAACTAGCCTGGTTAAGCTTTAAGGTTTTTGAGCAGCATAGTTCAGCTGAGATTCATTTGGATAAGGACACAGAGGCTTCCAGTCTGAGAAAACAGGATCAGCTGAGGAACTGACAAAGTGAGGTAGCTGTGGCTTGTTCTGCTTCTATGATCTTCCAGCATTCACCCCAATACCTGGCTCCAGGTTTGTTTTCAATAATAAGACTCTTTAAGATTCATGCTACAATCCAAGTAGATTATTGAAACAAGATTTTGATTCTTGAAGTGACACACTTGAGACATGAACTAGGCACTTTCATAGATATGACCATCCATGAAAAAGAACCACCTACTTAACATGTGTTTACTGTACATCACCAACTGCTGGGGACATAAACACACGTGTGCGTGTGTATATAAATATATATGTATATTTTAAAAGGATAAGCTTTTAGCTTTCATAAGCTTAATGGATGTGATTCAATCATAAACATATATAATTCAATATGCTAAGTACATGATAAGAGAAAAATAAAATATTATGATACCATCTAGAAGGAAGACAACATTTCATGGGAGAGATGGGGCTGACAGACACATGGTGAGTGAGCACGGAGATGACACAGCAGCATGGATCATTTCGTTAGCTTATGGGCCATGTGCAGAGAAATATGTTTTAAGGAACAAGTTTGATTTTTATTTGAGGGGTCTCTGGTCTTCCCCAGAAGGCAATATGAAATACTGATCTAGAGCTCAGGAAAGGAGAGCTGGGCTGGGAATCCTTAAGCCACAGGGTGGAAAAGGCTGTGAAGAAAGAAAGGAGGAGAGAAAAGGATTTCCCCAGAGCTCTGGCAGAAACCAGGAGAACAAGGAATCCCAGAAAATGGAAAAGATGGTATCTCTTGGAGAAGACTATATACTATATATATATAGCAGTTTGCGTGTCTGCAACAGAGACTGAAACCAGACTGCTGGAAAAATATAGAAAGTACAGACTGTAAGTGCACACAATGGCTTGGAGATTTATAGAGAAGAGAAAAGACATGAAGAAGGTGGTCCCAGGGGAAAATCCAGTTTTCCATTTATTTATTTATTTATTTATTTATTTATTTATTTATTTATTTATCTATCTATTTACTTACTTACTTATTTATCTATTTAGGTTTTTTGTTATTGTTGCTTTTAGTATATAGCATTGAATTTGTTTAAATGTTAATGGAGTTAGTGAGCCCACAGGAGGACATGAAGCACCTGTGTTAAGAAGTGGGGAGAACTTGTAGTCATTGTGTCCAAAGATTTGAGAAAATTATTATAATTCAAAGGGGATATGGAGCATCTAAGGAGAAGAGAAGACTGGAGAGGAGAGGAGAGGAGAGGAGAGGAGAGGAGAGGAGAGGAGAGGAGAGGAGAGGAGAGGGGAGGGGAGGGGATGAGAGGGGGGAGGGGGGGGGAGGGGAGGAGAGAGAGAAAGAGAGAAGATAAATATCTGTATAAATCTGTAACTTAAAAAAAAAAAGGGCCCCTAGCTTGAAATTGCTGTGCAGTTGAGAATTTACAAGGACAAGAGGTGCTTGAAATACTGGTCAGGAAAGGAAGGAGGTCTGTGAGGATGATTTACCAGCAGAGGTGAAGCCTTAAGTGAAGTTAGATGTGATATATTTATGGTGACATTCATTGGAGTGACCAGGAAATTCTCTCTAGCAAAGTTCAGCAGTCCAGAAACAGGTGTAGGGACAGAAAATCCAGGTCTTGACATTCAGGAGACTTGGAAGGAGAATGGGCACAGTCCCTGGGAAATCAATGCTCCATTGGGATTCATGGGTAGAAGTTTGATTTTTAGATTGAAGTGGAATAAAATACATGTGCGGTGAGAACAATAATGGGTATTGTCAGGAGGAGGTATGGGCAGAACAATGCTGTTCCATGCCTTATAGAGAGAGCCTGTCAAATTGAATCCTGGTTTCAATTTTTAAAATAACAGTGTTTTATTTCATTTAAATGAGTAAAAATAAGGTATATGATGTGATAGTTACAATAGCCTGTGTTTAAAGTGTGGAATCTGAGATTTGATGGGGATGTACATGGTGGTATTCCTACAGTGATCAGTCATTACAGTAGACTTACCATTTTGTGGAGTTCAATTTTCTTTCCTTCTTGCTGAGAACACTTAAATTTACTGAATTTGCTGAGGCCGTCTAGGACTATGCCACAGGCAGCCTTTTTTGGAATTATGTCAGTGCTGAGTAGTCAAAACAGTAGCATACACACACACACACACACACACACACACACACACACACACACACACGTATGTATGTATATTCCACAAAACTTTATGTAGATTTTTATTTTTTAAAAATTGGCCACCCACTGCTAAGAACATTAGCCACATAGTGAATTCATACATAAAGACTAATAATACTCAATGGTGACTTTACTTTTTTTTTAATTAAGAAATTTTTCTATTTGTTTTACAGAACAACCACAGAATCCCCTGTCCTCCCTCCTCCTGCCCCCAAGTCTTCTCCCCAACCCACCTCCCATTCCCCCTTCCTCCAAGGCGAGGTCTCCATGGAGAGTCAGCAGAGCCTGATACATTCAGTTGAGGCTGGTCCAAGCCCCTTCTCCCTGCACCAAGGCTGCGAAAAGTGTCTCATCATAAACACTAGGCTCCAAAAAGCTGGCTTGTGCACTAGGAACAGGTCCCAATCTCACTGCCTGGGGACCCCTAAACAATTCAAGCTAAACACCTGTCTGGATTATCCAGAGGGACTAGTCCAGTTCCATGGGGGCTCCTCAGCTATTGGTCCACAGTTCATGTGTTTCCACTAGTTTGGCTAGTTGTCCCTGTACTTTTTCTAATCATGATCTTGATATCTCTTGCTCATAGCATCCCTCTCCCTCTCATTGATTGGACGTCTGAAGCTCCGCCTCGGACCTGGCCGTGGATCTGTGCATCTGCTTCCATCAGTCACTGGATGAGGGTTCTATCATGACAGTTAGGGTATTCAGCCATCTGATCACCAGAGTAGGTCAGCTCAGGCACCCTCCTAACTATTGCCAGTAGTCTATTGTGAAGGTATCTTTATGGATTCCTGGAGACCTCCCTAGCACTCTGCTTCTCCCTATTCCCATGGTGTCTTCATTTATCATGGTATCTCTTTCCTTGCTCTCCCACTGTTCCCATTCCAGCTCAAACCTCCTGCTCCCCTAAGCTCTCATCCCCGCCCCTTGCCCTTCATTACCCCCCCCCCCATCACCTCCAGTATGTGAATGTAGATCTCATCCATTTCTCCATCACTGGGCGATCTCAATGGTGACCTTACTAATAACAATGGTCAAGGCTAACTGTGTCCTGCTCACCTGGAAACAGACATTGCACCAAGAATCGGTGTGTACACTATTTTACTTGAGATTCTCACAGCAAGCACCAGGCTTGAAAGAAAAAAACAGGCAGATCTGCACAGGAGAACCAACACTCAGCCCCATGTGGTTGCAGATACATGTAATCCAGCACTCAGGATGTGGGAAGCAGTGCAGGAGGAATGGCAAGTCTGAGGTCAGCCTGCACTACAGAGAAAGTTCCAGGCTAGCCAGGGATCCACAAGGAGACCCTCTGTCCCAACATCCACCCCCTCATAAGAGAACCAAGATTCATGTCCAGTTAGTCCAAAGCCCAGGGCTAATCACGTACTTAAGCATGATTACATTGTAGTGCTACAGGCAAGATTATGAAACCATGTATCATATTAATAAAACAAGCGCCATCCATCACTAACTCCCTTATAATTTGGTATAAGATGAGCATACTGTAATGTGTTTTAAAGCTTCAGGGAAAACATTATATAAGGAAGCTTAAAGCCAACTGAATGATGAAAAGCAGTAGATTCTTATTGTGAAACTGGGAGTGTTTGCTGCGGGCACATATTATCTCACCTGCTTACTAACTCGTGTTTTTGTTTTAAAGAGGCTTCGCCTGATGGGATCCAGTTGTCTGGATTAGGCGCCGTTTAAAAACTGCTTGCACAGTGAAAAGTGAAATAGTAACATGATTGCACACCTGCTCTGGATTTCATTTTCAGGGCAGTTATTGCTGCTGGAGCATGTACATGGTCTAGGAAAATGCTCACTCAATGTGGGTGACCAAGAGAGGTTTCCCCATGGCGTGGGCTCACTGGAAAATTGTGCTTCAGAGACCCTTTGTGTCAGTCAACGCCCCCAAATAAAAAGTCTATCTTCAAAAGGAGTGACATACATGGCTGCAAACATCTCCATTAATTTCCTGGAGACTTCATGTTGGATGCTAAGCGATGTTCTTCCTAATCCGGGGCTGACGTGAGAGATGCAGACTATGAGTCAAACTGAGAAGATCCTCTTAGATTGCTTTTGCTCAATAAAGAGGAAAGGAGAGAAATGGCAAAAAGAAGCAGTCAATTTCTTCTTTTTTGGTGAGCAGCACAGACGTCTTGGGGAACAGAGGGGTCCTGTGTAGCTTTTGACTTTCTCTGGTCCCGACTACTTCTTTTCGGGAGTTTGAGTTCCCTGGAAATGCCTTTCTTCTCTTTATTCCTCTTCATTTTAGTTTCGCTTAACTGTCACCTCTCCCCAAACTCCCCTAAGATATGATTCTCTGACTTTTTGGGATGTGTGCAGTTCTAGGTTCTTCCCCATAGAGGAAATGGCTGCTCTGTGGCCCTGTCTACATTACTCATTGTCATGATCCTCCCTTCTGCTTCCGGTCATAGATGATAGAGCACGGAGTGGATGGCAGTGGTGTACTGGTTCACTAGAAGCTTTCAGGAGGATGAAGCATGGCAGGACGTTTTTCTCCTTCAGGGATTTTTAATGGTCCAGCATTAGGGATTGACTATATATATATATCGGTTAGGCATTTTGCAGCAGGAATCACAGATTGTGAGTGAGACCATATTTACAAAGTCTATCTTGTCAATTCCTTCACCCCTCCTCCCTTGGCCTGTGTGAAAAGTTTCACAGCCTATCTGGGATAAAAGTGCCAACAGAAAATATGCCCAATGAAGACTCTCCAGCACACTCTCCAGCAACCTCACACAGCCTGCTCCCAGCCCAGTCCAGTCTGCTTCTCCATTCCCTGGACATTCCATGTACTTCTATATTTTAATGAATTTGCATGCACTGTCCATTTTCCTTAAAATGCCCTTTCCTATATTTCTCCATCCTTCATCTTTTCTCACCAGTTCACCTGTACAAAGGATTGTCTTAAATTCCATTTCCTTTAAAGAGTTTCTAGAATTCTCCCGTTAGTACAATTTGATTCTGGGTACTTTGAAGAATATTTTAGCATTTATCATATTATAAAGATTTCTTTCTTTCTTTTTCTTTCTTTCTTTCTTTCTTTCTTTCTTTCTTTCTTTCTTTCTTTCTTTCTTTCTTTCTTTCTTTCTTTCTTTCTTTTTTTCTTTCAGTCCTGGGTATTGAACCTGGGGCCTTGAGCATTCTAGGCAGGTGTTCCATCACCAAGTTACACCACTAACCCCAAATAAGTATATATAGATGTTGGAGACCCTTTCCTCACTGAGCAGTGAGCACCATGAAGGCAGGAGACGTGGCTGGGCTCTTCTCACATCTACTGTTTACCACATTGGCTCACAGCCTGCAATGAAGAAAAATTCAGAAATCTCTAGCATTGCAAACATGTTTTGAACTTTGTTTTGGGATTGTGGGAAGAAGGAGTGACAGAAACCAAGGGAGGGGACTGGAAATCTGTTATCGTTTCCCCTGCTCTAAGGACCAGAGTCCCATCTGTAGCATTTCAAATATATCTTCTCCATTAAGTGCTCTTCTGCTGTGGATCCTGAATTTTAAAAATTCCCTAAAATGTTTTCTGCCTTTACTTGTTTGTGTGAGAGTATGTATGTGTGGAGGTCAGAGGACAACTTCTGAGTCAGTTCTTCCTTCTGCCACACGGTTCCTGGGGATTAAACTGAGGTTGGCAGGCTTGGACCATTGAGCCATCCACTCACCCTAAAAATTCATTTCAAGTGTCATATACAGACATTAAAAATGTCCATTTAGCCAGGTGGTGGTGGTCCATGCCTTTAATTCCGGCACTTGGCAGGAAGAGGCTGGTGGATCTCTCTGTTTAAGGCCAGCCTGGTGTACAGAGAGAGTTCTGGGACAGACAGGACTACACCGAAAACTTATATCTTGAAAAACAAAAACAAAACAAAAATGTCCATTTAAAGGATACCAAGTAATATTTGACACATTTACACATTGATTAATGTTTTAATCAGACTAAACCTGTTTATTAATACTATTGTAGTTTCTTTCTCCCTCTTTTATAGTCTTCCTAGGTACTCATGTTAGTTGCTGTGGTAGTGTGCTTTGATTCCTAGTTTTTTTTTTTTCCCATTTAGATTTCTACTTTGTCATTACCACTAGCTTATCAAATATAACTTTCTGGGACTGAGGGGACAGCTCAGTGAATAAAGTGTTCGCTGTGTAAATGTTCGGACAGGAGTTTAGATTCCCAGGACCCATGTAAAGGCATCCTGGGAAGGTCTGTACCTGTCACATATAAGCCAGCACTCAAGAACCAGAGATAGGGGAATCCCTGAAGCAAGTTAGTTTGCTATATTAGCTAATCAATGATATCTCGGTTCAATTAAGGCACCCCAATCTCAATCAGTGATGGAGGAAGACCCTCCTCATCAGCTTCAGAACATTCTCTCTCTCTCTCTCTCTGAACATGAGTACACACCAGGATTCACTTGTGCTCCCCCACACATGTGAGCATACCACCTCAAATATACACAAAAATCATTTGATCCTAGAAATCTATTTTTTAAATAACAGCAACCTAACATGATTATTGAGATACAGACAGAAACAAAGAATAAGAGGCAATAAACTAATAGAATATGATTATATAGTCTTAGTTAATTTTTTCCACATTTTGAATTTTAGTGTCCCATTTTGCATTTTTTTCCTCCTGCATGTGTTGGGGTTGTTGGTAAACACATGCACAGTGTGTGTGTGTGTGTGTAGAGATCAGGTCTTCCTTCCCTTTGATACAGGCCTCTCACTGTCTTGGAACCCTATCACATATACCAGCCCCTCAAGCTTCCAGTGGTCCATCTGTCTCTACCTTCTGACTCCCCTTCACTGAGATTTGCTGTGGAATCCTGTACACTGCGAAGACGTGTTGCTCTCATTGTTAAGAAAAGGCTGATTGGCTTATAGCTGGGCAGGAAGAGAGTAGGCAAGACAGCCTGACACAGAGAGAATACTGGGAGGAGGAAGGGTGGAGCCAGGAAAGAGAAACAAGGTGGACAAGCCATACTGGGAAAAAGTACCAAGCAATGTGGCAAAACATAGATAAGTAATATGGGTTAATTTAAATGTAAAAGTTAGCAAGTAACAAGCCTGAGCTATCAGCCTAGCATTTACAATTAATATTAAGATACTGAGTGGTTATTTGGATGGTAGGGACAGGAGAACCCTGCCTACAGAAATTCCAGGTGTATGCCATGGGCCTACTGTTTTACATGGGGATCTGAACTCCCATCCTCATGCTTT
Organism: Onychomys torridus; assembly: GCF_903995425.1. NCBI lineage: Eukaryota > Metazoa > Chordata > Mammalia > Rodentia > Cricetidae > Onychomys > Onychomys torridus. The sequence continues at coordinate 53,994,019 of NC_050459.1, forward strand.
TGAGGTGAGCACTTTAGTGACTGATCCATCCCGCCTAGTCCCCATTTTACATTTCTAGGTTGCCTATCATGTATTAACATAGTTATTGTTTTAATTATATCTTTAGGCTCTGTACTAGGGATGGCTTATGCATTTCATTTAAATATTAGCATATTCTAAATTTTTATAATTATTCTCTCAGTGAATTTCCTACACCCTCTTCTTAGCCATTAGCATGTCCTTTCTCGCGTTTAAAGTACTTCCTTTAATATGTGTTGTAGATACATGTGTTGGGAATACATGCATTTATTACATTTTCTTCATCTGGAAATGTCTTTGCCATTCCTAAAGGATAGTTTTGCTGAGCACTGAATTTTTCATTCTGTTTAGTCTCTCTTCCACAGAAGCCTCTGTTGCCCTTTGAATTTTACTGAGTGTATTCTGAAGCTCAAGAATTACTGCTTGATTTTTTTTTTTTAAATTCTCTGTCCTGTAAATTTCTGTTTGGGACTATTGAAACTTTCCTCTATTTTCTTCAAGCTCATTGAGCTCCATAATGCTCTTTTCAACTCTCTGAGACTTCACCTATACTGGTTGCTACCTGGTATCTTATTTTCGTGTTTTCTGGCCTTATTTTGATTATTGAGTGAGGGGATGGTTTTTTTTTTAAAACCTCAAGATGCTTGTTGTCATGTAATATTGTCTTTAGATTTGTCTTCCTAATCTGCCATTTGTGTCCATCCAAAAAATTCTAAGTCAAACTGCTTATTTTCCATGTTTCTGTAATTACTTCTGTATTTCACCACTGGATGGCACCCAGGTCCAGAGTTTTTAGGGGAGTGTTGTTAGTGTGTTTTAGAAGAAAAGGACCATCCAAACCCAGGGTTCCTAATACAGGAGAGTACCCAGAAAGTCTGTTACTTCAAGAGCATCACCCACCCCATTCCAAAGTAAATCTAGATGCATCCAAGGTTACACCTCTGTGGTCAGACATGTTAAGATTCTGTTCAGCTTTGGGCACTATCATTGTATATGGACCGTGTCCAAATTCTTGTGTCACGTATATTACCATCAAAGTCACCAAACTGTGTCCATCCCTGAACAAACAGCTTTCCAATAGCAGGCAGCACATACTAGTGTGGGACCAAGTCCCACACTGACTGTTGCTGGGGGGTAAGCTCATGGCCCAAGATTGTTGTAACCAGTCATAGGAGATGCTAGTCAGCAGACTGGGATGGTATGTCTCCCTCTAGCAATAGTTCAAGAAGCCCCCTCTCTCACAGATTCAGGAGCTATAAAAGAAGATGTGGTAGATGCAATACTGGGATATGGCAGGTGCATGGACCCATGTCTTGATCACTCATAGTGAGCTGCCTCACCCAGGAAAATTGTCCCTGAAATAGAACTCCAGTTCAAATTGTTTCTCTTGCCTCTGACACACATGGAACATTTGAAACTGACATTCACACCACCTGTCACCCAGACCTGCAGTGATAATGCTGCACTCTAACAGCTCTGTGCCTGCGGTTCTTATCTAGTCTCCTGCAGAGAATTCTTCTTGTGTCTCTATCAGCTCTCTGCCCTGACCTCCAGTGTGGTTCCTCTGAACAGTGCAGCCTCTTCAGCCTCTTAGAAGAGTCATCTTGTCACATATACATTGCAGAACACGTGTAAAGATAAGCGCATCTGTAGTCTAATACACCATCTAACAACTATTGTAGTGATTAACACTGGGGACCAGTGCGGCTGGGGCAATGACTCAGAGGTTAGCTGTGCAAACCTGATGAGTTTGATCCCTGACATCACACACAGTACTGGCTGCAGGGTGCACATCACAATGCCAGCATTTCTGTGGCACAATGGAAGACAGAGACTGCAGAATCACCACAAAGCTTGCAGCCCAGCTAGCCTAGAGTATGCAGTGCCACAGAAGAAGTGAGGGAGGCCTTTGAAGGTAAAAGATGAGAATCAGCTTTTGACATCCATGCTCTGACCTGCACCTGTGTGCCACAGCACACACAAGACCCTCCTCCATAAAAATTAAATAAATAAGTAAATATCAAGGAGAAAAAGATTGGGGTACCTGTGTTTGTGAGTGACCATCAATACTAACCAGGTTAAAGCCAAAGAAATTGGTTTGGCTTGTAAAATTTATTGTTATTTAATAAAGTCCAACATCTTGGAAAGACAAAATCATATCCATCTATGTCACTAACAAGACTTGCTTATATCAGGACTGCCAACACTTTTGGGTAAGGTGTACACCATTTGCTCATTTAGAAATGTGGACGAGAGTACACTGAAGGTTTATCTCTAATGATTCTGACTTTTATATTTCTTATCAACATCCAAGAAAGATTCTCATGATGAAAAGCATCAGAAGCATAACATTGCTTATTCTCTTTTCCATCAATTCTAGTGTGTGTTGAGCAGCTCTACCCAAAATTCTGAAACCCACAGCAGTTCAAAAGTCGAGAATCTTTTACGTGCTGAGCTGACATCACAAGTAGACAATTCCTCACCACAGAATTCTGTTGTATGCATCGAATTGTTAAAAATGATAATTAAAAGCATCATTAAGAATATAACAGAACATACTTTCAGGCTACACATGCAAAGTGTACAGAAAGCATATGTGGTTTGGCATTTAGAGTTGGGGGTCAATCTCCTAAGTGCCACATTATGTATCTACAAATATTTCAAAATGGAAAAACACTGTAATATCTGAGACATTTCCTGTTCTAAAGATTTCTCATAAAGGATATTCAACCTGTATGAGACAGAGAGAATTGCGTAAAAAGTGGTAACTCTCTGTGACATGTGTGACATGAACACTAGCCAAGTTAGAATTAAATATCTCAGCATCTAGTTAATAAAGTGCCTACTATGAGTTACACTTCCCTTTATAGGCTAAGGAAATAGCCTTCCAAAGGACTAACATCCCAACACTCCTTTAATTTTTTTTCCACTGGTGGTCCTGGGAATTGGAGCTCAGGAATTCAGGCATGCCGAGTCTCCCACCATTGAGCTATGTGCCCATGATCTAACATCATAATATAAGAGGCATGAGAAGTAAATTAGGAAAAAACTGCCAGGTTCTGAATTTCTTAAATGTCCTTTTGTCTTTTCTGGATTGACTTGGACAACTATACTCTGTTTTTATGGCACACAGCTACAAATAACACGACATGCGTTAAGATAAAATGTACGTTTATATTTATCAGCCGTGTCCGCAGACCATGGGTGATTGCAAGCCCCACAGTTGTTGGAGAAAAGGGTGGCGACTGCCCCAAGCAAAGGCTGGGCTCAGGCTTTAGTTTCTCTCAGACTGTTCTACAGAAGTAGTGGCTGCTGGTGTCACCTGTAACCTCACAGTGCTTTGCAAACAATTTCTTGCAGGTAAATTTTGGCATGTATTCATGATGCCAATTTCTTGCTCTTAAGCAAGTATTTGGTATTGCAAAGCTTTGGGAGGTGTAGCCAGTACCACAAGGTACCAAAGACACTTATCTACCACTACTTATGAGCAGGCCATTTATCAGAATTCATGTTTATTCTAAACAGATATTGCTTCGAAATGAAAATTCCTATGATCACATAATGTATTAACTTCCTGTGCATATTCCACTCATTTTGTGAGTTTTATAGCACTTAATTTGAAGATTATTTATATACATAATTTTATGGCTCTCACAGTTTCTCTTTGAATTAATATCATCTGAATTCTGTGGAATTATGTTATGCTGCAATTATAGAGCATATGGAGTTTATATTGAAGATTTTGTATTTGGTACATGTATCACACATCCTAACATGTGAAATCTTAGCATTACTATCCTAGTATTTGGGGAAACATTTATTTTTGAGATCCTAAATATGCCGTGTATTTGCACATATGCATGGTTGCATATTCACATACTTATGTGAATATGCAAATGGATAAAAGACACATCTATAAGTTTTGAATAGCCTTAGCTTTTAAAGTTGCTAACTTTATGCCTTGTTTATTTAAAAATTACATTCATGACACTTGGGAGAATCTTCTGTATTGTGAGTAAAATATACATATATATATGTTATTATATATAATACTATATATAACACTATATAATTATGTGTGTAAATATATTTCCGGAAAACTTTCCAGAATAATCATGTTGACACAAGGCACTATTGGCTGTTGATATAAGAATCGTTTCTCCAACTTAAAAGATTGCAGGAAAGACAAGGCAGACACACACAGCCAGCGTGGAGTATAGCAAAGAAAATTTCTTTCCCAAACAGTGGAAGCAGGGCTTCCCATGGCTGCTTCTGAGATACACGTTTTCAGAGTAAATCATTTGCCCCTGTGGACAACTGATAGCATAGGCATCATCTTTCTTCTTTAGTATTCTTATCACTCAAAACTGAAACAAAAAGGTCCAAATATTTGACCCAATGTGAAGGTAGCACTGGGTGATGGCAGAACTCGGCACTGAAGCCTGTGTAACTGCAAAGTCCCCTCTTCCCACTGGAGATACTATGAGCAGTTATCTTGGGAGAATGGCTGTTATCTGTCGACTGCTTTGAGACACACCACCAGAGAGCTGCTGGAATCTTAAAAGAAAAACTGATGTTAGGAAAGAGACTGACTCCTAGATAATCTAGTCTTGTCTACTACATCCAGGTGCTTTGGAGATGTCAGAGAGGGACAGAGATGTTTCAATAATCACCTAAAAGTGCTCCTGTACACAGCAATAAATACATGACTGGAAGAATGCAAGACAGTCAATAAATTCTGGTTAGCTCTAAGGTGGGATTTAGATAGGAGATGGAAAATTCAAGTCATAATTTTATTGTAAATGATTTCAATATTTAAAGTAAGCACCCTCATTTACTTGTTTGTAGTCATCTAAAAAGGAATAGAAAATTTTGATTAAACAATTCAATGTTGCTGAAATTATTAATAAAACCTATCTTTGAAGGCCATTTTAGAACAAAAGCTCTGAAGTTTATTTTTGTTATTTTAGAATCATGGCTAATATTTAGACTAATTTTTTGTTTATTATTTCCTTCTTCATTCTTTTTGTGTCTCTTTTTTCTTTCAGTAATATTTTTATTGTTGCAAAGAGCCCTGTAGGACAAAAGCCAAATGTGAAAATCTTCATAAAATCTTATGTTTGATGTAAAATGACTTTAATTGTATAATCATTTCTTAATAAATACACAAGCTCTTTTTCTTCTTGGTTATTGACTACATTGTTATTACAGGAAGATATCTCAAATTTACCCTATGGTTTTAAATACAACAATTCCCCTTCTAAAGTAAGACACTTTCTTTTAATTTCTGGAACAAAATCTGACAGTTCAATCAATTCCATCAAATTTAACATGTTTAGTGGGAGGATTTGTGGGTTTTTTCCTGGTGTCCTCTTTATTTTATATTGAATCCATTGGGAATAACTGCATATTTTACTTCTAATTTATCCATTTCTGATTTAAATTAAAAATGTATTTAAGAAATATGTTCCTCTGTTCTCTATGATGATGATTTGTTAGTTGCAAATTGTAGTCAGAATGCTTTGTTTAGTGTTTATTTTCTTTGCTTAAATTTCACCAGGACCTGGCCATTCACTCTCCATGGCGGTGATCCCTAGATGGACTTAAGAATTACAGTGTTCTTCAGGGGCTCCTGCCCAACCTGTTGAAACACTGGGGACCCTTGTCCTGGCTGTGCAGGTGTATCAGTAGATATATCTTAAAGAATTAGGCCACATTATTTGGTAAACACAAATATTTCCTTTTCATGCTTGTTAAAGAAGAACAAAACCAAACCAAGAAGTCACAAGGTCCTAGGGTGATCTGGAGCCTCCCTGTCTTGTCAGGTGTGATCTATGGCAATGTAAATATCCACTTACAGCTGCAGAGCAAAGAAATCCAGACAGAGAGCAGACATACAGCCAAGATAAAGGGACCCCAACCTACCCTGGATGGCAGAAGAACAGGACTAGGAATGTGTAATGACATATTACAGAGTGGTTATGGCTAGATAGGACCCCCAGACCTCCTCTCCAGTTAGCAACTTTAAGGTTCTGAATATCTTAGCAGTAAATTCAATTCCTTTGAGAAACAGTTGGCCAGTATCTTTATCGTGTAAAAAAGACTTGATTTTGTATACACATCAATTGAACAGATTTTAAGTAGTTTTCTACTGGCAAGTAATAGACTTTGTCTTTGGCCACAGTATTTACACTAGAAGGTAGTTAGTATTTTTAGAAAATGCTAGAAAGTAATATGAGCCTGAAATCATTCTGCACCACCATCATGTATTGGATTCAAGACAGTTTCCTCTGCAACTTAAAAACAGCATGATATAGACTGTGTTCTGATCTTTATATCTGACAGACTGCACTGTGGATGCCCACAGTCACAAGTATTTTATTCATTTGCACATTAAAATTATTTTGTATATTACTTGGTGTTATTATGCCAACTAATTTAATTATGTCCTGTGGGTTATTTAAAAAGCTTTCAAAAGTTAACTAGTAATTCAGAATGTTATTTGAAACCCCAAGTCTATTATTTTAATCCATCAGTTTTTAGCTTAAATCTGGACAAGGGTCAAGATGACTACAGCTTCATTGCCTATGAAGTGTAACACATGCACACTCTTGACAAATTTGACTCCATCCAGAGACACATTTAACCCTTTGGAATTGATCATAATGATGTAGAACACCTAAGATTATAACACAAAAGTAGATGACTGGCAGTGTGGGCAGAGAAAAACCCAGCAAATTTATATGGGACCTGTTTTGGGAAAAAAATACAAAATTAACGTTACATTTCTTATTCTTGTGAAAGAAAAATCAAGCATTTTCCAAATGGTAATACGGTGCCAGGCAAAGCTGCTGAAATATTTCCAACTCTAAACGTCCTAAAAATGTCAAAAATGTCACCCTGCTAGTAAGTGTGTTAAGGGTACCGTACAGACCTTTCCAATGCCTGGTCAGTTTGAAGCCTCCCCAAGGCGATGGATTTCACAGGAGCTTTTCTTCTTTCTCCTGGTGAGAGGAGGCTGGTCTTGCCGGTCCATTAAGGACAGCTTGGTCTGTGGTACTGAGACAACTGTGGCCTGAGACACTCATCTGTTCTCTTACTCTACTCGGCTATATTTGGTAACTGAACTCAAGTTTCAGCTGAGTGCCACAATCAGGAATCCCAGGAGTGGGCTGGGAAGCAGCCCCAGATCGTGGCTGGGTTCTTAGAAATTAACACCACAGAGTGTAGAAGGAACCGTCATTATGATTTCAATAAGCATGGCATTTAAACATATTCCACTCTGACCTTGTAGTTGGAAGTCACCACATGGCCTTTTCGCATGCCCTTAGTTACTTACTAGAATACTTTATGATTCCCAATAAAAAAGTGACACTCTGGAGGAAGACTCCCAGGAGAATCTGTTTGTGTGTTTAACTTTTAGTTATGTTGTGGCTTCTCCTAAAATAGTAAACCCAGCAACTATTTAAAAATTAAGACACCTGCCAAATTGAGTGCTGATCACAACTGCTTTCTTATTTCAGAGTGTTAGTTAAAATTGGTCATATGACTACAGTGTGTATTAAGGATATAGTCCAAGGCATAATGAAATGGAGTCTGAAAAGAACAAATGTATAACAAATGGAGACTAAATCTTATGGGATACAGCATTGAGCCTTAAGCATCAAGAACATTTAGCAAATAATTCACGGGAAAAACCAAGCAAATGGTGAGTGAACATTGTCTAAGGCAAGCATGCAGTTTCCACAGCTGTGAAAAATACATCACAAATCCTTTTTGTTAACTATTCTGTAGCAGCTCACTGTACTGGTCTCTTGTTAGTAACACATAGAGAGAGGTAGGGAGAGCCAACAACTTCTCGATCTAAGCAGGATCGTCTACTAGAGCAAGATCTAACCAAGACTGTCTACTAGAGCATGGGTCGAATCACATGAAAGGTCCCGGGTAATTCAGAAAGAAAGTACTGAGTATTTAATTGGCTGCCATAACCTTTGGTCTAGTTTCATTTCTAAAGAAGTCCATTCCTGATAACAGAATTCATTACTTGTTTGGTTCTGATCCTTGACACAGTGCTTTCATGGCCAATTCACCCTTACATTCATTAGTCAGTGATTTGACAACTTATTCTTTGTAGAACAAAAGTGGCAATCCCTCTTACGTCCTATTGTCTTAGTTTATTTTTGCTGCTGTAAGAAAATAATGCAAATGGGATAATTTACATAGAACAAAAGTTGACTTTGCATTCTTCTCAAGGCTGGAAAGATGAAGGTGCCTGCAGGTTCATTGAACAGGCTCATTGTACAGTGAAGATCCTTTTACTGCTTCTAAACTGTCACTTGATTTCGGTGTCCTCTGCTAGAGACGCTTCATTACACAGTACAAAGTGGAAAGCGAGGGTGTTTTAATACAGGTATCTAATCCTATCCATGATGTCAAAACTCTACATGTCACGTCTAAAGGCCACACTGCCAATGTTGTTGCATTGGAAATACATTTCAACACTTTTTTTTCCAGAACTAAGCAATTCAATTTTAAACCAGAGTTCAAGACAATAAAAGATGTACACAGTCAGCATGCTTGCCAAGTGAACATAACAAGGAATAAATGCTTTTACAGATCACAGGGGGAGAGTGCCTCAGCCTAGGTGCCCGCCTCGACGTGACACACGTGTTTAATACTCTTTTTATCTTGTACGGAATGACAAAACTAGAGAGGGCAGAAAAGGGGAGGGAGGGTGTAGAGGAGGTCTAAAAGTGGTGGGAAAATGACCAATGTGAGGACCAGTCCAAGTTACAAAGCTTAAATGCTTACAGAAGGAAGTGTTGATAAGAAAGAAGTGGTTTGCTCCGGAATCCCAGAGGAACTCAACTATGAGAGGCTTCAGACCTTACTTATATATAACTTCATTTGGTAACTCCATTATTGCTATTAATAATGGTACAGGACCTAGGATCTGTGTTGTTAGTTGTTTCTTTTCCTCTCTTGCTCTTTGTTTCTTTGGGGGCCTGCCACTCAGCTCCCAAATAAATCCACATGGAGGCTCATTCTTAATTCTAAATGCATGGTCTTTAGCTTGGCTTGTTTCTCACCAGCTTCTCTTAACTTTAAATTATCCCATCTACCTTTTGCCTCTGGGATTTTTTGTTTTCTTACTTCTGTATACCTCACTTTCACTCTTACTCTGTGGTTGGCTGTGTGGTTGGGTGGCTGGCCCCTAGTGTCCTCTTCCTTCCTCTCTTGTTTCTTCTTTTTTTTCTCCCAGGTTTCCTCTTCTATTTATTCTTTCTGCCTGCCAGCCCCACCTATCCTTTCTTCCCTTGTTATTTGCCATTCAGTTCTTCATTAAACCATCAGGAGTTTTAGACAGGCACAGTAACACAGCTTCACAGAGTTAAACAAATTCAACATAAAGGAATGCAACACATATCTGCACCATTAAAGAAAATGTTCCATAGCACAAACCAATGTAACACATCTTAAAATAGTATTCTACCACAGATCTGGATTGACTGGGAGAATCCCTCTGGACCAATAGATGCTACTATTCCATTCCCACTTTAGATGGCCTGGAGGCTCCTTCTCATGCCTGGGTAAGTAGGAGGCTGCTTCTCTGGGACTTTAAAGCAGATTCTAGTCACAAAGATGCAAAGCACAGATGTCATGAAGAGACCATGGGAGAAATGTATGACTTCCTCATCTATTTGCTTTTTGTCTCCTCTCTCTTGGTAGTTGAAGAATCTGTGAAATTCCCACATCTCAAGGAGTTGGTCAGTGTATGCCCTTTATTGAACTTATACCTTTTATTGAACACCTGTTTTCTTCTCTCTTCATTCTAGGAAAACTCCATCCATAAATAGGCATGGTATGGCAGCAACGGAAATAGATGAATGGGTAAGTCTGAGGAAGAAACAATGAAAATGCAGACATGAAGACCTTGCAGGATTATTCTAGATTGGCCTAGAAAAAAATCCCTCAAACCTGGTCAGTCTTTTGACATCTTCCTCTCACCTTGTATCTGGCTTAGATGAAGTTCCTAGAATCAAGTATGACAGATTAAAGAAAAAGGATCCAACGCCAAAGTAATGAAAACAGAGTTGAAATTGTATGTGAAAAGTGAGACAAGATTTCATGCTTTATAATTACATGTGAATTTGGGGCACTATTGGGTATTATATGTTTTTCCCCCCTCAGTGCTGGGAATTGAACCTAGCATACTACCACAAAGCTATATTACTAGCCCCCAAAATTTCATTTCTAATCTGCCTAAAGGAGGCAAGTCCAGAGAAAAGTTCTATACAGAGCTGAAAGAAACAAACATTAATTTCAATAGAACTTACTTAAGAAAAATAAGCACATGTCTTTATAAAAACAAAATGAAACCATGTATTCTATTATAATCACATCATTTACTGAGTAATGTTGAATGGTATACAGTAAAAAACATAGTATAGTGTTATATGTAATATTTGAGAGAATTATCAATAAGTAGAAAGAAATTATATAAATTGTATTTATCCAAATTATAGTAGTTGTCTTACCATGCAAAGATAGAGAATTTAATTCAATAAATTAGTAAGTCAAAAAGGAAAAGCCATATGGCTATTTGTATAGATTATTAGCAAGGTTTTGAACAAAATTCAGCATTCATTTGCATTTGAAATATAATTTTGAAGAGTGAGAAAAATGATTCTAACTTATTACATTTAAAAGTGTATACACACATGTTTATGTATGTATGCACATGGTATACATGTACACATTTAATCGTGTACATACATCATGTTACCTAATACTTAGACATAAAATACCAATCAACATGCAAGGTTTTTTAAAAGATTAATTTAGTTAGTGTACATTGGGGTTTTGCCTGAATATTTGTCTGTATGAGGGTATGAGATTCCCTGGAACTGGAGTTACAGACAGTTGTGAGTTGTCTTGTGGGTGCTGGGAATTGAACCCAAGTCCTTTGGTTGAGCATCCAGTGCTCTTAACCACTTGAGCCATCTCTGCAGCCTCTACTCAAGTCTTTTTAGAAAATTATTTTTATTTATGTGTATGTATGTGCATCTGTGCGTGTGGGTATATGTGCATGTGTGCAGGTTCCTACGGAGGCCGGAAGTTGGAGCTATAGGTGGTTGTGAGCCTGGTTTGGATGCTGAGAACTGAACTCAGGTCCTCTGCAGAGCAGCCAACGCTGCTCCTCATCCGGTCATTTCTCCAGCGCCTACATGCAAGTCTTAACAAAAGTGGGAGATAAGATGAGGATGCAGTGCTAGAAGGCATGGAATGGTACATCCCTGTTTCTATCACAGGAAGAATTGACTTAGTGGCCAGTCTGTTTTCATAAGAAAAAAATCTACAAATAACACAGACTCAATCCTAAAGGCACTTCATCTTGTGGAATCAGAAAAGCAATATAAAGCTTCATTCAGATAAATGTATGTAGGCAAATATTGTGCAGAACGGCCACCTGAAGTCGCCTGGACCAATAGATGCCTTTGGTGGGGCCACAAGACACGGGTGAAGGATTCAGTAAAATGATATATTGGATGCTTATGTGTGAACAGTCCCTTGAAATGACAGCTGTTTTTTTGGTGTGTGTGTGTGTGTGTGTGTGTGTGTGTGTGTGTGTGTGTGTGTGCATGCGCGAGCGTGTACAATTCCATTGATCTCTCTTTTACTATAGATTAAAGAACTGGGTGTGGGGTCTAAAAGTTGGCTCATGTGTTAGCACTTGCAGAGGATCAGAGTTCAGTTCTTAACACCCAGGTTGGGGGGCTCACAACTGTCTGCAACTCTCTCCCAGGGTCTTCAGTGCTCTCTTTTGGCCTCCATGGGCATGCACAGGTATATGTGCACCCGCCCCCCCCCCCACACACACTGAAAATAAATCTGAAAAAGGAACTGTATTTATATTACACTTTATTCAGCAAATGGTCTGTGGGGGAAATGGAATGGAATGCACAAATAAGTATATATATATATATATATATATATATATATATATATATATATATATATATAATCGCAATTTCTTTTCTGCTCCTGGTATATAGTATACTCAGCATCCACAGTGCTTCATCTTTGAGGAAAAAATGCATTAGCTGGGGTCGGGTGGATGGAAACCTTTACTGAAGTGTGCATGCCATGTAATTACTTCTTAATATAACATCATAAATTATCTTGACTGTTACTGTTTCTTACTCCCCATGATTTTCCTTATTACTAGGAAATATTTTTAAAGTGCATCTGAAAATAGAAAAAAGGCGATATAGAAAAGATAACTTTAATTTACTATCTAATAAGAAAAGTATTTTTTTTTTGCCAGTTATTATTGCTGGAAAGTAAGGTTTGAGGAATGTTTCTATTCCCCTCCCCCCATGCTTTTTCTTTAAAATCTGTGTCTGATTGCTTACTAAGAGCATGACAAGGAAAGATTCCATCCACTCAATAAGCCCAAGTCACGTCAATCATTAGAATGTGGTTCATTGTGGATGAACTTATTAGCGAAACATAACTTTTCAAGTCCTTTGGCTATAAAGTAGAGAGTAATCATTTAAAGAAACTGTGGGTTTTACAAATGTTCGTTTGGGGATTAAAAAGAAACTCTGTTGATTTTAAATAGCTTGAACAAGATTCCCTCTCTTGCTATCTGGCCCTTGTCTGCAATATGAACATCCATCTTCATCTGGCTACCTTTGAAATGTCAGATCCTTTGACCTACTCTATCCTAGACCTACTGAGGACATAGTCCTAATTAAAAGAGACACGTCATATAAAAATGTGCAATTCTACTTTATTTATAAGAGCATCCCCCCCCCAACAAAAAATGCATGTGCAATTTATGGAATGGCTTAGTAAACTCATGGAATTTTTAAGCAACCATAAAATGTGATTTTTTTCTGGAGCTATTCATATTAACAAAGAAAAAATAACACAAAGAAGAAAACTGTAGTTTGAATATGAAACTTAAACATAAAGAGTCTTCGCATGATTAAACTTTAAATGCACAATTTGATGTTGCTAAAATATGAAGACTTCCCTAAATTGTATGAGTCCCTGCCCTCCCCACTCCAGGTCTAATCATTGGAGAAAAAGGAAAATCTAGCAAGACGTTCAGAAATGGCTTTGGCAAGTCATTTGACTCAGAGACCAAACCTCGGTGTTTTGCTTCCCCTGAAGTTCGCATTTTTCACAACTCATGGAAGAAGGACTTGGTAAGCGAACAGCAACCTTGTGAGGCCGAGGTCACTGCCAGACAACTGTAGACAGCTGTGTGGGCATTTTAGCGGCTGCTTCCAAAGAAGCACCCTGAGGAAGGATGTGGCTGTCACTCCCTAGGAAATCAGAAAGGAAGAGTGGGACAAAGGAGGAAATCAGCTGTTGGACAGTGAAAAAATTTAGACAGTGAAAAAAATGCCAACCATGAAAGACAGTTGCCGAGCGACAAACAGCCCTGAGCTCCGCCCACCACGACTTGCAGGCCCAGCAATTTGCTCAGCTCTTGCTATTTTGGGAAGGAATTTCCACAGAGTTGGCTTATCTTCAGCTCTGAGGTTTCCTCTGATTGAATGATCAACAGGTGTCGAAAAAGGCTGTGGCAGAAATATCGCAGACCCAGTGTGCTCGTTTGACATCTGTGGCCGGGACTGTAGTGTCACTTGGTGGGTCATTTCTTAATCAAGGAGCCAATCCGGAGAATAAAGGCTAAATCCATGACTCAAGATCCACTGGCCATTACTGCTCTCTCTATATGCCTTTGCATTTGGTACTAGTATACATTATTTTCAGTGTATACATTGAACATGGCACTGTGATCATACAACTGGAGTCTAAATGAAAACATGAAGAGGAGCTATGATAAAACTGAAGATCTGTTTCCCTCTCAACTGAAGTGCTTTGGAGCAGACGGTTGGTGTTTCAAATGCTCGCACCGCATAGTATTACTGTTGGAAGCTTTTCACAAAATGAATTTAAACCTGTGTCCTCTTTTACTCTTTTCCTGTGCCCCCATGCCTCTGAGACAAAAGAAAACCCGTCTATCTCACCTTAGATTTTCCCAATACACAGTATCCTGCATTCGTCTCTGCTCTTCATTTCTCTAGAGTCCTACCCTGTTCCCGTCCACTCCTTCTTCACATCAGTACATCTCTGATCTTGCCCCATTAATATCCTCAGACACATCTGTGCTGACTCACTGTTCCATCTCCTATAGACTGGGGAAATTGAAACCAGGAAGGCTACAGAGAGAACAGAAACTGAAGCTCTTCTTCTATGTGTAGAAGCTGAGGTGCTGGAGGCAGCCCGACTGCTGGAGTCCAAGGTCCAGTATCTCCAGGAAGCTCCCACCTGAGCTCTGTACTTGGTCTCTTCTCCTCCACTTCCTCCCCATGTGTGCGTCCAGGAACTGGACTCCCAAGTGAGAATCAGTGGGTGCGGGTGTGAATTGAATTATAAGGCACTTTTCAGGGTTGTGGAAGTGAGGAGGCCTAGAGTCAAGCTGTCAATCTTTATGGGCCAGGCTAGCAAATTAGGAAAAGGAGCTCCCCCTTCCCGGTTCAGAGAATCACTTCTATATGACACAGCTCTTCAGAGAGTCTTCCTGCATGCACTGAATCAAAAGTTTATAGGTTTGTAGAAAAACACAGCTGCTGCACATGCAAAAATAATTGAGGATGAGTATTTGTAGGCTTATGTTGACCAATTCCAAAAGATACTAGGCATACATTGATGTTCACCCTTCCTGATTTTTTATTCAAAAAGTATAAAAAGAGCTAGATGTGGTGTAGTATGCCTGTAATTTAAGCACCAGAAATGTTCAGGCAGAATTGTGAGTTCTAGGCTAGGCTGCAAAAAGAGAAAGATTTATATTTCTGTAGCTTTTATCTTCCATCATTTATCTATCCTTCTGTTTATTATCTGTCTGTCTATCTATCTATCTATCTATCTATCTATCTATCTATCTACCTACCTACCATCTGTCTATCTATAACTATTATCTATCTATGTACATCCATGTCATCTATAATCTCTCCAAAAATTCTATTCATTGTCTGCCTATTTTTATCTGCTCATCAATCTATCTTTCCTTATCTGTGCATCTGTAATTTATATAACTTTCAGATATCTAGATTTTGTGCTGGTGTGCAACATGCTTTCCACACTTGATTTGTGGATACACAGCAGTCTCATTTAGCAGTCATTGGATGCTATCTGATTGTATACCATATCATAAATGATTGTTTTTTATTTCAGGCAGAACAGAGTGCAATAAAACAAAAAATAAACACTCTTCTCTATTTCCCTTTTAAAAAGCATGTAGGCTTCATGTTTTTGTTTTCCTGGTGGTCATTACTACAAATACATACTGATAGCTTTATTTCTTAGTTGCTTATACACTATATATTTACAACCCTATTTATTGGTTTACTATTTTTGACAGTCAACGACTTCCAGCTCTGAAATCTCTTCAATCCTGGTTGTACACTTATAGAACTCTTTCTGAGGTAAGCTTTCTGGCTTTCAACAATGCAATAAGTTTCTTATTAATTATCCTCTAGTGCACTTGCCGGGATAGATCAAAATCTCTGTCTTTCCTACTGCAGGCTCCTTCCCTGGCCCTCTGAGGATAGTAGAGATCGTAGGGACATTTTATGGGCACAATCCTCTTTAGGACAGCTTTTGGTTTATTTGGAAATACTATTCCTTAACAATTACTGACATCTGATTGTGTTTCTTTTAGTTGGTGCTTCATGACACTTTTTGCTCCTAATGATTTAGATTTGTTAAAAATAAAATGTAAAATTATTTTAAATTATATGTATGTGTTTGCATCTGTTTTGGGTTGGGTCTGTGCATTTAAGTGCAGGTACTTGTGAAGTCTAGAGGCACTGGACCCTCCAGGAGCTGGAGTTACAGGCAATTGTGGACCACCTGTTGTTGGTACTGTGAACAAAACCCATATCCTCTGGAAGTACATTGAATTCTCTTAACTGTTGAGTCAACCCTCCAGCTCTTACATTTTTGTTTTTTATTCTTTTTTATATTTTTCTTCGTTAAGAGTTTTTTCATCATTTTACACACCAACCACAGACCCCCCTCTCATCCTTCCTCTCACTCTCTCACACCCTTCCCCCACAACCTATCCCCCATTCCCTCTTCTGAAAAGATAAGGTCTCCCATGGGGAGTCAGCAGAACCTGGTACCTTCAGTTGAGGCAGGTCCAAACTATGCCCCTAAGCCCTCCCCCATGCCCCTGAATCAAGGCTGGGCAAGGTGTCCCACCACCGGTAATGGACTCAAAAAAGCCAGCTCATGCACCAGGGCTAGATCTTGATCTCACTGCCAGGGCTTCTTAAACATACCAAGCTACACAACTGTCTCCCTTATGCAGGGGGGCTAGTCCAGTCCCATGCCATCTGCACAGTTGTTGGTCTAAAGTTCATGAGTTCCCATTAGCTTGGTTTGATTGTCTCTGTAGATTTCACCATCATGATCATGATGTCCCTTGCTCATAGAATCCCTCTTCCTTCTCTTCAAGTGGAATCCTAGAGCTCAGCCTGGTACTTAGTTGTGGATCTCTGCATCTGCTTCCATCAGTTACTGGATGGAGGCTCAATGATGACAGTTAGGGTATTCACCAATCTGAATTACTGAGGTAGGCCAGCTCAGGCATCCTCTCCACTATTGCTAGTAGTCTAAGCTGGGGTCATCCTTGTGGATTCCTGGGAACTTCCCTAGCACGAGGTTTCTCCCTATCCCCATGATGTCTCCGTCTATCAAGATATTTCATTGCTCTCCCACTCTGTCCCTGTTCCAGCTCAACCATCCTGTTCCCTTATGTTCTCATCTCCCATCCCCTACCCTCCATTGTCACCCCAGGCCCCCAGCTTCCTCAGGAGATCTCATCTATTTCCCCTTCCCAGGGCAATCTATACATCTCTCTTAGGGTTCTCCTTAGCTAGCTTATCTGAAGCTGTGGATTATAGTCTGGATATCCTTTGCTTTACATCTAGTATCCACTTATGAGTGAGTAAAACGATAGCCCACAGAATGGGAAAAGATCTTCATCAAAATACCAAACAACCCAATTAAGAAACGTGCTGCAGAGCTAAAGAGAATTCTCAATAGAAGAATCTCAAATAGCCAAAAGACATTTAAGAAATTGCTCACCATCCTTAGTCATCAGGAATGCAAATCAACACTACTCTGAGATACCATCTTACACCTATCTGAATGGCTAAGATAAAAAACACTGAAGATAGCTTCTTATGTTGGAGAGATGTGGAGCAAGGGGAACACTCCTCCTCTGTTGGTGGGAGTGCAAATTTACACAGCCACTTTGAAAATCAGTATGGCAGTTTCTCAGAAAATTGGTTATCAATCTACTTCGAGACCCAGTGATACCACTCTTAGGCATATACCCAAGGAATGCTCAACCATACGACAAGGACACTTGCTCAACTATGTTCATAGTAGCATTATCTGTAATAGCCAGAACCTGGAAACAACCTAGATGCCCCTCAGCTGAAGAATGGATAAAGAAAATGTAGTACATATACACAAAGGAGTACTATTCAGCAGTATAAAACAATGACATCATGAAATTGCAGGCAAATAGATGGAACTAGAAAATATTATCCTGAGAGAGATAACCCAGATTCAGAAAAGATAAACATTGTTTTTCATTCTTAATTCTCAAGAATGAATATCAATATATATTGATAAATTATCATGTGTGTTATGGGCTAGAAATGAAGCTGTGACCATTCTCCATTTCAAACCCAAGTATGTTCATTTCAAGGTGTTTTCCAAGGCTCCTTTTCTGAGACTGAGCTGATCCATCCAGCTCTGTGACAGGGAGGGAAAGAAGTCTAACAATAAACATGCTGTGCCTTTAGAATGGTTAGAAGGTAGATTGTTTCTAACTGGTGTCACCATTGCTTATTGCAAGAAATAAAAGCACCTGCATGGGGCTGGAGGGATGGATGGCCCAGCAGGGAAGAGCGCTTGCTGCTCTTGCAGGGAACCCTCTTTGATTCCCACCCCCATCACCAGGATGCTCAAAAACAATTTTAATTCCTGTTCCAAAGGATCTGGTACCTTCCTGGCTTCCATAGGCACTGTACATACATGGTGAACATACAGGCAAGCAGGCCTACACATGCACACAGGAAATAAAGAATTAAAAACTTAAGAAATGATTGCAGTATGCAAGAGAAGTGGGAAGTTCAGCCATAGGACCTGACATCCAGCCTTGGGAGACTCAGCCATGGATACAAAGCTCAACTGGAAACTCCAATCACTACTTTCTATTGCATGTGTGAAACCCCAATTAGATGATGTGATCTCTACCTGTTGCAATTTGTTATTTTCATCTCGAAGCTCGACCCAGTGGACACTCTGCTCTGCCTGGGCACTCCTTCTTTTGGGACCTCCAGCTGTTCACTTTACAGATGACTTTCCTAGTTCATTTTTGCTAGACGTTTTCTGGTCTTACTCTGATGACACATTGCCACCATCTTCCTTCCTATCTGCCACTTGCACTTAATTCTTTTACTTTGGCTTGCCATATACTCATCAGGTTCACTCCCTCAAAACTGAAACTACGCTACTGTTGACCATCCTCCATAATCTACAGCACACTTTGCCTGGAGCACACAAAGCCTTTTTCTGCTTCAGTGCTTTGCATATTTAGATTTTAGGTTTTTGCAAGGCTGTTCTGTTCTTGCTGAATGAGTTTAACCTGAAAGGTCTCTTTTGGTGGTACCTTCTTTTTAGGTAAGATTCTTTCTAACATTTCTGTTTTCTTAAATAACACTAAACACAACTTGTAAATACTTGCTTTTGGTTATCTTTTCCTGGCATATACATTATCTAAGTGAGTAGACTGCTGTTGTCCTTATCACCAAGCACAACCCTGGTCTGTAGCAGATGCAGAATAGCTGTTGATTTTTCTACTTTCTTCCCTTTCTTACTTAACAGTCTTGCATTATCTTGGAGAACTAACCCCATTTCACACTTATTTATTTATTTATTTGTTTGATTGTTTGCTTATTTTACCTCTAATTATTCATCGTTGCTTTCTCTGGGTCTTTAGAGAATCAGCCATATTATTCACTGTGTTCAGATGTCTGTAAATATCTTTACATTTCCTTACTCCTCCTGCAAATTCAACAGATGCCCAGGCTGCTGCTGGAGCCTTGCACCGGGAATATTTCCCTTCATCACTTACTCAGAGTTACATGGGGAATGAATCAGTGACAGTTGCATACTCTTTTTTATTTTTTATTTTTTGAGACAAGATTTCTCTGTATAGTTTTAGTGCCTGTCCTGGATCTTGCTCTGTAGACCAGGTTGGCCTCAAACACACAGAGATCCTTCTGGCTCGGTCCCCCCCCCCCCCCCAGTGATAGAATTAAAGGCGTGTGTCACCACTACCTGGAAGTTGCACACTCTTAAGAAGCCCTGGTTGGTTGGTATGTATAAATAGCCCAGTGCATCCCCCAGGGGAAAGGATCATCTCCTACACTGGGTTCTAAAGGGTGCTGCCTCGATTCAGCTGTAGTTACAGACTGACTTACGCTTCATTACAAATTTATTCTTGGCTAATTTCCCTTTCCAATCCTCTCTGAAGCCTGCTCAACAGAGTCTCCTCCAAGACCTCAAAATAACCTATTTGCACTCAAATCTTTGTTTTGGATCTACTTCTCATGGACTATTGTTATCCTTTGAAGGATGGTAGGAGCCAATTGTTCAACATGTTTATTCCCAGAGGACACTATACTCTTCTGAGCATCACCCAAACCATACTGTTTTTCTTCGTGGTTTTCAAATCTCACCAATCTTTTCTGCCACCTCAGGAAAATAATCTTTAGGGTTCAAATGAAGGAAAAAGAATCGGTGAGACAAGAAGAGGGAGGAGCTAAGCCTATAATGGAAAGTGTTTTCAAATAGGATGTGTCAAACACCACTAAGAAGTGAAATAGGCCTGGAGGCAGCCAATCTCTGAGTGTAAAAATAATGAGTTTAATGTGACACTTTTCAAATGCATGGATCACTTTCCCTTGTTTTTGTTCATCCCTACTGCCCCTTATCCCTCCCTCCTGGTGGTCTCCTGCCCTCCCCTAGTCTGCATCTGCATATGAAAGGAAACTTGCAATCAATATTTGTCTTTCATTTTCCTGTTGCCTGCTCTCACTCCTTTACTTAGACTTCTTTGTCTCACCCCATCGTCTCCTTTCATGTCCTATATGCGTATAAAATTAGATTCAAAGAAACAACCCTAGAGGTGAAGCCTGATGCTTTTTACGACAGTGTTAATACTGAATTGTTTGTGGACTGAATGCATGGATGAAGGACTGAATGATGATGTCATCACACACATGGAACTGTGATGATTAAGGGTAATATAAAGCTCATAAAGAAGTGATTCTTCTGGAAGTTTTCAAATACTATCTTATCATCTACTTTTTCTTTGTTTCTTAACAATTGATGCATACCACATGAGATAAAACATATTACCTCAGCCTTCCTTCACTCCCAACTCCATACCTAAAACACAGACATAGGACAAACACTACTTTATTTTTAGGCCTTTCAGTTATAATCTGACATATTCAGCACAGGATGTCCAGGGAGTTCTCCTGCATAAGATGGTCGATTCCTTTATATGGTATACTCTGCTTAGGTTGGGTGAAGACAAGTTATCTTTAAGCAGTGTGAGTACAGTAGCTTGGAGTACTTGATGAGATCATCATTTGGGGTCATGTGCCTTTTCTATTTCCAGTAGCTATTAATGGAGTAACTGGAAAGCAGCAAAGCCACTCAGTGTGTTCTGACCCCGAATGACATCCACATGGACGTTACTGTGATGCTAGTTAAATCTTTGCTCTTGCGTGCCTGGAGTTAAGATACAAGGGCATGGTTTAAAAAAACAAAAAACAAAAACAGCTGGCTAAATTTATGAGATGTGTATTTACTTAAAACCTCCATGTGTGTCATTTAAATAAGCAAATTGCTCCTACTCTAGTAGACACTTAATCAGATCACATTAATTTTTGTTCATTTATTTATTTTACACCCCATTCAATGTTTCCCTCCCCTCTTCCCAATTCCTCTACCCTCCACCCCAGCCGCTCCTCCTCCACTGTTTCTGTTCTGATACAGGCAGGCTTCCCATGGATATCAGCCAGCTATGCATGTCAAGTCACAGTGAGACCAGGCACCTCCTCTCCTATTAAGGCTGGATGAGGCAATCCCGTAGGAAGAATGGGTCTCAGAAGCAGACAACATAGTCAGAGACAGTCCTTATT
Organism: Onychomys torridus; assembly: GCF_903995425.1. NCBI lineage: Eukaryota > Metazoa > Chordata > Mammalia > Rodentia > Cricetidae > Onychomys > Onychomys torridus. The sequence goes on from NC_050459.1 coordinate 54,015,351, forward strand.
CTCACTGTTAAGAGTCTCAGAGGAAGATCATGATATAACTGTAACATATGAGCAGAGGGTTTAGGTCAGTCCCATGTAGGCTCACTGGATGTCAGTTCAGTCTCTGTGAGCCCCCGATGATTCCTAGTTGATTCTATGAGTTTTCTTGTGCCATTGACACCGCTGGGTCCTATAATCCTTCTTCTGCAGAATTCCCCTAGATTCACCTAATGTCTGGCTGTTGTTCTCCACATCTGTTTTCATCAGTTGCTGGGTGAAGCCTCTCTGAGGACAGTTGGACTAGGCACCAGTCTATGAATATAGCAGAATATCATTAGGAACCATTTCATTGACTCTCTATTTTTTTGCTTTGGCTATTCGTATTTGGTTCTATCCTAGGTCTCTGTGGTATCTCACCGCTGGGTCCTGGTCCTCAGGGGTGACTTCCCTCTCAGGGCATAGGTCTCCATCTGTGCCATTCATTAGTTGGTCACTCCCACAGTTTCTGCACCATCTTTACCCCAACACATCTTCTAAGCAGAAAACATCGTAGGTTGAAAGGTTTGAGGCTGGGTTGGTATCCCAGTACTTTTCCTGGAAGTCTTGCCTGGTTACAGAAGATGGCCAGTTCAGGCTCTGTATCCTCAATTGCTAGGATTCTTAGCTAGGGTCACCCTCATAGATTCCTGGGCATTTCCATTGCTCTAGGTTTCTATCTCATCCAGAGACCCCCAGATTCCAGTTGTCTCTCACAACACTCTCCCTATATTGTCCCCCAACATGGTCCCTCCTGTTCTCATCCTCATTCCCCCTTTCAGGCCTCTCCCCGCCCACTGGAAATTTCCATTCTATTTCTCCTTCACAGTGAGATTCATGCATCACCTTTGAGCCCTCCTTGTTACTTAGCTTCTCTGGGTATGTGGATTGTAGCATGGCTCTCTTTTACTTTATGGCTAAAATTCACTTATGAGTGAGTACATACCATGTTTATCTTTCTGGGTCTGGGTTACATCACTCAGGATGATCTTTTCTAGTTCCATTCATTTGTCAGCAAAATTTCCTGATACCACTGTTTTTAATAGCCAAGTAATATTCCATTTTGTATATAGATCCTATTTTCTTTATCCATTCTTCAGTTGAGGAGTGTAGTTAGTTTTCCTGCCTGACCCAGTCAGGACAAATCTCTCTTACCCGCCAGTCCCACAGTCGCTCAGACCCAACCAAGAAAGCACACAGAAACTTACATTGTTTAGAAACTGTATGGCTGTGGCAGGCTTCTTGTTATCTACTTCTTTTATCTTAAATTAACCCATTTCTGTTAGTCTATACTTTGCCACATGGCTTGTGTCTTACCAGTGTCTTTACATGTTGCTTTTCATGGTGGCGGCTGGCGATGTCTCTTCCCAGCCTTCTTGTTCCCAGCTTTCTCCTCTTCCTTGTCCTGCCTACCCTATCCTTCCTGCTTGGCTACTAGCCAATCAGCACTTTATTTATACAGAGTGATATCCACAGCAGAGGGGCATCTAGATTGTTTCCAGGTTCTGGTTATTACAAATAATGCTGCTACGAACATAATTGTGCAAGTGTTCTTGTGGTGTGGTAGACTGTTCTTTGGGTATATGGCTGGGTCTTAAGGTAGAACGATTCTCAATTTTCTAAGGAACTGCCATATTGATTTTCAAAGTTTGTGGTTGCACAAGTTTGCATTCCCACCAGAAATGGAGGAGTGTTCTCCTTGCTCCACATCCCCACCAGCATGAGTTGTCACTTGTGTTTTTGATCTTAGCCATTCTGATGGGTGTAAGATGGAATCTCAGTGTTGTTTTGATTTGCATTTCCCTGATTGTTGTGGATATTGCTCTGTATAAATAAAATGCTGTTTGGCCAGTGGCCAGGCAGGAAGTATAGGCAGGACAAGAGAGAAGAGAATTCTGGGAGGTGGAAGGCTGGGGCCGAGAGACACTGCCAGCCAGCCACCATGACAAGGAGGATGTAAGGTACTGGTAAGCCACAAGCCACATGGCAAAGTATAGATTAATAGAAATGGGTTAATTTAAGATAGAAGAAGTAGATAACAAGAAGTCTATATGGCCATACAGTTTATAAGTAATGTAAGTCTCTTTGTGCTTACTTGGTTGGGTCTGAGAGACTGTGAGACTGGTGGGTGAGAGATTTGTCCTGACTGTGGACCAGGCAGGAAAACTCTAACTACACCTGATGGCTAAGGATACTGAGCATTTCTTTAAGTGATTCTTGGCTATTGGAGATTCCTTTGTTGAGAATTCTCTGTTTAGCTCTGTACCCCATTTTTTTTTAGTTGAGTTATTCTGTTGGTTGATGTCTTGTTTCTTGAATTCTTTATATACTTTGGAAATCAGCCCTCTGTTTGTTGTGGGTTTGGTAAAGACCTTTTCCCATTCTATGGGCCTTGTTTTGTCCTATTGATGATGTCTTTTGCCATACAGAAGCTCTTTAGTTTCATGAGGTCCCATTTATTAATTGTATTTCTTAGTGTCTGCACTACTGGTATTCTGACAGGAAGTTGTCTCCTATGCCAATGTGTTCAAGGCTATTTCCAACTTTCTCTTCAACAGGTTCAGTGTATCTGGGTTTATGTAAAGGTCTTTGATCTACTTGGATTTGAGTTTTGTACAGGGAGATAGATATGGAACTATTTGCCATCTTTTACATGTTGACATCTAATTAAACCAGCACCATGTGTTGAAGATGCTTTCTTTTTTCCATTGTATAATTTTGGCTTGTTTGTTGAAAATCAGGTATCCATAGGTGTGTGGATTTATGCCTATGTCTTCAATTTGATTCCATTGATATACTTATCTATTTTTATGTCAATACCATGCTGTTTTTAATTACTATATATCTGTAGTACAGCCTGAAATCATGGATGTCTATACTTCTGGAAGTTCTTTTATTGTAAAAGATTGTTTTAGCTATCCTGGGTTTTTGTTTTCCCATATGAAATTCTGTATTGTTCTTTCATGATCTGCAAAGAATTGTGATGGAATTTTGTTGGGGATTGCATTGAATATGTAGATTGCTTTTGGTAAGATGGCCATTTTTACTATGTTAATCCTTCAGATGAGCCTGAGTGATCTTTCCATCTTCTGTTATCTTCTTCAATTTCTGTTTTCAATGACTTGAAGTTCTTGTCATTCAGGTCTTTCACTTGCTTGGTTAGAGTTACACCAAGATATTTTATATTGTTAGAGGCTATTGTGAAGGGTATTATTTCCATGATTTTTTTCTCAGTCTGTTTATAATTTATATATAGGAGGGCTACTGATTTTTTCAGGTAATTTTGTATTCAGTCACTTTGCTGAAGATGTTTATCAGCTATTGAAGTTCCCTGGTATAATTTTTGGAGCATTTATGTATGCTATCATATTATCTTCAAATAACAATACTTTGATTTCTTCCTTTCCAATTTATATTTCTTTGGATCTCCTTAAGTTATTTTATTGTTCTAGCTAAAACTTATGCACTATTTTGAATAGTTATACAGAGAGTAGACAGCCTTGTTTTGTTCCTGATTTTAGTGGAATTACTTTAAATTTCTCTCCATCTAATTTATTATGACTGTTAGCTTGCTGTATATTGCTTTTATTATGTTTAGGTATGTTCTCTGATCTCTCCAAAAATTTTATCATGATGGGGAGCTGAATTTTGTCAAAGACTTTTTCAGCATATAATGAGATGATCATGTGGGTTCTTTTCTTTCAGTTTGTTTATATTATAGGTTATATTGACAGATTTTCATATGTTGAGCCATCCCTGCATCCCTGGGAAAAAGCCTACTTGATTGTAGTGGATGATCTTTTTGATGTGTTCTTGGATTCAGTTTGTGAGTACGTTATTGAATATTTTTTGCATCTATGTTCATGACAGAAATTGGTCTGTAATTCTTTTTCTTTGTTGAGTCTTTGTGTGGTTTGGGCATCAAAGAGACTTTGGCCTCATGAGTTTGGCAATGTTCCTTCTGTTTCTGTTTTGTGAAGTAACTTGAGGAATATTAGTATTAACTCTTCTTTGAAGGTCTAATAGAATTCTGTGATAAAACTATCTGGCCCTGGGCTTTTTTTTTGGGGGGGGGGGTTGGGAGACTTTTAATAATTTATTCTCTTTCTTTGGGGGGTTATGGGTCTATTTAAATTGTTTATCTGATTTTTATTTAATTTTGGTATATTATATTTATAGAGACAATTTTAGATTTTTCCAATTTTGTGGAATACAGGTTTTGAAGAATGACCTAACAATTCTTTGGATATCCTCAGTGTCTGTTGTTATGGCTCCCCTTTCATTTCTGATTTTGTTAATTTGGTTATTCTCTGTCTTGCCTTTCAATTAGTTTGGATAAGGGTTCCTCTATCTTGGTGATTTTCTTAAAGAATCAACACTTTATTTCATTTATTCTTTGCATTGTTCTCTTTGTTTCTGTTTTATTGATTTCAACCCTCAGTTTGATTATTTCCTGCTATGTACTCCTGGGTGAATTTGCTTATTTTTGTTCTAGAGCTTTCGGGTATGCTATTAAATCTCTGGTATGAGAATTCTCTAATTTCTTTACACAGGCACTTAGTGCTATGAACTTTCCTCTTAGCACCACTTCCATTGTGTCCCTTAAGTTTGGGTATGTTGTGCTTTCATTTTCATTTAATTCTAGGAAGTCTTACTTTCTTTTTTTCTTCCTTAACCCAGTAGTAACTCAGTAGAGAGTTGTTCACTTCCATGAGTTTGTAAGCTTTCTAGTGTTTCTGTTTTTGTTGAAATTCAACTTTAATCCATGGTAGTTTGATAGGATACAGGGGATTATTTCAGGTTTTTGGGTTGGTTTTTTTTTTTTTTTTTTTTTTTTTTTTTTTTTTTTTTTTTGGTGTATGTTAAGATTTGTGTTGTGACTGAGTATATGGTCAATTTTGGAGAAAGTTCTAGGAGGTGATGAAGTGATGTGAAGAAGGTATATTCTTTTGTGTTTGGGTGAAATGATCTATAGATACCTGTTCACTAAGTTATATAGTTTATAACATATAGGTTACATATAGGTTATGACATCTTTTAGTTCCATTGTTTCTTTGTTTAGTTTCTGTCTGTATGACCCATCCATTGTCAAGAGTCAGGTGTTGAAGTCTCCCACTACTAGTTTTGTGGAATTTTTTGTGTGATTTAAGCTTTAGTGGTGTTTCATTTACAAATGTGGGTACTCTTGCATTTGGAGCTTAAATGTTCAGAATCGAGACATCATCCTGATTGATTTTTCTTTTAATGAGTATGAACTGTCTTTCTCCATCTACTTTTGATTAAATTTGGTTTGAATTCTGTTTTGTTAAATATCAGGATAGCTACATCATCTTGCTTGTTAGGTTCATTTGATTAGAAAATCTTTTTCCAACCCTTTACTCTGAAATAAAGTCTATCTTTGATGTTGAGGTATGTTTCTTGTACTCAGCAGAAGGATGGATCCTGTTTTTTTTATCCATTCTGTTAGCTTGTATATTTTTATTGTCTATTTGAGTCCATTGATATTGAGACATATTAATGGCCATTGCTTGGTAATTCCTATTAGTATTTTGTTGTTGGTTTTGTGTGGGTGTGTACCTGTGTTTCTCTTACATTTTGCTGGTGTGGAGATTTTCTATTGCCTGTGTTTTTGTGGGTGTATTTAACTTCCTTGGGTTGGAGTTTTTCTTCTAGCATCTGTAGAGCTGGCTTTGTGGATAGATACAATTTAAATTTGACTTTGACATGAAATATCTTGTTTTCTCCACCTATGGTGATTAATAGTTTTGTTGAGTATAGTAGTTTGGACTGGCAGCTGTGACCTCTAAGAGTCTGGATGACATCTGTCCAAGCCCTTCTGGATTTTAATGTCTCCTTGAGAAGCTGGGTGTTATTCTTCTAGGTCTGCCATTATATGTTACTTGGCCTTTTCCCCTGGCAGCTTCTACTATTCTTTTTTGGTTCTGTATGTTTAGTCTTTTGATTATTATGTGACACAGGGGTTTTCTTTCTCTGATCCTGTCTAGTTGGCATTTTGTAAGCTTCTTGTACCTTAATAAGCATGTCCTTCCTTAGGTTAGGGAAATTTTCTTCTATGACTTTGTTAAATATATTTTTAGGGTTTTTGTGCTGAGATTTTTCTTGTATTTCCCAAGATTTTCTGGATCTTTTGTATTGGGATTTTTTTTTTTTTGATTTAACATTTTCTTTGACTGATGAATCTATTTCTTTATTATACCCTCAACACCTGAGATTCTCTATTCCATCTTTTGTATTCTGCTAATGATGCTTGGCGTATGTAGTTCCTGTTTGCTTACCCAGATTTTCCCACTTCCTAATTTCTCTCAGTTTGTGTTTCCTTTTTGCTTTTATTTCAATTTTCATATCATGAATAGTTTTCCTTCACTAGTTTGTTCATTTTTGTCCTGGCTTTGTTGGCATTCTTTAAGGGATTTGTTTATATGTTCCTCTAATTTTTTTTGTTTGTTTGTTTTTTCTTCAATTTCTTTAAGAGAGTTTTCCATTTCCCCTTTGAGGACCTCTGTCATCTCCATAAAGTTGTATTTAAGGAAGTTTTCATGAGCTTCAGCTGTGTTGGAATGTTCAGGTCTTACTGTCGTAGGATAGCTGGGATCTAGTGTTGCCATTTTGCACTGGCTGATCTTGATTGTATTTTTACACTGGCATTTAGACAGCGAGGTTTGGGATGATTCGTTCTGATCCCTGATTTCTGAGTTTGCCTTTGTTGGATGGGTTTTTTGCTCCTTGGTTTCACTTTACTCTTCAGTTTTCTAGTCTTTGTGGTCTGGATTTCTGGTGGCTGGTGTGACTTCTGGTCTTTGTAGTTCTTCACAAATACTCATAGAGAGAATAATTGGATCTCTCTCCAACCTTTGTTACAGTGTGTTCAAGCTGGTTTAACAAATTACTCTAGACTGAAGTAGCTCATGAGCAACACATATTTATTTCTCAAAGTTATAAAGGCCATGGAGTTCTTCAGGGTACTGGTGGTTTGATGTTTGGGGAAGACCTACCTTCCAATTCAGAGGTGGCTAAATTCTGTGATTTTCATGGTGGAAGCTGAAGGAGTTCTCTCTGACATCTCTTTTGAAGGGCACTGATCTCATTTATATGGGCTCCATCTGTTGTGTGACTCTTTTTGGGAGATGTGAATAAATGCCTGTGCTCCTCAGAAAAGGCACTGGAGGCAGACAAAACAAAACAAAACAAAACAAAACAAAACAAACAACAAAAAAACCAATTCCATTTTAATTCCATTGTCTAGGTTGGTGAAGTAATAAGATTATTAGATTGCTTCCAGGATCATGGATAAGGGGGTCACTTACAAACAGCATGAGTAATTGGAACAGCTGTAACAGGCTCCCGGAATTTGACACAATTGATGCCATGATGGAAGTACTATTCAGGCCATGAAACCTAAGCATATAGGCAGCACCTGGCAAAAAAAAAAAAAAAGAGAGAAAGACAGAAAAGTCCATCAAAGTCCATACTTCAACCCAGGATGTGTTTTGGTGTGTGTGTGTGTGTGTGTGTGTGTGTGTGTGTGTGTGTGTGACATACTCTGTAAAACCCATGACCAGCAGAGTAATAATGATTACTCAGTGGATAAGGAAGTGTGGTTCAACACAACTCAGTACCAGGGTTGGGTCCAACTTCTAGAGTCTGACACTAGGCAGTTTATTTCAGGCATATTTAAATACAGTACAATTTAGAAAAAGTTTCCTGGTGTATACAATCCTGTGCACATAATTAAGGTTAAGGCATAATCATTGAAACGTTTTCAAAGTGCATGTCACCTCTTCCATGAAGATGGATGATGTAGATGGACTACATGTGTTATCTTAAGAGCCTGAGGGGGGATCTGATGTGTCTTGGTCATGAAGATTATATGCAGAGATCACCAGGCTTTAACCATCTTTGGTCTTGTCCACAAGGGTCTTGGGGGTGGGTATGTGTAGCCTAGCCCTACAGAAGGCACAGAGGTCACCTAGGCTATTAACTAGCTCTGGTGTCAATTGTAAGTGTGGGGGAGCCCCTGGCCAGACAGCCCAGAAGTCACCAGGCTATTAACCATATCCATTCCCAGGACTCAAGGTGGAAAACAGGTTATACACTTTTTCCTTTCAAAAGACAACCTGTGTTTAACGTACCCGGTTTCCCTAGTGATGGTCGGTGAGCACAAGGACTTTTGTGTCCACTTTTTGTGCTTAAAATCCCACCCTGAGAAAGGCTCAGGATTGCACTGGGGTCCCAAACACTCAGTGTAGCCACTGGGTGGCTAATAAAGACTTTCTATTGGCTTGAACCTATGTCTGAGTGATCTTCTTTAGTAGGCACCCGCAGCACAGCTGTATCATCAAAAAGCCCATGGCAGCATGAGGAAGGACTCACACATCTGCATCTCTGGAGCTTCCTGCATGACTCGCTGCTGTCTCTACTCAAGCTTCCTCTCCCGAGCAGTTGCTTATTGCATGCATACCGGGTAGTAGCTTTGTGAGTCTTTTAACTTGAGTGACTGCTCTAAGTTGTGTTAGCTTCCCTGAGTCTTTTGTCCCCCTCTCACCCCTCCAAGGAGCTGATGTTTCAATTCAGAGGAAGTAATTCCACAACACAGGCATCCGTACCAATCACCCACTAAAGACTGCCCACTCCTAACACTGTTTTCTTCTGGCTAGTTTTTAAGCGTATTAACTTAAGATAAAGACATTTAACCTGGAGCAATATTGGGACAGCTTCCTTGCCCCTTATAGGAGTCAGATATTTCCTACGTATCTTCTCTAGAGAGTGAAAGGAGTGGCAGTTTCTATAAGAAGAGCTAGATCACTGGCCTAGTGAAAAGAAGGGATTGGAATTGCAGAGAGAACAGGGAAGATTTTTTGCTAACGAAGGACCATGGGTTTACAAAGTCAGCAATGGACACACATGTGAGAAAGACTGCCAGCCCTGTGAACAACAGATTATCAGGATTGCATGCCAGGGTCAATTCCTGGGAGATGAAAGGTATTATGGGATGTTGTGACTTCTTGTGCTGGAATATGATTTTCTTTCTTTTTGTTTCTGAGGCTATTCTGAGGGTTAGGCAAAGTCATAGGAGCAAAGTTCACTTGAGTTCAAGCTGTATACAGTCACGAGGGTACAGTCACAGGAGTTTAAGCTCTATACCGTCAGGACAACATGTGCTTGGAAATATCTTTGGATGACAAAAGTATGATGATGGGTAATAAAAAGAAGACCCCACTCCTGTTCACACCTGGGAGGGGCACAGAAGCACATTCCAAGAACAACCCAAGTTGTGTAGAAGCGACATCACAAGACTCTTGTCTTGCTTGCTTGGAACCTTCTTACAAGTCATCAGAAATGCTCACACAGCCTCATCCAGGGACCCTGTTCCGACAACAACCAGACAGACAGACTTATGGAGGGGGTTGTTTGCTATGTAATGAAAATCCAGCATCTATCCCCCAACTCCCTAATCACATGGTGACCACATGGTGATGGGCGTTATTTGTTTGTTTTTGTTTTTATTTACTTATTTGGGCAATTTTTCTGTACTTACTGTTCCATTGTCTTCTGTAACCTGCTTTGCAATGACTCCTGATTTTACCCTTGAAGGAAGGGCCCTGTGGATCAGACTCAGGGCTGCTCACTTTAATCAGACCCAGGAGGCACTTGCTGGCCAGCTCTCAGGTACACGCCAATAAAAGTCAGGCTTGCTTCAAAATTGGCTCAAACTGTGGTAGTAGTGTTATTCTTGCGTAGTAGGATAAACATGACCTAAGTTTAGGTCCCCAGAACCAATATAAAAGCCAGATAAGGTGGAATATGTCTCTTCAGGACTCTTGTAGAGGCTTATTTGCATTTATGTTAATTCCAAGGGTGAGAATAAGCCCACTACCAACAATTTGAGCCAAATTTAAAGCAAGTTTGACTTTTACCGGGGTGCACCCAAGAGCTGGCCAGCAACTGCCTCCTAAGTTGGGTTAAAGAAAGAAGCCCCAAACCCATCTCTTGGGCCCCTTTTAAGGATTAATATCACGAGTAGTTTTACAGAAGGGAGACAATGGGGCAATAAGGAACTACAAAAAAAATCCTAAAAAGAAAATAAAATCATGTGGTCACCCACCATGTAATTAGAGAGGGGTCAGGGAGGGTCAGAGAGAGTAAGAGTATTCTAAAAAACAAGTCAAGATCCCAGGTTGGGGAAGGTCAGGTTCCAGGAAACAGAGAGCAACTCAACTCCCACAGTAAGTAGAAACTTCTTTCTTTTTTAAATACAGCATAAGGGTTCCCTCCTTCCAAATGGAATCAGGCCTGTCCCTCACTGACATAATGAGTGAATTACTTAAAATCATTGGCATCATTTTTATGGCTGAAGTTTTAATATTTAAAATCGAGTGACTATAAAAGTCATGGATGTATTGAGTGAGATACTTTGATTTTCTTTCTTTTTTTCTTTTTTCTTTTCAATTGAGGGGAAGAATAAATCTACCAAGACAAATGGATATTTCGAACAGGCTTTGGCACTTCCCTGGCGTAAATGAAAACTGTTGTTCCCTTTCCTTTTCAGTTCGCTTTTCGCCCACCTCATGGATGGACTCGGTGAGGCAATACCTGATGCTTGAGCACTGTGGTCACTATCACACAACTGAAGACAGCTGTGTGGTCATTTCAGCGGCTGCTTCCAAGGAAGCGGCCTGGGAAGGATGTGGCTGCCACTCCCTAGGAAACCAGAAAGGAAGAGTGGGACAAAGGAGGAAATCAGCTGTTGCACCAAAAGAGGATTTAGACAATGACAAAATGCCCCCCATTAGGGACAGTTGCTGAGCCTCACAGCCGGGAGTCTGCCCACCCTGCTGCTCCTTTTGGCCGAGCGATTTTACAAAAACTATTTTGGGAAGGAATGTTCACAGAACTGAGGCATCTTCAGGCCCAACGGTTTCCTCTGAATGACTAGTTAACAGGTGTCAAAAGAGCCTGTGGCAGAAACATTCCAGACCCACTGTCCTTGGTCTAATTTTACATGTGCCTTGGTGGCATAGTTTAAATGTGTTGCTTCTTAAACAAGGAAGCATTTTATTTGTTTTTGAAGGAAAAAAAAGGTGGGTGGGGGACCACATAAAGTGTCTGCACAATAGGGTTTCCATAGATACACATATGAGTACACTGTGATCACAGACTTTTTTGTGTGTGATTTTTAAGTTGAATACTGAAGTTAGGATTTCACTACTCAATACTATACAAAATTTGTGTAGCATGGGTTCTCTCTGGAAGAAAAGATGTTGGAATATCTTAAATTTGAATGACACATGGAACTGTCTTGACTTTCTAAAAACTTGTTACAGATGCAGAATTAAACAATATTAATTTTTTATTTTATTATTATTATTATTATATTTGTGTTTTAATTTTACACATCAGCCATGGGTTCCCCTGTCCTCCCCCCTCCCACACCCACACCCACCCCTCCCCTCCATTCCCATCTCCTCCAGGGCCAAGACTCCCCTGGGGATTCATTTAAACCTGGTGGATTCAGTATAGGCAGGTCCAGTCCCCTCCTTCCAGGCTGAGCAAAGTGTCCCTGTGTAAGCCCAGGGTTCCAAACAGCCAGCTCATGCATTAAGGATAGGTCCCGGTCCCACAGCCTGGGTGCCTACCAAATAGTTCAAGCTATTCAATTGTCTCACTTATCCAGAGGGCCTGATCCAGCTGGGGGCTCCACAGACTTTGGTTCATAATTCATGTGCTTCCATTCATTTGGCTATTTGTCCCTGTGCTTTTCCAATCTTGGCTCAACAATTCATGCTCTTACAGTCCCTCCTCTTTCTCGCCAATTGGACACCTGGAGCTCCACCTGGGGCCTGGCTGAAGATCTCTGCATCCACTTCCATCAGTTATTGGATGAGAGTTCCAGCACGACTGTTAGGGTGTTTGGCCATCTGATCACCAGACTAGGTCAGATCAGGCTTTCTCTCAACCATTGCCAGTAGTCTACAGAGGATGTATCATTGTGGATTTCTGGGGACCTCTCCAGCACTCTGCCTATTCCTGTTCTCATGTGGTCTTCATTTATCATGGTCTGTTATTCCTCATTCTCCCTTTCTGTTCTTGATCCAGCTGGGATCTCCTGCTCCCCTAAGCTTTCTTTACCTTAAATCTTGCCCTTCATTACTCCCACTGTTGTCCAGGTTGTTCATGTAGATCTCATCCATTTCTCTGTCCTTGGGTGATCCCTGTGTCTTTCCTAGGGTCCCGTTTTCTAGGTAGCCTCCCTAGAGTTGTGTAGCAGTCTAGTCATCTTTGTTTTACATCTAGTATCCTCCTATGAGTGAGTGCATACCATGTTTGTCCTTCTCAGTCTGAGTTACCTCACTCAGGATGATTTTTTCTAGATCCATCCATTTGCCTGCAAACCTCATGATGTTATTGTTTTTCTCTGCTGAGTAGTACTCCATTGTGTATATATACCATATTTTCTTTATCCATTCTTCAGTTGAAGGGCATCTAGGTTGTTTCCAGGTCCTGGCTATTACAAACAATGTTGATATGAACATAGCTGAGCAAATGCCCTTGTGGTATGATTGAGCATTCCTTGGATATATGCCCAAGAGTGGTGTAGCTGGGTCTTGGGGGAGATGGATTCCCAATTTTCTAAGGAAGCACCATATTGATTTCCAAAGTGGCTGTATAAGCTTGCATTCCCACCAGCAGTGGAAGAGAGTTCCCCTTGCTCCACATCCTCTCCAGCATAAGCTGTCTTCTGTGTTTTTGATCTTAGCCATTCTGACAAGTGTAAGGTGGTATCTCAGAGTCATATGTTGAATCACCCTTACATCCCTGGGATGAAGCCTACTTGATTATGGTGGATAATTGTTTTGATGTGTTCTTGGAGTCTGTTTGCCAGTATTTTTGCATCAATGTTCATGAGGGAGATCAGTCTGTAGTTTTCTTTCTTTGTTGCATCTTTGTTTGGTTTAGGAATCAGGGTAATTGTAGCCTCATAGAAGGAGTTTGGTAATATTCCTTCTGCTTCTATTGTGTGGAACAATTTAAAGAGTATTGGTATTAAGTCTTCTTTGAAGATCTGGTAGAATTCTGCAGTGAAACTATCTGGTCCTGGGCTTTTTTTGGTTGGGAGACTTTTAATGACTGATTCTATTTCCTTAGGGGTTATTGGACTATTTAAATGGTTTAGCAATATTAATTATGTTTATTTTAACAGCAGTACATGCAAGATAAGCTCCTGAAATGAGAACTGGTGCAGAACCAGACAAAAAGCAAATGCAAAACAATATAGCAGGGAGTTATTAAACTCCTCAGTGGTTATAGACCTAAAGAAATCAGAGCTGGTTATCCTTATAGCGTCTACATTTAATAATTTAATTTACCATGTTCTGAAATTTGAAGAGAATAATTGCTCTCCATAGTGCATTATCACTGCTTGATGCCATGGATCATGCTAAGTCCTTATGCCCAATACTCACTATCTTAACATACTTACTTGCTCTGTATGATCAGATCTCTTGCCAGATGCTTACATCATGAAACTGGACTACAAGGCCTTCAAAACGTGCTGAGAAACTTGATGTTATAGATTTGACTAATACATAGTGTTAATTCCTGGTTTAACTCTCTCTCTGTTTCAGTTTATCTTGTCCTTGCAGGGAGCCAAGGAAGGCCTGATTCAATGTGTAAAGAGCAAATGAAGTCATGAGGGAATGTGCTTTGTTCACATAGGTACAGCCATAGCAAAGTCCACTGTCTCAGACCCATGAGAAGGGCAAAGCACTGACTTGCTCTGTCTCAGAGGGATGGCAAAGTCTGAGTCTGGTCTGAGTGCCAGTGTTGACAGTGTGTCCAAGTAGTAGTGTTGACAAACCATTGACTAGTAAGTATAAAATTCACAACTGCAGTTTCCTCCAGCTTGTTTTCAGCCCATAACTGCTCACCTACAGAGACCCGCTAGCAACCCACTAAGACAAAGTAAAGATAAGCCTGTAATGTACCTAATAAACATGCTGAGTTCTGGGTTGCTGCAGAGTTGGTCTAGCTGTATCAGACTGCACATAGCCCACGTGACTGCAGCTTTTCTGCACCTGTGTCTGTGTGTCTGTCCTTCCATTCACTTGCCATCTTTGGTAGGGTTTCCAGAACCAATCAGGGTGGGATGTGCTACCTCTGAAGGGACACAAAGCACCTTTAGCAGATACTCAGAAACCTGCCATTACACACAGATGCTAAGGCAAAATTACTGTATCCACCCTTCTCTGTAAGCACACATATGATATTGTACCAGTGACTTCATCCTTTAACAACACTAATTTGAAACACCCATAGAGGACACATAAGCATCTACAAATACACCTATCAGGGGCCATGGTTTCACGTATGTCTTAGTTGGGGTTTCTATTTCTGTGATAAAACAGTATGACTAAAACTTCAAGAGAAAAAGGGTTTATTTCCCTTTTTCTTATAACAAGTTATCATCAAAGGAATCAGAGTAGAAACCTGGAGACAGGAACTGATGCAGAAGCCACGAAGGAGTTCTTACTGACTTGCACCTCATGGCTTGCTGGGCCTGCTTTTTCTTATAAGACCCAGGACCACCAGCCCAGGAGTGGGACCACCCACAGTGGGCTGGGCTCTCCCCCATCCATCACTAATTAAGAACATAACCTTTAGCCTTGCCTAAAGCCAGATCTTATGGAGGCATTTTCTCAGTTGAGATTCCCTCCTCTCAGATGGTGTCAAGTTGATAAAAATCTAACCAACACAACGTGTAGGTGCAAGGTCCTGCCAAACTGCCTAAATTCCTCCGAGTTATTGACTGAAGTGAAGGCTGTTTCATTTTTGGCATTCTCAAGATCTAACTGCTGTCTGTCTTGGGACCCACAATATGAAAGTCATGCATTGTCTAGTTGTTTGAGCTTTGGAGAGAGTATGCTCCACATTTGCAAATCTTATCGTATTTTACTCAGTAAATCAGCTCATTAAATGGGGGCCCTGTCTAACCAAATGTTATGAAAATCATCTAACCTGAAACCAGTGAGCACTCCAGTTAGTACCTTCAGAGAGGCTGTCCCCGCAGTGCCATTCACAGCTTTCTCTGAGGACTCACTGAAATGTACCAGAACTTGGCCATGGATTTCTGATACAAAATATGACCTTCGACAGCCAAGTGCTACACCTTGAGGAACATCGATTGCTAACACACTGGATACCCCTGGACACAGGTTTTATGGATTGCAAATCTGAAACCTTCTGTAGCCATTTGCCTGTGATATTTATGAACAATTAATTTTTTTTTTTTTTGAGACAAGGTTTCTCTGTGTAGCTTTGGAACCTGTCCTGGGACTTGCTGTGTAGACCAAGCTGGCCTTGAACTCATAGAGATCCACATGCCTTTGCCTCCCAAGTGCTGGGATCAAAGTCTGCATCACCACCGCCCAGCTATGAACAATTAATTTGATGGAACACAAGTCCAGTCATTTTCCTCAATGGTCAGGTAACGAAAATTGACTCATTCATACTATCAAATTGCAGGCAAGTGTAGAGAGAAGACATAAGGCACCAAAGGTGGAGTGTATTAAGTAGAGGAAGGTTGAAATGTTACCTAAGGCAGCTCACCCTGATAAGACAAACACTTGAGAATTCAAAGAGGCTAAAGTACTGGGCATGAAGTAAAGCAGAAGTGTACTGTGTGATCATCAGACCTCAGGAGGAAGTACAGGGTGGGGCACAGGTGCAGATAATGGAGGCAGAGAAACAAACAGAAACCCCAAATGCCATACCATAAAATACACCATCATTGCCGGGCGGTGGTGGTGCACGCCTTTAATCCCAGCATTCGGGAGGCAGAGGCAGGTGGATCTCTGTGAGTTCGAGGCCAGCCTGGTCTACAGAGCGAGATCCAGGAAAGGCGCAATGCTACACAGAGAGACCCTGTCTCAAAAAACCAAAAAAAAAAAAAAAAAAAATACACCATCATCAATCAGCTTCTGAGGGTGTTTCTACACTTTGGGGTATGCTATGGTTTAAATGTGTCACCCAGAATTATATGCTATAAATACATTTGCCAATGCAATCAAGTGGGGATGTAGGGTCTTAAGGGCCTCGCGGTGTTGGCTGGTTTACATAGGCTCCACCTTCACATGGATTAGAAGCAACTAAAGGGTTATGAGGTGCCTAGCCCCCAACCCCCATGGGCAGCTCTCAACCGTGGGTCAAACAACCCTCTCACAGGGGTCGTGTATCAGATATCCTGCATATCAGATATTTATGTTATGATTCACAACAGTAGCAAAATTACAGTTATGAAGTGGCAATGAAAATAATTTATTTTGTGTTTGGTGGTCACCACAACATGAGGAGCTATACTAAAGGGTTGCAGCATTGGGAAGGTTGAGAACCCCTGCTCCAGATGCTACTAAAGAGGACATTTTGCCTGATGCTGGCACTCTGAAACTGGACTTCAAAGTTTCCAAAACTATGATAAATACAATTTTTTTTTCTTGTAAATTACCCAGGCTATGGCATGTTATTGTAGGACCACAAAGCAGATTGAGACTAGTGTCTCTGTGAGTGCTAGGTGATGAATCAAAGTTTATTAAATTCTTACCTGACAAATCTGAAGCCACTAAACCATGAGACCCCACAGAATTTGCCTACTCACAAATTGCCCACCAAGAAAGCCCAAGATGATAACAATAGCATACAAAATCAAAAGGTAAATAAAATAAAATAATTGGTCTATTAGCTGGAAGAATTTCAGTTCTAGAATGAGAAGCATTTGTCAGAGATCCTGTAATTGAAAATCCCATAAGCAAACTTTTTGTTTACATCAAGTTTTGAATCTCGGCACCACTTATAGCCTCTATATTGCTTTAATCCTTATTTATCTCATCTATAAAGCAACACGAAAGTACCCATCTTGTAAAATTGTGGTAGCAACATGATAATAAATACAAGGATAGTCCCGTATCACTGAGCTCAGAGTACCCTCCTATGTTGTAATAATCTGTTTGTTTTTCTAATAGCAAATATGTCATGGTTTTTCTACTACATTAGCTTATAGTATTATATTATGTTTTTGTTTTTACCTTTTGACTTAGTGGCTTACAACAAGACAAATTTATTCTTAGACAGCTCTGAAGGTCAGTTTCCCTGGGTTCAAATCAAGGTGTCGTCAGGAGTCACTTATAGAAGATCTAGAACGGAACACGTTTTCTGTAATACTAACCTGTCAGTCATGATGTGCCCCCTGGTGCAGCTGCGACATGACTGCTATGAAGGTAGCCAATCACTTTCTGATTTTAGGATTTCAGGTCTATTCTACACGAGGAATTCATACCTGGTAATGGAAACTTGGTCCAAAGCCCATGGTTGGGGAAGTTACAGGCTCTAAAGGGGAGTCTATTCCTGTTGTTTTGTTATATGGATATGATGTCAAACTTCCTTCTAAATACTTGTGTGCATGTATGTACACACACACACACACACACACACACACACACACACACACACACATTCACAGATTTGTGCTGCTCTCAGCTTTGATTAGGGAGGCTTTTGTGGGTGATGGCTAATGCAGAGACTAACCAGTGAGTAAGTGACAGCCAAGTGCTCAGCATGAAATGACACATCTATGTCTTCCCCTCCAAGGCTCCAGGAACATTATGGAAGAAGGTGTGGAAAGAATGTAAGAGCTCAAAATGGGAAAGAGTGCTGTGACACCCTGTGTTCTGGACATGACATGGCTGTTATGCCTGTGACCTGTGAACTCATAGCCACAGTGACTATTTGCACAAGACAAGGCCCATCAATGAATGTTCCATCATGGATGAGAGAGGAGCTCATGAGGACCCCTCTTCCTGAGGACCAGCAAGCAGTTAATGTTTCCTGGGGGAGTCATATTCCTAAGTTGTAGCTGTAGATGAACAGTCTTATTAAATAAGAAACACAGAGCCAAATGCAGAGTTAAAAGCCCAAGAGGTCAGAGCAGTAGCTAAGAGCTGAGACTAAAACTGCCTTCTTACCACCCACTGCCACTGCTGTCCTTCCCCTGAGAAAGAGACCTACTTCCTGTGTGTCTGTCTTTTTATTGACTTTCTGTTCTGCCTTCTCATTGGTTGTAAACCCAACCACATGACCTCCTCATCACTGCCTGTCTATACAGACCTCCAGGTCTTCTATGGTTGGTATTGAGATTAAAGGCGTGTGTCTCCAAGCTGGCTATGTCCTTGAACACACAGACTCTGCCTGCCATGGGATCGAATTAAAGGCCACCACCGCCCAGCTTCTGCTATGGCTTGCTATTAGCTCTGACCCCCAGGCAACTTTATTTATTAACATACAAATAAAATCACATTTCAGCACAAATAAAATCTCACCATAGGTAGCCACAGATAATTTGCCCTTGCTCCAGTAAATGTTCCCCTTCCATGCTCCCTCCAGAAATCCTAATTAAATGCCATGGGTTGGGAAAGACAACAAAAAGACATAAGAACAGGATGGGGACTCAGGAAAAAAGATGGGTTCAGTGGGAGGACCTAAGAGGATAATGTGATCAAACTAAGTTACATATATAGTTAATGAATTTGTGAAATCACAAGTCAAAAAATAATAATAGTGAAAAAGGAAAATTGGAATCCAGTTGTCCCAGCCACTCAGGTTTGTATCCTCTATGTTCTGAACAAAGGGATTTTGTTTTCTATAAACCCAGTGAAAGAGTCACATAAACAATGAAAAGCAGAAAAATCAGATTTATCCAATATGCCACAATGCAAAGATTGACAAAAAGGTCCAGTGAGTGACAGCGAGTGTCCAAGTCCACCTTCAGGGTTCTGATGTGAGGGTAAAGTTTAAACAGAAGGCAAGAGAAAATACTTAACCAGGCAATATAGCCACAGTGTGATTCTTTGTCCTTTCCCTCCCCACTTCAGGCTGTGTCTTCTGCAAGGCCTTATCTTATGGGCTTAGACCTTTGGAAATCCTGGGGGCAACCCTAGTTTCTTGGGGTTTCTTATTTCAATAGTTGGGTCTCCTCATCTGGCATGTAAACAAATGGTATTTCCTATCTTTTAAAAAAGGGATTTCGCCGGGTGGTGGTGGTGGTGGTGGTGGCGGCGGCGGCGGAGCACGCCTGTAATCCCAGCACTCCGGAGGCAGAGGCAGGCGGATCTCTGTGAGTTCGAGGCCAGCCTGGGCTACCAAGTGAGTTCCAGGAAAGGCACAAAGCTACACAGAGAAACCCTGTCTCAAAAAACCAAAAAATAAAATAAATAAATAAATAAAAAATAAATAAATAAAAAAGGGATTTCTCCTTCACCGCTGGGACACTTGGACACATCCAAAGGGTTATTCCTTATATGACTTTTTACATGTCTAAGGGTCCCTCCTTTTGTGTTTTAGGAGGGTGCATTGTAAACTATTGTCAGCCTGTAGTATCCTATGTGATGTGATTGCAGCCTTTTGATTTTAAAAACCCTACCCTGGCCTGTTTTCTCTACCAAGAGCTTTCCTGAGGTCAGCTAGCTAAGTAAAGGCCTCCCAGTGTTCATAGCCAGCTTAAATTGTGGTGATTCATCTCCTTCTCCAGTGGGTTATTTCAACTGATTCCTTGAGGAATCCATCTTTCCATCTTCTCCTCAGACTGTTGCTAAATGACTCCATTTGTAATCAGATTACCAGCCTGGATTCCCTGGTCCATCATGGTGGAACTCTGGTTGTGATTACTTTTGGCCCTCCTGGGATAATTCCCCTTTCTCATCATCTTTCCTTTAGCCTAGTCTGCACAGTGTCTGTTAGTTATCACATTCCCAGGGAATTAGGACACTGACCTCTATTGGAGGAAGAAGGGAAGGGCAACATTCAAGTTATCAATTTTATTGAAGAGTGAATAAGAAACCAGGATTGTTTAGAAAAGATCAGATATTAATTCCAAGTCCATTGCTTTTCTTTCTCGATATTACCATGAATGACCATCCATGATTTCCAAATAAACAAATACCATAAACACATAAATGCTTGATGGACCTAAGCAATGCCCTTTTCTTCACCATTCAGTCCTACATTTTTTTTTTTAATTATTATTGAAAGGCTGACTTTTATCATTCATTGGGGAACCAGGACTCTATTATAGGATATCCTTTTGTGGGGTTTCAGTCTTATTGATAAAGGAGTCTTAAGGATATACTGAGAAGGAAGCTCAAGGAACATTTTATTAGGATTTGAGAGAAAAATAACAGGATAGGTGAGCTATAAATACTAAGCACTGCTGAGAAGAGAGAGGACAAAGATTTGCCACTCTTCTGTGTGAGGATCTGAGTGTTCTGCAGCTCCCTGGACAAGGAGTTCTTTAGAGAATGTCAGAGCCTGGTATCTGGGTGAGGGTGTGTGGATTGGAGAGACAATGAAGAAGACAGAAAAGAATCCAGAGGTCTGCCCGTCAATGTAGGACAGCCCTGAGTTTATATCATAGCCAGTTTATATACAATCTTGAAGAACAGAGGTAGAACAATGCACAGCACAAGCATTCAGCCACTATCTATCCTGCCTTGCATCAAGGAGCAGGCAGTTTCATTTCCTATCTCAATGTACCTCCGGCTGGCATCAGCAGATAGTGTGCTCCTACCTGTGGGCTAATCAGGACTTTCTCACAGCCCTTCAAGGAGAATTTGCAGGCTAGTCAGGACTTTCTCATGGCCTGGAGCAAGCAAGCTGGACCTCTGTTGAATCAGAATAGACATCAGATTCAAACTAGGAAACTGAGTCCCTTGTGGGCTCCCATAGAGAAACCGTAAGAAAATCCAGAGTTTGAAAGCCAGTATGCTTAGGGGCTTGGTTGGTATTCAAGTAGATGTAAGGGCCAAAGGAAAAAGTTAACACCTATTGAATTAGAACTCAGAAAAACAGACACTATTAGAAGCAAAGATCTATGAACAACTGCATGTTGACGGGGCTACTTTGAAGTACAGTATCTTATGAAGCAGATGATTATTCTTCCCATCTGCCTAGAATGTTCTTGGGTGAATCAGCTTTGTGGAGAAGAAGTCTTCTAGCCAGGTAGTAGACATACTAAGATGTTAATTAAGGTATTAACTCTTAAGAAGGAGACAATAATACATAGTTTTCCAATCTGTGGGACGGATCAGAACTTCATGTCTCCACCTAGGGTCAGAGGAAGAACTCAGATCATGTTTTCCCATCCAGAACATAGCCTTCTGTGAATGGACCTTACACTTCCACCTCATCATGTGGTATTTTAATGTTAAGGAGGATCAGAGCTGTTGCTTACCTTTCTGTTACCAAGGAAACAGGAAGTATGTGGAAGGCTGACCAGGAGGGAGGGGTCCACCCTTAATGACTTTCAAAGTGGTGAATGTTTGTCGAGCTAGGGAACATATTTATGATTTGAAAGTTTATTGCTCACTGCATCCAGTTGCTCTTTCCTCCTGGAATAGAGTTCTGTCGGTTCCTTACTGAGTAGAGAGCCCAGCTTCTAGTCCCATTGTGGTCAAGATCACCCAAATGCAAGACTTCCTTGCTTTCTAGAGTTAGCATATTTAAAGTTTCCCAAAATTACAGTGGATACTAAGCAATTGAGATATCCTAAATTGCAGAAATCAACAGGTTAAAGTAAGAGAGAGAAAGATAGATGAGAGAGAGAGAGAGAGAGAGAGAGAGAGGAGGGAGGGAGGAAGAGAGAGAGAGAGAGAGAGAGAGAGAGAGAGAGAGGAGGGAGGGAGGAAGAGAGAGAGAGAGAGAGAGAGAGAGAGAGAGAGAGAGAGAGAAGAAAAGGAAAAGTCATTAAGTCAGAAATATAAATAAGCAGGCCTCTTTCTGCTTGTTTAGTGGTGCTAATTGGCCAAAGAAGATCCCAAATAGATTGGTCTCAAGCTTCAGTAACCAACTCAGGCACATTCTCAAATTTCTTCCTGCCCCCACCCAAGGGAGCAAAGGGCACCACATCTGGTGTTCTGCTTCTACTGCCCTCTCCACTGTTGCCTGGCTTGGATGCCCTCAGATTTCTCTGTCTCATTTCCCTCCCCTCCCTACTTACCTCAAGAACCCCAAAGCCTCCGCCCCCACCCCGTCTCTCCCCCCTTCCCCCCGTGTCCCCCCGCCCCCCCGTGCCCCCCCCTCCCCCGGTCTTACAGGTCTGACTTTACAGAGCGATGCTAAAAGCTACATTTCCCAAATCGGCTTCTCAATTGGTGACAAACGGAAATGGAAACCTAAAGCAGCTTCCTGAAGCAGGGAAACCGAAACTATTCTTCATGCATAAAAGGCAGCCTGCCTGGCTTAGTAGCTTGCACTTTGAGGAGGGAGCAGATCGCAGGTCTCCCAGGAGCGATTCTACACTCTTGCACTCTGGGTTCCAGGGGAGCATTCCTGCTCCTGCTCTCTGCCTGCAGCAGGTCCGGTTCTGCAGGGGATGCTTCTGGTCCAGCCAGGGGCTCACAGGGCTTGTCAAGGTCAGAGGTGTCCGGAAGGAAAGAGGGGCTGTTGTGGAGCTGAGGGGACCGGACGAGGAGGGGCCTTTCTTGGGCAGTGGATCATAGACCTGCCCACATCAGAGGCCTGAGCCCAGCAGATACAAAAGGAAGGGAAGTCAGTGGTGAGCAGGAGGGAAGAGGAAGACATGGGGCGCAAGCTCTTGAGTTCTCTTCCTCTCAATGGGGGACCTCAAATAGGGATAAATAAGTAGGGGCCTCTGATGTGTGCACAGCCAATAAAAGTGGGCATTGGCATCAGAAGTCCTTCTCCTGGGTGCAGAATCGGGGGCCTTCCGCCATGCTTGCCGAGCTAGAAGCTGAATGTGACCAAGAACTTGGATGAGTTCTAGGCACTCTTAAATTTCAGTGGCTAAGACAATGTGCGTTTTTACTGCAGCATTCCCCCATCCCCTAGCAGGCTTCCTTTTGGAGACAATCTTCCTGTATAGCCTGGTACTTCCTCTGGAGTCCAGGCTAGCCCTGAACTTGGAATAACCCTCCTGCCTCAGTCTCCCTGTTTTAGTCACCTAAGATCTAATGTATTCATGTGTAAGGAGCAGGAATTGGTTTTGTTTCCGCATAACTAATTAGCACACTCTCAGTGGCTTTAAACAAAACGAATGTATTATTTTACAGATCCTGTTGAGGCACAGATGAACTGCTTTTGCAGAGCGCAGGTGTCGCACCTGCCTGAACTGAAGGTGTCTGCTGGGGTGGGCTCTTCTGAGTGCTCATTCTGGTTGCTTGAGGTCAGCAAGAGGACTGGAGTTCTCTGTTTACTTGCAAGTTGTTGGATGCGGGTTACTCAGTGTCTAAAACTTTGCGTTGTCATCCCTCGTGGGTGGCGGTGCCTTCCAAGCATGTAGGAGACTTTCTGTCTCATCTAGCATGATGGTAGCCTAATCACTTGGGGGACTGTCCAGTTAAATAAGGGAGGTGGGACAGACAGAAGGAAGTTATACATGGCCAGTGCAGCAACGTGGCAGAGGCATGGTGACCATCTTAAAACTTGACCCACTGGGGACAAATCACATCTTCTCCAGGTGCTTTTATAGGAACTCAGTCCTTCTATCAGCAGCTCCAATATTCTGTTACAATATTTATGATTTCCTTTACTTCCCTACATCCCCTCCCCTTTATTTCCCCTCCTCCATTTTCTTCCTCATTTTATTAAAGATTTCTGCAAGCATGATACAAATATAATTCTGACAATACTAAGTTTAGATGATATACCTTTTGAGTTTCCTCTATCTTGTTATGATTTATAGGAGCTGAGTGACATGTGTAGTGTCCTGTAGTCTCTCTTCACTACATGTCTTGTCAATTAGTCGTTGTGGTAGAGTTCTGGTCATGTTTGGGTTTGAACTTTGGGGGAGAGAGGGTGGGTAGGTTAGTCTCCTCAGTCTGGATGTGGATGTTTGCCTGTGTTTGTTCTACTGTCTCAAGATCTCCTCTTGCCCTGGGAGTTGTAAACTGCTGACATACTACTGATTCTTCCCTGTTTCTGAGCTGGATTGCTTCTAGCGAAGAGACTGTCCCTTACAGTGTTTAGTAGCTAATTTACATAGTCCTTTCCAGCAAGGGCAGCTGAACAACTTGGTTTTAGAAATGGTTTCTGACCCATTATCTTTAGAATAATGTCCCTGTTTACTTAGTGGCAGAAAAGGCACTTAGCATCCTTTCTTCCCTTTCTTCTTTAGTGATCTTCTCAATCTCTATTACTATACAGACACATACGTGTACTAAATATACACAGATGTACATTATATATTATAAGATATAATTTTAAATAAATTTTATAATTACGTATATATAATCAAGATTTATCGTTTTACAGGATTTTGTGATACTTGTTGCAATTTATTTTCCATAGTGAGACAAAAGTGGAAACCAGTGTATAGTTTTTAGATTTATTTTTATTTTATTTATTTATTTAGGGTTTTTTTTTTTTTTTTCAAGATAGGGTTTCTCTGTATAGCTTTGGAGCTTCTCTGGGAACTCCTTCTGTAGATCAGGCTGGCATTAAACTCATAGAGATCTGCCTGCCTCTGCCTCCCGAGTGCTGGGATTAAAGGCATGTGCCACCATGGCCCAGATTAGATTTATTTTTAGTTATGTGTGTGTGTGTGTGTGTGTGTGGTGTATGGGGATGTGTATATGAGTGCAAATGTACTAGGAGGCCAGAAGCATTGGATCTCCTGGAGCTGGAATTACAGGCAGTTTGAGCCTCTGAACTGAGTTCTAGGAACAGAACTCAAGTCCTCTACAACAGCGGTGCACAATCTTAATTATTGTGTCATCTGTCATCTTTCCAGCCCCTATGTCCATATTTCTTAAAGGCACAGTGTGCTTGTGGGGATTAAAGGACAACTTTCAGGAGCGTGTTCTCTTCCTATATCACGTAAGTCTCAAGGATGGAACTCAGATCATCAGACTGGGTGCCAAGCACCTTACCTACTTACTGAGCAATTTTATTGGCCCAATTATGGAAATACTATTGTTTTTCTTGTTATTTTTGTTGTTTACTTGTCTTTTTGCCTTAATACGTGGGGAAGCTTTTCTACAATATTGTAGAAGAGAACCTATACATGCATGTTATTAATAGCTCGCCATGTATTAATGGCTTGCTTGGGATGAGTTAATGCTCCAGCCCAGGTGATTCCTGGAGGAGGACAGGGTTGATACTTTTGTAGACACTAACCAGTCTCAGTGTCCCAAGAAGGCCCGAAGCAGTGAGACACAAGTGAGACTGGGATGACTGTCTGTCTTGGCCTTTGGTCTGTCTCTGTGAGGCTGAAGATAAGATATAAAGCAGTTTGTTTTTAGGGTGATAACCAGCTGCCTTTTCATATTACCAGCTCAGAATGAAACACCCCAAAAACAAACTGCAGAGATACACATGTTGACACACACAGGAATCCCACAGAAACATAAAATCAGAAGCCATATTACATATGCCAAGGACCTGTAAGATAGAAAAAAAATTGCTCTGACTCAACATTATAAGACAAAGAACCCCAAAGATGTCTTGAGTTTCTGTTGGCTGTCTACTGCTGCACATGAGACCTACCCCTAAGAGTGGATTGTTTCCACAGTGAGACTCCCTCAGAGAAAACCTGCTTTTCATTTGCAAGTGTCTACCTATTAGGGATAGCTTCTAGGACCTCATTTGGTGAAGATTCATGCAGGTCCTTATGCATACTGCCACAGTCTCTGAGTTTATATTTGCACCAGACCTATTGTGTCTGGCAGGCCTTGGTTCCTTGGTGTCCTCCATCTCCTCTGGCTCTTACACACTTTCCACCTCCTCTCGGAGTTCCCTGAGCCCTGAGAGAAGGGGTTTTCTGGAGATACTCCTTTTAGGGCTAAGTGTTCCAAGGTCTCTCTCTGCACATGTTTGCCTGTGGGTCTCTGTACTTGTTTTTATTTGCTGCAAGAAGATGGCTGCAGTTAACAAATCTGTGAATACACCAGAAAGTTGTTGTGAGTCATTTTATTCCTGTAGTCCTTTACTAGAACAGCAGCATTTTGTTTTCCCTAGGTCCCTAGCCTATCCAGTCTCCTCAGACAGCACAGGACATGAGTTCTATCTGTCTCATGGCATAAGCCTTATTGTTTGGTTACTCCTATAAGCTTTGTGCCACTATTGCACTAGCAGGTCACTCTTGTAGATCAAAGTGTTTGTAGCTGGTTTGGTGTTTGTCTTTCTCCTTTGGTAGCTTCCAGTGTACCTAATAGTAGCATGAAAACCAGTTCATAGAAATGAAGCCTCTAAGTAGGCACTAGCTTCATTTCTCCATGGTCAATAAGTTGTGTAGAGATTGTCTTCAGCAGCAGGGCCTTATTGTTTGTTTGTGGAGAGCCACCAATAGCCTTGACAATAGTCTGGGTTATTTGAGGGTTCCCATGGGAATTTTGACCAAGAACTAGATTAGATGTAACCCATTCCTGGTACTGGAAGCATCATTTGGTAACAGGAGATGTCAAGCTGTGGCTCTGATTGACTTCATATATGCATTTATGATAGGAAGCTTGTACTGTATTAGGTTTCCATATGACCCCTTCAAGTGGTCCTTGGTTTTAGCTCTCCCTGTCCATTTCCTCTCACTTGCCCCACCGTATTCCAACCCCCTCAATCCATCCACCCATACATAGCTATTTATTTCCCTTCCCTAGGGAGATCTCACCTTCAACCTAGTCCCTTACTCTCTACCTAAGCTCTGTGGTTATATGGATTGTAGCTTGCTTATCAATGACTGTACAGTTAACATGCTCACATGAGTGAATATATATCATATATGCCTTTCTGGGTCTGAGATATCTCACTCAGGATGATTTCTTTTCTAGCTCCATCCATTTACCTGTGAATTTTATTTTTTATAATAATGAGTATAAATTCACTCTGTAAAATGTGAGTAATAATTGATTCTGTAAATGTACCAAGTTTTCTTTATCTATTCATCCATTGATGTTGTTTATTAATAGGTGGCTATTATGAATGCAATGAGTATGGTTGAGCAATTGTCTCTGATGTAGGATGAAACATCTTTGGACTATATGGTTAAGAGTGGTATGGGTAAATCTTGAGGTAGATTGATTCCCATCTTTCTGAGGAACTGCCATACTGATTTCCATAGTGGCTGTATAAATTTGCATTCCCACCAGCAGTGGATGAGGATTCCCCTGTTTCCACATCTGTGCCAGCATGAGCTATTACTTTTAAATTTGATCTTGACCATCCTGATTCCCATAAGATGAAATTTCAAAGTATTTTAATATGTGTTTCCCTGATGAGTAAGGGCATTGGACATTTCTTTAAGTGTGTCTCAGTCATTTGAGTTTCCTTTTTTGGGATTCTGTTTAGATCTGTCTCCATGTTTGATTTTTGGTGTTAGTTTTCTTGATGGTCAGTGTTTTGAGTCTTTATGTATATTGTATACTACCTCTCTAGTGGATGTGTAGTTGGTAAAAAATATTTTTCAGTTCTGTAGGCTGCCATTTTGTTTGAAAGGTGGGGTTCTTTTCCATACAGAAACATTTCAGTTTCATGAAGTTTCACTTAATTATTTTTCTTAATTTCTGTGTTATCAGTATTCTCTGCAGAAAGTCTTCCAGTGCCAATGGGTTGAAGACTATTCTACATATTCTCTTCTGTCAGGTTTAGCGTATCTGGCCTCATTTTGAGGTGTTTGATTCATTTGGAGTTGAGTTTTATGTGGGATAATACCTATGGAAATATTTGGATTCTCCTACATTCAGCCATCCAGTTTGATTAGCACCACTTGGTGAAAATGTGTGTTTATTAGTTTTTGTTTTGATTTTAGCAGTGAGGTTGATGTCATTATGTGTCTTTTTATTGGAAAATTGTGATCATTGATTTTAAGAATTATCAATGAGTAATGTGTGTTGGTTCCAGTTACTTTGTTATTGTGGTGTGGGTTTTATTTTAAAACCTTTCCTCCTTCTTTTGATCTGCTACTATTAATTATTTTTATTTTCTTGACTGTGCTTAAGCTTTTCAGGTTGAATTTTTCCTTCTAAAACCTTTGTAGGGCTGGATTTGTAGATAGATATTGTTAAAATTTGGTTTTATCCTGAAATGTCTTTCTTATTTTCTTTCTCCATGTATTGTGAGTGAATATTTTGCTGGGTGAAGTCTGGATTGGCATCTCTGTTCTCTTAGGGCTTGTAGAACATCATTCCAGACCCTTCTAGCTTTCAGAGTTTCCACTGAGAAACCAGGTGATGTTCTAATATATGTTTATATATTATGTTGTGGGTAGGTTTGCTGGACTCTAGGGGAGACACACTGTCCTTGCTGCTACTGATTGTGCTTTTACACTGGCTTATATGTCAGTTTGGGATCATTGTAATTCTAGGTGCTGATATCTTATCTGGTCTTTGTTGGGTGGGTGTTCCATTCCTTGTATTCTATTGCCCTCTCTGGGTGGTGGTTGGGTGGTGCCTGGTAGGAAATGCTTCTAAGATCCTGCCCTGTGTGGCTACTGAGGGTTCAAGTAAAAATGTGTTTCTTGGTATTGGGGGCTGACACTTAGGGATGAAAATGGGCTGGGGAGTGGGCTAATGGGTTCCCCAGGAGGGAAGAAAGCAAGCCATGCAACTAAGACCTGCTCATTCCTATGGGATTGGGGGCAGAGAGGGAAGAGTGGCAACATCCAGCAGTCTGCTACAAAGCTGGGAATGAGACTAGGGGATTGGATTTGGAGCAGAGGAGTGAGAGTGAAGGTCTGAAGGTTTCCTAGCTGCTTCCCTGGCCAGCATAGCTCTCTATATTATTTTTTGAAATCA
Organism: Onychomys torridus; assembly: GCF_903995425.1. Lineage (NCBI taxonomy): Eukaryota > Metazoa > Chordata > Mammalia > Rodentia > Cricetidae > Onychomys > Onychomys torridus. The sequence continues at coordinate 54,044,168 of NC_050459.1, forward strand.
ATATACCAATGCTTCAGGTCTTGTCTGCCATCACTAGACCCAACAACAAGCTTCCTGTACACCTCATACTACTAGATACTCTTTTCCTTGGTCCAGAAAAGAGTTTGCTGTTTCCTCCAGGTCTTGAGAGGAACAGAGATCTTTTGTATCCCACACTGCAACTACAGGGTTAACATAAAAGAGTTTTTGGTTCTCTGTGTTCTCTCTCCTGCCTCCCTTCTTACCTGTGCAAGGTCATTGGATACTTTTTATCTTGGCCTGCTCTTGCAGGAGTACAACATTCTGTAACTCTCAGCCTCATGTGAGACCCAGGGGGAGAGTATTGAGGCCCCAGAAGCTCTGCTTAGGGACAACAGGAGCCTTGGAGTGTGGCTGACTATGGACAGATATTCTCAATTTGTTGCATTTTGTCATAAGGGAAACTTAAATGCCCTTCTACTTTAATACAGTCTGTCAATTGGCTTGTTGTGTCGTTCTTTCTCACAGAATTGAGGAAGTCAAACAAAAAGTCGTTGTCAGTGAGTAGGAGACAGGAGGAAAGAATGTGAAGAGGGTGCATTTTCCATTGTTTTAAAAAAACAGGTCAAAATAAAAAAGGGCTTTTTAAAAAAATTAAGAAAGATTTTTGACATAGAGTAAAATACCATTTGTCCTTGGGCAAAGACTAGATTATTCCAGAATGGAAGAAGAGAGATGAGCGCATTATCAGGAGGGTCACTTGATGGCACAGGACTCCCAAATGAGTTGTGAAGGCTTTGTGGAGGATGAGTCACAGCATGTCTGTAGTGATTCCTGAAGGTTATGAATTAGCAGGCTGTATTTGTAAACGTATATACATGTATGTAACAATTATAGTTAAAGAATAGAGGCCATGAATTTGAGAGGGGGTGGAAGGGACAGAGGAGGAATTGGGGGAAGGAGAGAGAGAGGGAGGGTGATGTAAAGAAAGTATTCACATATGAAATCCTCAAAAGAAAAGTTTAAAATAATCCTAAGGTCAAATCTTAGTTCATTCTTATAAAACTTGAAACGAGTCATCGTTTAAAAGTTGGGTTAAGTTCTTTATCTTCTCTGCTAACAAGTGGTTTAAAAAATCAGATTTTCTGGCTAATTGAGATGATTATGTTTTTTGTTGTCAGACGTTCTGGGAAAATGACTTTAAAGAAGTTGTTTATTTAAGGATTTGTTTTAACATCTTTTAAAAGGAGCCAATGAAATGGCTCAGCAGATAAGGGTACTAGCTACCACATCTGAGAACCTGAACTCCATCCTGGGACACACTTGGTGGAAGGCGAAACTGACCCCAGACACTGACCTCTGACCTCCACATTTATATGTGCACAGATATGCGTCTACTCAAAACAGAGAAATAATACTCAACAAAAATTAAAAGAATCCTTTAAATGCCACTTTATAAACAACGGATTTGGTTCGAATTTGGCCAAAGATAACTGCATTGCTTTGCTGGTTACTAAGCTTCCTGTAAAACCCTCATGGGCAAGCTAAGTCTTTTGTCATTTACTACATATAAATAAATAAATAAAAACTACATATAAACAGACAAATGTAACCCTAATGAGTATTTCTTGTCCAAGTTAGTTTTTTACAAATTACTTGACATCATTGGTTTTATTCTCCATTTCAATCTTTGTTGTCTGTCTGTTGACTTTCTACAGAAGTCCACCCCCACAAGAAGAAAGTAGGGTACACTTAGAAGGTACTAGGTCATCATGCACAAGACAAACAGAATTAATCTTGGGAGTGTAGTACAGGTGGATAGCCAAAGAGCCATCCTCACCTTTTAGTTGTTGAAATTTGAAAAAATAAAAGGGGTTTCATTGGTATTAACTTCTCAATATCAATCAGAATCTTTCCCTCCCTCAAAGTGGTGTTAGGTTAGACAAACCAGGACAGAAGTCATTGTAGTCAGGGCAGTTTCAATGAAATTACCAGATGGCTAATCAGCACTGTCTTCAGGGAAGATTATCCAGAGATAAGAATAGGGGCACAGGGGTTGTCAGAATAGAAATTTTGGCCACCTTGGCTTGGCAGGATAGGAGGAACAAGTTTTCACAGGATTTGCTAACAATTCTTTATATACAGCCACAAACTAAAATAGTTCATAATATTTCTTCTGGTGCAAAGATAAGAGAGTCTTTTCAATTTCTATCTATCTTTTATCCCCTGACTTCCAGTTCTTAAAGCCCCCAGGGAAGCCTCCCTATTATCAGGGAAGACTTCCTACTGTGATTATCTTTGGATATAACTGGATAAGGTGTTATTGCTCACAGTGGAGAAAGAAGGGCACATGTGGATGGATGCAGCTGTCATTGCTCACAGTGGAGAATGAAGGTCACATGTGGATGATACAGGCACTTTCTTCTTCCTGGAGGCACTTTTGTATTCCATATCCTAGAAAGCAATCTCTATGTTATTAAGAGCTTAGCATGTATGCACTGCTATGCCTTGCTTGTCCTGAGTCAACTCCCCGTTCAGGTAGTGTTTGGAAGAGTGCAGGGTTGATACTACACTCAGATGTCCTGAGAATGGTGCAAGACAAATGGAGTTAACCAGAGAGGGGGAACACATCACAAATCTCAGAAGTGTGGTTGACTTCCCAATCAGAATGGCAGCCTGAACTCTGGGATGATCGCCGGTTTTGCCCTTCCTATAAGGCCTGCTGGCTAGAGATGAGATGGAAGGCATCTCATCTAAACCCGAAAGACTGCTTTTAGGTTGATCTCCTCAGATCCCTTTCCTCCCATCACCGCCTCTCTTAATGAAGCCTAAGTTACATATTAATTATTTTCTGTTCTGTTAGTTTTTGTGGTAACAGACAACCTGAGTGTGGTACCCAGATTAACACCTGGTGATTACAGGCTCACTGTATTGTTTGGTATTTTACATTGATGGTACTGAGGACTGAACCCACGGTAGGCAAGTGCTCTATCAATGAGGTACATCCTTAACCTTAAAAAAAAAAAAATCTGCTGAGAACCAGGATCTTGCTGGTTTTCTTCTGATTGGTTAAGTAATCAGTATGTTTGTTTTTGTTCTTTAGGGGGACCTGCCAATCATTTGCCAAATAAGTCACACACAGCGGCTTATTCTTAATTATGAATGGCCGACCTTAGCTCGGCTTAGTTTCTCTCCAGCTTTCCTTAACTTTAATTATCCCATTTACCTTTTGCCTCTGGGTTTTTCTTGTTCCCTTCTGTAAATCTCATTCTTACTCTGTGGCTTGCTGTGTTGCTGTGTGGCTGGCCCCTGGGTTCTCCTCCTCTGACTACTTCTTTCTTTCTTTTTTTCTCCCAGATTTCTCTTTCTATATATTTTCTCTCCTGCCAGCCCTGCCTATTTCTCTCTCCTGCCTCATTATTGGCCATTCAGTTCTTTATTAGACCATCGGGTATTTTAGACAGGCACAGTAACACAGCTTGACAGAGCTAAACAAATGCAACATAAACAAAATAACACACCTTAGAATAATATTCCATATTTAACCCTTTTATCTAAATAAAAATAAAGGTTTTAATTTGAACATATTAAAACTACATACAACCAAAACAATTATCAAGGAGGAATTACATTTACAAAATTCTGTCCATTTGTAATTAGCATATTCAAAGAAAATAATGCATTAGCTATCCTATCTTAGTGAATCCAAAGTGTTACATCTAATTTACTTTCTATCATAACTGAGGAAAACACACCTGTGCAGTGCACTGACTTAGTAGTTATTTCAAGCATACAAATAGCTGATTCTAGTGTCCATAGCATGCCGCTTAAATGAGAGGGAGAGGTAGGGAGGAGTGGGACAATGATTGGAGCATCTGTTTGCTTGTTAAGGATTGAGTACAATTTCTTACATAGCATACTAGGGACACTCTCGCATACAGTATGTGAGAGGAGAGTAGTCAGGCAGACTGTGGGATGAATCACTTAATTGTAAAATTAAATACAATTTTATGCTACAAAATAGCTATTTTAATAGCAGTGCCGTGTTGTAGGCACCTGTGTCTCATTGGGAGTTACGACTATTTAATTAAAACTTTACTACTTCCTTCAATTTAGGTATTTCTTTAAAACACTTCTTTAAACAATTTCTGTGATGTTAGGACATAGATACATGCATATTAATTTGTTTGGAATGAAGCTGTAAAACTATTTTAAAAGAAGTCACACTTGGCTCCTTATTTTGTTAGAACAGTTCCATAAAACATTTGAAATATACCGTAGACATTCTGACTATGTAGGCACTTATGAACTGGCTTACATTATTGTATAGGATAGAATTAGAGATTTTCCTTTCTTGAAATTCTTTTCATTAACAAATTATTGTGTATGTATGCGTGTGCACGTGTATATGCAAGCTACATGCTATGGGTGTTCTCAGAGTTCAGAGGGTGTCAGATACCAAGAACTTGAGTTCCAGGCATCTGTGAGCCGCCTGAGTTGGATGCTGGGCACTGATCTAGAATGCTCTGGGCTTCACCACTCTCCAGTGCCCCCTCTTTTTTGTATCCCATTTAAGGCTTATTTTCCTTTGCCTGTTCAGTTCTCACCGACTGGTCATTCTCCTTTTGAGATTGGTACAATGTGGAGAACTCCAGCTGATGCACAATTACCAAAATTGAGGACTGTATAGGTAATGGAGACATTTTTTTTTTCCAGGAAAGTTTCTCAAATCCTTAACTTGGGGTACAAGGTTCTTTAAAATCTGATTCTCCTTGTCTTTCCAATCTCCATTCAGTCTCCCTGTGCTTTGCCACATAGGACGGACCACGGAATCTCCAAATTCATCATGTAGTGCCAGATTCTTGTGTCTTAATTAACATGATGCTCACTTTACTCCCTGGACTGCCATGCCTTACCTTCCCCAGCAAGCTTCTGTAGTTCATTATCTTTACACCCGATTCTCAAAACCTCTGAGTATAAGAATCTGATGTTGCCTTTCTTATTAAAGAGCTCCTTAGTTCCCTGTGCCCTTGCTGTTGACACACTCAACACTCCATGCTGTTATGCTTAACTTGCTTTCCTCAGATCTCTACCAGGGCCTGATGGATGACCTGCTTTAGATACACTTGAGTACACTGTGGGCAAATATGGCTTGTTGTGTTGAATGATGCTCTATGAGGCTCTGAAAATACAGGTAACTGGGTGAGGTAAGAGACCCATGCCTACACCTCTGCCCAAGTACTTCTTAAGCATCCTGGGCCACAGCCAGCCTTTCTTTCTTCAGATTTAATCATTTCCACAGACACACATTCTCAGTCATTTTAATATTTGGTATCAATGTTTGGCTCATCACTGCAATGTTCCTGTTTTAATATTATGGGATAGAAATATCTGTCTTCTGACTTAGCTGTTTATGTATCTCTCTATGTATCTATGTATTATCTATCTATCTATCTATCTATCTATCTATCTATCTATCTATATCTCTTTGTCTTTCTTTCTATCTATCTACATAATAAACTCTACTTATTAATAGACTTAGACATACTCTGCAACATATATCTGAGCATTTGTTTATGCCTCTAAAATATTTCTTTCTAGGTCATCTTTGCAGTCCTCTCTTTCCTAAAATTTATTAATTATTAGTAATCCTCCGAATTATGTATTAGAAGTCCCTTTCACTTCTATGATGCTATCACTCTGTGTCCAAGCAAGCTCCTTTGTCCTAGTAGCCATTTTTTATTATTAATAAGATATCATTATGTACCTTTTGTGACACCAATGAGACCTTGTGTTTTATTTTATTTTATTATGATTTTTTTATTCATTTATATACCAATCACAGATACCCCTCTTCCCTCCTCCCAGCCCTCCAGTCTCACACCTCCCAAGCCCACCCCCCATTCCCTCCTTCAAGAAGGGAATTGACTCCATAAGGAGTCAGCAGAGCCTGGTACATTGAGTAGAGGCAGGTCTAAGCACCTCCCCTTGCATCAAGGCTGTGTGATATGTCCCACCATAGGTAGTGGGCTCCAAAAAGCCATCTCATGTACCAGGGATGGATCCTGATTCTACAACCAGGGAGTCCCTTAAGCAGATCATGCTACCAACTGTCTCGCTATGCAGAATGCCTTGTCCAGTCCCGTGGAGGCTCCACAGCTGTTGATCCAAATTTGATGAGTTCCCACTAGTTTGGTTTGGTTGTGAGACCTTGTGTTTGATGTCTAGCCTTCCACATTTAAGAATCTATATTACATAGCCTATGGTAAGTCTCAAAGCCAGTCAAATTTAGGTGGACCACACATGAGTTCATGACCTTTGCTTGACTTGTGGTTGTATTCCAAGATTCTGGCATCAGAGAATGGCCTAATAATCTATGCTGTGGCATGAATTACAATGTGTGTGTGTGTGTGTGTGTGTGTGTGTGTGTGTGTGTGTGTGTATGACTGTATGTGTGATGCATGCTTTTGCATGAGTGCATCTGTGTGCTGCTGCACATTCATTTGGAGGACCAAGGAGGCTATTGAGAGCTTTCGACTACTGCTCTTCTTTCTCATTGCCTTGAGACAGGATCTACCACTGAACTAGGAGCCTGCTATTTTGCCTAGACTCACTAGTCAGTGGGCTCCAAGTGACTGCCTGTCTCCTTTCCCTAATGCTAGTGACAGAGCTATGCAGCTGTGTCTGGGCTTTTACATGGGTGGGAGAGTTGAACTCAGATCTTCATGCTTTCATAGCAAGCACTCTTGTATATGTAAACATCTCTCATCCCTGAATTAGATTCTTCAGAGTCTTCCTTGACAGCCCATTTCTCTGCTCTTCTATGCCCCTACTGGGTTTGTTAATGACATCTTACTTACCTTTTAACACCCATCAAATAAATTCATACCTTTCCAGACTTATTACCTAGACCTCTCATTCAGCTGTAATTTCATCAATCTGCCATCATTTCTTTGCTCAGCAGCAGCTTTCTCTCTGTCTGCTGACAAGAACTTTGCTCCTACTGCTGTACTGTGCTGGAGTATTCTTTACAAAATGCAAAGTCTTCACATCTCCTTAAAATCCCTAGTAGCTGACTATAACACATGCTCAAAGGACCTGCATGCTTCTTAAACCCTCTCTTGAACATGGAACATTTTGTCCCACTCTCCACTCCAGCCTCCTGGCTTCCTATCAGAACCTGGTTCCACATTCATTCCTTCAAGCCATAGTCCTTTGCATGGTACATATGATAACATGCCTGGACCCTTACTTTCCCTTGTTTTGTTTAATTCTTGTTTAGTCCTTTAGATATATTCCCTGGCTTTGCTTCTTTAGAGAGTGTCTCATCTCTTTGACTTGGTCACATTTGTGATTTTTTTGTTGTATGTGAGATCATATAGTTCTTTTCTTGACTTTTGTTCTTTGAAAACAGACCACACACTGATTGTGTTCATTCTTGTATGCCCGCCACCCAGGTTCTGTTGAAAAGATAGTCATTGAGGGTATTTCTGCTGAGAGGAAAGTTGATCAATTTTTCTCTTTCTTTGCAGATTTGACATCTCATGATTATGACCATTTAGAGGAAACAGAGTAAAGGATATTTACATTTTTAATATTTCCCAATTCAGGTTGGAGGCACAGATAGCAGTGACAATGGGTAATTTTCAATAAAAATAATATTTATAGCATTACAATATATATGCTTCACAGATTGAACAGTTAAAGTAACTGCATTACTGTTTCTTGTTTCTCAAATAATAACCCTGAGCTCCCTAAAAGACAAGTAAAAAATTCCTCTTCTTTCTCTTTTTAGAAGAACGTTGCACAGTGATTTTAGAGAAAATGTCACAATTAATCCTAGAAAATATGCCAAAGGCTGAGTAAGTACTTTTGTGGCAATCAAGATTTTTAAAACCATGTGTAATATTCTCCTCTCTGCTAGAGCTGTTTGACCTTATATGGTAATATTGATCTGTACCTGCATCTGTCCCAGCATGTGTGTGTGTGTGTGTGTGTGTGTGTGTGTGTGTGTGTGTGTATGTGTGTGTGTGTGTGTGTGAATGTACAATACATACAGGATATAAGTATATGTAATTATTTTCAACTGTGTGTTCATCAATTTATTAATTACAGTGAAATAATAACAACACTACTGTTTTGGGGTATTATGCCATCCACACGAATTTTATTTTAATACTTCGCTCTATTTGTTTGTTTGTTTGTTTGTTTTAGCTACTCCAGCTTATTCAATGATTTTGTTGAATCTGAGTTTTTCCTGATTGATGGAGACTCCCTACTTGTCACATGTGTGTGTGAGAAGTCACTTAAGCCAGGACAGAGTCTCCATTTCTTCTACCTGGTTGAGCGCTACCTGCTGGATGTTATTAACAAAGGAGGACAATTTGCCATAGTTTTCTTCAAGGTAACACAGACCAGCTGAGTTTTCTCGTCTCCGAAGAGACTAGAATTCAAAAAATAATTGATTAGAGACAAGGACTCTCATAGCAGAAGAGGCCTTGGACTCATGACACTCTTGCCTCTGCCTCCCAAGTAAAAGGATTTCAGGTGTGCACTACCACACCTGGCTGTGAATAAGATGGTTTTTATAAACAGTTCAACCCTGACTGAAAAGTAAAATGCATTTTGAAAAGTTTAGAAGAGGAGATGGAGGATAAGGCATGGAGGATTGAGGTTTGAAGCCCATTGGGGCTGCCACAGTGAGTTGATGAGTAGTCTAGCCAACCTGGAAAGAACTTCTTAAAGAAATAAAGATCTAGAAATTCAACTTAGTGGTGGAAGACTTGCCTAGTGCATGCAAGGCTGTGAGTTCTATCTCCTGGACAAACAAAACAAAACAAAACAAAAACGCACAAAATAAATAAAATTTCAAGGGAAGAAGAGAAGAAAACATTTACCCAGCATTGCAGTGTTCAGGAATAAACACAGTTAAATTATTTTGAAATGTGTAATGTTGGAATTCTACTAGACAGAAAGAGTCACAAGAGTTGGTGAAATTCTCAACAGTGACCAGCCCTCTGACCTCACTTCTAGTCCTGTAACCCTGAGAACTTCTCTGCCTTTAAAACTCAGCAGGCAATTTATTTGAGTACATTGTTAGGCATATCTGAGCCCACATGAACTGACTGACCCCATTTTGTGTGCTCTGTTATAAATATCAATGAGAGAATACCATATTTGGTGCAATTAATAAATTTTGACAATTTCAAATACAGGTATATGTACCTGCTACCATATCTTCCTGTTCCTATACTCAGGGCAGCTAACGCTCTACTCAGGGATTCTGGTGTGGATTTTTGTTCAATCAGTTTGCAACTCATGTTACTGTATATTTCTGAGCATTGATAGCCCCCAGAATTTTGTGCAAGGAGCCAGGGTTCTGCCCTATGTTTGCAATTTGTTATACCAATTTTGGTGTACTGAGAAAAACATATGCCATTTAAGAAATGTCAGTGCACTCTAGAATAATTCTCTAGAATGACATGTTCCCCTTCAGTTCCCAATTCCAGAAAGTTTATAATTACTAATTACAATTTTCATAGTTTTTTCTATTCTTTGTCTTTTTGAGGTGAGGTTGGACAGGAGAATGACTAGAAAATAGAAAGGCAAAGTATGATGAACTCTTAAGTCCAAAGTGTAATTAACTCTGGGTACTATGGACTTGCTTACTCTTAGGTCCAAAGTATGATTTATAGCATATATTTGTGATACAACACAATTGCAGGGTCAATTTACTGACTAAAAGGGCAGACAAAGCAAAACAAAACCCTGCTATATTATATTTCAAATGACCTTAATGATAGATATTAACTGCCTGAACTAATAAAATACTAAATGAATATTTTCAAATAATGTCCTTTACCTCCTTCTGCATAGGATGCTGAATATGCGTACTTCAATGTCCCTGAACTTCTTACACTTAGAACTGCCTTAATTCTGCACCTTCAGAAGAATACCACCATTGATGTTTGGACTAAATTTTCTGGATGCTTGTCAGAAGAGTGGAATAATTCCTTGGGTCAGAGTTGCCCATATTTCTTGATTATTGCTGATGAAGGCCTGAACAACCAGCAGACACACCTTTTCAACTTCGTAGTCATTCAGTCTTGGGCAGTGAAGGTCAACATTGTGCTCTTTTCAGGGCAAACATCCGACATCCTCCGTCTTTATGCATATTTTATGCAAAGCTCACATTTAAAGCAGAAGTTTTTCAAGAAGGTAATGTATATCTAAAAGATGTTGTTCTGAAATGTTATAAGCATTTCTAAATTAATTCAGGAGATAAGGCTCAGTGGTTAATTAAGAGTGCAGACTATTCTTGCACCCATGTCTTGGGTACTTCATAACTGCCCATAACTCCAGCTCCAAAGGGATTTGACACCTCTGGCCCCTGTGTATACTGCACTTACATGTACATACCTACCTACTTACCTACCTACCTACATACATATATACATACAAAACTTAAAATGAAATAAATCTTTAAAAAATAACTATCTTGATGCAATATTGACTCTACCCACAATATAGAAACTATGATAGATTTAGTAGGATGATATATAGGTTAAGAATAATGAAATAATGATAGTGAATTAATAGGAATGACATATAGTAATTTCCTAAGGACTTCTTGTCATACAATACTTCTTAATGCTTATGAATTATTTATAATTATGATTCACTAAAGTCCCATGAGTCAGGCATAAGAATCAACGTATTTGAAAATGATGAAATAGATACTTGAATAGTAGCCTGTTAAAAACACTACCAAATGAGTAATATAAAAGGATGCAGAATTTATGAGATGCAGTCCTCTATGTTATCAAACACTGTGTGGTGTGTGAAATCCAAGTTAATGAAGGCCAGAAAGACATGAAATCAGAGGCAAAGGTATGTTTCCGTTGCTAAGATCTACTAGTCAAATGATAGATTATGTGTTTGCGTTTAGTCAGAACATCCCAGAGCAGGTTAAAGAAAGAAAAGAAAGTGATTTACTTCTTCATGAATAGCTTCAGTGAATAATTCATTGGCTTTTCCAACAATCAGAATTCAAATTCAAATTTTATATATATATATATTTGAAAACAAGTTTGTTGAAATTTTCAGCATAAAGCATGTGTACTAACTTTATAAATAAATATAGTTTGCTTATTTTTCACAAGTTAAGGTGAGTTCTGCATATGAATATCATTCCATAGCTCATCAAAGTAGGTTTAAAACCAGTTATCTTGTGTCCCTCTTTGAGAATTACATCATGCCCATCATTGCACATAGAATATGTGCAAATAGTTGTTATGACATGACAGGGTAGTTTATTCTGCTTTTATTAGGATTCCTATCATTAAAGTATTCCTAACTCTGACTGCCATTTGTGAGCAGAAATAGGCCTAGGCTTTATTTTATACCTGGAGCAAATATTAAATACTGAGTTTATGTAGTGGTTATTTTTTCTTTTCATAGACTATGTCTCACTGTGTCCATAGGCAGGCATGGAACTCACAAAGCTACACTTTCCTCTGCATCTCTGGATGCTGGGATTAAAGGCATGTGCCATCATATCTAGCCTGAGTTTGTAGTATTCCGTTGATAGGAGACTCTGAATCTGAGTTCTGAGAAATCTTGCAATATTTTAATGGAGAATTTTATTTATATATTAATTTATGCATAATTCATTAAAATCACCTTAAAGAGTTTTTTTTTTAATTTACATTGATCAATTTGAGGGCTACTTGGAATTTAAAGCACAATGAATACATCTTACAACTCCATGTGTATACTAGTCAATGCCCTTGAGACTGCTGGCAATGACTGTTCCCAGCACCATATGCCCATGGGGAGGTGAGTCTGGTCTCTTCTTAGGTGCTTGGTTGAAATGTGTCATAGTGAAACACACTGAACTTATATTATTTGTAACTGTGTGAAAGTGCTAGGATAAGGTGCTAAATTGCCAGATGAGATAAACAAGTATTACCTTGGAAGGATTTCTAAACATTGCTGACAATCCTCAATTACATTAGTGTAGATTTTAAACTGAGGACTCTATTGCAATATGACTGTTTCTTAAATTTCTGAGTTTTATAGCTGGGAAATAATAATTGTATTAATGGCAGTTTATCATACTTTGTTTTGCAGTTTCAGACAGAGATTATGATTGCTTACAAAACCCTGATTCAACAGTTGGAAAAATATAGAGACCTGGGTTTAACAACTCTGTTTGGAGATTTAAAGTTCAATAATATGGTGGGAAAGGTAAAAGAACATGAAAAACTGCTTTTCAGTTGAGCTATCTTTTTAAAAGTGTGTGTGTGTGTGTGTGTGTGTGTGTGTGTGTGTGTGTAGGTGAGAGTATAACATTGTGTTTCACTCCCAGTGTTTTACCTTGAGACCAGCAAGATTCCAGGATTTCTCTGGTCTGATGGATTAACAACAGGCTTATTGTAGCAGTGGAGAGTGGGGGAGATACTAGCCTTCTTCCCCCGTTCCTGGTCTGAGTAGAAATGTCTCTATGTCCCCTTGTAATAGGACTAAGATATAGACGTGTCTAGACGCTGATGTAAAGATGAGCCCGAGCTTCTCCTACTGTGTATACCATGAACGTGGTCGTGTAAGAGACCTCAGTACTGTTGGTTTCCCCTAGTTTCATTGATGTCGTGTTGCAGTCACACGTTTTCTAAGGCTGCAGGCCTGGTGTACATCTGCTCCCTCATGGTGTACTGTTCCCTTAATACGGTCTTGGTTCTGTTTGCTGTCTTTCCTGTTGAATTTCTGCCTTGGTTGGAATCCATGATACTGTAATATAATTTTCAGTTTTTGTCTTCTCTTACATGTATGTGTAAGGTCTTATGTGTTTCATAGAAAAGATCAGAATAGTCACACTTTCTTTTTATTATTCTGAAATACTGTCTAGATCAGTGGGACCATGCAGTCTTTGAAAATTTGGTAGAATTCTCTTGTTGAAGATGAGGCCTATTTGTTGGCAAGATTCCTTAGTCATTTTACCTACATCATGGATCTTGGTGTACTTAGGGCTACTAACACCAAGAGAATCAATTCTGTAATTTGTTCTAGGAAATTAGGAGTTTCAGTCTTTCAAGTTCATTTCCATAGAAGTTTCTAAAGTAGACCTTTGAAATGGTTTTCTCTCTCGGTGTCATTCTCTCTTATTTTTATTTCATACACTTGTGGTTTCTCTTTTTTGTTTAATGAGGTTTATTGAATTCCAGCTTGAGTTTGCAACTTTTAACGAGATATACGGACTTCTATTGTCTTAGTTTATGATTTCATCTTATATTTTCTTTGCACTTTCTTGTTTTTTTCTATTTTTTTTTTTTTGAGCAGAACATTTAATTGATCTATTTTCTCACTTTTGGTGTTAAACGTTGTTTAGGGCGATGCATTTTTCCCTGAACACTGCTTTCATTACATGACATAGATTTTGGTATAGAGACAACAATCTTCATTATATTCCATAGATTATCATATTTAATGTTTTTTTATAATTTTAAAGAAATTATATAGCTTCAGTCTGTATTTCTTTTTTCATATGAATGGCTTAGTAGAAAATTTAAAAGTTTGGACAGGAATGATGGGATGGTGAGTTAGGTGCTCTTGCAAAGGACTTGGATTTTAATCCCAGCACTCACATGGTGTTTTACAACCATCCATAACTACGTATAGGGCATTTGATGCCTGACATCTCTGAGCACCAAACATATATTAGGTATGATTGTATGTGCAGGCAATACACTCATACCTAAAGTAATATGAACAAATCTAAAAAATAAAGAAAATTAAAAATTTCAGATTAAAAGATTACTTTTAAAAATGGTATTTGCATATCTAGGGCCATTCAGTATTTCTTATGATTGTTCTAATTCACTCTTTAATTACTTCAATTCTTTGTGTTTCTCATAAGGTTGTAGGATCTCTTAAGTCCCTACAAAGTCTCGAGGTGTTGCAAGTATGACTGGGAACTGGATATGTTCTCCAGATGGAATATATTATTTCTCCTTTATATATTTCATCATTGTTGTTTCCTGAGACTACTATTTTCTTTTTTAACTGATGCAAAAGAGGAGATTTGGTGCAAAGTATCTATAAAAGTACCCAATACATTCAGAAAGTTGATTACAATGATATGTGTTGCTTCTAGTCATGTGGATTACCCACAAAATTATATATGCACATATTTTAAGAAAATACAGGATGGGGGCTGGAGAGTTGGCTCAGTGATTAAGAGATCTTCCTCTTGCATATATACATACAGGCAAAACTATTCATACTCATAAAATAATAAATAATAAACCCTTTCATTACTTTTCAAAATTGTTGCATACATATTTTATGATTTCATTAATATTCTTACAAGTAATATTTTTATGGACACATGGTATTTCTTGAATGCTGAACACTTAAAATATTTGAAGATTCACTTATACAAATCATTCTGTGATGAACACCTTGGTGTACATACATGTCTTTAAGCAGTTTGGATTGTTCCTCTAGGTTAGGTCTCTAGAACTTGAATGAAATGTATCAATATATTGAATGGCAATTAAATGTGTTGTCATATGCCTTTGCTTGTTCATAACTTCATTATCAGAGTGTAAGGAGTGACAAACCATGATTTCTGGTGCTGTCTGTTATTAAAGTAGTAAAAGATGCAAAAGTACTTTGATAGCATGAAAGTTAAACATGCAATTTTTATATTACTAAAGAATATAAGCTGTTTTATTATTTTTCTCATTATTTGAGATTCATTAGAGAATTAGCATTTAAAGAGTCATGCATTTCCTTGATGATTTACAGGTGTTATGTTTCATGCATGTATTTGTTAACAGTTATTTGAAATAGTTTTACCAATCAAAATTTTTGTTCACATTTTTTTAGTGAAAATATCTATATCCTATCTATATGGTCATAGCCACCCATTTCTTACTATATGATCACTTAAGAATAAATACAGTTTTCTAATTATCCTAATGTTATAATTTTCTGCTGTGACAGGCTTGCGAGACTCTATCTCTGCTGAAGCAGCTCTGGCCAGAAGGATTGGACATCCGACGAGTCCTCTCTGTCACTTCGTGCTCCCTCTCCTTGGAAATGTACCACTGTTTTTTAGAAAACAGAGAGAAGAAAGCATCCAAGCAGACATGCCAAGTCAAAAAGGTGCAGTTGTCACACTGGGATACATTACTGTTTCTCTGTTTTGTTATTTTTCACCTACCATTTCCCCAAAGTGGCACTGGTATTTTCTCTTGTTTATATGAACTGTAGAAATAGGAAAATCCCTACAATACATGTTATAAAGAAGTATGTTGCTCCATGATTTAGTGTGATACCTACAGGTGTTTCATGTCAGATATATTCAGCCTCTGTAACCCACAGGCAGGCAAAAGGAGAAACCACCTACCATGCTACTGTGCTTTGGGCTTTTCTGTGTGCAGTGCATGGAATGCTAAGGAAGCTTTGCAAGACTAGCTGGGAAGAGACTGCTATTCTTAGGCTTCTTTATTGCAGAAAAGGTCAAGAATCTCTTTTGCTTTGCAGTATCTCCTTAAATATAATTTTCAATGAAACATTTCTACATGATTAGACATCCAATTTTAAATCATCCCTAAATCATGATAGTAAGTCAAACTTTTTCTCTCTGGAACTTCTAACCATTAGACCCTTCCTGGGATCTTAGAAGTGTCCCAGTGAAGTCTTCTTGCTCCCCCAACAAGTCAAAATGTTTGACAATAGCAAAGATGTCCTTGTATCACAATGCTAATATAGTGATATTTTATTTGTATTGAAATGTGATTTTATTTGTATGTTAATAAAGAGCAGAAGCTGGGTGGTGGTTGTACATGACTTTAATCCCAGCACTTGGGAGGCAGAGCTAGGTAGATCTCTGTGTGTTCAAGGACACAGCCAGCATGGCAGACACACACCTTTAATCTCAATACCAACCAGAGAAGACCTAGAGGACTGTACAGACAGGCAGTTGCAAGGAGGTCATGTGGCTGGGTTTACAACCAATGAGAAATCAGAACAGAAAGTCTATAAAAAAGACAGGACACACAGAAGTAGCTCTCTTGCAGAGAGGAAAGACAGCAGAAGCAGTGAAGGGTAAGGCTCTCAGCTATTGCTCTGATCTCTTGGTTTTTAACTCTGCAACTGGCTCTGTGTTTCTTATTTAACAAGACAGTTACATCTACATGCTAAATATATCTAGCAACTTATTCCTCTTGTCATTGTGAACTCACATCTTTTAGCTACATTGCTACCCTGTTGTCCTCATGCAGGCTGTTCACAATATTGCCTTCAGAGTAGGTTTCTTAGACAGAAGAGGTATTTAGCAGGTAGCTCCACCCACCCAAGGTCCTGTGAAACCTCCCCTTTATCACCTGGTTTATTAGCTTAAACCTGGAGTCTCTGAAAATACTGAATCATGCCATATACCAACATCTGCAAAGCTAGAAGCTTCCTTTCCCTGCTATCTCAAACATGTTTAAACACAGCCTAGCTTTTGGGTAAGTGCTGCCTCCGAAATGGAGAATGTATAAATGTGGAATTCCCAAATAGAGAGCTTGGCTACAGAGTTGCACTTCCTCAAATTAAGTGTGTAGTCTCCAAGTCTGCTCTTCTCTACTCACTTTCTTTATTTTGCTCAGGAAAATGGTAATTGTTTAACCCTGAAGGACATGGAAGACTTCTGTAAGCTACATTGCCTCAGTGTGGCTATTCAACTCCGTCTACCTCTTTCCCAGAGAGCTCGCTCAAGATTCATCACTTCTGGTTGGATTCAGGACCTCAAGATTGTCTTTAAAATGGTAAATATACTCTCCTTTCACTTATACTTTTGTTTTAACTATTGGGAGAAGAAACATTATGAGTGATTGTCCTAAAGGTAGCATGACCAAGGAACTGGGGTCCATCCAGTGTATCAAGGACAGAGAGTCTATGGGGTGAGTGATGAAGCTGATGTAGTGGGTGAGAGACAAATCAGGTAGACAAGGGTAGATCAGGGTAGAGAAGTTCATTATAAATTCATTGGGTGCCTACTAAATGGTTTTAAGCAGGCTAATGGGACTTCTATTTTTTAAAAAGTGTTTTTGACTTGCAATGTAGACCACACAGTGTAGGCATAGGGTAGGGGAAATTAGGGGGTTATTTAGCCACATACTTACCGATGGTATAGAGACCAAGGAAGTGACTTTTGAGCACTCTAGACTTAAGGCTCTGAGTATGTGTCTTCTGTAGCATTCTGAAGAGTGACTTAAGCATAACTCGAGGCATCTGAACTGCATGGAGAGTGTCCCTTTCTTACTCAAGGAGGAACATTTGTATAAATGCCCCTGTCAAAGTACAGCATGGGAGATGTGGGGGAAATTCATGAAGGGTATTGAGTTGAATGTGACTAAAGAGGCAATTAAGTTACATTAATTTTACTTGATAGTGCTTGTGTTACATTTACTACTGCTATATACACACTAGTATATTAGCATAGTGTGACCTGGGGTTGGAAATTGAAGGTCAGGTATAGGGCACAAGATTGATGGTTCAGTTGATAAAGCTCATGCCTCACCTGAGAACCTAACTTTAACTCCAATGTAGAACCATATATGAAATCAAATAAGCTGCAGCAATATACACTTGTAATCCCAAGGATAAGCAGATGGAAAGATCACTTGTTGCCCATCTAGCCCACTTGGTCAGGTCCAGGCCAATGAGAGACCATTGTCACATACATCAATTCCTGATGTCATCCCACATGCACACTCCTCCTTCACACGTTGGCAAGTCACTTACACTACACCCATATCCATACAAAAGACTGGCAGGATATATTGCATATCTGCATTGGTGAACATTCATAGCTGTTATAATGGCATTTTTTTTTTTTGAGCTGAGGATCAAACCCAGGGCCTTGTGCTTGCTATGCAAGTGCTCTACCACTGAGCTAAATCCCCAACCCTTATAATGGCATTTAAAAAAAAGATTTAGTTAATTATTATGTATGCAGCATGTATCCCTACAGGCCAGAAGAGGGCACTAGATCTCATTACAGATGGTTGTGAGCTACCATGTGAGTGCTGGGAATTGATCTCAGGACTTCTGAAAGAGCAGTCAGTGCTCTTAACCACTGAGCCATCTCTCCAGCCTTATAATGGCATTTTGAAAGAGGTCTATGGTGTTGTAAATACTAACGAACTAAATAATGACGAAGATGGCTCTATGTAGGTTCTACTGATTCATGAGAGAAAATTCTGTATCCTAAATCCCATAGAAGGACATTCTTCTAGGTGCTTAGTTAGTCCCTCGAGGGCAGCAGACTATGTGTTATTAATGAAATGGATATTAACAGATCCACTTCTGGATCCTATTTTCATTTAAACATTTAAATATAGGTCACTTCAGGTTAATATAATAAATCTACTGATGTCTGAAATTTAATTAAGCATTGTGTCACCAGAAATGTGCTGTGGATTTTGTTATAAAATTTATTCCTTAGTTCTATTAAATTTTTTGTCACCTTCATGTACTTGAAGCCTGGAACTCAAATGGGCGCTGGTGTGAATTCAATATGTATGATACAGACTTGAATGGCTTCAATGTACAACAGTTAATTGTGAATAACTTTGGACTTTTTTAAAAAAATACACAAGGAAGTGCTTTAGGTTAAAAGACATTACAAAAAGTCATTCAATGTTTGATGACATTCTAAGATGGCCTGGCAGGATGTACCTGGAAATTTTAGCTGATTGTGAACAGCAGCGTCATTCTCCTCCTTTTGTTGGGAAGCATTAAGTTTTAACACCAAGGGAGAGTGTATCACAAATTGTTAGAAGGTCTTATTAATAAAATCAAACCTGAGGCCAGGTATTGGGGTGAAAGCTGGATGATCAGAGAAACATAACAAGCCACAGCTTCCTCACCTTGCCAGTTCCTCAGCTGATTCTGTTTTCTCAGACTGGAAGCCTCTGATTCCTCATTGGAATGGGTCTCAGCCGAACTGCTGCTAGAAGCCTATAGCTTAACCACCCAAAAGCTTCTAGTTTCTGGTCCTCACACCTCATATACCTTTCTGTTTTCTACCAACACTTCCTGGAATTAAAGGCTTGCTTTCTAGGATTAAAGGCATGAGTTACCATGCTTGGCTGTATCCTTGAGCAGATGGATTTCTGCCTCTGGAATGCTGGGATTAAAGGCGTGTGCTACCACTGCCTATCCTCTATGTTTAATATTGTGGCTGTTCTGTCTCTGACCCCAAATAAGTTTATTAGGGTACACAATATTTTGGGGAAAACAATACCACCACAGGAGAGTGGGTGAAGAAACCTCACTCAGGAGGTTCTCACTTTAGCACTGTAAACCAAACCATTGAAGAAGACTCATGGCTACTGTGGCCAGAAGTAAGTGCTGCTAGTACAGACACTCTGCTGTTGTTAAGATGGAGATACCTGCACAGCCTAAAGTTGGTGGAGACCTAACAGCTCAGGTGGATGGGAAACATTTTGCTGTTTCTAGAACCCTTAGCAGCCCAACACTTGGCAATCCAAAAGTAAACAAGGAAACTCAAAGAACAGAGGTGTATTCAAAAGCTGAGGAAATGTGTAAAACAAGGAAACCTAAGTAAGAAACAGAGGCATATTCAAAAGCTGAAGAAATAAGTAGTTTTTGGGATTTTGGATAACAATGAGAGGAAACTATCAATAGTAGTTATAGATATTTCTTTAACTCATGTAAAAAGATATTTTTTGAGACAAGGTCTCACTGTGTAGCCAGGTTTGTTTGAGACTGACTGTGTAATGGAGACAGGTCTCAGACTCTCAGCATCTCCTGCTATAGCCTCCCAGTGCTAGGATGACATTCAGTTTAAGTGCATTTTTGAGCCAGATTTTTATTTTATGTAATGCTTCAGTTTTTGAGGGACAACATAATCTGTATTCAGCATAAATGGGTTTACATGCTACTGAGAATTGGGACAGTCCTGCCATTTGCCTTTCATTTGGATTGTAGATGTATTTCTATATATTACTGTGGACATGAAAACTGTCAATAACATTGTTTTTTAAATTTTTTTATTTTCAGAAAAAATGGTGCGAGTATTTCATCCTAAGCAATGTACATATGTTTGAATTTGAGAGTCTGAATTTGCTTCACCTCTCTGATTTAAGTGATGAGCCTTTGTTGAAGAATGTTGCTTTTTACTATGAAAATGAAAATGCAGAAGGTATCAGATTACTGTATACTGCACAACACCTTCCTTTAGAGAGCAAGCTCATGAAGAATTTTAAACTTCAAAACCATTTCTTAAATGTCTATTGTTCAAATAAGAATTATTTTCCAGTTTCCCAGTCTTTGTTTATGATTTTTATTTGTGGCACCAGGATAAATATAACAATTCAAAATATTTTTCAACTTAATATTTCTCCATGAGTATTTTTTCTAAAAGCATGAGTTTAGGACATTTCATAACAGTTAGTTTTTATGCATGGTATGTAATTATAAAATTGCTCTCTTGAATGGAATCATTTCACTGTTAATAGATATTTAGGGATTTTAAGTTTTCCAAGAGATAATCTCTATACTTCCTTGTGTAATTTGTTTTTTTTTTTTGTTGTTAGAATAATTTTTTTTTTGTTTTTATAGTCAAAGGAACAGTAAACACATTTTGAGAAAGTATGTTTGATTAAGTGCTTAATTGAGTAGTATTGAAATGTCTTTGACATCAAGATTTGGTCTCTTTGTATTGTAGGCATCGGGATAAATTAGTTACTTATAAAATAATAATTCTTCCTTAAATTTTATTTTGGTTTTATTCCGTGTTAGAGGTTACAAAGTTGTATGTGATATAATATTTTTATTACCTTAAGAATAATTAAATCTCCACTGTTGGTTATCATTAGTTCAGACATTAATTTTTAATATTATGTTGTCAAACATAAAAGCATGATCAGTTTTAAGACGTGTCATGGCATTGTCCACAGCCATGATCATTTTCATTTACCTTCAGTGGGAAGCTCACTGAAAATCCCACTGCTTGCCTCATATTTCAGAGCCTGGTGATTATAGTGGAGGTGTGTGTTTCTATGCATTTTTCGGTGCTTCTTAATACAGAGTATTTTTAATATGATCCAGGCCTGGATTTGGATGTAGGAGATGTCATCATGAAGGAATATGTCCATCTCTGGGACACTGTGTCGAAGTTGGTCAGAAACTTTGATGTGGGAAAACCATTTCCTATGAGAACAACAAAATGCCATTTTCTTGAAAAGACCCCATCGCCAATCAAAGGTAATTTATTCCTAACTTAAATTAAGGGGAAAAAAGTTTGAAAACTCCAAATAGAAATCATTTTCTAGCACTTGTGTGTTTAAATAATTGTCATGTTCATGTGGTGGTATGCTTTGTCCAATATTGAAAATGTTTATGTAGTTTGTAATTAATGTTACCAATTTAAAAAATCAAAAACAAATGTGTATGAATTCTATTTTTAACAATGTGACCTCTGTCAGCTGAAAATTTTGATATTGTATTACATAATGATAGTTCATCTCCAAAGAGTAGAATGGGAGAAGCCTGCAAGGTAACCATTTTTGGTGCATTCAAATTGGCTACAGGCCTGGAGTATCTGACAGACCATTTTCAGAAGCAGGAATTCTGAAAGACCATCTTACCCTGTCTTGGCAGAGTACAGTAGCTGAGAAACTAGCAGGGCACCATAATCAGCATCTGTCTTATATAGTAACAAAACTATCAGTAGGCACATGTTGGGCAGACTAGGAGATGTCAAAGAATAAAAAGGAGCCAGCAGCCCCTTTAGAAAGCCTTCTCTGTGCTGCAGATGTGCAGAGTGTCTCTGGTGACAGGCACAGGAGGTGAGGCCAGAACCAGGAAGTGGTGGAACAGTCTTCACAAAGACAAGGTCCATAGGAGCAAACTTCAAAGGTTAGCTCCTCCCAGACCTGCCTTTCAATGAACAGAAGTAACAAAGAGTCACACTGGTTCTGGAACTTGATAGCTGGCTCTTGAGAATTTGGAATTTAAGCTGAGGCCACAAGGCCACTCTAATCCAGTAAATGAAAATGATCAGTGAAAACTGGCAAATTATTATGCAGAACAAATCACAAACACTTGTTTTATAGGATTATGTGTCAAAGATGGATGCTGAATTTATGAAAGAGCTGAGGAGTAACTAAGAACACAGTTAGCTGTGGACTTAAAACTGATAACTTCTGTTTTTAAATGATCACAATTATTATATACCTTCTGAATATAATTTGAAAACATTTAAGAGAGATTAAATATAAAATTAGAAATGAGAAAAATAATAGAAACTCTAAAACAATATTTATTCTCATAAGCAAACTTGTAGAAATCAAAATACTGAGTGGGTTTAAAAGCTGATTGGATATTAATCATGGGGGAGTTTGAGCACCATAAACCAATAGAAAATAGAGTCACACTTAGGGTTGGAGACAACCCTCACTGGTAGTGTGTCATAGCATGTATGAGGCCATGGGCTCAGTTTCCAACACAAGAAAATGAAATAGGTTAAAAATAGCATTATGAGAAATGACTTAAGCTAGTTACAGGTCAAAGTTAGAATGGCTACCCACTACATCTCCCCTTTTTGACTAAATAAGAAAGTACTAACCTAATACAAGACTATATACAGAGGGATGGGTATCAAATATTGTCCAGGAATAATAAGGGATAATGACCTAGATAAGATGGAACAAGAATCAATGTGAACAATATCAAGCTAAAAACACATACTAAAATCCAGAGAAGTCTAGAGCATGGGTGAATGGCATGTTGCAAAGATTATTCCAAAAGGTGTCCTATCCTAAAGAACCAGAATCTAATACTTAAAATGTTTTATCTAAGATATTATATACATATACTAAGTTCTAACTATAACTGCTAGTCTTCAGTCTCATCAAATACCTGAGGAAAGGGAGAAAGACATAAACAACTTTTGGGAGTCTTGCAAGAGTAGACAGAGACAGCTGGCAGTATGGACAGTCACCTAATGTTTCACAGCATTTTTGGTGCATTCAAATTGGCTACAGGCCTGGAGTATCTGACAGACCATTTTCAGAAGCAGGAATTCTGAAAGACCATATTACCCTGTCTTGGCAGAGTACAGTGGTCACTTTCCTTGTGTCCCGCTTGTCCAGAAAGGACAGCATTTGTACTGTCAGCAGTTGAGGCAAGGGCAGTTCTTTGCCCAGTAGTCTATTTCGTGCCAAGAAGACAAACTTCCAAATGGACATGTCTTAGAAGCCCAACATTCTCTTGGGATCAAATTGGTGCTGCCAGGAGCCATTGTGTCTCACTTCAACAGTATAGCCAGGCTAGCTCCGTCGGTAGAGCATGGCACTCTTAATCCCAGGGTCGTGAGTTCAAGCCCAGATAATGGTGAAACTATTAAGGCCACACAACATACTTAAAAGGGAGGTTTGTTTAGTGATGTAACTTACAAATGAAGGGATAAGTAGGTTGCAGGGTCTGGGAAAGCTATGGCACAGTCTGCTGGTGTTCTCTAGAGAACTCTGCTCAGTCTACCTCCAGCGTCCAGGGTCCTGGAACCAAGAGAGCCCCAGCATCCAGAACTTGGGTCTTCAACATCCTCTCTCAGCCCCACTTTGTAGGTGTGACCATTACAAAAGCCTCAATGGGTGTTGGAACTTCCAGGTCAAAGCTAGAATGGCTACCCACTACAGCTACCCAGCCACCTACTTATTTAATCTATATATCTATTTGCTTGGTTATTATTTGTCTATTTCTTTTCTACTATGTTCCTAAAGACTCATCTGGGGAAATAACTTTATCAGCAGAGTTGAAATTAAAGTATAATTGAAGTGAATATAAAATATTTTTAAATGTCAAATTTTAGAAAACAATGTATTGTCTTCCTATCTGAAACTTTCACATTTAACTTGATTATATTTTTGTTTGTTTGTTTATAGAAAGTTCCCAGGAGAAGATGCCAAATCTGGGTTTTATTCCAATGTCATGTAATTTGGTTGATGAATTTACTGGAGACATTTTGAAAGACTTGCCTTTCCTAAAGTGGTAAGGCCTCCATATTTTTTAATAAATACTTGTTTGGAATGGATAATAGTTAATTATTAAATATTCTTTGAGAAAGCCTTTTCTGAATAAACTCCAGAATCAAGACACTTTTAAGACAGTAAATTACTCATAATACATATTTGCAACATTTTGCCAATTGACCATCTTTATCACATCTGTATGATTTTAATTGGAGAACAAAGCACTCTGCCACTATTATTAAATAAAAAGAATAAGGAATGTTTGAGAATGTTGGAGACATGAGTGGTCTTGGTTTCTGAAGCTTTTAATAGAATATCTTTGAATTGTGCTGTGTCCTAGGAAAGGAGAATGAACTATGACTTTCAAAGTTACAAAATGTGTTGGAGTTGGAGGCATTGAAATTTAAAATATGCTTGTATTTCTTTTTTGTCTCACAGTGATGACCCCATTGTCACCTCACTGGTTAAGCACAAGGAGTTTGATGAACTTGTGCACTGGCATTCCCACCGACCCCTTAGTGATGATTATGACAGGACAAAGGCCAATTTTAATGGTGAGCTTGTTGATTCTGCTAAATCAATTTAAATCAACTATACTCTGCCCTTTATTTCAAAGTGAAAAACACATTATGAATACCAATCAGAAGTTTGGGGGCAGAACAGTCAACAAGACATTCAGATGGACACCAGGAAGGATGTTAACAGAGTCCTCCCTTTGGTTATCCATATGGAGGTTGTAGGTGTCTTAGGCAGAGGAGTACATATTTGATCTTTGTCTCATGAGCTTGACACTGTGTTAAGGAAAGATGGTTTGTGGTTTAAGAAATCTGCATGTTCTTTGAAGTCTAATATATAATAGTTAAGCAGTCTGCTCTATGGCTGTGGCCCAGGATGAGGGCTTTGTTTTTTCCTATCCAGTAATTCAAGGAACCAGAATGTCTCAGATAGTTTTCTTCTTGATTTTGCCTACTGAAGTTCATTCACAAGGCACATGACAGGTAAAGTTTAGAATCTGTCTCTAAAACAAAACACCCCCCCCAAACACCCTGGAAGAGTACTCATGGGTCCCTACTCCTCACTGCTAATACAGATGGATTCTGGAGGAGAGATCACAATTATCTTCAGTTGTGTGCTCAATGATGTGCTCACAGGGCTCCATTGACAGTAGTTCAAACCTGTGGCCAAACCCATAGTCCTGATTAAAATTAGTGGATCAGGAATCAAAGCAAAAATAGATGAGTTTGGGGAAAAGACTTGTAGGGAAGTGCTGGAAATGACAGGCTCAAAAGGATATAAAAGAGAATGGGCATAATTAATTAGAATGCATTATATTCATTGTCAAAGAACACATTTAATCAATAAAATTAAATAACATTATTAGTATTCACTTTTAGAAGTAGACTGTGAAAAACTGTTTTTTGTTTGTTTGTTTGTTTGTTTGTTTGTTTGTTTTTGAGCTGAGAATCAAACCCAGGGTCTTGTGCTTGCTAGGAAAGCGCTCTACCACTGATCTAAATTCCCAACCCAGAAAAACTGTTTTGACAGTCTTTGAGCTGCTGATAGTTGTTGGCCAGTGGTAGAACCCTTGACCTGCATGAATGAAATCCTAGGCTTATAGCTATATAGCCTATGGAATTAAATATATTTGTATTAAAATATACATATTTGAGAAGTTGCCACCTTTGTAGATATATTGAAAGTTATTCTATGGATGAGATAGCCTTATTTAAGGCACTTTAAGATACCTTCTTTGGCCAAACTGATCAGAAATATTGCTATTTTATACCAGAGAGAAGAGTACCTGTATATGGAATACTGGGAAGAGTTAGGTACATCTAAGAAATCATAATCATTTTACATTTTAAGTTTTTTTTTTTTTCAGAGCATTCAAAAGACCCCCGTCAGCTTAGAAGTTTGCAGAAGTATCATGTTTTTCAACGATTTTATGGGAACTCATTAGAATCAGTCTCTTCCAAGATCATCACTACTCAAGGTGTTAAGCCAAAGAGGGATTGTAATAAGTCCAGAGGCTCAAAGGCACATGTAAGTTTCTGTAAATTCTATAATAATAAAAAGCTCTTCTTGCTCCTGTACTTTATTAAAGTGGTGTTTGCTCATCCCATTGATGGCTTCTTTCAATGAGACGAATTCTTTTTTTTATAAAGGGTCTAGTGGTTTGAATGAGATGTCTCCCATAGTCTCAGGTGTTTGAATGCATGACTCCCAGTTAGCAGCACTGTTTGGGGAGGCTCAGGAGGTTAGCCTTGCTGGAGGAAGTGTGTCACAAGAGGCTGGCTTTGAGAGTTTAAAGCCTTGCCATTCCTGCTTGCAGTTTAAGATGCAAACTTTCAGTTTCTAACACCGGGTGCCATGCTTCTGCACTGCCATCATGGATTCCTATCCCTCTGGAATCATAAGACCAAATAAAGACTTTCTTCTATAAATCGTCTTGATCATGGTGTTTTACTACACAGAAAAGTAACATACACAAAGAGTAATCACATTTATTATGATACTCGTTAAGAAAGTCTAACATATATAAATTATTGCATATGATCCTCTCTATGCAGTATATATACTTATTTAGAGATACAAATAGAGCATTAAGTAACTAAAGGCATGGCTTCAAATTTTGCAATAATATTAAAATGTAGGTTATTAGCTAATAACAATCAGAATGTTTTTCACAAAAGGAGCATAAACATGAAACATATGGGTTTCTTTGCTTGACTTGTATAGATTTTCTGCACTTTCCTCAAAGTATTTAAGTAATTCAGTCACCATTTATTCAAGTATAATTCTAAAGCTGTTCATTTCCTCTTTCTGTACAGATTACTTGCTCTTAATTTTACTATTTATCCTACTGGTATTGTTATTTTCTATCAATTCCTATCCAAAGGCCATAACTGAGGATAAAACACAGGCGACCGGAGCTCAATTTATTTCTAGAGTAAAATACTAAGATGTGAGAATTATATGTTAGTATTTCTGATAATATTACCATGCAGGTAGAGATTATATTTGAAAACTGGACTTACTCATTTGATGAAGGTGAAGGTGATATTTTAAAGGTTTGGCAATTTGGTAGCATTCAGTGTGCTCCAGAGCTGAGGATCTGAAGAAGGCGCTTATTTCATGGAAACTCTCTGAATGGCAACTGTTTTAATATCTGTAGAGAGAAGAACTTAGCACGTCCAGCTGACAGGAATCGTGACAGGTCAGCTTTGTCAAAGGCAGTCACTGTGACAAAGTTATCAGAAGTGAAGTCTATGAAGATCCCCCAAAACCACAAAAACATCTTTAAACTATCATGCCTGGATATTTATGGTTGTGAAAAGTTTAGCAAAAACAAAAACAAAAAAAGCAAAAAACCAAAAAACAAGTGCTATTTCTTTGCCAGGTAGCTAATTAACAAGCAGGGAGTTCAAGTTCTACAACTCTTAGGGACACCTACCATTTGGGTGATTAACAAACAGGTCTCTAGTATAATGGCTAAAATAACTCAAACCATCACTGAGTACTTGATGCTCATGCTGTGGGTTCTCTCTCCTTGACCAGCTTCACAGGTTCATTGAGCAGTGGTGACTGCCTCAGTACCCCCCCCTCCAAGACAAGGCTTCTCTGTGTAGCTTTGCGCCTTTCCTGCAACTCACTTTGTAGACCAGGCTGGCCTCGAACTCACAGAGATCCACCTGGCTCTGCCTCCTGAGTGCTGGGATTAAAGGCATGTGCCACTACAGCCAGGCTGGTCAGCTTTTGCCTGACTCATCAAATAAAACTTCATAAGCTCCCACTTGCCATCACTGCCTCTTTATTAGGAGGTCAGGACCTGTTCAGTTTTATACCCAAATTGGTCAAACCTTTGCCTCTTCATTTAGGAACATCAAGAGGAGGAGGGAGAGGAGGAACAGTCTTCCTTTCTTCCTCTTACACTTCCCCTCTTCCTCCTCCTCCTCTCTCTGGCAATCTCCTTCCCTGTTACAAAATAACAAACTGGCAAAAATTCTCACCATACAACACAAGTAGACTGAAAAGAAGTATGAGCTTCACCATTCCCAATCTCAAAATGAAATGAGTCATCAAGGAAATGCAACATCATTAGTACTTTATAAATGTACTCTGTGACCAACAGTGTAATAAATCTTCACATTTGAGATAAAGGGAGCATCGTACTTGACCAAAGTCTGAGACTTCTCCTGCTCTGTGTACAAACAATGGCAAAGGGTCAATAGGGGACACTTATTGAAAGTTTAAATGTTCAGAAACCTCAAATGTTATTGATTGGAATTAAGTAGTTTGAGAATGTGACAGCTAAATGTGCCCTTAGTATAGGTTAATGTTTAGATACTGATCCCATGACTAACCTAAATAATGGAAATTTTTTGTCAGAATTCTTTGGCTGACATAATTCTATGATTTGTCTGTTAAAAGTTATTTATTTTTCTCTGTGTGTTTGTATGATGAGTTTATGTGGCGGGTGCCATGGTGTATATTGGCGGTCAGTGGGGGTTGCCATGCTATGTATATTGAAGGCCGAAAAAGCTCTGTGGTGTCCTCTCCTTGCACCTTTCCATGGATTCTGGGGACTGGAGACAAGCTTCAGGCTTGCAAGACTAGCACCTTTACCTGAGGAAACATTCATTGGTCTTCTAATTTGACCATGTAAACTCAAATAAATAGAGTTGGTAAAACCACGGTAAAAGAGGGTCCATATGATATTAAAATCATTTGAAAACACTTATTAAGGCCAGGAAAATCATTTGTGTATATGATGATCCCTCTCCACTCCTTGCTTTCAGCTCCTGTTTCTTAATCACTCCATCAATATTAGGGACCAGATGTTTTTGGCTTGGGGATTCCAGGCAACTTCAGTGCACTTTGTCTCCAAGATCTCAGTTCAGGGAGGAAGAATGGTGCATGTAGTACAGATAGAGTAAACCTGGTGAGTAATTTGCCAGAAGAGTGATACAGTATGATCAAGCATGTGATTCAGAGAGAGATTCATGATAGGAACACCATGATCATGCAGGGAGTAGGAAGGTGACTTGGAAGAGAAGGCAGCAGAAATGTGGTCCCAGAGAGGATAGCAGATATCACTGCATGGAGACATGAAGGAAACTTTGCAAGGCCTCTTGGACATTAATTACATTTACCCTTTTATATTTGACACTACATAGAAATTTAGGAGATTCTACAGCAAGTCTTTATATTCACCGAGTTGAATTATTATGTTTTCCATCAATAGAGTCTTAATTAAATATTTTTATGACTACTCAAGTAGGCAATGATGGTCAAAATCATCAGTGCAGACTTCAAATACCATTTCACTCACGAAATGTCAATCTGGAATAGTTCTATCTTGTCACAAAATGTTTCTTTCCATTTGGGAAGGAGACCAAGGCTGACATAATTGCTAGAGAGAATAAGAAGAGGTTAATTGCCAAGGAAGAACAAAAAGAAGAGGAAAAGTGGAGCACCCTGTCGTTTTCCATTGAGAAGGAGATGAAAAGGAATTTAAACTCTGGGATGAAGAAGCTGGAGGAGTTTTTGAAATCGTGTAAAAGTAATTCAGTGAAAGCTCAGGCTGAAAAAGTTGGGTTAATGGCTGGCTTGAAGGCATGGAAGGAGCACTGCAGAGCTGAAGGTGAGTGGCGATTAGTTCTGCTGGCTTACCTCGATGAACTAGAGAGATCACAGGGATGTGATGATGGTGGTTCATCACCTGCTAACCAGAAATTTGGACAGTAGGACCCATACAGGATTTTTGCCTGTTTCCATCAATGAGCAATGACATCTCACAAAGGTGGCCAAGAGCAAAGACATAGCACGTTCATCAGCACAATTAAAGATAGGTTTAAACTAACTGCTGACCAGGAAGAGAGAGCACTGTTAGCAGAATCAATAACAATGCAGCACAGAGCAAGAACCCGTCATCCACCTTTGAGTTCCTGAGGTATAAATATTTCCTTTCTGGAGATGTTGGTGCTTATGTTTGACTCTTAAGTTAGTTTCCTGTTGGTTGTTGTGATAAAATACTTTGACAAAAGCAACTTAATGGAGAAAGGGTTTATTCTATCTAACAGCTCAAGGGTACAGTTGATTGTTGGGGAGGGCATATCAAAGGAGCAGGAGTTTGAAGCAGCTGGTTACATCACATTCCACCAACAGTTAAGATGGGATTTCTTGCATCAATTATCCTAATAAAGATAATCCCTTACAAGTATGTTTAGAGGCCCGCCCTCCAGGTGATTACAGGTCTTGTAAAATGTACAATCAACACCAACCATACAGACTTCCACATTGATCACCCCTACCACATGACTACTTCTTCCAAAGTGACCGAGGTAATTCCATGTACTCTCCTTTACATATCCATGGAGGAGAATAAGATAACATATAGAAAGGGAATGATAAGGATAAAGTAGGGCTGCCTAGGTAGAGATGTGTAAACTAGTTAGAAGTATATGATTTACCTTAGCATGTATTTATCTTTCTTTCTAACTAAGACACTGAATCAGGATTTGCAGCTGGATACTACCTACAGAGATCAGAATTTAGAGTGACTTAAAGAACATAGTGCTTTATTTCATTTGAGATTGCTTGTAGGTACTGTAGACTGATAGCAGAGTACCATCTGGGATATCTGGGTTCTTCTGTTCAGCAAGAGAAACTGGGCAAGACCCATGGTTAGTGTTAGAAGCAGAGACAGTCTTTTAAGGAACTAAGTACTTCTAGGAAAGGTAAGAAGTTCAATATCCTAGTGCCTATGCCCAGATTTGTGACCTTTCATAAGTCATTTACATAGTTCTGTCTTACTCTCCATCTGTACATGGAAGTATCTTCAGATTTATTTTTTTTTATGTGTGTGTGTGTGTGTGTGTGTGTGTGTGTGTGTGTGTGTGTGTAAGGTGTCCACAGATGCAGGAGAAGACATCAGATTCTCTGAAGCTGGAGTTCCAGGTGGTTGTGAGGCTTCTGACATCATTGTTGGGAACCCAACTCCATAAGAGTGGCAACTACCCTCACCACTGACCCATCTCTCCAGCACCCTCTCTCTCCTTTAATGTACTTTCCTGGCCACCAAAATCTTATACTCAGATATCCTTACTCAGAATTTAGTCACAGGGCACTTTAACACAAGGAGGACCAGGAAATACATACTTTTTACCTAGGCATGTAGAATTCCTACTACCACAGATACATAAATAAGGGATCTTTGGAACTACATGGTGGATAGAGAAATTAAGACTAGTAACTGCCAGAGATGCTCTTGTTCTTACTTTTCATACAACCAGATTTTACCTATCCTCCACATCCAGTTCATCAAACTATCTTTCCATAAAGATTTCCTCAGGAATCAGCCCCATATAACGTCTGTAGTTTCTAATGCTTGGTGTGAACCAATCTCATATCATATACTGTGTAAGTGAACTGAATGCACCTGGAGTGTAAGACCTCCGTTTCCTTCACTTGGCTTCCTCTTGTATAATAGCTTTCAATATGGCATTGGTAGTACTTGATTAATAGGTGAGAGTGGGCACCAACTCAAGGAAAGGTGGAACCAAAACAGGTGTGAGAATGAAGAGTTTAGCAGAGGGGAGAAATAAACAGTGTGTGTGATGCCAGAGAAGTGGACAGGTTGTCAGAGTCTGGTTGTGGTAGCTGGAAGAGATGCATTGCACTGAGCGGAATGGATTTAGGGCTCACAGCCAGTATTTCTCTGTGGAAAATAGGGCTAAATTAATGTTGTCAAGATTATAATCTTATATTTAAAATCATGCAATTTTTTTAACAGAGGAAACATGGCAAAAAGAGACAGAAAATCTTTATAATTCACCATAAAACCCTACAAACTTCAATTTTAATAATATTTAATTGAGAACTGTAAGATTATTATGTAGTCCTTTCTATTCTCAAATATCTATTAATGGCGAGTAAGACAGTGAGTTTCAATAAGTGCAGTGAAGATTGATAGGCTAGGTAATTGATCTTTATTAATAAACATTTGTTATTCTGAGGGCTTTTACAACAATTTTATTATTTATATTTTGTGCCAAGGTGAAACCACAAAAGACTTAAGCATAGCTGTCCACATGATGAAGAGAATCCATTCCTTGTTGGACAAATACTCTGAACTTCTGCAAGAACCAGATCGGAAGCTCATAGCCAGGTGTCTTATGTACTTAGGGTTTGAGGAGCTAGCAAATTCTTTGTATCCAACCAAGGTAACATATTTTGATAGATTTATTTTAACTCAGCCATTATATGCTATACATAAAGCTCATGTCAAATAGAGTCATCTCTTTTATGTTTATTTTTAATAGAAAATATCATCTTGGATAATTCAACTGCCAAAAGTTGAATTAATCAAGAATTAGAAATTATTTATTCAACTTGGTTATCACACTAAATGTCAGAAGATTTCTGCAGACGTTTAAAACTAACCTGATACTTAATTCTAACAAAACAGCTTAAATCTATAATGGTGTTGACTTATTTTAAATATGTCAGGCTGTAACTACAAATGTTAGAGTAAACATTTGAAAATCTTGACATCTACTGATTTATTTGTATTTCAGATAAGTCATGATGTTTGAAGGATGATTAAAATTGTTTTCATATAGAAGAAGCTCAGTCATAAACATTTCAAATATTTCAATGATTCTATAACTTAAATTGCTTTCAAAATAATCTTTAAAAACAATACAGGATGCAGCAGATGACTTAAAAACGACAGAAAAAGAATATATATGCTATTGGTATTGGACCAGCCTCGGTTCCAACTAACAACATATGGGTCACTATTTGATCCGAGAAGAAAGGAAAGATCCAGACCCCAAGGGTCCAAGATTTTATTCCTGATACATGGCCAGGTAAATATATGAATAAAATAAATTCTTAATCTGCATCATGGAGTTTCTTATTGGTACAGCTCTCTCTCTCTCTCTCTCTCTCTCTCTCTCTCTCTCTCTCTCTCTCTCCTCTTTCTGTATGTGTGTGTATGTTATATATGTATTTTCATGGATTTCATAATAATCGAGTTATTTCATTTAAAGGTCATCTCACTAAAATTCATTGTCATTTAATATGTCTCATTTGGACCAATTCTTCCATTTAAAGAAATTAAAAATTTTCACTTACTATGTAGTCCATTTCCTTGGTGAGGTATTGAATGATTTCACACATATAGATTCAAAGCTTAAAGATGTCTGTGCTCTCCAAGTTTTTCTTATTCTGTACCAGGTTCCAGGTTTTCTCTCTGTCAATAGATTTCATATGTAAACAATATAAATACTCGTGAAGAAATTTCAGGTAATTTAGATAGCAATGTATTTATCTTTCTTTCTAACTAAGACACTGAATCAGGATTTGCAGCTGGATCTACCTACAGAGATCAGAATTTAGAGTGACTTAAAGAACATAGTGCTTTATTTCATTGAGATTGCTTGTAGGTACTGTAGACTGATAGCAGAGTACCATCTGGGATATCTGGGTTCTTCTGTTCAGCAAGAGAAACTGGCAAACCCATGGTTAGTGTTAGAAGCAGAGACAGTCTTTTAAGGAACTCAAGTACTTCTAGGAAAGGTAAGAAGTTCAATATCCTAGTGCCTATGCCCAGATTTGTGATTGTCTCTCTCTCAGCAATCTCCTTCCCTGTTACAAAATAACAAACTGGCAAAAATTCTCACCATACAACACAAGTAGACTGAAAAGAAGTATGAGCTTCACCATTCCCAATCTCAAAAATGAAATGAGTCATCAAGGAAATGCAACATCATGAGTACTTTATAAATGTACTCTGTGACCAACAGTGTAATAAATCTTCACATTTGAGATAAAGGGAGCATCGTACTTGACCAAAGTCTGAGACTTCTCCTGCTCTGTGTACAAACAATGGCAAAGGGTCAATAGGGGACACTTATTGAAAGTTTACAATGTTCAGAAACCTTCAAATGTTATTGATTGGAATTAAGTGTTTGAGAATGTGACAGCTAAATGTGCCCTTAGTATAGGTTAATGTTTAGATACTGATCCCATGACTAACCTAAATAATGGAAATTTTTTGTCAGAATTCTTTTGGCTGACATAATTCTTATGAATTTTGGTCTGTTAAAAGTTATTTTATTTTTCTCTGTGTGTTTGTATGATGAGTTTATGTGGCGGGTGCCATGGTGTATATTGGCGGTCAGTGGGGGTTGCCATGCTAGTATATTGAGGCCGAAAAAGCTCTGTGGTGTCCTCTCCTTGCACCTTTCCATGGATTCTGGGGACTGGAGACAAGCTTCAAGGCTTGCAAGACTAGCACCTTTACCTGAGGAAACATTTCATTGGTCTTCTAATTTGACCCATGTAAACTCAAATAAATAGAGTTGGTAAAACCACGGTAAAAAGAGGGTCCATATGATATTAAAATCATTTGAAAACACTTATTAAGGCCAGGAAAATCATTTGTGTATATGATGATCCCTCTCCACTCCTTGCTTTCAGCTCCTGTTTTCTTAATCACTCCATCAATATTAGGGACCAGATGTTTTGGCTTGGGGATTCCAGGCAACTTCAGTGCACTTTGTCTCCAAGATCTCAGTTCAGGGAGGAAGAATGGTGCATGTAGTACAGATAGAGTAAACCTGGTGAGTAATTTGCCAGAAGAGTGATACAGTATGATCAAGCATGTGATTCAGAGAGAGATTCATGATAGGAACACCATGATCATGCAGGGAGTAGGAAGGTGACTTGGAAGAGAAGGCAGCAGAAATGTGGTCCCAGAGAGGATAGCAGATATCACTGCATGGAGACATGAAGGAAACTTTGCAAGGCCTCTTGGACATTAATTACATTTACCCTTTTATATTTGACACTACATAGAAATTTAGGAGATTCTACAGCAAGTCTTTATATTCACCGAGTTGAATTATTATGTTTTCCATCAATAGAGTCTTAATTAAATATTTTTATGACTACTCAAGTAGGCAATGATGGTCAAAATCATCAGTGCAGACTTCAAATACCATTTCACTCACGAAATGTCAATCTGGAATAGTTCTATCTTGTCACAAAATGTTTCTTTCCATTTGGGAAGGAGACCAAGGCTGACATAATTGCTAGAGAGAATAAGAAGAGGTTAATTGCCAAGGAAGAACAAAAAGAAGAGGAAAAGTGGAGCACCCTGTCGTTTTCCATTGAGAAGGAGATGAAAAGGAATTTAAACTCTGGGATGAAGAAGCTGGAGGAGTTTTTGAAATCGTGTAAAAGTAATTCAGTGAAAGCTCAGGCTGAAAAAGTTGGGTTAATGGCTGGCTTGAAGGCATGGAAGGAGCACTGCAGAGCTGAAGGTGAGTGGCGATTAGTTCTGCTGGCTTACCTCGATGAACTAGAGAGATCACAGGGATGTGATGATGGTGGTTCATCACCTGCTAACCAGAAATTTGGACAGTAGGACCCATACAGGATTTTTGCCTGTTTCCATCAATGAGCAATGACATCTCACAAAGGTGGCCAAGAGCAAAGACATAGCACGTTCATCAGCACAATTAAAGATAGGTTTAAACTAACTGCTGACCAGGAAGAGAGAGCACTGTTAGCAGAATCAATAACAATGCAGCACAGAGCAAGAACCCGTCATCCACCTTTGAGTTCCTGAGGTATAAATATTTCCTTTCTGGAGATGTTGGTGCTTATGTTTGACTCTTAAGTTAGTTTCCTGTTGGTTGTTGTGATAAAATACTTTGACAAAAGCAACTTAATGGAGAAAGGGTTTATTCTATCTAACAGCTCAAGGGTACAGTTGATTGTTGGGGAGGGCATATCAAAGGAGCAGGAGTTTGAAGCAGCTGGTTACATCCACATTCCACCAACAGTTAAGATGGGATTTCTTGCAATCAATTATCCTAATAAAGATAATCCCTTACAAGTATGTTTAGAGGCCCGCCCTCCAGGTGATTTACAGGTCTTGTAAAATGTACAATCAACACCACCATACAGACTTCCACATTGATCACCCCTACCACATGACTACTTCTTCCAAAGTGACCGAGGTAATTCCATGTACTCTCCTTTACATATCCATGGAGGAGAATAAGATAACATATAGAAAGGGAATGATAAGGATAAAGTAGGGCTGCCTAGGTAGAGATGTGTAAACTAGTTAGAAGTATATGATTTACCTTAGCATGTATTTATCTTTCTTTCTAACTAAGACACTGAATCAGGATTTGCAGCTGGATACTACCTACAGAGATCAGAATTTAGAGTGACTTAAAGAACATAGTGCTTTATTTCATTTGAGATTGCTTGTAGGTACTGTAGACTGATAGCAGAGTACCATCTGGGATATCTGGGTTCTTCTGTTCAGCAGAGAAACTGGGCAAGACCCATGGTTAGTGTTAGAAGCAGAGACAGTCTTTTAAGGAACTAAGTACTTCTAGGAAAGGTAAGAAGTTCAATATCCTAGTGCCTATGCCCAGATTTGTGACCTTTCATAAGTCATTTACATAGTTCTGTCTTACTCTCCATCTGTACATGGAAGTATCTTCAGATTTATTTTTTTTTATGTGTGTGTGTGTGTGTGTGTGTGTGTGTGTGTGTGTGTGTAAGGTGTCCACAGATGCAGGAGAAGACATCAGATTCTCTGAAGCTGGAGTTCCAGGTGGTTGTGAGGCTTCTGACATCATTGTTGGGAACCCAACTCCATAAGAGTGGCAACTACCCTCACCACTGACCCATCTCTCCAGCACCCTCTCTCTCCTTTAATGTACTTTCCTGGCCACCAAAATCTTATACTCAGATATCCTTACTCAGAATTTAGTCACAGGGCACTTTAACACAAGGAGGACCAGGAAATACATACTTTTTACCTAGGCATGTAGAATTCCTACTACCACAGATACATAAATAAGGGATCTTTGGAACTACATGGTGGATAGAGAAATTAAGACTAGTAACTGCCAGAGATGCTCTTGTTCTTACTTTTCATACAACCAGATTTTACCTATCCTCCACATCCAGTTCATCAACTATCTTTCCATAAAGATTTCCTCAGGAATCAGCCCCATATAACGTCTGTAGTTTCTAATGCTTGGTGTGAACCAATCTCATATCATATACTGTGTAAGTGAACTGAATGCACCTGGAGTGTAAGACCTCCGTTTCCTTCACTTGGCTTCCTCTTGTATAATAGCTTTCAATATGGCATTGGTAGTACTTGATTAATAGGTGAGAGTGGGCACCAACTCAAGGAAAGGTGGAACCAAAACAGGTGTGAGAATGAAGAGTTTAGCAGAGGGGAGAAATAAACAGTGTGTGTGATGCCAGAGAAGTGGACAGGTTGTCAGAGTCTGGTTGTGGTAGCTGGAAGAGATGCATTGCACTGAGCGGATGGATTTAGGGCTCACAGCCAGTATTTCTCTGTGGAAAATAGGGCTAAATTAATGTTGTCAAGATTATAATCTTATATTTAAAATCATGCAATTTTTTTAACAGAGGAAACATGGCAAAAAGAGACAGAAAATCTTTATAATTCACCATAAAACCCTACAAACTTCAATTTTAATAATATTTAATTGAGAACTGTAAGATTATTATGTAGTCCTTTCTATTCTCAAATATCTATTAATGGCGAGTAAGACAGTGAGTTTCAATAAGTGCAGTGAAGATTGATAGGCTAGGTAATTGATCTTTATTAATAAACATTTGTTATTCTGAGGGCTTTTACAACAATTTTATTATTTATATTTTGTGCCAAGGTGAAACCACAAAAGACTTAAGCATAGCTGTCCACATGATGAAGAGAATCCATTCCTTGTTGGACAAATACTCTGAACTTCTGCAAGAACCAGATCGGAAGCTCATAGCCAGGTGTCTTATGTACTTAGGGTTTGAGGAGCTAGCAAA
The DNA here is from genome assembly GCF_903995425.1 of Onychomys torridus. Classification (NCBI taxonomy): domain Eukaryota; kingdom Metazoa; phylum Chordata; class Mammalia; order Rodentia; family Cricetidae; genus Onychomys; species Onychomys torridus. The sequence continues at coordinate 54,082,069 of NC_050459.1, forward strand.
TTCTTTGTATCCAACCAAGGTAACATATTTTGATAGATTTATTTTAACTCAGCCATTATATGCTATACATAAAGCTCATGTCAAATAGAGTCATCTCTTTTATGTTTATTTTTAATAGAAAATATCATCTTGGATAATTCAACTGCCAAAAGTTGAATTAATCAAGAATTAGAAATTATTTATTCAACTTGGTTATCACACTAAATGTCAGAAGATTTCTGCAGACGTTTAAAACTAACCTGATACTTAATTCTAACAAAACAGCTTAAATCTATAATGGTGTTGACTTATTTTAAATATGTCAGGCTGTAACTACAAATGTTAGAGTAAACATTTGAAAATCTTGACATCTACTGATTTATTTGTATTTCAGATAAGTCATGATGTTTGAAGGATGATTAAAATTGTTTTCATATAGAAGAAGCTCAGTCATAAACATTTCAAATATTTCAATGATTCTATAACTTAAATTGCTTTCAAAATAATCTTTAAAACAATACAGGATGCAGCAGATGACTTAAAAACGACAGAAAAGAATATATATGCTATTGGTATTGGACCAGCTCGGTTCCAACTACAACATATGGGTCACTATTTGATCCGAGAAGAAAGGAAAGATCCAGACCCAAGGGTCCAAGATTTTATTCCTGATACATGGCAGGTAAATATATGAATAAAATAATTCTTATCTGCATCATGGAGTTTCTTATTGGTACAGCTCTCTCTCTCTCTCTCTCTCTCTCTCTCTCTCTCTCTCTCTCTCTCTCTTTCTGTATGTGTGTGTATGTTAATATATGTATTTTCATGGATTTCATAATATCGAGTTATTTCATTTAAAGGTCATCTCACTTAAAATTCATTGTCATTTAATATGTCTCATTTGGACCAATTCTTCCATTTAAAGAAATTAAAATTTTCACTTACTATGTAGTCCATTTCCTTGGTGAGGTATTGAATGATTTCACACATATAGATTCAAAGCTTAAAGATGTCTGTGCTCTCCAGTTTTTCTTATTCTGTACCAGGTTCCAGGTTTTCTCTCTGTCAATAGAATTTCATATGTAAACAATATAAATACTCGTGAAGAAATTCAGGTAATTTAGACAGTGGAAAATTTGTTTATGGATTTACAGACTGCATACACTACTATTCTAGCTATATTTCTGTAAACACATATAAGATAAATATTGATAGCTACACAATTTGGAAGTAACTACTCCTGCACACAATTAAATATATACATATATACATATGATAAATGAAACATTATTTACTTATACAGATGCAATTTTTTATGTTTAGTTTGACTAGTTGTCCCATTCAGTTCAGGTTTTGTAAGCCATTTTTCACTTATGTAATGAAAAACCTGAGGCAGCATAGCTTTAATGTAAAAGTGCTCATTTACCTTCCATTTCTGGAGTTGCCACACCAGAGATTGGATGGCTCCATTGGTCTGGCTTCCCATGCTAGCTTGACAACAGAATGGCATCACATTATGGTGGGGCAGCTTGTGTGAGAAAGCATAACACTGTAAAAGCAAGAATCAGAGAGAGCTAGTTGAGCTGAGGCTTTCTAGAACAAACTTTTTAGAAAGGATTTTCATCACAATTATTTCCCATGGCTGGAAAAAAAATCTATGGACCTCTAGGATTACTCCACTTCTTAAACTTTCCAATGCCTCCAAATAGCTTCACCTTGGGGGACAAGATTCCAGGATTCCTGGGGAACATGAAGCCCCATGCAAACCGGAGCATGGGCCTTTTCTTAGGCTCTTTGGGGTTTCTTTACAAAATGCTGATTTCCATGAGTAGGGGATCAAGTACTTATTTCAGTGTAGGCTACAGAGCAGTCACATTTACTCCTACTTTTTATGCACCTTCTAATTCTTTCACAACCCTTTCATTCTGAAGTGTGGCATGTGGGGAGGACTGGATTCACGGGGTGGAAAGGCTGGGATTTTAGCATACTTCCTGTCTTCTGTACTTCACGTAGGTTTTCCAGTCTTTTGACCACTCATCTTCTTAATGAACAAAGTCATAGGATGCGAAGAGAATGCTCCCATATACTTGCCCCTCGAGGGTAAGCAGGAAAATGATGAATCTGTTATTGCTGCACTTCAACCATTTGCTGACTACCATAAAAAATATGGGTTGGCTGGTGCCAACAATTGTATGTCCCAAAGACACTGTGTACTCCTAACTATTAAAATCAGCCTTCCTAATAATAAGTCCTTCTTCTGACTTTGCTTTTGAATGATTTTTCTTTAGTATTATTATGAATTATACACAAGAACATATTTCATTATGGTCTTTTCATCCATCATGTTGTGTACTTTGATCACATATCCATCCATCCACACACTTACTTCACTGCCCTCCTCATGGGCTCCTTCTTTTTCATCTCTCTTTTCTGTGCAGCGCCTTTTAGAATTGTTGACTCCATTGCTGCACATGAGACTCATCTCTTGGCTGCTCAAAAGCAAGCCAATTGCATCATTTGAGAGAATGAGTACTATGTTGGAGCATCCTTTTAATTTTTTCTGTGTGTCTGCAGCACTCCATCCCCGAGGTTCAGGAAAATCATGATGGAAAAAGACTTATCTCTGTGGGTAGCTTAGGGCTGGTTTGATTGACACACATCATGATCTGACCCCTGCAGCGAGAGCTCCTGGATGTGGTGGATAACTATGAGTCTGCAGTGATTGTTGCCCCAACGTCCTCTGGGAAGACCTATGCTTCCTACTACTGCATGGAGAAGGTGCTGAAGGAGAGTGATGAAGGCGTGGTTGTGTATGTTGCACCAACAAAGGTGGGGATCCAGGGCATGTAATACTTTTCTTCATTCCAGAACTTACCCAGACATATTAGACATTGGTTATGTGGTAGATCTAGTTCCCTTTATTTGTTTTCACCAGTTAAAAAATTAGCATGCAAAGTAATGGGCTTCATAATAGAATGTTCATATATGTTTTTGACTCTTTTGACCCTCCTTCACCACTCCCCTCTCCTATGATGTAATCCCCCTCTACTGCTCCCCTTCATTCTTTTGTAGCTTCCATTCCACTTTCAAGTCCCGTATAAACTTGTAGATGAATCTTAATTGGTCTTATTAATAAAATTCTGAAATATCTGAGAAACAGAACCAGCCACAGCTAAGCTCACCTTGCCAACTTCTCAGCTGATCCTATTTCCTCAGACTGGAATCCTCTGTTTCCTCATCCAAATGGATCTCAGCTGAACTGCTGCTAAGAGCCTAAAAGCTTAACACGGCTCTAGTTCCTGGTCCTCATGTCTTATATACCTTTCTGCTTCCTGCCATCACTTCGTTGGATTAAAGGCACGTGTCACCATGCGTGGCTATTCCCAGTGTGGCTTTGAACTCACAGAGATCCATCCAGAATGCTAGGATTAAAGGCATGTGCTACCATTGCCTAACCTATGTTTAATATAGTGGCCATTTTTTCTCTGATCCCCAGATAAGTTTATTGGGGCACACAATATATCATCTACATATCCTATTATTTTATTTCCATCCCCCCTTATGACCTATTTCCCCTCTCATAATTCCCTTTCTAGTATCATGACCTATACCCACTCTCACCCACATTATACATATACTAAAACCTAAATTTTATGATCCAAGTATAAGAGAAAACATGTGGTATTTGCCTTTCTGAGTCTGTTATTTTGCTTAATATAGTATTTCCCAGATCCATCCATTTTTCTGTGAACAACACTGTCTCACTTTTGTTTATATTTGAATAGAATTGTGTTTTTGTACATATCCTTTTTCTATTAATTTGTTCATGGACGTCAAGGCTGCTTCCATTTCCTAGCTATTGGAGTAGTAGAAATGTGAACATGTATGTGCACGTGTCTCTTTAGTAAGACTTGAAGATCTTTGGGTATGTACCCAGGAAGGAGTGATGTAGCTAGTTCATGAAGTAGTTTTATATTTTATCCTTTGTGACACCTCAACACTGATTTCTATAAAGGGTATAGCAGTTGATACTTTTCCCATGGTGATTAAGGGTCCCCCTTCTCATATATTTTCCCCCAACTGTTAACACTTGTTTTCTAGATTTAACCATTCTACTTGGAGTAAGATGGAATCTCAACTCTTTCTCAAGGTTCCTGTTATTATTCAATGAGCTTCTGCTACACTCAGAGGCAATAGAACTTTTAGATGTGCATTTAGTTGAACATTTTTTATATTTGCATATTTAGATGTGTATTCTTTCTTCTGACTAGTGATTTGGGTGACTTATTATGCATAACTTTTGGTACTTCTTTATTCATGATGTTCTTGAGGATACATTTTCCTACTTTTCATAATGGAAGAGTTTGCCCTTTTACTAATTCATCAATTTTTTCGGAACCACAATGAAGTGCACATTCATGGATCGAGCTTTTATCTTATATTGTGAATAACCAGAGTTATCCATTCCAGTGATAATATTAAAATTATTGTATAATTGGCACTATTGACATTTTCATTTGGAGGATGGTCTTCTTTCTTGTTCCTATTGCTGTGATAAAACCAGAAGAAGCTTGCAGAGGAAAGGCTTTATTTCAGCTTACATTTCCACAGCACAGTCCATCACTGAGAGAATCAGGGTAGGAACTCAACCTGGGTTGGAACCTGGATGCAGGGATTGATGGAGGCCATGGAGGAGTGCTGGGAATTGGCTCCCTCCCTCATGGCTTGCTCATTGGTTTTGTTATAGCAGTCAGGATGACTAACCCAGGGGTGACATTGTTCACAGTGAACTGGGCCCTCCACATCAATCACTAATCAAGAGAGTTAGTCACAGGGCAATCTGGGGGAGCATTTTCTCAGCTGAGCTTTCCTATTCCCAAATGACTCAAGCTTGGGTCAAGTTGACATAAAACTAGCCAGCACCAGACGCTTGTGTGTTCATCATATACATTAAAATAACTGGAATGTCACTTTTCAGTATATTTCTGGATATATTTTTATTATACTTTTTACAGCTTCATCTATATGGTGTATAAATTTGGGAGTATAAAGCATGTAACAGATATTTGAAGGTTTGTAGCTGGAAGTTTTCCTGTGTCCTGCCTGGTTCTGTAGTTGCTCAGACCCAAATAAACACACAGAGGCTTATATTATTTTCAAACTATCTGGCCTAATGGCTCAGGCTCCTCACTAGTTAGCTCTTACATCTTAAATTAACCCGTTTCTATAAATCTATACTTTGCCATGTGGCTTGTGGCTTACTAGTACTTTACATCTTGCTTCTCATGGTGGTGGCTAGCAATGTCTCCTCAGCTCTGCCTTTCTCCTTCTTCTACCACTTGTTGGAATGTCCCATCTAACCTTATTCTGCCTCACCATTGGCCAGAGAGCTTTATTTATCAAACAATCAGAGCAAAACATGTCCACAGCATACAGAACAACATCCCACAGCAAAGGTTTATGGATTCCACTGGCCATGCTATCTGCTCGATCCTAAGGAGAATATACAGATTCATTTATATAGTCAAGCTTTTGACAACTAGGGGAGATTCTGAAATATGATATATAAGTCTATTTGTGCTTCTTCTGACTCAGATCATAAATGGTGATCATTCCGTTGTGGTGTGCATGCTAACTTTTCTGCTTTGAAGGATACGTTTGCCATTTTACTTTCAGATAAATGTTTTCTATATCAGTTTTACTGCAGGTTATTGCTAATCAAGGAAGGTCAGGTTTTGAGTCCAACAGCTCAAAGAGAGTGTAGAGTGGATAGAGGAAAGGATTTTTTAAGTTTTCTGCATTCATAGCAGAACACAGTATTGGACATCTCTGTCATTCCATTAAATCTTGCTGATCTACACTTTATTATGTAGCTAATACATCTGTTTTCCTGTCAACCAGGCTCTTGTTAATCAAGTGGCAGCAACTGTTGAAAACCGTTACACCAAAATTCTGCCAGCTGGTGAAGCTCTGTGTGGTGTTTTCACTAGGGATTATCGGCAAGATGTCCTGAACTGCCAGGTTGGACATACTATTTAATAAACTTGATATCAAGTTATATAACAGTGTTATATTCTTTTGACTAGAAATCTAACATTTTCACGAGGCATGTGAAAATAATTTCCTTGAATTTGTGAAGGACAAAACAGCTTCAGAGAAAATAAAAGTTGGTTACATTCTGAAGAATGTGGAAAACAGAACTTATTTTCTCTAAAAATGCTTTTGTTTTGATTTAAACATTTTCTTTATAGCTCATTCATCATGTTGCTTTATAGTGGGATTCAAAATGATCCAAAGACGTTTACAAGCTACCAAAACTTGGTGGACAGCAACATATTATCATAATTACTGTCTTTTGTTAAAGATACTCATTTTAGTTTAAAAAAGTTGTGTTGTGTTGTGTTGTATTGTAGTTAATGAATGTGTTGTAGTGTTAATGAAGTTATGGTTTTCTCTCTTACTGAATTTTCAGATCAGTATTTAGGATAAAATAAAAATTAAAACACACTTGTAGAGCATTATGTTGTAGACCTGGCAGTGTGCTGACTGGATTGCCTTTCAAAGAATCATCTTCCAAATTCTCTGTTAGTGTTAGATTTGAAAAACTCAAAATAGTTAAAATTAATGACTTTGATTCTTATATATGTTTCTTTTAAAAAAATTTATTTAGTTAAAACATTTTATTTATTCTTTGAGAATTTATACATGTTTAAGGTACATTATGATCATATCTGCCCACCCTCATTTTCTCTCTCTACCTCTCTTTTCTCCCTCCAACCCACACTTCTTCCAGTAGCATGTCTCTTTCCCAGCAGTCACTAAGTGTCAATAACTCCTCTGAGGGGGTGTGGCCTTGTGAGCTGCATCCTCATTCATGCTGGAATTTCAACTGGTTTGATTTTCTGCAGGTCTTGTACAGATAACCCCAGTTGCTGTGAGGTCATGGGTGGAACTGCCATGACTTGTGCAGAAGATCGCAGTCCACAATACTCTACCCCTTCCCCTGGTGCTCTTGTTCTTTCCACCTCCTTCCTGATCATTTCTGGGCTTGGGAAAGAGGCCAATATTGGTGTCCCATTTAAGGCTAGACACAGTTGGAAGGCTCAGAAACAAGAATCTGCCTTCAAATTTGATATTTTACTATTTTGTTTAATAAACTGAAGTTTCATGTGGTTTAAACTAATACATCACAAGTGTAATGAATCTAATTCCTAGAAGCACTATCAGATTTCTACTCTTAGAAGATAGATTCAGGACTCATAAGCTTTACCTCATGTAGTTTTATAACTATGCACATTCTAAGTGTTACTTCACATGATACTGTTGTTTTTAGGTGCTTATCACCGTGCCTGCCTGCTTTGAAATTCTGCTACTTGCTCCTCATCGCCAAAACTGGGTGAAGAGGATCAGATACGTTATATTTGATGAGGTAGGTTTGATTTCGCTTCTCAGGCTAACTTCCCAGTGTTCTTAAATACTGCAAGTCTTGGCTGCTTTGGGATGGAGTTCAGTTTTGGAGGCAATTTCCTTCTGAACATTTTCCCCAGTTGAATTACCCTTTTAGCTCACTTCTTCTGCTGTGACTCAATAGTATATATTGGTGAGAGTTCTACATGTGTGAGAAACCAGTCTTCATTGGGGATGCTGTTGTGGAGGAAACAAAATTAAACTCATGACACAAGTTTCCCTTGATAGAAATCCAAAATCAAGTCTGGTTTTCAAAGGAAAAGTGTTTCATGTTCCAGCAAGTGATTCTGATGATACAAACAATTCTGTCCATTATGACTGTAGTATTTTAAAAACAGCGAGAAGATCATGTGGTTTTTTCTTTTCTTTGAGTTTGTTTATGTGGTGTATTACATTGACGGACTTTCATATGTTGAAGCACCCTTGCATCCCTGGGATGAAGCCTACTTGATCATGGTGGATAATTGTTTTGATGTGTTCTTGGAGTCTGTTTGCCAGTATTTTATTGAGTATTTTTGCATCGATGTTCATGATGGAGATTGTCTGTAGTTCTCTTTCTTTGTTGCATCTTTGTTTGGTTTAGGAATCATGGTAATTGTAGCCTCATAGAAGGAGTTTGGTAATATACCTTCTGCTTCTATTGTGTGGAACAATTTTTAGAGTATTGGTATTTAAGTCTTCTTTGAAGATCTGGTAGAATTCTGCAGTGAAACCATCTGGTCCTGTGCTTTTTTTGGTTGGGAGGCTTTTAATGATTGATTCTATTTCCTTAGGGGTTATTGGACTGTTTAAATGGTTTATCTGGTCTTGATTTAACTTAGGTATGTGGTACCTATCCAGAAAATTATCCATTTCTTTTAGATTTTCCAGTTTTGGGAGCAGATGTTTTTGAAGTATGACCTGATGATTCTCTGCATTTCCTCATTGTCTGTTGTTATGTCCCTCTTTTCATTTCTGATTTTGTTAATTTGGATGCTCTCTCTCTGTCTTTTGGTTAGTTTGGATAAGGGCTTGCCTATCTTGTTGCTCTTCTCAAAGAATCAACTCTTTGTTTCATTAATCCTTTGTATTGTTCTCTTTATTTCTATTTTATTGATTTCAGCCCTCAATTGATAATTTCCTGGCATCTGTTCCTCCTGAGGGACTTTGCTTCTTCCTGTTCAAGGGCTTTCAGGTGTGCTGTCAAGTCACTAGCATGAGATTTCTCCAGCTTCTTTATGTGGGCATTTAGTGCTATGAATTTTCCTCTTATCACTGCTTTCATAGTGTCCCATAAGTTTGGGTATGTGGTGTATTCATTTTCATTGATCTCTAGGAAGTCTTTAATTTCTTTCTTCATTTCTTTCTTAACCCATTGGTGATTCAGTTGAGCATTATTCAGTTCCCATGAGATTGTAGGATTTCTGTAGTTTTTTCTGTTGTTGAAATCTAACTTTAAACCATGGTGGTCCGATAGAACACAGGAGGTTATTCCAATTGTTTTGTATCTATTGAGATTTGCTTTGTGGCCAAGTATGTGGTCGATTTCAGAGAAGGTCCATGGGTGTTGGGAAGAAGGTATATTCTTTTTTGTTTGGGTGGAATGTTCTGTAGATATTGATTAAGTCCATTTGAGCCATAACATCAGTTAAGACCATTATGTCTCTGTAAAGTTTCAATTTGGCCGATCTGTCCAGAGGTGAAAGTGGGGTGTTGAAGTATTCCAGTATTAATGTGTGGGGTTTTATATGTGATTTAAGCTTTAGTAATGTTTCTTTTACATATGTGGGTGCCCTTGTGTTTGGGGCATAAATGTTCAGAATTGAAACTTCATCTTGGTGGATCTTTCCTGGGATGAGTATGTAATGTCCTTCATCATCTCTTTTGATTGATTTTTGTTTGAAGTCTATTTTGCTGGATATTAAGATGGCTACACCAGCTTGCTTCTTAAAACCATTTGATTGGAAAGTCTTTTCCCAGCCTTTTATTCTTAGGAGGTGTCTGTCTTTGAATTTGAGGTGTGTTTCTTGTATGCAGCAGAAAGATGGGTCCTGTTTTCATATCCATTCTGTTAGTCTGTGTCTTTTTATAGGTGAATTAAGTCCATTTATATTAAAGGATATTAATGACCAGTGATTGTTTGTTCCTGTTATTATTTTTTATTTTTGCTGGTAGTGTGTGTGTACTTCTCTTCTTTGGGGTTTACTGCTGTGGTGTTATCTATTGCCTGTGTTTTCATGGGTGTATCTGCCTTCCTTAGGTTGGAATTTTTCTTCTATGGCTTTCTGTAGGGCTGGGTTTGTGGATAAGTATTGTTTAAACCTGATTTTGTCTTGGAAGGTCTTGTTCACTCCATCTATGATGATTGAAAGTTTTGCTGGTTATATTAGTCTAGGCTAGCATCAAAAATAATCCTTTGAGACTACACCACAGGACTGTGGAAAGCCACAGCAGACACAATAGAGGAAGTTCAAATGGCTGAAAGGCATTTAAGAGATTGCTTAACATCCCTAATTATCTGGGAAATACAAATCAAAACGACTCTGAGATACCACCTTACAACTGTCAGAGTGGCCAAGATCAAAAACACAGAAAACAGCTTATGCTGGAGGGGATGTGGAGCAAGGGGAACTCTCCTCCACTGCTCGTGGGAATGCAAGCTTATACAGCCACTTTGGAAATCAATATGGCGCTTTCTTAGAAAATTGGGAATCTATCTCCCCCAAGACCCAGCTGTAGCACTCTTGGGCATATACCCAAGGAATGCTCAATCATACCACAAGGGCATTTGCTCAGCTATGTTCATATCAGAATTGTTTGTAACAGCCAGAACCTGGAAACAACCTAGATGCCCTTCAACTGAAGAATGGATAAAGAAAATATGGTACATATACACAGAGAAAAACAATGACATCATGAGGTTTGCAGGCAAATGGATGGATCTAGAAAAAATCATCCTGAGTGAGGTAACTCAGACTCAGAAGGACAAGCATGGTATGTACTCACTCATAGGAGTGATACTAGATGTAAAACAAAGATGACTAGACTGCTACACAACTCCAGGGTGGCTACCTAGAAAACGGGACCCTAGGAAAGACACAGGGATCACCCAATGACAGAGAAATGGATGTGATCTACATGAACAACCTGGATGACAATGGGAGTAATGAAGGGCAAGGGTTAAGGGAAAGAAAACTTAGGGGAGCAGGAGATCCCAGCTGGATCAAGAACAGAAAGGGAGAATGAGGAATAACAGACCATGATAAATGAAGACCACATGAGAACAGGAATAGGCAGAGTGCTGGAGAGGTCCCCAGAAATCCACAATGATACATCCTCTGTAGACTGCTGGCAATGGTCGAGAGAAGCCTGATCTCACCTAGTCTGGTGATTAGATGGCCAAACACCCAACAGTCGAGCTGGAACTCTCATCCAATAACTGATGGAAGTGGATGCAAAGATCCTCAGCCAAGCCCCAGGTGGAGCTCCAGATGTCCAATTGTCGAGAAAGAGGAGGGACTGTAAGAGCGTGAATTGTTGAGACCAAGATTGGAAAAAGTACAGAGACAAATAGCCAAACGAATGGAAGCGCATGAATTATGATCCAAAGGCTGTGGAGCCCCCAGCTGGATCAGGCCCTCTGGATAAGTGAGACATTTGAATAGCTTGAACTGTTTTGGAGGCATCCAGGCTGTGGGACCGGGACCTATCCTTAGTGCATGAGCTGGCTGTTTGGAACCTTGGGCTTACACAGGAACACTTTGCTTAGCCTGGAAGGAGGGGACTGGACCTCCCTGTACTGTATCCACAAGGTTTAAATGAATCCCCAGGGGAGCCTTGGCCCTGGAGGAGATGGGAATGGAGGGGAGGGGATGGGTGAAGGTGGTGGCGGGGGCGGGAGGTGGGAGGACAGGAGAACTCATGGCTGATGTGTAAAATGAAAACACATATATAATAATAATAATAATAATAATAATAATAATAAATAAAAAGAAAAAAAAACAGCGAGAAGGAGTCACACCATACAGCAGGGCCCACATGGGATGTTTATTGAGGAGAAGGGAGAGAAGGGACAGAGACCTGGGGACCAGAGCAAAGGAAAAGAAAGAGAAAGAGATGGGAGATGGGCAAGGACTGCCTTTTTAAAGGAAAGGTAGAGAATACACACAGTGGGTGCTCTTATAGGGCTGCAGCTGAGGATATATCCTGTCAGGACCCTAAGGGCAGGCCAGTGCAGATGCCAAAATGCTAACAATGACCACCTTCTTCTTTCTTCTTCTTCTTCTTCTTCTTCTTCTTCTTCTTCTTCTTCTTCTTCTTCTTCTTCTTCTTCTTCTTCTTCTTCTTCTTCTTTGGGGTGGGTGGGTGGTGTGAGAATGGATTTTTCTGTGGAACAATCCTGTCTATCCTGGAATATAGTCTATAGGTCAGGATGGCCTTGAACTCAAGTGATCCTCTTGCCTCTGCCTCCTGGATTAAAGGCTTGCACCACACTGCCCACCTAATAATGACCCTTAAGGAAAACAAATAGCCTATTCAAAATATGGTTTTAAAAGAATGTTATTAAAAAGACATTTGTGAGGAAATCCTGAGTGAGGAACTTATTGTTAGATCTAAAGGGACAAGGGAAGGAAGTATTTGCTTCAGGTTCCAAGAGATTCTGAGGGAATGGGCTACATTTCAAGGCATGTTCCTTAGCTGAGATACACAGCTGGATCAGGCAACCTGGGAAGGGGCCACTGGCAAACCAATCTCTGCTCATTCCCTCAGTAACCACAGCTCAGAAGTTTGTTAGAGCTAGAGATTCAGAGAACACGGGAATCCCATTGAAGTAGTATTTATGGATCAGTTTCCCTGGGCAGAGAGCATGGGGTGAAAACTAGTGTAGATGTAGAAGTTCTGACAGAAGCTACAGAGTGAACTTATATGGCAGCATCATTGAGTTTACTTATTCACAGAGACCTAGAGCATCCTAGGAAAATACAATCTTTTATTCCTGGATTTTAAACTGAGAAGAGAAAAAGAAGCTGATATTTAGCTAATCTTTACTTTGTTTCAGTAGTAACAACAACAGTAATAAATAACTTGCAGTCCTGGAGACTAAATGCAGGTATCTGAAGTAGTCCACCACTGAGCCAAATTTCTAGCCCCTTCCTTTCTGTTGTAAACTTGAAATTACCAAACAAGCTGTGCTTATATATTTTTTTTTTAAATACTGACTTGTTACGTTTATTTTTAGTTAACCTACATATTTGTGTCCTGGGGACTTTGGACAGTTTTATCAAATAATAAAAGGCCATAAATACATGTAGATCAAACACCCATATGTATAAAATTTTAAAATATTAAAATTACAAGAGGGTTTAGAACACCTAGTTGTAGCTTGGGATCCAAACTCTGAAATGATGTAACATTGGACACTTCAGATCTTCCTGTTTTATATGTAGGCAACCCCTAAAGGGTTTGAAGGCTACTGCCTATTCTGTCAGAGTCAGAGAAAATTGCTAAATATTGCAAAACTTAAAGTTAATATTTAGCGGAATGGTATGTCATCTGACCATGACAAAGTCAAGCAGGCGGTAGAAAATATGTATATATGTAGAAAATATGTGTATATGCATTTCTACACACATATGTAAAACTGCTTGACCGATAGTAGGTCTTTTAAAGTTTTTTCCAAGAGTCAAATTTAAATTTTTTATTTAAGACCACAGTTAAAAAAAAAATCTCTTGTCTGTCTAATTGAGTTTGGTCATGCATTCATTTACTCGGCTTCATTTGAGAAATGCCTCCCTAGAGGCAGGCACTGTGTCAATGCTAGAATTATCCAGATTTGAAGATAAAGATTAAGTGAGAAAGATAAGTTAAACCAGGAAACACAAATGCTTGCAAGCTGCCAGTAGTGCTACTGTGAAGATCAGGAGTGTCAATCACAATAGCAACCATGACAGAAGGCAGGCTGGAGGACCACTCTGGAATGGATGGATGGTCAGCAAAATCTTTTTAAGCTAGTGACACCAAGGTGAACTTCACAGATTAAGAGGCCGTGGTTATATTTGTTGGCTTCTTACTTTATTGATAAGACTGTTTTATACACGGAGATTCAATGGGAAAGTTCTGGGTGTCAAATGTGTGCTGAGAAACCAAGAAATGGCTGATGTGTCTGGATCACAGGAAGACTGGGCATGAGTGACTTCCGATGATGCTGAAACAGCAGCAGTGGGCCAAATATGCCAATCATTGTATATCCCATTAAATGCTTATATTTGTTCCACAACAAGTGGGAAAACATTAACTAGTGACATGACTAGATACGGCTTCTCTTTGAAGCATATCATTTTGTCTGTGATGCCAAGAGTGTAGGTATCCTATTAGGGCAATAGTCACATTGTATTATATATGACAGAGATGTGGTGGTGCTTTGATTGTTAATAGACATGGCAAGAAATACATAGGCCCGAAAGAAAGTTTTGGAAGCAAAATAAAAAGGAATCACAGATGGATTGGATAAAAATATTAAGGAAATTTCAAGTGCCAAAATGTCCCACATCTGGGTTTTTCTAGTACTTCTTGTACTAATGAACATGGTTCATTAAAGGTGATGGGAAACACTTATGAACAACTTAAAATTTCACATATTATTTGAATTTGCTGTTCTTAAAGGTAACCTGTCAATTAAAAACCTTCTTTTCTTTATAGGTACACTGTCTTGGTGGAGAAATTGGAGCGGAAATCTGGGAGCATCTCCTTGTCATGATCCGATGCCCTTTTTTGGCCCTTTCAGCTACCATAAGCAACCCTCAGCATCTTACTGAGTAAGGATTAGGTTATATTTTGAACAGAATGTTTATCTGTTTTTGTTAAGAATTATTTATTTATTATGTGTACAGTGTGATACTCAGTCAGTAGAGCATGAGACTCATAATCTCAGGGTTGTGTGTTTGAGCCCCTTGTTGGGCACCTTTTGTAGCTGAAAGTTTTCCTGTGTCCTGCCCAGTCAGCAGCAGCTCAGACCCAAGTAAACACACAGAGGCTTATATTAATTGAAAGTGCTTAGCCATTAGGTCAGGCTTACTACTGACTAGCTCTTGCATTTAAACTCAGCCCCTTTCTGTTAATCTATATGTCACCACGTTTTCCATGGCTTTACCTGTATATCATTACATGCTGCTCCCTGCATGGCGGGCTGGCGTCTTCTGCCTCAGCCTTCCTATTCCCAGAATTCTTTGTCCACTTATCCTGCTTATACTTCCTGCCTGGCTATTGGCCAGTTAGTGAGTTATTAAACTGGTATACAAAAGTGTTATTCCACAACAGTGTTCTGCCTGCATATATGTCTGCACACCAGAAGAGGGCACCAGATCTCATTATAGATAGTTGTGAGCCAACATGTAGTTGCTGGGAATTGAACTCAGGACTTCCAGAAGAGCAGCCAGTGTTCTTAACCTCTGAGCCATTTCTCCAGCTCCTGTTTATCTGTTTTGAGAGTTTAAATTTTATACATCTTTTATGGGCTTTCGAGTTACCTCAATTTTTGGTTAACTCATAGTAATCCTTGAATGTTTAAGCTACTCTCTGTTTAGTTCTTTCTCATAAGTCTTGGCCACTCTCTACAAAGAAGTACCCAGCACCCATTGGGTCAGCTATGCAGTTGAATAGGAAGTATCATATCATAGCTCAAAAATAAAATGATAGCTGCATATTCTTTTTCTTTTTCCCTACCCCCTTTACTAGGAAACAAAAATCAGGTGATAGACTGATACATTCAGCCTTGATTCCAAGATCATCCCATTTTTTAGATATATTTGTTTAGAAAGGGAGCAAACCTGTATTAGTTGAAAGCCTTACATCTTATCATTGGACTTGAGTGTTGACTACTGATAACAATGTGTCCTGTAGCATCTCCCATGTGTCTCATTCCTTGCTAACTATTTTGCATATAGTTATTTATCTTAAATATTATCAATACTTGATGTACTACTATTTCTATTGTTATTATTAGATAACAGTACTTTTACTATTCTATTGATTTTTTTTTTAACCTGAAAGACAGTCACAGAAGTATTATGTGATTCATATAGGATTCAGAATTAATAGTAAGGAAACTATAATTTTACTTCAGGTTATATGGCTCTAGAACTAATTCCCTTTTGTGAAAATTTTAAGACACATGAACTTTTTGTAATTAATTATTTCATTTCATGTAAGTTGTTTCTATTTTCTGCTTAAATAATGTATGAGTTGCTTTTTTGTTGATGTGATCAAAAATACCTTAAGAGAGGTACATCTTTAGTTAGACTCATGGTTTTAGAAAGATTTCAGCCTGTCACAATGTGAAAGACAGGGAGAGGAGGCTTCATCCATGGAAATGGAAGCCTGAGGTGGCTGCTTATTCACATGGCAACAGCCAGGAAGCTGAGATAGCTGGATAAGAACCAGTGGCTAGTCTAACCTTTGTGATGGCTAATATTGGTTGTCAATTAGTCTTCAAAGTCTCACTGCTAGTGACTGGGTTCTGTTATGCAGCTCCCACCTTCTAATGACTCCACAGCTTTCAAAATAATACCAAAGACATTCGAAACATGAACCATTGGGCGCATTACTGATTACAATCTTAAGTAATATGTCTATGTTTCAAAGGTGGCTCCAGTCAGTAAAGAGGTACTGGAAACAAGTAGACAGTGCAATGGGAAAAGGAACTTTTTCCAAAAGAAATGCTGGCTCCCACGGCAGTCATCACAAAGACCACGGGCGAGTCAGACAGTCATACAAAGTTAGACTTGGTACGTATTCTCTGTATATGCGTATGATCTTGTTTTTGTTTGGTTTGGCTGTTTGATTTAAAATTGTTCCACTCATTACATTTCTGAGCATTTGGAAAAATCTCCCTCTTCCCCTTTCAGTTCTCTATGGAGAGAGATACAATGATCTAGAGAAGTATCTGTGTTCTGTGAGACAAGACGAGGTTTGCTTTGATCATTTTCATCCTTGTGCTTCACTAACCACTGATCATGTAAGTAACAGCCTTTGTTTGCCACAGTGTTCCCACAGAACATCACTGTATGGCTAATAACTGAAGATACAATACTGTGCTGATGATAACAGAAGCGCAGCCTGATGCTAGCATACAGAGGAAACACTATGATTTTGATTTAAAAAAGAACAGCAGTGTTCCAGTTTCCCCAATTTCTCAATGTTATGATGCTATCTGGATCCTGGAAGTTCAAAAACTACTAAATACTTTAACTTGATAATTTTGTGAGTTTGGGGGCACTATTTCTCCACACCTTCTTCTTTGTTAGGCACCCATGTATGCCTGTCTCTTCACTAGCTCACGACTGCACCACTAATGAAATGTTGAAGATTTAACCTCTCCTCTCAGTGCAGCTACCTCCTTATGTGGATATGCCACTCACATGAGGACATGACTAATGTGTATAAACCAGGACCACATGCTTCCAATTGCCATAGCAATCATGCCATGACTCTTTGGTAATGACTCATCAAAATACAGACCTTGAAACAATGTCAACAAGGCTATTGGATGGTTAGTGGGTGATCATTTCTTAAATATTTGCTGCATATACCTGTCTTTCATTCTCCTTCTACTCCATTTCTAGGTTCATTTAAACTCACATTGGCCTTTAAAATGATAGCCATTCCTTTCTCTTCCTTACAAGACCTGAAAAAAATTAAGTATATTCTATACTCTGATTCTATATTATGGCTCCTTAATTATAATTTTATTCTTTAAAAAGTTTTACTGGACTTCTTAAAAAAAAGGCTAAGTACACAGTCCTTGAGAACTAAGGTCTTCCAGGGACTTTTCCTACATTATTGCTTTTACTGAATGTGTTTTGCTTGGAGGCCTTTAGACCTTACCCTGTTTGTCCTAAATGCCAAAGGCTAGTATCTAGTTCTTGATTTTTCTTTTTTTATTATTAAGAAAATATTTTCATTCATTTTGCTCATCAATCAAAGATCCCTCTCTTCCCTCCTCCTGCCACCTCTAGCCTCCCCCTCCCAACCCATCCCCAATTCCCACACACAGGAAGGCAAGGCTTCCCATGCAGAGGCACATCCAGTAGAGGCAAGTCTAAGCCCTTCCCCCTGCCTTAAGGCTACATGAGGTGTCCCATCATAGGTAGTGGGCTCCACAAAGCCCGCTCATACACCAGAGAAGTATTATGATCCTACTGCCAGGGGTCCTCACAAGCAGATCAAGCTACACAACTGTCTGGCCATGCAGAGGGCCTAGGCCAGTCCCATACAGGCTCCACAGCAATTGATCCAACTTTCATGAGTTCCCTCTAGTTTGGTTTGGTCATCCCTGCTTGTTTCCCCATCATGATCCTGATGCATTTGTTCATAGAATCCCTCTTCTATCTCTTTGACTGGACTCCTGGAGTGTTGACTAGTGACTGGCTGTGGATCTCTGCATCTGCTTCCATCAGTCATTGGAGAAAAGTTCTGTGATGACAGTTAGGGTATTTACTGGTTTGATCTCTGGGTCAAGCCAGTTCAGTTCAGGTACCTTTTCAACTATTGCTACTAGCCCAGGCTTGGTTCATCCTTAGGGATTCCAGGTAACTTCCCTAGCACCAGGTTTCTCTCTATTTCATGATGTCTCTTTCATTGCATTCCCCCTTGCTTCCTGTTCTATCTCAACCATCCCATTCCCTTAGGTTCTGATCCCCTATCCCCTACCCTCTATTGCCCACCACTCATCCCCAGTTTACTCATAAGATTTCATCTATTTCTCCTTCACAGGGTGATCTATGCATCCCTCTTTGGATCTTCCCTGTTAGTTAGCTTCTCTGGAGTTGTGGGCTGTTGCCTGATTATTCTTTGCTTTATATCTAGTATCCATTTATGAGTGATTACATACCATGTTTGTCCTTCTGAGTCTGGGTTACCTCACTCAGGATGATATTTTCTAGTTCCATCCATTTGCCTGCAAATTTCATGATGTCATTGTTTTTCTCTGCTGAGTAATACTCCATTGTATATATGTACCACATTTTCTTTGTCCATTCTTCAGTTGAGGGTCATCTAGGTCATTTCCAGGTTGTGGCTATTATGAATAATGCTGCTATGAACATAGTTGAGCATGTGTCCTTGTGGTATGATTGAGTATTCCTTGGGTATATGCCCAAGAGTAATATAGCTGGGTCTTTAGGTAGATTGATTCCCAATTTTCTGAGAAACTGCCATGCTGATTTCCAAAGTGGCTGTACCAGTTTGCACTCCTACCAACAGTGGAGAAATGTTCCCCTTGATCCATATCTTCTCCAATAGAAGCTGTCTGTAGTGCTTTTGATTTTAGCCATTCTGACAGGTGTAAGATGGTATCTCAGAATCTTTTTGATTTGCAGCTCCCTGATAATTAAGGATGCTTTTCAATTTCTTAAATGTCTTTTGGCCATTTGAAATTCTCCCTTTGAGAATTCTCTGTTTAGCTCAATAGCCCATTTTTTTTTAATGGTCAAGGTAAATCTTTATATATCAAACTATTTTACACTGGCTAAAAGCTCATCAATTTAAAAATCTTTGCACCAATTTTATGTTTAAAAAAAGATCAAGGTCAAAGTGGGTAAAATTAGGAATATTAAGAAATTCACAATCAAATTGGGAGATATTTAAAATACTAACACAAGTAATTGTGAAGAACCAAATGGACATATCCACAGATTTATATATCCTCGGCACAGTTGTCTATGTGTGAGGTCAGAAAGCGAGTCTTCTAGAGAATTTGAACAGCACAGCATTCTGCTGTCAACAGGACTAGACCACGTGGGAAACATTTATTCTTGTGTTTAGCCAATTTCTTTTTTTTTCATTTATTATTATTATTATTATTATTATTATTATTATTATGTGTTTTAATTTTATACATCAGCCATGGGTTCCCCTGTCCTCCCCCCTCCTGCCCCCACCCTCACCTTCTCCCCAGCCCCTCCCCTCCATTCCCATGTCCTCCAGGACCAAGACACCCTGGGAACTCATTTAAACCTGGTGGATTCAGTACAGGCAGGTCCCGTCCCCTTGACTTCCTTATATATTTTCGAGATCACCCTCTGTCAGATGTGGGCTTGGTAAAAATCTTTTCCCATTCTGTAGGCTGTCCTTTTGTCTTATTTACTGTGTCCTTTGCCTTACAGAAGTTTCTCAGTTTCAGGAGGTCCCATTTATTAATTGTTGTTCTCAGTGTCTGTGCTACTGGTTTATATTTAGGAAGTGGTCTCCTGTGTCAATGTGTTCAAGACTATTTTATACTTTCTCTTCTATCACATTCAGTGTAACTGGTTTTATATTGAGGTCTTTGATCCACTTGGACTTGAGTTTTGTGCATGGTGATAGATGTGGATATATTTGCAATAGATGTTGACATCCAGTTATGCCAGCACCGTTTGTTGTTGAAGATGCTTTCTTTTCTCCACTGTACAGTTTTGGCTTTTTTTTTTTTTTTTGTCAAAAATCAGGTGTTCATAGGTGTGCGGGTTAATGTCAGGGTCTTCAATTCGATTCCATTGGTCCACATGTTAGTTTTTATGCCAACACCAAGCTGTTTTTATTACTATAGCTCTATAGTAGAGCTTGGTGTCAGGGATGGTGATGCCTCCAGAGGTGGTTTTGTTATACAGGATTCCTTTAGCTATCCTGGGTTTTTTTTTGTTTTTGCAAATGAAGTTGAGTATTGTTCTTTTCAGGTCTGTGAAGAATTGTGTTGGTATTTTGATGGGGATTGCATTGAATCTGTAGAGTGCTTTTGGTAAGATGGCCATTTTTACTATGTTAATCCTGCCTATCTTGAGCATGGGAGATCTTTACATTTTCTGAGATCTTCTTTGATTTCTTTCTTCAGGGACTTAAAGTTCTTATTATACAGGTCCTTCACTTGCTTAGTCAGAGTTACCCCAAGGTATTTTGTATTATTTGTGGCTATTGTAAAGGGTGATGTTTCTCTGATTTCTCAGCCTGTTTGTCGATTCTATATAGGAGGGCTAGGATGTAGGATTTTTTTTAAGCTGATCTTGTATCCTGCCACATTACTGAAGGTGTTTATCAGCTATATGAGATCCTTGACCAAATTTTTGGGGTCACTTCTGTATCATGTCATCTGCAAAAAGTGAAAGTTTGACGTCTTCGTTTCCAATTTGTATCTCCTTGATCTCCTTATGTTGTCTTATTGCTCTGGCCAGAACTTCAAGTACAATATTGGATAAGTGTGGGGAGAGTGGATAGCCTTGTCTTGTTCCTTATTTTAGTGGAATTGCTTTGAGTTTCTCTCCATTTAATTTGATGTTGGCTGTTGGCTTGCTGTAAATTGCCTTTATTATGTTTAGGTATGTTCCCTGTATTCCTGATTTCTCTAAGACCTTTATCATGAAGGGGTGTTGGATTTTGTCAAAGGCTTTTTCAGCATCTAGTGAGATGGTCATGTTTTTTTTTTTCTTTCAGTTTGTTTATATGGGTGTTACATTGACAGACTTTCATAGTTGAAGCACCCTTGCATCTCTGGGATGAAGCCTACTTGATCAGGGTGGATAATTGTTTTGATGTGTTCTTGGAGTCTGTTTGCCAATATTTTATTGAGTATTTTTCCATCAATGTTTATGAGGGAGATTGGTCTGTAGTTCTCTTTCTTTGTTGCATCTTTGTTTGGCTTGGGAATCAAGATAATTGTAGCCTCATAGAAGGAGTTTGGTAAAGTTCCTTCTGCTTCTATTGTGTGGAACAATTTAAAGAATATTTATATTAACTCTTCTTTGAATATCTGGTAGAATTCTGTGTTGAAACCATCTGGTTCTGGGCTTTTTTTGGTTGGGAGACTTTTAATGACTGATTCTATTTCCTTAGGGGTTATTGGTCTATTTAAATAGTTTACCTGGTCTTGATTTAACTTAGGTATGTGGCAGCTATCCAGAAAATTACCCATTTCTTTTAGATTTTCCAGTTTTATGGGATATAGGTTTTTGAAGTGTTGTTCTCTTTGTTTCTATTTTATTGATTTCAGCTCTCAATTTGATTATTCCTGGCATTTCTTCCTTCTGAGTGACTTTGCTTCTTATTCTAGAATATTCACATGTGCTGTTAAGTCACTAGTGTAAGATTTCTCCAACTTCTTTACGTGCACATTTAGTGATATGAACTTTCCTCTTAGCCATGTTTTCATTGTGTTTCATAAGTTTGGTATATAGTACATTAATTTTCACTGAACTCTAGGAAGTCTTTAATTTCTTTCTTTCCTTCCTTCCTTCCTTCCTTCCTTCCTTCCTTCCTTCCTTCCTTCCTTCCTTCCTTCTCTCTCTCTCTCCCTCCCTCCCTCCCTCCCTCCCTCCCTCCCTCCCTTCCTTCCTTCCTTCCTTCCTTCCTTCCTTCCGTGACCCATTGGTGATTCAATTGAACATTACTTGGTTTCCATGAGTGTGGGAGCCCGTTTTCAGGTTCCTTGTGGCTTTACCTAGCAGGTCCGCATAGAGGATGATTAGGACCAGAGGCCTGAGTGCAGGTGTCTGAGATAGTCTGCACTTGGCTGTGCTGGGGGAGGAGGTCTTTTGCTCCACCCCTAGGCATTTCTATAAATACCCTAAGGAAGAGATAGTCGGGGCCCATTGGAATAGATTCCAGGCCCTCTCGAGGCTATCCTGTATTTTCTATCTGTTTATTTCCACAATCTAAATCCTTCTATCTAATATTTCCTTCTGCTCACACTCAAGAAAACTCTGGGGAGCTGTGGGGTTGGTGGGTAAACTCCCCACACATGAGATTGTAGGTTTCTGTAATTTTTGTTGCTATTGTTGAAATCTAACTTTAAGTCATGATGGTCCAATAGACTAGGGGAGGTTATTCCTTTTTTTTTTTTTTTTTTTAATTCGTTGAGATTTTGTTTGTGACCAAGTATATGGTCAATTTTAGAGAAAGTTCCATGGGGTGCTGAGAAAAAGGCATATTCTTTTTTGTTAGGGTGAAATGTTTTGTAGATATCGTTAAGTCCATTTGAGTCATTACATCAGTTAGGTCCCTTATTCCTCTGTTAAGTTTCTGTCTGGCAGATCTGTCCAGTGGTAAGAGTGAGGTGTTGAGGTCTCCCACTATTAATGTGTGGAGTTTGATGTGTGATTTAAGCTTTAGTAATATTTCCTTTTCATATGTGGGTGCCCTTGTTCAGAATTGAGACTTCATCTTTATGGATCTTTCCTGTGGTAAGCATGAAATGTCCTTCTTGATCTCTTTTGAATGATTTCAATTTGAAGTCTATTTTGTTAGATATTAGGATAGCTACACCAGCTTTCTTTTTAAGTCCACTTGATTGGACAGACTTTTCCCAGCTTTTTATTGTGAGGTAGTGTCTATGTTTGAAATTGAGATGTGTTTCTTGTATTCAGCAGAACGATGGATCTTGTTTTCATATCCATTCTGTCAGCTTGTGTCTTTTTATAGGTGAATTAAGTCCATTGATATTAAGGGATATTATTGACTAGTGATTGTTAATTCCTGTTATCTCTTGGTGGCAGTGTGTGTATATTTCTCTTCTTTGGGATTTACTGCTGTGAGGTTATCTATTGCCTGTGTTTTTATGGGTATATATGACTTCCTTAGGTTGGAATTTTCCTTTTAGTGCTTTCTGTAGGGCTGGATTTGTGGATAGGTATTGTTTAAATCTAGCTTTGTCTTGAAATGTCTTTTTCACTCCGTCTAAGATGATTGAAAGTTTTGTTGCGTATCTTAGTCTAGGCTGGCATCCATGGTCCCTTAGTGTCTGCATTATGTCTATCCAGGTCCTTTTGGCTTTCAAAGTCTCCATTGAGAAATTGAGTGTTATTCTGATGGGTATGCCTTTATAAGTCACTTGGCCTTTTTCCTTTGCTGCTCTTAATATTCTTTCTTTATTATATATGTTTAGTAGTTTAATTATTATGTGGTAAGGGGAATTTTGGGGGGTGTCTAGTCTCTTTGGTATTCTATAAGCTTCTTGTATCTTCATAGGTATTTGCTTCTTTTAGTTGGGAAAGTTTTCTTCCATGATTTTGTTGAATATACCTTTGAGTTGGTATTCTTCTCTTTCTTCTATCCTTATTATTCATAGGTTTGGCCTTTTCATGGTGTCCCTGATTTCCTGGACTTTTTTGGTTTTGTTGTATTCTTTGATTGATGAATCTCTTTCTTCTATTGAATCATCTACACTAGAGATTCTCTCTTCCATCTTTTGTATTCTGTTGGTTATGCTTGCATCTGTGTTTCCTGTTTTTTTACTCAGATTTTCTATTTACAGCATTTCTTCCATTTGTGTCTTCTTCAGTGGTTCTATTTCAATTTTCAGATCTTGAGCTGTTTCCTTCATATTTTTAATTGCTTTTTTGTGGTTTTCTTGGCTTTCTTTAAGGGATTTATTGATTTCTTCCAATTTTTTGTTTGTCTTTTCCTCAATTTCTTTAAAGGAATTTTTCATTTGCTCTTTAAAGGCCTCTAGTATCTTCAAGAAGTTATTTTTAAGGTTGCTTTCTTCTGCTTCTACATTGAGATGTTCAGGTCTTGATGTTGTAGAAGGGCTAGGTTCTGGTGATGCCATATTGCTCTTTATGTTTTATGTATTTTTGCACTGGTGTCTGCCCATCTCTTCCTCCAGTAGGTGCAAGAGGTGCCTGTGTCTGAGCTAGTTGCTAATGGTCCAATCTGTGCTTGCTATTTCTGTGTCTCAGGGGGCCCCTTTGGGGTCTAATCTTAGCTCTTGATCTAATCGAAGCTGGAAGATTGTGTATCTCACAGAGCTGCTTTTTCCCAAGCCAAGCTAGCTGATTCTGTGACTCGGGGAGTTGCTCTTAGTCTTACCAGTGCTCTTGGTCCAGTCAGAGCTGATAGATTCTGTGTCTCAGGAGGCCTGTCTTGGTCTAGTGAGAGCTGGCAGATTCTGTGCCTCAGAAAGCCACTCCTGGTCTAATGAGAGCTGGTGGATTCCTTGTCTCAGGAAGTTACTGGGGTCTCAGGCAGATGGGTGTTGGGATAGGTATGGGTCTTGTAGATTGCAGGGTCCAATGTGGGGTCTTGGTGGGGTTCCTGGCCATGGGGGAATTTTCCCTACTGGTCAGCCAATTGGGGCAGAGTTGGGTGGGGGGTTCCCAGGGACGGGCTGTGTCCCAGGGCCTGGGTTCCAGAGGCAGGACTCTCTGGGAGGGGGAGGAGTCACTCACCTCTTAGTCCAATGGAAGCTGGTGGATTCCTTGTCTCAGGATGTTACTGGGGTCACGGGCAGATGGGTACTGGGGTAGGGCATGGGTCTTGTAGATTTCAGGGTGCAATGGAGGTCTTTGGTGGGGGTGCCTAGCCAAGGGGAGTTTTCCCTGCTGGTGAGCAACTGGGGCATAGTTGAGTGGGGGTTCCCAGGGACTGGCTGTGTCCCAGGGCCTGGGTCCCAGAGGCAGGTCTCTCTGGCTTGATTTTCCTTTTGAAGCTCTTATAATGTTAAACCTTTTATTTTTTAGAGTCTTGCTGTGACTTCTTCAACTGTTAGGTAAACTTCTCCACAGTATGTTTTGTTTATGGGCCAGCAAAGTCAGACCACCACTGAACCTTCACCACTTGTCTTTCAGTATTCTGAAATAACTGCTGCAGGATGAATTTCATGTACCTCCAGTTACTAACACATTGTTGTGTGAATACTGGTGAAAAGGATAGCTGATTGGAATTATGTTTTTAAAATATTCACACATTTCAGCTCTCTCAACCATCACAACAGTTATGTCATGGAGGGAAATGGTCCTACCACAATTTTCATTTTACAAATAATGGAAATGAGACATAGACAACTAACTCACTACTACAGAAATAGGTAAATGGTGCATACCAATCATAATCTCAGACTCAATGATTGACTACATGTTGATATGAAAGATTTTTCTGTCATATATACTGATGAGTGAGCACCACGTGATCATATTTGGCTGTGTATTATAATGACTTCCAAAGGCAATGAAATGAATCTGAATATGGATTTTTTTTGGGGAAGATGTTTGTGAAGAAAGCTTCCCTTTTAGTGGTAATGGCCCAGTTCAAACTCCAATTTCAACTGAAATATGGAATAAATCCTGTGCCTTAACTTATACTGAGAACACAGATGTTAAGCCAGCCATTAATAATAAAGAAATCCTTTTGTTACCTCCTTCTCTTCCTTTTCCCCTCTTTCCTTCCTTGTCCCCCCACTCCCTTTCTGATATCTACAGATTTTCAGACATTCTCAATATTATCCTGTATCTTTAAAAACAGAATAGTTCTTTAAAAATTGTTTGTTTTGTGTAAAGTGATTAAGACATGTTATCTTTAGGCAGCCTCAAGTATACTGGTTTAATGTTTGCTCCAAGTGCCTGGCCCCTCTACTTGATAGCTATTAATGGAGTAGCTAGAAAGCAGCAGAGTAGCTACAGTGTGGTCTGCCCCTACATGACTTCTGCAAAGGTCATGCTGTTGTATGAGCCTCAAGAGTTTTAGAACTTGGTAGCAAGAATATAGAGTAAATGCTAGGCTTAGGCATTGTTAAATAAATTTTAATAGCCACTTGCATGTAGTTGGAAGTTTTCCTGTGTCCTGCCTATTCCCACAGTTGCTTGGACCCAATTAAACACACAGAGGTTTGTATTACTTACAAACTGTATGGTCTATGGCAGGCCTCTTGCTATCTAGCTCTTATATCTTTTTTTTTTTTTTTTTTTTTTTTTGAGACAGGGTTTCCCTGTGTAGCTTTGCGCCTTTTCCTGGAACTCACTTGGTAGCCTAAGCTGGCCTCAAACTCACAGAGATCCACCTGCCTCTGCCTCCAGAGCGCTGGGATTACAGGCATGCACCACCACCACCTGGCTTAGCTCTTATATCTTAAATTAACCAATTTCTATTAATCTATGTTTTGCCATGTGTTCTGTAGCTTTACTGGTCTGTTGGCATGTTGCCTCTCCTTCTCTTGGTGGCTACTGTCTCTCCCCACCTTTTTCCTGTCTCTCTGGATTTCCTGCTTGCCTCTAAGCTGCCTTGCCATAAGCCAAATGGCTTTATTTATTAACCAATCAGTGAAACACATACGTACACAGCATATAGAAAGACATCATCCATCATTTCCCCTTTTCTTTCTATTCAAAAGGAAGATTTTAACTTCAACATAGTAAAATTATATATAACAAAATAGTTATCAAGCAAGAATTACAGTTATAATATCTAGTCTATTTGTATTTGGCAAAATTAAAGAAAATATTGTATCTATCCTATATTTGTGAGTCTAAGGTTCCATATCTACCTTATCTCTTATCATAACCAAGGAAAACCATAATTATAACTATCTGGTCTTCAACTACACCAAAGACCTCAGAAGGATATATTATAACCTAAGTAAACAGGAAGGCCATTGTAAGCCACTTCCAAAAATCTAGAATGACAGAGATAGCTGCCTGCCTGGACAGTCAGCCAAAGGTCCTCTGTAATGTTGGGGCATCCATCTTTAGCCCACAGGTCTAGAGTCTCCCAGTCATTTTTCTCTGTGTCCTGTAGAATATCTGGCAGTTTCTTCGGCAAAGCAGGAGCCTGAAGGAACATTTTACTTTGCAAAGTTCAATGGTTACCTTCCTGTGGTTCCTGCATGTCCAATCGATAAAATATTTTGTCAAGCAGTTCAGGCAAGAACATTTTCTTGCCCAAATTGCTTTTTAAAAAATCAATCAATCAGAGCAACATATACTCACAGCATACAGAAAGACATTACCTATCATTAAGAAAAGGGGAAGTGATGAGAGAATGTCTTTCTGTATGCTGTGAAAATATGTGTTGCTCTGATTGGTTGATAAATAAAGCTGTTTGGTCAATGGTGAAGCAGAATAAGGTTATGTAGAACATTCCAACTAGAGAGAGAGGAAGTATAAAGATAGAGTAGAGGAGATGCTGCTACCCACCACCATGAGAAGCAAGATGTAAAGTTACAGGTAAGCCACAAGCCATATGGCAAAGTATAGATTTATAGAAATCGGTTAATTGAAGACATAAGAATTAGATAACAAGAATCCTGCCATGGCCATAGTTTAAAAATAATATTAGCCTGTGTATATTTATTTGGGTCTGAGCAACTAAAGGACTGGCAGGTGAGAGTGATTTGTCCTGACTGCAGGCCAGGCAGAACACAGGAAAACTTGCAGCTACACTTGCATAATATGTTCTTATGTAGGCCATTTCCCATCAAGAAAAAATAGAAATGAGTATAAATTCCAAATGTATGAATAATTCTGGACATTGTTTATTGCACTTAGATTAAATGAAAGAACTGAGTGGCTTAAAAATACCCCAAAATGTGATAAAATATAGCAACATAAAGAGAAGAACCAGGGGCTGGAGATATAGCTCAGAGGTTAAGAGCACTGACTGCTCTTCCAGAGGTCCTGAGTTCAATTCCCAGCACCCACATGGTGGCTCACAGCCATCTATAATGAGACCTGGTGCCCTCTTCTGACATGCAGGCACACATGCAGACAGAACTCTGTATATATAATAAATAAATAAATCTTTTTTTTTTTTAAAGAGAAGAACCATCTACCTCTCTGCTTCCTTTAAGGCTATGTCAGAAAAATGATTTCCAAAGGCAAGAAATAAGAGAGTATGAATGAGCTGGCCTTAACCCAACAGAAGTAAGGGATTTCCAGTGAGGGATTGCCCTCAGCCATGTATGTCTTGTTTCTGGCAAACTATAGCCTTGTTTGACCTTGCCATCAATTACCATATCATCCAGGTGCACCTGCTGCTGTCTGGAGAGCTGTTGACCTGGGAAACACTTGAAAGAACTATCATCTCTTTCTCAAGGTGGAGTGATCATTAAGATCACCCATGGTACTAGGGACACTTGCATTTACAAAATAACAAAAGGACAGAATCTCACTATATGGTGGTTTACTGTTACTTCTCTTTGCTCTCTGTCTAAATTGGTTCAGTTTTGCCTGTTTGCCAGTTTGTAGTGGGAAACAACTAGATTGAATCCTATCTTGGACTCTAGAATTGTTAAATTCCTTAAAAATTATGAAGTATGAACTTATTAAGTGATAACCGTATTGATGGACAATGCATCAGTCAATGCAGACATATGGCTAAGATGCATATCTATTATCTAGTTTATCTCACAACTAATTAGTGACACAGATGAAGCTAATGTTTTATTTAGAAATGAGGTAACTGAAGCCTTTGTAAAAGGGTAAGAAACTTAAGAAATCCCAAGCCTGTGACCTAACAGGAGATTTGTATTTTAAAATTTACAAGGATTCTTGGGTTAGTTTTGTTTCATTTTGGTTTAGCTGAAAAAGTAACCACTCTCAAGTGATATTTAAAAAGGCTAACATTGGCTGATGGATGTCTCTGCAGTTGTGTCCCAGCACCAACACTGGGTGATTCACAATGGCCTATAACTCTACTTCCAGGGGATCTGTAGCACTCTTTTGGCCTGGAGGGGGAAGACAGAACCTCCCTCCACACACATAATTTTTTAAAAATATTTTTTAAAGTCAATATGCTCAATGCAATCTTCACAATTTTCCCAGCTCTTAATGCTCAAATAAGTATTCCTTGTAAATGTTTGCATCTTGTAGGTAAAATAAAATATTAATAAATTTGATTTAATTTTAATCATAGATTGAAAAGTATGGATTCCCTTCTGATCTTGCCTTTTCATCTCGAGAAAGCATCCAGCTCTATGACACTATGCTTCAGGTCTGGAAGAGTTGGCCTCAGGCCCAGGTAAACAATCTTCATGGAATCCATGCTGTTATGGTAGAACTCACCATTACTGTTCAGAAACACATGGTCACCATTTCTACCACTTACATTTGGTGATTTAAAACCATTGGCAGACCTTTTCCTAGAGGAAATGGCCTCCTTATGCCTTCCCAGCTAAATGGGCTAGAAATGGTATTTTATGTCAACTCCTGAAAATGTCCCTTCTTTTCCTTCCCAGACACTGGTATCTAGGTCTCCTTTCCTACTCTGGGTTTCTAGTCTTCAGATTCTTTTCACCTCATTTTGTTCTGTGTCCTGAGTTGCTTTCCCCAGAGACCTGTTTGCTCTGTCTTCTTGCCTTCGAAGAGTTCATACATAGTTCTATATATTAGAAGGTATGGGGAGGTAAGAGAAGCCCACTGCCTCTAACCTAAGAGATCGTACAACTGTCAATGAAAAACATAATTGAGAAATATCTTTAAGTTTTCTGGCATTATTTTTATAGAATTTTATGTTCTTCCTTTCCCAGAACCTGTGTCCAGAGAACTTCACTCATTTTAAGAACAAAATAGTCATTAAAAAGTTGGATGCTAGAAAATATGAGGAGAGCTTAAAGGAAGAATTCACGAATTGGATTAAAAATGGGAATGAGGAGCAGGTAATTTCACACATTTTAGGCATAGCTCTCTATTTTGTTTTCCTGAGTTGTACCATTCAATTAATAATACTAGTTCTTTCCTTTGTGCTCTTCAAGATTTATTTTAGATTTGAACTTAGACTTGATGAATAGTGATTCTGACCTGGAACAAAAGAGAAAGGATTTTTTTTTTTATATCTCTTCTTCAGTGTCTCCTAAAACTTAGCAAGACACCATGGGTTCTTCATGGATTTGATGGCAGACGAGAGAGTATACAGGGCTCATGGTTGGGATAATTGATGTTTTTGCAGCATAGAGATGGGACTCAAGGAACTGAAACACATTTTCACCTTTCTTCCTTTCTTAGTTTTGGAGTTGTATTCTCTTTAAGAAGTTATCTTTTGAGAATTTCATGTGCATATGTTTTCAAATCCACTCCACAATCCTCCCCCACCAAGTCCTCCTGTATCCCTTCTACCATTCCCTCCCAACTTCATGTGCTCCTATCAAACTCACTGAGTCCACTCAGTGTTGCCTGTGTGTGCATGGCTGTGGGGCCATCTGCTGGAACATGGGCAGCCTATCAGCATATGAGAACACTGGCAGTCTCACTCCCATGGATGCCATCATTTGTCAGTTGCTCCTCAGCAAGGATTTGGGAGCCCCTCCCCAATCATGCTGAAATCATTTCGTGCTTGATCTTATGAGCTCGTTTGCAGGTATCCACAGCTGTTGTGAGCTCATATGTTCTATGTCCCTGTCATGTCCAGAAACACAGGTTTGCAGCTGTTTTGGGGGTTTTATTCCTTATGATCTTTATTTTAAATTGTAAGAACTCTTTAAGTAATGAAGCCTTACCTTGGAACTAAATGCTTACTCATTTATTTTGTTTAAACTTATCAATAAAAATTGAGATTTCTTATTTTATTTTTTTTAGGAATAGTGTACATGACATCTTTTTCATGTAATCCTGTCCCCACTCCTGTACCTTGATTTGTTTTTTCTTTCATTTGGAAACATAATCTAGTTAAGTTACATTTTCCTTTGGTTATCTTGTCATTCAAAACCTCTCAGTCAGGTTCAGGTATGTTTTCCTATGCAGCATGGAGAGTGCTCCTTTCTTCTGCTACAGTGGAAACATGCTGACTGAGCAGAGGTTTTCTGCCTGCTGGATTTGTGTTGTCTCAAACAACTGCAGGTGTGTGTGTACAGTACAGCGGAAGTTTGTTATCAAGTCTGCGGTTTGCATGTGTCTGCTGTGGCTTTCCACAGTCCTGTGGTGTAGTCTCATAGGATCATTTTGGAGAATGACAGAAACAAAGATTAAACAACTATGAAAATAGTTTAGTCAGAGAGGCCATTCCTTTCTTTGCTGTGCACAGTTTTAATAAAAATACTTTCCATTCACTCACCATCACAGGCCAGGATGGTGCTGCAGGAACTGAGTCCCGATTTCCATGACTACTCAGGGGAGATGCTGGACTTCTTTCCACATCTTGTTGAGAAGCTCAGGGAAATGGAGAAGTTGCCTGCACTGTTCTTTTTGTAAGTTATTTAACATTGTGACATAATTTGTGTTAAAGGCTCCTTTCTTTAAGGTACAGAAAATCATATACATGTTACTACTGTGGACTAGTACTTATTATTACTTGTGGTGTTTGTTCACTTATTAAAATCATATGACTTATTTAAAGTCATAAAATTGTCTAGATCCACTTTTTTGTTGTTCTGGTTCTGTTTGTTTGTTTGTTTGTTTGTTTGAGATAAGATCTTGAGCCCATTGAACACAGCCATCATTATTACTATTCCCCACAAAATATAAGTTTTTACAATATGGTACAATATATATTGGTAAACTACTTAGATATTTCAAACTAATTGTAATGAGAACTATAACCTAGAGCCAGTGATACCTTGCCAAATTTCATGTTACAGAATGTAGTAGCTTAAAATTGAATATACTAGTTTAATGGATCCAGTTCTGATAAAATGGCACCAAGGATAATAAATTAACCTTGTTACCTATGTGACAAGAAGAGAATATTTACTGTAGACATTTTCAAACTACTCTCAAGCCACAGGATCATCCAATAAATAAAATCATTGCATTATAAAATTTGATACTTATACACATGCACAGAAACATATAGTAAGGAATCATAACTAGTGATAGAAACTCAAAACAATGGTAGTAGGTGAGGCATGGTCCTACTTGATTATTTTTTGAGATTCTAGTGAAGTTGTTCCTTTTGCCTGTGTATGTAGAACAAGAGAAAAACTCTTTCCTGTGCCATGAAAAATTCATACAGTTATCTGCTTCCCTTCCTATTACAACCATGGGTGTCAGCAGCAAGTGCCATTCTATGTGTCTGAGATATGTATGCAAGCTTAACTGCAGTGTTGAAATCACAGAATAATTCTTTATCATTTATATATTCATACACATATGGATTTGAGCATTTTTCTTCTATACTGTTGAATGAATTATATTGGTCAATAGGGGAAAAGCATACTCACTGATTTAGAATAAATAGTACATGGCATGGGAGCTTCATAAGAAAATGGTGACCCAATGACATTAGGAATGGACACTTCACCCTGAACTGAACAAAGCTCCAGTGGCTAACAGCATAGTGATAGCCCCAACTTTCTGTACCCTGACATTTGGGAAAAAATGTGTGAAACGTGTTTAGTGGTTTAGGGATTGGAAATGTTGATCAGTTCTTAAAGGCATACATTTCAAGGCCAAGGCTAACAGTAAATTCCACTTCTCTCCCCTTTAGCTGTGTCACTGATTGCCAGGCACTCAGTGATGTTAATCATACAGAGAATTCTGGTGAGACCAAAATCCAAAGGTCATGGTGTGTAGTCCAGTGATATAAAATATTAATTTCTGATGTGCCATTTCCAGGTCATTTTCATTCTGTGTAATTCTGTACCAGAGAGACTTGGGAGGCACAGTTATTTTCAAGCAATGTAGATTTTTGAAAAGGGGTACGTTATGATGGAAATTACTAGAGCTTACAAGACATAAAAATAATACCACAGAGGTACAGTCAGAAACATGGATTCAAAGACAAACTCTGTTACGTACAAGCTGTGTATACTCATGGATAGGCCCCTTAATCACTTTATATCTCCATTTTCTCTTCTGTAGTATGGGAATGATAGAGTTGGCATAATTTTCAATATAATGGTTTTTGTATTAAATGAATTATTTCATTCAAAGCCCCTTAGAATTGCCCTTGACAACAGTAACTATAACATGTTGATTCTTATTATTATTTTGTTTTCTGATGTCGTCATCAGAATTGACAGTTGTTTCTTAGTCCTTACTTCACTAGGGTAGTTCCCTAATTCTGTGAATATATTTTTTCTAATTATTTTTTGTGACACTGACTGGGAATTGATCCCAGGGCCTCACATAGTAGAAAATCATTCTGCCAGTGAGCAATATCTCAGACATGTTTTTATTCTTTTTTTTTCCTGATAGGATCTCACCAAGTTACCTAGGCTGGTTTTGAACCCTTTCTGTATATTAGGCTAACCTTCAACTTGTGATCCTCTTGCCTCAGCCTTCCTATCAGCTGGGATTGTAGACAGGCCTGTAACAACAGGCCCAACTTCACAATTTTTAAAATACTGGGTTTGTGAAGTTTTACTTCTTAAAAGAAAATATTTTGTCTCACATTTTAAGTTTAAACTTTATTACAAAAATTCCAACTTGTTATTTGCTATAATATAATATAATGACGTTGCCAAGTAGATACTTCAGACACAGATTTGGCTCCTAGCCATTGGGGTGAAATGAAATGATCTTTTTCTGCTTGTTGTCAGAAACTCTGCATTCCAAACCTTGTGAAATTCATGTGATGCAAATTAGATGTGTTTGCTTTACAGTTTCTGGAGAGAGAATTCGACCAGCACTATTTGTTGCTCAGATATGAGAAGTAAAAATGGTTAAGATGCAGACTAGGTCTGCAGGGTGAGCCCCAGGGTTCTAAGAAGTCTGCACCTTTGCAGTTCTAGTATTTACATTTTCAAAGGTATAAAGGCCATATATAGGAGCCCTTCTGGGTTATAAAACCTATGACCTCCAGGACTTCCTCCCTTCTAAAAATAAGTGATCATGTGACAGTGAGAAATTATACCTCTTTCCATTTTGCCAAAATAACAATGTTTTAGTTGACTAAAAACCTTTCTCATCTTTCAGGAAGATGTGTGGAAGGTGGGAGTGATTTTCTCTTTTTTTCTGTTTATAAATCATTACTTCCTTGTGCCTTGGCATCTGTCTTGTGGAGAGTTTCCATAAGCTCATATTGCTGTGTCAGAGGAATATGGTATTGGGGAAACTTAAGTTTCACTTTACAGTCTCAAGTTAGGAGTATATGGACCTAGAGCACCCAGAATTCAGAATTCACAAAGGTGGGCTTAAAAAACCCAGCAGGAATATGTCACTGCTTTCCATTGGTGTGTGTTTGGAAAGTTGGTGCTAGCTAGTGGTACTGTTTCGGAAGGTTTTGGAAAGTTATGAGATGCTACCTTACTCATGGACCTGGTCTGAGATGTCGTCATTTATACTTCTCAGATCAGAGCTACGAATTAAACAATAGGCTGCAAACTAAATTTGTACAGATATGTAAGCCTTCCTGGGGACCTTAATTACTTTTCTGTTGCTGTGAAATTATGGCTAAGACAACTTGAAGAGGAAAGAATTTACTGGAGTCCACAGTTCTAGAGAGTTATGGTCCTTGGCCATTATAGCAGGTGGATGTGACAGCAGGCAGGTAGGCATGGTGCTGGAGCAGTAACTGAGAGATTATATCATTATCAGAAAATATAGTTCAGAGAGAGAGATAGATAGATAACTGGGAATGGCAAGGGCTTTTTTTTTTAAATGTGTGGTTTATTATTATTATTATATTTGTGTTTTAATTTTACACATCATCCATGGGTTCCCCTGTCCTCCCCCCTCCTGCTCCCAACCCCACCTTCCCCCCAGCCCCTCCCCACCATTCCCATGCTCTCCAGGACCAAGAATCCACTGGGGATTCATTTAAACTTGGTGGATTCAGGACAGGCAGGACCAGTCCCCTCCTTCCAAGCTGAGCAATGTGTCCCTGTGTAAGCCCAAGGTTCCAAACAGCCAGCTCATGCACTAAGGACAGGTGCCTCCCAAACAGTTCAAGCTATTCAATTGTCTCACTTATGAATAACCTGGACGACAGTGGGATAATGAAGAGCAAGGTTTGAGGGAAAGAAAGCTTAGGGAGCAGGAGATCCCAGCTGGATCAAGAACAGAAAGGCAAGGGCTTTTAATACCACAAAACCTGATCCCAGTAGCACTCTTCCTCCAACAAGACCACACCTCCTAATCCTTCCCAAAGAGTTCCACCAACTGCAGACTTTGTTTTCAAATACATGAGCCTATGGGGACCATTCTTAGTCAAATCACCATATTGGGCCACTGGGGTCAAGCCTTGAAGTCTTATAGCCAGCCCCACTTTCCGTTTGTGTTCCTGCCTCTTGACACAATGTGACTAGCCACATATTATTCCTATGCTTACCCTTATCTTAGTATAAGTAGCTGTGTTCTTTGGAACTGTAAACCAGTTTAAACCCTCCTGTAATTGCTTCTTGTCAGCCATTTACTTATAGCCAGAAGAAATGTAACATACAACCAGTAGAGATGGAGGGACTGAATTTTATGAAAATATGATATTTTAAATACACTTTTGCTTCCAGATTTAACTTAGAGTCTGTAGAAGACTGTGCTAAGGATGCTTGGAAATTCCTGAAGAAAAAACAGATGGAGAAAAGACCTCCTAAAGCTGATAAAGAAGCTCTTGTCATGATTAACAAACTTCAAAAAGTTCAAAAGTCTTTGGAGAAACGAAAGATAAAGTAAGTATTTCATCAAACAAATTGGCCCCATAAGGGTTTGTAGAACCCAAATGTCCTAGTAGGAAATGCTCTATAATGAAGTTCTAATTATGGCTTGGATTGTTTTTGTTTTTAAATTTCAGAGGGAAAATTGGGTAAAGATAAGTGATCAGCATCACATATACATTCCTTACTTGCATAGGTTAGTTTAATATATGGCTGTTTGAAACAGGTTCAGATTCTCTCAGTCTGTGTGTTTTACAGAACTTGACAAGATCATCCCACATTGCCCATGTGACTCTGACTTGACTCATGATACATTATCACTGTGTGAGCCGTAGAGTGAGTTTTGGACTGGACTACAATGCCAATTTTACACTTGGAAGGCCATTGCTCTCAGGGTGTAGCTAAAATGTGTCCTCCTCATGGTCCTCTCCACCTTCAGTGACTGTGTGGGTTGGAAACTCTTCATATTTCCCTCTTAAGAGTGGAGAGATATTTATGGACTTAAGATTCTCTAGATTCACTACTCTCTAACCTTACTAACCTGAGCTTATAAACTTTGAAATTGGTTAAATTACCCTATGTTTGGTATTCTTTCCCCCTGTTGCCCAGCTGATGGAATCTAATATCTACTGTTGATCATCCAACACTTTTGGTTTTTGTTTTTCCTTTTTCCACACATTTCTTGCCACTCCCTTTTAGGATATTTATTATTCTAGTCACTTCATTTATCCTTCCATCTCTTTCTTACCGTGGGCCCAAATATCTGTCTCTTTATTGTCTTTACCCTTTTTGCACCCATCATGTGTACTTGTATATTTGTTATCTACTCTCTAAATCTTGTACTCATTCCTGAACTTAGACTGATAATTTTTTGTATGTTCTGCTTTGTTTAGTTAGGAGATGAATTATTCTGCATTTTAAAAATATACACACTGACCATCCTTTATCTGAAAAATATAAAATACCAAATCTTTTGAAATCTGAAACTCTAGGTGTTCAGGTAACACTGTATATAGAAATTTTTACACAATAAAACTTGTTTTATGTATAAATTTATTTAAAATATGTATAAAATTGCCATCAGTCTATGTTGGGAGGTAATATAGATACAATCTAAATAAATTTGCTTGTTTAGACTTGGGGTGCCATCCCAAAATTTGTTGTTATTTATTGGCCAATATTTCAAAAATCCAAAAACTAAAATTTAATTCCTAAGCTCTTTGTATGAGGGACACTAAATCTTTATTAGTTTCCCTAAATCCTAAGCTTTTTTTTTTTTACAACAGGAAGCACATGTTTTCCTCTTTGAATCTTCATAGCCTGGCAGATAATAGATGGGATTTTTATTTTAAACTAGTTTTTAAAACTATTAAAAAACTTATATTATTATTATTGAGAATTTTATGCAGAAGTATTGCATTTATATCATTTCTCCACACACTCTCCCTGCCCTCCAGCCCCTCTCATGTCCTTTCCCTTTCAAATTCATAATCTATTCTTTTGTAATTAGCACACACACAAATAGATTCCATTGATTCCATCTAGTGTGCATATATGATTACATGTTTGGTGATGACTACTTGGGATTGGATAAGCTCTCAGGAAGCTTGTAACTAGAGAGGACTGATTCTCCCTCTTTTGCCAGCCAATTCATTACCTATAGCTCTTCATCTAGAGGTGGGTCCTCCTGAGATTTCCCATCTTCATATTTGTTATCAACTAATATTGTCATTGTTTAGGTGATCATATAGTTAATTAAGATTTTGCAGACAAAGCTTCTTGGTCGTATATAGAAAGCATTATCTAACAGATGTGCTGATCCTCTGGCACTTACAACCTTTATACCCCCATTTCCTCAGTGTTCCCTGAGCCACAGGTATAGGAATTGTGCTGTAGATGTATCAAGTGGAGATAGATACCCCATGGTCAGTTGTTCTTTGCATTTTGACCAGCTGATGATTTTTCAGATGGGCTCTGTCTTCTGCAAACAGAAACTTCTTTGATGAGGCTGAATGCTACACTTATCTGTCTGTAAGAACAAGTTTTTAGAATGCTGTTGGTGGTTATACTGGTTTAAGGATATAGTAGCAGTAAGTTCCCCTTTATGGTCCATTATTTTACCAGCCATATGTAGTTGGTTAGGTTTATAGTACCAGTCATAAATATCCCACTACTGAGTGAGGCCTTAAGTCCAATTAGTTGTTGGTAGTTACCCCAGAGATGTAAGTGCCACTATTGCACTACTGGAGATATACTGCCATACTACTGTTGCAGTTTATAGGCTTTACATCTGGGTAAGACTTTTCATTGTTTTGTTCCCTTGACAGCTTGTATAATACCTTCAGGTGCTAAGAAGACTAGTTCGTAGGGAGATCTAGAGATATTTTTAAGTGAAGAGCTAGGACTCACTTTGAAGTTGAAACATACCTTTAGAGCATCTCTGATTCAAATGTTCCAAATTCTAGAGCAAGCTAGAGTTTGCTCTGGGTCCTTTCATGTATGGTGCCTCTGCATGTTTTGCTGTTTCTTGGGTAGTATATTTCTTGAGTAGTGTAGAGGAAGTGGACTCCCAGGAGAATGTACATAGGAAGTATAAGGTTTCTTGGGAAATGATCCTCCTTAGGATACCTCTACTTCAGGGTTTCAGGAGCCATGTGGTCAAGGTGGGTTGGTGACCATCACCTCAAGCTGTCAAAATGAAAGCTGTTTAATATATTCAGCACTCTCATTGTAAGGAGAATAGGGACCCTATTTCATGCCCTATGCATTGGAGGGCAAAACTCTGACCCTTCTCTGTCTTCATCCATTTTTATAATGCAGGAACCCCTAAAGAAATATGGACACCAAGAGCTCACTCCTACAGGGTCCTGTGTGTTAAGCTGGAAGTAAATTTTGTCTGTTTTCTTTAGCAGTTTTTATTTATTAACAGTGATTTACTTAATAGCTTAAAAAATGAGGCTGAGCAGCAGTGGAACATGCCTTTAATCCTAGCAGAGCCAGGCAGATCTCTGTGAGTTTGGGGCCAGCCTGGTCTACAGAGAGAGATCCAGGACAGGCACCAAAACTTCACAGAGAAACCCTGTCTTGAAAAACAAAAAGCAAAACAAAAACAACAAAAAATTGAGTTGCACAACAATCTATATTACTCTAAGTGCATTAGCATGTGATTTGAAAACATAAGGTTGGGCATAATCATGGCATTTCCTTCCTCATTAAGGTTAATGCTACTTGGAGGTGACATATTCTGGATCTGTGATGTATACCACTATATGGTAGAATGCAAGTGACCTCATCTTCCTATGTTTAGAAATATCTTATTTGCATACTTAAGAGACAAAAAATATGAAGAAAGCATACATGACCCCAGTGATTGTAAAAGCCTGGTACATTTTGGGGTCCTGGAGAATACAGAGTGATTACCTAAGGGTAATCACTGAGAAGGGATATCTGTGTGTGTGCATGCCTTGGTGAAGGGTGGGCACATAAGGAAATCATGAGGAAGAAGAGGAGGGAAGCAAAGTTAAAAGGGTGTGGCTTCTGCTAGATGGTACTCTGGACTTGACCTTTGTTTGCAGTGTCCACCACAAGGAGGAAGGAGAATACCCTTGATTGGCAAAACAGAGAGAAGAGAGCACATACCTCGAACCTGAGTGTGAGAAAGGCTGAGGGGGAGGAAATGGTCATCACATTAGCAAGATGAAGCAAGGTCATCTGGGGAATGGGAAATAATGGAGAAGACCACTGTAGAAAAATGTCACATCCATAATGGCTTTATCTTGATGGATCATAGGCTCCAGGGGCTGATGAGTAAACACACTGGGGCAAGGGACCGAGTCATGATAATATAAATGCAAGAAATAGTGATTCTGGCTGCTAAGCATGACGTAAGGTACTCTGGGCTTCTTGTAGTGATTGGATATAAATATTGATTTCTTGAAATTTTATTCTTATAAAGAGATGAAAAGCCCTCCAGAAGATTGGATGAACGCAGCATGTATGAAGCTGAACGTAATTACCTCCTGAAGAGTCTGAAGAAGAATCTGGCAATTCCTGAGGATTGCACATATGCTGATCCGAAAGCAATAGACAACGAGGTTAGCACCCAGAAGGGACCAGTGCTCCCAGAGAGTGTGTTTTCCCTCAGAAAAGCCTCCTCTTTTCAGACAGTATTAGTCTGAAATTAGCATGAAATTGCTCCATGAGGGAAGTCTCTATGAAGTGGACATGTAGCAGACAGGACCTTTGCTGCACAGAACATTCAAGAACCTTGCAGTGCACACTTAGGATAGGTTTAGAATGTGTCTTGCTCACAAATCACCGAAGTGGCTGTTTTTGCACCATGTCTTCTGTAAAAGTCTGTATATTAGGGTCAGAATTTGTACCCAGGTAGACTAATATATTTAGATACTGATAACATTTTTTTAAAATTAGAGCCTTTCTATATTGCAGCTAAAAATTTTCACTAAAGAATCATCGCGATATTGAAAATTGGTTTAGCCCATCATATTTAATCTTTTTGTCCTTTAAACTATTCCTGTTTAGAGACAACATACTTAACAATACAAACAGTTTCAATGTCATCATACACACACACACATACACACACACACACACACACACACACACACACACACACGCATGCACGCGCACACACACATACATACTCACTCACTCACTCACTCACTCACATATATATTTGTGTGTTTTCATTGTATCATGAATCTTCTTTTGTCAGCTTCATAATCTGTCTAGTTTTTATGACCATGTATGGACACCATTGTTTTAATTGATCTATGACATTTTGTCATGTAGATAACTGTGCAATCAAAATACCTAGGTACTAGTCTTTTATGTTTGAAGACAAACTTGCCCCTTCTCTCCAAGTGTTGATCTTTTTATGTCTTGTAACACGGGACACAACTGGATTTCCTCCATATTACATAGGTATTATTGAGGCCATTAGTATGTCATTTGCAGTGGGAAGTAGGCATTTCTTGACCTTAGGGTATAAAGGTTTTGCTTTCTTTCTAGGGAGAACTTTAGAAAAAATTTCATAGTCACTTCCTCTTATTCAGGTGGGAGTGGGCCACATTCTTATATTTCCCTTGGGGCTGTCTACTACACTGGCAGAGTTTTCTATCCCAGACATGAAGTGAGACTGCCAAGAATTGAAAGGACTTTTCTTGTGGTGACTGTTGTTGCCATAAAACATTCTTTTGTTGTTGATGTGTGGAGCAAAGGCCAAACAGTGGTATCATTTGGCCAAATTATTATGTATTATGTATATTATTTTCATTTAACATTTTTGATTGATTGAAAATTAGATCAGCAATGCTATAAATCTCTTGTTTCTTTTAGTCATTGCAGATGGTGTTCAAGCGAGTGACATTTGAAAGAAAAGGTGCCACACTGAAGATTTTGGCAAGAAAGGGCATTGGCTATCATCACAGCTCCATGAGTGCCAAAGAAAAGCAGCTAGTCGAAATTCTCTTTAGGAAAGGATTCATTAGGGTGGGTCAATTTTTCACTGTAAAATTTGAAATTGTGAATATATGAAGCAGAATGTTCATGAAATGAGGAAATATAGCCACCCCTTTACTTTTCTACCCTCGTGTAGCTATGCCTCTTTGTTTACTGACTGTAGCATCTTTTCATATGTGCCATGTCATTTAACTGGGGAAGAAGGTTTGACTGGTGTCACTCACTCCATACCCTTACACAAGGAAACGAAACATGTCTATGCTGATCAGGGTGATGTATCTTTCTCTTTTGTTATTCTATGTAGGGTTTGTTGATGTGGTTTTGCTACAAATATTCTTTCCAGGATTTGGAGGGTGTTTCTATTTTACTTTGGGGCAGATTCTTTTCTAATGTGGTAGCTGAAATAAGAGCACAGATATCTGCTTCCTCAGGCCTTAAGCTTATCTCAGTAGAACTTGTAGATATGTCAGAACTGAGTTTCTGATGGGAGACAAGAGAAAGATTGCCATAAACAACTTTCAAGCCAGATCCTTACTGTGTTTTCTTTAGTACATTTTGGGAAGGCTTATGCAATAATCTAGACAGGTACACAGAAGGCCCTTAGATCATTATCAAGAAAAACTGAAGTAATATTTAAAAATTGGCCCTGACTACTAAAAATTGTCAACCATATATTTTATGTGCCATAGGCTAAAAGAAAGAGAGTATGGAAAGAAGAGAGAAAAAAAGAGAAAGTGACATGGCTAAAATAGTATCTGACTGTAGTTTCCTAGTCACTAATAAAGTGATGAATAACTTGATGGTATAGGACAGCCACAAGGGAAACAGTAATAGTTTCATCAGAGAATACATTTTAGGAAGGCATTTGTCCTGTTCATTTTTAAATATAAATCTCCTACTTTCTCAGTGTTTGTGCTTGTTAAAGAGATTTGAATAAAAAGCATTTAGTAAGTAGCATGTTTCACTTTGACAGAGGCATAAGCCTCAGTTACAAAACAATTAGAAAACATTACTTCACATCTTTAAACTTCATCATAAACCAGAGCACAAACAGCCATTAATCTAAAGAGATAGTGTAGAGGAATTTTTCTTTAGACTGTCAGTTCACAAAAAAATGATACAGGAGACTTATTAATTATGAAGGCTTGGCCTATAGCTTAAGCTTGTTTCAACTAGCTCTTATAACTTAAATTAACCCATTCATATTAATCTACATTCTGCCATGTGGTGTGACTTCTCTTTCATCTTGTACCTTCTGTTTCCTCTCCATGTCTGGCTGGTGACTCCAGCTTTCTTTTTCCCAGAGTCCTCTCTGTCCCCAGAAGTTCTACCTAACCTCAACCTATCTAACTATTGATCATTTGGCTCTTTATTAAACCAACAAGAAGGCACCTTGCCAAAAACACATCTTCAAAATGTACAAAATGACGATTCTACAACAAGATAGGACAAGTCAATGTATACTAACTACATCAGGAAAAAATGAGCAAGAAGTTATATTATTTGAATAAACATCATATTCTTTTCTGTTTCTGATTAGTGATCCTGCAAATTCACAACAGAAAAAGAAAATGTACCTTGTTCGTATGTCATTTCTCAATGAACTTTAGTAGATCAAATAATTACCAAGAAGTAGGCTTGTAAAAGATTTATTGCCCTTTCAGAGAGAAATTCCTCTCCTAATATTTTACTTACCATGTTTATTGTAATACTTAATCCCGTGTAGATGTTCTACTTGGCTCTGGAGATACAACAGTGAATGATGCTTTGACTTTAGTATTTGAAGAGAAAACAAAATCACAATGATATTGAGGAACATTGAGGGAATAATGCAAAGAGCAGAGAGATAGATGGTGATGACAGAAGATAAGTATTTTAGATGTGGTCTTGAAGTTCCTCTGTGATATTTGCACCACACAGTTAAGGTTAAAGTATATATTTCTTGCAAAGTGATGAGTATTATAATGATTCTATTAGAGAATGTGCTTCCTGTGTTTTCAAATTAAGAAGAAACATTATGTGATTCATCTCCCTCGCTTGTTCATTGAAGTTTTATTGGAATTTCAATATAGTTTTTAGTAATTACATGGAAATACTTGTATTCTACAAAAATGCCAAAATGTGGAATCACTGTTTTGTTCCTTTTTAGGTGGTGACAGCTACTGGAACACTTGCTTTAGGAATCAACATGCCTTGTAAATCTGTGGTTTTTGCTCAGAACTCAGTCTATCTGGATGCTTTAAATTTCAGACAGGTATTATAACACATATTAACTTAATGTATTAATACTGCATAGTCATGAAAGAGTAAAAAAATACTTTAACTATAATTTAGTAACATACTCCAGTTCATGGCAGAGCACTGTAGGTGATTGTCTGGCATTGAATAAGCACAGACTACAAGATTATGTGACCACTGCTAATCATGTGTATGATCTTGGATAAGATATCCAATCTATTCTCCTATCTGCATAATCTGAGTGATCATTACTACCCCATGACATGCACACAAACTAAATAAAGCAATTTACAAAAAAGGATCCACATAAAAATTATTGGGAAACATTTACTTTCTCATTTAATGAGCATGAATTTTCTACTCTGGAGCCATCTTTAATACTTTTCTTGAATCTTGATAGACAATCTGTTTCCAAACCAACTTCTGTACTCTCCTGTGGTGTTATTTCATTGCTTCCCCACAATCTATGCATTCATTATTGCCATGCTCTGCCCAGCTCCAGACACAGACCTACCTGTGGTGGTAAGGTAGTGAGAAAAAGACAAATACACAGATATACAGAAAATATGGGATCAGGTGGATATGGCTATCTGATGGAGAAATTATATCACTTGGAAGCTCAGTGTGTTTATTATATACAGTTGAACAGAGAAGTGGGGTTACTGCATATAGTTGAACAATGAGGCAGTTTAGCTAATATTAGGCTGAGTTTCTGTAGGGGAGAAGTCTTCAGGCACAAATATCTGGGAAGAGAAAGCAACAATGGACAGTTTCTGTGTTAACATCCAAACATGGATCAGAGGAAGAATTTTCAGTCTCATTGGGGTATTAAAGGGGACTTCACCATTCCCGTGGGATTGAGGCATTGGGTCCTTGACATATCCGTTCCTAGATTAATTATATACATTCCTATAGGACTTCATTCATTTCATCCAAGGCTTCCTCAGCTCCCCATACATTTGTCTTTCACCACAAAGTCTTGACATTGTATATTAAAGCATTTTCCTTGCTTTTGATTCTCCTTGTTCTGTAGATAATAGACATTTTCTTCATAGAGTTTACTTTCTCAGAAATGTTTGGTCAATATTTTTGCTCACAGCTTCAAATGTAGCTATATCCACTAACATTCAAATCATATGGAACATGTATAATTAATATTAATACTACATTATCATGTAGTGTTATAATATATGTTGTATCACAAAGTATATAACATTATACATCATAGATAGAATATTTTTATCAAGTAAGGAATTGCCAGGAAGTGACAATTAAATATTTTATAGCACATAATATATTCACAGTATTAGATATATGATTTTATAAATAGGTGTAGTTTTATAC
Source organism: Onychomys torridus (assembly GCF_903995425.1). Lineage (NCBI taxonomy): Eukaryota > Metazoa > Chordata > Mammalia > Rodentia > Cricetidae > Onychomys > Onychomys torridus. Next base: position 54,126,815 of record NC_050459.1, read on the forward strand.
AGCATTATACAAATACTATAATTAATGACAGATATATTATTTGAAGTAGCTGTGCTTCAGATGCGATGAATTTTTTAGATATTTCTTAACTCCTAGGCACAGCACACTTGCTCCAAAGCAGTATAAATGGCTTAGTTCTTTATATTCTCTTAGGAAAAACACTTAGGTGATTCTCACAGCATGATTCTACTCTGTTTCCAGATGTCTGGTCGGGCTGGAAGACGAAGGCAAGACCTTCTGGGTGACGTCTACTTCTTTAATATTCCACTGCCTAAAATTAAAAAACTCATAAAATCCAAAGTACCTGAGCTGAGAGGACAGTTTCCTCTCAGTATCTCACTCATCCTAAGACTCATGCTGCTGGCCTCTAAGGCAGATGACCCAGAGGACGGCAAGGCAAAGGTGCTGTGTCCCTGTGATCAGACCTCTGTCTTCACCAGTGGCTTGGCTGAAGTCAGCTCTCCTGTGCTGTTATCGGGATTTTGATGCTTCTCAATGTTTTCTAGGGAGGGGTGGAGGAAGCTGGGGGAAATGATGATAAGTTTTGTTTGTTTCCATTATCAGACAGAATTTGTGAATGAGTGGGAACTAAGGTGTTTCCAGGATCACTGTCTTCTAGCATGATAGACAACATAGTCTTGTACTGCAGGGTGCCAGCAATCATCTGTTTCTATTATTTGGAAACAAGAAGATTTTTTTTTATAATTGTAAAGAAGCAGTTTATTTTTCATAAAAAACCCAAGTTCATTAAAAGTGTTTAGAAAATGTAGAATGTTGAAAAACAAACAAACAAGCAAACAAACAAAAACCCCAAACCAAATAAAAAACTAGACTCATGCCTAGTTCTACCAAAATGATCATATTATTATTTTGGTTTTTGTTTTTCAGACATTTTTTCCAAGATATGATTAGACATTTTATAAGGGTGTAAGTAAGTGGACATCAAAACATAATCAGAACATTGTCTTGATGCTTTAGTGTCAGATAAAACTGAATCTGAGATAATGACTTTGAAACTCACAATTAGATGATTTAACTTCCATTTTTGTGACAATACACTGTTAAAAAAAAAAAACTTGTGTTCATTTTCCGTTGGCTGTAACATAATACCACAGGTGGAGTGAATTACGAAGAAAAGAGGTTTGTTTTGGCTCATGATTCTGAGGTTAAGTGCTGAAGGGTATTGTCTAGTGAAAGACTTTCTTTGATGTGTTCCAAGTCACAGGACATCGCATGGTAATCAGGAAGCATGCAGGCCTGTCTGTCATCTCCCACTTGTTCCTCTTGTAAAATCAATGAGGATTCCATCATGGGAACCTTCTACTATTAGGACTCCCTCTAGTTCTAGTCACTTTCCTAAGTCCCAGCCCTCAATACAATAGACAGCATGGAGATTAGATTTCAGCATGATCTAGGGACCACATTCACAACACAGCAGGACCTATTCTTCTCTATTTCTGTGTATTAATTATAAGCAGTTAAATTAGATGCTGCTTAGTAAAGTGAGAATTCTGGGATTTTCCGAATGGGTTTGCTGGCTTTATAAAGCTTTGTTTTGGACCAAAGTTTCTTCATTTTTGAGTTTTTTCAAAATGATTTCTCTCTCCCCTTCTTTCTCAACTGTTCACTCTCTCCCTCCTTCCTCCTCTCTCTCTCCATCTCTTTTTCCTTCTCTTTCATTCTTTCTGTGTGTACATATGTCATGGCACACATGTGGTAGCCACAGAAGAAATTGAGATCGATTTGCAGGAGCCTGTTTCCCTCCTTCTCCATTCTGGGTCCTGGGTATTCAATTCTGGTTGTACTTACTGGTGACAAGTTTACCCACTGAGCCACTATATTGGCCTGTTTTCCAGTTCTTAATTTTACTTCTCTATATAGACAAGTACATCTTCTAATAAGACTTATTTTTATTATTATTTTAATTTAATATTATAAAATATTTTAATTTACTTATTATGTGGAATTCAGAAGACAACTTTGTGGATTCTGTTTTCTTCTTCTACCTTTACATGGGTGCAAATGATCAAACTCTAGTTTCCAGGCTTGTACACAAGCACCTTTATCTGCTGATCCCTTAATATTTTTTCAGAGAGTTAATTGGGGGATTCATTTTCTTGTGTTTTGGCATATTTGAGAAGAGTGGTATGATGTCTTTGTTTACTGTGTCCACTTTCAAGTGTGGGCAGAAAATCTCCAGAGTCTGCTTTTTTAAACTATGTATTGTTTGTACAAAATGATGGTTTTCCTCATGACCCTTCATGAGTGTACATTATATGCTTTACATATCTCCTCAATGTCTCTGATGTACTTCTCCATCCCTACCATGGGTCTCCTTCCTCATCCCAAACACTCTCTCTTCTACTTTATACCATATATGTTTAATCTAGAGATTTAATAAGAGAAATCATCCATCACAATGCCCTGGCTACCTCTTAGCCTACAATATTGGGTGTTTCATAGAACACACTATTTCCATCTTCTAGCTATGGCAACCAGGCTAATCTCTACTGGCAGTCTTTGGAAGAGACTGACTGCTCCAAGACCATCTCCAGGGTATAAAAAAAAAAAAATCCATGAATATGGCAAGGGCTAGACTTTTTCTTTCTGAGGGGTAAATAAGGAAACACACTCCTTCTGATGGTAACTCTCCTTTACTTCATCTTAAAAATCTCTCTGAAAATCTGTCTTCACATAGCTACATACCTTCATACTTCTTCTTTACACAGCCACATCTCTCTTCTATACACCTTTATTCTCTCTACTCTGCTACATTCCTTCACACACTACTACATCATTTACTCACTCTTTACTAACTCACTCACTCACTCTTCTTACATCTCACTTCTCCTCCTGAATACTCAGCTACAACTCCTTTTCAGCGCGCTCGCGCGCGCGCACACACACACACACACACACACACACACACACACACACACACACAAACTCTGGACAATTATATATTACAGTTTCAGGGTCAGACCCATTCTCATAACACATGATAAGTCACACAGGAATAAGTTTTTAACTGTCTGAGGGAAAAAGAATCTTACACTGAGGGTCATTTCTTTCATTCTTCTTCAGCTCTAATTTTATAGCTCCTCTCCTCCACATGGCTATAAACATTTCTAACAGCAGACTCTTTGCAATACTAAGAAAAGTTACAAGGCTCCCTCTCAAGGACATAGCACATTCCTTCAGAGATAATAAGGAGCAAAGCTATTTACCATGCAACAAATAGGTGGTGACATGGTGCTTGGCACTTTCTTGGCCAGTGGCATCCACAGTTAGCTGGACATAAAACTATTTCTCTCTGGAATTGGTTAATTGATTAGTTGTTATTTGTGACCTAAATATCAAACAGTTAGTTGAAGCTTGAGTTTTATATCATAAACTGAGGTTAGAATGTTCACAGAAAGTGTTAATTGCTAAAGGGTCAGAGCAGGTGAATGTTGTGAGTCTTGTTATCAGCTGCCATTGGGGGAAGCTCAGGGCCATTTAGGTCTGCTTTATTCCCTGAAGGACTTTGCTTCAATAAAGCCAGACACTTCATAATTTTGTCCTTGAATATAATCTGTGAAAGTCCTGCTTGTGATCTATCCACAGAGATACTTCATCTGGTCAAATTGCCCTGTCAATAAGCTAATTATGGAGAACAGGCTTCTAAGTATCTTATAGTTCATGTGAAACAATAGATCTAGTAGTGAAGCATACTTTTAAATATTTCTATTCATCAAAACTGTACAGCTTAATGAGAAGTTATCTTTCTGACCATCCACAGCTATATGTGCCCATAACCATGGGATGACATGTACACATTACGTGAAAATGCATGGTAATGGGGAGATACCAAGATGTTTTTGCACATGTGAAATTACAGACAGGAGAAACAGTTTTCAGAGTCTGTGGCTTTGCAAGCCTTGCCTGACAGGGTTCCTCTATCAGAAAATATTTCGTCTGGTGGGTTGACATCTGGATTATCGATTGCTATCTGCTGTAACTGTGTCATGGCCTATGACCAGGGAGCAAGCATCCAAACACATGAGCCTATGAGGCTATTTCCATTCCAACTGCCACAGTGCTCTTTTGTGTGTTAAAGGATATATGCACTATGTTCAATGATGTCATATATGATGAAGGAAATGGTATTGTATTCAATCTAATTGAACTTTTTATATTGCTGCTGTATCTTATTATACTAGTCATTTCCTATACAGTGGGTGACCAAGAACACCCCTTTTCCTTGTGTGCCATAGTCAGAGGAGACAGAGTTTGGAAAGGAGTAAAGTGGTAAAGGGGGGAACCCACATGGTTCACTGAGCTCTAGAGGTATGGTGCTTGTATTTCATATTATAGATGCATAATAATATATATATATATTATATGTAATTTAGCCTGTGTTATCTCTTTCAAAGACATTTCATTCACTTAATGTTGCTAAATCAAAACACTTTTCTTTGTAGGCACTGTCAGTGCTAAAGCACTCATTGCTGTCCTTCAAACATCCCCGAGTCACAGACATGTTAAAGCTCTACTTCTTATATTCTTTGCAGTTCCTGGTGAAAGAGGTAGGATCCAACTCTTCCCTCTCTTTCCCTCTCACTGTTTTGTGTGTGTGTATGTGTGTGTGTGTGTGTGTCTGTGTGTGTGTGTAATAGATTTGCTATCTAGATTTTCTAAAAGTAGCAGACTTGATTTTTTTTTAATTTTTTAAAATTTTAATCTACATATGTGTTTGTATGAGTAGTTGTCATGTGTGTAGGTGCCCATGGAGAGACAAGAAGAGGGCATGAGAAAGCCTGGAACTGGAGTTGTAGCCAGCTGTGAGACACTCAATGTGGATTGTGGGAAACTGAGGTCAGGTCCCCTGGAAGAGCAGGAAGAGCTGCTGACTGCTGAGCCATCTCTCCAGCCCTAGATTGTTGTTTTTAACCATATTACACTATCACAGTCCTTAGAAGACAACACCCAATGAGTACTACTACTTGTTATTCATGTAATTATTAAAATTGGGCCAGTTAATAGTTGCCATCTTGTTGATATGTACTATTTTAAACTGATAATGAATTCGCTACTTGTTACTCACTGTGTGAGTGGAGCCAAACTAACCAATGCCTTTTGTTCTTTAGGGATATATAGATCAAGAAGGTAATCCTACAGGGTTTGCCGGCCTGGTGTCACATTTACATTACCATGAACCATCTAATCTTGTTTTTGTCAGTTTTCTTGTCAGAGGTCTTTTCCATAATCTTTGTCAGCCAACTTATAAAGGTAAGTTTGAGGGCTGTGTTGTCTGTGTGTGTGTGTGTGTGTGTGCACCATTGAAATAATATTATCATATCATACGGTGTATAAATAATATATCATTATTAGTATATAGGCATATATAAATAATATATGGTATAATGTGATATATATTATATACATGTAAAATTATGTATATGTGTGTGTGTGTGTGTGTGTGTGTGTGTGTGTGTGTGTGTGTGTGTAAAATCTTCCCATGGTGGGAAAAAAAACCTGATAGATTTATAGAAAACTAGAACTTCAGAAACACATTTACTCAATAATCACTTGAGAGAGCATCAGTTAAGTACAATAATGTATGCATGAAAATCTTGTTATTCACTTTAACTAAAAGTTTAATAGTAAAAAGGAGAATGAGAATTCTTACAAATGAGACAAAGTTAAATAAGTACTAAAAGAGGTTCTATTTCATGACAATGATTTTAAAATATTCACTACAGCAAGTTGTAACTTGAAGTGTGTTGCCACTAGAATTCTGAACATACTGAACAATATAAAATATTTATAAAATATCCCCTCGTAATTAAGTATAATATATGATCAATTTTGAAGAATAGCACAGGAAAGTGTAGTGTAGTAGGTAGTCATCCCACCCTTGGCCTGGAAGTTCCAACCCCCATTGAGGCTTCAGTAATGGTTATGCCCACAAGTCGGGGCTGAGGGAGGAAGCTGAAGACCCATGATTGAGAGGAGAGGTCTCTCTTGGTTCTGGGACCCTGGATGCTGGAGGTAGACCGAGCAAAGTTCTCCAGAGAACACTGTCGGACTGCACCATACCTTTGCCAGACCCTACAACTTACCCCTTCATTTGTAAGTTACCCCACAAAATAAACCTCCCTTTTAACTACCTGGAGTGGCCTAATAATTTCATCAATAGGAAAGAATTGTTAAAATATAAAGCCCAAAATTCTACCCACAGATAATCACTATTAATATCTATTAATGTTATCTGCAACACTATTTTCTTTGAATATAACTGTAAAGTATACATTAATAATTAATCAATAGTTAATTTCATTAATTATGTGTTCAAGGTCAATTATACATATTAAATTTTGCCTATATTGGGCAAAATCTTTAAAATAAATCCCATATAGCTTTTATGGAAAAACCTTTGGGTTTTATGTTTCAAAATAAATTCTTTTTCTTTATTTTTTGGTTTTTCCAAGACAGGGTTTCTCTGTAGCTTTGGAGCCTGTCCTGGACTATCTCTGTAGACCAGGCTGGCCTTGAACTCATAGAGATCCCCCGCCTCTGCCTCCCAAGTGCTGGGATTACAGGCGTGCCCACAACCACCAGGCTCAAAATAAATTCTTTACACAATGTTTCTTAAGTAAATATTGCCCTCCCTTAATATTCGTGCTTAATGCTGTGATATTTCCTGGTGCATGGTGCCTTCAATGCCTCCTGCTTTGTCATCTGTCACTAGCTGATGAAAATACTTGGCTTTGCACAACTGTGGTCTTTATCTTTTAAAAAATGTATCATTTTCTGGCTACTTGGAAAGATTTGTTCCCCCCAAATGTGTAAAAGGTGAAATAATTTCAGGCAAGAGGAAGTGTGATTGTGTTTACTGTTGTTGAAAGGGGTAACTAAAATTGATAACTTTATAAAGGATGCATAGAGAAGTTAAATAAATTGACATGTGCCTAACCTTTTAGGAATCAAAGATAATACTCAAATATAACTAGTCTGATGCTAGATCCCAAGTTACTGATTATTACAAATTTTTAAGCATTCCTACTATTTACTTGCTGTTAGAATGTAGTGACTCAAGTGGACTATGGCTCCATCTGAGGTGAGGAAGGTTATCTGCAGGTTTAGTTTTGGATATTTGGGTATTAGGCATTAAGATGTCATAAGAGATTGACTAGATGAGAGAGGCTATGGTTGATTGCATGAGCATGGCTCCCATAGGCTCAGTACTTGGTTACCACTCAAATCCTATTTGAAAGGATTAAGAGGTGTAGCATTGTTGGAGGAAATGTGTAGATGGACTTCTTTTCTGTTACCAGCCCAAAATAATGACATAGAGACTTATTATTAATTTTAAAAGCTTGACCTTAGCTTAGGTTTGTCCCATTGACTCTTATAACTTAAATTAACCCATTTATATTAATCTAAATTCTGCCATGTGGTGTTACCTCTCTTTCATCTTACACCTCCTTTTTCTTTTTGGTGTGTGGCTGTTGACTCCACTTTTCTCCCTCCCTGAATCCTCTCTGTTTCCAGAAATCCCGCCTATACATCCTGCCTAGTTAGTGACCATTCAGTTTTTTATTACACCAATTACAGCAAATACATCTTCACATTGTGTATAAATATCCCACCACAGAAATGTGTTACATGGGGGTAGGATTTGAGGTTTCAAAAGCCTGTCAAGTCTAGAATCTCTCTTTCTTCCTGCTTCCTGTGGATCTCTTAGCTGCTTCCCTAGTACCATGTCTGCCTGTGTACTCATCATAATGATAATGGGCTAAAACTCTGAAACTGTAAGCCCCAATTAAATGCTTTCTTTTATAAAAGTTGCCATGGTCATGATGTCTCTTCACAGTAATAGAACAGTAACCAAGAAAGAAGTTGGTACAGGTAGTTCAGAATTGCTGTGACAGGCCTCACCATGACGCTTATGGGCAGAAGGTAGACTTTGAGACTTTGGATTAGGAAAGCAGTTAAATATCTTAAATGGGGTTTAATGGGCCATACTAGTAGGAGCATGGAAGATGGTGCTGAGAGCAATGTAGATTATGAAGGCTCAGCTCAGGAGATTTCAGAGGAGAAGTATTTTAATAAGTGGCCTAGAGACTATTCTTGTGATACTTTGAAGAAGAATTTTCTGCTTTTATAATACACACACACACACACACACACACACATATACATACACACACACACACACACACACACACACACACACACACACATATATATATATATATATATATATATATATATATATATATGTATGTATGTATGTATGTATGTATGTATACCAGAGGATATACTGAAGATTTCTGGATTAATGACACTGGCAGAGATTTCAAGGCAGCCTAGGATGTGTTCTGTGATTGTTAGTCATTCTTATGCAGATCTATAATGAAAAGGAGCAAGCTGGACAAAGAGAAATACAAAATGTAGTTTGAGGAGAAAATGAGCACCAGGAAGTCTAGTGGAGGTAAATTTGCACGCATGGAGATGAAAAGTTTAAAGAAAAGCCTGATGTTAAATGGAATAAAGGGAATAGTGACTTTAGAGGACGACTCCACCCATCTGAGCTTTCCAGGTTATGAAAAGGAATTAAAGAAAAGCTTAAGCAGTGAAGGAAATCAACAAAAGCAGAATGCCGATACAGTTGTAATTTAAAGAGGGGGCCAAGTTCCAACCCCCGCAAGCAGTAGAACTTTGCACTTTCAGCCACATGGTTCTGCATTTAGAGTCGAGAATATAAGAAAAGGGTTTTGGAATCTGCCTCTGTGACTAACAAATGCTGCTGAGGCCAGTTCTGTGTCATTGGGCTGAGAGGCCATTGCAGAAAGCTGTGAAAATGAAGCCTTGACTGTGTTAGAGACTCTAAGATATGGAAATGCCAGAACTTTAGTATATCTGCCCAGGAGAGATGCAGATGAGATGTGGAATCAGTCCAAGAGAAAGAAGTGTGTTACAGTGAACAAAGCTGAAAAGAGTTGGAGATCTGAAGAGTGCCTTGACATCAGACATTGAGAGGCAGAATGTGGAGTTTGCCAAACTGGTTTTTGGTTTTACTTTGATTGCGTATGAATTCTAAATGGTATTATTAAATAAAAAACACAGAGCCTGATATCGGGCTTGAGACCTGAGAGATCAGAGGAATAGGAAAAGCTACAGCTAACCACCTCACCAACTCCACAGCTTCCAAAGAGACCTACTTCTTGTATACTCACACCTATATGCCTTTCTGTTCTGCTCTCTCATTTGCTCTGTCTGTCCAGCTACATCACATCCTCTCCCTGCCTAGCTCTGTTACTTCCTGTCTGTTTGTACAGATCTCTAGACCTCCATGGTTAGTGTTGGAATTTAAGGCATGTGCCACCACACCTGGCTCTGTTCTCACTGTGGCCTTGAACTCACGAGACCCAGATAGATCTCTGCCTCCTGAATGATAGGATGAAAGGTGTGTGCGACCATTGCCTGACTTCTATGTTTAATATAGTGGCTGGCTTTTTCCTCTGATCCTTAAATAAATTTTATTGGGGGACACATAAAATATCACCAAATTGTCCAGTAAAAAATAAAAAAGTTATAACTAATATAAGAAAAACTATATACAATAAGTGCAATAACTATATACAATATATACAAGCAATAAATACATCAACAATATCTAGTCCATTTGCATTTGACAAATTCAGCAAAAATATTCCATCGTCTATCCTATTTTGGTGAGTCCAAAATGTACCTAATTCACTTTTTATCCTATCTTGTATTACCAACAGAAAACTATCTTATGATGTCTTTCAAATTTATACACTTTATACCTCTTAGTGAGTTTCTTTTCTGAAATTATTAATAAGTAAAACGTAACTACAACTTTCTAATCTTCAATTCCCTCAGAGACAAGAAAAGGAAATAATGTTACCTAGTAAAAAAGGAAGTGCAAACAAGCAACTTTCAAAAAAATGTGAGTTATGACAGAAACAGCCAGCTGCCTGGATAGTCACCGAGGTTTTCTATGCAACATTGGGATATCATGTTTGGCCTACAGGCTTAGCATATCTGACAGGCTCATTTGTAAAGCACAATGTACACAAGGCCTACAGCTCAACCTCACATTCAGTGTGAGTATTCAATGTACCAGATAAACTTGAATTCCACCAGTGTCCTGTCATGATTCAGGATTTTAAATTCTGGAAATTGCTAGTATTTTTGGAATTCACCTTCCCATTCTTCTTGGCTTGTGGGTGGCTTCCTCTCCTTTATTCAATGCCAGTTTACCATTGAGAGACCAGACTCCATCAGCTTAGTTACTTCTCCAAGAATAAATGCTCTGGCAACTGCTCCACTGCAAAGCAGGAATCACTGGTTCACTGCCTGTTTAGCTGCTGTCAAAGGAAGGGACATTGTACCTTTTCCAGATTGCAAAGCCACTTTAGCAATGGTGCCATATTGTCCTGTCCTCAGAGGACACCTGTTACAAACATACTTGTCTTGGCAAGGATCGGTAGTCCTTTGTTTTGTGTCCTGCTTGTGCATTTTGGACAGCATACTGTCAGCAGTCAATGTGAAGTCACTTTCTTGCCCAGTGGCTAACTTTTGCCACAGTGAAACTTAACATCATGTGGATGTTCTTCAATGCTCATATCTTCTCTGAAGTAGATTGGTGCTGCCAGGAGCAGACATGTCTCATAGTCATAAAAAAGAGGAAAAAAAACTATGTTATTAAAACACTTTAAGTGCCATATTCTGTAGATCTCTGAAGGGTTTGTTGATGACCTGTCCATCTAAAATATATCTCTGCTTGACCTTGAAAACATACCTAATATGATTACAAGTTTAATTGTAATGAGTTACTACTATCTTCCATGTCTTTATATTCTAATAGTTGGTAATAATAACTTTCAAGGATTAGCAAATTGCATTACATTGTTAAATGAGCTGTATAGGCACAATATCCTGAACAAAATTAGAATATACGTACAATATATCAATCTTAAATTGGTAGCAATAAACATAATTTGTATGCAATATACAAAAATCCAATCCAGTGTAAAATATTTAAAACTAGTAGTTGCTTTCTAAAAGTAGATTCAATAATCTTCCTTTTTAATCTTATCAAATCTATCTCAAATTTGTAGCAATATACATAATTTGTATACAATATATAAAAATCCAGTTCAATGTAAAATATTTAAAACTAGTAGTTGTCTTTTAAAAGTAAATTCAATAATCTACCATTTTATCTATATCATATCTGTATCCTCTCTTTTTTCTTTTTCTTTCTTTTTATGTTTTTTTTTTTTTTTTGAGACAGGGTTTCTACATGCAGTTTTGGTGCCTAACCTGTATCTTGCTCTGTAGACCAGGCTGGCCTCGAACTCACAGAGATCAGCTTAACTCTGCCTCCCGAGTGCCGGGATTAAAGGCATGTGCTACCATTGCCTGAATTCTATGCTTAATATTGTGACTGGCTTTTCCCTCTGATCCTTAGATAAACTTTATTGGGGGACACAGATAAAATATCACCACAGCTTTGGCCCAGTATTTCCTCACTATGTTCCCTCTGCTCTCTCTTGGAATGGCAGTGCATATCCTGTGCCATGTATGTTGGAAGCAGGTGACCTGCTTTTTTATTTTGATGTTATAAGGAGTTACAGTTAAGAGATTGTCTTGAGTTTCATAAGAGACATTGAACTTTGGAATTTTAAACAATGTTGAGACTGTGATAAACAATAGGGACTTTTGAAGTTGGACTAAATGCATTTTGAATTATGATATGGCTACAAACCTGTGGGGGAGAGGGAAGAAATGGAATATGGTGGTTTGAATGAACATAGAATGCATAGACTCATGGATTTGAATATTTGGTTAGCAAGGAGTGGCACTGTTTGAAATAATTAGGAAGTGTGATCTTTTTGGAGAAAGTGTGTCACTAGAGAGTGGGTTTTGAGGTTTCAAAAGCCTGGCCAAGTCCAGAAAATCACTAATAAATTGAATCTTAATAAGTATATAGGCACAGGGAATAAGAAAGAAGAAAGACAAAAAATGTTTTCAAGCAGGGAGGTCAGAGGAACTATGGTTCTTCATTTTCCATATTACCAACTCAGCTTTTCCTGACTATCAAGGAAGGTCTTTTAAGTTACTTGGGATGGTTGAGCACATGATAGGGATATGATTCTATTTAATTTTTTACTTTTATTTTTTACATCAATGCTTGATTTAAATCCAATAGGAAAAGGGCATAGGTTTATATAGAAAGACAAATTTAAAAAAATTGTGACTAAGAAAAAAAAGTTTAAAAACATTCATATTAGAGAATTTATTTTAAATTTGTTTCCTAAATTTTGATTAAATTAGAATAACTTTGGAAGTTAATGTGAAGTTCTCTTTACCAGAACAGTGGTAAGGAATTTAAATTATTACTGAAGAACTACAGAAATTTCACTCACCTATGTCCATAAGTGTGTAGGGAAAGACATTTCAGTGATGAGCAGGTAGTCATGCTGCAGATGGATCTTATGCAGCTCCTCATTAACTTGACAACTAGCAGTGACAGCAGCAGGATCTTTGTGGTGGTTTGAATGAATAGGAATGATCCCCACAGGCTCATATGTTTGAATGCATGGTCATTTGGCAATGGCACTATTTGAGAGGGATTAGGAGATATAGCCTTTTTGGAATAGGTGTGGCCTTTTTTGAGGAAGAGTGTCATTGGGGGTGGACTTTGGGGTTTTGAAAACCCAAGTCAGGCCCAGTGGCTCTCCCTTTCTTCTTGCTGCCTGCCAATGCAGATATAGAACTGTCAACTTCTTTGCCAACACCGTTTCTGCCTGTGTGCCACCATGCTCCCTGCCATGATGATAATGCACAAAACCTCTGAAACTGTAAACAAGCCCCGATTATGTGCTTTCTTTTATAAGAGTTGCCATGGTCATTGTGTCTCCTTACAGCCACAGGACACTGACAAAGACAGAGACACTGTCATAAATTTGGTCATCCACTCAGAGATAGGTCAAAGAAAGCAAAGTCTAGATCAGAACATAAGGTAATTTGTAGTTGGAACGATAAGGATGTTAATGAATATTTAAAAAAGGCTCAGGTGAGAAGCATCTGCAGCTGTAGTTTGTTTTACAGTTGCTCTGAAATGAATAATAATATTCAATTTAAACATAAAAAATCGATCTAACCACTTTTCACATATATGACATGGAACTTTTGCTTTGTACAGGCTCAAAACGTTTTTCTGAAGATGTAATGGAAAAGCTGGTTTTAGTATTAGCAAATCTTTTTGGAAGAAGATATATGCCTGCCAAGTTCCAAGATGCTAACTTCAAGTTTTATCAATCAAAGGTAAAATATTCTGATAAAATTGCTCCTTAGGAAGTAGGTTGTTAGTTAGGATCATATATATATCATGGAAGATCAGACTATAAGATTGGGTAATAGCCGTGTGGTGGTGGCGCACGCCTTTAATCCCAGCACTGGGGAGGCAGAGGCAGGCAAATCTCTGTGAGTTCGAGGCCAGCCTGGTCTACCAAGTGAGTTCCAGGAAAAGTGCAAAGCTACACAGGGAAACCCTGTCTCAGAAAACCAAAAAAAAAAAAAAAAAAAAAAAAAAGATTAGGTAATATATTGGAATTATTTTATGAAAGAGGTAGAGTTAGATGAGTAAGAGCCCATTTTCTTTTCTATTTGAAAGTGTTCTGCTAGTGGGAAGGGGGCATGTACCTTAGCTAGTCCACCCACTCAAGTACCTCTCACAAAGGGAAAACTGTGGCCTGGTTGGTTTGGGTAGGGTGGGGTCCCTTAGTGGCAGGAGAACATGGGACAGCAGGGGTGAAAGTAGGTGTGAGAGTCAGATGTTTGGAGTGGCCCATTATTGGAGAGAAGGAAGGGGCTGGAGGAGCTGAAGGAACAGTTGTATGTTGGGGTCAGAAAGGTGGAGATTTATCAGCAAGGTCTAGTGAATCATTGGAGGGTTCCTCTAGTTCAGATTACATACATAGGAGGACCTGAGCAGATGAAAAGGAAGCACAGAGAGTGTGTTTGGCACTAAGGTAAAAGAATGCTTGAAGGTAAGACGACTCCTTCCATCTACCTGCCTGCTGGCAAAAGTTGGAAAGTTCCAATAAAATATCGAGATCTCAAGTGCCAAAGTTGGCCATTTTAACTGGTTATCCAAGGGGTATTTGGGCCATTTCTGGATGCAAAGTTAGATGAGTTTAGAAGCTTTTAAATAGGGCAAAAGCATAGAGATTTGAGGTTTTCTAAAAGACATCCCAGAGGGGATGTAATGCAAGATATGTGGGAAGAAGACTTACTTATTAGGGGCTGAAATGGGAATCGCACACTCATTCATACAAAATGAAGCAATCTCATCACTTCTTCTTCTCTCAGGGAAAGATAGGGAAAGCTCTAGACCAGGTTACTGGACCATGCATCATGAAACCTTCCACATCCAAGAAAAAGAGCACTACTACCTCTTCCCTCTTTCCTTTTAAGAGGTCATGTATGCAGGCAAGAAACACTGCCTCTATCAGGCCACTTAGCCCAAGGCATAGGCAGAGTAAATATCCACTCCAGGGATGTTGGGCTTACATTACTGGTAGGCGTCTTTCCCATGAGTGATGCAGAAAAAAAAAATGAGATAAGGCACAAGCTGCTGAGTGAGACATCACACAAAGAACAGAGGCTGAGGGACACAGGGGTCTGAGTTACAAAAAGGAACAAAATCTGTAACTGGTTGTGATCAATTAACTGTAAGCATCACTATTCAGCAGCAATAGGATTTTATGAATAGGGGACAGTTAATGTATTTTTTTTATAATAATTTGTTCCTTTTGGAAATACTGCGCTATTTATCTGTAACTCAAAATTCCTCTGTGAATCTGTTCAAAGGTTACATGCCTTGAGGATAAATAGGATGAAAGTATATTCATATTTTAATTGATTGCATCAAAATACAGCATTAATGAAAAGGTGTACAGGGGCTGGGAAGATGACTTTATACTGTGCTTGCCATACAAGCGTGGGGATCTGAGTGTGGACTCCCAGTACCCACACGAAAATATGTACATGGTGACACAGCTTGTAATCCCAGATCTGAAAAGGCAGAGAAGTCTGGATCTCTGGAGCTGGCTGGGGCAGGTTAGCCTAATTGGAGAGAACTCTAGAAATGGTGAGAGACCTTGCTTCAAAAAATACAGTGGAGAGCACCCACACACATATTCATGTGCATACACATAGAAAATGTAGATAATCATGCATTTAATCCCCCAAAACATCCTCATTGTTGAATGTGTGTTTTGAGATATGGCCATGTGTCACACTGTCATCTCTGAGAAAGTGCTACAAAGTTATCTGGGAAAATGTCCTTTGACTCCTAGAGTCTAAATCTTGGAAACCATTTTTCATCTTACTTGGTCATTTCTGAAAAGGTGCATTTGTCCATTTAATTAAAACAGTTGGGTTGATTTCCATGACATCATTCATAGCACCCTTGCTGTTCTTGGTGCTTTGAGTTGATTCTTTTAGGAACGTCCGTGTAACTTCCTGATGTAGCACCGATGGCATGGCTGACAAAGGCAGAATTCTTTTCTTCACAGTTCCACAAGTCTAGAAGTCTTGAATGAAGACGCATGTTTTATAAGTTGTATTTTACCATTACAAAACTACAAAAAAAGAAACTTAGAGATACAGCACTTTCGTGTGTACAGATTGAAAATGATTAACAGTGTTAGCATAATGAATACAGTGAGAGTTTCAAAACCACTCAACCAGACAGAGTTGATTCTAAGTCTGAAAATAGGCTTTATCTTCATTGCTCTACAAATGTGTCCCTACATTCTTTGAAATTACTCATGAGTCTAGTGGCAGTTGAGGACACACTTCTACTTTAACAAAAGTCATTTTGATTAAGTAGCATCTGAGTAAATGTTATGAGTAGAATATCTATTTTTACAAGTACAAATAAGAACAAAAAACATTTAACTCCAGTTTAACCAAGAAAAGAAGAAAAAGTGGCTTTATTGAAAACAATCAAGTTATACCATGTGATCTTTTTCCTTCACTGCTCCAAATATTCAGTTTTTAAGGCAGGTATTTCCCCTCTCTCTAAAAAACCTTTGGCTTTTAGGTGTTCCTTGATGACCTCCCTGAGGACTTCAGTGCTGCCCTGCATGAGTACAACATGCAAGTGACAGAGGACTTTGCTTTCTTTCTGCTAATTGTGTCCCGACTGGCTGATATGAAACAGGAATATCAACTCCCCCTGTCAAAAATTGGTAAGTGTGTCTTAGTTCCACTGTGAAGTGATTTAGTAGTGTTCTTGCCCAAGGACATGTAATATGGATGTTAGGGATGAGGTCAGTGGTAGGGCTCCAACTCTCTCATTTTTATCTCAGAATGCACTCTAGAAAATTCAGCTTTCCTTAGAATAGTTGGGTTTTTCTGCTAAAAAAAAAAAAATACCAAAAGCAAGTTGGAGATAGGCAGTTAAAAGGGTAGTGGAGAATGAAACTAATACCAAATTGAATCATTTATAAACTGTTTTGATGGGGGCTGCCTTTGGGTCATTCCTAGAAAATAGAGCAAATATACATCTGAGACAAGAGAAACAAGAGGAATTCTATGAGCACTTTTCGGAGAGGCTTGATGTTGAAGGTCAATGAAGATTCCCTGCCTCTGCTACTTGTTACTTTGGAAATTCAGGGAAGCGATGCCATAATCATGTCCTTGATTTACCAATGGACATGAAGTATAGAATAGTATTTTTTAAGTATTATTGAGCTTCAAATGATTAGTCTTAAATGATTAGGGCATGTGGATACCTTGAAGTAGGGTTTAGTATATGGGGAAATGGTTCGGTTTTGTTGTTCTTATTTATAACCCATAGATGGATGCTTTCTAAGAGACCATAAACAGAAAAGGGTGACACATATAAAGCTTTGACTGGGGAGAAATGCCTGTGGCTCACTATACCCTAACATCTTCAGTTGGGCAAATTCAAGGAAGTGTAATGTGTACCCTCTTAGACTCTATAAATGGAGAGGCAGCATGAATGGGAACAAATAGTAATGGGGGGCACACACCTCTCTGGGCAGGTAAGAAGAGAATAGGCCTTAGTGACACTCTAGAGCCTACTTTGATGATATGAACTGGAACTTTCTAAAAACAGGGATGGACAGTATATATATTCTCATAACCATTCCCAAGCTTACTGATAGCAGACATTAGAATACCATATTTAGTCTATTCCCACACTACTCTGAAGATCCCCAATTGTTGGAGCCCTCTAGGTTTCCCAGAGGCTCTACTGAGCAGGACTGCATGAGAGGTTGATTGGGCCACGAGCCTGGGTACCAGGTCTTTGTAAGGGTCTATACTTGACAGTAACTAGCAAGGGGGAGGTCTTTTGCTCCACCCATTGGCATTGTTATAAATAGCCCTTTGGAATAAAGCTCTGGGCTGATAGATAAGGATCCAGGCCCACCTGAGTCTATCCTGCATTTTCTCTGTTTCTCTTACTCCTTATTTCTAACTAATAAGGTTAGAGAGGCTGGTTTTCCACAGATGGCACCACGAACAGGAACTAGAGACTTGGTGAAAGGATTGTAGGGAGCGTTGTGAGTTTAGGCATGCTGATAAGGAATTGAACCATGAAGGCAAAAGTATTTTATTCTCGGGTGTATAGGCTAGGCAGTGAAGGAAATAACTGCAAGGCTGCAGCGTTAGATTTATCTCTATAGGTCTCACTTTCTCATTCTTCTCTCTCTCTTCTATCTATAAAACAATAAGGAAAGTAGAGTGTAGCAATATAGTGCAGGGCCGATTGAATGCCACTAAGATTTTGGTAAGGTTTAGATTTAAGTGAGACTTAGGTAAGGTTTATAAATATAGGTTTATGGTAGCCCTATAGAGAGTTTGCTAATAGATTTTTCCTAATGTAAATTAGTTAAGAATAAGAAGTAATATGTCTCTTTTAGATGTTTGCTAAATTAGATATTTGAAAAAGTACTAGAGTAGTCCTTTCTAAGGTAGTCCTATGAGAAGCTTGTAAGAAATAGTTGTAAATTAAGTTTAAATAAGAATAAGGTAGTCTATTAGGTAGGCTTAGTCTTATAAAATGTAGGTTTAAATAGCCATAGATTTAGTATAAAGTGAATTAGAAAAATGGAGGTTTAGAATATATAGGCCTTAGGTTTAAGGATATTGTGAAAAAAGTAATTTAGAGTAGGTTTTCCCAACCTGGGATGTGGAGAGCAATGTCTCCATACTGGGGAAATCTTGTCTCAAACAAACAAGCAAAAACTAAAAGGTCAACAAGAAGGGCTCTATCTCAACTTTTTCTGGCCAGATTTCACAGGTAAAGAATGTGAAGATTCACCGCTTGTGTCCCACTTGATGAGCTGCAGGGAAGGCCGGGTGGCAGTTTCGCCATTTGTCTGTCTGTCTGGAAACTTTGATGTGGATTTGCTCTGTCCGGGAGTTCCAAATAAAGTAAGTGAAGAGTGATGTGTATTAGTTAGTCTCTGGGGGCTTTTGCTCCAGTCCAAGTGGTATATTGTAACAGACAGCTGTCAAAGCTGTGGAATGTAAGCATGCAGATGATAAATATATATACTTTCTAGTCTAAGAAAAATATTTTTATTAATTAATTAATTTTCCCAGCATGATTACAGATTACAGTTTTCCCTCCCTCCATCCTCTCCTCCCACTCCCTCCCCTCACCTCCCCTCTGCCCCTGCCAGCCATCCATTCCTTCTCCTTTCTTTTCAGGAAAGTGCAGACCTCCCATGTAGACCAGCCAGTCATGGCATATCAAAACAAATAACCTCTTAAGAAAAATAATTTTTAGGAGTTTTGATTTTTTTGTATGGATGACTATAAACAACTAGTTGGATATGTAAGAGACTGGTAGTTAAGTACATTGAAAAACCAATATTATTTTTTAAGTAGTACAGTTTTCCCTTCCCAAGATGGATGAGATGGCTCATGCCCATAAGTCCAACACAGGGCATGCTGAGACAGGAGGACTGCTACAAACTGGACTATTACATAATGAGTTTCAGGCAGGGCTAGAGTGTGTTTCTGTTTCAAGATAGAAGGGAGTGGAAGAGAGAAGGAGGGGGAGGAGGCTATCAAAATAATTCCCCTTTCCATTTGTTATGTAATGAACTCAATTTATGAAATGTAACAATCACTTTTACTTCCTTTTTACACGAGGAATCTCCATGGCAATCAGTGGTGCTGATAGAATAAACTAGAAAGTCTGTGTCTTGTTGCTGCAAAATCAGCATTACAAGAGACATAGTTACATGCATGAACTCATTCTCACTCACCCTTGCTGCCCATGGAGTTCTAGAAAACAATTTCTGTTTCTCTTTCCTTCATTTTGAAGCATCAGACATAGGTATTTAGATTCATGTTATTTGATCATACCCTGCATTTTCTTGACCCAATTCACTTTATATAATTTTTTATTAGGGTATATTGTAATATCTTGAAATTTCACTTACTTGTATTATGTATTACAATTTGATGGTATATTCTATAGCTTCTGGATGGCTTATGAAGAGAGGAACACACATAGTGGGTACCCATGAACCTAGAACTCATGCCTCACTTTTATTTCATTTCATTGTGTTCCACTACAGTTACTGAAATTTCCAAATTCTTCTGACAAGAATTCATTTTACAAATGAGTATTTATTTATGCTTGGGTTTTGTTTTAAAAGAGTGAAGGAATGGTTAAGTGTATTCTCCTGAAAGTATCTTTTGCTGTCTTTAGTTTTATGTCTGTAAGATTCATACCTGTTTTGCCATGAAGCTCTAGTTTATTTTCCACACACCATAATACTTCATAATATAAAACTATGCGTGACTCTGTCTTCTGTCAATGTTTGATCAGTTTATAGTTCTCTGTTGCTGCAAACAGGGTTGGTATTAATGTCTGGTGCATGCATGCAACTTTCTCTTGGGTGGATATTTTCTGTGTCATAACAAACTAAAAATATTAAAATATTCATGTCTACTACCCAGGACTCCCAAACCACTCTAGGGTTGTAGAATATTAGTTAAAGATGTGTTACATTTGTTATGCTGTAGAACATTTGTTTAATGATGCAAAGATGTGTTGCATTCTTTTGTGTTGCATTTACTTAACTCTGTGAGACAGTGTTACTCTGTCTGTATAAAACACCTGATTGGTCTACTAATAAGGATTAGCCAATAGCTAGGCAAGAGAAAGGATAGAAGGGGCTGGTAGGCAGAGAAAATAAATAGGAGAAGAAATCTGGGAAGAGAGATTGAGGAGGAGAATAAGGAGGAAGACTCTAGGGTCCAGTCACTCAGGTATGCAGCAAGCCATGGTGTAAGAAGTAAAGAAAGGTATGCAGGGCCGGGCATTGGTGGCACACGCCTGTAATCCCAGCACTCAGGAGGCAGAGGCAGGTGGATTTCTGTGAGTTCGAAGCCAGTCTGGTCTACATATCAAGTTCCAGGACAGGCTCTGAAGCTACAGAGAAACCCTGTCTTAAAAAAAAAAAAAAAAAAAAAAAAAGTATGCAGAAATGAGAAAGATAAAGGTAGATGGGATAATTTAAGTTAAGAAAAGCTGGCTAGAAATAAATCAAGCTAAGGCTGGGCATTCATAAGTCAGAATAAGTCTCGTTGTGAGTTATTTGGGTGCTGGGTAGCAGGCCCCTAAGGAGCAAAGAATAAAGAGTAAGAAAAACCAAATAACTACACTCTAGAATGTAGTTGGGCCAGTTTACAGCATCACTAGCCCTATATCAGTCCTGTTGGTCACATGAGGCAATGTTTGCAAAACAAATAGGCACAGAAAAACTACTTATTTGCTTTCTTCCTTTTTTTAATTGTTTTGTTCTATCCTCTCTCTACTCTATTCTGGTTGTTGATTCTTAAGATCATTATACTTGTTCAGTTGAATAGTCTCTTGTGACATGCAGGCCTCCAGTTCTCTGAAACTACATTTGCAATGGTATTCTCTGAATTGTTAAGGAGACTTAAAATTTTTCAATTAACTTTTCTTTCCTAGTCTGGTGGACTTGCCATCAGCAGGCTGTGGGGATAATCCTCTTCACAGGTGGAGCTAAGCCATGCGCTAGGATGCACCATCTCAGTGTGTGCAGAAGGCACCTGCTCTTCTACCAACAGAATGTTCTTGAAAAGTGTCGATGAATATGAAATGACTACAAGTTATAATCCTTCTATCCTTGTGAATAACCATTTAAAAAATCTATTTCTTTAGGCCATTCTGCACACAATTGGTATCAATCACAATCAAGTCCCAGTGCTGTGGCCACACAGATTGGATAGTACAGGAAGAAAAATGCCACTTAATGCATATGCACTTGACTTCTATAAGCATGGATCCCTTGTGGGATTAGACCAGGACAATGGGTATGTTCTTTCCTGAAAGTTCAAGAAATGGTTAGCCCTGCCAAGCATTTTAGATTTTCATTCCCAGACTGATGGCAAAGGTGATGACATACTCTATACTATTTTTATTTCTAGTTCATCAGCAAAAATTTGGCCTTTAGTCCAACTCACTTGACCTAAATATGTAATCTAAATGTATCTTTGTGAATATTCAATATATTTTATATTACAGTTCTACTTAGGCATCATTTGGTATTTTAAACACAATTGCAAATAGCCATCTGGTATTGCTTAATGCCTGAGAGAATTTAAAGTATCTAGCTTACATATCTGGTTCTGAGACAGTTATTTCTATAAGTGTAGGTAGGACCAAGTATTATTTAGGTCACTCTGCACACAATTGTTGTGGACACAGTATTTTGGCCACAAAAGTTGGACAGTCAAGGAAGAAACTTCTGCTTAGCACATATGCACTTGACTGCTGTCAGCATGGATACCTTGTGAAATTTGATCAGGTCAATAGGTATCTTCTCTCTTGATAATTTCAAGAAATAATTAGCAATGCTAAGCATATTAGATTTTCACTTCCAGGGAAATATCCCTGAGCAAAGGAGATATTGGTCCAAGTGCAAAAATCATACATTTAGAGGCAAGTACACTAAGGAATTAAACATATAGCTGACATAAAAATTTTAGCAATCTTTATTAAGTTAAGGTATAAAAACCTTTGATCTCAGAAACATGGAACACTATTGTTTATTGAACCCGATTTATTATTGTGAATTAAATAGCTGTTGCATTAGCAGATAATATTTTTGTTTGCTTTTAAAACTTATTCATTGATAATCTCATCATTGTATATAATCAATCTGTCTACACACCCTCCTACATTCTTGTATCTCTTCCTGATTGAACCCATTGACCCTATCAAATCAGCCTTCCATTTTTGAGTCTTTGAGTTTCATTTTACTTTCATTTTGGGACCCACTGAGTTTTACCAGGGCTGCCTGCATGAGTGTGGAGCACAGGTGATCTCATCAGTGACTACAATACCAAAGAGAAATGATTCTCTCTTCTTCAGCTCATAGGGTCCTATGCCTCCCTTGGGAAACTAGTTGTCTTATGAACCTCTCATGCATGACTGAAAGTTAATGATCCCAATCTTGTGCAGACCCTGTGCAGACTACCTTAGCTTGTATGAGTTCATGAGTAACATCATGTCCTGAAGACAGCATGTCACAACATTCCTCTCAGATCTAGCTCTTAGTCCTTTTTGTGTCCTCTTCTGTGATGCCCTGCCTTAGTGGGGTGACATAGATGTTCCAAGTAGGTATTAGTGCTTAGAAGTCACTTATTGTCAGTAGTTGGACTAGTTGTTAGCCACTCATTATGAAACCAAACCAAACCAAACCAAAACCAAAACAATAACAACAAAAACCCAGCTTCTGTTATCATGGCCAAGACAGCCTTAATTTATGGTTGTAAACAATAGTAGTAAATAATATTTAGTCATTAATTTTAGTTTTTCTGTTGTTTAGGTTACATCAAGGGACAGCTTACCACTTGTTGAAAGATTTTTCCCTTACCATTAAATCTATCAGGTATGTTACTTGTTGAAATATTACTTTTCTATTTTTCAGAAATTTAAGTGTAATGTGAAAATGTTGAGTTTTTTTTTCAAGATCAAGGTATGTAAAAGTATCATCAAGCCTGTTACATATCATGCATTTCAACTTCCCAGAGGGTCTACAGAATTCCTATTGGTTATGTTCTGTAATATCATTAATTTCATACTATTTTGGTGAATCAGGTCCATCCACATAAAGTCTCAGGCTCAGGCACTACACACTAACAGAAAATTATTCAGGAGCACTACTGACTCTACATCCTAATGTTCTTAATGATCCCAATTGTAAAATCATGTCAAATATATGATGTTTCTGAGGTGCCATCAGGTCTCCATGTTATATAGCATGTGCTTGCTTTTGAGTCTTTTGCTACAACCCATATATTTTTTCAGGTATTATTTCACTGTCAATGCATAGTCACTTCCTGTTTTGAACCTCAACATAACCTGGTTAATCACAAGCATTATTAAATTTTATGTGAGCACCACATCCTTAGGCTCCATTGGCCATAAAATGTCAACTAGGTATATGACCATCATCCTAATCCCTCAAATATAAATGCATTCCAGCACTTTAACAGGTTTAGAACAACTGATCTAAAGCATCTCTAGACAAGGTGCCTCATAGTTACTCAAGGTATAATCTTAAGAGCAATCCAGAAGCCTCCAGAGATACTAGAGCTGTGTCCAAAGCCAGGCTAAAAAATAAACTTTCATTCATTCATTCATCTAACCAGTGTGGGTGTATTACTGATTTGAGACATTTCTACATGTTTGAGGTACAAGGATTGTTAGATCTATTGCCACCCTTTTGGACCATAGTCCTTGTAGTAGTTACATTTGTGTTGTTGTGATAAAACACCATGAACAAGACAACTTGTAGAAGAAAGTATTTGTTTTGGCTTATGGTTCCAGAGAAGTTTGAGTCTCTTTTAGGAAGATAATTCAGTGTTACAGTTTATAATTTTGCTTGCACATTTTGAGCATTGTGGAAACAGGGCAATAAGAGTGAGTGTGGCATAGATCTACAGTTTGAATATGTGGTAGAGATGTGTCAGATTGTCTCAAAGTCTGTAACAGTAAGGGTGATCTGTAGCTGAAGTTTGCCTGTGTCCACCCAGCTCCCGAGTCCTTGCAGTCCCATAGCTGCTCAGACCCAAATGAACACACAGAAGCTTATATTAATTACAAACTGCATGGCGTAATGGCTCAGGCTTCTGTAGCTAGATCTTACATCTTAAATTAACCCATTTCTATAAATCTATACCTTGCCACATAGCTCATGGCTTACTGGTATCTTTACATCTTGCTTTTCATGGTGGTGGCTGGCAGTGTCTCCTCACTCAGCCTTTCTGTTCCCAGAAGTCTCCTCTCTGCTTATTCTGCCTATACTATACTTCCTACCTGGCTACTGTCCAATCAATGTTTTATTTATCAAACAAATTAGAGCAACACACATTTACAGCACACAGAAAGACATCTACAGCAGTTCCTCTTTTCTTTTTTTTTCAAAAAGGAAGGTTTTAACTTTAACATAGTAAAATTACAGATAACAAAACAATTATCAAGCAAGAATTATAGTTATAATATCTAGTCTATTTGTATTTTACAAAATTAAAGAAGATCTATCATATATTTGTGAGTCTAAGGTTTTAGATCTAACTTATCTTTTATCATAACTAAGAAAATTATAACTATCTAGTCTTCAACTACATCAAAGACCTCAGAAGGATATAATATTACCTGAGAAATGGGAGAAGGATGCAAGAAACTTTCAGGGGTCTTGTGAGAGTAGACAGAGACAGCTGGCAGCCTGGACAGTTATCCAAAGTTCCTCTGTGAAGTTGGGGCATCTGTCTTCAGCCCACAGGTCTACAGTCTCTCAGTCACTCCTCTCTGTGTCCTGTAGAATGTTTGCCAGTTTCCTCTGTGAAGCAGGAACCTGAAGGACCATTTTGCCAAGCAAAGTGCAGTGATCACCTTCCTATTGGTCCTGCATGTCCAGTCAACACACATTTTTTCAAACAGTCCAGGCAAGAACACTTTCTTGCCCAAATGCCTATTTTGCCAAGAAGAAGATAAACTCCTTATAGAGTGTTTTTGATGCCCATCTTTCTCTCTGAAGTATATCAGTGCTGCCAGGAGCAGAGGTGTCTCATTGTTAAGAAAGTCTAAATTTTTAAAACAATTTAAATGCCATATTATGCAGGTCTTTGAGGTGTTTGAAGATTACCTATCTATCTGAAATACATCTATATCCATCTATAAAACTCAACTAACATGAGTACAAGTGTGATTATCATAGAAGACTAATTATTAATCTGTATTTTTAATTACCCACTACAATCTAAATGAGTTACATTTAACTGAGAGTAGAAATATATCTCTGGTAAAACAAAATTAAGTTTAAACTTGTATCAATAAAGTAAAATCTTTACTAATGTTAAACATTTTAAACAAGCTACTCTTTAAAAGTAGGTTCATTAATCTACCCTTTTATCCTATCATATCTATACTATCACCTTTTCTTCTTCAGAAAGAGATCACATTTATAATCAATCTGCTTTAAATAAAAATAAACATAAACAATAAGATGTAAGATCTAGCTAGCAAGAAGCCTGAGCCATTAGGCCATACAGTTTTAATTAATAAAAGCATCTGTGTGTTTATTTGGGTCTGAGCAGCTGTGGGACCAGGCAGGACTGGAGAAAACTCTAGCTACAAATAGTCCCTAATGGCTTAATAAGGAATTCTAAATGCAGCCAAAAAAATAGGTTCCTGCTTCATGTCTCATGCAGGTGGCAAGATGCTGCAACATGTGGTCTTGAGCTACTGTATGGTGGGTTTACAGCATATGGACTGAAGCTACACAATGGCATATCCCCACCAAGTTACACAGAGGTTTCTGCAAGCTGTGCAACATACCCAGGCATGCTCAGTAGAGAGAGCTGAGATTGTGTAACAAGTGTCCACATTTCATTCCTTTGATGTCAGTTCTCTCCTTCCTCACACCCATGAGCACCTTTGAGAATTCCATCAGATCTACATAGAGAATCCAGTGTTGATGATTAACTGTCATCTGTGATGGTAATTCCCCTTTGCCATGGAATCTAACATGACTTATAGGTTTCTGGGGATTTAGGTGAGGACCTCTGAATTAGATGAGGACCATTATTCTACTGACCACATCCCACTTTCATTTTTTTCTTACCTACAGAAAGAAAGGAAGCTTTTCTTCTTCATAGTGGATTACAGTATATTCTGGACACCATAGCAGAAAAAAATATGTCCATGAGATATGCAGAGAAAAGAAAAGAAATTAGTGTTGTACTACCTATGGGAGCAAGGGTCAAATGACATAGAATTTGATAGCCTTTCAATTACCCTTGGGTAATAAAGGCACTGCATGGGACACTTTGTCTTAGTTTCCTATTTCTTTCCTTTTTTGTGTGTACACATTATTTGGTGAATAAATTTGTTTCTTATCAGTATTCCTTATAATTTGATAATCCTATCATCATTTTACAGGACAGTCTTTAATTTTTATAATACTCAATGTCACTTAGTTGACTAATAGTATATGTATATTTGTGTTCTTCTATTGTAGTGTCTCCTTGCGTGAACTCTGTGAAAATGAAGAAGATAATGTTGTTCTAGCATTTGAACAATTGTCTAAGTCCTTTCAGGAAAAGTTCGAAAACGTGTGAAAAGAAAAACAATGTCAACCACTTAAAATATCACCATAGAAGCTTTGCAAGTTATATATCTTTTATTCATATGTCTTGATCAGAAAATCATGCACAATGAAATGGGATGAGGAAGCAGTTTGGAGTTAAAGAGTTGCCACCAAACTTGCTGGGCTTGGCTTTGAACACCCTTGGCCATACTACTAGGTGTGCCTAAGTCTTGGTTTCTTTAAATGATTGACTTAAAATGCTTATATCTCCAAATTATTAGGATTGAATGAGAAAATGCAGAATTTTGATTATATATATTTGAAGGCGTTTTTTTCACTCTGTGGGACCCAAAAATATTGTATTTAAATATTTTCACTGTTAATATATATATATTATATATATGATATATATATGATATATATATATATATATATATATATATATAAAGTTTATTGAAACTAGAAAAGAAATAATTATAGTATCTTAAACATAAAGGGATTGCACTGCTTAGATTACTGGCTATTGAAATAGTACATTGTAATAAATAAGCTAATTATAAAAAATGAATGTTTTCATTCCATTTTTAAATGGAAACACATAGCTAATGTTTTGCTTCATTTTAAGTGTATATACATGACTGCTGAAATAAAGACTTCATTGGTTTCGTTTGTGTGAAATATACTCATCCATTCTCATGCACACTACCATTCATTTTGTGTGGTCATTTACATAGGATCATTGTGTAATCGGGGCCTTGTACTTCTTCTCAGCTCTAGAATCTATTTGAAACCCTCAACTTGAATTTACGTCAGTGAATCCTCAAAACAGAGGGTCAGGCTTTTCTGCCACTCGGTTATCTCGATGAACAATACTCCTTTTGGTGTCATTATAAGTAGACTGCAGTGGCTAAAAAAATCTGTTATGGTTCATTTATTTCTGAAGCAGAACATTTCTAATTATTGGAAATGATGTACCATTTCATGAGTGATGTTAGAAATCTCTACCTTGGTGGTAGTGGGGTGGGGGGAGGGGATGCAGTTTAAACTGTTTTCAATCTTTAAATGCTACACAGTGCTGTAAAGCAGGACACTTAGAAAACGGGATCCTGATTACCAGCCTGGATTCCCTGGCATGGTAAAACTCTGGTTATGATTACTTTTGGCCCACCTGGGATAATCCCTCTTTCTCATTTAGCCAAGTCTGCACAGTGTCATTTAGTTACCACAATCCCAGGGAATCAGGACACTGACCTCTATTGGAGGAAGAAGGGAAGGGCAACATTCAAGTTATCAATATTTTGAATTTTGAAGAGTGAATAAGAAACCAGGTTTGTTTAGAAAAAAAGTCAGATATTAATTCCAAGTCCATTGCTTTTCTTTCTCAATATTACCATGTATGACCACCCATGATTTCCAAATAAACAAATACCATAAACACATAAATGCTTGATGGACCTAAGCAATGCCCTTTTCTTCACCATTCAGTCCTACATTTTTTATTGAAGGGTTGACTTTCATCATTCACTGGGGAGCAAGGATTCAATATTGGATTCCCTTTTGTGGGGTTTCAGTCTTATTGATAAAGGAGTCTTAAGGAAATGTTCCTTGAGAAGAAGCTCAAGCAACATTTTATTGGGATTTGAGAGAAAAATAACAGGATAGGTGAGCTGTAAATACTAGGCACTGCCGAGAAGAGAGAGGACAAAGATTTGCCACTCTTCTGAGTGAGGATCTCAGTGTTCTGCAGCTCTCTGGACAGGGAGTCCTTTAGAGAATGTCAGAGCCTGGTATCTGGGTGAGGGTGTGTGGATTGGAGAGACAATGAAGAAGACAGAAAAGAGTCTAGAGGTATGGAGTCAATGTAGGAAAGCCTCAAGTTTATTTCACATCCAGTTCATATACAGTTTTGAATGACAGAGGTAGAACAATGCACAACACAGGCATTCAGCCACTATCTATTCTGCCTTGCATCAAGGAGCAGGCAGTTTAATTTCCTATCTCAATGTACCTCTGGCTGGCATCAGTAGATAGTGTGCTGTGGGCTAATCAGGACTTTATCACAGCCTGGAGCAAACAAATTGGAACTCTATTGACTCAGAATAGACATCAGATTCAAACTGGGAAACTGAGTCTGTTGTGGGCTCCAATAGAAAAACAGTGAGAAAGTCCAGATTTCAAAAGCCAGTAGTATGCTTAGGATTTTGCTTAGTATTCAAGTATATGTAAAGGCCAAAGGAAAAAGTTAATGCCTATTGAATTAGAACTCAGAAAAACAGACCCTCTTAGAAGCAATGATCTGTGAACAACTGCATGTGGACAGGGCTACTTTGAAGTACAGTATTTATGTAGGAGATGATTATTCCTCCCATCTCCCTAGAATGTGAATCAGTTTTATTGATAAGAGGTCTTCTAGCCAGGTAGTAGGCATACTAAGACATTAATTAAGGTATTAACTCTTAAGAAGGAGACAATAATACATAAATTTTCAAATCTGTGGGATGGATCAGAACTTCATGTCTCCACCTAGGGTCAGAGGAAGAACTCAGATCATGTTTTCCCATCCAGAACATAGCCTTCTGTGAATGGACTTTACACTTCCACCTCATCATGTGGTATTTTAATGTTAAGGAGGATCAGAGCTGATGCTTCCCTTTCCATTACCAAGGAAACAGGAGGTGTGTGGAAGGCTGACCAGGAGGGAGGGGCCCACCCTTAATGACTTTCAAAGTGGTGAATGTTTGTCGAGCTAGGCAACATATTTATGATTTGAAAGTTTATTGCTCACTGCATCCAGTTGCTCTTTCCTCCTGGAATAGAATTCTGCCAGTTCCTTACTGAGTAGAGAGCCCAGCTTCTAGTCCCATCCTGGTCAAGATCACCCAAATGCAAGACTTCCTTGCTTTCTAGAATTAGCATATTTAAAGTTTCCCAAAATTACAGTGGATACTAAGCAATTGAGATATCCTAAATTGCAGGAATCAACAGGTTAAAGTAAGAGAGAGAAAGATAGATGAGAGAGAGAGAGAGAGAGAGAGAGAGAGAGAGAGAGAGAGAGAGAAAGAGAGAGAAAGGAAAAGTCATTAAGGCAGAAATATAAATAAGCAGGCCCCTTTCTGGTTTTATTGTGTTTATTGGCCAAAGAAGATCCCAAATAGATTGGTCTCAAGCTTCAGTAACCAACTCAGGCATTCTCAAATTCCTTCCTGCCCCCACCCAAGGGAGCAAAGGGCACCACATCTGGTGTTCTGCTTCTACTGCCCTCTCCACTGTTGCCTGGCTTGGATGCCCTCAGATTTCTCTGTCTCATTTCCCTCCCCTCCCTACTTACCTCAAGAACCCCAAAGCCTCCGTCCCCCCCCCCCGTCCCCCCGTCGTCCCCCCGTCGTCCCCCCCCCCGTCGTGTGTGTCCCCCCCCCCCCCTCGTCTTACAGGTCTGACTTTACAGAGCGATGCTAAAAGCTACATTTCCCAAATCCATCGGCTTGTGGAATGGTGACGAACAGAAATCGAAACCTAAAGCTGCTTCCTGAAGCAGGGAAACCGAAACTATACTTCACGCATAAAAAGGCAGCCTGCCTGGCTTAGTAGCTTGCACTTTGAGGAGGGAGCAGATGCAGGTCTCCCAGGAGCGCTCCCTTCTCCCAGGAGCGATTCTACACTCTTGCACTCTGGGTTCCAGGGGAGCATTCCTGCTCCTGCTCTCTGCCTGTAGCAGGTCCGGTTCTGCAGGAGATGCTTCTGGTCCAGCCAGGGGCTCACAGGGCTTGTCAAGGTCAGAGGTGTCCGGAAGGAAAGAGGGGCTGTTGTGGAGCTGAGGGGACCGGACGAGGAGGGGCCTTTCTTGGGCAGTGGATCATAGACCTGCCCACATCAGAGGCCTGAGCCCAGCAGATACAGAAGGAAGGGAAGTCAGTGGTGAGCAGGAGGGAAGAGGAAGACATGGGGCGCAAGCTCTTGAGTTCTCTTCCTCTCAATGGGGGACCTCAAATAGGGATAAATAAGTAGGGGCCTCTGATGTGTGCACAGCCAATAAAAGTCGGGCGTGGCATCAGAAGTCCTCCTGGGTGCAGAATCGGGGGCCCTCCGCTATGCTTGCCGAGCTAGAAGCTGAATGTGACCAAGAACTTGGATGAGTTCTAGGCACTCTTAAATTTCGGTGGCTAAGACAATGTGCGTTTTTACTGCAGCATTCCCCCATCCCCTAGCAGGCTTCCTTTTTGAGACAATCTTCCTTTATAGCCTGGTACTTCCTCTGGAGTCCAGGCTATCCCTGAACTTGGAATAACCCTCCTGCCTCAGTCTCCCTGTTTTAGTCACCTAAGATCTAATGTATTCATGTGTAAGGAGCAGGAATTGGTTTTGTTTCCGCATAACTAATTAGCACACTCTCAGTGGCTTTAAACAAAACGAATGTATTATTTTACAGATCCTGTTGAGGCACAGATTAACTGCTTTTGCAGAGCGCAGGTGTCACACCTGCCTGAACTGAAGGTGTCTGCTGGGGTGGGCTCTTCTGAGTGCTCATTCTGGTTGCTTGAGGTCAGCAAGAGGACTGGAGTTCTCTGTTTACTTGCAAGTTGTTGGATGCGGGTTACTCAGTGTCTAAAACTTTGCGTTGTCATCCCTCGTGGGTGGCGGTGCCTTCCAAGCATGTAGGAGACTTTCTGTCTCATCTAGCATGATGGTAGCCTAATCACTTGGGGGACTGTCCAGTTAAATAAGGGAGGTGGGACAGACAGAAGGAAGTTATACATGGCCAGTGCAGCAACGTGGCAGAGGCATGGTGACCATCTTAAAACTTGACCCACAGGGGACAAATCACATCTTCTCCAGGTGCTTTTATAGGAACTCAGTCCTTCTATCAGCAGCTCCAATATTCTGTTACAATATTTGTGATTTCCTTTACTTCCCTGCATCCCCTCCCCTTTCTCCCCCCTCCTCCATTTTCTTCCTCATTTTATTAAAGATTTCTGCAAGCATGATACAAATACAATTCTGGCAATACTAAGTTTAGATGATATGCCTTTTGAGTTTCCTCTATCTTGTTATGATTTATAGGAGCTGAGTGACATGTGTAGTGTCCTGTAGTCTCTCTTCACTACATGTCCTGTCAATTAGTCGTTGTGGTAGAGTTCTGGTCATGTTTGGGTTTGAACTTTGGGGGAGAGAGGGTGAATAGGTTAGTCACCTCAGTGTGGATGTGGACTGTGGACGTTTGCCTGTGTTCTACTGTCTCAAGATCTCTTGCCCTGAGAGTTGTAAACTGCTGACATACTACTGATTCTTCCCTGTTTCTGAGCTGGATTGCTTCTAGCGAAGAGACTGTCCCTTACAGTGTTTAGTAGCTAATTTACATAGTCCTTTCCTGCAAGGGCAGCTGAACAACTTGGTTTTAGAAATGGTTTCTGACCCATTATCTTTAGATAATGTCCCTGTTTACTTAGTGGCAGAAAAGGCACTTAGCATCCTTTCTTCCCTTTCTTCTTTAGTGATCTTCTCAATCTCTATTACTATACAGACACATACGTGTACTAAATATACACAGATATACATTATATATTATAAGATATAATTTTTAAATAAACTTTATAATTATGTATATATAATCAAAATGTATCGTTTTACAGGATTTTGTGACACTTGTAATTTGTTTCCCATAGTGAGTCAAAAGTGGAAACCAGTGTATAGATTTTAGATTTATTTTATTTTATTTATTTATTTAGGATTTTTTTTTTCAAGACAAGGTTTCTCTGTATAGCTTTGGAGCTTCTCTGGGAACTCCTTCTGTAGATCAGGCTGGCATTTCATTGCCTTGAGACAGGATCTACCACTGAACTAGGAGCCTGCTATTTTGCCTAGACTCACTAGTCAGTGGGCTCCAAGTGACTGCCTGTCTCCTTTCCCTAATGCTAGTGACAGAGCTATGCAGCTGTGTCTGGGCTTTTACATGGGTGGGAGAGTTGAACTCAGATCTTCATGCTTTCATAGCAAGCACTCTTGTATATGTAAACATCTCTCATCCCTGAATTAGATTCTTCAGAGTCTTCCTTGACAGCCCATTTCTCTGCTCTTCTATGCCCCTACTGGGTTTGTTAATGACATCTTACTTACCTTTTAACACCCATCAAATAAATTCACACCTTTCCAGACTTATTACCTAGACCTCTCATTCAGCTGTAATTTCATCAATCTGCCATCCTTTCTTTGCTCAGCAGCAGCTTTCTCTCTGTCTGCTGACAAGAACTTTGCTCCTACTGCTGTACTGTGCTGGAGTATTCTTTACAAAATGCAAAGTCTTCACATCTCCTTAAAATCCCTAGTAGCTAACTATAACACATGCTCAAAGGACCTGCATGCTTCTTAAACCCTCTCTTGAACATGGAAAACTTTGTCCCACTCTCCACTCCAGCCTCCTGGCTTCCTATCAGAACCTGGTTCCACATTCATTCCTTCAAGCCATAGTCCTTTGCATGATAACATGCCTGGACCCTTGCTTTCCCTTGTTTTGTTTAATCCTTGTTTAGTCCTTTAGATATATCCCCTGGCTTTGCTTCTTTAGAGAGTGTCTCATCTCTTTGACTTGGTCACATTTGTGATTTTTTTGTTGTATGTGCGATCATATAGTTCTTTTCTTGACTTTTGTTCTTTGAAAACAGACCACACACTGATTGTGTTCATTCATGTATGCCCGCCACCAAGCTTCTGTTGAAAAGATAGTCATTGAGGGCATTTCTGCTGAGAGGAAAGTTGATCAGTTTTTCTCTTTCTTTGCAGATTTGACATCTCACGAATTATGACCGTTTAGAGGAAACAGAGTAAAGGATATTTACATTTTTAATATTTCCCAATTCAGGTTGGAGGCACAGATAGCAGTGACAATGGGTAATTTTCAATAAAAATAATATTTATAGCATTACAATATATATGCTTCACAGATTGAACAGTAAAAGTAACTGCATTACTGTTGCTTGTTTCTCAAATAATAACCCTGAGCTCCCTAAAAGACAAGTAAAAAATTCCTCTTCTTTCTTTTTTTAGAAGAACATTGCACAGTGATTTTAGAGACAATGTCACAATTAATCCTAGAAAATATGCCAAAGGCTGAGTAAGTACTTTTGTGGCAATCAAGATTTCTAAAACCATGTGTAATATTCTCCTCTCTGCTAGAGCTGTTTGACCTTATATGGTAATATTGATCTGTACCTGCATCTGTTTCTGTGTGTGTGTGTGTGTGTGTGTGTGTGTGTGTGTGTGTGTGTGTGAATGTACAATACATACATGATATAAGTATATGTAATTATTTTCAACTGTGTGTTCATCAATTTATTAATTACAGTGAAATAATAACAACACTACTGTTTTGGGGTATTATGCCATCCACATGAATTTTGTTTTAATACTTCGCTCTTTTTGTTTGTTTGTTTGTTTTTTTTTTTTTTTTTTAGCTATTCCAGCTTATTCAATGATTTTGTTGAATCTGAGTTTTTCCTGATTGATGGAGACTCCCTACTTGTCACATGTGTGTGTGAGAAGTCACTTAAGCCAGGACAGAGTCTCCATTTCTTCTACCTGGTTGAGCGCTACCTGCTGGATGTTATTAGCAAAGGAGGACAATTTGCCATAGTTTTCTTCAAGGTAACACAGACCAGCTGAGTTTTCTCGTCTCTGAAGAGACTAGAATTCAAAAAATAATTGATTAGAGA
Organism: Onychomys torridus; assembly: GCF_903995425.1. Lineage (NCBI taxonomy): Eukaryota > Metazoa > Chordata > Mammalia > Rodentia > Cricetidae > Onychomys > Onychomys torridus. The sequence goes on from NC_050459.1 coordinate 54,161,220, forward strand.
CAAGGACTCTCATAGCAGAAGAGGCCTCGGACTCATGACCCTCTTGCCTCTGCCTCCCAAGTAAAAGGATTTCAGGTGTGCACTACCACACCTGGCTGTGAATAAGATGGTTTTTATAAACAGTTCATCCCTGACTGCAAAGTAAAATGCATTTTGAAAAGTTTAGAAGAGGAGATGGAGGATAAGGCATGGAGGATTGAGGTTTGAAGCCCATTGGGGCTGCCACAGTGAGTTGATGAGTAGTCTAGCCAACCTGGAAAGAACTTCTTAAAGAAATAAAGATCTAGAAATTCAACTTAGTGGTGGAAGACTTGCCTAGTGCATGCAAGGCTGTGAGTTCTATCTCCAGGACAAACAAAACAAAACAAAACAAAAACGCACAAAATAAATAAAATTTCAAGGGAAGAAGAGAAGAAAACATTTACCCAGCATTGCAGTGTTCAGGAATAAACACAGTTAAATTATTTTGAAATGTGTAATGTTGGAATTCTACTAGACAGTAAGAGTCACAAGAGTTGGTGAAATTCTCAACAGTGACCAGCCCTCTGACCTCACTTCTAGTCCTGTAACCCTGAGAACTTCTCTGCCTTTAAAACTCAGCAGGCAATTTATTTGAGTACATTGTTAGGCATATCTGAGCCCACATGAACTGACTGACCCCATTTTGTGTGCTCTGTTATAAATATCAATGAGAGAATACCATATTTGGTGCAATTAATAAATTTTGACAATTTCAAATACAGGTATATGTACCTGCTACCATATCTTCCTGTTCCTATACTCAGGGCAGCTAACGCTCTACTCAGGGATTCTGGTGTGGATTTTTGTTCAATCAGTTTGCAACTCATGTTACTGTATATTTCTGAGCATTGATAGCCCCCAGAATTTTGTGCAAGGAGCCAGGGTTCTGCCCTATGTTTGCAATTTGTTATACCAATTTTGGTGTACTGAGAAAAACATATGCCATTTAAGAAATGTCAGTGCACTCTAGAATAATTCTCTAGAATGACATGTTCCCCTTCAGTTCCCAATTCCAGAAAGTTTATAATTACTAATTACAATTTTCATAGTTTTTTCTATTCTTTGTCTTTTTGAGGTGAGGTTGGACAGGAGAATGACTAGAAAATAGAAAGGCAAAGTATGATGAACTCTTAAGTCCAAAGTGTAATTAACTCTGGGTACTATGGACTTGCTTACTCTTAGATCCAAAGTATGATTTATAGCATATATTTGTGATACAACACAATTGCAGGGTCAATTTACTGACTAAAAGGGCAGACAAAGCAAAACAAAACCCTGCTATATTATATTTCAAATGACCTTAATGATAGATATTAACTGCCTGAACTAATAAAATACTAAATGAATATTTTCAAATAATGTCCTTTACCTCCTTCTGCATAGGATGCTGAATATGCGTACTTCAATGTCCCTGAACTTCTTACACTTAGAACTGCCTTAATTCTGCACCTTCAGAAGAATACCACCATTGATGTTTGGACTAAATTTTCTGGATGCTTGTCAGAAGAGTGGAATAATTCCTTGGGTCAGAGTTGCCCATATTTCTTGATTATTGCTGATGAAGGCCTGAACAACCAGCAGACACACCTTTTCAACTTCGTAGTCATTCAGTCTTGGGCAGTGAAGGTCAACATTGTGCTCTTTTCAGGGCAAACATCTGACATCCTCCGTCTTTATGCATATTTTATGCAAAGCTCACATTTAAAGCAGAAGTTTTTCAAGAAGGTAATGTATATCTAAAAGATGTTGTTCTGAAATGTTATAAGCATTTCTAAATTAATTCAGGAGATAAGGCTCAGTGGTTAATTAAGAGTGCAGACTATTCTTGCACCCATGTCTTGGGTACTTCATAACTGCCCATAACTCCAGCTCCAAAGGGATTTGACACCTCTGGCCCCTGTGTATACTGCACTTACATGTACATACCTACCTACTTACCTACCTACCTACATACATATATACATACAAAACTTAAAATGAAATAAATCTTTAAAAAATAACTATCTTGATGCAATATTGACTCTACCCACAATATAGAAACTATGATAGATTTAGTAGGATGATATATAGGTTAAGAATAATGAAATAATGATAGTGAATTAATAGGAATGACATATAGTAATTTCCTAAGGACTTCTTGTCATACAATACTTCTTAATGCTTATGAATTATTTATAATTATGATTCACTAAAGTCCCATGAGTCAGGCATAAGAATCAACGTATTTGAAAATGATGAAATAGATACTTGAATAGTAGCCTGTTAAAAACACTACCAAATGAGTAATATAAAAGGATGCAGAATTTATGAGATGCAGTCCTCTATGTTATCAAACACTGTGTGGTGTGTGAAATCCAAGTTAATGAAGGCCATGAAATCAGAGGCAAAGGTATGTTTCCGTTGCTAAGATCTACTAGTCAAATGATAGATTATGTGTTTGCGTTTAGTCAGAACATCCCAGAGCAGGTTAAAGAAAGAAAAGAAAGTGATTTACTTCTTCATGAATAGCTTCAGTGAATAATTCATTGGCTTTTCCAACAATCAGAATTCAAATTCAAATTTTATATATATATATATATATATATATATATATATATATATATATATATATATTTGAAAACAAGTTTGTTGAAATTTTCAGCATAAAGCATGTGTACTAACTTTATAAATAAATATAGTTTGCTTATTTTTCACAAGTTAAGGTGAGTTCTGCATATGAATATCATTCCATAGCTCATCAAAGTAGGTTTAAAACCAGTTATCTTGTGTCCCTCTTTGAGAATTACATCATGCCCATCATTGCACATAGAATATGTGCAAATAGTTGTTATGACATGACAGGGTAGTTTATTCTGCTTTTATTAGGATTCCTATCATTAAAGTATTCCTAACTCTGACTGCCATTTGTGAGCAGAAATAGGCCTAGGCTTTATTTTATACCTGGAGCAAATATTAAATACTGAGTTTATGTAGTGGTTATTTTTTCTTTTCATAGACTATGTCTCACTGTGTCCATAGGCAGGCATGGAACTCACAAAGCTACACTTTCCTCTGCATCTCTGGATGCTGGGATTAAAGGCATGTGCCATCATACCTAGCCTGAGTTTGTAGTATTCCGTTGATAGGAGACTCTGAATCTGAGTTCTGAGAAATCTTGCAATATTTTAATGGATAATTTTATTTATAAATTAATTTATGCATAATTCATTAAAATCACCTTAAAGAGGTTTTTTTTTATTTACATTGATCAATTTGAGGGCTACTTGGAATTTAAAGCACAATGAATACATCTTACAACTCCATGTGTATACTAGTCAATGCCCTTGAGACTGCTGGCAATGACTGTTCCCAGCACCATATGCCCATGGGGAGGTGAGTCTGGTCTCTTCTTAGGTGCTTGGTTGAAATGTGTCATAGTGAAACACACTGAACTTATATTATTTGTAACTGTGTGAAAGTGCTAGGATAAGGTGCTAAATTGCCAGATGAGATAAACAAGTATTACCTTGGAAGGATTTCTAAACATTGCTGACCATCCTCAATTACATTAGTGTAGATTTTAAACTGAGGACTCTATTGCAATATGACTGTTTCTTAAATTTCTGAGTTTTATAGCTGGGAAATAATAATTGTATTAATGGCAGTTTATCATACTTTGTTTTGCAGTTTCAGACAGAGATTATGATTGCTTACAAAACCCTGATTCAACAGTTGGAAAAATATAGAGACCTGGGTTTAACAACTCTGTTTGGAGATTTAAAGTTCAATAATATGGTGGGAAAGGTAAAAGAACATGAAAAACTGCTTTTCAGTTGAGCTATCTTTTTAAAAGTGTGTGTGTGTGTGTGTGTGTGTGTGTGTGTGTGTGTGTGTGTGTGTGTAGGTGAGAGTATAACATTGTGTTTCACTCCCAGTGTTTTACCTTGAGACCAGCAAGATTCCAGGATTTCTCTGGTCTGATGGATTAACAACAGGCTTATTGTAGCAGTGGAGAGTGGGGGAGATACTAGCCTTCTTCCCCCGTTCCTGGTCTGAGTAGAAATGTCTCTATGTCCCCTTGTAATAGGACTAAGATATAGATGTGTCTAGACGCTGATGTAAAGATGAGCCCGAGCTTCTCCTACTGTGTATACCATGAACGTGGTCGTGTAAGAGACCTCAGTACTGTTGGTTTCCCCTAGTTTCATTGATGTCGTGTTGCAGTCACACGTTTTCTAAGGCTGCAGGCCTGGTGTACATCTGCTCCCTCATGGTGTACTGTTCCCTTAATACGGTCTTGGTTCTGTTTGCTGTCTTTCCTGTTGAATTTCTGCCTTGGTTGGAATCCATGATACTGTAATATAATTTTCAGTTTTTGTCTTCTCTTAAATGTATGTGTAAGGTCTTATGTGTTTCATAGAAAAGATCAGAATAGTCACACTTTCTTTTTATTATTCTGAAATACTGTCTAGATCAGTGGGACCATGCAGTCTTTGAAAATTTGGTAGAATTCTCTTGTTGAAGATGAGGCCTATTTGTTGGCAAGATTCCTTAGTCATTTTACCTACATCATGGATCTTGGTGTACTTAGGGCTACTAACACCAAGAGAATCAATTCTGTAATTTGTTCTAGGAAATTAGGAGTTTCAGTCTTTCAAGTTCATTTCCATAGAAGTTTCTAAAGTAGACCTTTGAAATGGTTTTCTCTCTCGGTGTCATTCTCTCTTATTTTTATTTCATACACTTGTGGTTTCTCTTTTTTGTTTAATGAGGTTTATTGAATTCCAGCTTGAGTTTGCAACTTTTAACGAGATATACGGACTTCTATTGTCTTAGTTTATGATTTCATCTTATATTTTCTTTGCACTTTCTTGTTTTTTTCTATTTTTTTTTTTTTGAGCAGAACATTTAATTGATCTATTTTCTCACTTTTGGTGTTAAACGTTGTTTAGGGCGATGCATTTTTCCCTGAACACTGCTTTCATTACATGACATAGATTTTGGTATAGAGACAACAATCTTCATTATATTCCATAGATTATCATATTTAATGTTTTTTTATAATTTTAAAGAAATTATATAGCTTCAGTCTGTATTTCTTTTTTCATATGAATGGCTTAGTAGAAAATTTAAAAGTTTGGACAGGAATGATGGGATGGTGAGTTAGGTGCTCTTGCAAAGGACTTGGATTTTAATCCCAGCACTCACATGGTGTTTTACAACCATCCATAACTACGTATAGGGCATTTGATGCCTGACATCTCTGAGCACCAAACATATATTAGGTATGATTGTATGTGCAGGCAATACACTCATACCTAAAGTAATATGAACAAATCTAAAAAATAAAGAAAATTAAAAATTTCAGATTAAAAGATTACTTTTAAAAATGGTATTTGCATATCTAGGGCCATTCAGTATTTCTTATGATTGTTCTAATTCACTCTTTAATGATTTCAATGCTTTGTGTTTCTCATAAGGTTGTAGGATCTCTTTAGTCCCTACAAAGTCTTGAGGTGTTGCAAGTATGATTGGGAACTGGATATGTTCTCCAGATGGAATATATTATTTCTCCTTTATTTATTTCATCATTGTTGTTTTCTGAGACTACTATTTTCTTTTTTAACTGATGCAAAAGAGGAGATTTGGTGCAAAGTATCTATAAAAGTACCCAATACATTCAGAAAGTTGATTGCAATGATATGTGTTGCTTCTAGTCATGTGGATTACCCACAAAATTATATATGCATATATTTTAAGAAAATACAGGGTGGGTGCTGGAGAGTTGGCTCAGTGATTAAGAGATCTTCCTCTTGCATATATACATACAGGCAAAACTATTCATACTCATAAAATAATAAATAATAAACCCTTTCATTACTTTTCAAAATTGTCGCATACATATTTTATGATTTCATTAATATTCTTACAAGTAATATTTTTATGGACACATGGTATTTCTTGAATGCTGAACACTTAAAATATTTGAAGATTCACTTATACAAATCATTCTGTGATGAACACCTTGGTGTACATACATGTCTTTAAGCAGTTTGGATTGTTCCTCTAGGTTAGGTCTCTAGAACTTGAATGAAATGTATCAATATATTGAATGGCAATTAAATGTGTTGTCATATGCCTTTGCTTGTTCATAACTTCATTATCAGAGTGTAAGGAGTGACAAACCATGATTTCTGGTGCTGTCTGTTATTAAAGTAGTAAAAGATGCAAAAGTACTTTGATAGCATGAAAGTTAAACATGCAATTTTTATATTACTCAAGAATATAAGCTGTTTTATTATTTTTCTTATTATTTGAGATTCATTAGAGAATTAGCATTTAAAGAGTCATGCATTTCCTTGATGATTTACAGGTGTTATGTTTCATGCATGTATTTGTTAACAGTTATTTGAAATAGTTTTACCAATCAAAATTTTTGTTCATATTTTTTTAGTGAAAATATCTATATCCTATCTATATGGTCATAGCCACCCATTTCTTACTATATGATCACTTAAGAATAAATACAGTTTTCTAATTATCCTAATGTTATAATTTTCTGCTGTGACAGGCTTGCGAGACTCTATCTCTGCTGAAGCAGCTCTGGCCAGAAGGATCAGACATCCGACGAGTCCTCTCTGTCACTTCGTGCTCCCTCTCCTTGGAAATGTACCACTGTTTTTTAGAAAACAGAGAGAAGAAAGCATCCAAGCAGACATGCCAAGTCAAAAAGGTGCAGTTGTCACACTGGGATACATTACTGTTTCTCTGTTTTGTTATTTTTCACCTACCATTTCCCCAAAGTGGCACTGGTATTTTCTCTTGTTTATATGAACTGTAGAAATAGGAAAATCCCTACAATTCATGTTATAAAGAAGTATGTTGCTCCATGATTTAGTGTGATACCTACAGGTGTTTCATGTCAGATATATTCAGCCTCTGTAACCCACAGGCAGGCAAAAGGAGAAACCACCTACCATGCTACTGTGCTTTGGGCTTTTCTGTGTGCAGTGCATGGAATGCTAAGGAAGCTTTGCAAGACTAGCTGGGAAGAGACTGCTATTCTTAGGCTTCTTTATTGCAGAAAAGGTCAAGAATCTCTTTTGCTTTGCAGTATCTCCTTAAATATAATTTTCAATGAAACATTTCTACATGATTAGACATCCAATTTTAAATCATCCCTAAATCATGATAGTAAGTCAAACTTTTTCTCTCTGGAACTTCTAACCATTAGACCCTTCCTGGGATCTTAGAAGTGTCCCAGTGAAGTCTTCTTGCTCCCCCAACAAGTCAAAATGTTTGACAATAGCAAAGATGTCCTTGTATCACAATGCTAATATAGTGATATTTTATTTGTATTGAAATGTGATTTTATTTGTATGTTAATAAAGAGCAGAAGCTGGGTGGTGGTGGTACACGACTTTAATCCCAGCACTTGGGAGGCAGAGCTAGGTAGATCTCTGTGTGTTCAAGGACACAGCCAGCATGGCAGACACACACCTTTAATCTCAATACCAACCAGAGAAGACCTAGAGGACTGTACAGACAGGCAGTTGCAAGGAGGTCATGTGGCTGGGTTTACAACCAATGAGAAATCAGAACAGAAAGTCTATAAAAAAGACAGGACACACAGAAGTAGCTCTCTTGCAGAGAGGAAAGACAGCAGAAGCAGTGAAGGGTAAGGCTCTCAGCTATTGCTCTGATCTCTTGGTTTTTAACTCTGCAACTGGCTCTGTGTTTCTTATTTAACAAGACAGTTACATCTACATGCTAAATATATCTAGCAACTTATTCCTCTTGTCATTGTGAACTCACATCTTTTAGCTACATTGCTACCCTGTTGTCCTCATGCAGGCTGTTCACAATATTGCCTTCAGAGTAGGTTTCTTAGACAGAAGAGGTATTTAGCAGGTAGCTCCACCCACCCAAGGTCCTGTGAAACCTCCCCTTTATCACCTGGTTTATTAGCTTAAACCTGGAGTCTCTGAAAATACTGAATCATGCCATATACCAACATCTGCAAAGCTAGAAGCTTCCTTTCCCTGCTATCTCAAACATGTTTAAACACAGCCTAGTTTTTGGGTAAGTGCTGCCTCCGAAATGGAGAATGTATAAATGTGGAATTCCCAAATAGAGAGCTTGGCTACAGAGTTGCACTTCCTCAAATTAAGTGTGTAGTCTCCAAGTCTGCTCTTCTCTACTCACTTTCTTTATTTTGCTCAGGAAAATGGTAATTTTTTAACCCTGAAGGACATGGAAGACTTCTGTAAGCTACATTGCCTCAGTGTGGCTATTCAACTCCGTCTACCTCTTTCCCAGAGAGCTCGCTCAAGATTCATCACTTCTGGTTGGATTCAGGACCTCAAGATTGTCTTTAAAATGGTAAATATACTCTCCTTTCACTTATACTTTTGTTTTAACTATTGGGAGAAGAAACATTATGAGTGATTGTCCTAAAGGTAGCATGACCAAGGAACTGGGGTCCATCCAGTGTATCAAGGACAGAGAGTCTATGGGGTGAGTGATGAAGCTGATGTAGTGGGTGAGAGACAAATCAGGTAGACAAGGGTAGATCAGGGTAGAGAAGTTCATTCTAAATTCATTGGGTGCCTACTAAATGGTTTTAAGCAGGCTAATGGAACTTCTATTTTTTAAAAAGTGTTTTTGACTTGCAATGTAGACCACACAGTGTAGGCATAGGGTAGGGGAAATTAGGGGGTTATTTAGCCACATACTTACCGATGGTATAGAGACCAAGGAAGTGACTTTTGAGCACTCTAGACTTAAGGCTCTGAGTATGTGTCTTCTGTAGCATTCTGAAGAGTGACTTAAGTATAACTCGAGGCATCTGAACTGCATGGAGAGTGTCCCTTTCTTACTCAAGGAGGAACATTTGTATAAATGCCCCTGTCAAAGTACAGCATGGGAGATGTGGGGGAAATTCATGAAGGGTATTGAGTTGAATGTGACTAAAGAGGCAATTAAGTTACATTAATTTTACTTGATAGTGCTTGTGTTACATTTACTACTGCTATATACACACTAGTATATTAGCATAGTGTGACCTGGGGTTGGAAATTGAAGGTCAGGTATAGGGCACAAGATTGATGGTTCAGTTGATAAAGCTCATGCCTCACCTGAGAACCTAACTTTAACTCCAATGTAGAACCATATATGAAATCAAATAAGCTGCAGCAATATACACTTGTAATCCCAAGGATAAGCAGATGGAAAGATCACTTGTTGCCCATCTAGCCCACTTGGTCAGGTCCAGGCCAATGAGAGACCATTGTCACATACATCAATTCCTGATGTGATCCCACATGCACACTCCTCCTTCACACGTTGGCAAGTCACTTACACTACACCCATATCCATACAAAAGACTGGCAGGATATATTGCATATCTGCATTGGTGAACATTCATAGCTGTTATAATGGCATTTTTTTTTTTTTGAGCTGAGGATCAAACCCAGGGCCTTGTGCTTGCTATGCAAGTGCTCTACCACTGAGCTAAATCCCCAACCCTTATAATGGCATTTAAAAAAAAGATTTAGTTAATTATTATGTATGCAGCATGTATCCCTACAGGCCAGAAGAGGGCACTAGATCTCATTACAGATGGTTGTGAGCTACCATGTGAGTGCTGGGAATTGATCTCAGGACTTCTGAAAGAGCAGTCAGTGCTCTTAACCACTGAGCCATCTCTCCAGCCTTATAATGGCATTTTGAAAGAGGTCTGTGGTGTTGTAAATACTAACGAACTAAATAATGACGAAGATGGCTCTATGTAGGTTCTACTGATTCATGAGAGAAAATTCTGTATCCTAAATCCCATAGAAGGACATTCTTCTAGGTGCTTAGTTAGTCCCTCGAGGGCAGCAGACTATGTGTTATTAATGAAATGGATATTAACAGATCCACTTCTGGATCCTATTTTCATTTAAACATTTAAATATAGGTCACTTCAGGTTAATATAATAAATCTACTGATGTCTGAAATTTAATTAAGCATTGTGTCACCAGAAATGTGCTGTGGATTTTGTTATAAAATTTATTCCTTAGTTCTATTAAATTTTTTGTCACCTTCATGTACTTGAAGCCTGGAACTCAAATGGGCGCTGGTGTGAATTCAATATGTATGATACAGACTTGAATGGCTTCAATGTACAACAGTTAATTGTGAATAACTTTGGACTTTTTTTAAAAAATACACAAGGAAGTGCTTTAGGTTAAAAGACATTACAAAAAGTCATTCAATGTTTGATGACATTCTAAGATGGCCTGGCAGGATGTACCTGGAAATTTTAGCTGATTGTGAACAGCAGCGTCATTCTCCTCCTTTTGTTGGGAAGCATTAAGTTTTAACACCAAGGGAGAGTGTATCACAAATTGTTAGAAGGTCTTATTAATAAAATCAAACCTGAGGCCAGGTATTGGGGTGAAAGCTGGATGATCAGAGAAACATAACAAGCCACAGCTTCCTCACCTTGCCAGTTCCTCAGCTGATTCTGTTTTCTCAGACTGGAAGCCTCTGATTCCTCATTGGAATGGGTCTCAGCCGAACTGCTGCTAGAAGCCTATAGCTTAACCACCCAAAAGCTTCTAGTTTCTGGTCCTCACACCTCATATACCTTTCTGTTTTCTACCAACACTTCCTGGAATTAAAGGCTTGCTTTCTAGGATTAAAGGCATGAGTTACCATGCTTGGCTGTATCCTTGAGCAGATGGATTTCTGCCTCTGGAATGCTGGGATTAAAGGCGTGTGCTACCACTGCCTATCCTCTATGTTTAATATTGTGGCTGTTCTGTCTCTGACCCCAAATAAGTTTATTAGGGTACACAATATTTTGGGGAAAACAGTACCACCACAGGAGAGTGGGTGAAGAAACCTCACTCAGGAGGTTCTCACTTTAGCACTGTAAACCAAACCATTGAAGAAGACTCATGGCTACTGTGGCCAGAAGTAAGTGCTGCTAGTACAGACACTCTGCTGGTGTTAAGATGGAGATACCTGCACAGCCTAAAGTTGGTGGAGACCTAACAGCTCAGGTGGATGGGAAACATTTTGCTGTTTCTAGAACCCTTAGCAGCCCAACACTTGGCAATCCAAAAGTAAACAAGGAAACTCAAAGAACAGAGGTGTATTCAAAAGCTGAGGAAATGTGTAAAACAAGGAAACCTAAGTAAGAAACAGAGGCATATTCAAAAGCTGAAGAAATAAATAGTTTTTGGGATTTTGGATAACAATGAGAGGAAACTATCAATAGTAGTTATAGATATTTCTTTAACTCATGTAAAAAGATATTTTTTGAGACAAGGTCTCACTGTGTAGCCAGGTTTGTCTGAGACTGACTGTGTAATGGAGACAGGTCTCAGACTCTCAGCATCTCCTGCTATAGCCTCCCAGTGCTAGGATGACATTCAGTTTAAGTGCAGTTTTGAGCCAGATTTTCATTTTATGTAATGCTTCAGTTTTTGAGGGACAACATAATCTGTATTCAGCATAAATGGGTTTACATGCTACTGAGAATTGGGACAGTCCTGCTATTTGCCTTTCACTTGGATTGTAGATGTATTTCTATGTATTACTGTGGACATGAAAACTGTCAATAACATTGTTTTTTAAACTTTTTTATTTTCAGAAAAAATGGTGCGAGTATTTCATCCTAAGCAATGTACATATGTTTGAATTTGAGAGTCTGAATTTGCTTCACCTCTCTGATTTAAGTGATATGCCTTTGTTGAAGAATGTTGCTTTTTACTATGAAAATGAAAATGCAGAAGGTATCAGATTACTGTATACTGCACTTCACCTTCCTTTAGAGAGCAAGCTCATGAAGAATTTTAAACTTCAGAACCATTTCTTAAATGTCTATTGTTCAAATAAGAATTATTTTCCAGTTTCCCAGTCTTTGTTTTTCTGATTTTTATTTGTGGCAACCAGGATTAATACAGCAATTCAAAATATTTTTCAACTTAATATTACTCCATGAGTATTTTTTCTTAAAAGCACGAGTCTAGGACATTTCAGAACAGTTAGTTTTCATGCATGGTATGTAATTATAAAATTGTTCTCATGAATAAAAACATTTCACTGTTAATAGATATTTAGGGATTTTAAGTTTTTCCAAGAGTTAATCTCTATACTTCTTTGTTTAATTTGTTTTTTTGTTGTTGTTATAATAACTTTTTTTGTGTTTTTATAGTCAAAGGAACAGAAAACACATTTTGAGAAACTTTGATTGAGAGCTTAATTGAGTAGTATTGAAATGTCTTTGACATCAAGATTTTGTCTCTTTATATTGTAGGCATTGGGATAAATTAGTTACTTATAAAGTAATAATTCTTCCTTAATTTTTATTTTAGTTTTATTCAGTGTTAGTGGTTACAAAGTTGTATGTGGTATAATATTTTTATTACCTTAGGAATAATTAAATCTCCACTGTTGGTTATCATTAGTTCAGACATTAATTTTTAATATTATGTTGTCAAACAGAAAAGCATGATCAGTTTTAAGATGTGTCATGGCATTTTCCACAGCCATGATCATTTTCATTTACCTTCAGTGGGAAGCTCACTGAAAATCCCACTGCTTGCCTCATATTTCAGAACCTGGTGATTATAGTGGAGATGGGTGTTTTATGCATTTTTGGTGCTTCTTAATACAGAGTATTTTTAATTATGATCCAGGCCTGGATTTGGATGTAGGAGATGTCATCATGAAGGAATATGTACATCTCTGGGACACAGTGTCGAAGTTGGTCAGAAACTTTGATGTGGGAAAACCATTTCCTTTGAGAACAACAAAATGTCATTTTCTTAAAAAGACCCCATTGCCAATCAAAGGTAATTTATTCCTAACTTAAATTAAGGGGAAAAAAAGTTTGAAAACTCCAAGCAGAAATCATTTTCTAGCACTTGTGTGTTTAAATAATTGTCATGTTCATGTGGTGGTATGCTTTGTCCAATATTAAAAATGTTTATGTAGTTTGTAATTAATGTTACCAATTTAAAAAATCAAAAACAATTGTGTGTGAATTCTATTTCTAACAATGTGACCTCTATCAACTGAAAATTTTGATATTGTATTACATAATGATAGTTCATCTCCAAACAGTAGAATGGGAGAAGCCTGTAAGGTAATTGGGGTAGCCAAGAACCATCTAAGCCAGCATAGAGACTAGCAGGGGACCATAATCAGCATCTGTCTTATATAGTAACAAAACTATCAGTAGGCACATGTTGGGCAGACTAGGAGATGTCAAAGAATAAAAAGGAGCCAGCAGCCCCTTTAGAAAGCCTTCTCTGTGCTGCAGATGTGCAGAGGGTCTCTGGTGACAGGCACAGGAGGTGAGGCCAGAACCAGGAAGTGGTGGAACAGTCTTCACAAAGACCAGGTCCATAGGAGCAAACTTCAAAGGTTAGCTCCTCCCAGACCTGCCTTTCAATGAACAGAAGTAACAAAGAGTCACACTGGTTCTGGAACTTGATAGCTGGCTCTTGAGAATTTGGAATTTAAGCTGAGGCCACAAGGCCACTCTAATCCAGTAAATGAAAATGATCAGTGAAAACTGGCAAATTATTATGCGGAACAAATCACAAACACTTGTTTTATAGGATTATGTATCAAAGATGGGTGCTGAATTTATGAAAGAGTTGAGGAGTAATTAAGAACACAGTTAGCTGTGGACTTAAAACTGATAACTTCTGTTTTTAAATGATCACAATTATTATATACCTTCTGAATCTAATTTGAAAACATTTAAGAGAGATTAAATATAAAATTAGAAATGAGAAAATAATAGAAACTCTAAAACAATATTCATTCTCATAAGCAAACTTGTAGAAATCAAAATACTGAGTGGGTTTAAAAGCTGATTGGATATTAATAACGGGGGAGTTTGAGCACCGTAAACCAATAGAAAAAAGAGTCACACTTAGGGTTGGAGACATCCCTCACTGGTAGTGTGTCATAGCATGCATGAGGCTATGGGCTCAGCTTCCAACACAAGAAAATGAAACACGTTAATAATAGCATTATGAGAAATGACTCAAGCTAGTTACAGGTCAAAGCTAGAATGGCTACTCACTACATCTCCCCCTTTTGTGTAAATAAGAAGGTTCTAACCTAATACAAGACTATATACAAAGGGATGGTTATCAAATATTGTCCAGGAGTATGAGGGATAATGACCTAGATAAGATGGAACTAGAATCAATGTGAACAATATCAAGCTAGAAACACATACTAAAATCCAGAGAAGTCTAGAGCATGGGTAAATGGCATGTTACAAAGATTATTCCAAAAGGTGTCCTATCCTAAAGAACCAGAATCTAATACTTAATATGGTTTCTCTAAGATATTATATACATATACTAAGTTGTAACTATAACTTCTGGTCTTCATTCTAAGCAAAGACCTGAGAAGGAATATAATAATACCTGAGAAATGGGAGAAGGATGCAAGCAACTTTCAGGAGTCTTGCAAGAGTAGACAGAGACAGCTGGCAGCCTAGACAGTCACCTAATGTTTCTCAGCATTGTTGGTGCGTTCAAATCTAGAGTATCTGACAGACCACTTTCAGAGGTAGGAATTCTGTAAGACCATCTTACCCTGTCTTGGCAGAGTACAGTGGTCACTTTCCTTGTGTCCTGCTTGTCTAGAAAGGACAGCATTTGTATTGTCAGCAGTTGAGGCAAGGGCAGTTCTTTGCTCAGTAGGCCATTTTGTGCCAATAAGACAAACTTCCAAATGGACATGTCTTAGAAGCCCAACATTCTCTTGGGATCAAATTGGTGCTGCCAGGAGCCATTGTGTCCTACTTCAACAGAATATCCAGGCTAGCTCAGTCGGTAGAGCATGGGACTCTTAATCCCAGGGTCGTGGATTCAAGTCCCACATTGGGCGCTAGATATTGGTGAAATTATTAAGGTCACTCCACATAGTTAAAAGGGAGGTTTATATAGTGGCATAACTTACAAATGAAGGGATAGGTAGGTTTCAGGGTCTGGGAAAGGTATGGCACAGTCTGGCCAGAACTCTGCTCAGTCTACCTCCAGCGTCCACGTTCCTGGAATCAAGAGAGCCCCGGCATCTGGAACTCAGGTCTTCAATGTCCTCTCTCAGCCCCACCTTGTAGGCATGACCATTACAAAAGCCTCAATGGGGGTTGGAACTTCCAGGTCAAAGCTAGAATAGCTACCCACTACAGCTACCCAGCCACCTACTTATTTAATCTATATATCTATTTGCTTGGTTATTATTTGTCTATTTATTTTCTATTATGTTCCTAAAGACTCATCTGGGGAAATAACTTTATCAGTAGGGTTGGTATTAAAATATAATTGAAGTGAATACAAAATACTTTTAAATGTGAAATTTTGGAAAACAATGTATTGTCTTCCTATCTGTAATTAGAGTTTTCCTGCCTAGCCCACAGTCAGGAAAAATCTCTCTCACCCGCCAAGCCCATAGACACTCAGAACCAACCAAGTAAACACACAGAAACTTACATTGTTTACAAACTGTATGGCCATAGCAGGCTTCTTGTTATCTACTTCTTCCATCTTAAATTAACCCATTTCTATTAATCTATACTTTGCCACATGGCTTGTGGCTTACTGGTGTCTTTACATGTTTCTTGTCATGGAGCCGGCTGGCAGTGTCTCTCCCCCCAGCCTTCCACTTCCCAGAATTCTCTTCTCTCTTGTCCCACCTATACTTCCTGCCTGGTCTCTGGCCAAACAGCATTTTATTTATACAGAACGATATCCACAGAACTTCCCCTTTTCTTTTTTTTTTTTAAGGAAGATTTTAACTTTTTTTATAGTAAAATTACATATAACAAAACAATTAGCAAGCAAGAATTATAGCTACAATATCTAGTCTATTTGTTTTGGCAAAATTAAACAAAATATTCTATCTATCCTATATTTGTGAGTCTAAGGTTTTTATATCTAACTTATCTTTTATCATAACTGAGGAAATTATAACTATCCAGTCTTCAACCTCATCAAAGACCTCAGAAGGATATATTATTACCTGAGAAATGGGAGAAGGATGCAAGTAACTTTCGGGAGTCTTGCAGGGTAGACAGAGACAGCTGGCAGTCTGGACAGTCACCTAATGTTCCTTTGTAAATTTGGGGCAATTGTCTTCAGCCCATAGGGCTAGAATCTCTTGGTCACTTTTCTTAGTGTTCTATAGAATGTCTGGCAGTTTTCTCTGTGAAGCAGGAACCTGAAGAACCATTTTGTCAAGCAATGTTCAGTGGTCACCTTTCTATGGGTCCTGCATGTTCAGTTGATCAAGCAGTCCAGGCAAGAACAGTTTCTTGCCCAAATGGCTATTTTTGCCAAGGAAAGAAAAACTCCATATGAGGTGTTTTTGATGCCCATCCTCCTCTCTGAAGTAAATCAGTGCTGCCAGGAGCAGACATGTCTCACTGTCCAGAAAGTTGAAATTTTAAAAATGTTTTAAATGCCATATTCTGTAGGTCTTTGAAGTATTTGAAGGTTGCCTATCTATCTGAAATATCTCTATACCTAGAAGACTTACCTAACATGGCTACAAGTATGATTATCATAGATGACTAATTATTAACCTATTTTTAATTATCCATTACAATTTTAAAGGAGCTGTGCAAACATAATACCTTAAACAGCAGTAGAAATATGCACCCAGTATAACAAAATTAACTTTATGTTTGTATCAATAGACTAAAATCTATACCAATGTAAAACATTTTAAACAAGTTGTTGCTCTTTAAAAGTAAGTTCATCAATCTACCCTTTCATCCTATTATATGTATATCATATCCCTTTTTCTTCTTTAGAAAGAGATCACATTTATAATCAACCTGATTTAAATGAAAATATTGATTTTTCTCTGTCCCATACCAGAGGTCTCTTCTGATTTGGCACACAAGAATCTCTTAACCTTTTCTTTTAGCAATATGTCTGGGTTTAGAGAAGGAGTGAACCAATTCCATCTCCAAAGCCAGCTTGATTATTTTGGGAATGTAGGCATAGTTTCTCTTACTACTTCCTGCTGGAGGGGGGCGCTGGATCTTATGGGGACACAAAGAAAATTTTAGGATTATGGAGTAGTCTGTGAGGGTAAACCTCTGAGCCAGTTGCCTTGAAACCATTCTGGATGTTGGATCATCTGGGCCATGGTGTCATCGGAGACCTTTCAGGTGGTCTTGGCTGATCAAACCTGATGTATCTTCATCTGGAACAAATCCACAGCCTCTGGCTTTCTGTGGAAACAAAAGCAGAGACTCTTTTCCAAAGCAACATATCCTTATATCCAAATTTTGAAGTCAAGATACCTTTAAAATTTACATATTTGTTTAACTCAACAGCTTTTACCATCAAATGTTTTTCTGCAGTTAAAAATCCCAAAGACAACATAAACCAGATTCTCCGTGTAATATCCATGGTTGTAAGACTGAAATACCTCTGTGTCTGCTGGCTCCACTCACCTCAGCTTCCCAACATGGCGGTGGTACAGTTTACCACCAGCTCTGGGTCTGGAGCCATGTGTACCATCAACTATCAGAAGCAGTTCTATCAAAGCAGTGCATAGCCCAGAAACTTTTTTTTTAATTTTTTTAACTAGCAAAAGCTAAATCCACCATGCAGCAGAGTAAAGTGCCACTTGTAGATTCCTCATTCCTGCCACACTGCAGGTCAGAGGAACACCCCAGGAACCTGCCATAGTAGCTCAAACTGGCAGGCTGCTACTAACTTGAGAGAGACAACTAGGAAGCTGTTTTTAGCTCCGTTTTAGAATCTTTTTTGTCAGGTTTTATGTGGAAACTCTTGCCAACACATTGGGCACCATTTGTAGTTGGAGATATTCTCTCCAGGTGCCAATAAGGCACCCCACAACCCTTGTATAAAATAATCACTCAGACGCTTATATTACTTGTAAACTGTATGGCCGTGGCAGGCTTATTGTTATCTAGTTCTTTTATCTTAAATGAATCTGTTTCTATTAGTCTATACTTTGCCACTTGGCTCATAGCTTACCTGTATAAATAAAGTGCTAATTGGCCAGTAGCCAGGCAGGAAGGATAGGGTAGGTGGGACAAGGAGGAGGAGAATGGTAGGAAATGGAAGGCTAAGAAAGAGAAGCTGCCAGCCACCACCATGACAAGAAAGATTTAAGATACAGGTGGCACCTGGAGAGAAGATCTCCAACTACACCTAACTGAAAGTTTCACATTTAACTTGATCATTTTTTGTTTGTTTGTTTGTTTATAGAAAGTTCCCAAGAGAAGATGCCAAATCTGGGTTTTATTCCAATGTCATGTAATTTGGTTGATGAATTTACTGGAGACATTTTGAAAGACTTGCCTTTCCTAAAGTGGTAAGGCCTCCATATTTTTTAATAAATACTTGTTTGGAATGGATAATAGTTAATTATTAAATATTCTTTGAGAAAGCCTTTTCTGAATAAACTCCAGAATCAAGACACTTTTAAGACAGTAAATTACTCATAATATATATTTGCAAGATTTTGCCCATTGACCATCTTTATCATATCTGTATGATTTTAATTGGAGAACAAAGCACTCTCCCACTACTATTAAATAAAAAGAACAAGGAATGTTTGAGAGTGTTGGAGACATGAATGGTCTTGGCTTCTGAAGCTTTTAATAGAATGTCTTTGCATTGTACCAAACATGCTGTGTCCCAGGAAGAGGAGAAGGAACTATGATTATCAAAGTTACAAAATGTGTTGGAGTTGGAGGCATGAAATTTGAAATATTCTTGTATTTCTTTTTGTCTCACAGTGATGACCCCATTGTCACCTCACTGGTTAAGCATAAGGAGTTTGATGAACTTGTGCACTGGCATTCCCACCGACCCCTTAGTGATGATTATGACAGGACAAAGGCCAATTTTAATGGTGAGCTTGTTGGTTCTGCTAAACCAATTTAAATCAACTATACTCTGCCCTTTATTTCAAAGTAAAAAACACATTATGAATACCAATCAGAAGTTTGAGGGAAGAACAGTCAACAAGACATTCAGATGGACACCAAGAAGGATATTAACAGAGTCCTCCCTTTGTTTCCTGGTGGTTATCCATATGGAGGTTGTAGGTGTCTTAGGAAGAGGAGTGCATATTTGAACTTTGTCTCATGAGCTTGACACTGTGTTAAGGAAAGATGGTTTGTAGTTTAATATATGTATATATATATATAATATTAATAATATATATAATAGTTAAGCAGTCTGCTCTATGGCTGTGGCCCAGGATGAGGGCTTTGTTTTTTCCTATCCAATAATTCAAGGAACCAGAATGTCTCAGATACTTTTCTTCTTGATTTTGCCTACTGAGCTCATTCACAGGACACATGACAGGTAAAGCTTAGAGTCTGTCTCTAAAACAAAACACCCCACCCCCAAACACCCTGGAAGGGTACTCATGGGTCCCAACTCCTTACTGCTAATACAGATGGATTCTGGAAGAGAGATTGCCATTATCTTTAGTTGTGTACTCAATGATGTGCTCACAGGGCTCCATTGACAGTAGTTCAAACCTGTGGCCAAACCCACAGTCCTGTTTAAAATTAGTGGGTCAGGAATCAAAGCAAAAATAGATGAGTTTGGGGAAAAGACTTGTAGGGAAATGACAGGTTCAAAATGATATAAAGGAGAATGGGTGTAATTAATTAGAATGCATTATATTCATTGTCAAAGAACATATTTAATCAATAAGATTAAATAACATTATTAGTATTCACTTTTAGAAGTAGACTGTGAAAAACTGTTGTTTTTTTTTTTTGTTTGTTTGTTTTTTTTTTTTTTAGTCGAGAATTGAACCCAGGGCCTTGCTCTTGAAAGGCAAGTGCTCTACCACTGAGCTCAATCCTCAACCCGGAAAAACTGTCTTTGAGCTGCTGGCAGTTGTTGGCCAGTGGTAGAACCTTTGACCTGCATGAATGAAATCCTAGGCTTATAGCTATATAGCCTATGAAATTAAATGTATTTATATTCAAATATACATATTTGAAAAGTTGCCACCTTTGTAGATATGTTGAAAGTTATTCTATGGATGAGATAACCTTATTTAAGGCACTTTAAGATACCTTCTTTGGCCAACCTGATCAGAAATATTGCTATTTTATAACAGAGAGAAGAGTACCTGTATATGGAATACTGGGAAGAGTTAGGTGCATCTAAGATATCATAATCATTTTACATTTTAAGTTTTTCTCTTTTTTCAGAGCATTCAAAAGACCCCCGTCAGCTTAGAAATTTGCAGAAGTATCATGTTTTTCAACGATTTTATGGGAACTCATTAGAATCAGTCTCTTCCAAGATCATCACTACTCAAAGTGTTAAGCCAAAGAAGGATTGTAATAAGTCCAGGAGCTCAAAGACACATGTAAGTTTCTGTAAATTCTATAATAATAAAAAGGTCTTCTTGCTGCTGTTCTTTATTAAAGTGGTGTTTGCTCATCCCATTGATGGCTTCTTTCCATGAGATAACTTCCTTTTTTTATATGGGTCTAGTAGTTTGAATGAGATGTCTCCCATAGTCTCAGGTGTTTGAATGCATGACTCCCAGTTAGCAGCACTGTTTGGGGAGGCTCAGGAGGTTAGTCTTGCTGGAGGAAGTGTGTCACAAGAGGCTGGCTTTGAGAGTTTAAAGCCTTGCCATTCCTGCTTGCAGTTTAAGATGCAAACTTTCAGTTTCTAACACCGGGTGCCATGCTTCTGCACTGCCATCATGGATTCCTATCCCTCTGGAATCATAAGACCAAATAAAGACTTTCTTCTATAAATCGTCTTGATCATGGTGTTTTACTACACAGAAAAGTAACATACACAAAGAGTAATCACATTTATTATGATAATCACTAAGACAGTCTAACATATATAAATTATTGCATATGATTCTCTCTATGCAGTAACATATACTTATTTAGAGAAACAAATAGAGCATTAAGTAACTAAAGGCATGGCTTCAAATTTTGCAGTAATATTAAAATGTAGGTTATTAGCTAATAAAAAACAAAATGTTTTTCACAAATGGAGCATAAATAAATATGAAACACATGGGGTTTCTTTGCTTGACTTGTATAGATTTTCTGCACTTTCCTCAAAGTATTTAAATAATTAATGTAGCCACCATTTTTTCAAGTACAATTCTAAAGCTGTTCATTTCCTCTTTCTGTACAGATTACTTGCCCTTAATTTTACTATTTATCCTACTGGTATTGTTATTTTCTATCAATTCCTATCCAAAGGCCATAACTGAGGATAAAACACAGGTGATCAAAACTCAATTTATTTCTAGAGTAAAATACTAAGATGTGAGAATTAAATGTTAGCATTTCTGATAATATTACCATGCAAGTAGAGATTACATTTGAAAACTGGACTTACTCATTTGATGAAGGTGAAGGCCATAGTTTAAAGGTTTGGCAATTCGGTAGCATTCAGTGCACTCCAGAGCTGAGGATCTGAAGAAGGCACTTATTTCATGGAAACTCTCTGAATGGCAACTGTTTTAATATCTGTAGAGAGAAGAACTTAGCACATCCAGCTGACAGGAATTGTGACAGGTCAGCTTTGTCAAAGGCAGTCACTGTGACAAAGTTATCAGAAGTGAAGTCTATGAAGATCCCCCACAAAACACAAAAACATCTTTAAACTATCATTTCTGGATACTTATGGTTGGGAAAAGTTTAGCAAAAACAAAAAACAAAAACAAAAACAAAAAAAAGCAAAAAACAAAAAACAAGTGCTATTTCTTTGCCAGGTAGCTAGTTAACAAGCAGGGAGTTCAAGTTCTACAGCTCTTAGGGACACTTACCAGTTGGGTGATTAACAAAGAGCTCTCTAGTATAATGGCTAAAATAACTCAAACCATCACTGAGTACTTGATGCTCATGCTGTGGGTTCTCTCTCCTTGACCAGCTTCACAGGTTCGCTAAGCAGTGGTGACTGGCTCAGGTGTTTTTTTTTTTTTGTTTGTTTGTTTGTTTTTGTTTTTGTTTTTGTTTTTTTTGTTTTTTGAGACAGGGTTTCTCTGTGTAGCTTTGTGCATTTCCTGGAACTCACTTGGTAGTCCAGGCTGGCCTTTAACTCACAGAGATCCACCTGGCTCTGCCTCCAGAGTGCAGGGATTAAAGGTGTGTGCCACCACCACAGCCCGGTTGGTCAGCTTTTGCCTGACTCATCAAATAAAACCTCATAAGCTTCCATTTGCCATCACTGCCTCTTTATTAGGAGGTCAGGACCTGTTCAGTTTTATACCCAAATTGGTCAAACCTTTGCCTCTTCATTTAGGAACATAAACAGGAGGAGGGAGAGGAGGAACAGTCTTCCTTTCTTCCTCTTCCACTTCCCTTCTTCCTCTTCCTCCTCCTCCTCTCTCTGGCAATCTCCTTCCCTGTTACAAAATAACAAACTGGCAAAAATTCTCACCATACAACACAAGTAGACTGAAAAGAAGTATGAGCTTCACCATTCCCAATCTCAAAAATGAAATGAGTCATCAAGGAAATGCAACATCATGAGTACTTTATAAATGTACTCTGTGACCAACAGTGTAATAAATCTTCACATTTGAGATAAAGGGAGCATCGTACTTGACCAAAGTCTGAGACTTCTCCTGCTCTGTGTACAAACAATGGCAAAGGGTCAATAGGGGACACTTATTGAAAGTTTAAATGTTCAGAAACCTCAAATGTTATTGATTGGAATTAAGTAGTTTGAGAATGTGACAGCTAAATGTGCCCTTAGTATAGGTTAATGTTTAGATACTGATCCCATGACTAACCTAAATAATGGAAATTTTTTGTCAGAATTCTTTGGCTGACATAATTCTACGATTTGTCTGTTAAAAGTTATTTATTTTTCTCTGTGTGTTTGTATGATGAGTTTATGTGGCGGGTGCCATGGTGTATATTGGCGGTCAGTGGGGGTTGCCATGCTATGTATATTGAAGGCCGAAAAAGCTCTGTGGTGTCCTCTCCTTGTGCCTTTCCATGGATTCTGGGGACTGGACTCGAGCTTCAGGCTTGCAAGACTAGCACCTTTACCTGAGGAACCATTCATTGGTCCTCTAATTTGACCATGTAAAATCAAATAAATAGAGTTGGTAAAACCACAGTAAAAGAGGGTCCATATGATATTAAAATCATTTGAAAACACTTATTAAGGCCAGGAAAATCATTTGTGTATATGATGATCCCTCTCCACTCCTTGCTTTCAGCTCCTGTTTCTTATTCATTCCATCAATATTAGGGACCAAATGTTTTGGCTTGGGGATTCCAGGCAACTTCAGTGCACTTTGTCTCCAAGATCTCAGTTCAGGGAGGAAGAATGGTGCATGTAGTACAGATAGAGTAAACCTGGTGAGTAATTTGCCAGAAGAGTGATACAGTATCATCAAGCATGAGATTCAGAGAGATTCATGATAGGAACACCATGATCATGCAGGGAGTAGGAAGGTGACTTGGAAGAGAAGGCAGCAGAAATGTGGTCCCAGAGAGGATAGCAGATATCACTGCATGGAGACATGAAGGAAACTTTGCAAGGCCTCTTGGACATTAATTACATTTACCCTTTTATATTTGACACTACATAGACATTTAGGAGATTCTACAGCAAGTCTTTATATTCACCGAGTTGAATTATTATGTTTTCCATCAATAGAGTCTTAATTAAATATTTTTATGACTACTCAAGTAGGCAATGATGGTCAAAATCATCAGTGCAGACTTCAAATACCATTTCAGCCATGAAATGTCAATCTGGAATAGTTCTATCTTGTCACAAAATGTTTCTTTCCATTTTGGCAGGAGACCAAGGCTGACATAATTGCTAGAGAGAATAAGAAGAGGTTAATTGCCAAGGAAGAACAAAAAGAAGAGGAAAAGTGGAGCACCCTGTCGTTTTCCATTGAGAAGGAGATGAAAAGGAATTTAAACTCTGGGATGAAGAAGCTGGAGGAGTTTTTGAAATCGTGTAAAAGTAATTCAGTGAAAGCTCAGGCTGAAAAAGTTGGGTTAATGGCTGGCTTGAAGGCATGGAAGGAGCACTGCAGAGCTGAAGGTGAGTGGCGATTAGTTCTGCTGGCTTACCTCGATGAACTAGAGAGATCACAGGGATGTGATGATGGTGGTTCATCACCTGCTAACCAGAAATTTGGACAGTAGGACCCATACAGGATTTTTGCCTGTTTCCATCAATTAGCAATGACATATCAGAGAGGTGGCCAACAGCAAAGACATAGCACGTTCATCAGCCCAATTAATGATAGGTTTAAACTAACTGCTGACCAGGAAGAGAGAGCACTGTTAGCAGAACCAATAACAATGCAGCACAGAGCAAGAACCCGTCATCCACCTTTGAGTTCCTGAGGTATTAATATTTTCTTTCTGGAGATGTTGGTGCTTTAGTTTGTCTCTTAAGTTAGTTTCCTGTTGGTTGTTGTGATAAAATACTTTGACAAAAGCAACTTAATGGAGAAAAGGTTTATTCTATCTAACAGCTCAAGGGTACAGTTGATTGTTGGGGAGGGCATATCAAAGGAGCAGGAGTTTGAAGCAGCTGGTTACATCACATTCCACTAACAGTTAAGATGGGTTTTCTTGCATCAATTATCCTAATAAAGATAATCCCTTACAAACATGTTTAGAGGCCTGCCCTCCAGGTGATTGTAAAATGTACAATCAACACCAACCATACAGACTTCCACATTGATCACCCCTACCACACAGACTACTTCTTACAAAGTGACCGAGGTAATTCCATGTACTCTCCTTTACATATCCATGGAGGGGAATAAGATAAAATATAGAAAGAGGATGATAAGGATAAAGTAGGGCTGCCTAGGTAGAGATGTGTAAACTGGTTAGAGGTATATGATTTACCTTAGCATATATTTATCTTTTTTTCCAACCAAGACACTGAATCAGGAGTTCAGAGATCAGCATTTAGAGTGGCTTAAAGAATATAGTGCTTTATTTCATTTGAGTGCTTTTAGGTACTGTAGACTGATAGCAGAGTCCCAGCTGGGATTTCCAGGTTCTTCTGTCCAGCAAAATGGGCAGGACCCATGGTTAGTGGTAGAAGCAGAGACAGTCTTTTAAGGAACTAAGTACATCTAGGAAAGGTAAGAAGTTCAATATCCTAGTGACTATGCCCAGATATGTGACCTTTTATAAGTCATTTACTCTCCATCTGCACACTGAAGTATCTTCAGATTTATTTTTTATTTCTGTGTGTGTATGTGTGTGTGTGTGTGTGTGTGTGTGTGTGTGTGTGTGTGTGTGTAAGGTGTCCACAGTTGCAGGAGAAGACATCAGATTCTCTGAAGCTGGAGTTTCCAGGTGGTTGTGAGGCTTCTGACATCATTGTTGGGAACCCAACTCCATAAGAGTGGCAACTACCCTCACCACTGACCCATCTCTCCAACACCCTCTTTCTCTTTTAATGAACTTTTCTGGCCACCAAAATCCTATACTCAGATATCCTTATTCAGAATTTAGTCATAGGGCACTTTAACCACAAGGAGGACCAGGAAACACATACTTTTACCTAGGTATGTAGAATTCCCAGTACCACAGAGACATAAATAAGGAATCTTTGGAACTACATGGTAGATAGAGAAATTAAGATTAGTAACTGCCAGAGATGCTCTTGTTTTTGCTTTTCATACAACCATGTTTTACCTATCCTCCACATACAGTTCATGAACTGTCTTTCCATAAAGATTTCCTTGGGAATCAGCCCCATGTAACATCTGTAGTTTCTAATGCTTGGTGTGAACCAATCTCATATCATATACTGTACTGTGTAAGTGAACTGAATGCTCCTGGAGTGTAAGGCCTCCATTTCCTTCACTTGGCTTCCTCTTGTATAATAGCTTTCAATATGGCATTGGTAGTGCTTGATTAATAGGTGAGAGTGGGCACCAACTCAAGGAAAGGTGGAACCAAAACAGGTGTGCGAATAAAGAGTTTAGCAGAGGGGAGAAATAAACAGTGTGTGTGATGCCAGAGAAGTGGACAGGTTGTCAGAGTCTGGTTGTGGTAGCTGGAAGAGATGCATTGCACTGAGCAGATGGATTTAGGGCTCACAGCCAGTATTTCTCTGTGGAAAATGGGGCTAAATTAATGTTGCCAAGATTATAATCATATTTAAAATCATGCAATTTTTTTAACAGAGGAAACATGGTAAAAAGAGACAGAAAATCTTTATAATTCACCATAAAATCCTACAAACTTCAATTTTAACAATATTTAATTGCAAACAGTAAGATTTTTATCTAGTCCTTTCCATTCTCAAGCATCCATTGATGGTGAGTAAGACAGTGAGTTTCAATAAGTGTAGTGAAGATTGATAGGCTAGGTAATTGATCTTTATTAATAAACATTTGTTATTCTGAGGGCTTTTACAACAATTTTATTATTTATATTTTGTGCCAAGGTGAAACCACAAAAGACTTAAGCATAGCTGTCCACATGATGAAGAGAATCCATTCCTTGTTGGACAAATACTCTGAACTTCTGCAAGAACCAGATCGGAAGTTCATAGCCAGGTGTCTTATGTACTTAGGTTTTGAGGAACTAGCAAATTCTTTGTATCCAACCCAGGTAACATATTATGATAGATTTATTTTAACTCAGCCATTATTTGCTATACATAAAGCTCATATCGAATAGAGTCACCTCTTTTATGTTTATTTTTAATAGAAAATATCATCTTAGTTAATTCAACTGCCAAAAGTTAAATGAATCAAGAATTAGAATTTTTTTTTTATACAACTTGGCTATCACACTAAATGTCAGATGATTTCTGCAGACTTTTAAAACTAACCTGATACTTAATTCTAACAAAATAGCTGAAATCTATAATGGTGTTGACTTATTTTAAATATGTCAGGTTGTAGCTACAAATTATTAGAGTAAACATTTGAAAATGTTGACATCTACTGATTAATTTGTATTTCAGAAAAGTCATAATGTCTTCATGATGTTTGAAGAATGATTAAAATTGTTTTCATATAGAAGAAGCTCAGTCATAAACATTTCAAATATTTTAATGATGCTGTAACTTAAATTGCTTTCAAAATAATCTTTAAAAATAAAACAGGATGAAGCAGATGACTTAAAAATGACAAAAAAGAATAAATATTCCATTGGAATTGGACCAGCTCGGTTCCAACTACAACATATGGGTCACTATTTGATCAGAGAAGAAAGAAAAGATCCAGACCCAAGGGTCCAAGATTTTATTCCTGATACATGGCAGGTAAAAATATGAATAAAATAATTCTTATTTTTTTAATCTTGTATGCATCATGGAATTTCTTATTGGTACAGCTCTCTCTCTCTCTCTCTCTCTCTCTCTCTCTCTCTCTCTCTCTCTTTCTCTCTCTGTCTATTTATCTCTTTCTGTATGTGTGTGTATGTTAATATATGTATTTTCATGTATTTCATAATATCGAATTATTTCATTTAAAAGTTATTTCACTTAAAATTTATTTTTATTTAAAATGTCTCATTTGGACTAATTCTTCCATTTAAGGAAATTAAAATTTTCATTTACTATGCAGACCAATTCCTTGGTGAGGTATTGGATGAATTCACACACATAGATTCAAAGGTTAAAGATGTCGGTGCTCTCCAGTTTTTCTCACTCTGTACCAGGCTCCGGGTTTTCTCTCTGTCCATAGGATTTCATATGTAAACAATATAAATACTCTTGAAGAAATTCAGGTAATTTAGACAGTGGAAAATTTGTTTATGGATTTACAGACTGCATACACTACTATTCTAGCTATATTTCTGTAAACACATATAAGATAAATATTGATAGCTACACAATTTGGAAGTAACTACTTCTGCACACAATTAAATATATACATTTATGTATGATAAATTGAACATTATTTACTTATACAGATGCAATTTTTTATGTTTAGTCTGACTAGTTGTCCCATTCAGTTCAGGTTTTGTAAGCCATTTTTCACTTATGTAATGAAAAACCTGAGGCAGCCTAGCTTTAATGTAAAGGTGCTCATTTACCTTCCATTTCTGGAGTTTCCACACCAGAGATTGGATGGCTCCATTGGTCTGGCTTCCCGTGCTAGCTTGACAACAGAATGGCATCATATTATGGTGGGGCAGCTTGTGTGAGAAAGCATAACACTGTAAAAGCAAGAATCAGAGAGAGCTAGTTGAGCTGAGGCTTTCTAGAACAAACTTTTTAGAAAGGATTTTCATCACAATTATTTCCCATGGCTGGAAAAAAATCTATGGACCTCTAGGATTACTCCACTTCTTAAACTTTCCAATGCCTCCAAATAGCTTCACCTTGGGGGACAAGATTCCAGGATTCCTGGGGAACATGAAGCCCCATGCAAACCGGAGCATGGGCCTTTTCTTAGGCTGTTAATGTTGGGGTTCCTTTACAAAATGCTGATTTCCATGAATAGGGGATCAAGTACTTATTTCAGGGTAGGCTACAGAGCAGTCACATTTACTCCTACTTTTCATGCACCTTCTAATTCTTTCACGACCCTTTCATTCTGAAGTGTGGCATGTGGGGAGGAGTGGATTCACGGGGTGGACAGGCTGGGATTTTAGCATACTTCCTGTCTTCTGTACTTCACGTAGGTTTTCCAGTCTTTTGATCACTCATCTTCTTAATGAACAAATTCATAGGATGCGAAGAGAATGCTCCCATATACTTGCCCCTCGAGGGTAAGCAGGAAAATGATGAATTTGTTATTGCTGCACTTCAACCATTTGCTGACTACCATAAAAAATATGGGTTGGCTGGTGCCAACAATTGTATGTCCCAAAGACACTGTGTACTCCTAACTATTAAAAACAGCCTTCCTAATAATAAGTCCTTCTTCTGACTTTGCTTTTGAATGATTTTTCTTTGTCATTATTATAAACTATACAAAAGAACATGTTTTATTATGGTCGTTTCATCCATGCATGTTGTGTACTTTGATCACATATCCATCCATCCACACACTTGCTTCACTGCCCTCCTCATGGGCTCCTTCTTTTTCATCTCCCTTTTCTGTGCAGCGCCTTTTAGAATTGTTGACTCCATTGCTGCACATGAGACTCATCTCTCGGCTGCTCAAAAGCAAGCCAATTGCATCATTTGAGAGAATGAGTACTATGTTGGAGCATCCTTTTAATTTTTTCTGTGTGTCTGCAGCACTCCATCCCTGAGGTTCAGGAAAATCATGATGGAAAAAGACTTATCTCTGTGGGTAGCTTAGGGCTGGTTTGATTGACACACATCATGATCTGACCCCTGCAGCGAGAGCTCCTGGATGTGGTGGATAACTATGAGTCTGCAGTGATTGTTGCCCCAACGTCCTCTGGGAAGACCTATGCTTCCTACTACTGCATGGAGAAGGTGCTGAAGGAGAGTGATGAAGGCATGGTTGTGTATGTTGCACCAACAAAGGTGGGGATCCAGGGCATGTAATACTTTTCTTCATTCCAGAACTTACCCAGACATATTAGACATTGGTTATGTGGTAGATCTAGTTCCCTTTATTTGTTTTCTCCAGTTAAAAATTAGCATGCAGGGTTGGTGATTTAGCTCAATGGTAGAGCGCTTGCCTAGCAAGTGCAAGGCCCTGGGTTTGATCCTTAGTTCAAAAAAAAATATTAGCATGCAAATTAATGGGCTTCATAATAGAATGTTTGTATATAGTTTTTTTTTTAACTTTTTTTAACCCTCTTTCACCACTGCCCTCTCCTATGATGTAATCCCCCTCCACTGTTCCCCTTCATTCTCATGTAGCCCCCATTCCACTTTCAAGTCACACATATTCTTGTAGATGAATATTAAATGGTCTTAATAATAAACATAAACCCAGGAGCCAGGTATTAGGGTGAACAGTGGAAGATCAGAGAGACAGAACAAGCCACAGGCAACCTCACTTTGCTAACTTCTCAGCTGATCCTATTTCCTCAGACTGGAAGCCTTGTGTTCTCATCCAAATGGATCTCAGCTGAACTGCTGCTAAAAGCCTAAAAGCTTAACAAGCCTCTAGTTCCTGGTCCTCATGCCTTATATACCTGTCTGGTTCCTGCCATCACTTCGTGGGATTAAAGTCGTGTGTCCCCATGCTTGGCTGTTTCCAGTGTGGCTTTGAACTCACAGAGATCCATCTGGAATGCTAGGATTAAAGGCATGTGCTACCACTGCCTATGTTTAATATAGTGGCTGTTCTATTCTCTTCCCCCCAAATAAGTTTATTGGGGTGCACAATATATCTACTACATATTCTATTATTTTATTTCCATCTCCCCTTATGACCTATTTTGCCATCTCATAATTCCCTTTCTAGTTTCATGACCTATACCCACTCTCACCCACATTATACATATACTAAAAACTAAATTTTATTATCCAAATATAAGAGAAAACATGTAGTATTTGTCTTCTGAGTCTTTGTTATTTTGCTTAATATAATATTTCCCATTTTTCTGTGAACAACACTGTCTCACTTTTGTTTATATTTGAATAGAATTGTGTTTTTGTACATATCCTTTTTCTGTTAATTTGTTCATGGACATCAAGGCTGCTTCCATTTCCTAGCTATTGGAGTAGTAGAAATAGGAACATGGATGTGCACGTATCTCTGTAGTAAGACTTGAAGATCTTTGGGTATATTCACAGGAAGGAATGTTGTAGCTAGTCCATGAAGTAGTTTTATATTTTATGCTTTGTGACACCTCAACACTGATTTCTATAAAGGGTATAGCAGTTGATACTTTTCCCATGGTGATTAAGGGTCCCCCTTCTCATATATTTTCCCCCAACTGTTAACACTTGTTTTCTAGATTTAACCATTCTACTTGGAGTAAGATGGAATCTCAACTCTTTCTCAAGGTTCCTGTTATTATTCAATGAGCTTCTGCTACACTCAGAGGCAATAGAACTTTTAGATGTGCATTTAGTTGAACATTTTTTATATTTGCATATTTAGATGTGTATTTTTTTCTGACTAGTGATTTGGGTGATTTATTATGCATAACTTTTGGTACTTCTTTATTCATGATGTTCTTGAGGATACATTTTCCTACTTTTCATAATGGAAGAGTTTGCCTCTTTACTAATTCATCAAATTTTTCTGAACCACAATGAAATGCACATTCATGGATCAACCTTTTATCTTATATTGTGAATAACCAGAGTTATCCATTCCAGTGATAATATTAAAATTATTGTATAATTGGCACTATTGACATTTTCATTTGGAGGCTGGTCTTCTTTCTTGTTCTTATTGCTGTGATAAAACCAGAAGAAGCTTGCAGAGGAAAGACTTAATTTCAGCTTACACTTCCACAGCACAGTCCATCACTGAGAGAATCAAGGTAGGAAGTCAAACTGGGTTGGAACCTGGATGCAGGGATTGATGGAGGCCATGGAGGAGTGCTTGGTATTGGCTCCCTCCCTCATGGCTTGCTCATTGGTTTTGTTTATAGCAGCCAGGATGACGAACCCAGGAGTGACACTGTTCACAGTGAACTGGGCCCTCCCACATCAATCATTAATCAAGAGAGTTAGTCACAGGGCAATCTGGGGGAGCATTTTCTCAGCTGAGCTTTCCTACGCCCAAATGATGACACAAGCTTGGGTCAAATTGACATAAAACTAGCTGGCACCAGGGGATTGTGTGTTCAGATACATTAAAATAACTGGCATGTCACTTTTAAATATATTTGTGGATATATTATACATTTTACACTTTCATCTATATGGTGTGTACATTTGGGAGTATAAAGCATGTAACAGATATTTTAAGGTTTATGGATTCCACTGGCCATGCTGTCTGCTTCATCCTAAGGAGAATATACAGATTTGTGCATGTAGTCAAGCTTCTGACATCTGGGGAGGTTCTGAAATATGAGATACTAATCTATTTGTGCTCTTCCTGCGATTGACTCAGATTGTAAGTGGTTATCATTCAATTGTTGTGCTATGCGTGTTAATTCTTCTGCTATAAATGATACATTTGCCATTTTACTTTCAAATACTTTCTGAAATCAGTAATCAAAGAAGTTCAGATATTTAGTCCAACAGCTCAAAAGGAGAGCTTTTTAGTATAGTGTAGGGAGAGGAAAGGGTTTATCAAGTTTCCTGCATTCATAGCAGAACATAGTTTTGGACATCTCCATTACTCCATTATTAAATCTTGCTGATCTACACTTTATTATGTAGCTAATACATCTGTTTTCCTGTCAACCAGGCTCTTGTTAATCAAGTGGCAGCAACTGTTGAAAACCGTTACACCAAAATTCTGCCAGCAGGTGAAGCTATGTGTGGTGTTTTTACTAGGGATTATCGTCATGATGCCCTCAACTGTCAGGTTGGACATACTATTTAATAAACTTGATATCAAGTTATATAACAATGTTATATCCTTTTGACTAGAAATCTAACATCTTCACAAGGCCTTTGGAAATAATTTCCTTGAATTTGTGAAGGACAAAACTGCTTCAGAGAAAATAGAAATTTGTTACAGTCTAAAGAATGTGAAAAATAGAACTCATTTTCTCTAAAGATGTTTTCGTTTTGATTTAAACTTTTAGTTTATAGCTCATTCATCCTGTTGCTTTACAATGGGATTCAAAATGATCCAAAAATCTTTACAAGCTACCAAAACTTGGTGGACAGCAACGTAATATCATAATTACTTTCTCTTGTTAAAGATATTCATTTTAGTTTAAAAAATGTTGTGTTGTGTTTTAGTTAATGAATGTGTTGTAGTGTTAATGAATTTATGGTTTTCTTTCTTATTGAATTTTCAGCTAAATAATTACGATAAAATGAAAAACAAAACATGCTTGTAGAGCATTATAGTGTAGAATTGGCAATATGCTGGCTTGATTGCCTTTCATAGTAACATTTTATAACACAAATTCTCTGTTACTGATAGATTTGAAAGAATCAAAATAGTTAAAAATAATGACTTTATGTTTATATATTTTCTTTCTAAAATATTTAGTTATAATATTTTTATTTATTCTTTGAGAATTTATACCTGTTTAAGGTGCATTATGATCATATCCACCCACCCTCATTTTCTCCCTCCAACCCACACCTCTCCCAGTATCATGTCTCTTTCCCAGCAGCCACTAAGTGGCAATAACTCCTCTGTGGGGGTGTGGCCTTGTGAGCTGCTTCCTCATTCATGCTGGAAATCAACTGGTTTGATTTTCTGCAGGTCTTGTACAGATAACCCCTGTTGCTGTGAGGTCATGACTGCCATCACTTGTGCAGAAGATCGCTGTCCACAATACTCTACCCCTTCCCCTGGTGCTCTTGTTCTTTCCACCTCCTTCCTGATCATTTCTGGGCTTGGGGAAGAGGTCAATATTGGTGTCCCATTTAAGGCTAGACACAGTTGGAAGGCTCAGAAACAAGAATCTGCCTTCAAATTTGATATTTTACTATTTTGTTTAATAAACTGAAGTTTCATGTGGTTTAAACTAATACATCACAAGTGTAATGAATCTAATTCCTAGAAGCACTATCAGATTTCTACTCTTAGAAGATAGATTCAGGACTCATAAGCTTTACCTCATGTAGTTTTATAACTATGCACATTCTAAGTGTTACTTCACATGATACTGTTGTTTTTAGGTGCTTATCACCGTGCCTGCCTGCTTTGAAATTCTGCTACTTGCTCCTCATCGCCAAAACTGGGTGAAGAGGATCAGATACGTTATATTTGATGAGGTAGGTTTGATTTCGCTTCTCATGCTAACTTCCCAGTGTTGTTAAATACTGCATGTCTTTGCTGCTTTGGGTCATCGGCCCCTTGGATGGAGTTCAGTTTTGGAGTCAATTTCCTTCTGAACATTTCCCCAGTTGAATTACCCTTTTAGCTCACCTCTTCTGCTGTGACTCAATAGTGTATATTGGTGAGAGTTCTACATGTGTGAGAAACCAGTCTTCGTTGGGGATGCTGTTGTGGAAGAAACAGAATTAAACTCATGACATAAGTTTCCCTTGATAGAAATCCAAAATCAAGTCTGGCTTTCAAAGGAAAAGTTTTTCATGTTCCAGCAAGTGATGCGGATGATACGAACAATTCTGTATATTATGACTGTTGTATTTTAAAAACAGTGAGAAGATCATGTGGTTTTTTCTTTTCTTTGAGTTTGTTTATGTGGTGTATTACATTGACGGACTTTCATATGTTGAAGCACCCTTGCATCCCTGGGATGAAGCCTACTTGATCATGGTGGATAATTGTTTTGATGTGTTCTTGGAGTCTGTTTGCCAGTATTTTATTGAGTATTTTTGCATCGATGTTCATGATGGAGATTGTCTGTAGTTCTCTTTCTTTGTTGCATCTTTGTTTGGTTTAGGAATCATGGTAATTGTAGCCTCATAGAAGGAGTTTGGTAATATACCTTCTGCTTCTATTGTGTGGAACAATTTTTAGAGTATTGGTATTTAAGTCTTCTTTGAAGATCTGGTAGAATTCTGCAGTGAAACCATCTGGTCCTGTGCTTTTTTTGGTTGGGAGGCTTTTAATGATTGATTCTATTTCCTTAGGGGTTATTGGACTGTTTAAATGGTTTATCTGGTCTTGATTTAACTTAGGTATGTGGTACCTATCCAGAAAATTATCCATTTCTTTTAGATTTTCCAGTTTTGTGGAGCAGATGTTTTTGAAGTATGACCTGATGATTCTCTGCATTTCCTCATTGTCTGTTGTTATGTCCCTCTTTTCATTTCTGATTTTGTTAATTTGGATGCTCTCTCTCTGTCTTTTGGTTAGTTTGGATAAGGGCTTGCCTATCTTGTTGCTCTTCTCAAAGAATCAACTCTTTGTTTCATTAATCCTTTGTATTGTTCTCTTTATTTCTATTTTATTGATTTCAGCCCTCAATTGATAATTTCCTGGCATCTGTTCCTCCTGAGGGACTTTGCTTCTTCCTGTTCAAGGGCTTTCAGGTGTGCTGTCAAGTCACTAGCATGAGATTTCTCCAGCTTCTTTATGTGGGCATTTAGTGCTATGAATTTTCCTCTTATCACTGCTTTCATAGTGTCCCATAAGTTTGGGTATGTGGTGTATTCATTTTCATTGATCTCTAGGAAGTCTTTAATTTCTTTCTTCATTTCTTTCTTAACCCATTGGTGATTCAGTTGAGCATTATTCAGTTCCCATGAGATTGTAGGATTTCTGTAGTTTTTTCTGTTGTTGAAATCTAACTTTAAACCATGGTGGTCCGATAGAACACAGGAGGTTATTCCAATTGTTTTGTATCTATTGAGATTTGCTTTGTGGCCAAGTATGTGGTCGATTTCAGAGAAGGTCCATGGGGTGTTGGGAAGAAGGTATATTCTTTTTTGTTTGGGTGGAATGTTCTGTAGATATTGATTAAGTCCATTTGAGCCATAACATCAGTTAAGACCATTATGTCTCTGTAAAGTTTCAATTTGGCCGATCTGTCCAGAGGTGAAAGTGGGGTGTTGAAGTATTCCAGTATTAATGTGTGGGGTTTTATATGTGATTTAAGCTTTAGTAATGTTTCTTTTACATATGTGGGTGCCCTTGTGTTTGGGGCATAAATGTTCAGAATTGAAACTTCATCTTGGTGGATCTTTCCTGGGATGAGTATGTAATGTCCTTCATCATCTCTTTTGATTGATTTTTGTTTGAAGTCTATTTTGCTGGATATTAAGATGGCTACACCAGCTTGCTTCTTAAAACCATTTGATTGGAAAGTCTTTTCCCAGCCTTTTATTCTTAGGAGGTGTCTGTCTTTGAATTTGAGGTGTGTTTCTTGTATGCAGCAGAAAGATGGGTCCTGTTTTCATATCCATTCTGTTAGTCTGTGTCTTTTTATAGGTGAATTAAGTCCATTTATATTAAAGGATATTAATGACCAGTGATTGTTTGTTCCTGTTATTATTTTTATTTTTTGCTGGTAGTGTGTGTGTACTTCTCTTCTTTGGGGTTTACTGCTGTGGTGTTATCTATTGCCTGTGTTTTCATGGGTGTATCTGCCTTCCTTAGGTTGGAATTTTTCTTCTATGGCTTTCTGTAGGGCTGGGTTTGTGGATAAGTATTGTTTAAACCTGATTTTGTCTTGGAAGGTCTTGTTCACTCCATCTATGATGATTGAAAGTTTTGCTGGTTATATTAGTCTAGGCTAGCATCAAAAATAATCCTTTGAGACTACACCACAGGACTGTGGAAAGCCACAGCAGACACAATAGAGGAAGTTCAAATGGCTGAAAGGCATTTAAGAGATTGCTTAACATCCCTAATTATCTGGGAAATACAAATCAAAACGACTCTGAGATACCACCTTACAACTGTCAGAGTGGCCAAGATCAAAAACACAGAAAACAGCTTATGCTGGAGGGGATGTGGAGCAAGGGGAACTCTCCTCCACTGCTCGTGGGAATGCAAGCTTATACAGCCACTTTGGAAATCAATATGGCGCTTTCTTAGAAAATTGGGAATCTATCTCCCCCAAGACCCAGCTGTAGCACTCTTGGGCATATACCCAAGGAATGCTCAATCATACCACAAGGGCATTTGCTCAGCTATGTTCATATCAGAATTGTTTGTAACAGCCAGAACCTGGAAACAACCTAGATGCCCTTCAACTGAAGAATGGATAAAGAAAATATGGTACATATACACAGAGAAAAACAATGACATCATGAGGTTTGCAGGCAAATGGATGGATCTAGAAAAAATCATCCTGAGTGAGGTAACTCAGACTCAGAAGGACAAGCATGGTATGTACTCACTCATAGGAGTGATACTAGATGTAAAACAAAGATGACTAGACTGCTACACAACTCCAGGGTGGCTACCTAGAAAACGGGACCCTAGGAAAGACACAGGGATCACCCAATGACAGAGAAATGGATGTGATCTACATGAACAACCTGGATGACAATGGGAGTAATGAAGGGCAAGGGTTAAGGGAAAGAAAACTTAGGGGAGCAGGAGATCCCAGCTGGATCAAGAACAGAAAGGGAGAATGAGGAATAACAGACCATGATAAATGAAGACCACATGAGAACAGGAATAGGCAGAGTGCTGGAGAGGTCCCCAGAAATCCACAATGATACATCCTCTGTAGACTGCTGGCAATGGTCGAGAGAAGCCTGATCTCACCTAGTCTGGTGATTAGATGGCCAAACACCCAACAGTCGAGCTGGAACTCTCATCCAATAACTGATGGAAGTGGATGCAAAGATCCTCAGCCAAGCCCCAGGTGGAGCTCCAGATGTCCAATTGTCGAGAAAGAGGAGGGACTGTAAGAGCGTGAATTGTTGAGACCAAGATTGGAAAAAGTACAGAGACAAATAGCCAAACGAATGGAAGCGCATGAATTATGATCCAAAGGCTGTGGAGCCCCCAGCTGGATCAGGCCCTCTGGATAAGTGAGACATTTGAATAGCTTGAACTGTTTTGGAGGCATCCAGGCTGTGGGACCGGGACCTATCCTTAGTGCATGAGCTGGCTGTTTGGAACCTTGGGCTTACACAGGAACACTTTGCTTAGCCTGGAAGGAGGGGACTGGACCTCCCTGTACTGTATCCACAAGGTTTAAATGAATCCCCAGGGGAGCCTTGGCCCTGGAGGAGATGGGAATGGAGGGGAGGGGATGGGGTGAAGGTGGTGGCGGGGGCGGGAGGTGGGAGGACAGGAGAACTCATGGCTGATGTGTAAAATGAAAACACATATATAATAATAATAATAATAATAATAATAATAATAATAAATAAAAAAGAAAAAAAAACAGTGAGAAGGAGTCACACCATGCAACAGGGCTCACATGGGAGGTTTATTGAGGGTAAGGGAGAAAAGGGACAGAGATCTGGGGAACAGAGCAAAAAAAAGAAAGAGAAAGAGATGGGAGGTGAGCAAGGCCTGTCTTTTTTAAGGAAGGGTAGAGAATACACACTGTGTGTGCTCTTATTGGCTGCAGCTGAGGATTTATCCTGTCAACACTATAATTTTTTTTCAAGACTGTTTTGTGTGTGTGTGTGTGTGTGTGTGTGTTTGTGTTTGTTTGTGTGTGTGTGTGTGTGTGTGTGTGTGTGTGTGTGTGTGTGTGTTAAACAGTCCTGGATAGCCTGGAATTTAGTCTATGGTTCAGGCTGGCCTTGAACTCAAGAGATCTGCCTGCCTCTATCTCCCCAGTGCTGGGATTAAAGACTTGTGCCACCACTGCCCACCTAACAATGACCCTTTAGGAAAACATATAGCCTATTCAAAATATGGTTTTAAAAGAATGTTTTTAAAAAGACCTTTTTGAGGAAATCCAGAGTGATGAACTTATTGCTAGACCTAAAGGGACAAGGGAAGGAAGTATTTGCTTCAGGTTCCAAGAGATTCTGAGCGAATGGGCTACGTTTCAAGGCTTGTTCCCTTGCTGAGATACACAGCTGGATCAGGCAACCTGGGAAGTGGCCACTGGCAAACAATTCTCTGCTCACTCCCTCAGTAACCACAGCTCAGAAGTTGGTCAAAGCGAGAGATTCAGAGAACACGGGAATCCCATTGAAGTAGTATTTCTAATCAGTTTCCCAGGGCAGAGAGCATGGGGTGAAAACCAGTGTAGAAGTAGAAGTTCTGATGGAAGCTACAGAGTGAAGTTACTTATTCACAGAGACCTAGAGCGTCCTAGGAAAATACATTCTTTTATTCCTGGATTTTAAACTGAGAAGAGAAAAAGAAGCAGATATTTAGTTAATCTTTACTTTGTTTCAGTTTTAACAACAACAACAACAACAATAAATACCTTGCAGTCCTGGAGACTAAATGCAGGTCTCTGAATTAGTCCACCACTGACCCAAATTCCCAGCCCCCTCCTTTATGTTGTAAACTTGAAATTACCAAACAAACTGTGCTTTCATTTTTTTTTTTTGATACTGACTTGTTATGTTTATTTTTAGTTAACCTACATATTTCTTGTCCTGGGGACTTTGGATAGTTTTATTTACATAATAGAAGGCCATACATGCATGTAGATCAAGCACACATATGTACAAAATTTTAAAATATTAAAATTACAAGAGGGTTTAGAACACCTAGTTGTATCTTGGGTTCCAAACTCTGAAATGATGTAACATTGGACACTTCAGATCTTCCAGTTTTATATGTAGGCAACCCTTAAAGGCTTTGAAGGCTACTGTCTATTCTGTCAGAGTCAGGGAAAATTGGTAAATATTGCAAAGCTTAAAGTTAATATTTAGCAGAATGGTATGTCATCTGACCAAGACAAAGTCAAGCAGGTGGTAGAAAATATGAATATATGTAGAAAATATGTATATATGCATTACTACATCTATATGTAAAACTGCTTGACTGAGAGTAAGCATTTTAAAGTTTGTTTCCAAGTGTAAAATGTAACTTGTTTATTTAAGACCATGTTCAAAAAAATCTCTTGTCTGTCTAATTGAGTTTGGTCATGCATTCATTTACTCAGCTTCATTTGAGAAATGCCTCCCTAGAGGCAGGCACTGTGTCAATGCTAGAATTATCCAGATTTGAAGATAAAGATTAAGTGAGAAAGATAAGTTAAACCAGGGAATGCAAATATTTGCAAGCTGCCAGTAGTGCTACTGTGAAGATCAGGAGTGTCAATCACAATAGCAACAATGACAGAAGGCAGGCTGGAGGACCACTCTGGAATGGATGGATGGTTAGCAAAATCTTTTTAAGCTAGTGACACCAAGATGAACTTCACAGATTAAGAGGCTGTGGTTATATTTGTTGGCTTCTTACTTTATTGATAAGACTATTTTATACATGGAGATAGCAATGTGAAAGTTCTGGGTGTCAAATGTATGCTGAGAAACAAAGAAATGGCTGATGTGTCTGGGTCACAGGAAGACTGGGCATGAGTGACTTCAGATGATGCTGGAACAGCAGCAGTGGGCCAAATATGCCAATCACTATGTATCTGTTAAATGCTTAAATTTGTTCCATAACAAGTGGAAAAACATTAACTAGTGACATG
The DNA here is from genome assembly GCF_903995425.1 of Onychomys torridus. NCBI lineage: Eukaryota > Metazoa > Chordata > Mammalia > Rodentia > Cricetidae > Onychomys > Onychomys torridus. The sequence goes on from NC_050459.1 coordinate 54,201,251, forward strand.
ACTAGATACGGCTTCTCTTTGAAGCATATCATTTTGTCTGTGATGCCAAGAATGTAGGTATCCTATTAGGGCAATAGTCACAAAGGTACTATATCATGACTGAGATATGGTGGTGCTTTGATTGTCAATAGATGTGGCAAGAAATACATAGGCCCGAAAGAAAGTTTTGGAAGCAAAATAAAAAGGAATCACAGATGGATTGGATAAAAATATTAAGGAAAATTCAAGTGCCAAGATGTCCCACATCTGGGTTTTTCTACCACTTTTTTAAACTTCACATGGCTCAATAAAGGTGATAGGAAACACTTATGACCAACTTAAAATTCCACATATTATTTTAATTTGCCACGCTTGAAGCTAACCTGCCAACTGAAAACCTTTTCTTTTATAGGTACATTGTCTTGGTGGAGAAATTGGAGCAGAAATCTGGGAGCATCTCCTTGTCATGATCCGATGCCCTTTTTTGGCCCTTTCAGCTACCATAAGCAACCCTCAGCATCTTACTGAGTAAGGATTAGGTTCTATTTTGGACAGAATGTTTATTTGTTTCTGTTAAGAATTACTTATTTATTATGTGTACAGTGTGATACTCAGTCAGTAGAGCATGAGACTCTTAATCTCAGGGTTGTGGGTACGAGCACCATGTTGGGCACCATTTGTAGCTGAAAGTTTTCCTGTATCCAGACCAGTCAGCAGCTACTCAGACCCAAGTAAACACATAGAGCCTTATAGTAAATTAAAATTGCTTGGCCATTAGGTCAGGCTTACTACTGGCTAGCTCTTGCACTTAAATCTAGCCCATTTCTGTTAATCTATATGTCATCACGTTTTCCGTGGCTTTACCTGTATGTCATTACATGCTGCTCCCTGGATGGCGGGCTGGTGTCTTCTGCCTCAGCCTTCCTCTTCCCAGAATTTTCTTTGTCTGTTTGTCCCGCCTATACTTCCTGCCTGGCTAGTGGATAATCAGTATTTTATTAAACCAGTGTACAAAAGCATTATCCAACAGCATCAGTATTCTGCCTGCACACCAGAAGAGGGCACCAGATCTCATTATAGATGGTTGTGAGCCAACATGTAGTTGCTGGGAATTGAACTCAGGACTTCCAGAAGAGCAGCCAGTGTTCTTAACCTCTGAGCCATTTCTCCAGCCCCTGTTTATCTGTTTTGAGAGTTTAAATTTTATATATCTTTTATATAGTAAAAGTATATAGTAATACTCATAGTAATCATAAATTTTCAAGCTACTCTCTGTTTAGTTCTTTCTGATAAGTCTTGGCTACTCTCTACAAAGAAGTACCCAGCACCCCTTGGGTCAGATCTGCAGTTGAATTGAAAGTATCATATCATAGCTCAAAAATAAAATGATAGCTACATTTTCTTTTTCTTTTTCCCCACCCCCTTTACTAGGAAACAAAAATCAGGTGATAGACTGATACATTCAGCCATTGACTCCAAGATCATCTCATTTTGTAGATATATTTGTTTAGAAAGGGAGCAAACCTGTATTAGTTGAAAGCCACACATCTTGTCATTGGACTTGAAAGGTTGACTACTGATAACAATGTATCCCATAGCATCTCCCATGTGTCACATTCCTTGCTAAATATTAATGTTTGATGTACTACTATTTCCATTGTTATTATTAGATAACAGTACTTTTACTATTCTATTGGTTTTTAAACATGAAAGACTGTCACAGAAGTACTAAATGATTCATGCAGGATTCAGAATTAATAGTAAGGAAACTATAATTTTACTTCAGGTTATATGGCTCTAGAACTAATTCCCTTTTGTGAAAATTTTAAGACACATGAACTTTTTGTAATTAATTATTTCATTTCATGTAAGTTGTTTCTATTTTCTGCTTAAATAATGTATGAGTTGCATTTGTGTTGATGTGATCAAAAATACCTTAAAAGAGGTAAGCCTTTATTTAGACTCATGGTTTTAGAAAGATTTCAGCCCATCACAGTGGGAAAGGCAGGGAGAAGAGGCTTCAAAGATCCATGGAAATGGAAGCCTGAGGTGGCTGCTTATTCACATGGCAACAGCCAGGAAGCAGAGACAGCTAGATAAGAACCAGTGGCTAGTCTAACCTTTGTGACGGCTAATATTGGTTGTCAATTAGTCTTCAAAGTCTCACTGCTAGTGACTGGGTTCTGTTATGCAGCTCCCACCTTCTAATGACTCCACAGCTTTCAAAATAATACCAAAGACATTCGAAACATGAACCATTGGGCACATTACTGATTACAATCTTAAGTAATATGTCTATGTTTCAAAGGTGGCTCCAGTCAGTAAAGAGGTACTGGAAACAAGTAGACAGTGCAATGGGAAAAGGAACTTTTTCCAAAAGAAATGCTGGCTCCCACGGCAGTCATCACAAAGACCACGGGCGGGTCAGACAGTCATACAAAGTTAGACTTGGTACGTATGCTCTGTGTATGTGTATGATCTTGTTTTTGTTTGGTTTGGCTGATGATTTAAAATTCTTCCACTCATTACATTTCTGAGCATTTGGAAAAATCTCCCTCTTCCCCTTTCAGTTCTCTATGGAGAGAGATACAATGATCTAGAGAAGTATCTGTGTTCTGTGAGACAAGACGAGGTTTGCTTTGATCATTTTCATCCTTGTGCTTCACTAACCACTGATCATGTAAGTAACAGCCTTTGTTTGCCACAGTGTTCCCACAGAACATCACTGTCTGGCTAATAACTGAAGATACAATACTGTGCAGATGGTAACGGAAGCGCAGCCTGATGCTAGCATACAGAGGAAACACTATGACTTTGATTTAAAAAAGAACAGCAGTGTTCCAGTCTCCCCAGTTTCTCAATGTTATGATGCTATCAGGATCCTTGATGTTCAAAAACTACTAAATCCATTAACTTGATGATTTTTTGAGTTTGGGCGCACTATTTCTCCCCACTTTCCTCTTTGTTAGGCACCCATGTATGCCTGTCTCTCTTCACAAGCTCACGACTGCACCTCTAATGAAATGTTGAAGATTTAACCTCTCCTTTCAGTGCAGCTATGGCTACACTAAGCGACAGTAGCGGCCCAGTTCAAACTCCAATTTCAACTGAAATATGGAAGAAATCCTGTGTCTTCACTTATACTAAGAATACAGATGTTAAGCCAGCCATCAATAATAAAGAAATCCTTTTGTTCCCTCCCTCTCTTCCTTTTCCCCTTTTCCTTTCTTGTCCCCCCACTCCCTTTCTGATATCTACAGATTTTCAGACATTTGCAACATTATCCAGTGTCTTTAAAAGTAGCATAGTGCTTTAAAAATTGTTTGTTTTGTGTAAAGTGGTTAAGACATGTTATTTTTAAGCAGCCTCAAGTATACTGGTTCAATGCTTGCTCCAAGTGCCTTCCCCCTCCACTTGGTAGCTATTAATGGAGTAGCTGGAAAGCAGTAGAGTAGATGCAATGTGGTCTGACCCTATGTGACTTCTGCAAAGGACATGCTGTTGTATGAGCCTTAAGAGTTTTAAAACTTGGTAGCAAGAATACAGAGTAAATGCTAGGCTTAGGCATTGTTAAATAAATTTTAACAACCACTTGCATCATATGTACTTACATAGGCCATTTCCTATTGAAGAAAAATAGAAATGAGTATAAATTCCAAATGTGTAAATAATTCTGAACATTTTTATTACACTTAGATTAAATGAATGAACTGAGTGGGTTAAAAATACCCCAAATGTGATAAATTGCAACAACATAAAGAGAAGAATCATCTACCTCTCTGCTTCCTTTATGGCTATGCCAGAAAAATGATTTCCAAAAGCTAGAGATAGGAGCGTACAAATGAGCTGGACTTAACCCAACAGAAGCAAGGGATCGCCAGTGAGGGATTGCCCCTGGCCATGTATGTCTTGTTTCTGGGGAACTGTAGCCTTGTTTGACCTTTGCCCTCAATTATCATGCCATCCAGGTGCAGCTGCTGCTCTATGGAGAGCTGTTGGCCCGGGAAACACTTGAAAGCACTATCATCTCTTGCTCAATATGGAGTGATCATTAAGATCACTTGTGGTACTAGGGACACTTGCATTTACAAAATAATGGAAGGACAGAGTCTCACTGCATGGTGATTCACTGTTACTTCTCTTTGCTCTCTGCTTAAATTGGTTCAGTTTTGCCTCTTTGCTGGTTTGTAGTGGGAAACAACTAGATTGAAGACCAGCTTTAAAAATTATGAAATACGAACTTATTAAGTGATAAAACATTTCAATGGATGGTGAGCCAATCATGTGCCAGAACCATATCTATTGTCAAGTTTATTTCCCACAATTTAGTGACACAGACAAAAGTAATGTTTTATTTTAGAAATGAGGAAACCATAGTGTAGCTGGGATTTTCTCTGGTCCTTCCCGGCCCTATGGTTCTTTAGCCACTTATAAAATAATCTCTCAGAGGCTTACTATTATTTTCAAACTGTATGGCCTATGGCACACTTCTCGCTAGCTAGCTCTTATATCTTAAATTAACCCATTTCTATTAATCTGTGTTTTGCCACCTCTTTTGTGGCTTTACAGGTCTGCTGGTTCTGCTGCTTCTTGGGTGGCAGGCTGGCTTCTTTCCAGACTCCACCTTTCTCTTTCCTGCCTCTCTCCTTGGATTCCTGCCTGCCTTTAAGCTGCTTTGCCACAGACCAAAACAGCTTATTTATTAACCAGTGGGAACAACATACATTCACAGCCTACAGAAAGACATCCCCCAGGACTGAAGCCCATGTGAAAGTATGAGAAAATTGAGAAATCTCAAGCCCGTGACCCAACAGAAGATTTGTATTTTAAAATTTACAAGGATTCTTAGACTAATTTTCGTTTCATTTTGGTCTGGCTAAAGAAGTCACCACTCTCAAGTGACAATTGAAAAGAGAACACAAGGCTAACAGTGGCTGTGGGGTGGATGGATGTCTCTGCAGTTAAGAGAACCCTGCAGAAGACCTGAGTTTGTGTTCTAGTACCCACACTGGGTGATTTACCACAGCCTATAAATCTAGCTCCAGGGGATCTGTCGCCCTCTTTTGGCCTGGAGGGAGGGGACAGAACCCCTCCCACACATAATTTATAAAAATTATTTTTTAAAGGCAATATGCTCAATGCAGTCTTCACCATTTTTCCAGCTCTTAATGCTCAAATAAGTATTCCTTGTAAATGTTTGCATCTTGTAGGTAAAATAAATTATTAATGAATTTGATTTAATTTTAATCATAGATTGAGAAGTATGGATTCCCTTCTGACCTTGCCTTTTCACCTCGAGAAAGCATCCAGCTCTATGACACTATGCTTCAGGTCTGGAAGAGTTGGCCTCAGGCCCAGGTAAACAATCTTCATGGAATCCATGCTGTTATGGTAGAACTCACCATTACTGTTCAGAAACACATGGTCACCATTTCTACCACTTACATTTGGTGATTTAAAACCATTGGCAGACCTTTTCCTAGAGGAAATGGCCTCCTTATGCCTTCCCAGCTAAATGGGCTAGAAATGGTATTTTATGTCAACTCCTGAAAATGTCTCTTCTTTTCCTTCCCAGACACTGGTGCTGGGTCTCCTTTCCCACTCTGGGTTTCTAGTCTTCAGATTCTTTTCGCCTCATTTTGTTCTGTGTCCTAAGTTGCTTTCCCCAGAGACCTGTTTGCTCTGTCTTCTTGCCTTCGAAGAGTTCATACATAGTTCTATATATTAGAAGGAATGGGGAGGTAAGAGAAGCCCACTGCCTCTAACCTAAGAGATCATACAACTGTCAATGAAAAACATCATTGAGAAATATCTTGAAGTTTTCTCGCATTATTTTTATAGAATTTTATGTTCTTCCTTTCCCAGAACCTGTGTCCAGAGAACTTCACTCATTTTAAGAACAAAATAGTCATTAAAAAGTTGGACGCTAGAAAATATGAGGAGAGCTTAAAGGAAGAATTCACGAATTGGATTAAAAATGGGAACGAGGAGCAGGTAATTTCACACATTTTGGGCAAAGCATTCTGTTTTGTTTTTCAATGTTTATTTAGAATTTTAAGTTTGATTTGATGTGTGGTGATTCTGAGCTGGAACAAAAAAAAGAGAAAGGAATTAAAAAAAAAAATCCATTGTCTCCTAAACTTGGCAAGACACCATGGGTTCCTCATGGATTTGATGGCAGACAAGAGAGAATACAGGGCTCATGGTTGGGATAATTGATGTTTTTGCAGCATAGAGATGGGACTCAAGGAACTGAAACACATTTTCACCTTTCTTCCTTTCTTAGTTTTGGAGTTGTATTCTCTTTAAGAATTTATCATTTGAGAATTTCATGTGCATATGTTTTCAGATCCACTCCCCAATCCTCCTCCACTAAGTCCTCCTGTATGCCTCCTGCCATTCCCTTCCAACTTCACGTGCTCCTTTCAAACTCACTGAGTCCACTCAGTGTTGCCTGTGTGTGCGTGGCTGTGGGGCCATCTGCTGGGATATGGGCAGCCTATCAGCATATGAGAAGAACACTGGCAGTCTCCCTCCCATGGATGACATCATTTGTCAGTTGTTCCTCAGCGAGGGTTTGGGAGCCCCTACCCACTCATGCTGAAATCATTTCGTATATGTTCCATGTCCCTGTCGTGTCCAGAGACACAAGTTTGCAGCTGTTTTGGGGGTTTTATTCCTCATGATCTTTATTTTAAATTGTAAGAACTCTTTAAGTAATGAAGCCTTACTCTGGAACTAGATGCTTACTCACTTACTGTGTTTAAACTTATCAGTAAAAATTGAGATTTCTGATTTTTTTTTTTTTTTTTTAGGAATAGTGTACATGATATCTTTTTCATGTAATCCTGTCCCCACTCCTGTGTCTTGATTTGTTTTTTCTTTCATTTGGAAACATAATCTAGTTAAGTTACATTTTCCTTTGGTTATCTTGTCATTCAAAACCTCTCAGTCAGGTTCAGGTATGTTTACCTATGCAGCATGGAGAGTGCTCCTTTCTTCTGCTACAGTGGAAACATGCTGACTGAGCAGAGGTTTTCTGCCTGCTGGATTTGTGTTGTCTCAAACAACTGCAGGTGTGTGCGTACAGTACAGCGGAAGTTTGTTATCAAGTCTGCGGTTTGCATGTGTCTGCTATGGCTTTCCACAGTCCTGTGGTGTCGTCTCATAGGATCATTTTGGAGAATGACAGAAACAAAGATTAAACAACTATGAAAATAGTTTAGTCAGAGAGGCCATTCCTTTCTTTGCTGTGCACAGTTTTAATAAAAATACTTTCCATTCACTCACCATTACAGGCCAGGATGGTGCTGCAGGAACTGAGTCCCGATTTCCATGACTACTCAGGGGAGATGCTGGACTTCTTTCCACATCTTGTTGAGAAGCTCAGGGAAATGGAGAAGTTGCCTGCACTGTTCTTTTTGTAAGTTATTTAACATTGTGACATAATTTGTGTTAAAGGCTCCTTTCTTTAAGGTACAGGAAATCATATACATATTACCACTGTTGTCTAGTACTTATTATTACTTGGGGTGTTTGTTCACTTATTAAAATCATGACTTATTTAAAGTCATAAAATTGTCCAGATCCACTTTTTGTTGTTTTGGTTCTGTTTGTTTGTTTGTTTTTGTATGTTTATTTGATATCTTGATATGTGCCCAGGCTGGCCTTCCTGCCTTAGCCTCCAGATCTCTGCTGGGATTAAAGACATGCATGCAGCATTATGCCCAGTTTTAGTTATGTTCCTAAAAATATTTTTAGTTAGCCAGGCTGTGGTGGTGCATGCCTTTAATCCCAGCACTTTTGAGGCAGAGTCAGGCAGATCTCTGTGAGTTTGAGGCCAGCCTTGTCTACAGAGCAAGATCTAGGACAGGCACCAAAACTACCCAGAAAAACTCTATCTTGAAAAAACAAATATATATATATATGTGTGTGTGTGTGTGTGTGTGTGTGTGTGTGTGTGTGTATGGTGTTCTATTATTTTTTATATTAAGTTTGATACCTCATTTTTGCTTTACTATAAAGTATTGTTTTTGTTTGTCTTAGGTATTACTAATAATTTTCAGTACAGATCTTGGTTCTTTGCAAAGCGCATTGAACATAGCCATCATTGTTACTATCCTACACAAAATGTAAGTTTTTATAATATGGTACAATATATATTGGTAAACTATTAAGCAATTTCAAACTAATTGTAATGAGAATTATAACCTAGAGCCAGTGATATCTTGTTAAATTTCATGTTACAGAATGTAGTAGCTTAAAATTGAGTATACTAGTTTAATGGATCTAGTTCTGATAAAATGGCACCAAGGACAATTGTTTATAGATTAACCTTGTTAGCCTTGTTACCTATGTGACAAGAAGAGAATATGTAGACATTTTCAAACTACTCTCAAGCCACAGGATCATCAAATAAATAAAACCATTGTATTATAAAGTTTAGTACTTATGCACATGCACAGAAACATATAGTAATGAATCATAACTAGTGATAGAAACTCAAAACAATGGTAGTAGGTGAGGCATGGTCCTACTTGATTATTTTTTGAGATTCTAGTAAAGTTGTTCCTTTTGCCTGTGTATGTAGAACAGGAGAAAAACTCTTTCCTGTGCCATGAAAAATGCATAGTTATCTGCTTCCCTTCCAAGTACAGCCATGGGTATTAGAAGCAAGAGCCATTCTCTGTGTCTGAGATACGTATGCAAGCTTAACCACAGTGTTGAAATCACAGAACAACTCTTTATTATTTATATATTCATATGCATAGGGATTTGAGCATATGCAATTTTTCTTCTATCCCATTGAAAGAATTAAATTGGAAAATAGGGGAAAAGCATTCTCACTGGTGTAGAATAAATAGTACGTGGCATGGGAGCTTCATAATGACATTGGGAATGGACACTTCAGCCTGAACTGAACAGAGCTGCACGTTGTACAAGTGTGACACAGGAAATGGATAAGTGCCATTGTAGTTAATGGAGGGGAGAAAGAGATGCCCAGGGAGAAAATCCTTGGACATACTTCTCTCACTCTGAACTTCTCACTCTTACTAAATGAAGGGCCATTCTCCTTCTGGTTGGTATAAGGGTGGCATGTTCTGAACTGTGCATTCATAAGGTATCTGAAAAGGCTAATAGTCACAAAATATGACAGGTAAAATTCTGTGTGTGGAGTTCCAGCTGGGACCTTTTAAAGACAACCCGTGAAAATCCTTTCTTACATGCAGTGTGAGTGTTAGTCTTCAGTGTCTTATCACATAGTGACAGCCCCAACTTTCTGTACCCTGATGTTTGGGAAAAATGTGTGGAACATGTTTAGCGGTTTGGGGGTTGGAAATGTTGATCAGTGCTTAAGGGCATACATTTCAAGGCCAGGGCTAAGTTTAAATTCCACTTCTCTTCCCTTTAGCTGTGTCACTGATTGCCAGGCACTCAGTGATGGTAATCACACAGAGAATTTTGGTGAGACCAAAATCCAACGGTCATGGATGTGTATTCCAGTGGTATAAAATATTAATTGCTGATGTGCCATTTCTAGGTCATTTTTATTCTGTGTAATTCTGTGCCAGAGAGACTTGGGAGGCACAGTTATTTTCAAGTGATGTAGTAGATTTTTGTTTGTTTGTTTTTGTTTTTGTTTTTGTTTTTTGTTATTTAAAGACAGGGTTTCTCTGTATAGCTTTGTGTCTTTCCTGGATCTCACTCTGTAGCCCAGGCTGGCCTCAAACTCACAGAGATCTGCCTACCTCTGCCTTCTGAGTGCTGGGGTTAAAGGTGAGTGCCACCACCACCTGGCAATGATGTAGTAGATTTTTGAAAAGAGGTACACTATGGTGAAAATGACTGGAACTTTAGGGACAAAAGTATCACAGCTGTACATTCAGAAACGTGGATTAGAAGACCCACTCTGTTATATACAAGCTGTGTATACTCATGGGTAGGCCCTTTAATCTATTTATGTCTTCATTTTCTCATCTGTAGTATGGGAATGATAGAGTTGGCATAATACTTGGTATAATGGTTGTTGTATCAAATGAGCTATTACATTCAAAGCACTTGGAATTGCTCCCGACAACAGTAACTATAATACATATTCCTCTCTTAGTGTGTTACCTGATTTGGTCAAGTAGCATTGACTGCCATTTCTTAGTTCCCACTTCACCAGGGTAACTCCCGCCATCTCTGTGGATTGTTTTTTCCTAATTCATTTTTGTGACACTGACTGGGAATCGATCCCAGGGCCTCACACACTAGAAAATCATTCTACCACTGAGCAATAGCCTCAGGCAGTTTTCCCCTTTTTTTTCTGATAAGATCTCACCAAGTTACCCAGGCTGGTTTTGAACCCATTCATATCTTAGGCTAACCTTCAACTTGTGATCCTCTTGCCTCAGCCTTCCTACTAGCTGGGATTGTAGACAGGCCTGTGACAAAAGGCTCAGTCTCACAATTTTTAAAATACTGGGCTTGCAAAGTTTTGCTTTTTTTTAAAAAAGAAAATCTTTTGTCCCACACTTTAAGCTTAACTTTATTATAAAATTCCAACCTGTCATGTGCTATAATATAATACAGTGATGTTGCCCAGTGGCTACTTCAGACACACTATTTGGCTCCTAGCCACAGTGTTGAAATGAAATGATTTTTCTCATAGCCTGCTTTTCATCAGAATCTCTACATTCTAAATATTGTGAAATTCAAGTGATGCAAAGGAGGCGTGTTTGCTTTTACTTTTCTGGAGAGATAATTCAACCAGCAATGTTTGTTGCTCAGATCTGAGAAGTCTAAATGGTTAAGATGCAGACAAGGTCCACAGGGTGAGCCCCAATGTGCCAAGAATTCTGCCCCTTTAGAGTCCTAGGTATTTATATTTTCGAGGTATTAAAGCCATGTCTAGGAGACCTTCTGGCTTGTAAAAGCTATGACCTTCAGGGCTTCCCCTCTTCTAGAAAAAGGTGATGATGTGATAGTGAGAAACTATGTCTTTCGGGGTTGACTAAAAACCCTTCTCATCTTTCAGGAAGGTGTGAAAAGTGGGGGTGATTTTCTCTTTTTTCTGTTTACAAATCACTGCTTCCCTTGTTCCCTGGCATGTCTGTCCTGTGGAGAGTTTCCATGAGCTCACATTGTGGTGGAACAGGAATATGGTATTGGGGAAACTTAAGTTTCACCTCACGGTCGCTAACTTGGAGTATGTTGACCCAGAATACCCAGAATTCAGAATAAAATTCACAAAGGTGGGCTTCAAAAACCCACAGGTATATGTCACTGTTGTGGTTTTCATGTGCCGTGCTTTCCATTGGCATGTTTTTGGACAGTTGGTACTAGCTGGTGGTGCTGTTTTGGAAGGTTTTGTAAAGTTATGAGGTGCTACCTTACTCATGGACCTGGTCTGGGTTGTCATCATTTATACTTATCAGAACAGAGCTACAAATTAAACAACAGACTGCAGATTATCTTTGTGCAGGTATGTAAGCCTTTCTAGGTACCTTAATGCTTTTCTATTGCCATGAAGAAACATCATGGTCAAGACAACTTGTAGAGAAAACAATTTACTGGGGTTCACAGTTCTAGAGAGTTATAGTCCTTGACCATTATGGCAGGTGGATGTGACAGCAGGCACGGTGCTGGAGCAGTAACTGAGAGAGTATATCATTATGAGAAAGTAGGGTTCAGGGAGAGATAGCTAACTGGGAATGGCATGGGCATTTGATACCTCAAAAGCTGATCCCAGTTGCACACCTCCACCAGCAGGGCTACACCTCCTAATCCTTCACGAACAGTTCTACCAACTATAGACTGTATTCAAATACATGAGCCTATTGGGGACCATTCTTAGTCAAACTACCATCCTGGGCCACTGGGGTCAAGTCTTGAAGTCTTATAGCCAGCCCCACTTTCTGTTTGTGTTCTGCTTCCTGATGATAGACACAAAGTGACTGGCCACATTTTGTTGCTATGCTTACCCTTATCCCAGCATAAGTAACTGTGTCCTTTCAAACTGTAAACCAGTTTAAACCCTTTCGTAATTGCTTCTTGTCAGCCATTTACTCATAGCCATGAGAAATATAACACACAACCAGAAAAGATAGAGAGACCTAATCTTATGACAATATGATATTTTAAATAAACATTTGTTTGCTTCCAGATTTAGATTAGGTTCTGTAGAAGGATGTGCTGGGGCTACCCGTGAATTCCTGGAGAAGAAACAGGAGGAGAAAAGGCCTCCCAAAGCTGATAAAGAAGCTCATGACATGGCTATCAAACTTCGAAAAGTTAAAAAATCTTTGGAGAAACAAAAGATAATGTAAGTATTTCACTAAACAAATTGGCCACATAAAGGTTTGTAGAACCCTAATGTCCTATTAGGAAATGCTTATTGAAATGCTTTATAATGAAATTCTAATTATGGCGTGGATTGTTTTTGTTTTTAAATTTCAGAGGGAGAATTGGGTGAAGATAAGTGACCAGCAGCACATATTCCTTAGTTGCATAAATCAATTTAATTTACATTTGTTTGAAACAGGTCTAGATTCTCTCAGTCTATGTGTTTTACAGAACTTGACAACATCATCCCACATTGCCCATGTGACTCTGTCTTGACTCATGATACATTACCACTGTGTGAGCCATAGAGTGAGTTTTGGGCTGGACTACAATGCCAATTTTATACTTGGAAGGCCATTGCTCTCAGGGTATATCTACAATGTGTCCTCCTCATGGTCCTCTCCACCTTTAGTGACTGTGTGGATTGGAAACTTCATATTTCTGTTCTCTGAATCCTATGCTCATTCCGCGACTTAGATCTATGCTTCCTTGTATGTTCTGCTTTGTTTAGTTAGGAGATAAATTATTGTGTATTTTTAAAATATACACCTTGACCATCCTTAAAATGAAAAATATAAAACCCCAATTCCTTCAAAATCTGAAACTCTAACTGCTCAGGTAATACTGTATGTGGGAACTTTTACATGATAAAACTTTGCTTTATGTACACATTTATTTAAAATATGTATAAAATTGCCTCCAGGCTATATGTAGGAGTAGTATAGATGAAATCTAAATAAATTTTCTTGTTTAGACTTGGGTGCCATCCCAAGATATGCTTTTATTTATTGGCCAATATTTCAAAATCTAAAAACCTAAAATTCAGTTCCCAAGCTCTTTGTATATGGGATATTAAATCTTTATTTTTTTTCCCTAAATCCTAAGCTTCTTTTCAACAGGAGGCATACATTTCCCTCTTCGCATCTCCATAGCCTGGCAGATAATAGTTGTTCCAAGGATTTTTAATTTAGAATTATTAAAGAACATATTATTACTACTGAGAATTTTAGCATGAGTATTGTATTTATATCATCCCTTCCCACACTCTCCCCGCTCCAGCTCCTCTCCTGTCCCTTCCCTTTCAAATTCATAATCTCTTCTTTTGTAATTTGTACACACACACACACACACACACACACACACACACACACACACACAAATAGAGCCTATTGATTCCATTTAGTGTGCATATATGATTACATGTTTAGTGATGACTACTTGGGATTGGATAAGTTATCAGGAGGCTAATAACTAGAGAGGACTGATTCTCCCTCTTTTGCTAGACAATTAATTGCCTATAGCTTTTCATCCAGGGGTGGGTCCTCCAGCGATTTCCCACATTTGTGTATGTCATTGACTAGTATTGTCACTGTTCAGGTCTAGTTTGGGTGACCATATGTGGTGGTATTTTGTTCCCCAAAATATTGTGCACCCTAATAAATTTATCTGGCGTTAGAGAACAGACAGCCACTAGATACAGAGGCTAGAAAATGATGGCATTCATGCCTTTAATCCTAGCATTTTAGAGGCAGAAATCCATCTGTTCAAGGATACAGACAAGCATGGTGACTCATGCCTCAGTCCCAGGGAGTGATGGCAGAAAAAGAAAGATATATAAGGTGTGAAGACCAGAAACTAGAAGCACTTGGCTGGTTAAGCTTTTAGGCTTTGGCACAGCACAGTTCAGCTTAGATTCATTCTGGATGAGGACTCAGAAGCTTCCAGTCAGAGGAAACAGGATCAGCTGAGGAATTGGTAAGGTGTGATAGCTGTGGCTTGTTCTGTTTCTCTGATCTTCCAGCATTCACCCCAATAACTGGCCTCAGGTTTGATTTTATTAATAAGAACTTTTAAGATTCCTGCTACAACCATATAGTTCAGATTTTGTGGACACAGCTTCTCTGTCACTGACAGAGGCATTATCTGATAGCAGATGTCATGATCCTCTGATGCTTACAGCCTTTATGTCCCCATTTCCTCAGTGTTCCCTGAGCCTTAGGTGTAGGAGTTGTGCTGTAGATGTATCAAGTCGAGATAGGCACCCCATGGTCAGTTGTTCTCTGCATTTTTTACCAGCTGATAATATCTATGGTGGGCTTTGTCTTCTGTAAACAGAATCTTCTTTGATGAGGGTGAGTGCTACACTTATCTGTGTCTGTAAGAACAAGTATTTAGAATGTTGTTCATGTTGTACTGGTTTAGGGATGTGGTAGCAATAAGTTCCCATCTATGGTCCATTATTTCTCCAGCAACATGTACTTGGTTAGGTTTATTGTACCAGGCATGAATATCCCACTACTGAGTGAGGCCTTAAGTCCTTAGTTACCCTGGAGATATAAGTGTCACTGTTGAAGCACTGGAGATATACTGTCATACTATTGTTGCACTTTGTAGGCTTTACAGCTGGGTAAGACTTTTCATTGTTTTGTTCCCTTGGCAGCTTGTATAGTACCTTTAAAGCTAGTTCTTAGGGAGGTCTAGAGATATTTTTTTTAAGTAAAGAGCTAGGACTCACTTGGAAGTTGAAACAAAATTTTAGAGTATCTCTGATTCAAATATTCCAGATTTTAGAGCAAGCTAGAGTTTGCTCTGGGTCCTTTCATGTACGGTGCCTCTTCATGTTTTGCTGTTTCCTGGGTAGTATATTTCCTGAGTAATATAGAGGAAGTGGACTCCCAGGAGAATGTACGTAGGAAGTGTAAGGTTTCTTGGGAAATGATCCTCCTTAGGATACCTCTGCTTCAGGGTTTCAGGAGCCATGTGGGCATGGTGGGTTGGTGACCATCACCTCAAGCTGTCAAAATGAAAGGTGTTTGATGTATTCAGCACTCTCATTGTAAGGAGAATGGGGACCCTACTTCATGCCCTATGCATTGGAGGGCAAAATTCTAGCCCTTCTCTATCTTCATCTGTTTCTGTAATGCAGAAACCCCTAAAGAAACACACACACCAAGAGCTCACTCTTACAGGGTCCTGTGTGTTAAGCTAGAAGGACATTTTGTCTGTTTTCTTTAGCAGTTTTTAATTTATTAACAGTGTTTAATAGTTCAAAAAATTGAGTTAGACAACATTCTATGTTCCTCTGTGAGTGCATTAGCATGTGTTTTGAAAACACACAGCTGGGCATAATCATGACATTGCTTTCCTCCTCATTAAGGTTAATGCTACTTGGAGGTGATGCATTCTGGATATGTGTTGTAGACCACTACATGGTAGAATGCAAGTGACCTCATCTCCCTATATTCAGAAATATCATATTTGCATAGTGAAGAGACAAAAATGTGAAGGAAGTGTACATGACCCTGGTGACTGTAAAAGCCTGGTACATTTCAGGGTCCTGGAGAATACAAAGTGATTACCTAAGGGTAATCACAGAGAAGGGCTGTCAGTGTGAGTACATACCTTAGTGAAAGGTGGGCACATAAGGAAATCATGAGGAAGAACAGGAGGGAAGCAAAGTTAAGAAGGTGTGGCTTCCACTAGATGATAGCCTGGACTTGGCCCCTGCTTGCAGTGTCCACCACAAGGAGGAAGGAGAATACCCTGGGCTGGCAAAGAAGAGAGAGGAGAGCACATAACTCCCACCTGAGTGTGAGAAAGGCTGAGGGGTAGGAAATGGTCATCATATGAACAAGATGAAACAGGGTCATTTGGGGAATGGGAAATAATGGAGGAGAACACTATAGAAAAATGTCACATCCACAGTGGTTTTATCTTGATGGATCATAGGCTCCAGAGGCTGATGAGTAAACAAATTAAGCTCAAGGAACCAAGTCATGATAATATAAATGCAAGAAACAATGATTCTGGCTGATAAGCATGACTTAAGTTACTCTGGGCTTCTGTGGTGAATGGATATAAGTACTGATTTTTTTTGAAATTTTATTCTTACAAAGAGATGAAAAAAGCCAGAAACCCTCCAGAAGATTGGATCAAAGCATCATTCATGAAGCTGAACACAATTACCTCCTGAAGAGTCTGGAAAAGAATCTGGCAATTCCCCAGGACTGCACGTATGCTGATCAGAAAGCAATAGATGATGAGGTTAGCACCCAGAAGGGACCAGTGCTCCCAGAGAGTAGGTTGTTCCTCAGAAAAGCCTCTTCTACGCAGACAGTATTGGCCATACAGCATGAAATTGCTCCCATGTGGGAAGTCTCTATGAAGTGGAGATGTAGCAGACAGGAACTTTGCTGCACAGAACATTCAAGGACCTTGCAGTGCACACTTAAGATAGGCTCAAAATTTGTAGATGATTTTGTCTTGATGACAAGTTACCCAAGTGGCTGTTTTTGCACCATGTCTTCTGTAAAAGTCTGTTTATTAGGGTCAGAATTTGTAACTAGATAGACTAATATATTTAGATACTGACAGCATTTCTTAAAATTAGAGTCTTTCTATATTGTAGCTAAAAAATGTCACCAAAGAGTCATTGGCATATCTAAAATTGGGCTACCCCATCAACTTTAAACTTTTGTCCTTCAAACTATTCCTGTTTGAGACAACATATTTAACAATAAATGCAATGTCATCACACACACACACACACACACACACACACACACACACACACACACACATTCACATATACAATTGCATGTTTTCATTGTATCATGATTCTTCTTTTGTCAGTTTCTTGGTCTGTCTAGTTTTCATGACCATTTATGGGCACCATTGTTTTAATTGATCCTTGACACTCTGTCTTATAGATAGTTAAATAATCAAATTAGCTAGGTACTAGTTTTTTACTTTTGGAGATGTAAACTTGTCCCTTCTCTCCAAGTGTTGATCTTTTTATATATTATTACACTGGACACAACTGGATTTTCTCCTTATTATGTGGGTATTCTTGAGGCCATTAGTACGTCATTTGCAGTGGCAAGTTGGCATTTCTTGACCTTACGGTATAAAGGTTTTGCTTTACATTCTGGGGAGAACTTTAGAAAATATTTCATAGTCACTTGATCCTGTTTAAATGGAAGTGAGCCACAGTTGTGTATTTCCCTTGGGGCTGTCTCCTACACTGGCAGAGTTTTCTGTCTCACAGCTAAAGTGAGATTGCCAGGAACTGAGAAGACTTTTCTTGTGGTGACTGTTTTGCCATAAAACATTGTTTTGTTGTTGTTGTTGTTGATGATGATGATGCGTAGAACAAAGGCCAAACAGTGACATCATTTGGCCAACATATTATGTAACATGTATGTTAGTTTCATTAAACATTTTTGTTTGATTGAGAATTAGATAAATACTCTAAATCTCTTGTTTCTTTTAGTCGTTGCAGATGGTGTTTAGTCGAGTGAAATTTGAAAGAAAAGGTGCCACACTGAAGAATTTGGCAAGAAGGGGAATTGGCTATCATCACAGCTCCATGAGTGCCAAAGAAAAGCAGCTAGTCGAAATTCTCTTTAGGAAAGGATTCATTAGGGTGGGTCAATTTTTCACTGTAAAATTTGAAATTGTGAATATATGAAGCAGAATGTTCATGAAATGAGGAAATATAGCCACCCCTTTACTTTTCTACCCTCGTGTAGCTATGCCTCTTTGTTTACTGACTGTAGCATCTTTTCATATGTGCCATGTCATTTAACTGGGGAAGAAGGTTTGACTGGTGTTACTCACTCCATACCCTTATACAAGGAAACGAAACATGTCTATGCTGATCAGGGTGATGTATCTTTCTCTTTTGTTATTCTATGTAGGGTTTGTTGATGTGGTTTTGCTACAAATATTACCTCTAAGAATTTAGAGGGTATTTATATTTGAAGTTGGAACAGATCTTTTTCTAGTGTGATAGCTGGAATAAGAGCACAGATATCTGCTTCCTCAGGAATTCAGCTTATCTCAACAGAGCTTGTAGATATGTCTATACTGAATGTCGTTTCTCCTGTTACTGATGGGGGACAAGAGGAAGATTGCCACAAATAACTTTCAGGCCACATCCTTATCATATTTTCTTTAGTGCATCCTGGGAAGGTTCATGGCAATAATCCAGACAAGTATGCAGAGGTTGCTTAGATAATTACTAAGTATTTCTGAATCTTGAGGAATCTTTAAAAATTGACCCTGACTACTAAAAATTATCAACCTTAAATTTTGTGTGGTATAGGCTAAAAGAAAAAGGATGCAAGGAAGAGAAAGAGAAAATAGAAAGAGAAGTGAGTAAAATAGTATCTGACAGTAATTTCTTTGTCACTAATAAAGTGATAAATAGCTTGGCTGATAACAGAACAGCCACAAGGGAAACAGTAATAGTTTCATCAGAGAATACATTTTAGGAAGGCATTTGTCCTGTTCATTTTCTGAATGTAAAGCTCCTACCCTCTCAATATTTGTGCTTGTTAAAGAGATTTGAATTAAAAGCATTTACTAAGTAGCATGTTTCATTTTGACAGAAGCATAAGCCTCAGTTACAAAACAATTAGAAAGCATTACTATACATCCTTAAACATCATCATAAACCATAGCACAAACAGCCATCAATCTGAAGAAATAGTGTAGATGGATTTTTCTTCAAGCTACCAGCTCACACACAAAAATGACATAGAGACTTATAGTCATGAAAGCTCGCCTATAGCTTAGGCTTGTCTCAACTAGCTCATAACTTAAATTAACCCATTCATATTAATCTCTGTTCTGCTATGTGGTGTTACCTCTCTTCTCTCTTGTGCCTCCTGTTTCTTCTCCATGTCTGGATGGTGACTCTGATCTGTACTTTTCTAGAGTCCTTTCCCCAGATGTCCCTCCTAATCTCTTCCTCTCTAGCTATTGGCCATTGAGCTCTTTATTAAACCAATCAGAAGGCACCTTGGAAAAGACACATCTTCACAGTATACAAAAAGATGATTCCACAACAAGATAGGACAAGACAACATATAGTAACCATATCAGGAAAAAATGAACAAGAAGTTAGATTATGTAAATACACTTTACATTCTTTTCTGTTTCTGATTACTGATCACACAAATTCATGACAGAAAAAGAAAATGTACTTTGTTCTTATGTCATCTCTCAATGAACTTTACTAGATCAAATAATTACCAGGAAGTAGCCTTGTAAAAGATTTATTGCCTTTTCACAGAGAAATTCCTCTCCTAATATTTTACTTACCATGTTTATTATAATACTTAATACCATGCCAGATGTTCTACTTGGCTCTGGGGATACAACAGTGAATGATGCTTTGACGTTAGTATTTGAAGAGAAAACAAAATCACAATGATATTGAGGGACATTGAGGGAATAATACAAAGAAGAGAGAGATAGATGGTGTTGACAGAAGGTAAGTATTTTAGATGTGGCCTCAAACTTCCTCTGTGACATTTGCACCACACATTTGAGGTTAAAGTATATATTCCTGTGGTGATATTGTATTCTCCAAAATATTGTATACCCTAATAAACTTATCTGGGATCAGAGAATAGAACAGCCACTAGATAGACATAGAGGCCAGAAAACGGTGGCACACACACCTTTAATCCTATCACTTGGGAGGCAGAGATCCATCTGGATCTCTGTGAGTTTAAAGCCACACTGGAAACAGCCAGCCATGGTGACTCATGCCTTTAATCCCAAGAACTGAGCCTTTAATCCCAGGAAGTGATGGCAGAAGCAGAAAGGTATTTAAGACATGAGGACAAGGAACTAAGCTTTCGGGCTTTCAAGAAGCAGTTCAGCTGTGATCCTTTTGGATAAGGACACAGAGGATTCCAGTCTGAGGAAACAGGAACACCTGAGGAATTGGTGAGGTGAGGAAGCTGTGGCTTATTCTGCTCCTCTAATCTTCCAGCATTCACCCCAATACCTGGCTCCAGGTTAATTTTTATTAATAAGAGTCTTCAAGATTCATGCTTCATATTCCTTGCAAAGTGATGAATATTATAATGATTCCATTAGAGAATGTGCTGTCTGTGTTTGTAAAATAGGAAGAAACATTATGTGTCCCATCTCCTTAGTTTACCTGCTGCAGTTTTATTGTGATTTCAATACAGTTTTTAGCAAATTCATGGAAATATTTGTATTCTACCAAAATGCCAGTTTGTAGAATCACTGTTTTGTTCCTTTCTAGGTGGTGACAGCTACTGGAACACTTGCTTTAGGAATCAACATGCCTTGTAAATCTGTGGTTTTTGCTCAAAACTCAGTCTATCTGGATGCTTTAAATTTCAGACAGGTATTACAATATACATTAACTTAATGTAGTAATACTATACAACCCTGAATTAGTGAAAAATTACTTTAACTACTGATTTAGTAACATGCTCCAGTTCACTGTACGTGAGTAAGCATAGGACTATGAGATTATGTGTATGATCTTGGATAAGACATCCAATCTCCTCTCTTATCTGCAGAATATGGGTAACCATTAATAACCCATGACATGCACACAAACTAAATAAAGAAATTTGCAAAAAAAGGATCAATATCAAAGGTTTTTGGGAAACATTTACTTTCTCATTTACTGAGCATGGCTTTTTCTGCTCTGGAGTCATTTTCAATACTTTTCTTGACTCTCGGTACACAGTCTGACTCCAAACCAACTTCTGTACTCTCCTGTGGTGTTATTTCATTGCTTCCCCACAATCTACGTATTCATTATTTCCATGCTCTACTTAGCTCCAGACACTGAACTAACTGGGGTTGCAAGGTAGTAAGAAAAAGACAAAAACACAGACATACAGAAAAGCTGGGAACAGGTGGACTTGGCTCTCTGATTAAGAAATTATATCACTTGGAAGCTCAGTGTGTTTATTATACAAAGAAGTTTAGCTAATCTTAGGAGCAGTGTCTATAGGGGAGAAGTCTTCAGACACAAATATCTGGAAAGAGAAAGCACAATGGACAGTTTCTGTGTACACTATTAACATCCAAACATGGATTAGAGAAAGGATTTTCAATCCCTTTGAGGGAATAAAGGTACTTTTCCATTCCTATGGGACTGAGGCATTGGGTGCTTGACATACCCATTCCTATGTCAATGATATACATTGCAATGATATACATAGAATGTCATTCATTTCTCCCAGGGCTTCCTCAGCTCCCCACACATTTGTCTTTCACCACAAAGTCTTGACCTTGTATATTAAAGCATTTTCCTTGCTTTTGATTCTCCTTGTTCTATTATTGTTCTGTAGGCAACAGAGTTTGTCTTCATAGAGTTTACCTTCTCAGAAATGTTTGGTTACTATTTCTGCACACAGCATCAAATGTAGCCATATCCACTGACATTCAAATCATGTGGAGCATGTATAATTAATATTAATAAAAATTATCATGTAGTGTTATATTTTATATCATACATTATGTAATATTATATATCATAGATAGAATATTTTATCAAGTCAGTAATTGCCAGAAGTGACAATTATATAATTATACAGCACATAATATATTCATAGAATTAGATATA
Source organism: Onychomys torridus (assembly GCF_903995425.1). NCBI lineage: Eukaryota > Metazoa > Chordata > Mammalia > Rodentia > Cricetidae > Onychomys > Onychomys torridus. Next base: position 54,222,963 of record NC_050459.1, read on the forward strand.
TGATTTTATAAATAGATGTAGTTCTGAACAGCATTATAAAAATACTTAGTATGATTAATGATACATGGGAATGACAGATATATTATTTAAAATAGCTCTGCTTCAGTTACGATAAATGTTTTAGATTTTTCAATAGAAGCCTATTCATTTTAGTTAACCACTAGGCACAACATACTTGCTCAAAAGCAGTGTAAAAGGCTTAGCTCTTTAAATTCTCTTAGGAAAAACACTCAGGTGATTCTCACAGAATGATTCTGCTCTGTTTCCAGATGTCTGGTCGGGCTGGAAGGAGAGGGCAGGACCTGCTAGGTGACGTCTACTTTTTTGATATCCCGCTGCCCAAAATAGGAAAACTCATAAAATCCAAAGTACCTGAGCTGAGAGGACAGTTTCCTCTCAGTATCTCACTCATCCTAAGACTCATGCTGCTGGCCTCTAAGGCAGATGACCCAGAGGATGGCAAGGCAAAGGTGCTGTGTCCCCGTGATTGGACCTCTGTCTTCACCAGTGACTTGGCTAAGTCAGCTCTCCTGTGCTGTTATCGGGATTTGGATGCTTCTCAATGTTCTCTAGGGAGGGGTGGAGGAAGCTGGGGAAAATGATGATAAGTTTTGTTTGTTTCCAAATCAGACAGAATTTGTGACTGAGTGGGCACTAAGGTACTCCCATGATCACTGTCTTCTAGCATGATAGATAGATAATCTTGTCTTGTATTGAAGGGTGCCAGCAACCATGTTTCTACCATTCAGAAACAAGAAGAATTTATTTATAATTATAAAGTAATAGTTTATTTTTCATAAGACAAAAGTCGTTAAATTCTTTAAAAATGTTTAGAAAATGTAGAAAGTTGAAAAACAAACAAAACAACAACAAAAGCCAAACCCAAACCAAACCAAAACAAGACTCATGCCTTTGCCTAGTTCTACCAAAATGATCTCATTAATATTTTGGCCTTTGCTTTTCAGACTTTTTTTGAGGTATGATTACACACTTTATAAGGGTGTAAATAAGTAGACATGGAGACCTAATCAGAACATTGTCTTGATGCTTTAGGGTCAGATAAAACTGAGTCTGAGACCATGAATTTGAAACTCACACTTAGGTGATTTGATTTCCATTTTTGTGACAATACACTGTTAAAAGAACTTGTGTTCATTTTCTGTTGGCTGTAACATAATACCACAGGTGGAGTGAATTATGAAGAAAAGAGGTTTGTTTTGACTCATGATTCTGAGGTTCAACGCTGAAGGGTATTGTCAAGTGAAAGACTTTCTTTGAAGTGTTCCACGTCACAGGACATCGCATGGTAATCAGGATGCATGCAGGCCTGTCTGGCATCTCCCACTTGTTCCTCTTGTAAAATCAATGAGGATTCCCCCATAGGAGCCTTCTACTATTAGGACTCCCTCTGGTTCTAGTCACTTTCCTAAGTCCCAGCCCTCAATACAATAGACAGCATGGAGATTGGATTTCAGCATGATCTAGGGACCACATTAAGAACACAGCAGGACCTATTGTTTCCTAATTCTGTGTATTAATTATTATTGAAGTGAGAATTCTGGGATTTCCCTAATGGGTTTGCTGGCTTTACAAACCATTGTTTCAGACCAAAGTTTCTTCATTTTTGAATTCTTTTAAAATGACTTCTCTCTCCCTCACTCTCTGCCTCCTTCTGTCCCTCTGTCCCTCCCCTCATCCATCTGTCCCTCTCTTTCATTCTTTCTGTGTGTGCATATGTCATGGCACACATGTGGTGACCATAGAACAAATTAGGACAATTTTCAGGAGCCTGTTTCCCTCCTTCCCTGTTCTGGTTCCAGGGTCCTGGGTATCCAACTTTGGTTCTATGTACTGGTGACAAGTGCCTTTACCCATTGAGCCATTGTATTGGCCTATTTTTCAGTTCTTAATTTTTACTTCTCTATAGAGACAAGTACATCTTCTAATAAGACATGTTTTATTATTATTTTAATAATAATTTAACATAAAATATTTTATTTTACTTATCATTGTGTATGATGTGCATGATGTAAGCGTGTGTATATGTGTGTATATATGTATGCATGCAAATGTCAGAGAGCACATGTGGAGTTCAGAAGACAACTTTGTGGGTTCTGTTTTCTTCTTCTACATTTACATGGGTTCAAAGGATGGAACTCTAGTCTCCAGGCTTGTACACAAGCACCTTTATCCACTGAGCTATCTCTCTGACTCATTATTTTTTCAAAGAGTTAATTGGGGAATTCATTTTCTTGTGTTTTGGCATATTTGAGAAGAGTGATATGATGCCTTTGCTTACTATGTCCACTTTCAAGTGTGGGCAGAAAATCTTCAGGGTGTGCTTTTGTAAACTATGTATTCTTCATTCAAAATGATGGGTTTTGTCATGACCCTTCATGAGTGTACATTATATGCTTTACATATCTCCTCAATGTCTCTGATGTACTTCTCCATCCCAACCATGGGTCTCCTTCCTCATCCCAGACACTCTCTCTTTTACTTTCATAGACATATATGTTATCTAGAGATTTAATGAGAGAAAGCATCCATTGTCCATGTTCTGGCTGCCACTTAGCCTTCAGAACTGGGTCTTTCATATTTTTCCATCTTCTAGCTATGGCAAACAGGCTAATCTCTATTGGCAGTCTTTGGGAGAGCCTGCCTCCAGGGTTTGCAAAAAAATCCAAGAACGTGGTGAGGGCTAGATGTTTTCTATCTGAGGGGAAAGTAAGGAAACCCCCTCTATCTGATGGTAACTTTGTCTTTTACTTCATCTCTTTCTGAAAATCTCTCTGTCTCCACACAGCTACATGTCTTTCCCCTCAGTTCACACATTCTCCACACCTTCTTCACACAGCTACATACCTTCATACTTCTTTGCACAGCCACATCTCTATTCACACATTTCTTTACTCTGCTACATTCCTTCACACACTACTGCATCGTTCACTCACTCTTTACTCACACCCTCTGCTTCTTACATCTCTCTCACTTTTCCCTCTGCATACTCAGCTACATCTCCTTTTCAGTGTTCATGCACATGTACACACACACACACACACACACACACACACACACACACCTCAACAGCTGAACTCTGAACAATTACATTTTCAGTGTCTGACCCAATCTCATAACACATAAGTCACACAGTTTCTTTCAGGCTAGGGAGGTCACGCTGACTGGCTAGTGAGTAACACTTGGCTGTGCGCATAACTCTAGGTGGTTAGGGTTCCCAGATATAAAGTGACATTGAAATTCAGGACTTAAACAACCAATAGTTAGTTGGATGAACCTTGAGGTAGGAAGTACATGCAGAAAGCCAACTGCTGAGAAGACCTGTACAGGGAGCCATGTCTCAATGTTATTAGCCTGACTTTGGTTTAGCAGATACTTGGGAACTTGTCCTTACATATTTTATTTGCAGGGGCAGATAGTCTGTTTTGAATTTGTTCTGAAGTCTAAAATTAGCTGTCTTTGTGACTGACAATACTGTTACCTTCCTATGTCAGTTATGAAAAATACCCTACTATTATTTCTATTTATCAAAATTACACAGCTTGGCCAGGCGGTGGTGGCACACACCTTTAATCCCAGCACTCAGGAGGCAGAGCCAGGCAGATCTCTGTGAGTTCAAGGCCAGCCTGGTCTCCAAAGCAGGTTCCAGGAAAGGCACAAAACTACACAGAGAAACCCTGTCTCAAAAAACCAAAAAAAAAAAAAAAATTTACACAGCTTAAGCAGAATTCTTCTTCCTGAATACCCTCCACGACTGTATATGCTGTATGCATGCCCAAAGCTGGAATATATACACGAGATAAACACACAAGCAGTGGAAAAAATACCCATAACTATCTTTAGGGAATAAATGTGGTGGCACATGAGAAAAATTAGGGACAGAAGCAACAATGTTCAGAGCTAGTGGTCCTGTAAACCTTTCTTGATGGAATTCCTCCACTAGGGAATTATTTCTCTGGTGGTGGGTTGACACCTGAACTATCAATTGCCATCTGTTGTATTTTCTTGTGGCCTCTGGTAAAGCCATTGCTATCATCAGGTTTCAGCAAATCTCTTTCCTCATCCAGTAAATTTGACATTTTTCTGCCTTCATAGAAATATGAGTCTTTATGCTTTTTATTTCAAATTATTTCCCTAAGCTCTATTTTCTGAAAGTGATTATTACTTTTAGTTTATTATTATTTTTTCATTTTATACTTTAATTTAATTTTACATATCAGCCATGGATTCCCCTGTTCTCTCTCCTCCTGCCCCCCCACCTCCTCCCAGCCCACCCCCATTCCCATCTCCTCCAGGGCAAGTTTTAAGAAAGGTTTTTCTCTGTGTAATAGCCCTGGCTGTCCTGGAATTCACTTTGTAAGCCAGGCTAGCCTTGAACTCACAGAGATCCACTTGCCTCTGCCTCCTCAGAGCTGGGATTAAAGATGTGTGCCTCCACTGCCAGACTTGAAGTGTATTTGAAAGGTGACTCTTTTGTTGCAAATGATACTGTCCTATCTCGCTATACATTTTGTTTTTATGGTGAGGAGCTTACATATGTTCTCTACTTTGGCCATATTATACGTACAGCTCCGTGTGTTAAGCATATCCACCATTACCCTGCTACGTTCAAGTACTTTTTGAACTAAAAACTCTGAAGTTATAATTTTGGCAATTGCTTCTTTTATTGTTTCTTCTTCAATAACAGTCTTTTTTTTTTTTTTTAGAATTGCAAGTACCATTTCCCCCTTTTGTCAATTACTGCTTTTGATTATGAAGGAACATAACATGTGTCTTTTGCATTACTGATTCAGATCTTCAGATTGTTGATCATACTTACTTCGTTGTTGTTGGAGACAGGGCCTCATGGAGTCCAGGTTGATCTTGAACTGACTACACAGCTGAGGATGATCTTGAACTCCTTTATCTCCTGAGTCCTGGATCACAAGCATGTGCCACTGTGTCTGGTTCAACTCCATTCTTTAGTTAACACTAGGGTAGATTTTAATTTTACTTTATTTCTGGTAGCATCTGTGGAACCCTCTCTAGAGAAAATCTGTCCATGGGACAGCAATGTCCCCAAATGAAGGTGGTATTATCCAGTATGCTGAGGTCCTTGATAGAACAGGAGTGGATGTCTTTTAGTACAGGCTGGCTGGGAGGTGAGCAGCTTCATTGTTATGGAGCCAGGCAATTATGGATTGAAGCTACTTTAAAAAACATGTGCTAAAAATAAATTGTTCCTCATTTAAGTTGCTCTTCTCAGGTATTTTGTTATAGCAGTGAAAATATTAATCTATCAGGCTAGTATGCCTTTCATCATAATGTCTGTACTTCCAGGACACAGTGAACCACTGTTAGTTCCTCTCCCCCAAATCCCCTTACTACTTGGCTGCTTTCCAAATGCTGCCTTCTCTGATTCCAGCACACAAGGAAAATGGGGTTGTAGGAAAGGCACCTTTTGGTTCCCTTTGCAACCCACTGGAGAGGAGATGGGGAGTTCACCCCTTTTATTTTTCCTCCTGTTCCACTGTTAGGTATATTGGACTTAAATACAGTAGTAGCTGGAGATATGTCTCAGGTGTTAGGAGCATGCAAGTTTGTTGCAGAGGACCTGAGTTCAATTCCAAGCACCCTTATTGGGTGTCTCACACCATCCTGTAACTCTAGGAGGTGTGACACCTTCTTCTAGATTTTATGAGTACTTGCATGTCCTGCCTCCCCCCCCCACCCCATCATGTATATACATAATAAAAACCAAAATAATTCTGTCTGGTTTTTGTTACTTTTTTAAAGGACAGTGGAGCATTTTCCTGCTTTCTATAATCTCTCCACCTTAATGGTAGACAAGTTGACATTGAGTAGTGCTAAGAAAGTTCCCTTTTATTGTGAGTTCATAGATATTTTAGTAGGAAGTTGAATACTACACACACAGCTGTTTGACACTAGAGATGAAGGAGTATTTTAACTCCTTTGGTTTCAGCCAACCTCCTTCTAACCTTTTTTCAATAATATTATAGACACAGAATAGTATATCTACTCCCCTCCACACAATATACACTCTCCAAATAACTTATGTGCTGCAAGCTCTGAAACTGATAGTCTTTTATGCTCAGACTGTTGGGAGACAATTTTGTTTCTTCCAATTTGGTTTTCTATGCTTATCTTAGGCACTTTTCTGTTGATGTGATAAGACCAAGGAAAACTTATAGAAGAAAGGGTCTACTGGAGACTTTTGAGTTCATGACCATCAAGACAGGAGCAGGGCAGCAAGAAGGCAGGCAGGGGATTGGAGTAGTGGCTGAGGCTTTGCATCTTGAGACAGGACCACCAAGTAGGGACAGAGAGCTAACTGGGAATGGCATGGGCTTTTGAAACCTCAAAGCCTACACTTGATATTCCTTCCCAAACAGTTCCACAAGCCAGGGGGCCCCTTTTTTTGTTTTATAAAAAGAAAATGTGTAAATGACTCGTAGGGCAGCAAGTAATGTGGATAAATTAAAAATATGAAGATGATTGCAAGCAATATTTTAATGATTTTGAAATTAATAATAATTAATAATCTATTAACATCTCATCAATATTCATACCAATAATCAATATTTATAATTTCTAATCAAGAAGTATAATTAATTATCAATCATGTATATTTATGGAAAGCTGAGAACTAGTCTAAACACCTTGTAGGTGTAGTTGCATATGATTTTAGCACATCTCTGATCCAATAAAGAGCAGAGGAGTAACATAAAAATCTATTATAAGTTAATATGACATGATGTTGTAGAGTGTGTCTAAGTGTTTTGAATCCGAGTTATCATAAAAATAATAGCTTGTTTAGAACATTAATTTATCTATTAATCTTTGATAAGTTTATTTTTGAGTGACCAGTTGCAATGAAACCTTTTTAGATAAAGAGTATACCTGAATAGCAGTGTGTGTTTGCTAAACCAAGGCCGTAGCTGAAGCTAACAAGTATCTTTAAACTTGTAATAACAGCAGTTACTAAACCATTTTGGATATGAGAGGGCACTAGTAATCTGTCTCAATATATACATAGCAAGATTTTCATACCAGAACAATTATCAGAAGTATATAAGGAGGCTGTCTGATAAAATGTACATCTCAAGATCATGGGCAAAAATTATACAATCAACAATAGAACATTTTTAAAACGCAATCCGGAGTTCAGTACAGAAAGAAGGAGGAGTGACAGAGGGGTGTAGACATTTATCATGATTTCTTTCTGCTGACATGGGGGCAAAGCTGGGGGTCCTGAAAGTTGGAATGCAGTGGTATCCAGGCTCTGTGAGATGTGTCGGTAGCCTTGATGCAGTTTGTGTTAGGAGAGAGCAGGCAGCGATTAGATCAGTCTGTGTTATGAGATGGCCATAGAGTGCAGTGGAGTGGGGGAGCTGTAGTGTGAGCTGGAGGGAAGGGCACAGGGCTGTAGCAAGACGATATCTAAGAAGATGGTAGGGGAGCCTGTCCCCTCTTTAATGATTAGAAGTCTGCTGGAACAAATATACATTAAGGGGCAGAATATGAAGTCTAAGGAATTTTAAAGAGATTTTTTTCCTTAGGTGTACCTTCGGAATTTCCCATATTTAGAAAGAGAGAAAAAGAGGTGCCCATTTAAGAAAATAGGCTGATGGAGAAACAAACTGCAGTTTTGTAGTATTTTTCTTAAGTTCATCCCGACCCATCTTTTCCTGATGCTCGAGACCAGGGGATCTGCAGAATCCATGATCAAGGTCTATCTGAGGCTAACTATTAGGGAGTGTCTATCTCCAGCACTCCTAGAAGGTGCTACTTGGGGCTCTCCTTCGTGAAAATTTCTTCTTCTCCCATGGAAAAATTTTCTAACCATCTATTTACAGGTCCCTGTTCCAGTGCCAAATAAAGTATGCCATGGAGTCCAGCTCCAAGGCTATACAAACAGGGTTCAGAGAAAAGATATACAACAAAGTGAAATGAAACTTGTGACTATTTTATCTGAAGGGTATTTCTAGAGCATCAAGCTTTTTTATCTGAGGGCCTTAGGAATGAGTTTTTATCTGTCTGAGGGAAAAAGACGCACACACATTCTGAGGGTCATTTTCTCTCATTGTTCTTCAGCTCTAATTCTACCACTTCTTTTAAGCTCTAATTTTATAGCTCTTCTCCTCCACATGGCTATGAACATTTCTAACAGCAGACACTTTGCAATGCTAAGAAAAGTTATAAGACTACCTTTCAAGGTCATAACATTCCTTGAGAGATGGTAAGAAGCAAAGCTATTTACCTGGCAACGGATAGGTGGTGACATGGTGCTTGACACTTTCCTGACCAGGGGCATCTGCATCTAGCTGGGCATAAAATTATTTATCTCAGGAACTGGCTAATTGTTTAGTTGTTATTTGGAACCTAAATAATAAATAGTTAGTTGAAGCTTGAGTTTTATATCATAAACTCAGGTTAGAATGTTCATACAAAGTGTTAATTGCTAAAGGGTCAGAGCAGGTGAATGTTGTGAGTCTTGTTATCAGCTGCCATTGGGGGAAGCTCAGGGCCATTTAGGTCTCCTTTATTCTTTGAGGGACTTTGATTCAATAAAGCCAGACACTTCATAATTTTGTCCTTGAATATAATCTGTGAAAGTCCTGCTTGTGATCTATCCACAGAGACACTTCATCTGGTCAAATTGCCATGTCAATAAGCTAATTATGGAGAACAGGCTTCTAAGTATCTTACAGTTCATGTGAAACAATAGATCTAGTAGTGAAGCATACTTTTAAATATTTCTATTCATCAAAACTGTACAGCTTAATGAGAAGTTATCTTTCTGACCATCCACAGCTATATGTGCCTGTATGTGAAAATGCATGGTAATGGGGAGATACCAAGCTGTTTTTGCACATGTGAAATTACAGACAGGAGAAACAGTTTCCAGAGTCTGTGGCTTTGCAAGCCTTGCCTGACAGGGTTCCTCCATCAGAAAATATTTCGTCTGGTGGGTTGACATCTGGATTATCGATTGCTATCTGCTGTAACTGTGTCATGGCCTGTGACCAGGGAGCAAGCATCCAAACACATGAGCCTATGAGGCTATTTCTATTCCAACTGCCACAGTGCTCTTTTGTGTGTTAAAGGATATATGCACTATGTTCAATGATGTCATATATGATGAAGGAAATGGTATTGTATTCAATCTAATTGAACTTTGTATATTGTTGCTGTATTTTATAATACTAGTCACCTCCTATACAGTGGGTGACCAAGAACACCCCTTTTCCTTGTGTGCCATAGTCAGAGGAGACAGAGTTTGGAAAGGAGTAAAGTGGGAAAGGGGGGAACCCACATGGTTCACTGAGCTCTAGAGGTATGGTGCTTGTATTTCATATTATAGATGCATAAGGTATGTGATATATATATATATATATATATATATATATTATATGTAATTTAGCCTGTGTTATCTCTTTCAAAGACATTTCATTCACTTAATGTTGCTAAATCAAAACACTTTTCTTTGTAGGCACTGTCAGTGCTGAAGCACTCATTGCTGTCCTTCAAACATCCCCGAGTCACAGACATGTTAAAGCTCTACTTCTTATATTCTTTGCAGTTCCTAGTGAAAGAGGTAGGATCCAACTCTTCCCTCTCTTCCCCTCTCACTGTTTTGTGTGTGTGTATGTGTGTGTGTGTGTAATAGATTTGCTCTCTAGATTTTCTAAAAGTAGCAGACTTGATTTTTTTTTTAATTTTTAAAATTTTTTATCTACATATGTGTATGAATGAGTAGTTGTCATGTGTGTAGGTGCCCATGGAGAGACAAGAAGAGGGCATGAGAAAGCCTGGAACTGGAGTTGTAGCCAGCTGTGAGACACTCAATGTGGATTCTGGGAAACAGCTCAGGTCCCCTGGAAGAGCAGGAAGAGCTGCTGACTGCTGAGCCATCTCTCCAGCCCTAGATTGTTGTTTTTAACCATATTACACTATTGCAGTCCTTAGAAGACAACACCCAATGAGTACTACTACTTGTTATTCATGTAATTATTAAAATTGGGCCAGTTAATAGTTGCCATCTTGGTGATATGTACTATTTTAAACTGATAATGAATAACCTACTTGTTACTAACTGTGTGAGTGGAGCCAAACTAACCAATGACTTTTGTTCTTTAGGGATATATAGATCAAGAAGGTAATCCTACAGGGTTTGCCGGCCTGGTGTCACATTTACATTACCATGAACCATCTAATCTTGTTTTTGTCAGTTTTCTTGTCAGAGGTCTTTTCCATAATCTTTGTCAGCCAACTTATAAAGGTAAGTTTGAGGGCTGTGTTGTCTGTGTGTGTGTGTGCACCATTGAAATAATATTATCATATCATATGGTGTATAAATAATATATCATTATTAGTATATAGGCATATATAAATAACATATGGTATAATGTGATATATATTATATACATGTAAAATTATGTGTGTGTGTGTGTGTGTGTGTGTGTGTTTGTGTGTGTGTGTTTGTGTCTGTGTGTGTCTGTGTCTGTATGTAAAAATCTTCCCATGGTGGGAAAAAAATCTGATACATTTATAGAAAACTAAAACTTGAGGAATACCTTTACACAATAATCACTTGAGAGAGTATCAGTTAAGTTTAATAATGTATGTATGAAAATCTTATTATTGTTCATTTTAACTAAAAGGTTAATAATGAAAATGATAATGTTAATTATATAGACAAATTATAGGTTTACAAATAAGATAAAGTTAAATAAGTACTAATAGAGGTTCTATTTACAAAACATTTCCTTGTAATTAAATATAAATATATGGTCAGTTTTGAAGAACAGCTCAGGAAAGCATTGTTAAAATATAAAACCCAAAATTCTACCCACAGATAATTACTACTAATGTCTATGAATATGGCCTGCAACACTATTTTCTTTGAATATAAGTGTATAGTATACATCAATAACTGATATTGCATTAGTTATGTGTTTGAAGTGAGTTTTATATATATATATTAAATTTTTGCCCATATTGGGCAAAGTCTTTAAAAATAAATTCCATACAGCAGGGAGTGGCACTATTTGAAAAGATTAGGAAGTTTGATCTTTTTGGAGAAAGTGTGTCACTAGAGAGTGGGCTTTGAGGTTTCAAAAGGCACTGGTGAGTCCAGAATATCACTAATAATTTGAATCTTAAGAAATATATGGGCACAGGGAATAAGAAAAAAGAAGGGAGAATGTTTCGAAGCAGGAAGGTGAGAGGAATTATGGTCCTTCATTTTCCATATTACCAAATCATCTCTTTCTGATTATCAAGGAAGGATGTTTAAATTACTTGGAATGGTTGAGCCCATGATATGGTTATGATTCTGTTGATCTTTTTTACCTTTTTCTTTTTTAAACATCAATGCTTTGTTTAAATCCAGTAGGAAAAGGGGCTAGATTGATATAATGTAATAAATGAAAAAGTTTGTCACTAAGAATAAAAGGTTAAAAAACATTCATATTAGAGAATTGATTTCAAATTCATTCCCTAATGTTTGAAAATTATTTAAAACATAATACATTTTAATTGCATTTTGAATAACTTTGGAAGTTCCTGTGTAGTTATCTTTACTAGAACAGTGGTAAGGATTTAAAATTATTACTGAAGAACATTACAGAAATTTTACTCACCTATATCCATAAGCACACAGGAAAAACATTACAGTGATGAGCAGGTAGTCAAGCCACTGATGGATCTGACACAGCTCCTCACTAGGTTGGCAATGAGCAGTTACTCTAGCAGGATATCTGTGGTGGTTTGATTAGGAATGGTCCCCACAGGCTAATATGTTTGAATGCTTGGGCATTTGGGAGTGGTGCTAATTGACAGGGATTAGGAGGTGTGGCCTTGTTCCAGGAAGTGTGTCACTGAGGATGAGCTTTGGGGTTTTGAAAGCTCAAGCCAGGCCCAGTGTCACGCCACTCACTATCATCTTGAAAAACACCTATTAGATTTCGTGTTACATGCAGATATAGAATGCTCAACTGCTTCTCCAACACAATGGCTGCCTGTGTGCCACCATGCTCCCTGACATGTGGATAATGCACAAAACCTCTGAAACTGTAAACAAGCTTTAGTCATAAGAGTTGCCATGGTCATTGTGTCTCCTTACAGCCACAGAGCACTGACAAAGACAGTCATAATAAATAAAGACACTGTCATAAATTTGGTCATCCACTGGGAGATGGGTCAAAGTCAGCACAGTCTAGATCAGAGCAGAAGGCAATCTGTAGTAGGTAAGATAAGGATGTTAATGAAGGTAAAAGCAAGAATACAAAAGGCTCAGGTGAGAAGCATACGCAGCTCAAGATAATCTACAGTTGCTGTGAAATGAACATGACATTTATTTTAAACATGAAAAAACTGATATAACAATTTTCTATATATATAACATGGAGCTTTTGTTTTGTAAAGGCTCAAAACATTTTTCTGAAGATGTAATGGAAAAGCTGGTTTTAGTATTGGCAAATCTTTTTGGAAGGATATATATTCCAGCCAAGTTTCAAGATGCTAACGTCAAGTTTTATCAATCAAAGGTAAAAATCTTCTGATAAAATTAGTTAATAATAATGTACAAATTCTGCCAGAAATGATTCAGTAGCAATAGGACTTTATGAATATGGGCTAATTAATGTATTTTATGTACTAATTTGTTTCTTTTGGAAATAGTGTGAAAGTTATCTCTAATTCAAATGTCACTCTGTGAATGTTCAAAGGTTACATGCCTTAAGGATAAATAGGGTGAAAGTATATTCATGTTTTTAATTGATTGCATCAAAATACAGCATTAATGAAAAGGTGTACAGGGGCTGGGAAGATGACTTTCTACCATGCTTGCCATGCAAGCATAGGGATCTGAGTGTGGACTCCCAGTACCCACACGAAAATATGTACATGGTGACACAGCTTGTAATCCCAAAGCTGAAAAGGCGGAGAAGTCTGGACCCCTGGACCTGGCTGGGGCAGGTTAGCCTAATTGGAGAGAACTCTAGGAATGGTGAGAGACCTTGCTTCAAAAAATACAGTGGAGAGCACCCACACACATATTCATGTGCATACACATAGAAAATGTAGATAACCATGCATTTAATCCCCCAAAACATCCTCATTGTTGAATGTGTGTTTTGAGATGTGGCTGTATATCATAGTGTCATCTCTGGGAAAGTTTTACAAAGTTATCTGGGAAATTGTCCTTTGATTCCTACAGTCTAAAATTTAGAAATGGTTTTTCATCTTGCTTGGTCATTTCTGAAAAGGTGCATTTGTCCATTTAATTAAAACAATTGTATTTATTTCCATGACATCATTCATAGCACCCTTTCTGTTATTTTTGGTGCTTTGAGTTGATTCTTTTAGGATGTAGCAACAATGGCATGGCTGACAAAGGCAGAATTCTTTTCTTCACAGTTGCCCAAATCCAGAAATCTTAAATGAAGATGCTTTGTGAGGGCATACTTTCTAGGTTGTAGTTTACTATCACAAAGTTACAAAAAAAAAAAAAAAAAAAAGGAAAGGAAGAAACTTAGAGATACAGCACTTTCTTGTGTACAGATTGAAAATGATTTACAGTGTTAGCATAATGAATACAGTGAGAGTTTGAAAACCTCTCAACAAGGTGGTGGAGTTGATTCCGAGCCTGAAAATAATGCATTCTCTTATTTGCTCTACAAATGTGTTTCTAGATTCTTTGAAATTACTCATGAGTCTAGTGGCAATTGAGGACATGCTTCTACTTCAACAAAAGTCATTTTGATTAAGTAGCAGCTGAGTAAACGTTATGAGTAGAATAGCTATTTTTGCTTTATTTTATAATTTAATTTAATTTTACATATCAGCCACGGATTCCCCTGTCCTCCCTCCTCCCGCCATTCTCCCTGCCATCCCCCTAGCCCACCCTCCATTCCCATCTCCTCCAGGGCAAGGACTCCCCTGGGGATTCAGCTCAATCTGGTAGATTCAGTCCAGGCAGGACCAGTCCCCTCCTCCCAGGCTGAGCAAAGTGTCCCTGCATAAGCCCCAGGTTCCAAATAGCCAGCTCATTCACTAAGGCCATGTCCAGATCCCACTGCCTGGGGGCCTCCAAACAGTTCAAGATAATCAACTGTCTCACTTATCTAGAGGGCCTAATCCATTTGGGGGCTCCTCAGCTATTGGAATATCTATTTTTACAAGTGCAAATAAGAACAAAAAACATTTAACCCCAGTTTAACCAAGAAAAGAAGAAAAAAATGGCTTTATTGAAAACAATTGAGTTATACCATGTGATCTTTTTCCTTCACTGCTCCAACTATTCAGTTTTTAAGTCAGGTATTTCCCTCTCTCTAAAAAACCTTTGGCTTTTAGGTGTTCCTTGATGACCTCCCTGAGGACTTCAGTGCTGCCCTGCATGAGTACAACATGCAAGTGACAGAGGACTTTGCTTTCTTTCTGCTAATTGTGTCCCGACTGGCTGATATGAAACAGGAATATCAACTCCCCCTGTCAAAAATTGGTAAGTGTGTCTTAGTTCCACTGTGAAGTGATTTAGTAATGTTCTTGCCCAAGGACATGTAATATGGATGTTAGGGATGAGGTCAGTGGTAGGGCTCCAACTCTCTCATTTTTATCTCAGAATGCACTCTAGAAAATTCAGCTTTCCTTAGAACAGTTGGGTTTTTTTCTGCTTAAAAAAATACCAAAAGCAAGTTGGAGATAGGCAGTTAAAAGGGTAGTGGAGAATGAAACTAATACTAAATTGAATGATTTATAAACTGTTTTGATGGGGGTTGCCTTTGGGTCATTCCTAGAAAATAGAGCAAGTATACATCTGAGACAAGAGAAACAGGAGGAATTCTATGAGCACTTTTCGGAGAGGCTTGATGTTGAAGGTCAATGACTTTGGGCAGATTCCCTGACTCTGCTACTTGTTACTTTGGAAATTCAGGCAAGCAATGCCATAATCATGTCCTTGATTTATCAATGGACATGAAGTAGAGAATAGTATTTTTTTATAGTATTATTGAGCTTCAAATGATTAGGGCATGTGGATACCTTGAAGTAGGGCTTAGTATATGGGGAAATGGTTCAGTTTTGTTGTTCTTATTTATAACCCACATACAGAAGTCTTTTAAGAAACCATAAATGGAAAAGGGTGACAGGTATAAAGCTCTGATTGGGGAGAATTATCTGTGGCTCACTATACCCTAACATCTTCAGTTGGGGAAAATCAAGGGAGTGCAGTGTGTACCCTCTTAGACCCTATAAATGGAGGGGCAGCATGCACAGGAACAGATAGTGATGGGGGCACACACCTCTCTGGCAGGTAAGATGGGAACAGGCAGATATTCTGCCTCAGTGGCACACCAGAGCCTACTCTGATGATATGAACTGGAACTTTCTAAAAAGAGGGATGGATAGTGTACATATTCTCATAACCATTCCCAAGCTTACTTATAGTGGACATGAGAATACCATATTTAGCCTATTCCTATACCACTCTGAACATGCCCAATCTTGTCAGATCTGGAAAGCAAAGCAGAGTTGGGCATCTTTAATACCTGGAGAGAAAACTGCCTGGAAAGATGCTAAGGCAAAGTCTTAATTCAGTGTAGAAGTTTCTAAAGGTGAGAGTTTAATTTAGAGAACTTTCTAGTTTAATTAACTTTTGACTGATCAAAAGCAGAGTACATATTTTGCAATAGTGATACCAACACTAAAGGCTAACATTTAATGAATGTATCTGTTGCTTGAATATTAAATGGTCTTTTTAATTAAAAAAAAATCAAACCACAGCCAGATATTGGGGTAAATGCTGAAAGATCAGAGAGACAAAGGAACAAGCCACAGCCATGTCTCACCTCTCAAACTCCATGAATCCTCTGACTGAATGTCTCTGCGTCTTCAGCTGAAAGCTCTCCAGCTGAACAGGTCTCAGCCAAAAAGCTGGCTCAGCTGAAAAAGCTTTAGTTTCTGTCTCCTCATGCCTTCTATACTTTTCTCCATCCAGCCATCTTACTTCCTTTCTGTACTGGGATTAAAGGGCGTGTGTTTCCCAAATACTGGTAGCAGAGGCATGAGATCTCAAGTGCTAGGATTAAAGGTGTGTGCCACCATTGCCTGGCTCTGTTTCTCTCCTTGTCTGAATCAATCTCATACAATCCAAAGTGGCTTTGAATTCACAGAGATTCAAACAGATCTCTGCCTCCTGAATACTAGGATTAAAGATATATGTAGTGGGTAGCTGTTCCAGCTTTGACCTGGAAGTACTACACCAAGGGAGGCTTCTGGTAACTGTCATGCCGACCTATGACCTGCCCCTGAGGTGGAGTCAAGATGTGAGCCCTTAAGACCTGAGATCTGGATTGCCAGCTCTCTTGTCTCCAGAGAACCCACCTGGACTGCACCTCAACTCTCCTGGATCCTATAACCAATGCCTTTACTAGCTGTAAGTTACCCCCTAAAATAAACCTTTTTTAACTACTTGGAGTTGTCTTAATAAAACCACAATAGGTTTATGCCACCACTGCCTGGCCTCTGTGATTAATTTAGTGACTAGTTCTGTTCTCTGATCTTCAGGCAAATTTTATTAGGGCACAACAAAATATCACCACATGTATCCCGTCACAAACTGGATTGGCTGTTCAGTATGTGTTATACCAATTTGTTGTCATTGTGATGTGGTCCCTGTTAGGTACAATGACTTCCCTTTTTAGCTTGGTTTAGGTCTTATACAAGGAATTGAATCTTCCCGGCATGGTGGTGCCTGCCTTTACTTCTAGCACTCAGAGGCAGGGGAATCTCTAGATGGCAGGGGGATCTCTATGATCAGTCTGGCTTACACAGACATTCTAGTCCTGCTGGAGATACATAGGGACAAACAAACAAGCAAAAACTAAAAGGTCAACAAAAGGGCTCTATCTGAACTTTTTCTGGCCAGATTTCACAGGTGAAGAATGTGAAGATTCACCACTTGTGTCCCACTTGATGAGCTGCGGGGAAGGCCGGGTGGCAGTTTCACCATTTGTCTGTCTGTCTGGAAACTTTGATGTGGATTTGCTCTGTCCGGGAGTTCCAAATAACGTAAGTGAAGAGTGATGTGTATTAGTTAGTCTCTGGGGGCTTCTGCTCCAGTCCAAGTGGTATATTGTAACAGACAGCTGTCAAAGCTGTGGAATGTAAGCATGCAGATGATAAATATATATACTTTCTAGTCTAAGAAAAATATTTTTTATTATTTAATTAATTTTCCCAGCATGATTACAGATCACAGTTTTCCCTCCCTCCATCCTCTCCTCCCACTCCCTCCCCTGACCTCCCGTCTGCCCCTGCCAGCCATCCATTCCTTCTCCTTTCTTGTCAGAAAAGTGTAGGCCTCCCATGTAGACCAGCCAGTCATGGCATATCAAGACAAATAATTTTTAAGAAAAATGTTTTAGGAGTTTTGATTTTTTGTTTTATATGGATGACTATAAATAACTAGTTGGATATGTAAGAGACTGGTAGTTAAGTACATTGAAAAACCAATATTATTTTTTAAGCAGTACAGTTTTCCTTTCCGAAGATGGATGTGATGGCTCATGCCCATAAGTCCAACACAGGGCATGCTGAGACAGGAGGACTGCTACAAACTGGACTATTACAAAATGAGTTTCAGGCAGGGCTAGAGTGTGTTTCTGTTTCACGATAGAAGGGAGTGGAAGAGAGAAGGAGGGGGAGGAGGCTATCAAAATAATTCCCCTTTCCATTTGTTATGTAATGAACTCAATTTATGAAATGTAACCATCACTTTTACTTCCTTTTTACATGAGGAATCTCCATGGCAATCAGGGGTGCTGATAGAATAAACTAGAAAGTCTGTGTCTTGTTGCTGCAAAATCAGCATTAGAAGAGACATAGTTACATGCATGAACTCATTCCCACTCACCCTTGCTGCCCATGGAGTTCTAGAAAACAATTTCTGTTTCTCTTTCCCTCATTTTGAAGCATCAGACATAGGTATTTAGATTCATGTTATTTGATCATACCCTGCTTTTTGCTTGACCCAATTCACTTTATATAATTTTTTATTAGAGTATATTGTAATATCTTGAAATTTCACTTACTTGTATTATGTATTACAATTTGATGGTATATTCTATAGCTTCTGGATGGCTTATGAAGAGAGGAATACACATAGTGGGTACCCATGAACCTAGAACTCATGCCTCACTTTTATTTCATTTCGTTGTGTTCCACTACAGTTACTGAAATTTCCAAATTCTTCTGAAAATAATTTATTTTACAAATGAGCATTTATTTATGCTTGTGTTTTGTTTTAGAAGAGTGAAGGAATGGTTAAGTGTATTCTCCTGAAAGTATCTTTTGCTGTCTTTAGTTTTATGTCTGTAAGATTCATACCTGTTTTGCCATGAAGCTCTAGTTTATTTTCAATACACCATAATACTTCATAATATAAAACTATGCATGACTCTGTCTTCTGTCAATGTTTGATCAGTTTATAGTTCTCTGTTGCTACAAACAGGTTGGTATTAATGTCTGGTGCATGCATACAACTTTCTCTTGGGTGGACATTTTCTGGGTCATAACAAAATAAAAATATTAAAACATTCATGTCTACTACCCAGGACTCCCAAACCACTCTAGTGTTATAGAATATTAGTTAAAGATGTGTTACATTTGTTATGCTGTAGAACATTTGTTTAATGATGCAAAGATGTGTTGCATTCTTTTGTGTTGCATTTGCTTAACTCTGTGAGGCAGTGTTACTCTGTCTGTATAAAACACCTGATTGGTCTACTAATAAGGATTGGCCAATAGCTAGGCAGGAGAAATGATAGAAGGGGCTGGTAGGCAGAGAGAATAAATAGGAGAAGAAATCTGGGAAGAGAGATTGAAGAGGAGGATAAGGAGAGAGACTCCAGGGTCCCTGCACTCAGCTATGCAGCAAGCCATGGAGTAAAAAGTAAAAAAAGTTATAAAGAAAAAGAGAAAGATAAAGGCCCAGAGGCAAAAGATAGATGGGATAATTTAAGTTAAGAAAAGCTGGCTAGAAATAAATCAAGCTAAGGCTGGGCATTCATAAGTAAGAATAAGTCTCTGTGTGAGTTATTTGGGTGCTGGGTGGCAGGCTCCCAAGGAGCAAAGAATAAAGAGTAAGGAAAAAACAAACAAACAAACAAATAACTACACTCTAGAATGTAGTTGGGCCAGTTTACAGCATCACTAGCCCTTTATCAGAATTCCTGTTGGTCATATGAGGTAAAGTTTGCAAAACAAATAGGCACAGAAAAACTACTTATTTGCTTTCTTCCTTTTTTTAAATTGTTTTTTGTTCTATCCTCTCTCTACTCTTTATTCTGGTTGTTGATTCTGAAGACCATTATACTTGTTCAGTTGAATAGTCTCTTGTGACATGCAGGCCTCCAGTTCTCTGAAACTACATTTGCAATGGTATTCTCTGAATTGTTAAGGAGACAAAATTTTTCAATTAACTTTTCTTTCCTAGTCTGGTGGACTTGCCATCAGCAGGCTGTGGGGATAATCCTCTTCACAGGTGGAGCTAAGCCATGCTCTAGGATGCACCATCTCAGTGTGTGCAAAAGGCACCTGCTCTTCTACCAACAGAGTGTTCTTGAAAATCGTTGATGAATATGAAATGACTACAAGTTATAAATCACAATGCTTCTCTCCTTGTGAATAACCATTTAAAAAATCTATTTCTTTAGGTCATTCTGCACACAATTGGTATCAATCACAATCAAGCCCCAGTGCTGTGGCCACACAGATTTGATAGTAGAGGAAGAAAAATGCCACTTAATGCATATGCACTTGACTTCTATAAGCATGGATCCCTTGTGGGATTAGACCAGGACAATAGGTATGTTCTTTCCTGAAATCTCCAAGAAATGTTTAGCCCTGCCAAGCATTTTAGATTTTCATTCCCAGACTGATGACAAAGGTGATGACATACTCTATACTCTTTTTATTTCTAGTTTATCAGCAAAAATTTGGCCTTTAGGCCAACTCACTTGTCCTAAATATGTCTTCTAAATGTATCTTTGTGAATATTTAATATATTTTATATTACAGTTCTACTTAGGCATCATTTGGTATTTTAAACATATGACAATTAGCCATCTGGTATTGCTTAATGCCTGAGAGAATATAAAGTATCTAGTTTACATATCTGGTTCTGAGACAGTTATTTTAGCTTGTTGCCAGGGAAGCCATTTATATAAGTGTAAGCAGGACCAAGTATTATTTAGGTCTCTCTGCACACAATTTTGTGGACACAGTGTTTTAGCCACAAAAGTTGGACAGACAAGGATGAAACTGCTGTTTAGCACATATGCACTTGACTGCTGTCAGCATGGATCCCTTGTGAGGTTTGACCAGGTCAGTAGGTATCTTCTCTCTTGATAATTTCAAGAAATAATTAGCAATGCTAAGCATATTAGATATTCACTTCCAGGGAAATATCTCTGAGCAAGGGAGATATCAGTCTAAGTGCTAAACACATACATCTAGAGGCAAATACACTAAGGAATTAAAAATACAGCTGACATAAAAATTTAGTAATTCTTATTAAGTTAAGGAATAAACTGTTTTGATCATCCTCAGAAACCTGGAACACTCCTGTTTATTAAATTGTTATTCACTATTTCTTATTGTGAGTAAAGTGGCTGTTGCATTAGCAGACAATGTTTTTTGTTTGTTATTAAACCTTATTCACTGATAATTCATAATTGTATTAAACTATTATGACTAAACTCCCTCCCACATTCTTGTATTTCTTCCCAATTGTACTGCTTAACTCCAGAAAATCAGCCTTCCATTTTTGAGCCTTTGAGTTTCATTTTGCTTTCATTTTGGGACCCACTGAGTTTTACCAGGGCTGCCTGCATGAGTGTGGAGCACAGGGGCCTTCACCAGTGACTACAATACCGAAGAGAAATGATTCCCCCTTCTTCAGCACATAGGGCCCTGGGCCTCCCTTGGGAAGCTAGTTGTCCTATGAACCTCTCATGCATGACTGAAAGTTAATGGTCCCAATCGTGTGCAGACCTTGTGCAGACTACCTTAGTTACTCTAAGTTCATGAGTAACACCATGCCCCAAAGAGAGCACGTCACAACACTCCTCTCAGATCTAGCTCTTAGTTCTTTTTGTGTCCTCTTCTGTGATGCCCTGCCTTGGTGGGGTGACATAGATGTTCCAAATAGGTAATAGTGCTCAGCTGTCACTTATTCTCAACACTGTGACCAATTGTGAGCCATCCATTGTAAAACAAAACAAAACAACAATAAAAACCCAGCTTTTGTGATCATGGCCAAGATAGCCCTAATTTATGGATATAAAAATACTAGTAAATAATTTTGAGTCATTAATTTGTTTTTCCTGGTGTTTAGGTTACATCAAGGGGCAGCTTACCACTTGTTGAAAGATTTTTCCCTTACCATTAAATCTATCAGGTATGTTACATGTTGAAATATTACTTTCCTATTTTTCAAAAATTTAACTGTAATTTGAAAATGTCGAGATGTTTTTTATGAGCCAAGTACATAAAAGTATCATCGAGCCTGTTACATAGCATGTATTTCAACTTTCCAGAGGGTCTACAGAATTCCCCATCCCTACAACCTATTGGTTATGTTTTGCAATATAATTAATTCCATACTATTTTGGTGAATAAGGTCCATCCACATAAAATCTCAGGCTCAGGCACTACACAGAAAATTATTCAGGAGCATTACTGACCCCAGATCCTAGTATTCTTAATGATTTCAATTGTAAAATCATGTCAAATATACGATGTTTCTGAGGTGCCATCAGGTCTCCAGGTTATAGCATGTGCTTGCTCTTGAATCTCTTGCTACAACCTATATTTTTCTTCAGGGATTGTCTGAATGTCAATGTATAGTCACTTCCTGTTTTGATCTGCAACGAAGTGCGGTTAATCACAGGCATTATCAAACTTTATGTGAGCACTCCATCCTTAGGCTCCATTGACCATATAATGTCAGCTAGGATGACCATCATAGTAACTCTCTTGAATCTAAATGCATTCCTGTAGTTAGATTTTTCCTGCCTGGCCCAGTCAGGACAAATCTCTCTTACCCACCAGTCCCACAGTCACTCAGACCCAACCAAGAAAGCACACAGAAACTTACATTGTTTACAAACTGTATGGCTGTGGCAGGCTGTTTGTTATCTGCTTCTTCTATCTTAAATTAACCCATTTCTGCTTATCTATACTTTGCCACATGGCTTGTGGCTTACTGGTGTCTTTACATGTTGCTTCTCATGGCGGCGGCTGGCAGTGTCTCTCCAGCCTTCTACTTCCCAGAATCCTCTTCTCTCTTGTCCCGCCTATACTTTCTGCCTGGCCACTGGCCAATCAGCACTTTATTTACACAGAGCAATATCCACAGCACATTCCAGCACTTTAACAGTGGTTATTTATTTTGCCACCGGTATATTCAAGTGACCATAAATCTCAACATTTTTGCATCATTAATAAGCAATTCTTTGTTTTATTTCATTGATCAGAACTGAATTAGGCCTATATGAATTTTTTTGTATACACAGAGTGAATTTGAAGCATACAAGAACATAAGGGAAAAGCTTTGTCTATCTATAGCAGTGGTTCTCAACCTTCCTAATGCTGCAACCCTTTAATACAATTCAATTATTGACACTTTATAACTGAAATTAAATATCTGATATGCAGGATATCTGATATGTGACCCTCAAAGGGGTCATGATAAACAGGTTGAGAACCACTGGTTTGTAGTATCTCTAGGCAAGGTGCCTCATAGTTACCCAAGGTATAATCTTAAAAGCAATCCAGAAGCCTCCAGAGATACTAGAGCTGTGTCCAAAGCCAGGCTGAAAAATAAACATTCATTCATTTACCTAACCAGTTATTATTGGTTTGAGACATTTCTAAACATTTCAGGGTTTTTTTTTTGTTTTGTTTTGTTTTGTTTGTTTTTTTGGTTTTTCGAGACAGGGTTTTTCTGTGCAGCTTTGTGCCTTTCCTGGAACTCACTTGGTAGCCCAGGCTGGGCTTGAACTCACAGAGATCCGCCTGGCTCTGCCTCCCAAGGGTTGGGTATTTAGCTCAGTGGTAGAGCGCTTGCCTAGCAAGCACAAGGCCCTGGGTTCGATCCTCAGCTCAAAAGAAAAAAAAAAGAAGAAAAAAAAAACATTTGAGGTACAAGGATTGATAAATCTATTCCCACCCTTTTGGACTATAGTCCTTGTAGTAGTTACTTTTCTGTTGTTGTGATAAAACACCATGAACAAGACAACTTGTAGAAGAAATTTCTTTTGGCTTATGGTTCCAGAGAAGTTTGAGTCTGTTTCAGGAAGATAATTCAGTGTTACAGTTTAGAATTTTGCTTGCATATTTTGAGCATTGTGGAAACAGGGCAATAAGAGTGAGTGTGGCATAGATCTACAGTTTGAATATGTGGTAGAGATGTGTCAGATTGTCTCAAAGTCTGTAACAGTAAGGGTGATGAGAAATGAATGAAGGTCTGAATTAAGGAAACAGGAAGAATAATTCAGAATATTAATTTGACAAATATTTATAATTTGAGACATTAATCCTGAAGTTCATATAGTGGGTTAAGATGACCAAGGTTTAAATTGTTGTTAATGAATCTCTCTCTCGCTCTCTCTCACTCTCACTCTCGCTCTCTCTCTCTTACACACACACACACACACACACACACACACACACACACTACAGAGTGAAAATGACATTTGTGAGGAAGTACAAAAATAGTGAGTTAGAGCTTATATATGTTATGGATATCAGAGGACAACCTTCTGCTCTATATCTGTGGATATCAGAAGACATCATCACAATGATAAGTCTGTAACTCAGGAAAAGTTAGTTAACATTGCAGATAGACATTTCATTTTTGTGGTAGATCACTAATGACAACGGGGAAGATTGATCTCTAGTAGGGATAAAACACTAAACAATGAAAGGCAAATAAGATGTTAAACTGTTCTTGATTTCATTCAAGGCTACTTGCTATGAACTGTTCAGTTTATGTTTCTTCTCCATATCTTCATGTCTGTGCACCAGTTTCTTAATGATGATGGGACAAGTTGTTGTCACTTAATGATATAAACCTCTGTGTGTGTGTGTGTGTGTGTGTGTGTGTGTGTGTGTGTGTGTGAGAGAGAGAGAGAGAGAGAGAGAGAGAGAGAGAGAGAGAGAGAGAGAGAGAGAGAGAGAGAGAGAGAGATCTTACAATTCTGGTGCTCAAAGGTCAAGTGTGTGACATTAGGTAAAATTAGGCATCTGAACACTCTAAGGGAAATCCTTGGCTCTCTCCCAAATTTAGAGGCTGCCTGCATCTTTGGCTCACCATTTCCTTCTGTCTTTGAGGCCAGGGATGCTCAGCAGAGAGAGCTGAGATTGTGTAACAAGTGTCCACATTTCACTCCTTTGATGTCAGTTCTCTCCTTCCTCACACCCATGAGCACCTTTGAGAATTCCATCAGTTCTACATAGAGAATCCAGTGTTGATGATTAACTGTCATCTGTGATGGTAATTCCCCTTTGCCATGGAATCTAACGTAACTTATAGGTTTCTGGGTTTTAGGTGAGGACCTCTGAATTAGATGAGGACCATTATTCTACTGACCACATTCCACTTTCATTTTTTTCTTACCTACAGAAAGAAAGGAAGCTTTTCTTCTCCATAGTCAATTACAGTATATTCTGGACACCATAGCACAAAAAATATGCCCATGAGATATGCAGAGAAAAGAAAAGAAATTAGTGTTGTACTACCTAAGGGACAAGGATCAAATGTCATAGAGTTTGGTAGCTTTTCAATTACCCTTCCTATTTATTTCCTTTTTTGTGTGTATACATTATTTGGTGAATAAATTTGTTTCTTATCAGTATTCCTTATAATTTGGTAATCCTACCTCATCATTTTACAGGACAGTCTTTAATTTTTATAATACTCAATGTCACTTAGTTGACTAATAGTATATGTATATTTGTGTTCTTCTATTGTAGTGTCTCCTTGCGTGAACTCTGTGAAAATGAAGAAGATAACGTTGTTCTAGCATTTGAACAATTGTCTAAGTCCTTTCAGGAAAAGTTCGAAAAAGTGTGAAAAGAAAAACAATGTCAACCACTTAAAATATCACCATAGAAGCTTTGCCAGTTATATATCTTTTATTCTTACGTCTTGATCAGAAAATCATGCACAATGAAATGGGATGAGGAAGCAGTTTGGAGTTAAAGAGTTGCCACCAAACTTGCCGGGCTTGGCTTTGAACACCCTTGGCCATACTACTAGGTGTGCCTAAGTCTTGGTTTCTTTAAATGATTGACTTAAAATGCTTATGTCTCCAAATTATTGAGGATTGAATGAGAAAATGCAGAATTTTGATTATATATGTTTGAAGGCATTTTTTCACTCTGTGGGAAAATGTTATATATATAATTGAAATTAGAAAAGAAATGATTATAGTATCTTGAAAGTGTAATATATTCTTCCCATTCAACATAAACGGATTGCACTGCTTAGATTGCTAGCTATTGAAATAGCGCACCTTAGTAAATAAGCTACTTATTAAAAAAATGAATGTTTTCATCCAATTTTTAAAAGGAAACACATAGCTAATGTTTTGCTTCATTTTAATTGTATATACATGACTGCTGAAATAAAGACTTCATTGGTTTCGTTTGTGTGAAATATACTCATCTATTCATGTGCACACTACCATTCATTCTGTGTGGTCATTTACATAGGATCATTCTGTGATCGGGGCTTTGTCCTCCTTCTCAGCTCTAGAATCTATTTGAAACCCTCAACTCAAACTTACATCACTGAATCCTCAAAACAGAGGGACAGTCTTTTCTGCCACTCGGGTATCTCGCTGAACAATGCTCTTTTTGGTGTCACTGTAAGTAGACTGCAGTGCCTTTAAAAATCTGTTATGGTTCATTTATTTCTGAAGCAGAGCATTTCTAATTATTGGAAATGATGTACCATTTCATGAGTGATGTTAGAAATCTCTACCTTGGTGGTGGTGGTGGGGATGCAGTTTAAACTGTTTTCATTCTTTAAATGCTACACAGTGCTGTAAACCAGGACACTTAGAAAACAGGATCCTGCCTAGCACCTCCTAATTGCCACTTAGTGGAATGTTACATGATGTGAAATGTATCGTTATGTTAGCTTTGACTTAAAGATTACACTTAGGAGTCCAGCTGGCAAATGAAGATTTCCTCCATCCCTATATGTATAAGGTAATCTGGCTTCTAGATTTTTAGAAGAGTGAGGTCATTTTTGCCTGCAACCTGGAATCTTCTTAAAAGTGTGGAATTATATACAACATCTTTGAGGTGGGTCCCCTGTGAGTGAGAGAGGACTGCCTCTTTAGTCTTTAGCTAAATCTGAAGAGTAAGCAGGAACAATTGTTCAAGAGTGAGTTCAGGAAAGTTATGTCAGCAAAAAGATGGAGCTCAGAAAACCTACAAAAATTATGAACTGGCAAGATACTTTCCTAGAATACTTTAGAACTAGGTAGAGCATATGAAGATTCCCTGGACCCCAGAGAAGAGAAAAACCAGGCAATAAAAGAAATGGGTATCCTGAGCTGTGATGCTTGTCCATCCAAGTTGGTAGTTTTCTCACATGGAATAGAGTCCCACATTTAAGTAGGTTCTTCAATGGAGAAAGTGAGTTCAAGGTAGACATGATTTACCCTGTCTCCTGGGTCTCTTTGCATGGAGTTCACTCCTCTCACTGTTCACAGAAGTACTGCTTATATTTCTTCTAGTGGTTTCAGGTTTCACATTTACGTCTTTGAGCCACTTGAAATCAGTTTCATGCGATGTGATAGATACAGGTCTAATTTTGTTCTGCCACATATGGACATCCAGTTTGCCCAGAACCATTTGTTGACGATGCTGCCTTGTCTTTAGTATATGTTTTTGGCATCTTTGTTGAATATTAGATGTCTATAGTTATATGTACCCATGTTTGGGTCTGTGATTTTATTCCATTGGCCTTCATGTCTGGTTTTGTGTCTGCACCATATTTGTTTTCATTTCTATGGCTCTAGTCTTGAAGTCTAGAATGTTAGTCCCTCCAACATTGTTCTTTTTGTTAAGGGATGTTTTAGGTATCAGGGGTTCATTGTGATTCCATGTGAATTGTAGGATAGTTTTTGTATTACTGTGAAGAATGAGATTCCGATTTTCTCTGGAATTGCGTTGGCTCTGCAAAAGACTTTTGGTAGAATGGTCATTTCCATAGTATCAATTCTACCCATCAATAAGTATGGAATGTCTTTTTATTTTCTAGCCTTCTCTCCTTCTTCCTTCAGAAATTTAAAGTTTTAACTGTATAAGTCTTTAACCTATTTAGTTAGGTGTATTTCTAGGCATTTCTTTTTTTTGAGGCTGTTGCCAATGGAGGGGTGTTCGTGATCTCTTTATTGGTATGTTTGTTTCGTGTGTATCGAAAATCTGTCTGTATAGAGCTATGAAAACTGCTAGAAGAAAACACAGGCAGAACCATATAGGATATGGGTGTCGGAGATGACTTTCTGAGAAGAACCTCATTTGCCCAGGAATTGAGACCAACAATCCACAAGGGGGACTTCATAAGCCTAAAACAATTCTGCACAGCTAAAGAACACTATCAACTGAGTGAAGAGGAAGGCCAAGTTGATTGCAAACTGGTCCAGCCACCCTAGAAATCATTTTGAGGAACCCCAAAAGCTAAAAATAAATCTCCATCTGACCTAAGGATACGACTTCTCAGTATAAGCCCAAAGGACTCAACGGTGTCCTCCAGTGACTTGCTTAGCCATGTTCGCTGCTTCACTGTTCACAATAGCAAGGAAATGGAAACAACAGAAATGCCTTCCAACAGATGTGTGGACAATGAGGAATCTGTATGTATTTATTGTGAAATACTATTCAACTGCACCAAAATTGAAATTATGACATTTACAGGTAAATAGATGAAATTAGGAAAGATCATATTAAGTGAGATAACCCAGGCCCAGAAAGACTGAGGTCATCTGTTGTTCCTACCTTCAAATCTTCATATACAAGTGTGGATATGACCCTTGCCAAAGAAATGTCTCTTTGCCACAGAGACTACTACAGAAAACCACAACCAATTGAAATGCAGGGAATAAGTGATCATGTGGTACACAGCCCCAACTGATACATCTACAACACAACTCCTGCATCTACGGCTCTGGGATCATTACAGAAGATGAGCAGAAGACTATAAGAGCCAGAGGATCAGGAAGTTTGCTGTGAGATTGTGTTTCTTAAAAATGTCAGAAGCTATGATCATAAAGTTCCATCAAGATGCCTGCCTAAAATGATCAGAGAAAGGACATTAATGGAATGCTAACATGAAAAGGGAAAATCTCATGAGGCCACAGACCTAGAAAAAGACTGTAGGCAGCTAATAAATGTTGAGAGCAGTAAAAACAGGCCTCCCCTGGGAAAAGACCTCTAACTGGACATCCAATGCTGAGTGGCCAGGCCTCATCTCATATATCTGCAAGTAGCATTATATGGAATGAGCAGATTGTATACATATATTGAGGAATACACACACACACACACACACACACACACACACACACACACACACACACCAGCAATTAAAGAGTTAAAGAGGCCATGAATTTGAAAGAGAGCAAGGTGAGCACATGTGCCATGGTAATATGTGTTGAGACTTCCTCCAAAAATTAAAGATAGAACTTTTTAAAAAGTATCTTAATTATCTTAATTGTGACATTAACACAATCAAGGTATACACCCAGATTCATGTGAACCCTTACTCTTCCTTCTAAATATCTTGTACAACTAAATAATCTAGTAAGTATATCTGTTGGTACAATTTCCTTTTGACTACTTTCATTCACAGGCTATTCTAGGGCCTCATTTCAGCTTTATTGTGTTTGTTCAAGGGTGCAGGCAATTCTCATGAGGGTGGGCACACACTTAGGGTGATCACATACTTCAATGCTATAGATTTCAGGCTGATAACAGAGACAGTCATGATCAGACTTTCTTGTAGGTACTAATAGTTCACATTTAAATAAAATCAATTCCAATGCAATGTTTTTCTTATTTCATCACATGCAATTTATTTAATTTCTAATTGAGGAAGGGGTGCAAAACCAGTATTACATATTTTCAAGAGTAGATTTTTTTTGTCTTAGAATAATTTTAGAGATAGAAGAAAAATATGATTTTATAGTTTTGTGTCAGTGTCAGTAACAGCACAAGTTCAACAGTTTGTATCTGAGGTGTCTGTAAAGAGAGTTTCAAGACCTTCAAATCTTTACTTATTTTAGTAGTCTTCCACATCACCAGCACAGATGGCAAGCAGTGCTTTCTCATAGTGCCCTGAAGCAAAATTCTAAAAAGAAAAAAACAGAGGCTCTTGAAATCAAATCTCTCCATGCTTGTAAAAATCAGCTGTAATTCTAACTGCAATATGAAAGATTTGTGGTCTGTTAGTCTTCACAAACATCGGTTTGCTTATTTTTTAATTATTATTTTCTTGTTCTTTGCTTTAAAAATGTATTGTAATCGTAGAGAATAGTCACTCCCTATGACTGTGCTTCAGGTTTTTACACATCCAGTAATAACTTTCTCCAAATTAGCAGCTACTGACGTTCTTGCCTTCTGTGATGCTATGAAGAGTGCTGCAGTGAGGTAGGAATCCTTCTCACAGTTAATTCACTCTTGTGGCAAAATGCAGTTTCCCTGATCCTCAATATTGTTTTTGTTTTTCGTTTGCTTGTGTTTTGAGACAAGGTTTCAAGTAGCCTGTCCTAGTCTCTAGTTGCTTTTCAGCTGAGAGTTGACACTGAAATCTTGATTCTCCTGCCTCAACCTCTGTAGTTTTAGTGTGAAGGTTGCAGGTATAATTACAGGTGAACTCCCACATCCAAGTAGTCCTGTGCTTTCCATGTGAGAACTGAACCCTTGAAGCACAGTCATAAGGAGTGACTATTTCCTATGATTACAACACATTTTTTTTAAAGCAAAGAACAAAAGTTTTTATTTTCATGATGTAATGACTTCCCAGTTTAACTTCGTTAATGTGCTGAAAGCGGTGTGAATTCTTAAAGTCAATCATCCTTGACAGATAGGTAGCTTTCTAGATCCCAACATCAAGTTGTTTACTTTAAAGCTTTTATTTACGGCCCAGAAAGAATGAAATTTGAGTTAAAGTAAATCATGAAGAGAAGGCTTACTTTGATATCATGAAACAGGGATTTCCCAAATCTCTCTTTGTAGCGTTTCCTTATGGTCATTAGGTCTATCTCACTTCTGGCGATCAGAATCCTGATGACAGTTTTATTATGGAAGCCAAAGTCCTAAAAGATGTAGAAAGGTGGGTAGAGAAAACAGGACTTTAAAGGTCTGTCCGACTTCGACTGACTTCCCTTTCAGAAGCAATTTTCTTGCAGGTCCACATGCCTCCAGTACCACTACGGTGTGATGTCTGAGGCCTACTGGCAGGGATAGTGCAAATGTCTATGAAATGGAATAATGGTGACATCTGGTGGCCAGTTAGTGTAATCTAACTTGATTTCAGAAGGTTTTGAGTGTCAATCTACTAACGGACTTTACGATTTGAGTTGATTAAAACAAATGATCTGACCACGTTTTTATTTTTAAAATGTAGGTCATTTTGAGTTACTTTATGGAAAACAAAGGCTTGGTTTTTATGGAGGGGGAGGGGTGGTAAAAACAGCTTTTTGACAATTGTTTGATATTTCAGCTCTTCATGTATGAACTTTGGGATTACTTATATGTAATCTCGATGAACTGCAAACTACTTGTCAATACAAGAACATTTTTTCTTCCTTGAATACATAGAGTTATGATTTAATGTATAAGTTTTTAGAATGAGTTTCCCTGAATCAGGGCATAGCTGGATTCAGAATAACAACTGTGTTTCTTTGCCCAGGGTAATTCGCAGGGGAAACTTTAGTCTCTTGTTGCAGTCATGGCTCCTTGGGGAGGAACTGCTGAGTTCTCTTACAGCTTTTCTCAGGATGCTACTTTGCACAAAGCAAAGAGCTATGAGTGATGATTTTTCTCTTGAGTTCGGAGGCCATGTAGATTCTTATGCATAAGTTAAGAAAACTCCGAAGAAAAAAGTTTTTGACTGTTAGCATGCGTCCCCAACATGCTGGCAAACATCAAGAAGTTGGTCTGTAAAATGTCTTTGGTAATACTTTATTTACATGTATAAAAATGTCATAATGAAGCCTGTTATTTTGTACAAATAATATATACTAAGTGAAATAAATTGCTTTAAGAATAACATAGTCTGGTTATCAAAATTCTATACTCTGTTCAAATTACTATACTATTGCATTTAGTGAAATTTTATTTCAAGGTTATGTTATATGTACAACAGCCTATGTGAGATATTTTCTTTAAAATTTTATTACATGTATTGTATGTGTGCATGTGTGTCTGTGTGTGAGTGTGTGTCTGTGTTGGTGTGGGTGTGTCTGTATGTGTGTATGTGTGTTGGTTTGTGTGTATGTATGTGTGTGTACATGTTTGTATGTGTGTGTTTATGTGGTGTGTGTGTGTGTGTGTGTGTGTGTGTGTGTGTGTGTATGTGTGTTGTACCACAGTGTACCTGTGAATGTCAGAGGACAACTTGTTGGAGATGTTCCTTCCACCATGTGGGTGCCAAGAATTGAACTCAGGTTGTTAGGCTTGGAGGCACTGAGATGGAACCATTTCACTAGTCCAATCTTTATTCTTTAAGACAATTTCAGAACATAATGGGGAAAGTGTCTATCCATTATCTGATGAGCATAAGTGTTTGTGTCCTTAATATGGACTGCTACAGGGTGTGCAATTGAATATCACACCAGAGCATCAACAGCTACAGTGTTCTATTGAACATCACACCAAGACATGGACAGAATTATCTTTTAGTTACAGAAAAATAGCTCTAGAATTTATTGTTATTTAGTTATATTTTATAGTATTTTTGACATATAGTACTTGTACACTAAAAATAACAAGTATCAATATTTTGTTTTCAAACTTGAAAAAATATAGCTATGTTTTGGCTGAGAGTTTAAAATGTTTTGGCATTTTCTGTCCCATATTTTGTGCTTGTGTATATGTGATGTAGGATCTTGGAATACATCCAAATGTGTTTGGATTATCAGTTGATATAAGTGCTCAGACTCTGCATGAAAGAGATATACCCTGAAGTCCACATGTTTTATGTACCCATGCTGTATATCTTATGTCACGTATGACTTATGTGTCTTATCTGCATTTGATAAATTTTGCTTTGGTATTTAACTTGTTTCTTTTTACTTGAACACAATTTCTTTGAAATAAAAAATAATATTAATTTTAGATGAATTTTAAAACATGTGTTATACTTACATGGATTGCCCTGTATAATTTATAAGCGAAATAGGTTGCTTTGTCCTGGACACAGCGAACTAGAGAGGTAAAGAGCAAGGAAGATATATAATGATAAGATGTAATTCTTCAGAAGTTTAGAAACAAATGGAACATTTTCACATTCTGCCAAAATTATCATATTGCATTATAATTTCAAACCTCAGAATAATGATAACATGCCCAGGCAGTGGAGCCGGGACCTGTCCTTAGTACATGAGCTGGCTTTTTGGAGCCTGGGGCCTACACTGGGATACTTTGCTCAGCTTTGGTATAGGGAGGAGGGGACTGCACCTGCCTCAGCTGAGTCTACCAGGCTGGACTGACTCCCCAGGGGAGACCTTGACTTGAAGGAGGTGGGAATGGGGGGTGGGTTGGGGGGAGGATTGAGGGTGGGAGGAGGGAGGACGGGGGAATCCGTGGCTGGTATGTGAAATTAAGTCAATTATAAAATTAAAAAAACAAAATATGAACTGTCAGCATTATATTTTAAAATGACAAATTATGTAAGGTGAGCATATGACCATTTTCACTAAATGTTTAGAAACATGGTGCTTAAATATAAAAGCCCACACATACAATCTGCTCATCTTCCTGAATGTTACCTATTCACATAGTCTCTAAAACTGGTCTAGCCTAGTTGTTCTTTGGGTAGCATGGGATCCTTGATAGATTTGTAACTAGACTGGAGATCCTTTAAGCAGAAGCTGTAACAAATATAAAGTGTCTCCTCCAGCAATGGATAGTATTTGACTAAACTTGCCATGGCTTTGAATCCCCTGGGGCCTTCCCAATAGTGGTGCCTGTTAATATCTGTTGAGACTGTGGACCATCAAATAGTCACATTTGAAAAAGGAAACAGATGAATTACTTAAATGAGCAATAAATGAGGAGCTATACTGTTTCTTCAAAATAAAAGCATATTAGTTTCTCTTCAATTCAAGTAAATATTTTAGGTAGTGATCTAATTTTTTACATTTATCTTCACGTTTATCTTATTTTTCATGACAGAGAGAAGTAAACCTTGAGTTGCTTCTAAAAGGCGAGCTCCCAGAGGGCAGAGGCTTTTGTTGATATTTTTGGTTTTGTTGCTTTGGTATTCTATTTGCAGTACCCAAATCAGAGACACAGTAGGGCTCATTCTATACTGATTAATGATATGAACCAGATGCGAGTTTCCCGGTGTTCCTAATGTCCACTATCTGTTCCATCAAACCCACTGTTTTGTGGCCATAGTTTGGACTGCCTTGAGAATTGGTGACTTGAGCTCTATTCTGACTCTGTTGCTAGTTAGCTGACATGTGATGTATGCCTAATAAATTTATTAGAAATTTGATGGAATATACATATATTTTTTCTCAGAAGCATTCATAGACAAAAGTCACTTTATCACTTATCTTTAGGGGTTTCATAAAACCCATCAAATCATTTTCTTAGGATGCTTGCTTACTAAATAATTCATAAAAATGCTGTAACTCCTTAGCTCCATATCAAGACATACTTGGAATGGAAAACTCAATGACTGTTTATTCAGAACATATCAAAGTATTCATTTGATGAACCTATGATGGGACATTTTACAATGACTCTTCATGTAACTTTCCTGAAGTCTGTGCTGCCAAACCAGAATACATGGTAAGCCATGGTAAGTACATGGAATAGTCTCTATGAATAAGAGTGATGGCCTTTCCTACAATGGGCATGTCATTTTGAAGAACATTCAAGAGGCATGCCTGTAGAATTCACTACTATTTAACAATTTAGTGTCTTTGGATAATACAATTTATCCCTAAAAGCAAATTTATTAAAGATAGTAAAATAAAAAAAAAACATCAAAAGCAAATTTTTAAAATTCCCTTTCTTCTTGGAGAAACAAAACAAAACAAAATGAAACAGTCACACTGTTTCTTTATGCTCCTGAAAAGCGTAGTGAACGTCAATGGTGCTGGCATAGATTTAAAGCTGTGAGAAGTTGATTCCTGAGGCAGGGCATTTGAGACTTCTCTTTTCTCATACAAAAGTTGAGCCTATTCTTAAAGAATGATGCCAGTTTATCTATGTCTCCAGGTGGCCAGTTCATTGGTCAAACCACTAGCTGATAGACTTTTTTGGAGTTTATGGATCTTTCAAATAATTTCATTGAAAGAAGAAAATGCTTCAGCCAAATTCTACTTGTGCACATTTAATCCAGTCAGAACCAGTCAGACGTGACTGTGGAAGGCGAGGTCTGTTGTTCATCACACAAGATTCATTGTACAGCCTTACCAATTGCAACCAGCAGCTCCTGGAAGTAGCCATCGTAACAGTCATTGATGGCATTCACCAGGTCTTGGCCAGAAATATTTTGAAATTCCTGGAAAACTTCAAGAAATTTATGTAATTCAAAAGAGATTTTCATAATATCATAAACTTAAAGCACACACCCTGGCTGTTTTACTGTACATGTAAAGTTAAGTGCCTTCTCTGAAGTATTTCCTAATACTACTACCCATTGTGTTGAAGAATCTACTCTTTGCAACAAGTATAGATCCTATGAGATGCTAAAACTTGCATGAATCCTGGACTCCCAGGACCTGCTCTTGCTGGACTGGAGAGCAGTGGTTACCCCCAGTTGGGCCTCTCAGACTCAAGTGCTGATTTAGATAGAGGGAAAGCACAGCATGAGCTATTGTCTATGAGACATTTCCAGAGGACAGACATAAGAGACAGTTTAAATTTATTTGTCAAGAGGAAACTTTCTGCTAGACCTTAGATATGAAAGCTAAAAACAAAAATCCTCTGAGTGATGTTTAGGAATAGAGTTTTTTTGTTTGATTGACTGTTTGTTTGATTTACCTGAGCTGAGGACCAAACCCAGGGCCTTGTGCTTGCTAAGCAAGCACTCAACCACTAAGCTAAATCCAGAGCGATTTTGAGAAATAGGAGATTACCATTGGCAGCTTAATTTAGTAACATAAAATAATGTTCAACTAAACTTCCCTTTTAAAGGACTTACTTGGTTGGCTCTATCCTTGGCAATGTTTAGTTCACAGCCATTTCAACTTAGATGTGAACAAGTATTGTTATTGTTAGTATTAATCTTAAACTGACAAAGTAAAAGAGGTGTAGTTGAATTAGAGTAGGCTGTTACTAAGATAATTGATAAGACTTTACCTTTCTCTTAATTGTATTTAATTTATTTTTCTAATACAGGGAAGAAAAGGTGCAGAGTTTGAAGAAAGTCAAGTGTAGGTTAATGTGAACATATCTCAAAGACCAATAGGTAGTATGGATATTTCATAAATCACAATATCTATAACAAAGACTTTGACTCATGTGCTGGCCACTCTAAGCTCACTGAAGATTATTCAATACACACTATAAAGTATCTGGTAAGAAATGGCTAATAAATCTAAACAGGTAATTTCTAAGAGTCATTATTTGAAAGCTATGGCAGAGCTTTATCCTTTAGCAGTGCCATTAGATGAGGCATACTGTATAGACATAATTCAGGACACTAACTGGCTTTTCTCTATTTCTGGGTGACATTCCATCTTTTATCTTAGTTACTTGTACTCAATTGGTTAAAGAGCTGTAAAGAGCCTGTTTCTTGTTACCCAGCCAGAGCTGTGGGTAGCTCTTGTTGCATAAGATCATCTGTAGCATGGTTTTATGTTCCCCAGTCTTCTGCTGACAGGCTTCCCACAGGACCTGTAACATCACACAGTCAGGAAGATTTATCAGAACCAGCGCCGCTCACGGCATCAAAAGCATTGTTAGTCAGGAGGAGAGTCAAGCTTAGTTACCATAGCATCCTGTGCAGCCATCACAGGATCTGCATATCCTTCCTCCCTGGTTCCCTGTGAAATAAGCAGGGGTTTCTTTTAGATGGTCTCAGTACACAGAACACATAGTGAAGGCCTTATCTAACTATTATTTATCAATAAAAGTTGGGAGTCAGATATCAGGATAAGAATCTAAATGATCAGAGAAAGGGTGGAGCAGCTACCAGTGACTTCTATGTCTTCATTCTTCCTTCCAAATGGGTCAAGACCCTCTCTAAGTACCGCCCTACTACTTCCTGTATCTCTATCTGTCCTCAGTCATCTAAAAACTCTATGATTAATTTTGGTCAACTAGTAGCTAGCTCTGCTTGGGATTCAAAACAAACTTTATTGTCAGGCTTGGGAGCATCAGAATGCAATCAATATATCACAAATAAATATATAGGATTATTGGAACAAAAATCCCTGAACCCCCCAACACTGACGATTCCTTAGCAATTTCCGTTGTTAATTTGGATACTTCGGCACATGAGGAATTGGTGTGTAGTCTTGTACGGAGTTGCATTTTTTTTTAGCTTTTCTTCGCAACAGAGGAACTTTGTGAAAAATGTTGAGATTCTTTATGTTTTTCATTTCTCTGTGAGGTATTTTGCTCCATCAAGATGAGCATCCATTCCTTGTCAGAGGTGGTAGTGATAAAGCTTAGCACTGTTAGTGCAAAGGTGCAGACATAGTAGTGTCTGGCTTGTAGAACAGAAATAACATAACAACCAAATAGGCTTTGCAAATGAGAACTTTTCTTTTTTTATTTTTCTTCATCAGCCATGGGTTCTCCTGTCCTCCCCCATCCTGCCCCTGCCCTCACCTTCCCTCCATCCCCTCCCCTCCATTCCCATCTCCTCTAGGGCCAAGACTCCCCTGGGGATTCATTTAAACCTGGTGGATTCAGCACAGGCAGGTCCAGTCCCCTCCTTCCAGGCTGAGCAAAGTGTCCCTGTGTAAGCCCAAGGTTCCAAACAGCCAGCTCATGCACTAAGGACAGGACCCGGTCCCACAGTCTGGATGCCTCCCAAACAGAACAAGCTATTTAAATGTCTCACTTATCCAGAGGGCCTGATCCAGCTGGGGGCTGCACAGCCTTTGGGTCATAATTCATGTGCTTCCATTTGTTTGGCTATTTGTCCCTGTGCCTCTCCAATCTTGGTCTCAATAATTCACGCTCTTACAGTCCCTCCTCTTTCTCGACAATTGGACTCCTGGAGCTCCACCTGGGGCCTGGCTGAGGATCTCTGCATCCACTTCCATCAGTTATTGGATGAGAGTTCCAGCACGACTGTTAGGGTGTTTGGCCATGTGATCACCAGACTAGGTCAGATCAGGCTTTCTCTTGAACTTTTTGTAAAATCTTTTAACCCCTACTCCTTATCATATAAACAGTGGAGAGTCCATTTGATCTTCCAAATATAAGGAAGGAGTACTAAACAACACAAGATCCAATAGTCTCCAGGGTCAAGCAAGAGAGGAGAGAGATGGTAGAGGTTTGTGATTAGAATTTCTTTCTTTCTTTCTTTCTTTCTTTCTTTCTTTGTTTCTTTCTTTCTTTCTTTGTTTCTTTCTTTCTTTGTTTCTCTCTCTCTCTCTTTTACTTTCTTTCTTTTTTCCTTTCTTTCTTTTTTTTTTTTTGAGCTGAAGTATGGAGAGGGAGATTACTAATTATGAGAGGACACTAAGGATACAGTGCCTTTCTCTGTCATGAGATGGCTCATGCAAGTGAAGTCAGTGAGATTCAAAGATGGACAATTACAACATTATGTCTTCTGTGAATGTGTACTCATTATTTGAGACCCTCATCCCAGTAACTGTTAGCTTTCATCTTATCTGATGTTTCTGGCAGGCTTCGGTACCATTTCTCTTTTTTCCTCTTGGTGCCTCCATTACTGGGCTCACGTCGTCTCTGTTTCTTTGCTTCTATTTCAATGGAAACGTCCCAGTCTTGGGGAAGTGGTTCCTCTGAAAAGTCAGTCTCTTAACCTGGTGAATCTCCTGCACCATGCTGCCCATGTCTTCTTGTCTGTCTTTACTCTCCCTTTGCTCGAGTCTCAGCTATTGATATGGGTTCAGCTTCAGTTTATATTATAGTAACACTCAAATTCTCCAGGTGGAGTCTATTCCCGAACTTTGCATTATGCATGTCTATCCCATTGGACAACTCCATGTCTCTCCTTGACCTTTTTCTATGTATAAAATTCAAGACAATCAACAACCAATTTCTGTTACCTCTTTCTCAGTGACCCTTTCTATGTTATCCACATCTCAGTGGCTGACCACTTCATGCTTATTGCTCAGAATGAAAACCTGAGCTGTATTTTATTCTTTTTATTTTCTTTCGTGTCTCACATGAAATTTCCCAGAAGCTAACATGAGCACTGCTCCCCCCTACAAACACACTCATGAGCACTCTTGATCCTTATGATGCCACCCTGGTTTCTGCTGTGACCAGCTTCCTTCAGGCTTTTTGGTTCTATGCTTGTTTCCATAGTCTCTTATTAAAAATAGAATTTATTGTGAATTTCATAAAGTGTAACATCACATTTGTCATCTATTCAAAATCTAGAAAATGCTTAGCTAACCCCCATGCCACTTGAAGTAAACTCCAGTCTTCATAATGATGAGGGATTTGTCAGAACCTTAGCCCTTGTTGCATTTTTGGCCTCATCTGGTTCTTTTCTTGCCTTAGACATTTTCTCTGCTTTTATATTTTTACTGTATACCCAACTACATCTACCTGTGGCTTGATTCACTCTTTAATTTGTATTTTTTGTGTGTTAATTAAGTTTTCATTTATTAGGAGTAAATTGGATAAAAATTTTACTTTATAAAATACTATCAAATTGTTCCTTATAAAAAAATATTTTTGGGATAGGGGAAACTAATCAGAATAAATCTCCTATGTTTAATGAGATCTACTCTGACAACCTATACAACAATTCATCTTACTGACTTTGTCCAGCCCTATAATTCCTGTCTCCCACATCCTGATTGGATACATTTTGTCATCACTTTCAAAAGTTCTTAGTAATGTCTTTATTCATCATTGCCTAATATTTTAATTTGCTTTGATAGATGTGAAATTCACCAGACCTAAGGACTTTGACTCCTGTGTTTATTGAAGATTCCCAATTGTCAGAAATCATATTTGATACATTGTAAGAGACAAAGAACTCATCATAGGGAAGGCAAAGAATGCTTTTTGGATTGTAGCCTTTTAAATTTGCCTTCTAGATTTTTTTTTGTTTCATGAAGACATAAATTTTATTTGGTAATGAGATAAAATATAATAGCTACAGAAGCCTGAAATTTCAAAACATCTGACAAATGAATTACTGTTTTCATGACAAAAATCTCCAAGGTGACAAGAACGAAACTGAGTATTTAACAACTTTAATAAAACAGTCTGCATACAGTAAGATAAAAAAACTTAAGATTAGAATGTATGCTTTCTAGTGCTTGTTTCTAAATTGACTACTTATAATCAACCTATGTACTTGATATTCACTAAAATATAGCCTGTAAATATTAACCCACTAGGTTGTTTATAATTTTTAGATATTGACTTAGTTTTACTGTCAAAAGCACACACTTAGTTTCTAATCATTCTATAAAAGTTTCTACAATTGAACCCTCCCTACTATATTTGTGTACCAATTAATTAATTCATTAGGTAGGTAATACTACCTTAGAGAAGAAATTCAAGTATGTGATATAATTGGATGAATATGAAGTAATGACCACTTGTTCTTGATATTTTATTTCAGACAGAGAAAGAGTGAGATAATTAAAAAATCAAGAACAAGCTTTCTGGATTTTTGAAATGTGATCTTTATGCACCTAAGTAAACTCTATCACTTGCAAAGACTGGGAGAACCATTTAGAGATTTTCTGCAGTTCTATTTATCTGAGTTTTTGCTTAGAAAGGTGATAATCTTGCATCTTTAACTCACAATAGTGGCCATCTGTATGTGAGTATAGGGTTGGGGCAAGGGGAAAGATAAAAAGGGAAGAAATTAAAATACTTGAGCAGAAAAACTGACTATAGATGATTACAGAAGGATTATGATAGTAATGCCCTGGATGTCTCACTGTACAGATTTCAGAAAGGGCCCTCAAGAGAATCCAGAAAGCCAAGATGAGGAGTGAGGCTGACCTATTTAATCCGGTTGCTTCCCATCTTTTTGAGAAGGTACTTATCCACAATGTAATTTGCACATGTTGATTAATTAATTTCCAAGAGACTAATCCTTCTTTATTTGACAGATAATTAGACCCTCTGCAAATCTAGTGCATTAAAAGCATGCAGGAAGTGTTGTGGGCCAGCTTAATTACTGGCATCAGTGTTTTCAAGGGGAGTGTGTTCCCCTTCAGTTGTTTCTTGGCAGAAAACCCTGGGTAGACTAAGGACAAGATTTCCTCCCAGAAATCATAGCAGTGATTTCTACCTTTGCAGCTCACAAACACCTTCAAGCTCCTATGTCCTAACTTCATTCATATGCCCAAATGGGTGTGTCTGAGTCTTAATAATGTTTGAAGAATGAAATCTATGAATTGTCTTTCCTTTGATTCTGAGGGTGCACGCAGGATGAGATACTGTGATTGCTACAAGTAAAGAATGACAGAACATTTGTGTTGTGCAAGAACTGAGAAAAAAATTACCTTGTATTCATGAATTTGGTGAGCAGCAGTCTGAATCTCAAAAGAGACAAGTGATAAACCCAAGGATATACAACTGAATTATAATAGAGCAAGATGAAAAGATAATCTATCCATCTGTCAGTCTTCCTGTCTATCTATCTATCTATCTATCTATCTATCTATCTATCTATCTATCTATCTATCTATCTATCTTTCAGTCTGTTTATCTATCAATCAATCATCTATCTACCTATCTATCTACCTATCTATCTGTCTGTCTGTCTATCTATCTATCTATCTATATATCTATCTAATCTGTCATCTATCCATCTTCTTTGGTGTGCGTGTGTGTGTGTGTGTGTGTGTGTGTGTGCATGTGTGTAATAGAGAGAAAGAGAAAGAAACAGAGGCAGAGAGAGCATGGATATTAACTTGGGTGTGGTAGAGAAAAGGGTAGGGGAGGTTAATCTAAATTGTAGTATTCCAAAACTGTCAGGTTAGAGGCTATCAGCTCACAATGTAGTCTCTCAGAAGAAATGTGCTCCACAAACATTGGTTCAGAGACCTGACCGACTCTCAACTTTCCAAATCACTTTATAGAAATTATAAATTCTAAATCAGGGGCTCCAAGAAAAATAGTCACTAAGTGTAGAAATCAAAAGTCAATCAAAATATTTAAAAGCTTAAGGAAAATCATATAGTAAGCACTCTGAATCATCATAGAACATCTATGTTTCAAAAGCACTATAAATAAATGAGACTATTTTAATTCTATACTTGTGGAATTTGTTATCTCAATTTTCTGAGTTCACTAATCCCCATGAATTATGCATTGCTTTATTCTTGTGTTTAGCATTTTGAGAATAATTTACTATGAAACTATGTAAGCATATAATACTAAGTGAATATTGTTTGTATGTACAGGCTGCTAAGATAAGGAAGCAAGTAAGATGAAAAGTAAAAAGGAGCAAGAACAATTCAGGAAAGTGGTAAGTTAAATAAATAAAATTTTTCTTGCTGCCTGTGAAATCTAAGTTTCAATTCACCCTCACTTTCTTCTGTTGAAAGTTTTACTGTATTTCATGCTGCTCCAAGGTCACACACACACACACACACACACACACACACACACACACACACACAAAGAGAGAGAGACAGACAGACAGACACACACACACAGAATGTTTATGTTCATACTCCAGATATAAAATTTAAAAATCAATACTTAATCTTATCAATTTATAATCATATTAGGTGGAATTCAGTGTCAAAGCAAACTCTTACACCTTACACATACACAAAACAAAGATTAGATAGACAGATAAGATGGATAGATCTTAGATAGATAGAAAAAGAAGATGATAAATAGATGAAAGATAGATAGATGATAGAAATTCGATAGGTATATGATAGATAGGTAGATAGATAGATAGATAGATAGATAGATGATAGAAATTTGATAGGTATATGATAGATTGATAGGTATATGATAGATAGATAGATAGATAGATAGATAGATAGATAGATGATAGACAGACAGACTGATAGATTATCTTTTACTCTTGCTTAGCTATAAGTCTGTTATACAGAAGACTCTGATTGAAACAGTTGTTTTAATTTACAGTACCTAGCATCATTACCTCAAAGTAAACAAAAAACAAACAAACAAACAAAAAAACCCATGACCCTCCTTCTAAATTTAGAGAATTTTTTCATTAAAATTAGCCCCATGAGGGCCAGCAAGATAGTTCAGGGGGCTAAAGGTGCTACCATCCTACCATGCTTGATAACCCAAATTTGATCTTTAGACTCTGCATGGTAGAAGGAGACAATTTACTTCCATGAGTAGGTCTCCTGTTTCTCACATGTGTGTTATGGCACACAGGACTGAAATATATAAACCAAAAAAGTAGTAAAAATTTACCTTATGAAATGTAAAGTTTGAAAATGAGCTATTGATATAGTACTGAGGAATTATGTTAAAAGATTGAATTATCTTTTGATAAAAGACTAACTTCTATTTCATATTATTCTTCTAAGTCATATTATTACTGTGTGGCTTTATTCAGAAGTCTTCATTTGGAGGGTGATAAACTGAGGTCCATTCTTTATTTATATGTAACTACATCTTAAGATTCTCACT
This sequence comes from Onychomys torridus, assembly GCF_903995425.1. Taxonomy (NCBI): domain Eukaryota; kingdom Metazoa; phylum Chordata; class Mammalia; order Rodentia; family Cricetidae; genus Onychomys; species Onychomys torridus. The sequence continues at coordinate 54,266,046 of NC_050459.1, forward strand.
CCAGATGTTGATTAATGTTGGTGATAGAGGCAGCTTCATGAACTATGTAGTCACAAAAAGCACCCCAAACCAAACCCAGCCAAACAAATACCAAGCTTGATAAAACAAGTTCTTGATTTTGGTTACAATAATTTTATATAAAATGAAAAATTTAGTTTAACTAATGGGTCAATAGAGTTGCTTGGTAATATGCCTCACTTTTAAAAACATTTAAACTTTTTATTGAAAATAGATTCTTCTCTCGACCACAGTTCTCTCTACCCCCTCTCCCTCCACCCTCCTTTCCCCCCAAATCCACTCCTCCTCCATTTCCTCTTCAGAAAAGAACAGGCCTCCAAGAGAAGACAGCCATACTGAACAAAACAACACACAAGACAAGGCAAAAGCCCTCATATTGAGGCTGGACAATATGCCTCACTTTTTTAAACTGAGAAATTTAAAAGACTCAAATTGGTCACCAACAGTCTTCCTCAGTGTTAAGTTACTAATATTGGGCTTCTTTGTCAGTCTACAAAATTTTGAAATGAAACATTTTAGGTTAGTATATGAAGTAAGGAAATCATCATGGCATATTCATGCACATGCATCTTTATACTTTGTTTTCATTAACTTCTGCTGTTACCCCTTCTCAAACTGTCATTATTCTTAACTGGAAATTGACAATAACTTAGAAAAAAAAGTGCACACCAAAAGGGATATAAAAAAGTCAAGACCCTTGCTTATTATTAATGAATAGAATTATTGATTTTTTTCTTATGTATGTATTCTATATTTATTCAGCCTTCAATTGAACAATAAAATCCGTAGGAAGTACAGTATGAAGTTTAATTATAATAAACATTCACTAAAGGAAACCACATCTGCTGTTTTGGGCATTCTAACACATCCATGGAGTTGTAGAGCTGAATAACAGTGGAAGAGAAGGGAGAAGATGAAGTTGTAGTTTACAGACACAGTAGGCTGTATTTAGGGATGTATGTGTATGAACATGTACATACACATACACACAGAAACATGTAACAACAACTAATGAAAAAAGAGGTCACATATATGGAAGAGTGAGGAGGGGTATATGGAAGGGTTTGGAGGGAGGAAGGAAAAGGGGAAATGATGGTGTCAGAATCTCAAAAGTAAAAGAGGTAATTAAGAGAAAACAAAAACCATCATGAATAAAAACTTGCACATTGCCATTGTTTCAAGGGAAGAATAAATTAATAAAAGCTAGTTTTCACTTGGGCTACTTTTTGGCATATAGATCATGCTTGACAAGGTAGAAATAATTCTTAGTGCTAAAATTTTTGCTCGCAAAACCAAACTAACCTGAAAAATTTATAAAGCCAGCTTGTGTGCATGTGTGCGTGTGCGTGTGTGTGTGCGTGTGCGTGTGCGTGTGTGTGTGTGTGTGTGTGTGTGTGTGTGAGGGAGAGAGAGAGAGAGAGAGAGAGAGAGAGAGAGAGAGAGAGAGAGAGAGAGAGAGAGAGAGAGAGAGAATATATGTGACATGAAACTAGAAAGGGAAACTAGAGAGAAAAAATGGTCTTCAGGAATAGAGGCTGTGAAACATAATCATGGAATACTCTTGCCATGAAAGTGGACCAGAGGGGTCCAAAGACTGCTCAGTGGGCAAAATCACTTGCCCTGCAGGCCTGGTGCCCTGAATTCAGTACCTGGAATCCAAGTAAAGGTGGAAGGAGAGAAATAACCGCACAAAGTTGTCTTTTGGCCTCCGTACAAGCACCATGGTGCATGTACCCTTCATCTCACACACAACAATAATGAGGAGGAGGAGGAGGAGGAGGAGGAGGAGGAGGAGGAGGAGGAGGAGGAGGAGGAGGAGGAATAGAAAATTAGATGTTCTTTGAATTTTTTATGCTCACTTTATATGATCACTAACCTTTTACTGACCTCCTAAAAGACAGAACCAATAGGAAACTTGTTCAGCTATTCTAAATACTAAATAGGACTGGTTTGACTTAGATTTTACCAATGAAATTTGAGGGAAAAATTATACTCACTATTACCAAGCCCCGAATCTCCCACAAACAACCCTCTACCATGCTGTTGATTCTGGAGTGATTTAATGAACGTGTAGATAAAAAAGCAGGACTGAGCCTGTGGGAGAGAAGCTCTCATCAGAAGCAGCAGTCCTGATCTTCATGTGCCCCTGAGAAATGGAATTGGTCCTTCGCTTCAAAGCACATGTTCGAAGCAGGAACTGAACTCAATAAGGAATTAGTTGTTTTGCAAACAGAAGTTAAAGAGGAGAGAGAAAGTTTAAAAATCTGATTCTTTTAAGTGTTGGAAGGGGAAAATCCTTGTAGATGCCCAACTATGTGACTTGGGAGTTGCAGAGTACTTGAAAGGGAAGATGTAGTATAACTTAGACTTGTAGTAGTAACATGTTAACTTTATTGTTTGAGAGCCTTGCAGTTATGAAATAAAGAGACATAATGAGGATGCAAGAATGCAAAAAATAAGTCATTTAAAGCATACACCTGAAAAAGTTTGGTGTGTGGGTAATGGTGCATGAATCTGATTGTGAGCGGGTAGGTCGTCATTCTTCCAAGTTTTCAGGATTATTAATTTTCAAAGACTTCAGAAACCTGTGCTCAAAAAAAGCTGGGTATGCAGTTTTGAGTAAGCTATTGGCCCGTGTAAGTTTGCCAACATTGAACTCTCAAGGAGAGTCGACTCCATGGCAGTGCACAGGAAGCCAAGAGTAATAAAGGGCAAGGGGAAACAGCCCCAGAAATGTGCAGGTTAAAAACAATTCGGGGAGCTGGTGAAATGTCTCCGTGGATAAAGGGACTTGGTGCTAAATGTGATGACCTGATTTTGATCTCTGGGACTGACATGGTGGAAGTTTTACTCTGACCTTCATACTGGTACTGTGGTATGCATGTGCTACCCCCATAAATAAATTTTAATTTAAAAAAATCTAGGAAGGCACAGTAATCAACAGAAGAGCTTCACACATAAGAGAAAGAATATATGAAGTATCACACTGTATTTTCATCTGGTGATTCTATGGGAAGAATGTGGGTCTGGGTAGCCAGTTGGTGTGTTCTTACCTAGTTCTCCAGCTCCATTCTGAGCAGGTTGTATATTAAGAATACACACACACACACACACGCACGCACGCACGCACGCACGCACGCACGCACGCACGCACACACCAACTATTAGTGAGAAAGAGGCCAAGAATCTGAATACAAACAAGGAGGGTATGTTGGAGGTACTTAGAGAGAAGAAAGGGAAAGTGGAAATGTTGTAATTATATTAATCTCAAAATATAAAAGAATAATTAAACAAAAAGAATGTGTGTCCCCAGCACTCCCCTCCTTAGTTTTTTGTGAAGGGCACTCCTTTGCACTTCCTTCTTCAAAGGCGGTAGATTATTTTCTCCATTTCACACTGTCATGTATGGAATTCTATAACTTTCAGTGCATTTTTTTGTTTCTATGGTTAACAAATTTGTTTGGCTATTAATTAAGCTATGATTTGATTTATAAAAAAAGGTTTATAGATTTAGAAATGATTACTTTACTTTAGACACATACCATGAAACACACACACACACACACACACACACATACACACACACACACAAACCAGAACACACACAACTTAGCATACATACCAAGGCATTCACACCAGAACACACACTTCATAAAATGAAAGAAATTCCCACAGTCCTCAAGACATTTTCTGAATCTGAAAGGTTTTGTACTTTCTTTTACTATTTTAGTGTGAACACTGACTCCACTTGAATTCCTGAACACCTTTCCTGAATAGGATGACTAGAACATTCAAAAGCAGACATTAACTAAAAGGAAATTATACTTTAAAATAATATTACAATTAATATGTGGAATGTTTTTGAGAAATGCTAATTGGATCAAAATAATTACATACCATTTAGTCATTATAGAAAAGATAAATGACAAAATATAATTTTAATTAGAAATAAGGTTCCTCTTTGGTAATGTATAGTATAATGAAATTTAAACAGATTACATTGAGATCTTTTGCTTACAGTAAAATACAATAGGAACAAATTCAATTCTGAATTTCAATGTATTGACTTCTTGGACAATCAGTGCATACACACACACACACACACACACACACACACACACACACACATTTTTGTGGTGCTGGACATGAAACCTCGGAGATTGCTCAGGTTAGGAAAGCACTTTGTTGCTAAACTATGTATATCTCAACTCCCATACCTTACTTTTTTTGAGTCTTTGCTTCTTTATTTGAGAAGCACGTCTAAGAATAGTTTGTATTATACTATTTTGTTGTATTAGATGAGAAATTAATTCACTTACCACATAACACTAAGTACAGAATGTCAGCCCAGGAAATTTAGTATGTATCCAACCCATCTATTAGTTAAGAAATGTGGAATACAGGGTCGGATAGATAGTTCAGTTGTTAAGATTCAATTCCCAGCATCCACATGGCAGCTCACAATCATTGTAACCTCAGTTTCAGGGACTCTTAAGACTTCTTTTGGCCCCTGTTGGCACCATGCATGCATGTGCTGCATAGATATATGTAGACAAAACACCCATACACATAAATTTTTTAGTTGCAAAACATCAAAGCTGAAGTAGATTTCTAATTGAAGTTATAAATTAAAAAGTAATATTTTAAGTTTTCTAAATAATCATTTATGTGTGTATATGTGTTTATAACAATTTGAAATACAGTAGATTTACAATGTTTTAAGCAGAACTGGTACACATTCATGCTCATAACAGTGTAAGTCAAGTTTTAGATTAAGTGACTCATACTTGGCTGATGGTAAATATTATTACATAGGATGTATGGGTGAACTGTAATATACTGGACTGTCTGTCATATTTCATGAGGATGAAATGTATCTATTTTTTTAAGGAGTTTAAAGTGTTATGGTTTTCAATGTCATACCTGAACCAAGTTCATGAGAGTATCTCTGAAGTGTCCAGAGGTCTCTGAATAAATGTCCTCTTGAAGGTTATTGCTGTATTCTGGGCAATAAAATACGCACATTAAAAGCATGACTTACTACAGAACCACAGGCCCATGGGCTTTACATAGCTAATGCTACTGCATGTTAATGATGAGGAAGCCATCAGTCATTTTGCTGTTTTTGTTTGTTTGTTTGTTTATATCATAAACTATGTCAAAGATACCTGTATCCTAACGGTAGTATCAACCTAGGTCTGTTTTACTGAAAAGATAATTTTGAGCCAACATTGAAAAAGAGTGTTGGAAGTCACTTCACAGTCTCTCATTCTGTAGGTCAGGGTTGTTTAACCATGCTGTAGACTGTTGGCTAGGCAAACCATTCTCCAAAGTGCTCCATCTCATTTTAATACTTCAAGTGAAAGTTCTTATTTCATAACACTTGGGAAAGTCTTGATTTTCTTGGGAGCATGAGGGTTGACTGTGAGGAATGCTTGATGTTCTCAATGCACATTGGGTCAGAAATCAAAGCATTATACATTTTTGATATAAAAATTATCATCTTTTTTATTTAAAATGTGCAAAGGTTTAATTTTGAGGTAATTTGTTGGGATGGTGACATTTAGGTAAATTAAAAAGTTGTATTTGGTGAGCAATGGCCACCTCTGTATTTTGTGTATCTTGGGTAAAGAATAACACACCTCTGAATTGAGGTGCTGGGTACTTCCTGGCATACTAAAGCATTTACCTCGTAGATATTTGTAATCACATTTACAAAACTAAGGAAAATTTGCTAAATTTCCTAGGGAATTATTTCATTTTCAGAATGATGGCCATCATTTTTATTTAAAGAGGAAATTGGTTATGAGTGTCATATTTATTATATTTATTGGCTTCCATATTTTATCTTTTCATTGATTTATAATTGTTGTATATATTTATATGGTATATTGTGTAATGTTACCCACCAGTTATTATTATTTGATACAAACACTCCTCTCTGTTGGCTGCATTTGAGGTATAAAATACATTATTATTATTGTTCTTCACTATCCTGTTCAGCAGGCTGTCAGAACTTATTCCTCCAATATATGACAGTGTACCATTTGATCAACCTCCCTATTCTCTCTCCCACTTATGGCAGGGCTCCCAGAAACCCCCATTCTACTCCAGTGAGTCATATTTCAGACATCATAGGGCCTGTCCTGACTAATCTTGGTTGTCATCTTCATACATCTGAGAAGAGGAATCTTCATTTAAAGAACTGATTCCTTCAGACTGGTGTGTGAGTGTGTTTGTAGTGGAATTTTTCCCATGGCTAATTGAGGTAGGAGGGCACAGCCTATTGTGGATGGCACCGTCTCTGCACAGGTAGGTCTGGGCTGGACAAGATAGGTAATTGAGGAAGGCAGGGGAAGAAAGCCAGCAAGCAGTGATTATCCATAATCTCTGCTTCAGTTCCTGCCTCCAGGTTCTTGTTTGAACTACCCCACTCTGACTCCTATCAGAGACGAACTGTGTGTGACCTGTAGATCACATAAATGGCCTCCTTTCTACTTGCTTTTTGGTCAGTGTTTTATCAGAGCAACAGATAAGTAAATCAGAATGGAATAAACATAAAATGGAATAATTTTATATGTTACTTGAGAAGTGTGGTTGTACATGTGTCCAATATATACATGTTTATGTATTTCCTTACGTAAGCAGTAGGCTTCTCGCATCTGGAAAATCTCCCCATTTGTTCTTGAAGCTAATATTTCAATGAGGCAATTCTCATCAGTGCCTGCACCCTAAAAATCAGATAGAAACAGGAAGACACTTTTATTTAGAACAATAGACTACTTTCTGTACAATAAAAGAACAAAGCATTCATGGTGTTCTTAGAGGTGGCAGAGGGGGAAGAAAGTGCATTCAGGATCAAAGTCAGTTCGCTTTCAGGTCTGTGTCAACTCTCCACTGTTTGATGTGCCTGGAAAGATGATGTTGTCTGCAGGAATTTTGTCCCTTTATTTAGAACAACAGTATGGGCACTGCTAATCAACATGGAAAACACACTTTCCCTGGAGTGGAATTTAAGGCTCCACATTCTGGGTATGTTCTGCAGGATCTTTTAGCATCCAAGGTACTGATCTGTGGTCATGGTCTTGAAGGTAGCACATCTCTTTCAGAAAGTCCTTGGGACACTTTACCATTTTGTGAAGCGCTGAGAAAGCCTGCTGACTCCTTCTCAACAGTCACATATGACCTCATTCTTACAGATTTCTTCCACATAGTTTCATAAGAAATGGAGGATTGTCATGTGAAATTCTGAGAAAGTGTGATTGGTTGGAATTCCTCTGGATCTTATAAAATCACTATTCTGATCAGGAAATATTATGGCTAAAATCCATGTATCTTTAACTTTTTGTCTCTTGTCTCATCTCTGTCATACATTGTGGTGATATGGTCTTTGGCAAGCACATTATAAATTTTTGAACAGTCTACAGGAGTTTAATGGCAGCATTCAAAAGAAATCAAAGGTCCCTTGCCCCCATGTCCTCATACAATAAAATCTGCACTAAATCTAATTTATTTCATGAAAATGACTTTTTTGTAAGATTTCAATTCTTTAGAAGTAAAATTAATTGCATGTGAGCAATACTTTCTGTGTGTGTTTAATTTAAGATCATAAAATGATAATGTCATTGATATTTTGTCTCTGATTCAGTATTTTATTTTGCTCTTGAGCTAAATGTTTATAAATAAATTTGGAAGATTTTTGTGATTTTAAACACATCTTTCTCAACTTGAAAACACATATGGAAGAAAGACATTGTAAGCAGCATCAAGGCTAACTTACTCATTCCTGCTGGAGCTGAGCTTGGAGATGACTGAGTATGTTTGAGTCCCTACACCTCTTGACTCAGAGGCTCCCTTTTCTAAGAAAGCCTCTTTTACCAAAGTATTTTCATGGTTGCATATTAGATATTCTTCTTTGACTCCCCAATCATATAAACTGCAGGAGCATCAGAGGGAAGTCTCTCTGTTGAAATCTGAGCCTGTCCCTGTCGTAGGTGTATTATTGGGTCAATCACTACCTTCATGGCATGCCAGAGTTCATGAGCATCATAAGATGGTGGTGGGTACATCAGGCCCACCATCACTTCTTTGAAGTGAGATGAAAGTTGCTCCTTCAGATCTGTAATCAGGTCCTATGGAGAAAAAGTAAACATAAAAATTGCAACACTCACCAGATACACATGAGAACTATGACTGTGAGGCATCTTCTATGAAAATGTCCTTTCTCTATCATCACATGATAAATGTGGTTTTGACACACATACGCCCTTGGGTTATACCAGATAATAGATTCAAGCGATTGCAGTGAAATGACTGCTTTAATCACATCTATGAATGACCAAGCATGTGGAAATTTTGGGCACATCAGCTATTTCTTTTTATACTCCTCAACCCTTGTGCCTCTTTTTGTTTCCTTATGAAAATAAACATTGAACCTGACAACATTTCAGCTTGGAGTCTTTGGTTTTTCTGTATAGAACTAATTGAACCATCAATTGTAAAATTATTTCCTCATTATAGGAGTCCCTTTTAGCAGGGTGTACTTGGTTATTTAATGAACTAAAAGCTGACAGAAATTGATTTCATCATATACATTTCTCAAACAACAGCCACATTATTTAAGATACTAAATGGTAAATACTTAAGAGAAAATAATGCTATGTTTTAGATCTTGGAAGGCAAGCATAAAAATTAAATGGATACTTTAGATTTTTGCTTTCTATATTTTAGGTATACTAAAAAATTAAAAACTGCTAAAATCCATTTCTTAATGTTTTCAGGACAATTGAAAGATATTTAAAGTTTATTGTGTTTTGGTAAAACCTGCCAAGTGTATCTACGTCTATTGAAAACTGTGCAATTGTATTTAGTATTTTACACTATTACTAAGGCATAATAAACTCTACTAGAATAAATTCAAACTGGTCAGACTTTATTTACAAGGCTAAGAGGATATCAGAAGAGATAAACTTGTAGGACGGTGAAGACATTGGCCAGGGTAAAGTAGAATGTATGAATGAAGTCCTCAAGCTAACTGTAAGTCAATATCAAGTTGGTTTGAAATCTAAATGTATATGGAGACTCAGACATTGTTTATTCCAACATGCTTTCAAGTGCACAGAAGCATGTTCCTGGAAAAATGGGGATCTGATCAAAGTAGATGGGAGAGTGTGAGGGTCTAAATCACCATCATTTATTGCTGCTATCTTCCAGAATGGACCTTTAGGATGTGAAAAGAATTTTGATTCACTGCATCAGTCCTATAATTAGCTACAAGTAGTGCACTGTGTACATGAGAAATGAGAGACAGTGCCTGGATGTTATCTCTTTGTAGTTTTTTGAAACAGTCTTGCTGTATAGCCTAGGTTAGCTTTGGATTCACTATCCTCCTAGATGCTGTGATTACAGGTGAGCGCTACCATGCCTAGGCAGTCTGTTTTGTAATGGTATGCAGGGTCTGGGACCCTAGATGGTGAATACAGCATATATATTTGAACGAGGAGCTTGTGATCTATGAGATATAATACAGTGCGTTGAAAATGGGATTGCAAATGGACAAATTCAAAATGCCATTTGGAAGAGATAAGGACCCTCAGGCAGGTGATGCAATGTTGTAACACTTGAATTGGCTCCTGGCCCCCCAGCCTTCCGCTAAACCTCAGTTGATTCCTTATTTGACACTCAAATAATTTTGAATTTATTGTATTTTATTATAATCATCTGGGTATTTGATAAAACTTTATATGCATATATTTCCAGTGTCTATCAACACACGGATTGTCTCAAAAGACATTTAAACTAGCATTTAGCTATATGACAGTGTTGTGTATACAACATATAGATAGAACATATGTAATATGTAAATTAATCCATAAAATAAAAGAATAAACAAATACATGAATGAATAAATGCGGAAAAAGAAATAGCTTTTAATTATGTGCAGAGAATAAATGTACTATTTAAGTTGAAGATAATGTGAGCATTCCAAGTCTTTGATTTACCCTTTAAGCACATTTGTTTGTTCTCTGAGATCTCTGTTCTGTTCTCATCCCATATGTATATAACAGCATCTTTTTTATTTCAGTTCTTACTTTTGGGTTCCCCTTCTGATCATCCCAAGAAGAATCACAAGATCTGAGAGAGGCAATCATACACTTTTTATGGGGAAAAAAAGGAATACAGCTTGATGACTGCAAATCAAGGCACCCTGCATGTCAGGAAGCTTAGCCCCTGGTGACTAAGGTATCTTCAAAAATTACCCTGACTCCCTGTAAACATTTGGGTCTTTGGGTCTCTTCTGTCAACCAAAGAAACTCTGGAATTAAGTGATGGCTCAGCCATTAAAGGCTAGGCTCACCACCAAAAATTATAACAGCATCTTTAATTTATACATTATACATATTCTGGACAAATATCGAATATGGTATTTCACTGCAAACTGAGGTTAGGATTGCCACTAGATGGCAATATATCTATATTTTTCAGTGTGTGTGTAAGAGAGAGAGACAGAGACAGAGACAAAGACAGAGACAGAGAGAACTATAGTAAGTTAGTTTTTAAAAAATTCAGTTGCATAACAGTTTAGTGAAAGAAACCATATTAGACACCCTTTACTGTTTCTAATCTTTTTTAGATTATTGGCAGGAGGATAAAAGAATATTACTAAATTTCTTTGTATTTTTATCCCTCTGAGTAAAGAAAACAGCAGCCCTCCTCACAGGATTAGTCTAAGCATTATAAGACTTTAGTCAAATTGTTAAAAAAATATTTTTAACACTCCAAAATGTACTTAAAATGTCATTCCCTCCAAAATATTCAACGATGCTTGCAAGTCAGTAATCTTTAGCTATAAACAATGGCAACTCAGCATGGCTTCCATCTTCTTGTCTTCCTCGTCTCTGTCTCTTACTGTCTCCCTGCTCAGAGCTTTGCCATTATCTTTAATTTCTTCTCCTTTTACCGTATCCCGTTGTCAGCACAGTCTGTGGTCTCCAACTTGGAAATGCAGTCATGTTCTGTGGGCTGCACATATGGCGATTCTATAAGAATACAGCGGAGATGAGACGTTCCCATCACTTAGTGACTCTTGGCTTCCTCACTTGTGGGAGTACATTCAGTCTGAAAAGTTCATGCAATGACTTCCTCTAATGCCTTGCTCGGCCCCTGCGCTTATTAAGCAGCACGTGCTTACAATCCTAGAGCTGGCCAACCATTGCTGCTACCACTTCTGTAAGCCTTGGCCGGGCCATCATCGTCTCTCTTCTCCAATAACAGAGCAGCCATCAATTGAGCTTTCCTTCTGTGCTTACTTTCTCTATTCTCTTTAAAAATCTGACAATAATGTTCTGAAAAAACACAATTCAGAAAGATCATGCTTCTGCCTGAAAGGTTCCCCCATGGGGAAATAAACATCATCATTCTACATGGCTTACGGTTTGTCTCTGAAGAAACTGGGCACTGGATATGTTTATTGCACATAATTAGAAGTGTAAATTCTTTCCAGGGTTTACAAGATTCATGGTGCATTGTGATCACTCCTTGGCCCTCACTGTTCTTCTCCCTGCTCCCAAGTGGTCTACTCTAGCTATGATGGTCTCCTCCCTGCTTCTGGAACAGCAGATCTGCTCTGGCATCTGACTTTGACCTTCATTCCTCCTTTCCTGTTCTTTCCCAGTGTATCCTCAGCCCCCAGCCTCCTCTGAAAAACCCATATAGCCACTTAGTCAGGCAGGCCTCCAGCACTCCGCACATTTCTCATCTGGCTTTGTCTTTATTCCACAGTACCTACTGTCTTCAAACTGACTCATTTTACCAAGTCATGGTCTTTCTCAACAAGGCATGGCATGGCTCCGTCATGGCAGAGATTTGACCTGCTCTATACATGGCTGTTTCATCAGCCCATGGAGCTGTGCCTGCTAACTACTAAGTATTTATAAAATAAGAACAAAGAGAGCAAATGGATAGGGCAACATGTAATTCCACAACGAGTTGTTTGTAGTCATTCTTGGCAGTTTGAAAATAAACAAGGAAAGCAATCTCTGCTCCCAGCAGCCTCTCTTGAGTAGAGGGTGCAGTAATAACCAGGGCACAGTGCACAGCAGGGTGAGGCCTATCGAGGTGGGAAAAGCATGCTATTATCAGGGCACCAGGAAGGAGACTGTGCCTTCAGCTGTGAAGATAAATATTGAATTGTATGTTTAAATAAGTATACTTTGAAAGTTCAAAGAGGAACATTCAAATCAGCTTCCTAATTAGAGCCTTAAATTCTCACTTGGAGTTATATAAATAACTCCTCAGGTGCAACCTTTGGAGTGTGACTTTCTCCAGCTTCCTTGCCTCTGATTTCCTCTTTTCTCAAGCCTTGCCCCGAAGCAGGCTCTGTCAGAATCACAGTTTGGCCTTCCATTAAGCTAATGAGTACTTGCTTTTCAAATTGAGCTGTTCTGTGCCACCTCCGAACCCGTTCTGACCACTCTGATTAAACTGAAAGTAAAACAACAGTTTCTCATCCATGATTTATTTCTCTTAGTCTCTTCTTCTAACGGGTGGAATGGGGTCAGAGGTGGGAATATGACATCTTCCTTGTTTGGATAGACTCAGGGGAACTCTTTAATATGCTTTCCATAATATAAGGCCTGCTATTGAAATACTCAAAAGGCAAGCACATAGAGTGAAAATCAGAATCTGTCTTAATTCTGCTCACTGTGTAACCCCTGTGCAAACACACAATTGTGTTTCATTACAGAGACGCTTTCGAAAGTTGTTGTGCTACTTTGCTGCGGTAAGAGAATGTTCTTCCAAACAGCTGCTCTCCACAGATACTGTCACATTTTATTTAAGGCCTTGATTTTTAGTGGAGGCATGGGCTGCCATTTTTGTCTGATGAAAATGATCGCTGTTCTTCTAGAGTAACACAGCACACTGGGGTTGGAACAGTTTGGATCTTGAATATTTCTTGGAGGCTCACACATTAAATGCTTGGTCCCCAGTGTACCTCTGTTGGAAGGTGATGGAATCTTTGTGAGGTGAGACCTATGGGAGTTTCTTAAGTCATTGGTGGCACGAGGGTGGAGAGAAACCAGTCCTTTCCCTTCCCTTCCCCTCCCTTCCCTTCCCTTCCTTCCCTTCTTCTTTCCCTCCCCCTCTCCCTTTCCTCCCAAGCTGAGAGATGAGCAGTTCTGCTCTGCCATATTCTTTCATCACGATGCTGTGGCAGCTCACCAAAGGTCCAAAATCAACAGGTTCACTTGCTAATGCATTAGAACTTTCAAAAGTATGAGCCACTATAAATATTTTCTCTTTATGTGTCTTAGACACCTTGTTATAGTGACAGAAAACTGACTAATCCAAAAGGTGCCCCTCTCAATACAAATATAAACTGTAACAAGCATTCTTTAGAAAGAATTTCCCAGCAATGGAGAGAGGAACACTTGAAGAAAAAAAACAACTCGTGGAAGAATGGAAAGTGGAAAATAAGGAAATAGGCTGACTTTCAAGATGACCTTGAAAATGCCTGAGGGAAAGCAGGTATTATTCTTAAAATCATCTGTTTTGGATATTAATGTGAAATGTTGGGCAGTACATGAAAATAGGAAAATACTTATTGGGTCATTTGACATAGGTAGCTAAGTCATGTAGAAGTGGACTATCGTTATCCAGGAGTATAACCAATGCTGTCCTCATAGTTCTGGTGACTGGGTTTGCCCCTTTGATGAATTAACCTTGCTACTCACATTTGAGCTGGTAGGCTGATTGATTTGGCTTAATGCTTGAAAATCAGAAAGTGTGTGCTTCATTGGGTCTGTAACTGTTGAAGTTACTGTGACTTCTGCTAGTACCCTTGATGTTGTTATTGCAGCCATCTGGAGTCTAGCCTGTAATTTAGACGGCGTCCCCCACCTTAAACCATCGTCCCTGAGGTCTGTCAGCACACTGTATATCATAAAACACACCTCATCATCAACTAGGCATCTAGTGAGGTACTCAGAGTCTCCTATGCCAAGGTTCCTGTCACTTGCCGATCTTGTGACTTCTGTTAAATTGACATGGTTTTTCTGCAGAGAGGAAGTCAGCTCACAGGACATTGCCCTGCGCTCCTGGCCAACTCTATTGCTTTTTGGAGCTACCCACAGTTGCACATTTCCACGTCACAGTGCTGCTATTTTAGGTCTGTTTCCAGTCACACACTAATCTGGTCCTTGAGGCTAATCCAGGTTGTATTTTAGGTTTTCTGGACTGACCATGTTATGTACTTGTTTGTAGTTTTGTTGTTGTTGTTTTTAATTTGTTTTGTTTTGTTTTTATAAAAGCATGCCCCAAATAGAGTAGAATCCAAATATTTCATAGACCTACAGTGTTCTCCACCAGCTATGTGCTCTTAATTGATCAACCTAGTAAGAATTCTGACTCTGTTTCCCTTCTTTCCGTTTGATGTGCTCAGCTCAGTAGGACATTTGGTCCCCAGCTACAGTAGTGCAAGGGAAAAGTATCATCTTCCAGCCTCCCTTGACAATGCTCATAACAAGAGGGAGCAAGTTTATGCAGATTTGCACTTCTTATTAGATATCCTAACGGTACCATTCCAGAGCCTGATGTTCATTTTTTTTTTCTCCTTGCTGATCCCAGGGCACAATGTTTGGTCTACACTTTTATTCTTATTGGTAGCCTAATGTGATTCTGCTTAACCTACTTGCACTCTGTCAAGATTCCTGTAGTCCTGGACTATGTAAGAATAATTTCTATTCTGTTGAATATACTCTCTCTTTGTAGGACATATTGGCTTTATGGACTATTCTAAAATGACCTTGTCCCTCCCACATTTAACAATTCCAAATAATAGTCCTCATTACATGTTGGAGATAATACAATGAAAGATAAAGTTAAAGCTACTGAAATGGAAGTTGACAGGTATCTGTTGGTAAAGCAGGAACAATAGCCTTACCACCTTGGGCAGGGTTGTACTGCTTAATTACAGTATCTTGACCTTGAAAAGCATTCACAGTGGCAATAGCTAAGATGATTACAGACGATAGACCCACCTTAGATGTTTTTCTTATGGCCAAGTTGAAAACAATTTCATATCTAATATGCCACACTGAATGACCCTGATTAAAATTTCAAGCCAAATAGAGAGTCTGTGTTAAATTTGAAAAGAAGAACACTTGGAATTTTCAGATTTATCCCCGATGACATGTGGAATTGTTAGCTCATTGACTCTAGGACTCAGTGAAGGAACTGTTAGGTATAATATGCTGTCTTACTTTCTGTGTTGTGGAAAGTCCTGTTTATAGGAGCTTTAATGAAGATTAAGACAAATTGATAATCTGGCAGATTGTGTTGTTCAGAGTAGTCAGAAGGGATTATATTTGGTATAGTCATAACATGCATCAGTTGTTGTCATAGTTGCATAGAAATTGGGGTTAAAGCAGGCAGGTGGCAGTTCTCTCACAGTCTCATATTTATAAATATTATGAACATTGAGGCACTGGCAGCCCTTCCTTTTGTCCTGTTTCTCTAAGGATGTTTACATAATGCTGTGAAGACAGTAAGGTCTCACTAAAGAGTAAAGGTCGTCCTGCATTCTGCCCATTTTAAAGACTTTTGTTTTCTAAATTCCTTTGTTTCTTGGCTACAAGGCAGCCCACCACATGAGGACATCTTCATATAATAATTCAAGGAACTACTGCAAACAGATGAGACATGTATAGTGGGTAGCCATTCCAGCCTTGATCTGGAAGTTCCAACCCCCACTGAGGCTTTGGTAACTGTCAGGCCTACAAGGCAGGGCCGAGAGAGGACCCTGAAGACCTGAGATCCAGTTGGGCCAGCTCTCTTGGTTCCTGGACCCTGGACACTGGAGGTAGACCAAGCAGAATTCTCAAGAGAACACCGTTGGACTGTGCTACACCTTTCCCAGACCCTGTTACCTATTCCTTCACTTGTAAGTACCCCACAAAATAAACCTCCCTTTTAACTACATGGAGTGGCCTTAATAATTTCACCAATAGACATGTTTGACCATTACTAATGATAGCACTGAAATTTCTTTTGTCTTTCACTCAAGAGTCTTCTGTACCAACATCCATATCATCTTGGTTGATTAATTTGCTGTCTTGTAAATAAGTTAAAATATTACACCTTTTGTAGTCCTTAGTGCATATCTCTAAAATATATAGATATATAATTTAATTATATACATCTGTATATAATTACAGATATAAAATAATCATCTTATATAAAATATAACCATGTATTTAAATAAAACATTTTAAATCTATTAGCATAATCTCAATAAATAACTAGTATAAATATTGAAATGCCTACATATCAATATAAAAGTGCAAAATGCTGAAAGAAAAACACATAAAGGATGCAAACTGCTAACTGCAAAGAGGCAACATCTTCTCTATAGAAGAAACATGGAAAGATAGCCACCATTACACTTGATCAGGGAAAAAAGGTAAGTTAAAACTGCAGTGAGCTCTCGGTTCCACCTGTACCATGGACTGGCTAAAACAGCAGTGAGCTTTCAGTTACATCTGTATTATGAAATGATTAAAACTGCAGTGAGCTTTCAGTTACACCTGTATGACAGAATGGTTAACACTGCAGTGAGATTTCAGTTACACCCTTATGATGAACTGGTTATACTGCAGAAGCTTCACATCATCCAGTGCTGCTGATAACTTAAGAACAACAGGAATCATAATGCACGTGGGTAGAAGTGCGAATTTACAGAATGCCTTACATAGAGATCAACTTGAAGCACAGTGGGGCCTTTACTTTTAACACAGGAATGACTCTATGGTCACTTTTCCATTCCTTCTTCCACTCTCCTCTTGTTCCTCTGTCCTGCCTTGCAGACACTGTTTAAGTCATCCCAAAGAGAGATATTTCAATAAGAAAACTGCAGAAGTGATTTTCTGAATTTGTGGAACTTTGATTCTTTAGAAAATTTTTAGAAGTTAGGAATTATTTTTCTTATCTGTTAACTTTTTAGTTTTATCAGAAGACTTATTTAACTCATCTTAATTACTAGTTATTTATAAAATATTTATGTAAATAAACTATATAATGAAGCTCAGTCTTTGGGCTAAAACTATATCTATTGCCCCTTTTCAAACTAGAAGTGAGGTCTCAAGGAGAAAGAACTCTTCTTATAGGAAGGAGGACCATGTATAAAGTAGATAAGATAATTTGTAGAAAATACTTCCTAGCTATATCACTCTGTAGGTATTGATATTTTTAACCGCGGAGCTCAGATTCAAAAGGGGAAAGTGTATTTGAGAACAAGGTGCGTTTGAAGAAATGAACTCCTCATAATTCACATCTATATATGTAGTACCAGTGGAACTACACAGCTTGGGCTGCCATAGCAGAATACTAAATATTAGAGGCTCTGTCTCAGGATGTGGAGGGCATAAAGTACAAAGTCTTGGTGTGCAGGTTTGGTTTCTACTAAAGTCCATTTCCCTGGCATGTAACCAACTACCTCCTTTTCCATCAAACATACAATCTTGGTCTCTCTGTTATGAAACAAGTCCTATTGGACTAAGGATCTACCTTTTAAAAAAAATCTCAAAATCCTTAGAAGTCTATTTCCTGATATAATCACACTGGGAGGTAGGGTGCTGACATATGCATTTTAGGGACCATGACAGTCAGTACTGTCAACCATTTTAATGAGACTGGGGTGGGTGATCTGGATAGACTGGAATAAAATATTCTTTCCTTTCTGGAGATTGTATTTTAGAGGGAGGTGACATGTCATGAATAGGAATGGGCTGATATATTAAGATGGTAATTGTTGTGGACACACACATACAAGAACAGAAGAGGGAGTTATGGTTACTAGTACACGCCTTGGTGTGGGTGACTCTGTCAAATATATTAAACTTGCTGGAGTAGTTGACATTGAACAAAGTGGTGAAGAAAGTGGGGTATTCACTGTCTTTGACAATTCTGGTGCATTCTTAATTGAGAACAAAGGGCATTAAGGAGAGGCTGTGGAGGGCACAATTTAGTCACGTGATTTTGTTCTGGGTATGCACAAAATTACACAACCAATGCTGTGATTAAATGATCGATGGAAGTCAACACATTTCAGAGCTGACCATTCCTGTTACAGCTGAAAACTGGGAACAGGAATTGCTTTAATGCTCCAGTTGAACTCCTTGAGGAAACATTGTCTGGTTGTCACATTTGTCATGGATGAGCAAACTTCTCCCCATGTCTTAGATCTGTTGCATTGTTAACAGCCCAACAGTTTCTTTGGTGGGAAAGACCAGTGGATAATCTTATTATTTATACTGACAACTATGCCAAACATAATTTTCTAGGCTGGCTTATACTCTAAATGAAGAACTTCTTCCATATTAGACCTTGAACTGAGTTCTAAGGGGAAGGTACAAAATAAGCCAGTCTCTATTGTTTAGATGTTACAGTGAACTTGGTAAGGTATAAACACAAAGCAATATCCAGTATCTTTATATAATGTGAAGAGATACCAGGGACTCAAGCAGGAAGCACCTAGTTAGAGCAGAGAGCACATGGTGAGATGCAGAGCTTTTCAAGAGCACCCAATGTCTGATTGCAACTTATTGGAGGCGCTTAGCTATGAGATCACTGTCATCCAACAGACATCAATCAAACACTCTTGGTGTTAAGCAAGTGTTATCCTAAGTTCTGGCAGAACAAGTTAGCACACTGGTAATGAGGAATAGATACAAACAAGCTTATGGGTTAGGCTCTACTGGATTTGAGGAGTGGGTGTCTGGTGTCGTCTGGAATTTTTACAGGTACGGTTATGAGTTCAGTCAATAGAATGAAAGCTGAGGCTCCTGAAGACAGATGAAGCAGCATGATGAAAGATGAGGAGTCCAGCAGGAGTGCTTGTGAAACTACAGATGTTTCCTGGAGGATACATCAATGGTGTGTAAGAAAGAGAAAAGGAGAGGGAGTGGAAGAGGAAGGGAGACCTGGAGGAAGGGAAAGAATAACGAAGATGCAAAATAAAAGTGAAGTAGGGAAGGCTTCCCATGCCACGAGAAAGGATTCAAGCTCGTGCCATGCACACATTAGTAGAATAATTGTTTAGAGCAATTCTAGGTTTTGCTTCATTTTGGATTTAGGTTGAATAGTGGACCTGTCTAGGCACAGAAGGGAGGTGGAAGAGAGACTAGAGGTCTGGTAGAAGGAACCAATTAAGATTAGTCTGGGCAGAAAACCATGATGATCTAAGTCAAGAATATGTAGAAGAGGGAAAGAGAAGAGTGCGAGGGGAAGATAAACGGCAGGGCTTGACAACTGACCGAATCACAGCGGTATTTCTGAGGCGACAGACAAGCCAGGATCTGTGTTGTCCTACCTCTTCAGCAAATGAGTGATCAACCATGACATGCCAATTGTCCAGCAAAAGAACAGGGTAAACAACTCTAAGATCTCAGTGAAAAGGGTTTCACACCAGTGCAAGTTATTTTTCAATGGGTTTTTAATTCCTTGCGTCTAAGGAACTCATATGTCTTACTTTAACCTGCTTTGTCATGATTTTGCAGTGCTTGATACACAGAAGTTCTTTGGCCTAAATTAACTTGTTATATGAAAAGCTAGGTTGTAGGTACACTTTTGGGTTAAAAAAAATATTCCCTAGAAATACCATCACTTACAGTCCTGTGCACATTTAGACCATCTTAGATTAACAACTGTACTATATTGATTATGTTTAAATTTTATTTGCAAGTAAGTTATTCCTGGGAGCATATGCTGAGGTAATAATTTCTTGTGGACAAAAGGTATACTGTCTCCTCCTTTGGCTGAATTCAACACACCTCACCACTCACAGAGCTTCCTGGATCATTACCCATTCTAAAACTCAGGGCTACCTTTTGCTGTGAGTGTTAGGGTTCTTCAAAGGCTGAGCTTTAGAGACAGAGTCAATTTATATGGACTAACTCTGCAGAGAAAGTTTTATGAGCGTGTTTCATCGATAATGTGCAGTTGACAAAGTAATTGCTATTTCAGGCCCTTTTGGCCTGAAGAGTTTTTGTTCTGAATCTGTGGTTTAAATGCATAACAAAAGCAAAGACTCCTTAATGGTGCTTGCTTTGAAATTAGAATGTGATTACTTTAAAACATGGATAGTTTTATCGCCTTCAACTATTTTTAAACCTGCCATTCGTTTTTTAATGGTCTCCATCACTGCATGCTGCAGAGAAGAAAAGATGGAAGAAAATTCATATTGGCTCAGAGCTGGATGAGGACCTGCAGAGAACTGGAGGAAAAGATACTATTTTTTGACCCTGGTGATCATTAGTTCTCTCTATGCCTCCCCTAAAGCTCCATATAGGCGTTCCCAGCTCAACACTTAGAGCCTAATTGGACCAAGTGGGATAAAAGGTTACCGAGCTCCTCATTTGGGGGAAGCTGTATGAATTGGAAAAGCACAGGTAGACACTGTGAGTGTGAATATACCTCATACATATATACGTTTCATGATATGCTGGTATTCCTTGAAACATGTAAGAACAAGACAGCCTGTTTTTTAAATTAACATGGAGTTCAGAAATGTTTACCCTCAGTGAGACTGATGAAAATAATAGGTCCGTTTCTCTGAGAAGGGTGTTGATGCTCAGGCACTTGCCCTAGTAATGGGTCAAGGTGAAGAAGTCTTACCCTGCCATACATGCTCTGGTAGGCCCCAGCTATCATCTGCCGCTGTGCATTGCTGCGTTGTGTTAGGATGTCGATCAGCATGTCCTTGTTGCAGTCTAGGAAGGAATAATAGCAGAAAATTCAGGAAGTTCTTTGATAGTAGCTAGGACGACTCCACCCTTTATGGATTAATCATAACTGACCAATGGGACAGTGTTATCTCTGTTAGTATTTTACCTTTAAATACAATTGGATATTATATAGCAATGCTTGCTGGATTCTTAATGCTTCTCTCTCTCTCTCTCTCTCTCTGCAATTAGTGCTACTTAATATACATTTCACTCCTTCCATCTAAAATCCCATAAGAAACATTGGAAGGTAAGGAAAATTTAGCTTTTCTTCATCTGTCTAGTCTACCCTCCTGAAAGAGAGCCTCCCTGACTTTCAGGCTCATTGGTAGTAATTGAGCGCCACATCCTTCCCATGGTGCAGTCAAGTACATGGTTCATAATGAACACATGTTCTTAAAACAGGGCTGCGTTTTTAGGACCTACAGAAGAATGGGTGATAACCTAGAAGGAAATCATGAAATCACAAGGTGTCTGCATACTTCAGTTGGGTGAAGTGAGACTATCAGACTTTGGATGGAATATGGTCTCTCACCAATCACCTAGGCCATCTTTCTGTGTTGTGTATCCTCTAATTATTCATATCACAGTATTACATTATCATATCATATCACAACATTCATAGCAGTCATATATCATAGCATTTTATTATGTTGCATTTCAGAGTCGAGTGATTAAAATAACTTTAACTTCTGCACCAGCTTGACTAAAATGTAAGCAGAGTAATTTCTATCTAAAGCCTCATGAACTCTTTTTTCTTAGGGTATTTATCTTAGAAAACTTAGAAGTGTAAATACCTTTGCTATTTGTCTATCTATCTATCTATCTATCTATCTATCTATCTTCTTCATCATCATCATCATCATCATCATCTATCAATCCATCCATCTTTTTCATAAGAGAATAGAAATATGGATGATTTAGAAAAGATACGAGACTGTAAAGATACTTATGAATAACAAATAGAAGATTTTTTTCACTCAGTTTCACTGTGTTCTTATAATCATAACATTTATTGAGTTACTATACTCATCTGTTTTTATTGCTGTTGAGATTACATACAAACTATCTCTCTGATTTACTTTGTGTTTATTAGTTTTTATAGCAGTTTTTGTTCACTTTTCATGAGATATTGTATAATAATTTTAAATAGATCTCAAAATTTTATTAAAGTGTGTTAATTAAAATACAGAAACAAAATACTGATAAGGAAATGAAAGAGAGCCCATTACTCAGTGACTTCATTAAAAGGATAATAAAGGGACATTATAAATAACTCTGTGTTACAAATTTTAATTGTCTAGATAAGTAGATCAGTTCCTTCAAAGATATTATGTACTCAAACTTATACAAGGAAACTGACAAGCTGAATAGATGTATAGCTATAAAAGAAATTGAATCAATGATTAATAGTCTGTCAGAATAAAAGTATTAATATTAGATGTTTTAATAATTAAATAATTAAATAATTAAATATTTTTAAAAGGAAATATCAGATGCCTACAATCTCTTCCACATACCTAATATGTTCTGAGGCCAAACAGAAGTTCTAATATTAGAACTAGAGACAGACATTACAGGTAAACTCCTGAACAAAATTTTTCATGAACAAAGATGCAATCCCTCCCCCCAAAATACCCTAGAAAATTGAATACAACAGTGTGTATGAAGAATTATTCATAGGTCTAACATTAGACAATCAGTAATCTATGTCATTAACAGTTTAAAAAAGCAAATTCATATGACTATAAGGAAAGATGTAGAAAAGTCACTTGACAAAATCCAATGTTGTGGGATATTTTGGTTGCACTCTGAAACTCCACAGACTGACAATAAAATTTAATTTGAATCAGAGGGTGGAGCTAGCTGCCAGCTGACCTAAATTGGCCATAGAGCTTTTAGAGGACCAAGGACGTATAGAGAGACATAGAAAGCATTATGGAGGGGCTTAGGAGAGTCTCGGATCTTTTCGGTGGAGAAAGGAGAGAGAGGAGGTGACTAGTCACCTCTTTGCCACTTGTCTAATCGATCAGGTATTTACTGACTATCTGATGTCTGAGATTTATTGATAAGGTAATAATTAGATAAACGCTTCAATGAAACAAAAGTTCTAATGAAAGTATGAATCAAAAGACGCTTCTTCAGTTTGAAAAAGGAGCTCTGCAAAATCTATTGATTATTGTTGTGATGAGAAAGGTCCTTCAGCTGAGTCAGAGTATTTCAAAGCAGATTACTTTTGACTTGTGTACCCCTTTGTTATGTTTGAAGGATCTAGGTAAATAATGGTTTCAGTTTTCTAGTATCACATGCAGATTTGGAAAGTATACATGCTTACGGATTATAAAAACAAAAACAAAAACCCAGAAAACAACAACTAAAACACCTTTCCTGAGAATGTAAATGCAGGTAAGTAGCTACTAATGGTGATGAGTTGAGAATCTGATGGTATTATCAGGAGATGCATGCCTAAGAAGTGCTTCCTTTTAGGTTGAATAAATAAGTATTTAAGCAACTTTCTACAATTTTTGCTAAAATTGCTTATTTTCATATGCTTTCGAGTCAATTTTTGTTTATTTTCAGAGTTATATACTTAAGAATATCTGGACAAAACATTGATATTTGTCTTTTCCAATTGCACTTGACCAAAGTCAGCAAAATTGCAGACCCTTAATACATTTGAGACTACATCCTTGCTCTGGAATGCTTCCCCAGATACTATGCCATCCAACTCCAAACACTCTGAAATCACAGCCTATATTTCACAAGCAAAGCATTATGACAGTCAAAATTAATCTGTGATAGGAAAGTTGAAACTGGAGAAAAGAGTGTATTCATTATTATTCTGTGTGTGTGTGTGTGTGTGTGTGTGTGTGTGTGTGTGTGTGTTTGTGCGTGTGTGTTTGTGTGTGTGTGTGTGTTTGTATGTGTGTGTATATGTGTGTTTGTGTGTGTGTGCGTCCAAATTGCTCTGCACTTCAGTTTTAAAGGAAAAAAATCACAGTTCAGAATTCTGAAGAAAACCTTATTTTGTCTCCGTAGTTTTTCTAGTGCCCATTGATGTTTTAAAAGTCATGAAATGATTGCCAACTCCTAAAGCCAAATTCAGGAAACATATTTAATAATCCAGTATTTTCCTATGTGTGATATACTATTCATGATTGAAAAATAAAGGTATGCAGATTTGTAGTGTGCATTCATATATATGATAGAGGGAGAGAGACAGAGACACAGAGAGACAGACAGAGATAGAGTCACAGAGAGAGACAGAGAGGAGAGAGGGAGAGATTCTGTAATGCTAGTAACCATGTTCTGAAGTTAAGAATTTGCTTTCTTATGCATAGGTTTAATTTTTTCTGTAACTATTTCTTTTATATTGTCTGTGTTTATCTTCCTGCTTATTTAGAAGTGTTTTAAAAATGGCTTTTGTCCATATTTAACAGTTTTACATCGAACCCTAAAGATTGAAGGATTAAAAACAAGCTAACTATTTTCCTCCCTTTTTCTTGTAAATTCCTTTCCTAAACTCTGATCTTATCAGATGAACATCAATTTCTTAAGCCAAATACCCCAAGCTAGGAACTCACAGGCCAGTCTGCAGGTGCAATGGACAGGCAGATGGCAAATGATTATCAAGGAGGAAAGGGCTAGGAAAAATGATGCCCAGGATGGCACAGTTGGTAGAGCCTGGGGTGCTCAGAAAAGGATGCAAAGAGGGTGTTCCCTGGGAGAATTTAGGTTAAAAACAGACCAGAGAAAGAATGGCAACCTAGGCAAGATGTACTCTGGGACAATTTATGAGCTGTGAACAAACAGAGCCATCTGGGAGAGGAGGATGCTAGAGTTGGCTGCAAGAGTAAGTAGCAACAGAAATAGAATATGAAGAAAACAAGTGCAGAGGGCAGGGGGATCTATCCCTTCCCATCACATTTACTGCTTTGGAATTGTACCCGACAGTTCACAGTGAGGCGTTTGAGGGCATGAGGACATGAGGACTTCATTTCAGGATTTCAGACTACACAAACTGCAATTTCTCTTTAGCATCCTAGTCTTCTATTACTTTCTTCTCCTTCTATGCCGTTGTGTCTGTCTTGTAGTTATTTTGCACTCTTGATATCATGTCTCACGTGGTAGAGAAGGACAGTACAATAACCAAAGCAGGAATTTCCCAAGCTTACCAAATCCTTGGAGTGCTCCTCCTAGCATTTGGGCATCCATCACAGGATTGAAATTTGGAGCTGGGAAGATAGTTCCTTGGACCTGGTGGGAAAAGTCAACACATAAGAGATTGTACTAATTTAATGAAAAGTTGCAACAAAAATTTTCAATATAAATGCCTACAGAAATGTATTCTACAAGTTTAAACTACTATACTACACTGACATTACTGCTGTAATTGTGTGTTAAATATAGAAAGCTAATTTGGTTGAGTGTGTTTTATTCAGTAGCTTCCACTATGTTGGCATTCGCCATCCAAATAAGAAGCTGAGATTTTAGAACTAATATTAAAAAGATATAAGAACCATATTAAAATATGCATTTTCTTAGGAATTCAAGACTACTTCATAGAAGCTGAAAAGAAAAACATATTAAAAGATTCATGCTGTTCATCTGAATTATAAGTGTCATTCACTATTATAGCTTTTTTTGGCACAAAAGAGAATCTATGTCATATGGGAAAAATTAAAATACTTAAACATAGATTATGGAAGACCTAAAAATTTGAGAAATATAGATAAGATTGAAGTTACTTACCTGAAGCACTCAACTGAAGAGAAAACATAAAAACTGACCCCCTCATCTCTGGACAATAATAAAATAGCAGAACACTTAGGGAAGGTTTCTGACTTCAGACAGAGCCAGCAAAAACTCCCTGCTCTATGCTCATCCTCAACACAAGAGAGCTGTCAATCAGATATTATCAAGAACAAGGTCAGATATCTACATTTGTTGTTGGTGTGTCTGGAACTCTGGAAAATGAAAATGCTAGTTCATAGTGAATGAGCCTGTGGGGATTTCAGAGCTCCTTCACTGAGCTGGGGCTTTGGGAATACAATGATAAGTGATTATATAGTTCTCTAGTAATCCTTGTCTAATGGAAGGTTAATCAGTTAAGCAGAACAAGACTGGCCATAGTTAATTGTTAGATGAGTGTTAATCCATTGATACCAAAATATTTATTAAATGATTTTGGAGCACTAAATGCTCTGTTTCCTTAAATTACATGTAGATTTAATTTTAAATGATGTTAGCAAACATGTAGCTGTGAATTTGAAGTAGATAGCCATATAGTAACTATAGTGTAAAACAGTCATATTTTATGCCAGAAGTACATTTATGATGGTTGACTGTGCTCCTTCAGCATTCCCATGGAGAGATGAATATCATTAAAATAACACCTGCCAGATACAGTGGTTCATGCTTATAATTCTACCAGTTGGGAAGCTGAGGCAAGAGGATTATGTGAGTTCAAGGCCAGCCTTATCCAAATAGCAAACTCCATATAGCCTGGGTTACAGAGTGAAACTCTCTCAAAACACCTCCGGCAGCCTTGAGGCAGGGGGAAGGGCTTGGACTTGCCTCTGCTGTATGTGCTTCTCCCCAAGAGGCCTTGCCTTCTTGTGGGGGAGGGAAATAGGAGATTGGGGGAAGGCTGGGGGCCAGGAGGAGGGAGGAGGGGAATCTCTGATTGGTGTGTAAAATAAAAAATTCTTAATAAAATAAATAAATGAAATAAAAAGAAACAAAGCATCTAGTACTACAAAATCCATTCTTCATCTACATTGCCTCAGTGCAATAATAAATTTCCAGTCAGTATCCAAAGCCTCAAGTTTATTGTACATGACCTCATGACCTCAAAAGAACATTCTCTTAGTCAATTCCCAGTTATAGAGGCTGTTTAGTAGGTGAAAACACAAATTTTAATGCGTATATCCACCAAACTGTCATGTGATGGGATTATGTTGGGAGAGAGACAGATATATCTTTCATTTACTAAATTAAACCCAAGTAGCAGATTTTAATGTAAATACTTAGACCTTCATTTATCAATCATTATTTATCTTATATTTTTGTGTATGTGCTTTGAATGTATGTATGTGCACCATGTGTGTACGAGTGACTTCAAAGGTTAGAAAAGATATTTGATCTCCAGAAGCTGGAGAGGGGTTATGGGATACCTGACATGGGTGCTGGGGAGAGAAACCAGTCTTTGCAAGATCAGCCAGTGTTCTTAATTGCTGATCAGTCTCTCTAGTTTCCAAATTTTCTTTCTAATGTTTCAACCCTAGATGAATTTAAGATTTAAATGTTAGAAGCTACAATCACTTTGCTTTAACTGTGAAATTATGCTGCTATCACTACATTTTATAAAATACATGTATGTATGTATGTATTTCAAAAAGAAAAGATTTTTTAACAGCGTTTTATTTCAGAGTAATATTAAGTTCATAACATATTTAGCAGAATGGATATTGATTTCCCATTTCTCCCTGCCTCCCACTCTCTCATTATCAATATCTATCAGATTGGTATATATGCACGTCCTCTCTCATTATCAATATATATTAGAATGGTATATTTGCTACATGGACCTACTTGATACATAATAATTTTCAGTCCATATTTTATATGATTGGTCACTTGTAGTGGTATCCATTGTTCAAGTTGAAACAAATTTATAGAGGCTTGTGCTTATCATTTTAAGCACTGCAATAATACCACATAGCTGCTTCAATGTCCTAAGAGTCCTGTACATTTTCATCTTTGATATATTAAAAAAAAAATGAGGAATAATTGAAAGCTTCCTTATCTTCTGCTATGGTAACAATTGAAAATGAACTTTCCACTGCAAATTACTGTTTACTCTTTTAAAGATCTTAAAATTGCTAAGTGTTATCAGCCAAATGAAAACTTACTTTGAGGTTTAAAAAGAGAAAACACAAAGCACTAAAAAAACAAACAAACAAACACAACCCAGAAACAAAGCAAGAATTTCCAGTATGTCCATTTATGTTCAGAATATTAAAGTCTCAGCTAGAGTAATAGGACAAGTGAAGGCTATAAAGGAGATATAAATAAGAAAGTAAGAAGTCAAAGTATTCTTTATTTGCAGATAACGTGATCCTATACACTAAACATCCTTAATACCGAATCATAAAACTTCTATAGCTGATAAACACTCTCAACAAAGGAGCAAGATGCAAAATTAATGTACACAGTTCTCTACCTTTCAATAAGCTAATAATATGTTAAGAAACAAATCAGGGAAACAATACTGGCTTATTTATTTTTCTATTGCTGTGGAGATAGTGTGGCCAAAGCAACATACAGAAGAAAGACTTGACTGGGGGTTTACAGTTTCAGAGGGTGAGTTCATGACTTATCATGGTGGGGAGCATTATAGCAGGAAGACAGGCAAGGCAATGGAGCAGTAGCTGAGAGCTTGCAATTTAAGATGACAACTGCCAGTTAACTGGGAATAGCTTGGGCTTTGAAGTCTCAAAGCCTAACCCCAGGAACACACCTTTTCCAACAGCGCCAAACCTCCTAATCCTTTCTAAGCAGCTTCACCATCTTGGGGCCAAATTTTCAAATATGTGAGCCTATGGAGGCTATTCTGATTTCAATTACTACAAATCCACCGCCAATAGTTTACAAAAAAAGTCTTAGGCAATGAAAGACTTGCACAATGGAAATTCTAAGATGATAAGGAGAGAAACTAAAGAAAATACGAAAATATGGAAGGCCAACCTACACCATGATCATGGATTGGTAGGATTCATACATGAAATGTCTGCCCTATAAAAAAACAATCTGCAGATTCAATGCAATCCTCATAACACTCCCAACACAGTTATTCACAGGAATTGAAAAGTGTAATCTTAAATTTCATATGGAATCACAAAGACCCATCATAGCCAAAACAACCTTGAATAACAACAACAACACTTTGGCCAATTGGCAGGACCTGTGGGAAGGCTCCCCTTTTCCCAAGACTGCAGGCAGACCTTGCAGTCTCCACAACCTGCCCCCACACCTATTTGTCCGAGACCCTAGCCACTTCCTGAGACTCAGAGACAAGCCCCCAGCTCCCATCTGCCCGGGACTCCCATCTGGGCCAGAGACCAGAGAGAACCTCCAGTGGACACTACAACCTCAACACCTTGCCCCCACACCCATCTGCTGGAGACCCCAGCTAGTTCTGGGGACTTAGAAACCAGTGTCCAGTATTCCATCCTGTCCCGGATCTCCCATGTGGACCAGAAAGCCCCCAGCTCCGATCTGCCCCGGAACTCCCATCTGGACCAGAGCTTCCATCCTGTCCCGAAACTCCCCTCTGGACAAGAGGAGCTCCCATCTGGACAAGATAAGGAGATCCCAGGGACTTCCTGAGACCTAGAGTCCAGCCCCCCACCCCCCAGCTCCTATCTGGCCAGCACTCTCATCTGGACCAGAGCTCCCATCCAGCCCAGAGCTTCCATCTGGACCAGAGAGAGGCTCCCTAAATCTGTCAGCTCTGTCTGGACCAAGTACACTGATAAGAACAAGAATGAACACACAAGGAGATGGGCAGCCACCAAGGCAGAAGTACATACAACAAAATAAAGAGCAATACAGCATCATCAGAACCTAGCCCTTCTCCAACAGCTAGACCTGAACATCACGGAATAGAAGAAAAAGAAGAAAACAACCTTATAAATAATATCATGAAGAGGCTAGACCCTTATATAGAAGAAATCAAAAATAAAGTGGAGGTACAGACAAAAAAAATGGGAAGAACGTTATAAAAAACTAGAGGAAAGGACAATTAAAGCAGAAGAAAACAATAAGTCCCTGAAAGAAAATTATGAAAAAGCAAGGGAAACAGTCCAGGACCTGAAGAGGGAAATAGAAAAAATGAAGAAGACACTAGCAGAAGGAATGTTGGAAATAGAAAATCTAAGTAAACAAACAGGAACTTCAGAGGCAAGTATAACCAACAGAATGCAAGAGATGGAAGAGAGGATCTCTGGTATTGAAGATACGGTAGAAGAAATAGATTCATCATTCAAAGAAAACGCTAAAACCAACAAAATCATGACCCAATATGTCCAAGAAATTTGGGACACCATGAAAAGACCAAACCTACGAATAATAGGGATAGAGGAAGGAGAAGAATACCAACTCAAAGGCACAGAAAATATATTTATCAAGATCATAGAAGAAAATTTTCCCAACTTAAAGAAGGAAATGCCTATGAAGATACAAGAAGCCTATAAAACACCAAACAGACTAGACCCCCCCAAAAAAGTCCCCTCGCCACATAATAATTAAACAACTAAACGTACAGAATAAAGAAAGAATATTAAGGGCAGCAAAGGAAAAAGGCCAAGTGACTTATAAAGGCAAACCATCAGAATAACACCCGATTTCTCTATGGAGACTTTGAAAGCCAGAAAGACCTGGACAGATATAATGCAGACACTAAGAGACCATGGACGCCAGCCTAGACTAATATACCAGGCAAAACTTTCAATCATCATGGATGGAGTGAACAAGACCTTCCAAGACAAAACCAGATTTAAACAATACTTATCCACAAACCCAGTCATACAGAAAGCACTAGAAGGAAAATTCCATCCTAAGAAATGAAAACATAGGCAATAGATAACACCACAGCAGTAAACCCCAAAGAAGAGAAGTACACACACACTACCACCAAATATAAAAATAATAACAGAAACAAACAATCACTGGTCATTAATATCCCTTAATATCAATGGACTTAATTCACCTATAAAAAGAGACAGACTAACAGAATGGATACGAAAACAGGATCCATCTTTCTGCTGCAAAGAATAAACACACCTCAAATTCAAAGACAGACAACTCCTAAGAATAAAAGGCTGGGAAATGACTTTCCAATCAAATGGTCTTAAGAAACAAGCTGGTGTAGCCATCTTAATATCCAGCAAAATAGACTTCAAACTAAAATCAATCAAAAGAGATGATGAAGAACATTACATACTCATCCCAGGAAAGATCCAACAAGATGAAGTCTCAATTCTGAACATTTATGCCCCAAACACAAGGGCACCCACATATGTAAAAGAAACATTACTAAAGCTTAAATCACATATAAAACCCCACACATTAATAGTGGGGGACTTCAACACCCCACTTTCACCTCTGGACAGATAGGCCAAATTTAAACTTAACAGAGAGATAATGATCTTAACTGATGTTATGGCACAAATGGACTTAATCGATATCTACAGAACACTGTAACTGAACAAAAAGAATATATCTTCTTCTCAGCACCCCATGGAACCCTCTCTGAAATTGACCACATACTTGGCCACAAAACAAATCTCAACAGATACAAAACAATTGGAATAACCTCCTGTGTTCTATTGGACCACCATGGTTTAAAGTTAGATTTCAACAACAGAAACACCTACAGAAATCCTACAATCTCATGGAAACTGAATAATGCTCAACTGAATCACCAACGGGTTAAGGAAGAAATAAAGAAAGAAATTAAAGACTTCCTAGAGATCAATGAAAAAGAATACACCACATACCCAAACTTATGGGACACTATGAAAGCAGTGCTAAGAGGGAAATTCATAGCACTAAATGCCCAGACAAAGAAGCTGGAGAAATCTCACACTAGTGACTTGACAGCACACCTGAAAGCCCTTGAACAGGAAGGAGCAAAGTCTCCCAGGAGGAACAGATGCCAGGAAATTATCAAATTGAGAGCTGAAATCAATAAAATAGAAATAAAGAGAACAATACAAAGGATTAATGAAACAAAGAATTGGTTCTTTGAGAAGATCAACAAGATAGACAAGCCCTTATCCAAACTAACCAAAAGACAGAGAGAGAGCATCCAAATTAACAAAATCAGAAATGAAAAGGGGACATAACAACAGTCAATGAGGAAATCCAGAGAATCATCAGGTCATACTTCAAAAACCTATACTCCACAAAACTGGAAAATCTAAAAGAAATTGATAATTTTCTGGATAGGTACCACATACCTAAGTTAAATTAAGACCAGATAAACCATTTTAATAGTCCAATAAACCTAAGGAAATAGAATCAGTCATTAAAAGTCTCCCAACCAAAAAAAGCCCAGGACCAGATGGTTTCACTGCAGAATTCTACCAGATCTTCAGAGAAGACTTAATACTAATATTCTTTAAATTGTTCCACACAATAGAAGCATAATGAATATTATCAAACTCCTTCTATGAGGCTACAATTACCCTGATTCCTAAACCAAACAAAGATGCAACAAAGAAAGAGAACTGCAGACCATTCTCCCTCATGAACATTGATGGAAAAATACTCAACAAAATACTGGCAAACAGACTCCAAGAACACATAAAAACAATTATCCACCATGATCAAGTAGGCTTCATCCCAGGGATGCAAGGGTGGTTCAACATATGAAAGTCCGTCAATGTAATACACCATATAAACAAACTCAAAGAAAAAAACCACATGATCATCTCACTAGATGCAGAAAAGTCATTTGACAAAATCCAACACCCCTTCATGATAAAGGTCTTGGAGCGATCAGGAATACAGGGAACATACCTAAACATAATAAAGGTAATCTACGGTAAGCCAACAGCCAACATCAAATTAAATGGAGAGAAACTCAAAGCAATACCACTAAAATCAGGAACAAGGCAAGGCTGTCCCCTCTTCCCATACTTATTCAATATAGTACTTGAAATTTTAGCCAGACAACGTAAGTAGATTAAGGGGATACAAATTGGAAAGGAAGAAGTCAAGCTTTCCCTATTTGCAGATGACATGATAGTATATATGAGTGACCCCAAAAATTCAACCAAGGAACTGATACAGCTAATAAAAACCTTCAGCAACATAGCAGGATACAAGATCAACTCAAAAAAATCAGTAGCCCTCCTATATACAATAGACAAACAGGCTGAGAAGGAAATCAGTGATACATCACCCTTTACAATAGCTACAAATGATATAAAATACCTTGGGGTTACTCTAACTAAGCATGTGAAGGACCTATATGACAAGAGCTTTAAGTCCCTGAAAAAAGAAATGGAAGATGTCAGAAAATGGAATCCATGCTCATGGATAGGCAGGATTAACATAGTAAAAATGGTGATCTTACCAAAAGTCATCTACAGATTCAACACAATCCTCATCAAATTACCAACACAATTCTTCACAGATCTGGAAAGAATAACACTCAACTTCATATGGAAAAACAAAAAACCCAGGATAGCCAAAAGAATCCTGTACAATAAAACAACCTCTGGAGGCACCACGATCCCTGACCTCAAGCTCTACTATAGAGCTACCATAATAAAAAACAGCTTGGTACTGGAATAAAAACTGATATGTTGACCAATGGAATCGATTTGAAGACCCTGACATTAACCTGCACACCTATGAACATATAGTTTTCGACAAAGAAGCCAAAAATATACAATGGAAAAAAGAAAGCATCTTCAACAAATGGTGCTGGCATAACTAGATGTCAATGTTTAGAAGGCTGCAAATAGATCCATATCTGTCACCGTGCACAAAACTTAAGTCCAAGTGGATCAAAGACACTGAGAGAAACAATCAATCAATGGGACCTGTTGAAACTGAGAAGCTTTTGTAGAGCAAAGGACATGGTCAACAAAACAAAGCGACAGCCTACAGAATGGGAAAAGGTCTTCACCAACCCCACATCTGACAGAGGGCTGATATCCAGAATATATAAAGAACTCAAGAAATTAGACATCGAATTGCCCAACAGTCCAATTAAGAAATGGGCTATAGAACTAAACAGAGAATTCTCCACAGAGGAAGTTCAAATGGCTGAAAGACATTTAAGGAATTGCTCAACATCCCTAATTATCTGGGAAATGCAAATCAAAACGACTCTGAGATACCACCTTACACCTATCAGAATGGCTAAGATCAAAAACACAGAAGACAGCTTATGCTGGAGAGGATGTGGAGCAAGGGGTACTCTCCTCCACTACTGGTGGGAATGCAAGCTTGTACAGCCACTTTCGAAATCAATATGGCGCTTCCTTAGAAAATTGGGAATCCATCTCCCCCAAGACCCAGCTGTAGCACTCTTGGGCATATACCCAAGGAATGCTCAATCATACCACAAGGCCATTTGCTCAGCTATGTTCATATCAGCATTGCTTATAATAGCCAGAACCTGGAAACAACCTAGATGTCCTTCAACTGAAGAATGGATAAAGAAAATATGGTACATATACACAATGGAGTATTACTCAGCAGAGAGAAACAATGACATCATGAGGTTTGCAGGCAAATGGATGGATCTAGAAAAAATCATCCTGAGTGAGGTAACCCAGACTCAGAAGGACAAACATGGTATGTACTCACTCATAGGAGGATACTAGATGTAAAACAAAGATGACTAGACTGCTACACATCTCCAGGGAGGCTACCTAGAAAATGGGGCCCTAGGAAAGACACAGGAATCACCCAATGACAGAGAAATGGATGAGATCTACATGAACAACTTGGACGATAGTGGTAGAAATGAAGGGCAAGGTTTGAGGGAAGGGAGGCTTGGAGGAGCAGGAGATCCCAGCTGGATCAGGAACAGAAAGGGAGAACATGGAATGGTAGACCATGATGGATGAGGACCACATGAGAACAGGAGTGGGCAGTGCTGGAGAGGTCCCCTGAGGTCCACAGTGATGCATCCTCTGTAGACTGCTGGCAGTGGTTGAGAGGAAGCCTGATCTGACCTAGTCTGGTGATCAGATATCCAAACACCCTGACGGTCGGGCTGGAACTCTCATCCAGTGACTGATGGAAGTGGATGCAGAGATCCTCAGCCAGGCCCCAGGTGGAGCTCCAGGTGTCCAGTTGTCAAGAAGGAGGAGGGACTGTGGAAACGTGAATTGTTGAGCCCAGGATTGGGAAAAGCACGGGGACGAAAGGCCAGATGAACGGAAGCACATGAATTGTGAACCAAAGGCTGTGGAGCCCCCAGCTGGATCAGGCCCTCTAGATAAGTGAGACAGTTGTGTGACTTGATCTGTTTGGGAGGCACCCAGGCTGTGGGACCTGGACCTGTCCTTAGTGCATGAGCTGGCTGTTTGGAACCTGGGGCTTACACAGGGACACTTCGCTCAGCCTGGAAGGAGGGGACTGGACCTGCCTGTACTGAATCTACCAGATTTAAATGAATCCCCAGGGGATTCTTGGCCCTGGGTGAGATGAATGGAGGGGAGAGGATGTGGAAAGGTGGGGGTTTGCGTGAGAGGGGGGAGGACAGGGGAACCCATGGCTGATGTATAAAATTAAAACACAAATATAATAAAAACAACAACAACAACAACAATAACAATAACAACAATGATGATAATAATAGAATGGCTGGAAGTTTGTCACGCCAGATTTCACCTCATATTACAGACTTATTTTGGTCCTTATTTCTATTTCTGATGAGAAAATACTGCTGGACAGGATATGATACTGGGGAAAAGGAGTTTATAATGTTGGCCCTACCTCAGGGAATAAGGTGGGCTCTCATCAGAAACTGGAGAAAGAAGACTTTAAAAATATGTAGCATACATCTACATAACTGTAAGCTGGCTATGACAGTGAATGGAGAAAACATGGATGTATGTGAGGTTGTCTTTAGCACTGTTTTCCACGGAGCAGGTTCTGACATACATCTGTATGGAATTGCATAATTAAGATTTTTCTGGAAATTTAATAGTTCTACAAAGCAACCATTCACATTTGTACTGCACAGAGTACACCATCTGTAGATTTACATCTAGGTTCAAAGGTTCACACTACACTTTGTGTTGGAACGAATGTATTTTGGTGAATATTGCACATAACTTTAGCTGAAGGTCTAGTGGCACCTGGTTAATGAATGAGCCAACTTTTGAAAATGTTACAGCTTTCAGACAATTCCCTGTGGTATACAAAACATGATTCCTGACAAGGAAAGCATATTGTTTGTTGTGGCCCCTAACAAATTTCTTACATAGTAAAATGTGGCTACAGTAAAGCTTATTCACATCAAAATAATTATTGCAAGGTATTAGGAGACTGTGTAAATATTTTGTCTTGGACCCCAAAGAGATTCAAATTTAAGTTTCTTCTGAGTCATTAAGCAATTGTATGTGCACAGAAGTTCCTTAAATTCAGGGTATCTCATTTTTCTTCAGTTATAAAATATGGATAATATGACCTTAATATTGCGAACTAGAACTTGGTGAGGTACTTAGCACTTTGAAAATGGCTATTACAGTAATTACAGAAATCCACAGAAGAAAACGTACTTAGAAGTGAGGACAGCAAAAGACCCATGAAGGAGACTAACACATTGTGGAAAAAAGTCTCCACAGAAAAAAATTCAGTAAAATTAATCTACTCCTAATAAAATTACAAACAAGCATGAAAAATATGGAGTGCATCCAAATATTAGAATTTCTATCATCTTTTATTGGTTATATAGATATTATTTTTATTACTTAGATATTGAGTATTAAGTTATAAAACATATAAGATAGAAAACATGAATAGTAATGTTTTTTTTTGAGTGCCTGTACTTTTTTTTATTGTGTGTTTTAATTTTATACATCAGCCATGGGTTCCCCTGTCCTCCCCCCTCCTGCCCCCACCCCCATCTTTCCCCCAGCCCCTCCCCTCCATTCCCATCTCCTCCAGGGCCAAGACTCCCCTGGGGATTCATTTAAACCTGGTGGATTCAGTACAGGCAGGTCCTGTCCCCTCCTTCCAGGCTGAGCATGTGTCCCTGTGTAAGCCCAAGGTTCCAAACAGAATTGTTGAATCCGAGATTGCAAAAAGCACAGGGACAAATAGCCAATCGAATAAATAGTAATTTTTACTCCAGGATATTATCTATTTCCACGTAAAGAATATCTTTTCATGTTAAGAGTTCAAATGGAACTCATCATAGAAGGAACATATCTCAACATGACAAAGGCTACCCATGAAAAATCTACTTTTGCTTTTGTGTGAAATTGGAAAAAATCTCAAAGCATTCCACTAAAATCAGGAACAGGCAAGGGTGACAGGGAGGTTGGGGCTGAGACTGGTGAGTGTGGGTGTCATCAACATGAGAAAGTTTCAAGTTTGGTGATCAGAAAATATGTACAGAAAATCAGGTTTGGTTGGGACACTGAACTGTACATTTTAGCACACAAAATTCACAGGGCAATCAAGATATGAAGGTCTAAGAACAAATTAAACTAAATTAAAGAATATACAATGTTTCTACTAATTCTTTGCAAATGTATTATTACATGTGTCTTAGTTTGACTTATGTTGCTATAGAAATGTAGTGACTAAATCTAACTTGGGGACGGAAGGGTTTATTTGACTTACAGGTTGTAGTCCATCATCGAAGCAGCAAGGCAAAAACTCAAGGTGGGAGTTCAATGCAGAAATTGTGGAAGAACATTGGTTATTGAATTGTTTTCCCTAGCCTGTTCAGTTATCTTTTTCTGCAGTTCATTTGCCTAGGGAAAGTATTATCCAAAGAGAGCTGGTCCCTCTCACATCATTGTCCCAGCTTCTCACTTATCGGTAGGAATTTGGGACATTTTTCTACTCCATGTTATAATGTTAACTGGCTTGATCTTGTGCAGGCAATCATGGATGACATGTATCCGTGAGTGTATTAGTCCTGTCATATCCAGAAGAGACTGTTTCACTACAGTCTTCCCTGACTTATGGTCTTTACAATCTTTCTGATCCTGATCCCTGGACCTTTAGAGATGAATGACATATACATATTCAGTTTGTGCCTGAGTACACACAGATATTTGTTTTATGAACTTTGTTATTTGTGACTTTCTGCATTAATCACTGTCCACTTCACAAAGAAACTCCTCTGAAAAGTCTGAAAGTTGCACTAATCTATAAGCACAGAGTTAGGATTTAGAGGGCATTTTGATAATTATATTATTTTATAATATTTTCATATTAATGCAGAATAACAGTATTAGGTTCACACCCAGGAACTATGAGCTTCCTAACCACAGATTCTTAGTCAGATTTTCATGTGTTTCCTCATGTGGAATGGGCTTTAAATTCAGTCAGAAAGTACTTGGTTACTCCCAGAACATCTATGCCACTATTGACCCCAGTAGTGTACACATCCTGGATGTGGTTCATAGGGTTCACAGCTGAGTGAGAGTGTGAATGATTCCCCCAACCCATCAGCCCCCTAAAAAGCACCTTCTGGTACTAAACAATCTGACCACCTTAGAGGAAGTTTTCTGGCCAGAACCCATTTGATTTCTTCAAGTCGTGTGACAAATATATGTAGCCTCTTCAGCCATATAGTCTTTCCATCAGTTTTGATAGGCAACCACAACAATGGCAATAACCAGTTTTATTTTGGGAGCCTAATTAAAATTTTTGAAAAAAATCACCAAAGAAACAACAAAGACATTTTTACGTACTTCAACATATCCAGAAACATCTTACATTTCCCATTCAAAAATACATGCATAAACACATTCTTTAAAAATCTGTATTATAACTAAATGGCTAGTGAGGAGAAATCTTCTCAAGCACTAAGCATATTCTGCAAGGCTTTAAAGCTCTCCTTTGGGTGAAATACAAGCCAGGCTCTTAGTAATGCAGGAATGGTTGGGAAAATGTCCTTAGTATGACTTATCAGGACACTAGTCAAATTATAGTCTCCCTGTTCCTGGAGAGCAATCACATTACAATCATGTCTCATGTAGATTGGCCCTAAGGGGGTTTTCAGGAGCTAAAATCTCAGCATAAATCAAGGTGATGGAGAACCTGCAGAGTTACAGTAGCTTCTACCCCAGGATGGAAAACACATTCACTGTGAGAATGAACATAAGACATTCTACACGCTCACTTCAGCTGAAAGGGAGGGAATGTTTATGTTGTTATTTATTCTGCATGAAATGCACATGAGACATTCTACACGTTCACTTCATCTGAAAGGGAGTGAATGTTTGTTTCTTTAACCATCATGAAATCTTCTGTGTAGTATCTAGACTCTCTACTTTGCTGTTCCTCTGATAAAATACCAGGACCAAATGAATTTAAAGAAGGAAGAACTCCCTTTGCCTTGTGGTTCTAAAGGGACAGAGTCCATCAGAGTGAGGAAAGCATGACAACAGATTGCAGGAACAGGAAACTGGCTAGTTGCCTTTTCATTCACAAATAGGAAGCAGAAGGGAACGGGAAGTAGTGATAGATGTAACCCCTAAAACCTGTCCCCGGTGATGTTTATACATCCTTCAGCAAGGCACTACCTCCTGAAGATTCTATAATCTTCCCAGAGTGCCACCAATGGCAACCAACTGTTCAAATACATGAGCTCATGGGGGCCACTATCATTGGGACAACAGGAGTATTCCAGGTTAAGGACACATGGTTCTCCTTTTCTTCACAGCTTCACCATAGTCTCTCATCTTCGTACCATGGCATAGCTACGTAGATTCAATGGAAGTCGGAAACATATCTGATACTCTCAAGTGAGTAATATAAAGCCATGAAATCGTGTCATTTATTTCTTCTAAGATGAAAAGAGCCTAACAAATATTTGTCTATTTAATTAGAAATGCATTTTTGAATGTAGGTATTTTAGAAGATAGGATTCCAGTTGTTCAATATTCTGGGATATATATTTCAGATTGACTTTAGAGATACTTGAATATATGTTAATAATGGATTAGATATTTACAATGAGCCAAAGCTTGAACTCTTGAAATATATATTTTTATATATAAACAAGCCTGTTTAACACCATTTAATGTATGTGTTAAAAGTACATTAGGAGACCACATGAGAACAGGAATAGGCAGAGTGCTCGAGAGGTCCCCAGAAATCCACAATTATATATCTTCTGTAGACTGCTGGCAATGGCCTAGAGAAAGCCTGATCTGACCTAGTCTGGTGATCAGATGGCCAAACACCCTAACAGTCGTCTTGGAACTCTCATCCAATAACTGATGGAAGTGGATGCAGAGATCCTCAGCCAGGTCCTAGGTGGAGCTCCAGGTGTCTAACTGTCGAGAAAGAGAAGGATCTGCAAGAGCGTGAATTGTTGAATCCAAGATTGCAAAAAGCACAAGGACAAATAGCCAAACGAATGGAAGCACATGAATTATGAACCAAAGGCTGTGGAGCCCCCAGCTGGATCAGGCCCTCTGGATAAGTGAGACAATTGAATAGCTTGATCTGTTTGGGAGGCACCCAGTCTGTGGGACCAGGACTTGTCCTTAGTGCATGAGCTGGCTGTTTGAAACCTTGGGCTTACACAGGGACACTTTGCTCAGTCCGGAAAGAGGGGACAGGACCTGCCTGTACTGAACCCACCAGGTTTAAATGAATCCCCAGGCGTGCCTTGATCCTGGAGAACATGGGAATGGAGGGGAGGGGCTGGGAGGAAGGTGGGGGTGAGTGCGGGAGGGGGGAGGACAGGGGAACCCATGGCTGATGTATAAAATTTAAAACACATAATAATAAAGAAAAAAAATTTTTTTTAAGTACATTAGGATGTTAGTGTATCTGGAAGCAATTTTTAATTTGAAAAAATTGGTGATAAATTGCATGTTGGTTTTTTTTGTCCTGTGAAATCCAACCAATCTTTATGAAGAATGTGGGTTTATAAATATAGATGAATTTGTCTTTATCTACTCCCTATTTTTGGAAAACAATTTGCTTGTTTGAGCTTGACTCAGTTACTTTATATGAAGGATGGTTCTGACCTGTAATGTAACCTTCAAATGATAGTGGACGTTTATTTGTTATCTTTAGAACATCTGATAGTTACATATCCTAGAATTTCCTCTAGAGTATAGGTAAAATATATGCTAAAGTGGAACCCTTCGATAAAGTTAGGAAAAAGCTCAGACATGAATTATTTAGTAGCTTGGGTACTTTGGAAAGTCTGGGGATTTTTTTTTTTTTACAAAAAAGATCTGGACATACTAATTGTTCTTTTTTTCTATTATTGTCATGACAAGGAAGATGTAGTAAATGTTGCATATCTAGTGTTTGAGCCCACATATACCATAATTAGCCAGCAGGGAAACTGCAAATTGGTTTTTCTATACAAGAAGCATAGATTCCAAACTATGTTACAGTCTTTGAACCTTATAAATACTCGTCAAGAGGCCACTTAACAGTGATTCCTCAGACATAGTTTTGAAAAGTATTTTTTGGCACTTGTCCCATCTATTAGGATTACATTGTCCCTAAACTCAAAACTCAGTTCAAGCTCCACCAATTACCCGAATCCTTTTAGATTTTTTTCAAACAGCTTTCCACCTGTACCTCTGTTACATGTGACTCTCTTAGCTGCATTTCATTATCTTCAAATTGTAAGCTTCCAGTGGGCAATTGCATTCCTGTTTTGCCTTTCAAGTTACTAATGTAGTACCTGAAATATAATGTGGACTCAAAGAATTCTTATCCATTCAACGAGCACATGAAGTTACTATTTTTGCACCAAACACCATGACCAAAAGCAATCTGGAAAGGAAAGGGTTTATTTTATCTTATAGCTCACAGTCCATTGGGAAGGGAAGTTGGCAAGCCCTCCAGGCAGCAACTGGAGGCAGAAAGTGAAGCACAGTGTGTGGAGAAAGGCTACTTGCTGGCATGTTCCTCAGGGCTCACTCAGCCTGGTGGGTTTTTTTTGTTTTTTTTTTTTTTTACACAACCCAGGACCACTTGCTCACATATGGTACTACCCACATCAGTCATTAATCAAGAAAATATCCCAAAGACCTGTCGATGGGCTAACATAATAGAGGACTTTTCTCAATTGAAATTCAGTCTTCTCAGACGGCTTGTGTCACATTGACAGAAAAATCTGGTGAGGACAGAGCTATTCAATTTACCCAGCAGTCTTTTCTAAATTCAGTTACTCATGAAAACAGGCTATATTTTAGAGTGTTGTCTCCTGCATTCCACTGAGCAGTCTTGAGGGACTGACTCCACTCATCATCTTCATATACGAGGAGTCTATGAAGCTAAGTTGCTTGAGAGTACACTGATAATGTGCCATGATGAAACTTCTCAACTTCAAGTTTAACTCTACAGTTAGTGACATATCCATATAGCAGTTATTGTTATGAAGTGAAATAAAAAACATGTTTTATTGAGGAGGCTTTCTCATCTACGTAAGAGACAATATATTTTTTAATTCTAAAGATTCCTACAGGGAAGAAAACAAAATTACATAAGAAAATTGCTACGTTTATGTTATCTCATATTATTAGGTCAATTTAAAGTAAGAGAAGAGAAGTATACATGTGCATTTGTGAGTGCCTGTGGTTGTGCAGACAACTCTCTCTCTCTCTCTCTCTCTCTCTCTCTCTCTCTGTGTGTGTGTGTGTGTGTGTGTGTGTGTGTGTGTGTGTGTGTGTGTGTTGAGAGAGAGAGAGAGAGAGAGAGAGAGAGAGAGAGAGAGAGAGAGAGAGAGAGAGAATTTTAAGTTATCTGTAGAATCCCAATGTGAACTCATCTGTTGTCATGAGTCCCCAGTAGATTGGCTGCAGACAATTTTTGATGATGGCATTGGAATTAGTGAAGACTGCTCCATAGCAGTATTAGGTGACATTAAGAAGGCATGGTGTGGTTCTTTCCTCTGAGAAGGTCATGCTAGTGTTCCTGGCTGTTTCTTATTTTTTTCTGACCATTTTTCTTTCTCTCAACCCTTGAGGTTAAAATCTATATTAAATTCTTTTAATAAACTCCAACTCTGCTTCATGGGCAAAACAAAAAAGCAAAGCAAGCCTATGCTGGCTGAATAGTCCCTAAACTAATTAATCTCAGAAAACAGAAGCACAGTTTCAAGTGAGAGAACAATTAACCTTATTTTCTGCATTCTCCAAACTTACGATGATTTTTTAGCAAAGCAGTCACTGAAATGTGCTTCTTATGAATCTAAAAAGGCAATATGACTTCAGTTTATATCCTGCAAAGAATATACATATATATCATCTAATGATAATTATAAATATAATGAATATACATATATATCATCTAATGATAATTATAAATATAATGAATATACATATATATCATCTAATACATATAATATAATACAAATAAAATTTGATCAATATATAAATAGTTCATTAGTACTGACACAGCTAGTTGTATTAAGATGGGACATTCATATTTTTTTCCGGACTGATAGAAAAGTATTCATAGACAAGATCCCATTACTAAATTAGTGGATATAAAATTTTTGTAAGTTAGAAGTTAGATGTTCAGGAATCTAATCTACACAGCCTCTTAACAAGTAAGACACAAAATATCTTCGCTGATTTCTAGGAAACAATTTTCAGGAAGATAAATTGCAAATAGCGGTAACTTAGTAGAGGACTACTTAAACTGAAGCCAATTATAGTACAAAAGAAAACTTCAAATGCTGCTTACTTTTAAAAGCATATGATATCTACGTTCTAATGCCTGGAACCTGTGACTGTTACTTTTGACCAAATGGACTATTCTAATACTATAAAATTGCCGTTAGGTGAAACAGTTTCCTTTGAATTATCTGAATAAGTCATAAGTATGACTGGCTTCATATAGTGGAGAACTGACTTTTTTTTTTTTAAAGGCAACAGGATCATGGAAGCAAGAGCTTGTTCTGCTGTCTTTGAACATGAAGGGAGGAACATGACCCAGATACAGATGTCCTTTCGAAACTGGGAATGGCAAGGAAACACTTTCTGCCCTAGAGCCTCCAGCAGGGACCAGTCTTGCTGATAACTTAAGTTCAGGTTACGGGAGTTTTTGGACCCCTGGAACACAAGGGACATGAAATGATGTGGGTCTGAGCTATGGAGTCTGTGCTCTATCATTTGTTACAGGAACTCAGAAAATTAAATAATTTACTTGAACTCCTTGTCTCTGTGTTCAACCAACCCTAAACTTTCACTTAACTAGTTTCCCAGGCCCAAGTAGATTCCTTGCATCCACAACAAGGATGCCTACATACTGGAAATGAGAGAGCCATGAAAGGAAAACAAGGATATGGAAATGTTCAGATAATAAAAAAAATCACATCATTATATATGAGTAAATCATTTCATATTGGGGAATATTAATGAAAAACTAAAGTTAACATTACATTAGACACATTAATCACAAAGGAAATAAATTGACACCACAACTCTGTTCCTTACTATTAAATGTGGGAACGCACCTTATCCCTGCTAGAATCCAGAAGAAAAGATTTAGAACTCAAAATTCTTGAAACCAGAAAAATGACAAGTTAAAAGAAAGGCAAAGGAAAATACCAATTATATATTCTCTCATAAATAATACTCAAGAGCTATTTCAAATGAAACAGAGGACAGAAGAAAATGGAAGAAACACTTCAATACTATTAATATTAATGAAAAGTAATAGCCAACAATAACTGAATGTTGACCACATAACACAACATGTGCTAAATAATGGGAACACTTTTTAAAACAGATAATCAATGAGTACTTAATATAATCATTCTGGTAAATGAAGAAATCTCTGAAAAACAATTAAGCAATTTCTCTTCTCATTATCTACAAAGAATTGTTAAATATTTTAATTGAAGACACTAGAGGAAATAGCCTATTAAGTATTCTTCCTTCCTTTTCATATCTTGGGATTTAGTCATGTGGAATTGTTCCCTAGTCGAATTACTTTGACATCTTAGTTTATAATCCACCTGTTCTTTCATTTTATAAAATAATTTTTAATGCTACTATTTTCTTGTCTTTGAAGATACCATAGAATAACATAGAATGGCTCTAAATATGCTCCTCAAACTTTCTTATGAGTGCTCTAATAAATCATATCAAAGGCAGAATAACGTAAGGTGAGTGTTCTCATTCCAATGTATTATACATACAAAAATGATGTTTCAATATACATAGCAACTAGGTTAATAACTGGTAATCCAAAACAAGAGAGTGATGACTTTAAGCCTAGGATTTTACAGTATATTGTACTTGTTTTCCTTTTTTGATGATTATTCTCATATTTAAAAGAAATAGTATCAAATTCCTAAAGAGATTTTTTGCATTCATTTCAGCATGTGCAGACTGGAGCGGAAGGGGGCCGGTTGCATGAACACTTTGATATTCCACCATTAGG
Organism: Onychomys torridus; assembly: GCF_903995425.1. Taxonomy (NCBI): domain Eukaryota; kingdom Metazoa; phylum Chordata; class Mammalia; order Rodentia; family Cricetidae; genus Onychomys; species Onychomys torridus. The sequence goes on from NC_050459.1 coordinate 54,310,985, forward strand.
TATGATGGCTGTTCAGCTTGTGTGAGTATATATTCTTTTAAACAAAGATAAGAAAATTGGTGTCTCTAAAGTTTACTGGGAACTTTGAACACTGATAGCATTAAACTTGTCAAATTCTTACATTTTGAAGACCACAAGGCTTTCTTGTTTTGATATGTTAATAATGTGAGATATAAGCATTGGTCTTTGAATGTTGAGACAGCCTTGCTCTATTAAGACAACCCTCATCTGACCTTTCTAGATCCTTCTTTTTATATATTGCCACGTTGGATTTAGAGTGTATAATATTTGCAGCTATGTTCACAAACACTCCTGTCTTCAATTTTCTTTTCTTTTTAATGTTGACTAACTTTCTGCTTAAGTGTTTCTAGCTCCACAAGATGAGTCAGAAGCTCTGCTTGCCACTAAATAGTAGATAACCTGAACAGCCTGATAATTCCAGGGAAACGAAACTACTAGTTGAAAAATCTGTCAGCAAGGAAAATGCCAGGCCTACAGAGTTCCACTCAAGGTTGCTTTTTCAAAGAATAAATAATATCATTGCTGTGGACTTCCTGTTAGAAAAATAAAGGGGGGAGGCACTTTCCCACATTCTGGTCAACTTTGGAAAATGGTGTTTTTGACCTAAGATTGTAAAAGTGAGAAGGAACTGTTGTTTCCAGAAAAATAGCTTAAAAAAATTAAAGTACATGTATAGCCAGGTTGAGAATATAAGCAAATTGATTTCAAATACTGATACTCATGGTCTTTGTTGCCTCAGAAAGAAGTTAAAAAGAACCGGAAGAGTGAAATAGTGACATTGATTAGATTAGAGATAGTAGGAGAAGATACATGATGAGCAGATAGCTAGAGAACGGTGTGTAGTCAGGCAGACACAGACAGACATGTTTGTGTGCGTGCACAGAAGTGAATGTAGTTATATGTAGATAAATGGGTGCATTGTTCTTTGCCTTATCCAGTAAGAGGTAAATCAAGTTACTCCAGTAACAATGCATATATTAAATATACAGATTTTCAGATATCAGTGTTACATTCAATGAATCAGAAAACTTGAGGAAAGCAGTGAATTCTATGTCAAATACAGGAAAAATAAGAGATGAGATTGTTACATCTTGCAGTAGTAGCAACAGAATGCTCAGAAAATAAAAATAAAAGGCAGCTGGGCGATGGTGGCGCATGCCTTTAATCCTGGCATTTGGGAGGCAGAAGCAGGCAGATCTCTGTGAGTTCGAGGCCAGCCTGGGCTACAAAGTGAGTTGCAGGAAAGGTGCAAAACTGCACAGAGACACCCTGTCTTGAAAAACCCAAAATAAACAAACGAACAAACAAATAAATAAATAACTAGCAGGCATCTAGAAATAAGAGTTAAGGGCCACCAAAATGGCTCAGGAGATAAAGGCACTTGCTAGTAAACATGCTAAGCTGGGTTCAGTTTCTAGGACTCACAGGGAGGAAGGAGAGAAGCAGCTTTTGCCAGCTGATGCTCACTTCCACACTCACACACGTGCATCCTTACACACAACACATATAAAAATAAGGGTTGACTTCATTTGAGGAAACAAGCAAATGCTTGTAGGAAGAAGTCATTATGCAAAGATGGATATAGAGGCCTTTCCACCTTTAACATATTAATATGTCAATTAATACTATGTGCTCATGTCTCTTCTTCAAAAATATTTCCAATTATTAGATGGAGAAAAGAGAAAATAAATCTCAATTTGGATGCTGAAATTGGCAAAAGAATATTGACAAAGAAGATCATTGAATAGTCCTAAACAATTTATTATCTAAAACATAAGAGACTTATTCTACTTTTGTGAAAAATCTGTGTACTATCCTCTTTCCAAGTTCACTACAACTAAGTGATCCTATTGGGAAATGATGGGTTAACACTGTGATCCCCCTGATAGGATGCACTGGAAAGGGTACATTGCATCCATACTGTTCTTTTGAACAAAGGACATGTACAACCTTAACCAAGAAAAAGGTCAGGGAATGCTAAGCTAAAAGACATCTTATTCATAATTGAGTACTCTTCTAAAGAGTCAAGGTCAGAAAACTAAGGGCAAACTGAGGAATTATTAGAGATTGTAAGAGATGAAGAGATATGATAAGATTCAATATGTCAAATTAATTGTTGGTACAGAAAAGGATAGTTATGAGGAACTAGATATAATCTAAATCATATTGGTCATTTAGTTACTAGTAAACTGTTGTAATATTCTAGTTTTGATGACTTCAGTAAATACAGAGAGATGGAGAAAGGATAACTGATAATACAAATTATTAAAAAATTTAGATTTATTTATGTTCATGACTGTTTAGCCTTGAACTTGTAATCCCATACATATGGTCGGGGTTGGGAGCATGTAAAGATGGGGTTGGCCAGCCAACACAATGGTCAATGAGAGATCCTGTCTCAATATGGCACTTTCTTAGAAAATTGGGAATAAACCTCCCTCAAGACCCAGCTATACCACTCTTGGGCATATTCCCAAGGAATGTTCAACTATACCATAAGGACACATGCTCAACTATGTTCATAGCAGTATTATTTGTAATAGCCAGAACCTGGAAACAACCTAAATGCCCTTCAACTGAAGAATGGATAAATAAAATGTGGTACACAATGGAGTACTACTCAGTAGAGAAAAACAATGACATCATGAGGTTTGCAGTCAAATTGATGGAACTAGAAAATAACATCCTGAATGAGATAACCCAGACTCAGAAAGACAAACATGGTATGTACTCACTCATAAGTGGATACTAGATGGAAAGCAAAGGATAACCAGACTGTAACTCATAACTTCAGGGAGGCTACCTAGTAAAGAGGACCCTAAGAAAGACACAGGGATTGCCCAGCAACAGAGAAATGGATGAGGTCTACATGAGCAAACTGGACATGGGGGCAGAGAGGTAATGAAGGACAAGGTTTGGGGAAAAGCTAACTTAGGGGAGCGGGAGATCCCAGCTGGATCAAGAACAGAAAGGGAAAACAAGTAATAACAGACCATGATAAATGATGACCACATGAGAACAGGAATAGGCAGAGTGTTGGAGAGGTCCCCAGAAAGCCACAAAAATACCTCCACTACAGACTACTGGCAATGGTCCAGAGAGTGCCTGAGCTGACTTACTCTGGTGATTGGATGGCCGAACACCCTAACCGTCATGATAAAACTCTCCTCAAGTGTCTGATGGAAGCAGATGCAGAGATCCACGGCCAAACCCCAGGTAGAGCTCCAGGAGTCCAGCCGGAGAGAGAGAGAGGAGAGATTATATGAGCAAAAGATATTGAGACCATGATTGGAAAAAGCACAGGGATAAATAGCCAAACTAGTGGAAACATGTGAACTATGAACCAATAGCTGAGTAATCCCCAGCTGGATCAGGCCCTCTGGATAAGTGAGACAGTTGAATTTATCTTAGCTTGAACTGTTTGGGAGGCCCCCAGCAGTGGAACCAGGACCTGTCCTTGGTGCATGAGCTAGCTTTTTGGAACCTATGGCCTATGCTGAGACACTTTGCTCAGCCTTGGTGCAGGGAGAAGGGGACTGGACCTGCCTCAACTGAATCTATCAGGTTGGCCCAAATCCCCAGAGGAGACCTTGCCTTGGAGGAGGTGGGAATGGTGGATGGGTTGGGGGGGAGGATGGGGGTGGGAGGAGGGAAGAAGAGAAATCCATGGCTGATATGTAAAATTAAATTAATTGTAAAATAAAAATACGTATTTAAAAAAACAAGATAGATGGCACCTGAAAAATAACAGAGGTTGTCCTGTGACCTCCACACATAAGGTACACATATGTGCACCTTACTATATATTTATATGCAGGTATATATACATGCATAAAGAAAGAAAACAAAATGAGTCCTACATTGTACTCCTGTATCTGTTATGAGAAAGGAATAATGCCTAATAGAAGCCTACCTGTTTCTTTATTACTGCCAGACGGGTGGTATGTCATCCTGCTCACTAACTTCTGAGTTTGGAAATCACTGAAGAAAGATCTGGAGTATCCACAGATATTAATCCTAGCCTTTGTGATATGTGGGAGGAGAGAGAAGCAGCATTGTTGGGGAGTAGAATAGTGAGAGGCCCTAGTGACTAGCTGAGAGGTTCAGTTGTGACTTTCGTTACACACGCACAATATCCCACAACCCCTGTACCACTGAAGGTTCAGCAACCTGTGCCTTTGTTACTGTGAAGGGACTTCTGTATTCATAGAGAATATTTGCTTTTCTATACTCCAGCTGCATGCCTGATTAAACAGCCACAAGTCAGCACAACAGCAAATGAAAGATCCACAGAAGGAGCCTGCGTCCCCGGGCACCAGGGCCTCTGCCTTTTGCCGCCTTTGTCCGTTTTCTTGCCCTTTGAAACGGTGACATTATGAAACTGTCAGCTAAATGTAGGCCTAGGAGAGTGTGTACACGTATTTTCAGTATCTCCGAGGAGGTGAACAATGATTCAAGTAGATTGCTATTGGAATGATGGCATTACGAAGAATAATGACTTCATTTCAAAATGCATTATGATTTGCTTATTTCTCCAGAACACTAGCAACACATAGTATGGCAAAGATGAGTCTCCTGGGGTTAAAGTGTTTTCCTTTTTCATAACCTGCAAAATCTAACCATGGGCTCTCTTTCCAGTTTCTTTTAAATAAAATAGCACCAAGATTTAATTAAGAAGCAGGATGATAAACTACCCGGAGATACCCTGTTACGTTTTTTATAGATTGCCATACTATAAAGGTGAAACAGTGATAGGAAGCAATGAAGGAAACTGATTCTCACTTTATTTATGACAGCAGTATAAATAAACACATAGTCATGTGTACAAGTTACTTTTATGTTTTGTACATAATGCTTGTCATGGTATGATATTTTTTTATTTCCTTCTAGCACAGTCAACTAGATGTCTGAAGGACTTGAATGAAGCCATAACTGAAAAAGAATGTACATGTGACATTGGACCAAGAAAATGGGCCCTAGAACTTTCTTTTATTCCTCTTCAGATAAGATGTACATTTGCAAACTGTAAACAAATGTTTGTGAATTACTGAAGAGAACTTAAAAGATTAGACTTTTAGGTTGACAATACGGACTCCAAAATAGGTTTTTTTGTTTTGGTTTGGTTTTTTGAGATGAGGTTCCTCTGTGTAGTTTTGATGTCTGCCCTGGGAGTTCCAGGAAAGCTCCTTAGACCTGGCTGGCCTTGAACTCACAGAGATCCACTTGCCTCTGCCTCCTGAGTGCTGGGATAAAAGGTGTGCGCCACCCTGCCTGGCCCAACATAGTTTTTTAGAATGCCTGTAATCTCTTTGTTTTTGGTGAGTCAGCCTGAGCTGCTCCTGATTATAAGGGACTTCTGCTGATAGAGTACAGTACACTGATGGTTGGGCATTGATCTGTGAGATTAGGCTACAAAATGAAAAAAAAAATCAATAAGCAATGTCCTGTAGCAGACTCTCTCTGTTTTTACCACTTCATCTAATTACAGAAATGCATGACTCATTAAAGTAACTGTGACTCTTACTGGCCAAACACAATTTCTCAAGACTTTCATCTTACAATTCAATAGTTTTAAAAGTTCATGATTTGTGACAACCTATTAACTCCTGTCCTGTACTGTTTGATAACGGGGTTGATTAATTAGGAGGAAAGAAATAGTAATGTGGTTACACATACTTTCTTCCTTCAAATTGAAAACTAAACTGACAATTAACATATTAATGCTAATAGTGGAGGTGTAAATTCAAACTAAATTTCCGGTCTAGTGTGGTGGCCCACACTTTAACCCCAGCAGCTGGGAGTCAGAACTAGACAGAGCACTGAGTCTGAGACCTGTCTGAGATATATGGTGAAGCCCAAGAAAACAAAGACTGCCGGTAAGATTACCTAAAAAACAAAAACAAACCAAAAAAAAGTGATTTTGCTCAGAAACTTCAATGTTCTTAAACAAAAGAATGGTGTATATGGTTTATTTGGAAATATTAGAATTTCAGGAGACAAAATGAATTTTAGAGATGTGAGCACCAATTTTCTACAGAGATCTGAAGAGATCCCGAGTAAACAGCACTTGGGAAAAATGAGTTGACAATTTTAATTCTGATTGTTTTCTTATTAGTATAGATGCTCTAAGGACTTCATCCCTGAACTAAATGTTTGCAGAAGGCAGGCTCTGGCAGTCTTATTCACTAAAGACCAGGTAGGTAGTAGTGAATCGCACTGATGAGTAAAGGCTAGTAAGTCACAAAAGAATGACAGAAGCTATCCCTGACTTCAAGTTCTTTACTCTTGTGTTCATTTATTCTTGCTTGCAATCTTAAGAGGGAGGGTGGCGCTCACTCACTTAGTAGACACATGGTTCTATGTTTGGGCCTCAAGCACAGATGCTAGACTGGTGTGTAAATTGAAGATGGACCTTTTGAAAAGATAGAAAATCATCTATGACTTTATTGCTATGGCTAATGAATAGGAAAGGGGAGAGTTTTTAAGAATTTAGCTTTGGAGTACTTCCAGCAAGCTAACACCTTACATCAATTAACATAAGGAGTGAGGACAAGATACAGTATGCAGAAAGATGGAGGTCACTACTTTACTGGAGAAGAGCAGGTGAGATACCTTTTGGGAAAACTCTAATGGGACTTGATTTAGAGAAAACTGAAGGAATAAAAGTCGATACGAGTGCACATTTAAATTTTTTTTCCCAGAAAAGACATTGGTAATATTTGAGAAAATAGCTATACAAATAATTTTATGGTAGGGTCTTTATACAAATAAATAGTATGTTTAATTTAAGAGAAAATATACTCATGAAAATTTTAAAGCTATTTGGATTAACTTATAAAATTTGGGTAATTCTAATTATAATCACACATGTATGTAATCATTAAATACAAGTTTACTCTCTTCTTCAAATGCAGTATTTTGTGTTGTTGAAAACCAGAGTAGCTGATTAAGGAGAGTTTGATATTTACATCTAGTAAAAATCAAAGTAATTCATTTTACAAGATGTTTTCTATACATCTTGTAGCCTTCTTAGGCTTGATATATTAACTAATTCTCAAGAGCGAGTGGCAGGTGCTATTTTCAGACGGAATCTCAGGTAGCACAGGCTGGCTGAAACTCATTATGCAGTGCAAGATTATCTTGGACTCTTGATTCTCCAAGGCCTGAGATTGCAAGCATGCAATACCACTGCATAATCATATCCTCTAAATAGTTAGAGAAATTGAGACTAGTTTCAGAGGACAAAAACAGATTGTCCTGAACCACTTGGATCCTACATTAGACTTCTTTGATTGCATGTGTATGTAGTTACCATCCTCATGTTGTTCAGCCCTTAAATTAAAGGCAACCAACAGTTGATTAAACAAGGTTTTCTTCTTTCAAAAATATAACATAATTCCTACATTTTACTCCAAGGAAAATGCTATTGTACTTAATTTTTTTATTCCAACACTTACTAATTCCACCAAAGCTCCAGTAAAGGTTGAAGTCATAACCAGTGCAACTCCCAACTTTTGTTGAATCATGTGTGTAAAGTTCACACAATGTAGTCTTGTGATAGCGAAAAGCAATCTAAAGTATGAATAACCTTTTAATAATATTTGCTCAGTAAGTCATATTGCAGTTAAACAATCCAAGTTAGATATCTTTGAGGGAAGTTTCTCTCAGGAATAACCCTTCTACTTCTGCTTCGAAAATAATCTTACCACTTCAACAACCTCTATTCCCATCTGACTTCACCTCAGCCTGTAGTTACCTCTGGATAATGCACCTTGAGTTGTTTCTAGTTTATGGAGTTCATTGTCAACTGTTCATTTATTCCACTCTCATTGGACCAAAATATTGAGCATCTTATTGTCCATGTAGACACTGGCTCACTTTTTGTTATTTAATGTTAGTGCTCAAAGTCATTTGGAGAATTATTTAGAAGCAGGGACATGGCTATAAAAATATTACTGTTAATTTTCTACCTCTTAATTGGATTCACAGGAAGTCTTTTCACTAGCTGGTATGTGTACATATGTAATTCCAGCTATTCTGGAGGCTGAGCTACTCAATAGGCTGAGACCTATTCAATAGACTGAGACCTATTCAAGAAGGTCACATATTTTGAGGCTGGACTGGGAAATTTAATAAGATCATGTCTTGAAATAAAATACAGTAAGTGCTATGGGTGTGGTTTAGTGATCATGGGTTTATTTTTCATTATCACAGAAAATTGATAGATATATCAAGCTACAGGACAGTTAGCCCATTTTTCCTAAATAAAGCTGGCAATTATGTATAATAACTATGTCTATTTCCGTATTTCTTCCTCTTTCTCTCCCTCCTTCCCCAACTCTTCTCTCTCTTATATAAACTATTTTGGAGTTAGACATGATCCTGTGTCTGTCACTCCCTGGTTTCTAAGCACTTAATGTCTCTGAGTTTCTGTATTTTCATCTCTGATATAAGGGAGGTGGCTGGTTTCAGTGAAGATAGGGAAGTCTGAAATCCCATAGCTGAAATCATGAAGAAGAAGATCTAGTAATGCTAAGAACTTTAAAAATCCTTACTCTATTAATTTCTATTCTTATGAAATATGTAAGTGTAGATATCAAATTAGGCAAAGTTCTAATTGTAAAATTGGAAATACTTCAGTAGATATTCAAGAAAGTAGAATAATTTCTCAATTTTCTGCAAGTGTTATTTCAGGTATGGGCCATATGTATATTTGGTACAAGTATCAGAATGCTCTATTGTTTTTAGTATTGCTCTGTTTAATGTTTTTCTGTCAATCAATAAATGTGGTAGAAATATGTAAACGTCTCAAAAGGAAAAGAAAAGGGATAGAATTAAAATGAACTCATCATCATATCAATGAATCTATAAATAAAATCTTATGCTGACGAAACACTTGGGACTGGTTAAGGACAAGACAAAATTAGCAAACATTTTCCTAGGATAATGAGTGTTATGTATTCTAAAGGGACCATCTTAATTTGAAGAGTTTGAGTTCTCTGGATATTGGAATGTCTGGGTTTGAATCCTGTTTTGAGTAGGATTTTATAGTCTGCTGTACAGATTCCTTTATTCCTCCTGAAACATGGCTCACACTGAACTAGTAAGTCAAATGATTTCAGGTTTGCAGTAGCTAATTTAATCTTTTGTTCAATAGATATCTTACATATAAGCATACAAATAAAACACATTTGTTATGTCAAAGGTAAGCCTAACTACTGGCCATAAGAAACATACATAAATTGCCTTCACCATTAGGAGATCCCTAAACTCCTAGAAATAATAGAAAAATATTACACATGGATTTTCATAGCAAAGTAGCTATTTTTTGTTATTGCTTCTTGGTTGATGTAGGTATGGCAGGACTGTACTACTCTGCAGATCTCAAGAATTTTATTGTGTGTTTATCAAGCATGTATTTTCAAATATCAGAGATTATAAATCAGATCTGCCAAACAGAGGGTTTAGGAGTCTATGTTTAACTGGCAACCTGGTCATTTGGCATCTATACTAGAAAATGGTAACTCTCTTGCATGCTGGAGAGCTTGTTGCTTGTTTGAAGACACCCCACACAGAATGGAGACTGAATAATGAGTTAGCCTGTACGTGTCAGCTGCCTAGACACTTGGACCACATATCTTCATAAAGGAATTTGGTTTATATTATAATGCCATCAATGATGTAAAACTTAAGGTCATTTTACTCTCCACTCATAGTGTGATTATAACAAAAATATCTAACATTCATATATAACACATCTAAGCAAAATATTTAAAACACATTTTAGATAAGTTTAAATCTAACACTTTAATTTTCATTTTTATTGGTTCTAAAAGCAAAGCAAATTGTATTACTTAAAATTTTTATGCAATTTTTCTTTTAATCTTTAAATTATAACAATTGCTTTATAAAAGTTTATTTAAAAACATTTGTTAAAATTGTGTAAATAGTGATGTAAGATTGTACAGTGCTCAAAAGTAGCATTCAGTACTTTCAAGTAATTTTACCCAAATAAAAAAGGCAGAAAACTAAAGATTTTTATAACACTGTTTATGTTTTGGTCTTCGACTATGTAACACTTAATTTCTCCATAGTGAAGTATAACCATGTCATAACTAATAATATGACAGCTCCCATGAGATCTTAAAGTTGCAGATGTAAAACGCTAAACCAATAGTGGTAGAAAGCAGCCACATTTGAACTGCTCCTTAAAATTTCTCGGAATTACCACTGTGTAAATTAGTAAAGAACATGACTTTATTCATTAAATTCATAAATTTCCTGAATAAAACTTTTCTAGGAAGTATAATTGTAATATAGATTTAAGACAATCATTGTCAATATACATACATACTTATATAAAATTACTATATGAAATGGACACTTTTTCATATATGCATATGCAGATAATTCTCTGTTGGTTCTTCCAAAGACAGTGGACTAGCAAAGGGTTTGTGTTGAAATAATTCATATAAAAATGGAACTAAGTTAAAATTACACTGACTAAGATTAACAGATACTAATTCATATTAAAATTATTTTAATTTCCTATATTAAGAAATAAGCATGAAGACCAATTTTTAGCATAACCAATCATGATTCTGAGTTAAACCACTTATTAAAATGGAGGCAATTCAATTATAATAGAATAATATATTAGCACGGATTTAAGGCTTAATAATATTAACTCTATTTAATCGTTATGTTGGACATTAACTAATTAAAATTTTAATGAAGACAAATTAGAACCTATATTTCCTCTTCAAAATACCAAGAAACTCAAATCTCAAAAGACTAAAAAGTTTTATAGAAATAATTAATGGACTCACGTATTCCCCACCAAACATTTTGAAGAGATGAGCAACCAGAATAGATCACAAGAATTTCAGTAAAGGACCCAACTCACAGGTTGTTCCCTGTGAGGCCAGAATGGCTGAAGTTCAGTGCACTGCCAAATTTAAATATGTGCACCTGATCAACCCACTATCTCAGGCAAGAAAATGTAGAGGCAAATCAGGAACATATGACTCAAGGTTCAGTATTTACACTTGGCTATCAATCATATGTAAATAGAAGTATTACGCAAAATAAATAGAACCACTAGTCCAACCCTTCCCTATGCATTGAGTTAAGAAACATACATTAGTCAAATCATGAAAAAGGGTAACCTTTTGTAAAACCTGATGACTCATGGAAAGGTAAGCCAACTAGGCACAGAGTTAATGGTTTATTTTCTGATTAATTATTATTAACACCCAGACTCTTTGAAGTTCTCCAGCCCTAGCTCCATTCTTTTTCAACTTCTAGGTTGTGATTTTATTAGGACTTTCACAAGAAAAAATATTTAGAAATATTTTTTATTAATATTTTAAAATTTCATACTATTCATTTTGAGCATATTCACTGCTATTACACACTCTTTCCATTGCTAGTCTTACTCCCTCCATCCAACCCAACTTTGACATTTCTTCATTCTTTGTTTGCTTTTCCTTCTTTCCCATTGAGTCCAGTTTGTGTTGCCTAAAAACTTGAGAGTAGAGTGTGTCCTGGTGTGTCCTTGTCCTACCGGAGTTATAGTATTGAAAAGAGGTATCAGATGCCAATAGCTCCTCAGATAATGGTAAGATTTCACACCTACCTTCCCTTGACTGTGATGGGAATTTTGTCTGTCTGGAGCTTTCTCAGGTCTTGTGCATGTAGTCACAATAGCTGTGAGTACATATGTGCCTGGTTGTATTTGACAAACACTGCCTTCTTGATGTTATCTACTACATCTGGCTTTTACAACCTTTTTGCCCCCTCTTTCATGAATATTCCTGAGCCCTTGGTTGGGGATGTCATGTAGATGTCCCATTTAGAGGTGAGAACTTCACAGTAGTTTATTCTCTGCATGTTGGCCAGTTAGGGTTCACTTTGGTAATTGCCATCTAACATAAATCTTCTCTGATTAAGGTTGAGAGATGCTCTGATCTGTGAGTATCACAATAAATCACTAGGAGTCAATTTAATACTATGTGCATTTAGCAGATTATAAGTTACTGCATACCTGGTCTTTGCTAAAACATACTGTACTTAGGACCAAAGTGACTGTCTGGTAATATAAATCTCTGAATAAATACAGTTGCCATTATTTTTCATATTTCTTTGTAAAATATCTTATTTTCATACTTTATTACATCTGAAGGAAATAAGTGCTTAAAATTCTACAAAACAAATATTGTATTAGGAACTGTCTATCTTCATAATTTTCATAACTGTTCTAAAAATAAAAAAGTGGTTTTTTTTAACTGCTAATTGACATTTAGTGAACAAGACATGGTATTCACTTGGATTTTGAAGTAGTGAATATTAATAATTCTTTGCTGAAGATCAGAATATCTAAATACAAACAGGAACAGACCAATATCTATAATTCCATAAATGCTTTTCTCAAAATAAATTAGATGTTAAAATACGGATAAAAATAAATAAGCACGACACATTAATGTAATATATATATTTTTATATAATAACCAGAAAAATAGCGAAATTATTAATCATCTTATTTGCAATAGAATCTGGTTTATATCTTTGTCCTATGAGATATAGAAAGAAGCCTGCTGCTTGCTTACAATGAGATCATTATAAACTCAGACTCTATGTGTGTTTGCATGTGTCTGTACTTGAGTCTAACATAGATTTTCCCATGTATATGTCTAGAGACATACAGTATCTGTTATACAAAAATTACAATTATAAAGCATAGGATTCAGAATTGGAATTGAAAGAAAATAAGTTTTTTAAACTAATATTACTATTATTTTTTTCTGTAATGATTTAAAAAGTTGTGGGTCTTGCAGTTTTAATTGAAGAGTTAATGTTTTGATGTGAAGTGATACTTGTCAAAATATGTGAGTCCAAAACATTTTTTCTTGTATAATTAAATAATGTTGAGGAAAGAGACAAGACATTTTCCTCATTTCCACCCAAACCATGGATACTTAGTATGTGTTTTTATTCATCATTGTTTTGTGATTTAGCTTTTCAAGACATCCCTGACAGAAACAGTGACTTCTGGGATTTGTCTTAGGTTTTGCTTTATGTCAGGGAAATAGATTTGTGACTCATGAAGCCAACATGATGAAGTCTGAAAAAAATAGGGATAAGATTATTTTAGTAATAGAAGCATTTTAAAGGTTTAGGGCTAACTCACTTGAATTTAATAATGGATTGAGTATTTAGCGTCTATTAAAATTATAATTGGAAATGATAATTGAGATTTTACTCCATTGTAAGCATTGCTTCCAATGAATATTTCTATATAATTGAATTTAATCATATTTAAAACTCTGAGGAGTAGGCAGTATGACATGCATTATAGTGAAAGAAAAACAGAGATATTTATTCAGAACATTTGAAAATCATGTTGCTAAAGTGACCGAGTGCAACCTGAACTTACTCCCACTGACAGAATCTGTGCCCTTAGCCTGGTGCACAGGTACTATGTCAAAGAATAAGGTAAGGAAATTATTGCAAGGCAGAGTTTCCTGATTCAGAAAGATTTATAGTCTAGTATGTAGATAAATGAATAGAATAGATGAGAAATGGTAAGTGCCATAAGCAAATCACATAAAACATTCTGGACAGTTCTATAGCAGTAAGTAACCCTAGGCAGTAAGTAAATGAGGAAGTCTTCACAGATGAGGAGCTTTTGAAGTTTGACCTTGAATGGAAGGAAAAATTCTTCCAGATGGAGAAGTCAAGAGCATAGCACTAACAGAATATAAGTGAGGTGGGTGGGCACATATGTACTAAATTTTCTTAATTCCCAATTTGACAATGTTGTTGTTAAATAGGATGTAAGAAATGTTCATAACAGAATTCTAAAAGCATTATGCACTAATTACCCGTAATTTGCTTCATTAAGTTGCATTAAAATTCAACCTGGGGTTAAAATTCAACAAAGGAGAAATAGCAACTAATAAATTAATATTGCCTTCTAGTCATAGACCAGCAATATGGAACCTGAGAGCAGAAATTCCAACTTTAACAAAAACGACTTCTGGGCTAGTGTGGTGGTTTGATACTTAAGTGCTTGTGGTATAAGCATGAGGACTTGAGTTCAGATCCCCGGCACCCATGGAAATAGCTGGGTGTGATGGTTCGTGCCTGTAACCCCAGTGCCAGAGCATCAGAGACATGCAGGTCAGGCCTCACTAGCTAGCCATCGAGCTGATCAGTACAGAGACCTTGCCTCAGGAAAGTTAAGTGGAGAGCAGAACAGGAAGATATTCAAGATTGTTTCATTTTCATCCTTTTCCTTCATCCTTCTGGTTTTCTTCCTCTTCTTCCTCCTCCTACTTTTGCTCCTCTGCCTTCTCTTCTTTCTCCCGTTTCTCCCATTTCTCTTCTCCATATTTTAGGGTTTTGCATCCTGTATTGAAAGCCAGCCAACTTCATTCTTTTGTTTGCAGATATTCAGTTTTTCCAACATCATTCATTCAAAATATTATCCTTTCCATGTTGAGTTTCCTAATATGTTTGTAAATAAATTAGGTATAGAATTTGTGCTTATGGGCCCGCAAAAGAGTTCAGAAGGTAAAAGCGTTTTGTTTAGTGCTGGAGAGGTGGTGGGACCTGAGGCAGACTGAAGTCTCATGTAGTAGCCAACTTTATTCAGAACATCAGACAATTTATACTCTGAAGGTTAAGAAGAGTCACGTGAGTAAAGTGTCCAATCACAAGGCAAGCCACATGTGATGGGCCAAAACAAGTTTTTCCATAGAGGCATACAAACAAATAACAGTAGTTGTAATGAACAATCTGAGATCAAGTCGCTCCTAGCCACTACACCTGGGAGGAGTCTGAAAACACATTCCAAGAAGAAACTGAGGTCACAAGACTCCTGTCTTGTTTTCTTAGAGTTTTCTCACAGGCACTCAGATTTCTCCTTGTGCAAGACCAGTCCTGGACCATGTTCTGTCAACACTTGTTTCTCAAGCCTGAGGACCTGAGTTCAATCCCTGGAATGCATGTAAGGACAGAGGAGAGAATGAACTCCAAAATTTTGAAACTGGGTTACATGATTTCTTTTCTTTTATTCTTGTTCAAGATTATTGTGAATTATCAATTCACAATATAATTATTGAGTTATTTGGTGCCATTGCCAGTTCCATGAATTTAGGAGTATTTTGCTTATTTCTGTGAAAAATTCCATTACTAATATGATTAGGGATAATATTGAGCCTATAACTTGCCTTGTTTTGTGTTGTACAGATATGTTGACACTATTAAATCTTCCAACTCATAGATATGGCATAGATTTCTATTTATTTGTGCTGTCTTCAACTTCTTTCACTGCATTGCTTAGTTTGTAGATTTTAGACTTTTACTTCTTTGGTTGAATATATTCTATGTTAATTATTTTTCAGCGAGTTATTTAAATTGGTTTTTAAATTATCTTTTTTCAGATAACACAGTGTCAGGCTTTGGTATGTTAGTTTTATGACAAGAAACAACTGACCTTCAAGCCAGTCCCCTGGATATGGCAGGAGAGGCAGGAATGTTGCTGTGTCTTTTAGATTCTTCTTAACTTTCAGAGAAGATGGGGGTCAGTGTTGCTCTCCTCACTCTCCTCTACACCAAGCACAGATGCTATAGGAGGTGCCTATGCTCTTTTCAGAACACTTGAAGCTGGGAAGTTAGCTGTGAACATTTACAAGTTTAAAAGATAACGTTGAATTATTCTCTGAGTCTAGGAGTCTAAGTATCCAGAGTCCATCAATTTCCAGAGCTAAGAGATTTATCAGCCTGTCCCTCAAATAGGGACTTACAGAGTTGAGTAGCTAGATATCTAAGTACTTCTGGTATAATCTAAAGATCTGGGCTTGCTTCTTGATCAAGCCAGGGAAGAAGGTGTAGGCAATATCTGCTGTGGATATTGCTCTGTATGCTGTTAATGTGTTGCTCTGATTTGGTTGATAAATAAAATGCCAGTAGCCAGGCAGGAAGTATAGTATAGCTGGGACAAGCAGAGAAGAGAATTCTGGGAACAGGAAGGCTAAGTCAGGAATCACCAAACAGACACAGAGGAAGCAAGATGTGAAGACAGAACTGAGAAGATGTACTAAGTCACATGGCTAAACATAAATAAGAATTATGGGTTAATTTAAGTGTCAGATCTAGCTAGCAAGTAGCCTGAGCCATTAGGCCAAACAGTTTTATTTAATATAAGCATCTGTTTATTTATTTGGGTCTGGGTGGCTGTGGGCCTGGGAAGGACTGGAAAAAACTCCAGCTACAAATGTCTACCATCCTATTCAAGCAAGCAGACATCTTATATTATCCTTACCAAGGAGGCTTGTGATTTTAGGTTATATTAGAGCAAGGTGGCAGTACAGTTGTGAGGAATGTCGAAAATTTCCTTCAGCCATAGAGAAGTTCTAGACTCCAATATCAGCCAACTTTCCATCACTATGACAAAATACCTTAGCTAAATCACCTTAAAGTGGAAAGGTTAAATTTGGCTACATGTTTTAAAATTTTTATTCCATGATTGTTTGACTATGTTGTTTTGGACCTGAGATAGGGCAGTATAATTTGATAGGAGCTAGCAGGCTGGTCAGGAAGGAGAGAGATGAGGGAGTTAAACTTGTATCCCAGTATTCCTTTCAATGTCCCAATTCCAAAGACATAACTTCCTTTATTCTATATCCTATTGTCTCAATAATGCCACAGGAGGTGACTACACATTTATCAGTTGGATCTTTGAGAGTCACCTGAAATCTAGAACATAATGTCTTCCACTGAGAATCGTGTGTGTGGGGGGGGGGGGGGGGGGTTACTAGAGCCACCAAAGGAAAGCTGTGTAGAGAGTGCTGACCTTTCTGCTTAGATGTGAGTTGATTTATTCTGTATTTGTTTCAAAATATAGGATTATTAGAGGCCAGTACCACCAAGAGATGCTGAGAACGTGCTTATCCAAATCCTTTTAAGGAGGAAGTTGGAAGCTGGATTGATTTTAGGAGTTACACTATAAAGAAAGGGCATGGGACCCATAATCTCCAGTTCTTATGTTTAAGAAGAATCATCTCAAACCCTGTCTTTGATGCTCAAATAAGGTGATCTCAGAGCAAAGCCATCTGTATATGTGATGCAGACATTGCATCCCTGAGAATCCATCTAGGGGTTGGGGATTCCTTTCTAACTTGAATTTGTGGAGCTAGGGGTAAAATTAGTGTTCTTTAGTACTTCTGCTTTTTCTATCATTTTAATTTTTGAGATAGGGTCTCAACGTATAGCACTGAGTGGCCTGGAACTCACTATGTAAATCAGGTTTGCCTTGAACTAATAGAGATCTGCCTGCCTTTGCTTCCGAAGTGCTGTTTTTTCATAGTAGTTTTGATGTGGTTGTTTGGTCAGTTATCACTGTAGGAGTCTTCAAAGTAGATTTATAATTCTTCTGTAGATAACTACTGGTCTATGTCCAAATGCTTATGGACTAAGACTGTTGGAGGAGGCAGAGTCAGGAACTATCTGCCAGATGGCTGATGTCAACTTCCAGATAATATTTGAAATCCTCTAGTGTACCACATTAAACAATTATCTGATCCTTCTTGGATTTGTAGTCATGTAACTTATTAGGAGACATCAGACAACTGACAGTGTGATAGGAATTTGACACACTTCATTGAATAAGATAAAAATCTCTGCCTTATGTTTCTTAATTAGGGATTTTGTACATGGAGAAATAGTATGCCTCATACAAGTAAGTTATACATCATTGACAGGGCCTCTTTGAGGACTGCAGTTTACCCCAACTATTAATCATGAGGGGAAACTATAAAACAGTAAATAGAAAATATAGACAGTTACATCTTCTAAATAGACATAGCAGCTTGAATTGCTGCTACACAAAGAGTTCTAACAAATTGTTTACCTGTTTATTTCTTTTAAAGTTGACACATAAAAGCATTTTTCTTCAGATTTAGATACAATTTAATTTTACCCTCCTAAAGCAGGCAATGGGATCCAAACATTAGCAATTCAATATCTATAATCATTAATATAAAAGAATAACTCAGGTATAATCCTGAGTCCTCACTAGTTGATGAGTGGCTGAATAACCTGCTTGCCAGGTGGACAGCCCCCACCTCCTGCATTTTGTTCCCCTAAGACCCCCTGTGCCACTTAACACCTCTTACTTCATCATCCTCCCATGGCCATCTCTTACCCACAACTCTGGCAGACTCTATTGACCCAGATACAGTCCACACCAGTTGGAAGAACAGATGTGTGGCCAGCTTCCCATAAGAGCTGCCCTGTAGTGGATAGCCATCCCAGCATTGGCCTGGAAGTTCCAACCTCCATTGAGGCTTCGGTAATGGTCACGCCCACAAGGCAGGGCGGAGGAGGAAGCGGAAGCCCAAGGATCGGGAAGAGATCTCTCTCTTGGTTCCCGGACTCTGGACGCTGGAGGTAGACCGAGGGACTTCACAGAACCCCTCAATATAGTCACTGACTCTCAATATGCAGAGAGAGTTGTTTTACACATTGAAACTGCTGAATTTATTCCTGATAATACAGAATTAACTTCATTATTCATACAATTGCAGGAAATCATCAGAAAAAGGGAACATCCTATATATATAACACATATCAGATCCCATACAGGTCTGCCAGGACCTCTAGCACAAGGTAATGATGAGATTGATCAGTTACTAATAGGTAATGTGCTAGAAGCCTCAGAATTTCATAAGAAACACCATGTAAATAGCAAAGGTTTGAAGAAGGATTTCTCCATTACTTGGCAATAAGCTAAGGATATTGTGAAAAAATGTCCTACTTGTTCCTTCTATATCCAAACCTTCCATTCTGATAAAAAATAAGTTTTTTCCAATAGCAATCTCTGAAGTCTCCAGAAGGAAGATGGGGCCCCAACAACAACAACTCTACCCAATCCAGAATGATGCCATGGTAATCATCATCATACTACACTTCTTGCCAAAATTTCAGACAATCTTACCCATTACTCTGAGAGTTGCTGCAGAATCTACAGTTAGTCTAACTGAGATTTAACTATCTGAGCTTTCTCACAATACCCAACAGAGATACCACCGCTCCCTAAACAGCAGGAAGCAATTCTAAGAAAACAACGCCCCTTCTGCCCAAGGTTTCATATTTCTCAGGGTTATGGATAATGGTTCTAGGGTTGGGGGTGGAAGAAACTGTTAAACTCAGTACTCTCCTTAAGGAAAGAAAATATGTCTCAAAAAAAGCGGGGGGGAGAAGAAATGGAATGGATAGGTATAAGATATTATGGTAGACTGTCATATACATTAGTAAACAAATTTAGTAATATACCAGCCTTTGCACTGTTATGAATTCTTATATGTTGATACAAATATAAACTTTTTTCATTCCTATTTAAGATAATTTGTATATTGATACAAATACAGAACTATGTTTGTTATATTGTACATATATTTTTACTCTTATGTGAAATATTTGTATATTGATACAAATGTGAATTTATATCTGTCATACTGTATGTATGTTCTACTTCTGTTTAAGATATTCTGTATACTGATATATATTTAGG
Source organism: Onychomys torridus (assembly GCF_903995425.1). Taxonomy (NCBI): domain Eukaryota; kingdom Metazoa; phylum Chordata; class Mammalia; order Rodentia; family Cricetidae; genus Onychomys; species Onychomys torridus. The sequence goes on from NC_050459.1 coordinate 54,330,585, forward strand.
ATTATTATCATATTTCATATTGCACTATACATTCCTACCTCTGTTAAAGATATTTTGTGTATTGTCACAATTTAAAGTCATTGTCCTTTTACTGCGCATTTGCTTACAGACTGCTTGCCTTATTTATAGGAAGCTTAGTCCTTAGGTTGTTTAGGTAGATAAGACTTACATAGTTATTGTCACCTATGCTTGTCATCTCTATAATTATGTTAGTTAGGTTATCCAGATTTATAAATACATAGGTCAGATGGACAGGTAATCTTCAAACACTTCATGGACCTAGAGAACATGGCATTTAAATAACTTAGAATTCTGTTAACGTGAGACATAATTGCTCCTGGCAGCACCAATTTGTTCCCGAGAGAATGTTGGGCTTCTAAGACATTTCCATTTGGAAGTTTGTCTTCTTGGCACAAAATGGCCTACTGGGCAAAGAACTGCCCTTGCCTCAACTGCTGACAGTACAAATGCTGTCCTTTCTGGACAAGCGGGACACAAGGAAAGCGACCACTATACCTTGCCAAGACAGGGTAAGATGGTCTTTCAGAATTCCTGCTTCTGAAAATGGTCTGTCAGATACTCTAGGCCTGTAGCAAATTTGAATGCACCAACGGTGCTGAGAAACATTAGGTGACTGTCCAGGCTGCTAGCTGTCTCTGTCTACTCTTGCAAGACTCCCAAAAGTAGTTGCTTGTGTCCTTCTCCCATTTCTCAGGTATTATTATATTCCTTCTCAGGTCTTTGATGAGGTTGGAGATTAGCAGTTATAGTTACAACTTTATATATATATATATATATATATAATATCTTAGATAGGATATATTAAGTATTAGACTCAGGTTCTTTAGGATAGGACACCTTTTGGAATGATCTTTGTAACACGCCACCTACCCATGCCCTAGACTTCCCTGGATTTTACTATGTGTTTTTTGCTTGATATTGTTTGTACTTATTGTAATTCCAAATTATCTAGGTCATTATCCCTCATTACTCCTGTACAATATTTGATAACCATCTCTTTGTATATAGTCTTGTATTAGGTTAGAACTTTCTTATTTAGACAAAAGGGGGAGATGTAGTGGATAGCCATCCCAGCATTGGCCTGGAAGTTCCAACCCCCATTGAGGCTTCGGTAATGGTCACGCCCACAAGTCAGGGCAGAGGAGGAAGCGGAAGCCCAAGGATCGGGAAGAGCTCTCTCTCTTGGTTCCCAGACTCTGGACGCTGGAGGTAGACCGAGCAGAGTTCTCCAGAGAACACCGCCAGACTGCGCCATACCTTTCCCAGACCCTGCAACCTACCCCTTCATTTGTAAGTTACCCCACAAAATAAACCTCCCTTTTAACTATGTGGAGTGGCCTTAATAATTTCACCAATACTGCCCCACTCCCCAGATCCTTATTCCCAGGGCACATTCCCTGGCCCTCCTCTTTGCCCACAGTAGCAGCTTTACCAGAGGCCAGGCTGGTCCTAGGGACCCCAGGTAAGAAACTGCCTTCCACCAGCTAAGATTCCTTAAAGCCCTCCCAACAAATGCATATTGCACCCCCTATCCTGGGCTCCATGTTCTGGCCTACAACTTTGGAAGAAGACCTAGGCTTTACCAGATGGAGGCCAGGCTTGTCCTAGTGACTGGAGGCAAGACACTGCCTAGTGCTTTCTAACACTCCTTAAAACCCACCCAACAACCCCATACTGTACCCATCCCCTGGGCCTCCATATTCTGGTCTACAACTTCAGAAGAAGACATCAGGGCTGAGGCCAACAAGATGCCCACAATTACCTGGAGAAAGACCACAAGGCATGTCTAGCCCAAGTCAGGCTTAAGGGAGGAAAAAAAATCATAGTAAACTTAGTTTGTCCATAGTGTGTTTGCTGTGGGACAAGCCTTATCAACAGCAGCTGAGACATGATCTGGAGATGACTTGGACCAATGAACTATGTTTCATTAGCAGATGCACATTCATTAGATCTTACCCCAGGGCAGGTGGAGGATATATAAGGCTTGCCTCTTCCTGAATAAACTGAACTTGTTGTTTCGATATTCTCCCAGAGTCTGTGTCATTGACTCTGCGCCTACTTGGCCCCTTCCCCCCCCCAAAGGGAACAACAGCACAGGACATTGCCTCACCTGGTGCTCAAACAGGGACTGTTTGACTCCCTTTCCTCATGCATTCATGCATGGTGCTGGTTGAGCAGCCCCCTTGAGCAGTATATTTTAGTGAGTAGGCCCCTCTACATTGTGTAATTTCAGTCCCTTCAGCAGGTAAGTGCTGGGACCCCCACACACACCCCTTTTCTTCTTGTTTGTCTTGTTTGTGAGTCTGTCTGTACAGTAGGGTGGCGCATACTTTTGTTCAGGCTCACCTGGTGTTTCCATGTAATGTCTGGACCCTCAGGAAACAGAGCCACAGTCTATTTTTAGGTGTGTGTGTGTGTGTGTGTGTGTGTGTGTGTGTGTGTGTATGAATGAATGCAGATGCTTGTGGTTTGTGATGCCTGGAGAGATGGCTCAGCAGGTAAGAGTGCTTGCTCCATGGATCTCTTTAAAGAACATGTGGGAACCTGATTTTGGTATGAGACTTCTGTTCCTGGCCAGAAAAAGGGAAGTGGCCTTGGGAGTAACCCTCTAATTGTTTGTTATGCTCATTTTGTTGGCTGTAATTGCTGGACTGAAGTCCTCCCCTACTGAGGAGGTAATTAAGGCCCACAATAAGCACTGTCAGGAACAATGTAACATTTATCTCTTACCTTTATTCTATCCATAACTGACATTTTTTCTGCCTCTGCTGACAAGGAGATAGATAAAAATAGGCATAAAGTAAAAGAAAGGGATGGAAAGAGAGAGCAAATTATTTTGGCAGCACCCAAGCCTACACTGGCAGTCTCTCTCTCTACTCCCCACATGCCTGAGTGGCACCCCCACCACCACCACTCTAGTATCCACAGAATGACTTGCCTGGATGTCTGCCTGCCTAACCAGCTGCTCCACATACTGAAGTGGGTAGCCATTCCAGCCTTGGCCTGGAAGTTCCAACCCCCATTGAGGCTTCTGTAATGTTCATGCCTACAAGGCAGGGCAGAGAGAGGACATTGAAGACCCAGGATCAAGAGGAGAGGCTTATCTTGGTTCCAGGACCCTGGATGCTGGAGGTAGAGTGAGCAGAGTTCTCCAGAGAACACCGCCGGACTGCAGTATACCTTTCACAGACCCTGCAACCTACCTATCCCTTCATTTGTAAGTTACCCCACAAAATAAACCTCCCTTTTAACTACATGGAGTGGCCTTAATAATTTCACCAATAACATACCTCCCAGCCTATTCCACCTATGGTGGTGCACATGCCCACCATGGTACTTCCAGTTAATGTGTGTCCCAATGTAGCCAACAAGCCATACTCCTCTTGGAGACCCATCTTTGGTCCATAAGGCTGCTGATGAATTAGGTTGTGACTCATCATATTTTGAGCAAGTCCTAGGGCAATGGATAATGCATTTACAAACCCATTATGACTGGTACCATTTGATAAAAGCTGTGTTGGAGCCTGTGGTGTTTATTAACTGGCAAACTGCCTATGATGACCAGGCTGAGGCTCAGGCCTCATTTTAATATACAGTACAGCATCACTGTTTCTCTTGAGATGCTCATGGGTTGAGGACCATATGTTAATCTTGTCTCACAAGCCCAAATTGAACAATATGCTTCTTTACCTGCCTCAGGAGACACAATTGCCCTTGGTGTGTTAGAGGGATCCTATCATCTTTCAATGGTAATACTTTTCTCCCCTACTAACTCAGGGGTGATGGTATGCTTGCATGCTTGCATTTTCCCCCAGAATATCATCACACAGATATGGATACCCTCCAGAGATATACATCTGGCAACAGACCAAGAGACACTGGCCAAAGAAGAAGCTTCAGAAGGGTAATGTATAATTTGCTCTGCTACTGCAGCTTTAGTAAAGGCCATATCATTACTGGCATTCGACCCTAGATATAAAGCAATTGTCTCACCTCCTACAATGTTGATAATGCAACACCAGAAAGACTTTGATTGGCACAATAAATATGACTAGGGTCCCATCCCTGTCCTTGAGACTGAATTTTTGACTAATTCTTCTCTTGTTTAAATGCCTTCTGCAAGGTTCACCAACAAAAGATGGCCACAAAGGCAACCCAACAGGTTTTATTAGCTCTCAGACACCTAGATCAAAGTCCTCCTAGAGAGGTAAAACATGCATGGCTCACTGAGATACAGAAGGTTACTACTTAAAGCCCACCACCAGGACAGCTCTCCAGTGGCTCTTCAAAGGCTGATAGTCAATGATGGGTACAAGCTTCTTGGCAAGCCAACCTAAGCCAAGCACAGTCCATTATGCTGAGCTCTCCTGAGATGGGATCAACAAAGTTAGGCCAATTCACCCTAGCTCCCACTGAGCATGTCCCATAAAATAATAAAAAGGGATGGATATGTGGGATAACTCATCCCTAACGGGACTGAGGGCCAGCCAGCCCAAACCAGTAAAAAGATACTTCTGAGAGTCAACCTGGATCTGCCTAAGAGCCTTAGCAGCAGCAGTTGATATATGATCTGGAGATGACTGGGACCAATGAGAGGCAGCCATGTCACACCAGCAGATGCATATTCATCAGACCTTCCCCCAGGGTGGGGTGGAGGGTATATAAGGTTTGCCTCTTCCTGAATAAACTGAGCTGGTTGTTTCCACATTCTCCCAGAGTCTGTGTTGTTGACTCTATGCCTACTTGTCCCCCTTTCCAAAAGGGAACAACAGCACAGGACCCTGCCACACAAACTGAAAGATAATAACCATGTAATCATTCCATTAGGCGCTGAAAATGTCTCACTGACATTTTGACCAACTCCAACACTCCTTCATGATAAAGGTCTTAGAAAGATCAGGGTTACAAGGAACACACCTAAACATAATAAAGGCAATATACTGCAAGCCAAGAGTCAACATTTAACTAAATGGAGATTAATTAACTCAAAGTGATTCCACTAAAATCAGTAACAAGACAGGCTGTTCACCCTCTCCATATCTGTTCAATATAGTACTCAAAGTTCTAGCTAGAGCAATAAGACAACAAAATGAGATCAAGGGGATACAAATTGGAAAGAAGAAATCTTTTTTTTGTTTTTTGGTTTTTTTTGCTATTTGTAGATGATATGATAGTCTACATAAGGGACACCCAAAATTCTTCCAGGGAACTCCTAAAGCTGATAAAATATCATGTGGCAGAATACAAGATTAACTTAAAAAAAGTCAATTACCCTCCTGGCTGATAAAGAAATCAGAGAAACATCATCTTTTACAATAGCCACTTATAATATGAAATATCTTGGGCTAACTCTAACTAAGCAACTGCAAGACAAGAACTTTAAGTCTCTGAAGAAAGAAATTGAAGAAGATGTCAGATAATGGAAAGATCTCTCATGCTTATGGTTAGTTAGGATTAATACAGTAAAAATGGCAATCTTACCAAAAGCAATCTACAGATTCAGTGCAATCCTAATTAAAATCCTGTCACAATTCTTCACAGTCCTTGAAAGAATAATACTCAATTTCATGTGGAAAACAAACAAACAAACAGGATAGCTAAAGGAATCCTGTACTATAAACGAACCTCCAGAGACATCACCATCCCTGACTTTAAGCTGTACTATAGAGCTATAGTAATAAAAACAGCTTGGTATTGGCATAGAAACAGAAATGTGGATCAATGGAATCAAATTGAAGACACTGACATTAATCCACACATCTATGAATGCTTGATTTTTGACAAAGAAGCCAAATTTGTACAATGGAAAAAAGAAAGGATCTTCAACAAATGGTGCTGGCATAACTGGATGTGGACATATAGAAAAATGCAAATAGATCCATATCTGTCATCATGCACAAAACTTAAGTCCAAGTGTATCAAAGACCTCAACATAAGCCCAATTACAGTGAACTTGATAGAAGAGAAAGTGAGAAGTGGCCTTGAATGCATTGGCACAGGAGATCACTTCCAGATTGATTAGGTCACCATCTTACTACATCATAAGAATACTCCAGTCTCTGGTATTTAATTGTGGTTCTAAGGTTTAGCCTTTGATTTATCTCTTTATCAAGATCATATATTAGCAAAAACATTTTATTGTTTTTGTTTCTGTTTTTTCAAGACAGGGTTTCTCTGTGTAGCTTTGCGCCTTTCCTGGAACTCACTCTATAGACCAGGCTGGCCTCGAACTCACAAAGATCTGCCTGTCTCTGCCTCCTGAGTGCTAGGATTATAGGCATGCACCACCACTGCCAGGCTGCAAAAACATTTTAATAAAATACTTTATAAATTTAAGATGTCTCATAGTCTTATAAACTTAAAAATTTTTAAAGTTGTTCCTTAAAATATCTAGTCTATTTAAATCTTTTGTAAAACTATAAAAATTTTTAAAGAATTTTAAAATCCTTTAACTGTGTGTTCCTGTAATATTAAAATAAAGTACCTTTCTTATTTTAAGAGTGAAGACATAGAACACAACCATAATGTGTAGAAGGCAAAACTAAATTTTAATAATATAAGCAATCCAAAATCAATACCAAGTGAATTGGTCTTATGTTACAAAGTATGCCTTCCAGCAGGATACATTCTTGTATATGAACACATAGAGGTGCATCATTAATACCTCATTAAACAAATATTGTTTCAAATCCTATCTTTTATAAACCTGATTTTTAGGACAGGAATTATACAAAAATCTTATCCCAATTAAAAATTATCTTTTAAGACCTATTGTCTCATTGGCTGGCTCTTACCACATGGTTCCATGGATGTGGAACCATGACATCCATCTTCTCCAACCATTGTCAAAATGGCGACCACCCTTGTGGCTGCCCTTAGTTAAGATGGCAGCAAGGCACATGTTTGCTAGACCAGCTCCAAATCTGAGTTATGAGTTTGAAGTTAATTTTTTTTGCAGATGTTACAGATTTCTAATAACTTTATAAGCCAATAATCCCTTGGATGTTCTGTTCTTGTTTTTTCTTCCCTCTGGTTTTTTACCTTGGACATAGAGATTTTAAAAGCATGTCTGGGTCTGAAAAAGGCTGAGCTACATAACCCAGTCGCAGAGCCAGCTTTTTAATAAAGTAGAACAGCATAAAACAACTTTAATATTATTTATAGCCAAATGACAGACAAATTCCTGATATTACCTCAGATTCAGTGGTCAGAAAACCCAGAGGTAAATTTTGAGCCTGGTGGCTAGTTGTAACAGTAGCAGTTGAGCTATCACCAAGACACATGGATCATAATAAACTTACAAATTCCAGACAAGCCAGAAACAAACATCTAGTGGCTACATCCATTTATACATTTAACTGAACCTGACACAATACTGTGGGGCTCTATGTTTGCAACAAAACTTACTGGCACACATCCACTCACACATGCAAAATAGACAACATAAGTTATACTTCCTCTCAAGTTGGAATTTTAGCTGTAACCCTGGTCAACAGGACTTGAGTCATCGAGCACTGGCTACAGAAGGAGGGGGCAGGAGTGCAGACACAGAAGACCCCAGGACTTAAGGGAGCTCAGACCATCTATCCACAGTGCCTGAAGAAAAATTTAGCATCATGGAAAATGTTAAAATCAAGAGTGCCCTCTGGTGGCCATTTAGACTGACTATCCAGAGTGTACTGAGGCGGGGCCACAGAACAAAAGTAAATCTGGCGTTTTGTGCATAAAGTCCCCCAATTTGGATAAATTTTATAGTAGGCACCTTAGGGGTGACTGAGGATCGGGTTTAGATCTGGCATTGTCCATTCTTCAGCCTGTGCCAGAGACTGAAGTCTAGAACAATGTGTCCCCTGTGATAGCCTGGGGTCGAGCTGTGGGGGGTGGGGTAGCCTGGGAGGAATGTTTCCCAATCCAGCAAACCTCTCAGGAACAGGGACAGTCTCAGTGGGCTTGCCCTGGCTCTGCATGAATCTTGGCCTGGGGCCTGGGGTCCTAGATCTGGAGAGGTACCCAGTACCAGTGAGCCAGCAAGCGAGGGAGGGAGGAAGGGAGGGAAGAGAAGAGGGGAGGGGAGGGGAGGGGAGAAGAGAGAAGAGAGGAGGGGAGGGGAGGGGAGGGGAGGGGAGAAGAGAGAAGAGAGGAGGGGAGGGGAGGGGAGGGGAGAAGAGAGAAGAGAGGAGGGGAGGGGAGGGGAGGGGAGGGGAGAAGAGAGAAGAGAGGAGGGGAGGGGAGGGGAGGGGAGGGGAGGGGAGAAGAGAGAAGAGAGGAGGGGAGGGGAGGGGAGGGGAGGGGAGGAGAGGAGAAGAGAAAAGAGACCATCCCAGGTGGCCAGGGCTGGGTCCTCTGGCCTAGGGACTCAACTCCTGAGTTTTGGCACCAAGTGATATGTTTTCTGACAACACAAAAGACCAGATCAGGCCAGATTAAAAACAGATAAATGCTGCTTTATTTGGCATTGCTCCAGGGAGTGATCACCAGTCCCAAAGGCCTGGGCCAGGGAAGTCAAGTCTGTGCCCAGGCTAAGGTAGTGAGGTTTTATAGAACTTAGGTGAAGGGGGATGACTTGCTAGTCAGGAGCTGGGACTGTGCCTCAATATGGCCAAAAGCTAAGTTCCTGGATAGGTACTTGGGTGGGCTGGTCATGTCAGAAAAGCAGGAAGCATTGACTGCCAGAAAATGTGGAATGGAGCTTTTGGTGCCATTTCTTTGTTCAGAGTTAACTACTTTGGAAATCAATATGGTGGTTTCTCAGAAAATTGGGAATCAAACTACCTCAAGACTCAGATATACCACTCTTGGGTATATACCTATTGTGGAATAGAATAATTATTTAACTATGTAAAGATGTGCTGCATTTTTTTTGTGTTGCAGAATAATTGTTTAATTGGGTAAAGATGTGTTGCTTTTGATTATGCTGCATTTTTTTTTTAACTATGTAGAGGTGTATTGCTGTTTTACCTTGCCTGCTTAAGGCACCTGATTGGTCTAATAAAAAGCTGAATGGCAAATAGTTAGACAGAATAGGGACTGGTGGGGCTGGTGATCAGAGAGAAAAGGGGAATGAGCTAGCCAGGGACAAGCCAGCCAGGGGTTGGGGGTAGGTTGTGTCAGCCAGCCAGACATGAAAGAAGCAGGAAAGCAGGATGGACAGTGTATAGATGAGGTAAATGAGGCTCAGGGTAGTTTGGTCCACTTGTGGGACTCCGAACACTGGGAAGAGGGCCTGTTCCTAACCCTTTGGCTGGCTTTGGGGAATCTATTCTGAATTGCCTCGCCCAGCAATACAAGGGAGGAGCTAAGTCCTACTTCAACTTGGTCTGCCATGCTCTGTTGATGTCCATGGGAGGTCTTCCTCTTTCTGAACAGAAACAGAGGAGGAGACAGGGAGGGGGGATTGGGAGTGGGGAGGTGAGTGGAGAAAATGGGAGGAGAGGAGGGAGGGGAAACTGTGGTCAGAATGTAAAATTAATAAATAAATTTAAATACACACTCAAAAAAGAAAAAAATATGTCAGTTGAGCACATGGAAGTCTGAGATCTAAGGATTAATTTTTACTTGAAATTGTATTTTCTGAAAATTTCCAAAGATACTATATTTATATTATTTAAACAATTTCAGAAAAAGTAAGACCTAATATTTTATCAATAAAATTGAAACAAACTACCAAAAAGATTAACTCCCTCTCTTATTTAATAGTTGAATATTTTATATCTTTGAACTCTTCTTTCCATTTTATTTATTAAAACCTATCAAATAATATTCTTGTGTATAGTATTAATAAATTTAAATAATCTATTTTAATAAATTAATTTATGTTAATCAATTTAGCTAATTTATGATTGCATTTTTTTGGAATTTACCTTATCATATACTTTTATATATCTATTTTCTATAGGCAAATTTCTAAACAGTCTTATTAAATAAGAAACACAGAACCAAACACAGAGGTAATAGCCAAAGAGATCAGAGCAATAGCCTTATCTTACCACCAGCAGTAGCTTCCATAGAGAGAGAGCTTCTTCCTGTCTAACCTGTATTTTTATTGCCTTCCTGTTCTGCCTTCTCATTCCACATGACTTCCTCATCACTGCCTGTCTATACAGACCTCCTGGTCTCTATGGTTGGTACTGGGATTAAAGGTGTGTGTCACCATGGTTGGCTGTGTCCTTGACCACACAGAGACTGCCTGCCATGTGATCAGATTAAGGTCGTGTGCTTACCACCGCCTGAATTCTGTTTTATGGCTATTTGATCTCTGCTCTCCAGGCAACTTTATTTATTAACATACCCATAAAATATCACCACAATTTTCTCTTATTTTGTTTGTAAAATTTTCAACTTTTAGTCCTCTCATGAATATTGTTACTTTCATAAAAACATACCTTCTTTCAATTAATTCCATCAAGTACACTGGTAAGTTTTGAAGGTTTACACATTTGTGAAACTAACCTTGTGAACTGGATCTACAGTTTCCCTTCACCACCAGGATTTTCCATTTATTTTTGTGGTTTATTTGTCCTTCCATGTCCTGCCCCATGTGACTTCTATCCCATGTTCTGCCCTACTGATTGGTATGCTTTAAACGGAACACCATAGGAATCAAGTAACACAGGGTATTGTTTGTTTTAGTTCAGTCTACCGTTTTAACGATTAATATACGTGTGTGTCATGAGTTCTTAGTACTCCAGCATATGAATACTGTACATGTGTACCTACTTATCTGTTGTATATTATTTAACTTTTGTCAGTAAAGGTGCTTTCATTCTAAAATGACATATACACTCTTAAAATCTTAACCACTAAATTGTTGTACAGAGGGGCTGGAGAGATGGGATCAGCAATTAAAAGCCCTTGTAGTTCTTCCAGATGGTCAAAGTTCAAATTCCCAGCACTCCCATGGTGAATCACTGCTAATTCCAGTTGAGGGGAAACTGATACCTTCTTTTGGCCTCCACAGTCACAGGTACACACAAGGTGCACAGACATCCATGCAGGAAAAACTCATCCATATAAAATAAAATAAATCAACGTGTAGACATATCAACTTGTGATTCTAATTTGCAATTTAATATTTTATACTAAATAGATATTTTTATACATTCTTATGTAAATTGTCGCAATTTGTCTTCAATTTATTTCAAAATCCATTGCATTATAAAAGTTTTTAGAGTGAAAATTGGTGTTAGAATGATGAGTTAAAAGTTACAAGTATTCACTACTCTTGCATGGGACCAAGGTTCTATTCCCAGCACCTACACAGAGGCTCACAACCCTTCTCTAACAGTTACAGGAGATCCAGGACCCAACAGCCTCTTTGGATCTTAGTGTACATCAGGTTTGTATATGGTTCAGCACCATATATGCAGACAAAACCTTCACATGAATAAATGAAAATAAATATAGAGTGAAAAATCACCTTTCTTTGGTCACGAGGTCAAAGTGTTACGTTCAATTATCAAGCCTCCAACCTTGCTAATTAATTGTATTGGCATTTTTCCAATATGATTTCTAGCTGACATCTTTTTTCATTTTTAATTCATTAAATTTTTTCTTTGACAGTCTCATGCAGGGCTATATGTATTGTTCATTCTTATCCTCCCTACCTCTTGTCTCCACCCCTGTTTATTTCCCAAATGCTTTGTGCAGATCACTTTCCCACATTCCTTTTTGTTTTGTTTTGGACATTTTAATTTTAGCTAGGACCATTTTTTCAGGCCACTCATTTGGAATGACCCATTGGATCCTAGTGGATTTACTGAAGTTTATGACTGAAGCAGTGACTGGCCCCCTTCCCAATCTTTCAGTTGCCAATAGTTCAGCAGAGAAGGCTTCAGGGTAAAATTTTACAAAATAAATTCTGGATATATACTTTTAATCACTTTTATTTATAATGGCTGCCTTTCATACTATGGCTTGTTTCTCATTTTTGAAATGTGTATTATGAATAGATTTTTAAAAATTATTAATCAGGAAAAATACAATTAATATTTTGATTTGTTGCTTTTTTGGCTTCAAGAAGATGTACCTTGAATATTAAGTCTATAGTTATACCTTTTAATAAGATATCTGACTAATTTCAAATCAGTTATAGGATATCAAGTATTGTTTCATTTTTCAATAAGACTACCTAGTTGTTATGATATTTTTGCTTATTTATTTGTATGCATCTATGTCAAATGTGTATGCATACATGTGGTGGAAGCCAGCAGTCAACACTGGGTGCGATTTCTCAGGAGCTTTGTACCTTAGTTTATGAGACAGGATCTTTCACTGCTATCTTTGAGAATTTCATGCAATATAATTTGAACATATTTGTCACCTGCAACTCTTCTCTGCTGCTAGCCACAGGAAAACATAATGGAATTCAGCTACTAATCACAAAAGCTACTACTTGGAAAAGTCAAGGACTTTTCTGAAGGTCAAGTCATGGTTTAAGAAATCTTGGTGATATTTTAGCTTTTGTAAATATATTAGCTGGTTCCTACAGTGATTTTCTTATAATGCTGTATGTGCTTCCAAGTACTCCTAACAGTGTATTTATCTAAAATACCTATCAAGCATCCAAGACCAAATGATCTCCTGAACTAAGGTTGTGGAAAGGATGCCTGTTTCCTAGTCAGGCAGATAGCTTTATTTCTTGTGCAATCTGAGACCCTCCTTTTCTATTACGAACATTATAGATTCCTAACTTCTTACCGAACTACTTCTGGGAATGTAGACTGGGCATATAGATCCCCTTCTTGATATACTAACCAACCGATCATTAGCTCTCAATTGCCCTCTTTTAACCACTCCATTTTCAGGTTGTAAAAGAAAGCATGTCTGTCACTGCTTGAGGAAAAGTCTTATCTGCCTTTATGACCCCCATAAGAATTCAGTCCTGGTGACCTTGCTCTGCCAGAGGATCACTACTGCTTGAGTTATATAACTGAACACCTAAGAGACTTGAGGGGACTTAGAGGTACAAGGTGATGGAGAGGAAGAGAGGACTTCTAGAGAACTAGAAAATGAAGAACTGAAGGGTATAAGGAGATTTAGAGGAGGAATTAGAGAAGAGGACTTGAGGATGAGATGGAAAAGGGAAAAGAGAATGGAAGAACTAGATGGGCAAGAACTGGAGAGGAACTAGATAGAAGGGCTATACTAGAGGAACAAGATGGAAGATGAAGGAGAGCCAAATAGGGAAGAACAAGATGAGAAAGAAGGAGATGAGAGAAGAGCTAAAATGGGAAAGAACTAGATGGATGAGAACCTAGACGGGGCAGAACTAAGATGAGAGAATTAAGACAGAACTTAGAGAGGACAGCAGATAAATGTGGAAAGAAATCAGGCAAGAAAGGACCTAGGCATGAGGACAGAAAAGAAGCTGTACAGAGAGAAAACTGACACAGAATAATAAAGTGTATGGACTAAGGAGTTTTATGTACATAGATTCATTTCATTTCATCAAAGATTAAATTATCAACTGGTTGTAGATTCTTCCTGGACCCTGGGAGGAGACTATAGAGGGGCTGGATCCCCATAGTCTCTGATACTTCTCCTTCTCATACTTTCAACTCTTCCCACCCAACTTTGAGATTATTTTCTCTTAAATTCACATATGGACATAGTTAGAATTAAGTTTTATAGCTTGGTAATTGTTTTGAAAATATAGGCCATGAGCAGAAATAAGAACGGAAACAGGGATACTGCTGCACTCTTGTGATGACTGTTGGTTGATTATGTTCTAGTAGATAGATAATTTTCTTAAATGCCCACAGACAACTGTGCTGTGCCTTCCCCATACTCTCACTAGCTGATTATTTCCTCTGATTTTATTAGTTACAACTGCTATTTTTCTTGTCTTGCTCCTGAGGGGTGTTTCCATTTTTCTGCATTCAGTACTGTCACTTTTAGTCAGAGTTTATATTCAGTATGTGACTGCCTAATGTCTGCTTTCTTTTTTTTTTCTTTCTAGGAAATCATACCCAGCTTCCCACTCCTGCTCTGACCCCAGCTTTCTTCTGATACTCTAATCCAATATAGCTTTGTCACTCCAGCTGTACACAATTTAAGAATACACACATTCAAATAGCAGTAAGTAATGTGTCTTTCAAGAGTGGATTTGCTTTCTAGTTGCTGTCTGACTAGTTATTGTGACATTCTTGCAGAGGGTGTTTACACAAATCCATCTCCTTGAACAAAGATGTGGTTAGATTCAAGTCCTTTGCATATATATTATGATTGTGTAGCTTGATGTTGTTATTTGAATTCTAAAATGGTCTTAAAATTAAAAAAACCCAGAGTCAGATATTGGGGGTAAATGTTGAAAGATGAGAGAGACAAAGGAACAAGCCACTGCCACATTTCACCTTACCAATTCCACGAACCCTCTGACTGAATTCCTCTGAGTCCTCACTCGAAAGGCTCCAGGCGAAAAAGCATCTAGCTGAAAGGGATGTTTTTGACAAACACCCTTTAGTTCTTTTCTCCTCACACCTTATATACCTTTGTATACCTAGCCATCATTTCCTGGGATTAAAGGCATGTGTACCTCCCAATACTGGCATTAAAAGTGTGTGCCACCACTGCCTGGCGCTCTTTTCTCTCCCAGACTGAATCAATCTCATGTAGTCCAGAGTGGCTTTGAACTCACAGGGATCCAGATGATTCTCTGCCTCTCAAGTGCTAGGATTAAAGGTGTGTGTGATACCACTGTCTGGCCTCTATGTTTAATCTAGTGGCTTGTTCTGTTCTCTGATTTTCAGCCAAAGTTTATTAGAGTACACAACATACTTGTGGATGGGGGTTATCCCTGACTCCTTTGTCTTCTCTTTGTACCTTTTTCCTCCTAGTGGGTTGCTGTGGGATAATGCTTTTGTACACTGGTTTAATAAAATGCTGTAGCCAGGCAGGAAGTATAGGTGGGATAAGCAGACAAGGAGAATTCTGGGAAGAGGAAGGCTGAGGTAGGAGATACCAGCCCGCAGTCCAAGGAACAGCATGTAATGACACACAGATAAAGCCACAGAACACATGGCAACGTACAGATTAACAAAAATGGGCTGAGTTTAAGTGTAAGAGCTAGTCAGTGTTAGGCCTGAGCTAACGGCTGAGCAGTTTTATTTAATATAAGCCTCTGTGTGTTCACTTGGTTCTGAGCAGCTGCAGGACCAGGCAGGACACAGGAAAACTTCTGGCTACACTGGGTTGCCTTATCCAACCTTGATATGAGGGTTTGTGTCTAGTCTTATTGTAACTTGTTATGCTGTGTTCAGTTGATAGCCCTGGGAAGTCTGCTCTTTTCTGAAGGGAAATGGAGCCTTAGTGGGTCTGGGGGAGAGAGGAAGTGGGGATAAGGGGCTGGAAGGAGTGGAGGGAGGGGAAACTTCAGGGGAGATGTAACCTACAAGAGAATTAAAAAAAAGTCATGTGAAAAACCTAGACAAATAGATAGAAGTAAAATCGCCTTATAACTTTTATGTATATGGGTAATTCCATTTCATGTTTTGGAAATAATTATGTTTATCATTTTGACTGACATAATTATAACAATGTATCAACTTCTGAGCGGAAGAGAACATAATCCCCATTAAATGGTACTGATTCTAGATATTGTGTCTCAGAATACACTGAAGGTTATTTCTGTGCCATAACCATAAATAGATATTTCCTCTTAGAATGAAAATTTATTTTGAATATTAATAGTATATTAATAATAGCATATAATATACAGTATGACATATAATGACATACAGTCTATCTATCAATAGTATTCATAGCATCTGGACTATGAACATCTAACATTTGTTCTTTCTCCTATTCTTCCCAACTTTCCCTCATAAAAAGTCATTGGCTACATCTCTTCCAGTGTCTCTTGTAGATGAAATTCTAAACGGTCTTATTAAATAAGAAACAGAGCCAAATACAGAGTTAAAATCCCAAAAGATCAGAGCACTAGCAAAGCCTTTAGCTTCCCAGTCACTGCTGTCCTTCCCGTGAGAGAGAGACCTTCTCCTGTGTGACCCGTCTTTTTAATTGCCTTTTTGTTCTGCCTTCTCATTGGCTTTAAACCCAACCATATGATTTCCTCGTCACTGCCTGTCTATACAGACCTTCAGGTCTCTATGGTTCATACTGAGATTAAAGGTTCGGGTCACCACTTGGCTGTGTCCTTGAACAGACAGAGACTCTGCCTACCATGTGATCAGATTAAGTCTGCTAAATGGCTTGCTTTTATCTTGGATCCCCAGGCAACTTTATTTATTAACATACAAATAAAATCACATTTCGGCCCAAATAAAATATCACCATAGTCTCTAGCCACGCACTTGCCTTAATCACACTGTCTCATTTACCCAAGAACTTTATGTCTGTAATGTTTTTCCTCCTCAGTATTATTAGCATATTCTCCTATCTCTAGTAGGTCCAAATCTTGAGGGAGCAAGATTTCAAAAGCAAGCAACCAGAAACCAAATTACCAAGTTCTGTTGGTGCCATGCCAGAATGCAAAAGCAAAGTTTAATTAGGGATATCCAAAAGCAATACAACCCTAGGCAGGGACTTCATCCAACAGATCCAATGCAGTGGAGGCTGGAGGAAGTGCCCGTCTCTGTGGAAGCTCAGGTTTTAAAGGCCCAAACCACAAGGTTACATCATTTAGGGGTACTAGTATGGGTACAATTCTGATTGGCTCCCTTCTAGGGATTTTCTAGAAATCATGGCTTAATATTATTTCTAAGGGGGTGGTTGCCCACCACCATTTCTCATTGGCTGCCCTCAGGTGGGGACATTTCTATGGTCAGTTACCCTGGAAACCAGGGTTGGAACATTCTTTGGTCAAACACTTTCCTAGGGAACCAGGGAGAGGACTTTCCATAGTCCGGCAATCATTACCTCTTGACTACCTTGTGACTCTGTACTTTTACACTTCCTGGTTTCTGGAATCTGGACTGATTGGTTTCAGTAACTTGTGGCCTATTCCAGTAACTCATGGCCTGTACCTAAATGGAGAAATCTTAGGCCTTAGTTTTAGGGTGAAAACATTTTGGTCTTATTTCTAAGACGGCTCATTTTGGTCTCACAGTCTATTTTTCTCTTCTCTTTTTGGATAGGAAACTCTTTTAAACAGTTATCCAAAACCTCCCTTTTGACACTGGTGCCCTTTCTGCCCCATTCAGTCAGGGTTTCCCTCATAACACTAACTTGGCTGGAACCATGAATGATTAGCATGTTTTTAAGTCCTTTGATTTAGTACTGTTGTCTTCTAGGCAAAGCTGAGGATGTACAGTCCTTCTTGACACAAGTTCTTTGGTACTGCAGCCTCAGGCTTAGTAGGACTTGATTGGTTATTTGTTTATCTTTTACTTCATCTTCACTGTGATTTCCACTTAAATTCCATTTTTTACATCTACCTTATTTATTTTATCTTTTCAATAACACAAATTATAAGTTTGGGTTTTTTTTTTAAATTTTGATTGTGGATTTCACATTGTGCATTCCTATTCTACTTATATCCTGGTGTCCTCAGATCTACCTTCTGCCCTTGCAACTCCTCCTCCCAAATCAAAACAAAACTAAAAACTGAACAAAAGAAAGAAACAAAAAAAAAGAAAGAAAGAAAAAGAAAGAAGAAGAATCTTCTCGTGGAAGCTGTAGTGTGGCTGCTGAATCACACAGTTTACCCCCTTGTCCATTCATCTTTACTTGTGAGCGTTCATGGCCAGAAGTCATTGGTCTGACTCTAGGGCTCTGGTGTCTGCCACACCACTGATAACAGGCTCCCACTGTACCTCCTCTTGGGTATCCTGTTGTTATCCTGTGTCCTGGAGATCCTGTTGTTTTGGATCTGTAGTTTGGTTATTTTTAATGTGTTTCAATCACTAAAATAAAATACAAAAGAACAGAAAATTCATTGGTTCTATTCAGAACTACAACCAAAGCAGTATCATATTGTTTAAAAAAAAAATTCAGCAACATTTTTGTTTGTTTGAACTTGAAGATGAGAGTAGGACCACCAACCATATTGGTAACTCCATTAATCTTCTCCTGGTCAGCAGATTTTCTTGTAATACTCTTGACCTCTGATAAGCATAATAGGGTACCTGTGAGTTAATGGCCAATGCTAGGTCACTGCAACCCATTAATTCATTCTTTAAATAATTTTAAAATGTTAATATTATCATCCTAGCCTGATAACCACTTTAGCCTCAGTATTTCTATATTTTCAGTTCTTTCTGAAGCAAAATGGCAAAGATTATCCCTTTTGACTTGTTCTGTCATTTGCAATTATAGATTTTTATTTCAAATAACAAAATCTATCACTATTATTTTTTATCAACTGATAAAAATAATTGGTGCCAAATGTCAAGCAGTCTGTCAGCTCAATCTCTATATAAGATATAATAATATCCATGGTTTAAGTAAATGCAACAGATATGTTTTAAAAATATATATTCATGAAATTTGTACATATTCTGATATTTAAAGTTCATTTCTGATTCATTCTCATTGCAAATTTACATTGGCCATTTCCATTTTAATGCAATAGAACTGATGAATAAAAACCAACCAGTTTTAATTATTGTCCAAATCATATTTTTAAATCCCTGTAGATGAAATTTAATTAAAAGTCAAAGAAAAGGGCAACTTAGTATAAAATTATTGTCAGCAATTTGAAAATTAGATTCTCGCATATTAGTCATGTATATTAATTGAAGCAAAGTTCACAGTCCTGGAATAGTCATTTCTTACATTTCATAGACGTCAGAAGTCAGAATTGTTACTAAGGACTAAGAAATACTTGTGCTAAATTGTTCTTTTGAATATTGCTGTTGTTGAGACATGCTAATGTCATGCACATTATAGAGCAGCATCAAAGGTTTCTCTGTCCTTTTCCTTTGGCTTTGTGCATGTTTGTGTCTTTGATTTCACAACATTCATCTTGGGGTCATTAAGCTAGTCATAGAGAAGAATTCATTTTCATGGATCTAAGATGGAGGAAGAACACCATGTTTGCCAGAGTTCCCTTATAATCAGAGCAATGAATTCTTATAACATGAAAATAATCTGTTTTCAATGTGTACATATTATAACTTTTCATTAATATAATAAACATCTTTTATAATACAATTAAAGACTCCATTATGACATGTGGTCATAAGCTAATAATAAATACATTAAAATTTGTATATCTAAGTATGTATTGTTCTTTACTTCAAAGATCTTACACGAACTACTGTATGGATGCCAAGGTTCCATTGATAAATTATGCTGTTGTAACACTGAATATTCCAGTTATGTTCTAAATATTTTAAGTGATTTTGTTTATTCCTTTGAACAACCCATGAAGAAGCCATGTTCATTACTCTGAAATATAAATATAAACACAAATATTGTACAACATGACAATTCCATGCAGATAAATGCTGAACAAAACAAGGTTGCATAAGGCTATTTTTAAATTTATATTGAGATTATAATTATAATATCTCCCTTCTTTTTTTCTCTCTCCAAACCCTCCTTATATAACACTATCCACTATATTTCAAACTCATATCCTCTTTTTTTACTAGTTGTTCATGCATGCATCTATGTATTTGTATATACGTATATACTATTAATATAACCTGTTCAGTCCTTATAATGTTATTTTCGTGCATGTTTTCAGGACATGTCTTTTAATAATGTTAAGGGCATGGTACAGTAGCAGAGAATCTAGGCAAACACTAGGTCCACTTATCAAGGTCCATTCCATTCACACAGGACGACTCCACACTGAACTGTCTTTTACTCAATAAGCCTTGCTTAGGGAAAGTTAAGACGATTGTTGGTGGAATCTCCTTCCTTTCTATTTATGTGGCCAAGCCAGACAGACTAACATTAGTAGCAACTTTAGTGTTACTTAGGTTTGCTATATTGTCATTGCAACCTTCACTATGTTAAGAAATTTCTTAATGTAGAGGCCCATGCTCAACTACTTTGATCATCTAGCTGTATTGAGCTTTCTTTGCAGACTAAATTATAATCACATTTGCATCTGTTCCCAGACAAACTTAGGACAAAACTTTGGAGTGCAGCAATAGGATGGCTGAGGAAGATGATCCAGTGGTCATGTCACAGAAACACAAATCTAGGTCAGTTTTTGTGCAGCAATTTAACTTTATGAGCAAAAAAAGAAAACAAAAAAATAAACAACAACAAACACAATGAGAGACCACAATACCTGGTGTTATCCTCATGATAAGAAAAGCAGTAGTTAGAACCTTTTAGCTCTTATCTCCAGGTCATTCCACATGGACAAAGCTTGGGTTTTTATCCGAATGGCCAAAGGACTACCACCCCCTCTCAGCATATAGCAAAGACTTCATCCATAGAGTGAATTGAGCAGAAAATCAACTGTATCACCATGCCTGGGAATTCAGTTCTGTGCTGGTGAATTCCAACATATCGAAAACAGTAATCACCATCATAACAGCTGTTTTAATGAAACTTGATGAATTAAAGAAGACACAGCCAAATTGTATAATTCTTTATCAAGGAAACCTAGTAAACAAACTAAAATAATTAAAAAAAAAACTATAATAGATGAGAAGCTGAAGTGGGGGGTTGCTATGATCAGTATGATCTACATAGTGAACCTAGGCCAGGCTGGGCTACATTATAAGACCCTGTTTTCAAAATATAGGATTTCTGGAGATGAAAGGCACAGCAAACAAGATGGACAGAGGAGGTGCAACAGAAGAAAGAATGAGTGAACTTGATGGATGGCTATTTGAAAATACACAATCAGATATAGGCAAAGCAACAAATAATCAAACAAAAGGACCAAGGGAAGTTTATACAAATTTGAAACAAAAAAGAGTGAAGTGTTTCAATTAATGGCTGAAGGACTTTTGAGTACCAAATGAATAAGAAATTACTCAGAGATAACAGAAAACCACCCAAAACTAGAGAAAGACCCAAATATCCAGGTTCAGAGAGATCAAAGGACACTAATCAGATTCAACACACAGTATAATAGCACACTCAAAGTTTAAAGAACATGAGTAGACTCTTGAAGCAGCAAGAGAAAAGATACAACATTCCAGGGTTTTTGTAATTTACATGATAGCTGGCTCCTTGGCAGAAACCTTCCAGACCAGAAGGGAGTGGGCTGAAATGTTTTTCACAGTGCAGTTGTACAGAAACTGACAATGGAGATACTGCTTGCAGCAAAGCTATACTTTAGAGAGGGAGAGAAAAAGACACTCTCGTACAAACAAAAGCTGAGAGAACCCACCTCCTACGTGAAATAAGGAAGAGAGCCCTTCAAACTGAAAGCCAGACTGGCAAGAAGGAAATATTAGAAGGTGGATTCTTCAATGGAAAGAATAACTGCAGATGAATTTAGAATCTAATATTATAAACATGGTGCATTTAATATGAAGACCAAAAAAAGGCAATTAAAATAATTATATTCATATGTTATGAGATGGGAAATGTGCAAAGATATAAAATGGAACATCTAAAATTCAATTTTATGGAGGAATGAAGTATACATGAAGTTTTTAATGTGTCTATTTTCTTTATTCTTTGCTTCTGTTAAGTGCTCTCATCTCAAAATCGTTTATTAGAATCAAGTTTTTTGTAAGCCACATGGCAACCACAGAACATGAAGATCCACAAAGCAAAAGCAATGAGCTAGTATCAGAGTATACAACTAGAGAAAGCCAATTAGCCACAGAGGAAGACTTTACAAGGAGAAAATGAAAAGAAACCTCAATGAAAGTAAAGAACGTAATAAATTAGTAGCAATAGAACTTTAACTATCAATAACTACCTTAAATGCAAATGCCTTTCATTATGTAATTAAAAGTCATGAATGAATGAATGGGACATGCTGTTAACAATATACCCAGTTCATCTGTTAGCAGACCCATAGGCCAGACAAAAAGAGATAGAAAAGGATATTCCATGCAAATAAAATCCAAACAAGGAAATAACAGACGGATTTGTATGAACAAAAAGACCAAGGACAAATAAGAGACAAAAAAATAGGGACCTCACATTGGATGTTGTAAAAGGTCAATAGTGGTTTTTGGAATAATTACCTTTTAACCAGCTTAGAAACTGAGATTAAGTTAGTGAAAAAAAGATCAAAAGAAGTTCTGGAATCTTGTGGCTTTCTCAGTTCTAGAAAACATTTAAAGAATATCAAAGAGCAATCCTGAAATTGTTTTATAAAATTTTAGAGAAAAACTATTTCAAAATGTATCCTACTAGGCTACCATTACCTGGATACTAAAACCAAAGACACGAGGGAAAGAAGCTACAGGCCAATATCCTCATGACCATAAACACAAAAATTGTCAATAGAATAATATGAAATAGAATCCAACAGAACATTAAAATGATCACTTACCATGACCATCTGAAATTTATATTATGGAAGCAAAGATAGTTCAACATGAGTAAACTAACAAATTTAATTTGTCACTTCAATGAAGTAAATTACTTCCATCCAATAACACTAGAATTAATAAGAAAAAATCCTAATTGCTATGATTAATTATGGATGAATCATTAGAACAGTAAATACATAAAGAGCCACAGTGACAAATTTCACTAAGACCAAAAGGGTGAAGCTGACAGTCAGAGCATTTCATCCAACAGTTTTGTAAAATATACATTACTCTTTGAAGCAGGTGGAAACATTCTCCTGTCTAGAGAACCTGTTAGATCACAAAACTTAAGAAATGAAGATAAAACAGTTGATATGCTAAGATATCTCTGAATTTAGTATATAAAACATACTTCTACCCAATAAGGTTATCTATAAGGTTCAAATCTATCTTTGCATAGGATGGAGAAAGATGAAAGTCTTCCCTCTAAAATTTAACATGACACTGCACAATGTCATCAAATTTATTAATTGTGCTGGAAGTCTTTGGCAGTGTATCTAAACACCTTGAGTCAACTGACTTTCATGAAGATTGTTACAAGCATGCATTGGAGAAAGAGTAGTCATTTCAATGAACACCTCCAGGTGAACTGGGTATCTATATGCAGAAGAACAAAATTAAACCCATATCTGCCACCACTCATAAGAACCAACTTAAAATGACACAGTGTGATGTTATGCATACAACTATGAAGCTACTTAGAAGAAAACAGGTGGAGCATTTCAGGACATTGTAGTGGAAAAAGAAATTTTTAACCCAGTACCCAAGCATAGAAAGTAAAGCAAAAATAGACAAAGGCATTTCATCGGACTTAAAAACTTTTGATCATCAAAGGAGACAGCCAATGGAATGAAGAGAGATGAAAACAGGATTAAATGTTGCAAACTATTTCTACCAGTGGGTTAATATCTAATATACAAAAGATACTGCAAATATTCAATACTCGGCCCTATATTCTGATGGACAACAGAACTATGCAGTCAAAAGATTTCTCTGGTCCCACCAAGTTCCTGGAGTTCCATGGCCCACTTATAAAATAATCATTCAGAAGCTTATATTAATTATAACTGCTTGGCCATTAGCTCAGGCTTATCATTGACTAGCTCTTACATTTAAATTTAATTAAATTAAATTAAAATTTGAAGTCAAGATATCATATATATATATATATATATACTGATTTAATTCAGCAGCCTTTACCATCAAATGTCTTTCTGTAGTTAAAAATCCTTAAGACAACATAATCCAGATTCTCTGTATAATACATATCTTTCTGTGGCTTATTATATTATATTTTTATATTATATTTACTGTCTCTTTAAAGACTTTATTTTTAAAACTATTTCTTTACATAACTGTCTATGTTCATTTTTTCTCTTTTTAAGCCTCTGTATAATTTTATACATATTGCAAACCATTTAAAGTTTTATTTTATCTGAATCTGCCATATTGTGAATCTATTACTTTAAATTGCAATGGCTAGTATTGAAGCAGAAGCCTTGGCTGCTGACTCTGCTCATTTTAGTTTTACAATATGGCAGTGGTACATCGAGTGGTACATTGACTGCCAGCTCTGGAAGCCATGCACATAATCAACTCTTGGAAGCAGTGGGTGTATGCCTCCATCAAAGCAGCATGTAGCTCAGAAACCATTTTTTTTTTTTTTTTTTTTTCTTGGTCTGTACTAGCAAAAGCTAAATTCACCATGCAGTACACTGCATGACTTGAAGAAACCTTTGTGCAACTCGGCAGGAATCCACCATGCTGTAGCCCAAGCCGAAGGCTATGAACCAGCCACAACCAGGGGACATGTCATTGTACCTCGGCCCACCATGAATGACATGAACTAGGAAAATGCTCTTAGCTACAGCTATAATCTCTTCTTAAGCTCTCTCGGGTTTTAGGTGGAAACTTTTGCCCCATGTTGAGCTCCATTTGTAGCTAGAAGATTTCTCTGGTCCTGCCAAGCCCCCACAGTTCAATGGCCTGCTTATAAAATAATCATTCAGAAGCTTATATTAATTATAACTGCTTGGCCATTAGCTCAGTCTTATTATTGACTAGCTCTTACATTTAAATTAACCCATAATTCTTATTTATGTTTAGCCACATGGCTTGGTACCTTTTTCAGTTCTGTCTTGTTATCTTGCTTCCTCTGTGACTGTCTGGCAACTACTGACTGCCCTTTTTCTTCCCAGCATTCTCCTCATCTGTTTGCTCCACCCATACTTCCTGCCTGGCTACTGGCCATTAAGTGTTTTATTTAAACCAGTGTACAAAAGCCTTATCCACAGCAGACCTACATTGATGGTTCTGAAAAGTCACAGAAATAGCCAACAAGCTCATGAAAAAGTGCCTAACATCACTAACCATTAGGGAAATGCACAATGAAAGAACCACAAAATACCATGTTACTCTGGTTAGACTTGCCAATGCTCAAAAGACAAAATATCAGGGTTGGTGAGACTGTCAAGAAGAATATAGAGATACAAATTTGTTTACCTGTTGTGGAAAACAGTCTATCGCATTTGAGAAAATTAAAAATAGAATCATTCCATGGTTCAGCTATCCTTTTATTGAAGTTATATCTAAAGACTATGTGACTAGATAGGTAGAGCCTGATACTCCCAATATTATTCTGCTAATTAGACATAGTACTGATAATGACTTGTAGCATATGCATAGAACAATGCATCTCTCAACTTTCGTCAGAGAAGCTTCTTCATGTAGTTGATGGCAGTTAACATAGCGACTCTCATCTGGCCAGCTTTCAGAAACTAAGAGACTGTGGAATAATAAGTTGGACATAAATATCTCACACCTTCCCCCAAAGGTCAGAGAACACTGGGAAGAAATTGTAAGAGTCAGCATGGAGAATGACTTCAGAAAACTGTTTCCCAGACCCAGCAAGGCAGTTCCACATAAGAACTCAAGCAATTCTGACAGTATTCACAGGGAAGCTCAAGGCAAACAAAAATCTCACCTCTAGCTGAGGAGATATTGGCATTTCACAGCAGCTAGCAGAGGGGAAGAAGAGTATCCTTTTTTAATTGACCGGACCCCTAGTAGGCTGAATATACTGAATGACATGCTCCACTTCAAGAATAGTTGGTCAACACAAACTGGATTTGATGGGCCAATGGTTTGGGGAAAGAAAATTCAAAGTTATGAATATATTGGGAGGTAAGGCTTAGGGTGTGGATATTTGAGGGCTTGTAGGGTGTGTGGTGTGAATTAGTTAAAATACATCATGTGGAATTCTAAAGGGATTATTAAATAGAACATTAAAAATAGAAATGGGTGGTTTACAGTGGGAAAGATAGGAAAACAGAAAAGGAGTCAATTAACACATGAAGGGATTTAAAAAAAGATAGTACATATGCAAATAAAATCCTAACTGTTGAGACAACACTGATGGCATCCATGCTGTACTAAGTGACTTAAGCCAGCATAGAAAGACATGGATGACATTCTCTCTCTCTCTCTCTCTCTCTCTCTCTCTCTCACACACACACACACACACACACACACACACACACACACACACACGACAATTAAATAATTAAATAGATCAGGTCCAAAAAATTTTATAGGTGTCTGTAATAAAAACAGTTTCAACAAAAATTCAAATAACAGTAGCAAACCAGTATTTTTCATTAATTGATGATAATTTCAGATATATACAGCATCGTTTTTTTTTTTTTTATCATATATCCCTCTCTTACCCTTCCCTCTAGTGCTGAGCTGCTTCTGAATTACACCCCCTCCTACTTAACAGTAGCTGCCTTATTGAAGAAAATGGCACTGCCTAGTCCAGCAATCATTAATTGGCAGCCAGTCCTTCAAGAAGCAGTAGAACAACATGGCCCAAACTTGTGCAGGTGGCACAACCGCCTGTTTGGTCATAATGGCTGTATTTTATTAGGAATAATGTCTCATGACTCTCCTCCTTTCCCCCTATTTTACATTATTTCTACCTGGGTCTTCTGAGATGTCCGTTGGGCCTTGGAGGGTGGTGTGACATAAATGTCCCATTTAGAACAGTGACTATTATCAATTTTTTTTAATGCTATAATATTACTTCCCAGTCAAAAATACCTTCAATGTCCTCTGGGTGTCAGTAATGGACTTGTGTCGACTGCTCCAGTCCTCCCAGCTGGAGTTTATGAGACAATATCAGATTTATTTGAGCTTGATGTGTGTGTGGTGGAGGGGGTTGAACACAGGCACAATCAATTCACAAAACCTGCCACGTGGCATGTTTGAAACATTAAGAAAGGAAGGTTTTTGGTTTTTTTTCTTTTTTTTTCCTTTTCTGTTTCACTAAGTTCCACTAAAATTCAGGGTATTTGCACTCTTAATTTCCCCTGGATACTTTTGAGTAGAAGCTAGTACATATGTTCTGTGTAATTTATACTCAAACCATAATCTGCTGCTTGTTTTGGTAAAAAAAAAAATCAGGAAATGATTTACTTTGGGTTGTTGAAGGAATCCCTGTCCAGGGACTATTCAGGTGTTTTATCTTTTTTTTTCCTGGGGTTTGGGACTTTAGTTAGGTTAACCAGCCATTCTATGGGATAATGTGATTAATAACCATATGTAATTTGGTTTTGGCTTTGTGTTCAGATCAATCTATAAATATTATCTCATTTATGTAATGAGTAATAGTATTTTCTGATGCATGAAGCCTTGCCACATCTCATCAGGCACATCAGAAAGCAGGGAACATAGGAAATGTATGTTTTCATCCATCTCAGGTGAATGCAAATTTACTTTTAATTTCTTCATAACTCGAGATGAAAAGAAAGGTATTAGGTAAATTGGTTACAGAATATTAGGTCCTTTTTGCTTCTGCACAGCTTGAATAGTTAATACAATACAGCGTTCTACTTGTCACATGGTGTTATTTATTAATATCTCTACAATGTAAAGTGAATCTCAAAGATTTCAACAGCTTTTCTCACGGGTCATTAAGCAAGGGGTTTGTGGATACTGATATACCCACATCTAAAAGACCTCTAATTGAATCCAAGGTTCTTCATGCATCTCAGGTATTCAACCCAAGCCCATTCCATACTATTCTTTAATTGTTTTAAATTAGCCACTCGAGTGAGCTTACATAATTCTAAAGCTGCCCATTTGCTATGCTCCATTAAAGGATGATGAAGAACAGATTTGCAGGACACATTTTTCTCAATTATTGTTGGTAAGTTAAGAGTCTTTCCGAGCTAAGAGTCCTGTACCCAGAGTCCATTTCAGCAGGAGGAGACAGCTATGAACATCTTCGGTAATAAAACTCTTCTACCTGACGTCCTATGCAGCTGCTGATCACTTTATCTAGATTTCCTGGCATCATTTACTGTTTAGACTGGAATCATATTACACTGGGACCAAAGTCCAGCATTCTGACTATGGTTTATTCACACCCTTGTGCCATTGTTACCTCATTAGAGTAAACAGCCTGGGACCTTTAGTTGGGCAATGAACCAGGTGATGAAGGCCCTCAGTCAGTCAGGTTCATATACCTCTCTTCTGTAGTATATCATTATAATTGGCACTGACTTTGATAGAATTGTAAATTCTTCCCTCTACCATAGGGACATTTTAAATAATTTATTAAAACTAGGGAAATCCACTATCATAGTTCTCAACAAGTTAGCGATACGGCATGGCAGCTAGACTACCCAGTTTTTATATGGTGACTCATGGCAGTATCTGTCTAACCCATCTATCTCCTCTTTGTAAAGTCTACTTTAAAATCAACCTTTTGAACACTTACATTAGATTAAAAATTCCTGATTTTTTTCCAACATTTTAGTGCCATTTTCCTCTCTTTTGAATAATTCAAACTGTTTATTGTCATGATACATGATTTTCAGTAGCCAAGCAGAGCCTCCTCCTGATAGTGCCCTTTACCAGTGGCTGCCCTTGCAGAAACAATCACAAATGGAGTTTAATAACGCACAGAGTGATATCTACCATGTGACCAGAAGTGTAAAATCAAGAGGATCTTTAGAATTACTGTAATTCATAAAAGTTGTTTTTCTCTCTCTACAGTTTTTAGCTGTCTATTAAATAATCCATTTAAGACAAAGAGCAAACTTAGACAATTATCCATTTTAAAGATATGCTGTTTACATTTGTCTTTGTACAGTTTAACAGACTGGTTCACATCTCTGAAAAAAGCTGCACCCAGTGAGGGTCCTGAGAGAGCACCAATGGACTGACCTTTTTGACCAAATCATACCTGAGCGAAATAGTGAGTTGATTGCTCATGCACAGCATTGATTTCCATAGGGACTTGGAAATGAGTTTGTGATGGTCCACAAGCTAGCCGACCCATTTCTCAGAGTATCCTTGTATTCCTAAAATATATTAATCCTGTCCTGGTGATACTGCACCGCTTATTTACATAGTCACCTCTCCTGGCAAATCCAAGCCAAACGGATTTCTGGAAAAGGTGTGGCCTCATGGGTAAGGAGTATCCACTCTGTCCACAATGTGGAAGGTGCCTAATCTTTTGCAGATCTTGTGTGTGGAGATATGCATAGCTGCTGTGCATTCATGACTGCAATGCTATGCCTTTCTGGATGGCAGTATTTCACAGCACTCCATCCTCGGGCTCTTAGGTCTTTCCACCTTGCCTTCTGTGGTATTCCCTGGGCTCTGGAGGGAGTGCATTAGATGTCCTTTTTGAGGCTGAGCAATCAACAATTATTTATTATCCACATTAACCAGATATAAGTCTCTGTGTTAACCATTGCCCCCATAAAAGAAGAACTTTTTTGCTGAACGTCTAGAGCAGCACAAGTATGTGGATATAAACTTCACTGTTTAGAAGGCAGTTTGGCAGCATTTCCATTTACCTAAAGAATTATAGTAGGTTTGCTGCTAGGGCCTATGACCTCTGTAGCTATAGCATTTTTGACTTGGTAAGCCAGGTATGTATTCTCTCCTTGGAGCTGGCCTCAAATAAAATCAGAAAGTAGTTGGTTGCTCCCAATATAGGGAGCATTGTATCAGTGGGTGTATCTTGCCTGACAGGTTGTTGCTGCCGTTTATTTCCTAGAAGAGAAAGGCTTTAGGAATCTCATTTGCAATCACTTTAGCTTCCTCTACAAGCTGCACCTTAACCTCTCTGAAATCCCTGACTCTCATTTCCTCTAAACGTTGCTGATGACCTAATGGATTTGTATCATTTTGTGCCAGAGATGGACAAAAAGTCATTCTGGTAATGACAGTTTCTTTCTTTCTTTTCATCTTAAATAGTCCCTGTGAAGACTTCACTGTTACATAAGTAATCATCTACAATGCTGATGGCATAGATTTCATGATTGAAAGGAATCAAGACTTGTGTGATAAAACATGTTTTTTAGCAGCTCTTTCCAAAGTTCTGATTAGGGTTATTTCATTTCCAAACATTTAATAAACTTAGACTGTGTAGAAATACTAGGAGTTAGCCATCAGAACTTTAAATAGCACATTGCCTTAGCTAGGGTTTTTTATTGCTGTGAAGAGACACCATGGCTATGACAACACTTATAAAGAAAATATTTAATTGTGATGGCTTGCTTACAGTTTCAGAGGTTCAGTAGTACATTATCATCATGACAGGGAGCATGGCAGCATACAGGCAGACATGATGCTGGAGTAGCTGAGAGTCTTACATCTCGCAGGCAACAGGAAATTGACTGACTATCACACTGAGGGAAGCTTGAGCAAAATAGACCTTGAAGTCTGCCCCAATAGTGACACACTTCCTCCAACAAGGCCACACCTCCCAATAATGCCACGCCCTTTGGGGGCCATTTTCTCTCAAGCCACCATACACATCATAAATGACTAGTGGTAATGTCTATGTTACCTTATTTTAATCAAGAGTGTGTTCCTTTTTTCAGTTAGTCCTAGAGATGAATAATGGAGGAAGTTTATCCTAAGTATAAATGAAGTCTTCACTGATCCTCAGACATTTAAATAGTTGATAGAAAGAGCAGAGTTTGGATGCAAATGTCCTGCTTTCAGCCTGTTGTGGGCCCCTGGTCTCCATACGCCCCTCTGTAAAACATGCAGTCACTTTCAGAGACACTTATAATCTCCACAACACTAAAATCATTGAATTGTCAGACTTTTTTTTCAGAGCTTAAAAATGTCTAGTTAACATCACAGAAACACCACCTGGTGCTTGGCTCCCAGTCATTAATATTTGCTACCTTGTTATTTCCTTATGAAATGAACTAGTGGTGCTTAGTTATACCAAAGGAAATAATCTATCACTTGAATTGCCTGTAAATACCTACTAGCAAAATTTATGGTGAACAAGAGCTACAACTTAATCTTCTTCATATGCTAAAGTAGTACAGTGTCTAACCTGTTATAGGAAACTCATGTTTATTGCAATTAATTGAAATAAAGTCTATTACTTTATCTTCCCACTTTCTGTTATGAACACCTGTGAGAGCATTAGTCTGTTTTTGCTAATCAGGAATAAATAAAGAAGGCATACAAACATTTTAGGCCCTTGGGTCTGTTCTATTCCCAGCATTCATTCGAGCCATGAATTCAAGTGAAGTGATTCCTTGTGGAAGGTGGAACTAGTTGTTATTGAATCCTGTGAGCCTTCTTTACTGCATGGGTGGGCTCTATGAAGGAGATATTTCCAGCTTTTAGCTATAGAGTGTATCATTCCAGAATTTTGTATAGAGCAGAAAATGTAATACAAGTACATATTCTTAGTGTGAGGTATGATGGTGCCTCCCCTTCTTCAATAAAAATTATTTCCTCCTGCACTTAGTACAATGACACAAAGATGGATGTGTATAATCATTGGTAGTCATTATAGATGATGAATGTTTTGAGGCTATGCCAAGTTTAAAGGAGTCTTATTTTGGTGGAGTGGTCTTTTGCATTTTTAACAAAAAGCCTTCAGCGTCCAGCCATTATATAATTTTAAAGTGACAAAACACACACAGTGCAATGGCATTGCTTTTCTGAAAAATTCCTAATGATTTCCAGCTTTAAGTGTGTTTCCCAAGAGAATGTAGGGAATGCTCGGCAACCAAGCAAAAACAAGTAATAAGACATTTTTCTAGTCCAGTGTATATTTAAATTCTGCTGAAAGCTAAGTATCATAGGCACACAAGTCACTAACAAGTAAATATCACCCTAGTAATTGTCATTTCATTGCCTTTGGAAAAAGAAGTGGCCATCCTTATGTCTGTAAGTCATCCTCTTAGGTCCTTGAGTGTTCTATGTAATTCTAATTTCTTATAGGTCACACATAACCTTTTACTAACAAGGAACTGGGTAAAATACAACTCATGTAGTTAGCTACATGTACCATAATTTCATAGAGAGAGAGATGAACAATATGAACAAGAAAAGTTACACGAATCTATTAGTGGCTGTTCCTTAACTTTTCTTTGCAAATCAGAGGCAAGTTGGTTATGGAGAAATTTGTAAAGATCAACAATAGAGCCATGTAATATGATCCAAGATAACATATTCAGCCCTATCTAAGGACTTAGACAGGTGCTGTCAAAGAACAACAGAGAAATTCCAGATCTTGAGCAGAGAAAACATTGTTGTCAGGAGTGCATCTTACAAAAGTGTTGATGCATTTCTCATGCACATCATAGAGTCATGGTTCATCATTGGTAGATGGAATTATTGTGCATAATAAAAATTGTTCTTTCTGTTTTATAGGAAAACAGAATAAGATGCTGGGCAACACAATACTAATGTTATTTTTAGCTTGGGAGGCTAAAAACAAATCCTGTAAATGCCTAAAAATATAATAAGATGGTACAAAAGTGATCCTTGTATCATCACCAACATCAGGAGAACTGGAGAGATTGGTGTAAAGGCTAAGCTTTCTAGATGAATTCCAGTCTCCACTCACTCCAAGGTGTCTGTGTTTGTTTTACCAGTTCTTCAAATGATTCAAATGCAGAGTCACGGCTGTAGAGGATTGATTATTGAGAACTGGTGATTTGTAATTCAAGAGGATCTGCTCTTCTTTTCCCATTTCTACAACTCTTCCATACCGTATTTCTCTTAGACTCTCCTCAGCATGAAGTTGATCAAGAACAAGCTGGTGTTGTTGCCTTATGACACTGTTGCCTGGAAGACTGCACAAAGACAGTTGTGAGGAAGAAATGGGTGTGTTGTTATAAACGAAGGGAAATATCTTAAACTTGGCTATGGTTTCATGAAGAAGTTTTTGTTCTTAAGCCAAGCACTTTCAATATAAGACAAATGAAGAATAGAAGTCTAATATACATATGATACATACTCTGTATTATTGGTAATTTCACCCGGGCATCTCAACCACTTCAGGAAGTGTTTGGATAAAATAGATGATAATTATGTTGACTGTTTGTCAATGTAATGCAACATCCCAAACTCTATTGATTGAATTCTTTGCAATGTACTGAACTGCTGTGTACCTATCAGCTGATTTATTCTAAGCTCTTATTTGTAATCACACAGCCTACTTTTTAAAATCCATTGCAAATTTCAGAGTCCATCTAGAATAACATGCATGGGCATCTTTTTATGCAAAAACAATTATTTATAAGGAATTCTTACATGTAATATTTTCACTGAGTATGCAATTAATATGTTAGGGTGAGAGGCACAGTTAGCAAGACTACAGTGAGGGAAGATAAATTGAATTTTGAGAGATCTCCTTTTGATTATTTTGTATTATTGTGGTAAAGATGAAACCAAATGTTTAGAAAATATTAACCAATTATTTTAAGAGATAAGAGAGACAATTTAAGATATGAGACTTTTGTATACATTTCAATTTTAATTTTACTTTATTTGAAAGAAAAAATGAAATAATTGTCTTTCTCTGTATGAAAATATCCTGGGTAACACTTTAAGCTTTAATTTGGTGGTTCCCAATCTGTGAGTCACCAACGCAATTGGGATCGAATGATCCTTTTACAGAGGTCACATATCCGATATCCTTCATATTGGATGTTTATATTACGATCATAACAGTAGCAAAATTACAGTTATGAAGTAGCAATGAAATAATTCTGTGCTTGGAGGAGGTCACTACAAAATGAGGAACTATATTAAAAGGTTGCCATGTTTGTAAGGTTGAGAACTACTGCTTTAATTAATTAAATGTTATTTCTTTTTTCATATTAACATATATCATAATTAGCTTATTCTTCTTGGAAATATATAGGAATATGGAATGCCTGAAAGCCCTTGAACAGGAAGAAGCAAAGTCTCCCAGGAGGAACAAATGCCAGGAAATTATCAAATTGAGAGCTGAAATCAATAAAATAGAAATAAAGAGAACAATACAAAGGATTAATGAAACAAAGAGTTGGTTCTTTGAGAAGATCAACAAGATAGACAAGCCCTTATCCAAACTAACCAAGAGACAGAGAGAGACCATCCAAGTTAACAAAATCAGAAATGAAAAGGGGGACATAACAACAGACAATGAGGACATCCAGAGAATCATCAGGTCATACTTCAAAAACCTCTACTCCACAAAACTGGAAAATCTAAAAGAAATGGCTAATTTTCTGGATAGGTACCACATACCTAAGTTAAATCAATACCAGATAAACCATTTTAATAGTCCAATAACCCCTAAGGAAATAGAATCAATTATTAAAAGTCTTCCAACCAAAAAGAGCCCAGGCCCAGATGGTTTCACTGCAGAATTCTATCAGATCTCCAAAGAAGACTCAATACCAATACTCTTCGAATCGTCCCACACAATAGAATCAGAAGGAATATTACCAAACTCCTTCTATGAGGCTACAATTACCCTGATTCCTAAACCAAACAAAGATGCAACAAGGAAAGAGAACTGTAGACCGTTCTCCCTCATGAACATTGATGCCCACTGTGATCAAGTAGTCTTCATCCCAGGGATGCAAGGGTGGTTCAACATACGAAAGTCTGTCAATGTAATACAGCATATAAACAAACTCAAAGAAAAAAACCACATGATCATCTCACTAGATGCAGAAAAGGCATTTGACAAAATCCAACACCCCTTCATGATAAAGGTCTTGAAGAGATCAGGAATACAGGGAACATACCTAAACATAATAAAGGCAATCTACAGCAAGCCAACAGCCAACATCAAATTAAAGGGAGAGAAACTCAAAGCAATACCACTAAAATCAGGAACAAGGCAAGATTGTCTCCTCTCCCCCTACTTATTCAATATAGTACTTGAAGTTCTATAAGACAACATAAAGAGATCAAAGGGATACAAATTGGAAAGGAAGAAGTCAAGCTCTCCCTATTTGCAGATGACATGTTAGTATACATGAGTGACCCCAAAAAATCAACCAAGGAACTGATACAGCTAATAAAAACCTTCAGCAACACTGCAGGATACAAGATCAACTCAAAAAAATCAGTAGCCCTTCTATATACAGTAGAAAATAGGCTGAGAAGGAAATCAGAGATACATCACCCTTTATGGTAGCCACAAATGATATAAAATAACTTGGGGTTATGCTAACTAAGCATGTGAAGGACCTATATGACAAGAACTTTAAGTCCCTGAAAAAAGAAATGGAAGAAGATGTCAGAAAATGGAAAGATCTCCCATGCTCATGGATAGGCAGGATTAACATAGTAAAAATGGTGATCTTACCAAAAGCAATCTACAGATTCAACGCAATTCCCATCAAATTACCAACACAATTCTTCACAGATCTGGAAAGAATAATACTCAACTTCATATGGAAAAACAAAAAACTCAGGATAGCCAAAAGAATCCTGTACAATAAAACAACCTCTGGAGGCATCACAATCCCCGATCTCAAGCTCTACTATAGAGCTACTGTAATAAAAACAGCTTGGTACTGGCATAAAAACCAACATGTGGACCAATGGATTCGATTTGAAGACCCTGACATTAACCCGCACAATTATGAACATATAATTTAGACAAAGAAGCCAAAAATGTACAATGGAAAAAAGAAAGCATCTTCAACAAATGGTGCTGGCATAACTGGATGTCAATGTGTAGAAGGCTGCAAATAGATCCATATCTGTCACCGTGCACAAAACTTAAATCCAAGTGGATCAAAGACCTCAACATAAATCCAGCTACTCTGAACCTGATAGTAGAGAAAGTGGGAAGTACTCTTGAACACATTGGCACCAGAGATCACTTTGTAAATATAACACCAGTAGCACAGACACTGAGAGAAACAATCAATCAATGGGACCTGTTGAAACTAAGAAGCTTTTGTAGAGCAAAGGACACGGTCAACAAGCCAAAGCGACAGCCTACAGAATGGGAAAAGGTCTTCACCAACCACACATCTGGCAGACAGCTGATATCCAGAATATATAAAGAACTCAAGAAATTAGACATCAAAATGCCCAACAGTCCAATTAAGAAATGGGCTATAGAACTAAACAGAGAATTCTCCACAGAGGAAGTTCAAATGGCTGAAAAACATTTAAGGGATTGCTCAACATCCCTAATTATCTGGGAAATGCAAATCAAAACGACTCTGAGATACCACCTTACACCTATCAGAATGGCTAAGATCAAAAACACAGAAGACAGCTTATGCTGGAGAGGATGTGGAGCAAGGGGAACTCTCCTCCACTGCTGGTGGGAATGCAAGCTTGTACAGCCACTTTGGAAATCAATATGGCGCTTCCTTAGAAAATTGGGAATCCATCTCCCCTAAGACCCAGCTATATAGCACTCTTGGGCATATACCCAAGGAATGCTCAATCATACCACAAGGGCATTTGCTCAGCTATGTTTGTATCAGCATTGTTTGTAATAGCCAGAACCTGGCAACAACCTAGATGCCCTTCAACTGAAGAATGGATAAAGAAAATATGGTACATATACACAATGGAATACTACTCAGCAGAGAAAACCAATGACATCATGAGGTTTGCAGGCAAATGGATGGATCTAGAAAAAATCATCGAGTGAGGTAACCCACACTCAGAAAGACAAACACAGTATGTACTCACTCATAGGAAGATACTAAATGTAAAACAAAGATGACTAGACTGCTACACAACTCCAGGGTGGCTACCTAGAAAACAGGACCCTAGGAAAGACCCAAGGATCACCCAATGACAGAGAAATGGATGAGATCTACACGAACAACCTGGATGACAGTGGGAGTAATGAAGGGCAAGATTTGAGGGAAAGAAAGCTTAGGGGAGCAGGAGATCCCAGCTGGATCAAGAACAGAAAGGAAGAACAAAGAATAACAGACCATGATAAATGAAGACCACATGAGAACAGGAAAAGGCAGAGTGCTCGAGAGGTCCCCAGAAATCCACAATGATAAATCCTCTGTAGTCTGCTGGCAATGGTTGAGAGAAAGCCTGATCTGACCTAGTCTGGTGATCAGATGGCCAAACACCCTAACAGTCGAGCTGGAACTCTCATCCAATAACTGATGGAAGTGGATGCAGAGATCCTCAGCCAGGCCCCAGATGGAGCTCCAGGTGTCCAACATTCAAGAAAGAGAAGGATCTGCAAGAGCGTGAATTGTTGAATCCAAGATTGCAAAAAGCACAGGGACAAATAGCCAAACGAATGGAAGCACATGAATTATGAACCAAAGGCTGTGGAGCCCCCAGCTGGATCAGGTCCTCTGGATAAGTGAGACAATTGAATAGCTTGATCTGTTTGGGAGGCACCCAGTCTGTGCGACCAGGACCTGTCCTTAGTGCATGAGCTGGCTGTTTGAAACCTTGGGCTTACACAGGGACACTTTGCTGAGCCTGGAAGGAGGTGACAGGACCTACCTGTACTGAATCCACCAGATTTAAATGAATCCCCAGGGGTGCCTTGATCCTGGAGGACATGGGAATGGAGGGGAGGGCCTGGGGGGAAGGTGGGGGTGGGTGCGGGAGGGGGGAGGACTGGGGAACCCATGGCTGATGTATAAAATTTAAAACACATAATAATAAAGAAAAAAAATTTTAAAAAAAGAAGTGACTTAAAAGGTACACTTGTGATGTGTCAATCATGTCTAAGCAAAATCTGAACAATGACAATACTTGGCATGTCAATGTAGAAGGGGGGATTCTCAAGCATTCCATGTCCTAGACAAAGAATTGCAGGCAACTAAAAACTGCTGAAAGGAGAATTATTTTTTTCCCCAGGCACAAGCCCCCTACTTGGTTATCCAACAAGTGCTCAAACCTGAAACCCCAGCAACACTGAAGAGTCTCATCGGGTTGTATTCATGTATATATGCATCTATATATGCAACCAGGTGGCAGTAATAATGAAAGAAAAATGGACCCTGAGTTTGGGAGGGAATGAAGGGGGAACATTGGAAGATTGGGGAATGAGAATGGGGAAAATAATTATATTTTAAAAAGATAATAAAAAATAATTGCATTTATTCTACTTAAAAAAAAAACAAAAACTTTGGATCATTGGGAGAAGATTGTTTTTATAGGATACGGTTCTAGAATTTTTCCTTTCAGACCATCAGGAAATTGTGACTTCACTCTCACAAGGAGGCTGATTGGTGACCCCAGGAAGGCTGTATCCCAGATACTTGTTTTCACTTCCAGTCTTGTGCAGAAATATGAAACTCATGTAAAGTCAAAGAAAATTGTTAAATTTGTTCAAATAACTTTCAATTTTCTACCAAACGTATTTGTTTCCTCAAAAAGTCTGTTTTGCAATGAGTCATGGGATTGACTGGCAGATTTGTGTTGTTACATAGCTTTGTGTGAGGCTCTGTCTTATGAAGCATGGGGTACCACATTCACTTATGATCTCTTCTACTCAGTAAGAATCTATATAAGTAAGAAAATTAAGTCTTGGGGTTGGGGATTTAGCTCAGTGGTAGAGCACTTGTTTAGTAAGCGCAAGGCGCTGGGTTTGGTCCTCAGCTCTGGAAAAAAAAAAGAAAAAGAAAAAGAAAGAAAAAGAAAAAAAAGAGAAAAAGAAAATTAAGTCTTAATGAAAGTGATTTGTTTGCATTTTGGACCTATTCTGTCTCATTTTGATATGTTTCTAATATCATCTATACATAATATCAAATTTTATCAAGCATAGGGAAAAATATTTGGTTTGTAAAGAGAAAGAAGTCCAGCAACAAATAAGTATAGCTAAACCTACTATAAAAAGATGCTACTGTGTGAGCCCTCACATTATTGCACAGTATTTTACTGTTTTGTTATGCTTGTTTTGCAGAAGCTGAAACCAAACAGATATCCTTAGACATGTCAGGCATGTGTTCTACCACTGAATTACATTCTAAGCCTTCCCACAATCACTATCCTTTATCCTTTGATATTTTTAATTTGAACAAAGTCAGCCATCAATAATAAAAACTCTCCATATGTATAAAAACTCATTTGAGTTAAGTTATAAAGCAAGGTAATGCATACTCTAGTTTTAAATCAACCTATTTCTATCCAACTTACTTTTCTTCACTTTATTATTCATCTCATAACTAAAATAGTAATTTAATATATTTCAGACTTGACTGATTTATATTAGCTATATCTATATTTACCTATACCCTTTTAAATTTTTTAAAAATAGATTCTTCTCATACAGTACATCTCAACCACAGTTTACCTCCTTTCACTCCACTCTTTCCAATTCTGCCATCTTCCCCTTCCATTTCCTCTTCAGAAAAGGCAGACCTTCAAGAGATGTCAGGCAAACAAGAAAATACAAGATATAATAAGACAAGGCAAAAGTCCTCATACTGAGGCTGGACAAGGCAACCCAATAGGAGGAAAAGAGTCCTAAGAGCAGGCAAAAGAGTGAGAGAAAACACCCACCCCCACTGCTAGGAATCCCACAAAACATCAGGCTAATGGCTGTAGTATATATACAGAGGACCTGGTGCAGACCCTTAAAGGAACCATGCTTGTGGCTTCAGTTTGTGAGTCCATGTGAGCTCTGGTTAGTTACTTCAGTGGACCATATTCAGTGGCATACTCCATCTTCTCTGACTCCTGTAAGCTTTTCCTCTCCCTCTTCTATGGGGTTCCAAGATGTCTGAGGGGAGAGACTCAATGGAGACCTCCAACATAGGCACTCTTTCTGCATAATGTATGGCTGTGGGTCTCTGAATTCACTCCCATCTACTGATGGAGGAAGCCTCTCTGATGATGACTGAACGAGACTGATCTATGAGTATAGCAGAATATCATTAGCAATCAGTTCATTGATTATTTTTTTTTAATTTTTATTTTTGAGACTGGATAGCCCAGAGACCTAAGGTAGAAACAGACGCTGCTGGCAAAAATAAATTTACCTACACGGTTAAGAGACATATTATATGTTTACTTCTCCAAATGAAAACAAAAAAGTATTTCATGTCAACTTCCTCTATAGCACAGCATGCAGAGAAAACGAATTAGGTCTAAAAGACAGCAAAAGGCAGGTGAAAGTGCAAATATGAGGCTCTCCATTCAGTTGTATCTTTCCTCACGGTCTTGTTCCTTGGCTCACCCCCATTTGATTCACCAGGACACTTTTCCCCCTTTCCTATGAACTCTCTTCTGTCGCTCTCTGTACCACTTTAGCGTAGACCCTGACATGGGTGTTTCTTGCTGCTGTCAAACAATACGTCTTAAGATACAGTCTGCTCCTCCTTGAGAGACAATGTAGTGCGTTCAAACACCATTGGGTTCTAAGACTGAGAGACTGGGGGTTTTGTTGATCTCTCTGGACAATTACTTGTCTTAGAGAAGCTTCTATCTTCTGGGTCGGATTTCTGCTTTTGAACAAAGGGGTTTGTATGGACTCAAACTGTGTGGCATGTGCAAAACGAATTAAGAGTAAACATGAGTTGTAGCTTTTAATTTTGCTGAACAAAGGAAGAGTTACCATTGTCTATTGGTTGAGATATTAACACCAGAAATGTGGATCAAACTTCAGCTTAAAGTATATATTTTTCATAAAACACTTGTAGCTTTAATCCCTCCCTGCTTAATACTAAATTATTTGCTCTAAGTCAGCATGCATCTACAGTCAGGTGTTTGAAAAGCAGAAGTCTGTTCGCAAACATTGCACGTATTTGCATACCAAGTGGGACTTATCCAATCAGACTGCTAGATTCTGCCTACAACATTTGCAATTTGATCCCATAGGTCTGGCTGGGGTAGAGATTTGCATGTTTTTTCTGGTCCATGTCCAAGAGCTACCAGTCTAGTTTCTAATATGCTTACCAGGAATATCCTCCCTCATGATTGTGCTGATTCTTCTAACATTATTCTCAAACAGGTGGTAAAGAAACACTAGAAATTTTTATGAAAGATTGGTACAGGTAATAGAAAAGGCAAATACTACAGTTGCCACCTTTGAAATGTAAGAACATTTTTAGGGCTGGAGAGATGGCTCAGCTGTTAGAAAGGCTAAAGCTCCCAGAAACAAGCCTTTTTAAACAATGTGACTTAAACAGTCAGTTTTCATAGTGTATTCAGTTAGTAGAAAACAGGAAAAAAATATCTTTTGTTACATGAGAGATATAAACCTAGTGCTTATAAATTACTATTTAAGATGATGCAAAAATAATTGCATATGAAAACAGCTTTCAGACAAATTTTTTGTATGGGTTTTTAAAGTTCAGAAAATCAGAAAACAATAAAGTTACAATAAAAAGGATTCTTTGAAAGTTTCCTATGTGACATTAATTTGGGTTTTCAAAGTTTTGTATATGATTTATGTGAAAGGCAAATGGCAGCATAAACCTTCTTTTTAACGTTGGATAGAGTGACTTTTCCTGAAAGCACACTCTCACAATATTGGACAGAATATTTTTCTAACTAGCAATATAGTTGAAGTTGTACTGTATAATTATTTGCTTTCAAAGCTAGGCAAGGAGACAATCAAGTCTAATTAATAGTGTTGCAAGATAACTTTAATGGTAGTGTGTAAAGGCTAAGGGGGAAAGATCTGACCCCAGCATTGTAATTTTATAGATGTTTAACTTCATATCCTGTGCCCCATGTAGGTAGCTGAATGAATAAGCTGAAAGAGCAAAATGCCCACCTTTCTGTATTCAGCTGTTGCCTTGACAACTGGTAATTGGTATTAACCTTAAGTTTCATTTGTAAAGTGAACTGATTTTCTTTTTAAGCAGGCACTTTTATTAACAGCACTTAGTTTAAATGTATAACTGTGACCATCTCAGTACAATGGGTTCTGCACATGCAGATGGCCGCAAAATGGATTATAATTGATTTTTATGATGTTAACTAAATTCATTCATCAAGCAAATGTAATGCTCTTAATGTTCTGAGGATAGGGAATATGAAAGTAATTTCCCTTCCTATTTTTCTTGCTTCTCTTTCCTTGATTTTTTTTATCATTGATTTCACACACACACACACACACACACACACACACACACACACACACACTTATATGAAGATGGCAACTTACAAGTGTCTGTAATTCTAGTCCCAGAGGATATGACTACATCTTCTGGCCTCCTCAGGCACCAGACACACATATGGTGCGCAGACATACCTGGAGGAAAAACACTCATACACATAAAAACAAGATTTTAAAAAAATAAACAAGAACGTTGTATCATAAAAAAAAGATGGTTTGTAGTTTGATGTATCTAACATTAATGTAGACATGGTAACTTGCCTTTATTGATGGACAACTCTATAAACTGTTTTTTTGGAAATAATTAAGGGAGAGTTGCATTTATTCTTGGTGCTCTGTACTGAATGCAGGGCTTTGTGCATCTTGGCAAGTCCTGTATCTCTGAGCTTTATCCCCAAGCCCCAGATGAGTTTAATGGAGGAAAGGACAGTGCCAATTCTTCAGGGAGCTTTTACTTTACCATTAGATCAGCAAAACAAAAGAAAACAAAAGACACTGCTGCAGTCACTGATATGCCTCTGACTGGCATGCATGCCGCTGTCAGCACCAGCACCAGTGGGTGATCCTGTTTCCAGTGAGGAAAGTCTTCACTTTACATTGGAGCGGGTTCTAGTTGTCACCTCTAATATTATGAATGATGTTTCTGGATTCAAACCATTGTAACTGGCTTAAAAACAAGAACAAAAATCTCCACTGAGCAGGTAATTTAATCTGTGTGAAATAGTGACTTTGTCATAGGCAAGAGATAGAAACGGGATCCAGAGATATTTTGGAGGCATGTTTATAAGATATGGGATATTAGCTATGTGGTGGTTGGGACAGTGTAGCTGTTGTTGGGTTCATGATGCTGTATGCAACTAGGTGGCTTTTGTTTCACCTGCATAGATTAGATATTTTGGGACTTTGAGATGCCAGTGACTAGTTAAGAATAACAATCCTGGAGCTGGAGAGATGTCTGAGTGACTGAGTGTGTGTGCTATTCCAGTAAGCCCAAGTTTTGTTCCCAGCCCCCATATTAAGCCACTGCTCACAACTGCTGGCAGCTCCAGTTCCAGGGGATCTGACATCCTCTTTTGGCCTCTGCAGGCACATGCACATATTCACACACACACATGCATGCATTCATGCATGCATATACACACAATTAAAAAATAAATCTAACTCTTAAAAACAGATTGTACCTGCCTGTACTGAATCCACCAGGTTTAAATGAATCCCCAGGGGGTGTCTTGGTCCTGGAAGACATGGGAATGGAGGGGAGGGGCTGGGGGGAAGGTGGGTGTGGGTGTGGGAGGGGGAGGGACAGGGAACCCATGGCTGATGTATAAAATTAAAACACATTAAAAAAAAAAGGACAACCCCCCCAAAATAAATAAATAAATAAATAAAACCCAGATTGTAAATTCTTCATATAGGTGGAAAGAAAAATATAGAAATCAAAAGAGGGGTTTGAATTGGAGATATGTGTTTAGATATTCACAGCTTGTAAACATGTTGATAACATGTTAGGTTATAGAAGGAGAGTGCATCAAAAAAGATAAGAACAGAGAATTGGAGGCAAGTCTTGGGCATTCTAGAAAATCCTTTAAGATTAATGTACACCAGTGTCTCACATTAAATCTGATAAATAATACAGA
Source organism: Onychomys torridus (assembly GCF_903995425.1). Lineage (NCBI taxonomy): Eukaryota > Metazoa > Chordata > Mammalia > Rodentia > Cricetidae > Onychomys > Onychomys torridus. The sequence continues at coordinate 54,374,015 of NC_050459.1, forward strand.
TGGAGAAACCAATTCTCAATTATGATTTCAACAACATCAAGAAGGAAATGACATCACATGAAAACTATACTTCTACATCATCCATGAATAGACATGCAGATATTTTTAAGAAATGTAGGAGATCATTCCAGAAATACATTATAAACTTATATACTACAATCAAGTAGGATTTATCATGGACATTCAAGACTGACTTAGAACACAAGCATTAATTAAGGTGCTACATTAGCAAACTAGCCACATGACCATCATTTGACAATATCTGGCACATATTTGTGTTAAATGGGTTAATTTAAGATAGAAGAAGTAGATAACAAGAAGCCTGCCACGGCTATACAGTTTCTAAACAATGTAAGTTTCTGTGTGTTTACTTGGTTGGTTCTGAGCGTCTATGGGCTGGCAGATGAGAGAGATTTGTCCTGACTATGGGCCAGGCAGGAAAACTCTAACTACAAAAAATAGCAAAGAAAATATGGAAAGAGAATTTTCTCTGCATCAGAATGTGATATCCAATGTCATATTTAGTGATTAGTTTTTCCTCTAAGAATGGAGATGAAGAAAGGACATGTGTTGTCAATGCTCTGATTCAACACTTGAGTTGAAGGTTTTACTACCACATTAAGGGAAGTTAATGGTACCAATGTTGTCTAGATAGTACTGGAGAAACCGAAGTGTTTTACTCAGAGATGACATGACAGTATGTAGAAAGCCTTAGAGAATCTACAACTTCTTCTATAACCACTAAGTCTAGCAAGTTCACAGGACATAAGGACTATGTGCAAAAGTCAGGTGTTTCTCTACATTCTGCAGTGAACAGCAATAAAATGACAAGAGCCACTGGCATGGTGAGCCAAAAGCACAGCAGTAAATTTAACAAAATTTGCCAGGCTTAGACATTAACAGTTTTTGCTGTTGGAATCCCTTGACAATAAGAATCCAATCATTTTCTCTCTGTGTGTATGTGAGTGTTGTGTATGACTGTCACGGGGCCGGGGGGGGGGGCATTAGCAGAAAAGTGAAAATCAGGATATAATCACAATAAATGAGTAAATAATCCAGCATGCAACTCCTCTTGAAAGATCACCTAAAATGTAAGCTTCGGTACATTTTATTTCACTGCTTTTCTTGATTGCTGCCCATATGAGTAACCGGGACTCACTGTAAGAAAATTCACAAGAAAAACACAAAGTCAGACTTCTTATGTGGAAACTTTTGAAAATGCTTTTGCAAGCTGGGCATGGTAACAGCATTCTAGAGGCAGAGGCAGGCAGAGCTCTCTGAGTTTGAAGCCGGCCTGGTCCACATAGTGAGTTCTAGAGCAGCCAGGTACTATGCAGATAGACTGTTCAAAAAACAAAAATCAAACCAAACCACACCAAAATAAACCAAACCAAAATGAAACAAAACAAAAAGCTTCTGCAATTTATTTTTTGGTTAATGAGATTTTTCTGAAAAGAATTCTCCTAAGTTGAAACAAAAATGTAGGTGATTGTAAAATGGACTGAGGCGCGCTTGCAGCTTGCATTGGCATGTTGTTTGAATTCATTAGACCACATTATTTTTTAACTTTAAATATGATGTTTTTCCTTTTAAAGTTGAAAGCATGATGTCTTTTCACTTTACATTATGGAAGTCTTTGTTGAAGATAAAAAAAAATGTAAGACTGAATGTATTATTTCTATTTTTATTATTTTATGTGTTGTATATAATACATGATTTCATTAAATTGACTAACAGGGTGATATTTATCATGTATGCATGTAGGTATGTACATATATGTGCATGTATTTATGTTTGTACATACTATTTGGGGGTATGTGTGATATGGTGTTCATCAGGCTTTGTGGGACGGCCAAAGCTTTTACCCACTGAGCCATCTCCCTGGACCTGGGACTAGAGATTTTATTGTATAAATGTGTATTTTATGTGATCCTCTGGTGTTCCTTACTGTCTGCACAGAGCAAGTTTTATCTCTTTGTAAAACATCTTTTTGTTCTAATAATGACATTAATTCAAGTTACAGTTAATGCATTCTTTTAAAGAAAGTGTGATTGTGCCCACATAGGTTCTAAAACTTTAGATTGGTTGCTAAAACTAGGCTTATTTGTAAAATTAAGTAGCATAAAATGCTTCATAAATCAAAGCACTATAGTCCTACTTCTTTATTTTTATTCTTGGTATTCTTGTGTTTTATTTGTGGCTGACATATCAAATATCAATGTAAGCTTATGTTTTCATTTTTAAATTCTATAATGTGAATATTATTTTGCTATCTAAATTTTTGGTTATGCATGTATGTATATATTATCTACCTATCTAATTTCAGCTTTACTTTGAGGTGTATGTTTCTGTGTGTGAATGTGTCTGTCTGTCTGTCTGCAAGTCAAGGTACGATAAGTTACAAAGAGATCTAACCTCTTAACATTTAAGCTTCTTTGTAGGTGAAGTTTTCCTGTCCTGCAGCCACTCTCTAATACTCACTCAGGAGGCTTAATATTAATCACAAATGATCAGCTAATACTCAGGCTTGTTACTAACTAGCTTTTACATTTTAAGCTAGCCCATACTCCCTGTTTATGCTCTGCCATGTGGTGGTATCTTTATTAACATGGCATGTTCATCATCTGCTCCCTCTGCCTCTGGCTGGCGACTCTAGATTCTTCCTTCCTTATCTTGTCATTCTCAGTTTGGTTTTCCTGCCTAACTTTAGCCTGTTCAGCTCTTGGCCAGTCAGCTTGTGTTTTCAACCAATCATAGTGACGTATATTCACACAGTGTACGGGATTATTCCACAGCACTTTCCTTTCTCTCTTTCTTTCTTTCTTTCTTTCTTTCTTTCTTTCTCTTTCTTTTTTCTTTTTCTGAGGCATGGACTCACTGTGATTCTCAGGCTAGCTTCAAAGTCCTAATTCTTCCAGTTCAGCCTTATGAATGCTGAGATTACAGGTGAACTCTAGCACACCAGGTCTCCTTTTAATGAACTTTGAAGTTTTCAATAAACTTACATTGTTATGACACTAGGAAACAGACTCCAGACCAACTTAAATATTAATCTTTTTTATTTATAATAAAAGTCAAATTGTATATGACTAACAGGAGTGAAGACAATTTTCCTTGGTGCTTCAAGAACACTGAAAGCCCTACAGAAACCTTGGTTTTAAACTTCACAGATATGGAGAGCCATTATAATTGTAGCATACATAAAAGCTTCACAAATGAACCCCTCACAAACCAAAGACATTTTATTAGCATAAGTAATACAAAAAAATTTTAAAAATAGTCTAGCATTTGATTTACCAGCACATGGAACATATAGTTGCTTCTCCATGTAACTAAGGGAACAGTCAGTGTTGACCTTTGTTCTAGTACCACACACTAACTCAAGGTTCCTTACAGATTACCAAAGAATAAATAGAAAGATTACATCTGAAAGTTAAATAAAGAGTCACCTCTAGGGAGCCTTCTTTAATTTATTCCATGACCTAATAATGAGATTTTAGAAGCTAACTTCATCTCTCTCTCTCTCTCTCTCTCTCTCTCTCTCTCTCTCACACACACACACACACACACACACACACACCTTAATTTATAGATTTTTTTTAAACAGAGCTGATTCATAGGGAATAACACTGAACTTCAGAATCTTCTTTTGCGGATTTGACACAAATGATTTATTATCTAGAAATGTGACAATAGTTGCTGTTTAAATATAAAGTTATTGATGTGCCTATAATTTTTGTTAAAATCTGTTTTCCTTTGTTTTGTGTGCTTGTTTGTTTTGTGAGACCTGGTATCATTGTGTAGCCTGGGATGCCTGCAACTGACAATTAGATGAGGCTGGCCTCTAGTTCAGTGATTTGCCAGCCTCTGCTGGGATTGGTAAATTTTAACTGAAAATTACTCAGTATAGATTTTATTTTTATTTATTTTATTTTCTTAATTTTAAAATTATATTTACTTTGTGTGTGAGAGAGAGACACACACAGAGAGAAAGAGAGACACAGAGAGAGACTGGGAATATGAGTTGGGGCATCTGTGTAGAGGTCAGAGGACAACTTGCATGAGTTGGTTATTCCCTTCCATCATGTGGGACCTAGAAATTAACTCAGGTTTCATGCTTGGCAATCAGGACCTTCACCGACTGTTACCGACTGTGCCATCCTGTCAGTCAATAGTAGATGTTAACTGTTACCAAAACAAACACCAAAGAATGTGGAGTACTTATAGACGTTTGTTAATTAGCCTGATTTAGACATTCTGTGTTGTATATATATTTCAAAGTTTTGTTAAATTAAAACTAACTAGAGCATGTCTATGTTTTCCTTTTCTAGTCTAATTGCATTACATAAAATCATGGTTTTTTTCTTTTCCATCAAACTTAGTCTGTAAAGTTGAATTTCAATTCCCTATGAGCATTTAAGAAATGTTTTCTCAAATACCACTTTGTCTGAAGTAATTTGTACATTGGAGAAGTTGGCTAGGCTTGCAGAGAGCCCACAGTTTCTGGATGCAGCTTGCTGCATAGCTTTGTGCAAGAAAGTCTCCTGGCTTCAAAACATGCTACGTACATGACAATCCTGGTGTCAGTGGTTTGTACCTTCCTCTTCCCTCTCCCTTGCTAAACCATCTGATTATATCCCTAAAGCTAGCTACTAAGGTCTGTTCTCATATTTGGCCACTTTCTTATGTCTGACTCATTTCTGAGACAGTTCACCAAGGTCCACCTGTCAAAATATCAAGGTCCGCCAACCAAAAATCCCCATTTGGCCCTAATTAACATACCTAATTAACTTGCCAATATGACCCAGCTCATTCTAACACAGTCCTCCTTTTATTCCCTCTTAAAATTAACACCTGCAAAGCTATTTGCAGCTGTTTCTATATGATGCAGATTCAGCCACCTCATCTCTGCCTTTGGTAATAAAGGATCACTTGTGTTTAGTTTGTGCTTGGAAATTGGTGTTTGGGTGTGGTCTATGCCTAGTCAAGGGTCCAGAGGGTCACACCCCACAGTATGTAGGTCCCTTCAGTAGCCTTGTGGAATGGTGTGCATGCAGCCTCAACACAATCAGAAGCCAAAAGGCTGGTGGGCTACACTGAGTTAACTGAGCTATCACAATTTCAGTTTTGCCTTCTGCTAGAAGGATAGAGGTAGGTTTAATATTCCTTATTATCTACTGTGGTTAGCCACCACTGTAAGCCCCACATGCTACAGATTTTACATATAAGCCAAGTTGTAGCCTCCTCTCTTTACTCATACTTCAAAAAGAGTTTGATAGATGTAGACAGCATTCAATGCAGTAACAAAACATGAAGTCAGACAGTGTAGTGTGTACACATAATCACGGCCCTGAGGGGCTGACTCAGAGGGATACATAGGGCTTGGTGCCCAGCCAACTTGCCTGGGTGAATCATAGATTTCTAGGTTCAGTGAGAGGTTCTGTTTCTAAGAATAAGGTGGAGAGTTATAGGGGAGCATACAGTGTTTACTTCTGCATATATGAACTCATACATACACTCACACATGAACAGGGACACACACAAAATAATTTACCCAAAGGTTACTGATATTCCTTACTTGATCTATCAAGACAATTTCCCAAGAGATCCTATAACCAGGCTCTTCATCTGAGATAATGTCTTCCCTCCATCTTCAATTTCCTTAAAACAGTTGATATATAGTTTTGCATTTAGGAGAGAAAACTAAAGCCTTTTGTTTTTATAAAACCATTTACTGTCTAGTACTCTATCAATTCTTTAAATTTGTCTGATGGCTATAAGCCAGCTTCTCCCCTCTTCCTCACTTGTAGGTCATGTTGGAATCAGTTATCATGTCTATGAGATAGGTCCTTCACAATTGTACCACAAGCCACCAGTGAGTCTCTCTCTCTCTGAAACAAAGCACTGTTAATTCTTTAAGATTTACTAGCACATTTATTCCTTTAGACTGGATTGGTCATCAATGAGGTAAAAGAAATATTTTGCATTTACATTTTAATTATTTGTATTTGTGTATGCACATGCACACATACTATGGTGTATGTAGGTAAAATGACAGTTGATGGGAATAGGTTCTTTCCTTCCATCATGTGAGTTCTGGGATCCAACTCAGGTTCATAGGATTGCTGGGAAGCAGGAAGCATCCTTACCCACTGAGTCATCTTGCTGGCTCATACACACACACAGACACACAGACACACAGACACACAGACACACAGACAGACAGACAGACACACACACACACACACACACACACACACGTGCGCCCGTGTGTGTGTGTGTGTGTGTGTGTGTGTGTGTGTGTGTGTAAACTACTATATAATTCTACCAAAAGTCATTGTATTAGTTACTTTTATTACTACTACAACCAAATATAAGGCAAGACATGATTTAAGTGTATATTCTGGTTTACAGTTCAAGAAGATCTTTCCATAATTGTAGGGAAATCATAGTCGTAGACAGAGAAGGCTTGGAGCCAGGGTGATGGCTGGTCACATTGCATCCATACTCAGAAAGCACAGTGAATGAGAAGTAGTGCTGGGATCTAATGCAGGAAGGCCTGCCCCCTCCTTCAGGGAGGCTCCACTTCCTAAAGGTTCCATAACTTTCCAAACAACCCTATTAGTTGGAGTTCAGGTGTTTAAACTCATGAGCTTCTGAAGGATATTTTATATTCAAAGTACAAACCACAATAATTGAATAAAGTGTTAAATACATTATGAAGCTGCCATGGTAAGAATAATACAGATAACATAACATTAATTTCTCATCATTCTTTGTGTGTGTTATAAATATTCCCAATATTTACCTTTAATAAAATGATGGCAATGAATACAGTGGATTTTCCTCAAAGTATACTGCTACAGTTACATTTTATACTTTTCAAAACCTTCTGTCTCTGAATGATGTAATATTTAATCAGCAATTTCAACACTTCACCTTATATTTCAAAGTGATTGAGATAATTGAGCACATAACATCTACTGAGGGCTCTCAAATTATTAAAGACGAATCATTCTGAATACGAAAAACTACATAATGCTTACACTTCATGAATTAGAATTTAACATTCTTGCAGCATAATATTTTTATTTCATAATTTACCTTTTAACAGAGAGATGTTATGTTATCAATTTAAGGTATAAAGTTGAATATTTATATAAATAAGGCACCCAGCTTTAAGCTTGAATGTTTGGTTTTAGAGTGATTATAAAAGTCCACCATGGAATAACTTTCAAGATTGCATACTTTTGTGATTACCATAATTTAACTGTGCAGAGAAAGGTTTGCTTCCTGTAATATCTACTCAGATGTCTCATGATCCATTCTCACAAATTTATAAGGTACTTCACAGGAAAGGCTTGAAAATATCAAGTTGTTACTTAAATATATTTTGGTGTAAAAAAATATTTCTCAGAACTTCAAATTTACAGACAAAAAGTATAAGAAGAACACAAATGAAAAGAATATTCACGTAATGTTTGCTTACACCATTTACCAACTTTCTTTCAACTTGGGCCTTTGTTGTATCATGCTCACTTTTAGTCTCTTTCCTTGTCCTTTTCTCTCATATTCTTTAATTTCTCTGCACACACACTGTCACAAGTGTACACATCTGCATTGTGTATCATTTTGAATGTACAGAAATTGAGTGTAAGTGTGTATTTTTATCTACAAAAATTTTCTTTTGTGTTATTGAAGGACAAAGAAGTTCTTTAGAATTCTGTGGAATGCTATGGATGATGAAATGTAAAACACCATGCTCTGACCTGATCCTTATCCCATGCTTTGTCTCACCAGTTGTTCCATTAATACCATTTATGTCTATTTTTGTTCTCTCCTTAGGATCTAATCAAGGAGCCTAAATTGCTTTCTGATGTAGTGTTTTCAATTCTGTTAACTTGAAAAACTTAAGATTCTGTGCTGTATGACCTTGACATTTTGGTAACATGGACCAATTAATTCATGAATATTTTAATGTGTATTTGTCTGAGAGTTGGTTTGGATTATATCAAGGTTAGACACATTTTTTTCTGACAGAAATATATGATGAATTTTCTTTATAGCCTATCATATCATCACAAGCTTTAGTTGTTATGGTGATGCCTGGCATCTTAATATCAAGTTACAGTCTGAGATTATGAACAACAGGAAATGAGGACTTCATTAAAGTAATAATCATACTTTGTAAAGTTGCCATGAAGGTTTTAGGAGCATTTTTCTCTGTGCCTAGTGTGAAGACTCTGCCCAAATCAGTCACAGGAGAGAGAGAAGCAGCAGTAGCTCTCATGCACTGGGTTCAGAGTACAAAAGAACACTCAGGACAGATGATGTCCACACCGAAAAGCTAGAGCCGGACATGATTTGCTGCCCCCATCTTTTCTGTCGGGACTGAGCTTTTGGGTTGATAGGCTCTCTTTAGAATCATGCTGCATCTGCCAGAAACTGCAGATGATGTCATTCAGTAGATGTTGGAATAGTGGAGGTGAGACTATCTATACCCAGACTATCTATAGTAACACCTCCCATCAACAGACTGTTGACAAGACATTCTGGTCCTAGAGTTCTGAAGGTCACATCAAACTGTCTGTTACTCAGTTTGACCTTGAACCAAATATTACACGTGTGACCTTGAACCACATGTAAAAAGGAACTTCAGGAAGATAATTCTAGTTTAGCTAAAATGATATGTGCATCAGTTTAGTATGTGTGTGCGTGCATGCGTACGTGAGTGTGCGTGTGCATGTGTGTGTGTGTGTGTGTGTGTGTGTATGCTATGTTATTTGTACTTACACCTATACAAATACCAAGTGTGTTAAGATTACATTAAGTGGATAAATAAATTTAGGAGAATTGAGACATTTATTGCAATGAATCACACTTTCACATTTTCCAGATTGTTCAGGACAGTCTTGGACTCTCAGGTTTATCACAGGCAGGCTCTGCACATGTTCATAATTCTAGTCATATATCTTAGACTTTCCTCATCAAATTACCTCAACATTGATCCATTTAATATTTTCCCCAAACCAACTAAATGGAATTAATGGAATAGCCTTAGATAATAAAGTTTGTCTGTAAAATTCTGAATTGTATTATACAAATTTGGGGGCAGAAAAATTTGAGTGTTTTGTGAGTTAACTCTATGGTCCCATGGAGTGCCCAGGCAGGCAGTCAAGTGTTTTTATAGGTATGACTGTGAGGATACTCAGGATGAGAGCAACATTTGAATTAAGAGGTTGAGAATTATCAATGCTTTTCCTTACTCTGAGTGCCTTCTCTAATCAACTGAAGTACTGAACAAAGGTCATCTCTCCCTCCCTTTTTAAATGTTGTATATTCATTGCAAATAGTATAGGACTTCATTAGGACACCTTCATGTAGTGGATAGCTCTAACTACACCTTCATACAAACTTGTGATGTACTTTGACCATATGCCCTGACTCATTCCCATCTCCCCTCAATCTTCCATCCACCATCCCCTTAGTGCCCCTTTTGCTTAGACAGTTCTGTTTCTACTTTCATGGCATAAATAAATGCATGGTTTTAATGTATCTATATAAATTGTAGGAACCAAAACTGAGAGGAAAATAATGATGTCTCTCTCTCTGGGTCTTACTTTACTTAACAGAGCATTCTCTAGTTACATCTACTTTTCCTGTAGATGATACAGTTTTACTCATCTTGTTAGCTGATTGTGTACTCAAAACACATTTTCTTTATCCACTCCTCCATTGACAGACATGTATGTTAATTCTTTCCTTTAGCTATTGTGACTAATGCTGAAAGAAACATTGGTTTACCATGATCTCTGTGATAGGTTGACCTCAAGTCCTTCAGTAAATACTTTGAAGTAGAGTGTCTGGGGCACATGGCAGGTGTATGTTTGTTTCTCCATTCTACTTTCCATAGTGGATGATCTTATTTCCATTCCAATCTGCTGTGCATAAAATTGTAGAAGTGGGAGCTCTTGCTATCTGATTGTGTGAAATGTTCTAACACTGGAATAACAAACTGCTCAGTCTTCTCTCAGAAATCAGGCCTCAATTTCAGTTTCCTGTGACTGAGCAGGCAGTTGCTAAAAGAGCCAGGAACAAAGGACAATTATTCCCCAATACCCTGACAGTAAGGATGAGGAGGCCTGGTACAAGCAGTATCAGACAAGGTCAGTCCTGAGCTACAGTCAGCAGATAACCAAATAAGACAGTGTGGGTGCAATGGTCTTATTAAATAAGAAACACAGAGCCAAATGAAGAGTTAAAATCCAAAGAGGTCAGAGCAGTAGCTAAGAACTGAGACTAAAACTGCCTTCTTACCACCCACTGCCATCCTTCCCCTCATCAAAAGACCTACTTCCTGTTTGTCTGTCTTTTTATTGACTTTCTGTTCTGCCTTCTCATTGGTTATAAACCCAAACACATGACTTCTTCATCACTGCCTGTCTATACAGACCTCCAGGTCTCTATGGTTGGTATTGAGATTCAAAGCGTGTGTCTCCATGCTGGTGGTATCCTTGAACACACAGAGATCTGCCTGTCATGTGATTGGGATTAAGGGCATGTGCTACCACTGCCAGACTTCTGCTATGGCTTGCTATTAGCTCTGACCCTCAGGCACTTTTATTTATTAACATACAAATAAAATCACACTTCAGCACAAATAAAATATCACCATATTGACAGAGCCTGGGACTTGTACAGGCCTTCCCTCAAATGGAAAACTAGCTGTAGCCAACCCTTACTATCCCTGACCAATTAGAATGTACTAATATGATTGCCACTTGCTTAAGCCAATTATATCTAAAATGATATAACTGCCTTAGGACCTCGCCTTAACAGAAGCCTGCAAGCACCTTTGCCTTTGTATGGGATGGTCGACTCCAGTGTGCTAGAATAAACAATGCTCTTGTTGATTGCATACCTGGATGGTGGTATTCAGTGGAACTTCTCCAGGATCCTAACAGTTTTATCTGGCTTCAAATTCACACGAAGAGCATTGGCTATTGATATCCTAGAACTTGTTGGCTTCTAGACTAGAATTTATGTTAGTGGATTTCCTGGGTTTAAGGTCATCAGACTCACAAGGAGGCAGAACATAGTCTATCCTGGAACATAATCTCCTATGGTTGTTTCCTAGAGAACCCTCAGTAATACAGTAGTTATAGTAGTTAGTAGTTCAGATGGAAATACTATAGGAAAAACTTTAAAAATTAGACCAAATGTTTCTTTGTAAATTTTTCATCTATAAAAGTTAGAAAGTCTCTATTCAAGTTGATTTGGGAGCAAAGTGTTGAAAATATTTGGTCTTACATTTATGTTCAGACTCTCTTCAAACGTAAATGAACTTACTCTTTCTACTATGTTAATTATTTTGGGATAAAATGTTTTTAAGATCATTTTAATGTAATTTTTATTGATTCTTTAGACTTTCACACCATGTACCCCAATCCCACTCATTTCTAAGCAGTTCCATGTCTGCCCTCCACCATTTTAGCCTCCCCCCACAAAAAATTAAAACAACAAAATCCCAAACAACAACAACAAACTCACTTCATTCCTCTGTCTTCCCTATCTCTCCATCACATATTCACTTGTCGTAGTGGCCTTGGGAGCTGTGGCACACAGTAGACCCTTTTGCTCAAAGAGTTTTACTTGCAAATATTCATTGCAATGAGTTGTTCGTCTGGTTCAAAGCCTCTGGCTTTTGGTACATGCTTAATACTGGACCCTCATCAATATTTCTCTTGGATATCCTGCTCTTTTTCTGAGTTATGTAGATTCTGTGGCTATGGTCCCTCAGGACAGGCCTCTAGCCCCTTTGTGTATTCTAGCAGGTCATAGATGGTGTAGATATCAGGGTGGGCCACCTCAAAGTCCTGAAAGTGGACCTGGGTGGTAGCTAATTTGGTCAGTCTTGCCCTCCACGAGGACTACCCCCTCAAGTGAGAGTCTAGGCCAGCTTTCCCTTGAGAATAGTGAGAGGTGTGGCCATTTGTTCCACATGAGAGTCTAGCTCTTCCAAGATCGGAGGTTAAATCTCCCTCTGAGGTGGCCAATGAGGAGTAAGACTAGCTATTCAATGCCCAGGTTATAAGGGCCAACTCTCTCATGGCCCCTAGTAGTAACATGGGCCATGGACATCAACACAGACTCTAGCTATGGTAAGATCACAAACTCAGACATTGCCCTTTGCTCCAGTTCAGGCCTGGGTATCACAGGGCCCTGGGTGTCAGTGCAGGCCACTCAGATAAGTATGGTCCCTTTGAGAGCATGGCACTTGGACAGTACTGTGGCCCATGTGGCATCCCAGATCGTGGGGATCTGCTTGTCCTTTGGTGGTAACACAGGCCAAGGACATGAACTGAAGCTCAGGTCCAGATGTCGCCATGGCTCTGGGTGGCAGCACAGAGTCATAGGATGCCAGTGGCTGTCTTTTTATTAGTATGGTTTTAAAAAGACAAGTATACATGGGCAGTAAACTACCTTTGCCACAATTTAGTATTTTAATAAAAATTGACAAATAAACAATTTCATCTATTAACACACATAAGTTACTTTCATATATTGAAGGAAATGTTGATAAATATCAACCATTTGGGATCTCAACTACTGTTATGTGTTCTATAGCTAGTTTATCATCTCCAAATTTGCTTAAAATGAAATAGTAACTGCTTGAAGATTTATACATATGCATATACCTTTTGATGTAATTAGAGAAAACTTTAAACTTTCTAGTGAAGGAAGCAAGTTTGATTTTCTCTTTAGGAAGAGACACTTCTTTATCCTTGGTTTATCCACTTTATCCACTCAGATTCTACAAATGGAACCCCTAATCTCCATATGGACAGTCTTACACATCAGTTTACCTGCCATTAGCTACATTTCCTGCTGATATATTTGCCTCCAGGTTCTACTCCTCTGCCCTCCTGAAACACATTGTCTAAGTTATCCACACCACATCCATGTCCTGGCTTCAAGTGCTCCAACTTTCCAAGAAAAGTTGATTTAATCATTCTTTATTCTTTTTTTTATGTGACTAACAATGATTTAAACTTGCGTTCTAGGATGGCTTTTGTTTAGCTAAGCATTTTTTTCATAGTTACTGTTTATCACAAGCTGTGTTCCTATAACTCAGAATTTTTACTTCATTGCAAGTTAATCACTTCCTTATCCCTGCCTACTGTATGTATTGATGTCTCACTAACACAGAGATTGAGTGAGCTCAAAGACATTTGTTTTGAACAGAATTTCAACTCATGCTACAGATATTTTCCTTTCTTGACTGTGAATGCTCTAACTCACATTTGAGTTTCTTTTCTTAATATTACCATGAATTAGGTACTTGAGCACACACTTTAGCTTTTAAGAAACCAGCTTTTCTTTCTTAACTTCATGCAAAATTGACAAATGAAATGACTGCCAGAATGTGAATCCTTATGGAGATGTACAAGTGAAGAGAAAATATTTCAACAATTGTGAGGAATGTTTGCTAATGAAGACAACCTTTAAAGTTTGAACAGTTTCAAACTCTTCTCATTTAAAAAATACACATTCAGCTAAAGAAAAACAGTACTGCTCATATTCCAACAGCCTCTTTTCCTTCAATAGATTATGAGTGGCAAGCTAACTGTGTTGCCAGCACTGCAGATATATACTTTCTGAGATACCTCCAAAAACCTTCTTTTGGTAACAAACCTGCTTACACTCAAAGCTTCAGACTCAAAAGTTTTTCTCCTGGGAGACAGAAGCTATTGGTGGTGAAATTAGAATTGTTGTGTCTAATATGTTTGTTGTTCTTCCAAGGTATCCTTTAATTAATGCCATTTTCCTTCTTACTTGTGAATCTTTCTGGTGAGGAACTCACAGACTATTACACATGAGTAAAGTAGAGGAAGCTTCTGTTTTCAGATTTGATGTAACAGGCACCCTTAAGGGAAAATTCTTGAATAAGATGGGCTCTAAAGTTGCCACAGATTTCTTAGCTGGGTGCCTTTATTGTGCGGCTCCTTTGATAATTTCATATTCATTTTTGTCATATTTACTCCCTTCCTCCAACTCCTCCTAGATATACCTTCACTTTCTAACCTACCCAATTCTCAAGTCCTTATCCACAAGAATTTGAATTACAGCATCCTCCTGCTCTTCCTCCTCCTTCCCTCGGCTCATCCTCTTCCTCCTCCTCCTTCCTCCTGCTCATCCTCTTTCATCCATAAAGTCCATTTTCTGTTGCTCAGTGGTTCTTGGGTTTGAGGACTGCTCATGGGCTATTGTGGACCTGCTGGAGTTGACACTATTAGAGAAACTTGACTTTCCCTTTCCCAGAAGCTAACAAAGACCAGAATCTCCTCATCTAGTAGTGGGATTTTCTGCTTCCACCAACCTCCATGCTGGGATTTAGTTTGGACTGAGTTTATGCAGATCATGTGCCTGCTGTTGGAATGGCTGTGAGTTAATATGTGCAACTGCCCTGCTGAATCTGGAAAACACTGTTTCCTTGAAGTCAGCCACCATCTCTGGATTTGAAAAAATTCTACCTGTTTTCTGTGAAGACTTCTGAACCCTGAGGGATGGTGGAGGATGTGGTATGCATTTCTCACTTAGGGCTGAGTATCCCACAGTTGCTTGTTCACTGCACATTGACAAGATAGGAGTCTATGCTAAGTTCTTACTAAAAGAAGAAGCTTCTCTGATGAGGGTTCAGAGAAGAACTGATCTATGGGTCAGTTATGGGTCTGTTATGCCAGTCCTATCTTGTGGAAGGCCTTAGACATAATGGGAAGGTGGTTGGTTACTCCAAAAATATTAATACCACTATTGCACCAGTGGGCATATCTTGTCAGACCAAGGGTCTGCAGGGTTCACTGGTGGATGAGATTGTATTTTTAATCCCAGTATTTTACATAAAACCTTCCAGCACTGGGAAGGCTAGCCAGTGTAGATGTTGCTTCCAGATGAGCTACCAGCTTGCTTTATTCATGTTTTATGATTCTTTAAAATTTTAGAGTACAACCAAGAGAAGAGCATTAGCAAGTCCTTGTTATGTTTTTTGTTTGTTTGTTTGTTTGTTTTATTTTTTCAAGACAGGGTTTCTCTGTGTAGCTTTGAGCCTTTCCTGGAACTCACTTGGTAGCTCAGGCTGACCTCGAACTCACAAAGATCTGCCTCCCGAGTGCTGGGATTAAAGGCGTATGCCACCACCGCCCGGCTTATTATGCTTTATATACTACCACAAGCTATCAAATAACAATAATAAATTAGCAGGAATGGTTTATTTCCTTTTGAGTTTTACCCAAAACATAAGCATTCCTTTTTCAAATAAAAATTCAGTAAGCAAGCATAGCTAATGCAAGACACTAAAGTTAAAAAGAAACAGTCAGTAATAACAGAGGACTTAAACGGGACTCAAAGTACTCAGGCAAAATTATAAGAACTAGTAAAAAAGTACTTTAAAAATACGTCTATGAGCTGCATGTGGATAATGTTACTCAGTCAGCATACGTACAACTGCTATTTTAATTTTTATTTTATTATTATTGTATGTATGTATGTATATATACACATAATGTGTGTAGGGTGATATGAAGTCATAACATGCCCACACGGTTGGGCTTGCCCGGTCAACCTAGACACTCCTGCCTAGTTATTTCCGGTTCAAAATAGCCATTTCCAGGTCAAAACATCTCACGTGACTAGGACTCCGTGGCTTTGCATGGTTGCGTAAAGCTTGCACAGCCATGTAATCTATGTGCATGTGTGGAGTAGCCACATGTGTTCCTGTACGCATGCACAGCCCACCCTTTATAAAGCCGGCACAATTTTGCACAGGTCTCTCACCCCTTTCTCTTGACCACGTGTGTTTCCCACAGGCCTATCACATCTGTCTCTTCTCCTATTGTAATAAAAACTCTTCTGTGGATTTGTCGTGTTTAGGGACATTTCCTCTCAGGGTAAGAGCACCAAATAACTAACACAGGGGACATGTGCTTGTCATTTTGTGTGTGTGTAAGTCTACATAACATTGTCATGGAATTGGTTCTATCTTTCCATCTTTATGTAAGTTCTTACGATTGAACTCCAAGTGTCAGGTTGTGTGACAAGCACTATCACAAGTTCCATTCTAAAAGAAGTAGAATCATAACATAAAATACTTGAAACCAAATTTTTGATTGGTTCCAATAATGTACAAGCCAGAAAATTGAGTGAGTATAATATAAAATTATAGAAGTAACTATAAAATAGTACATATTAATACATTTTTCTAAAATTCAAATATAATGCAAAATCTAAATTTAAAAGTAGATAGAGATCAAAGAAAGTGAATATAGGTAAGTGAACTAAGTTTAGTATCAGTTACGTCTTCCTATCTGAAACTGCATCCTAGCTAATCAAAGAGTATATCTTCCAGGTGTCTAAAGAAAAACACATAAAATGCCAGTGGCTGGTGGCTGTGTCTGAGGAGCAGCAGGTGGCAATTGAAGTTCAAGGTGTCAGTCCACCAGAATGCAACTTCCTGATGGGTGAATCTCAACAAGGCCAGAGACCACAGACCCTGGGCTGCCTTTTGCTTCTGCTGTGCCTTTACTTGTTTGCTGCTGTTATCTTTCTCTGGTATCTGGCATGGTGTGAATGAATGTGGTGAGATCCCTACTGCTTGTAATATATCGGTGACCTTGAAGTCCAGCTCTGTAAGGCCACCTCCTGGGTTCAGGTCAGAAGCCACAGGGAAGCAAAAGGAATTTAGGATATTTCTAATCTGAGGGGTATTGAAAAACTCACATGTGTACTGTTACAGCCAATTCTCTTTATTGTTTTGTCTCTAGTTTCAAATGTTTCCAGTTTACATACACATACAACAGCAATTCTTTGTCAATAGCAAGGTTACAAGTCTTTTTTTTCCTCATGGTCATAAAGCAGATAAGTGTAATACATGCCTGGCAGCTATGACACCTTTAATCCCAGCACTTGGAAGGCAGAGCCAGATGGATCTCTAGGAGTTTGAGGCCGGCATGGTCTACAGGTGAGTGTACTAGGCCACAAGAATATATTATAGAGAGTCAGCTGTGTACTAAAGTTATGCTTTGATGGGCCAAGGGTCTGTCAAAAGGCAAGCCATTTATTATGAATATTTGGTGTTATCCAGCCTTTAATATTTCAGCTGTCTTCTGCTATAAAATTCTTGCATGCCCAAATATTCCCAGACCAATTGGCAAACAGCTCAGCTCCTCAGACCTGCTGAACTTCTAGTAACCAACTTCCCTGCTGGAGCCAGTACTTGATAAGGTCACCTAAGCAACGACAAGCTGGTGGGAAACACATAGCTTTGTTTCTTGTGCTAATGAAACTCAGACCATCCTCTTGCCTTGAGGCCTAGGGGCTCTCTAGAGCAACTGACTATGAACAAAAGAGGTTTTTACATATCAAGGTGGAAGGTAGAGCAACATTCCTGAGGAGTCAGAGAATCTTGGGGAGGACTGTGACCAGGTCCATACCCGCGTTCCTGGAAAAATGGTCCAGCATCACAATTTCTAGCAGCTAAAACCCATAACTGATTGCATTTCCCATCAAGTTTAATCAAGACCAAGCAGACATTCTCCATCCTGTGAACCTCCTGCCCATACGTCATCAAACACATCAGTACAGATAGGTCAAACAAACTTGTTTAGGGAATGAAAAACATGTGGCTTGCTATCTCCCATAAACAATGACCTCCAGCCTTTCAGGAACTATCTGTCCTGGGGCAAGGGGTTTGCAGATCAGAGACATTTTTGTTTCATGGATCTCTTAGGCATAGTACTAAAACTTAAAATGTAACTTTAGCCCTCACAAAAGCACAGAGCAGACCTTTACCAGATAACAAACCTTCTATTGCCCGGATATTGGCAGCCTCCAGAACCATGAAAATACATTTATTTTCCTTATAAATAATTCAGTCCTTAGTCTCTTGTTACAGTAATACAAAAAGCCTAAAATACCACCTTTAGGAAAAAAAAAGCACAGCAGATACTCAATTATTACACCAACTTCATCTAGGGCTTTGCTTAAAGGTTGTCTTTATACAGGATAGGTAAGTTGAAGTGGCTTTCTGAAGATTAGGAGCAGAGTGTGTTCTGGGATCTGCATAGAAGCATTTGAAGCCACAATGTGGAGACCAGACAGCTGGAATCACAGTAGAGATGATATCATAAGAGAGACATATGAAGTGGATGGAACTTGGCCGCATGCGAGAATGGGAAAGTGGTGAAGGACAGTTTAGTTTGCTTCTGCTTTTGCTACCTACAATTCCATGATTCACAGTCTAGGGAGAACAGACATTTTGGGGGATAACTAGAAAGGCACAGAAGGTATTACTTATTATTCAGAGGATTAGTTCCACTTATGGGTGTGGGCATATGATTGAGTGATAGACAGGAGTATTCAAGGAAGGAAATTGATGGCATCCTTCGCATTATGATCAGGTAATGACTCCTCAAACAACAGTGCTACAAGACATTTTCAGTTAACACCTGAAAATCCACGCCCAACCTTCACTAACAGTCCACTAATTATAGAGGGCTCAGCTAAAAGGGAAGGGGAATGAATACTTGGGGAGGTAGACCATCTGGGGACAAAGTGTTACAGAAGTGAGTAGAGCCTGGATTCTAGGCTTCTTATGCTATCCATCCCAATTTTGCAAAATACAGGCAAAATGATAAGGAGAGAAGGAGAATTCATTGCTGCTTTGTGATAACGTATTTCATAATCGTAGCCTATTTGATGGCCTTTTATGCTACGCACGATTACACTTGCAGAGATGAACGGTTCCAGCTTAATCGAGACTGGGGTTAGAGACGTG
This sequence comes from Onychomys torridus, assembly GCF_903995425.1. Taxonomy (NCBI): domain Eukaryota; kingdom Metazoa; phylum Chordata; class Mammalia; order Rodentia; family Cricetidae; genus Onychomys; species Onychomys torridus. The sequence continues at coordinate 54,392,847 of NC_050459.1, forward strand.
AGAGAGGCACAGAAAACGGCTCTTCAGTGAGAAAGCAGCCATTTTACTTCTCTTTGCTACTGCATAAGAAGCGAAAACTTCCAGCAGAGGGGTGGATTCTGAAGATAACGCTGATTACGTATCTCTTATAAATGTAACTCTGAATAGAGGAGATGGTTTTCATTCCTTTCTGACACATCTGTTTTTCAAAGAGAATGTTGCTTAATAGTAAGCAGGGGGTTTGGGTGGGGGGGGAGATGCAGTTTGACTACGCAGCTGCAGGACCAGAATATAACATCAAGGGACCTGTGAACAGAATTCCTCATGAGAAACCTGCATCTTCAAAAGAACACACACAAAGCAACTCTGTAGCTGCATGGCTTTCACTAAGGGCTTTTGGTAAGTTGCTGAATGTGGTAACCATCCATGTGGGCTTCTCTAATTTCCTTAAGTGTGACTTAATTAGCAGATGGCAGCTTAGCCCCATCTTCAAGCTTATGAAGTGGCCACACTTTTCATGAGTTGTTCTGTGTCACTGACTAGCGCAATGGTACAAGACAGCTTCATGTCTATCTATGAGATGTGAGGCTCAAGGACTGTATTGAGCTTCTCTAAACTGGCATAGAGCTGGGGTGGTACAAACCTGTAACCTGACACTTGAGACACTGAGGTAGGAAGACCTCAGGTTACCTATTGTACATACAGGCGTATGCATTAAACACAGGTTCAGTTTAGAAAGGCACAATGATGTAAACCCCTTAAGAATCCCCTCTTCCTTTCCTCTCCTCTTCATCAGGAGCAGTTCATATTTCTTGTCCACTGACTCTTTTACCTCTTTGGCTCCTTCTACATTGTTCTCCCTGATAATTTTTTCAACAATTCAATATATATATATATATTGATGAGGTTCTGGGACTGACTTACTCATGGCTTTTCTTGAAAAAATACAATATAGAAACAGAGTAAGGGAGAAGGGAAATTGCTAGCAACTACTTTTTGTTGAAGACCATACTAGAACTACTGCAAGAAATATATCCCGGGAAAGGAATGTCCCCACAGGTGTAATGATTGAAATCCATGAGGAAAAAATTCAACAAGCAGCACAAAAGGCTTTTCTTTGTGCATAAATTGTGTTGATGCTTGCCTAAGATTAGCATAATACTGAAGCCAGGAGAAAGCAAAAACTGCTATGTGTGAGTATGTGAGCATGAGAAGCTTTGTTTGGCCACATAAAGGGGGTCAATACTTTTTGGTATCGTTATAGGTACAACAGAGCAACTAAGATAAGATTTGAATGAGTTAGAGAACAGTGAGTTTGTCTCTATCTAAGACAATGCTATTTAATAAATTTGGGATCCTGAGACCAAGAAATATGGGTTGGAGCCACCTAGGTTGATACCAGGGAGAATACTGGTTAGTAGTATACTGGAGACCAGATCACCAAAGATTAGAAGGGACCTACCTTCTTAGTGAAGAAATTACCACATTTAACACACACACACACACACACACACACACACACACACACACACACACACTCAGAGTCTGTCTCTTAGGAATTTCTTGGTTTTGTAGGCAAGACATTCTGTACAAAGAAATGTTATTATGGTCTAAAGAGAAGTCAATATGGATGTTGGCCAGTGTTGATTCAAATCTACCATAGAAAATCTTCCAATAGATCCAGACTTTGATGTAAGGAATCTATTGTGCTAGAAGAAAAAAAAAGTACAGCCTGTAGCTCATGAGAAGCCTCCCTGTATGGGGAAGCCAAGAAAGCACCAACTGAATATCTATTGAGTAGATGAAGTCTTGAATGAACATGTATTGTAGACATGGGAATAGCCATGTCAAGGTTACACTGCCTCAGTCCAATGGGAGTAGCAAAGCCTTTTCCCAGGGATGAGGCTCAGAGAGATGGTAAAGTCTTTCTTTGGTCCTAATGCAAATGCTGGCCCTGTGTAGTAGAACTTTAACCTCAGTTTGCTCTTCCCAATGACTGCAACCTGAGACTGCTCTTTATAGAGACCTCCTACCAAGTCTAGCTAACCCTTATCCCTGCACTGTGCATAATAAAGATGATGAGGTTCTGGGTTGTTGCACAATTGGTACCACTCCATTAGAGTGTGCTTTGCCCACATGAACCCAGCTTTTCTGTATGTGTATCTGTGTATCTGTTCTTTATTCATTCAATAGTCAGCAGAGCAAGGTCAAGTTCAAAACCATGTAGAATTCTGCATCATTGGAGAGTCAAAGCATAAACTTGTAGTATTCTGAAGCAGAGCCATAATATCTCTCTCTCTCATGTATGTCTGATATATATGTAAATATTCATGTTCATGTTTTCAGGTGCCTGTGCATGTTTTCACATGTATGTGGAGACTATAGGCTGATGTTGGGTATCTTCTTCAGTAGCTCTACATGTTATTTTGTTAGACAGAGTCTCTCTCTCTGAACCTGAGAGTCATCAATTTGGCTAGACTGCCTGGTTAATGAGCTCTAGGTTGCTGCCTGTCTCTAATTCCTCATTCTGGAATTACAAACTTGTCCTCCCAAACCTAGCTTTTATGTAGGTGCTGAGAATCTGACAAGCATATTACTAGCTAGGTCATCTCACCTGCCCTTATAACAGCTTTAATAGAGGATTATAAACCCACTGAACTGTCCTGGTAGAAAATGATTTTTGCCCTCTGAACACTAAGTAACAGTGGACATAGATTTACCCACTATTGGTTGGGTTCTGTCTGATCTACCAATTTCAAAGTAGGGTAATGTTAATCCATAATGAAATCTCAATTGTGTGTTTGAGATTGAGCTGAGTAGGAAGAGTGGGCATGAGAAAACTCCTGGAACCGATAGTCAAGCCTTCATGCCAACTCTCAAAATCACACTGCACTAGCCTCTTCCTTGCACTCATGACTATATGCAAACTCTTTGGAATCAACTGAAAGTGAGGAAACAAATGTGTAGCTAAGTTTTCCCATGAGATAGGGTGATTTGTGTCCACAAGTTGAAATTCATCAGTGTAGTAGCCATTTTCAGGACTGTTTTTAACACATGGCAAAGGTGAAAAATCTTCCCATGTTGAAGGTGTAAGTCATGCACCACTACGTAGATATCCTTAGATATATTCTACAGTAACAATGTTCTTGTTCAGTAAAATGGTCCTTGTATAGTAATAATGGTAGAATGTCTTCTTAGTGTAGGAGTTCTCAACCTTCCAAATGCTGCAACCTTTTAATACATGTGGTGACTACCAACAAAATTATTTTCATTACTACTTTATAACTGTAATTTTTATTATTATGAATTATAGTGTAAATATCTGTGTTTTCTGTTGAATTTAAGTGACCCCTGTAAAAGGATCTTTGGAACCCCACAGTATTTAGAGCTATAGGTTTAGAACTGCTACTTTAATGGCTTGAAATGTAAAAGCCCAAACCATAAAACAAGGAAAACCTGAGGAATGGAGATAAAGGCAAGATTGGAAGTTTTGTGTCACTCAGGCAGACAGAAAGTGGATATCAAAGATTCCATAACCTCAATACTTGGTACTGTGAATGTTACCTTTTAGAGTAAAAGAACCAGTACATGGCTGCTTAAATTAAGGTTACCTTAACCTTATGGATGCAGTAGTAACAGAAATACCTTGCTGGAAACCAATAGCTCTCTAATTGGATACAAGACCCACTTAACAAGAGGGAAATCATGCCTGGTCCTGGAAATCTAGCCAACTACCCAGAACTAATAAAGTTACATGACTAGGAGGAAAAGCTAAAACCATTGTGTTACTAAACTTTAAGCAGAATCTCTAACTATATTCTAAATATTTGTCCTCATATACACTGATAAATATAGCCCTCACCTCTCATCAATTAACATCCTTTTGCAACAGATGGAGACCATTACAGAAAACCTCAACCATTCAAAATGCAGAGTTGTGGAGCCCAGTTTCAACTGATGCATCTACAATTACATCTCTATACCTAAGGCTCAGGGATCATTGTGGAAGAAAGAAGTAGGAAGAATGGAAGAGCCAGAAGAACAAGTAGTTTGCTGTGACATTGTGTTTCCTAGAAACATCAGAAGTCACACTCATAGTCTCATCAACAGAACTGCCTAAACATGACCTAAATAAAGATGATACCAATAGAACTGCTAGTTTGTGTGTGTTAATATTATATTAATTAATTAATTATATTAAGGCTTATATTAATTAAAGCTGCCCAGCCATTAGCTCAGTCCTACCATTGACTACTTCTTACACTTAAACTCAAAATCCAACACCCCTTCATGATAAAGGTCTTGGAGCGATCAGGAATACAGGGAACATACCTAAACATAATAAAGGCAATCTACAGCAAGCCAACAGCCCCAACATCAAATTAAATGGAGAGATTCTGCCTTTCTTGTTTGTAGACCATCATCATATGGAGCGTTGGAATGCCAACCAAGAACTGCAATGCTGTCTAAGTGCTTCTTTCAATCACCTTCCATCTCTCTCTTAGTGTTCAGACTTGGTTTTCAGTGGTCAGAAAGAGATTCAGTCTTTATTGGGTCTTATGGTGATATACCTTTTCAGTGTTTTCTTGTGGTGATTCACCTTCACTCTCAGCATGCTGTGTACATTTTGACGGACACAAATAAAGGCAACGACTGCCATATATGAACTTCTAGACAACTGAAAGGTAGACAGAACTTTTGCTACAGGGCTTCATTTAGCTTAGTAGCATAATGTTGGAAGGTTGGAAAATATCCCCAAACTTAATAATCCTTTAGTCTCTTTAATAGTCTGTGTATAAGCTTATAAAAATCCATTTCAGGTTTCTAGTCCTTTAAAATTTGATGTGGGAAGCTCCTTGTCTCTCCTAGTGAACCACTTGAAATCTCAGCTATTGTAAATGTTTTTCCTTGTTCAGCCATCTCACTACACACTTTTTATGATCTTAGGAAGTTCTTTTGTAGCAATGGTTTGTCATTGGCTTGGATTATTCGGTTCTTTTAGAATATCATGTTTCCAAGTTGCACATTGGCCTCTTCTGAATCATCTCCTGTAGAAACCTAATTCAGCTTTTCACATTTGTATCATAATGCACATTGAAGAACCCTACAAAGTATAAGTATAGGAAAGGGCTTTGTGAATAAGACTCCATTTGTTCAGGAATTAAGGCCAACAATTGACAAATGGAACCTCATTAAACTAAGGAGCTTCTGCACTGCAAAGGAAGCAATCAATGGAGTGAAGAGGATACTCACAGAGCAGGGAACATCTTGCCAATTATACATCCAATTGAGAATTAAGAGCTCAAAAACAGAGTCATGAGAAAAAACAAGACAAACAACAACCAAATCAAAAAACTAGATTATGGATCTAAACTAAAGGTTCTCAAAAGAAGAAATAAAAATAGCCAATTTTGTTCTTCGTTATGTGATTGTTTTAACTTGCATCTTACCAGAAAATATTTTTATTAGTGTCTCTTCCTTCTATAAATCAACAATCTATTACCTCTCATATCTATAGTCCTATGTGCCCCTTATCAATAATATTTTCCCTCCTCTTGCATCATTCACTCCTATGTCACTACTCAAATATTGATCTATTTAGCTTTAAAATAATCTATAAACTGCATTTCCCCCAATGAGCATCTTAGTGTTGGTGTCTTGGAATCTTATAGAAAGGATAGAAGTGAACACGTGTCTGCTACTGCAAGTCAGTAGTAGGGCTGCTGGTGAGTTGGGGGACCTGCAACTGCCTCAGGAACAGAAGTAAAAAATAGAACTGCAAATGGAGACAAATGACCAAGAAAAATGAAATAAACAAAACAGGTGAAGACACTGTAGGAACTGCAAGACATGTTCATCCCAATGAATGAGTATTCAAGTCATGACTAACACCGACAATCAGCCATTCAAAATCATTCACAGGTTAGCACATTGCAGGGCTTTCTTGGTGTCAGGCTCTGAAGGGATGTACAAACTTTATCTACCTGTCTTTCTGTATGCTGTGAATATATGTTGTTCCCATTGGTTAATAAATAAAGTGCTTTGGCCTATAGCAAGGTAGCTTAGAGTCAGGCAGAAAATACAAAGAGAGAGAAAGAGAAAGGAAGAGACAAATAGAGTCTGAAGAGATGCCAGCCCACTGCCCAAGAAGTAACATTCTAGCAGACTGGTAATGTCAGTCATATGGCAAATAATAGATTAATAGAAACTGGTTATTTTAAGATGATAGAGCTAGCTAGCAAGAAACTTAAGCCATTGGCCATACAGTTTGTAATTAAGATAAGCCTCTGAGTGACTATTTTATAACCAAGTGCAGGACTGTGGGTGAGAGAGATTTTGGTGGGCTGGGCGGGACACAGGAAATCTTCAACTACATACCTGAACATCTTTGAGTGCCATAGGATGCTGTACAAGTTCTACCACACACTGCTGGCCATTAGATATCATGAAGCTTTACCTGTCAATCATGGTGTGTTCATTTTGTCTGTTGGCCCTGTCTCACCTTCAGGATCTCCATCTATATTTCTGCTGCTCACTTCAGTGTTTACTCTATCCCAGGTTGCCCTCCACGTAGCATCCTCTGGTTGCTTTTCCATAACCTGTAATTCTTCTCTTTTGGTCTCATGGTACCACTCAGGGCAGCTTGTCACTAGTGGTTACAGCTAATATTGGTCATCAAGTCATCAGGAGTAAGTAGTACCATGGTTTGATGCATTAAGCTTTCTATGAAGATAATCACATTGTGATGATTAATACTGATTGTCAGCTTGAAAGGAAGGCCTACAAAGCAAACTTTTGAGCATGCCCATGCATGTCTACACTGAGGGAGGACTCTCTTTCTAAATATGGGTGGCATTATTCCATGGAGGGTGGTAATCAGACAATAAAAAAGCAAGCTAGGTGAATGCCAGCATTCATTTTTCTACTTCCTCAGATATGGTGTGGTCAGTTGCCTCAAGCCCCTGATGTCCTGACTTCCCATCATAATGGGCTAACCCTCAAATTGTGAGTCAAAAGAAACTCTTCCACCATTTGGGTTGCTTTTATCAGATATTTGATCACAGTAACAGTAACTAATCAATACATGATTTACAAGTAGAAAGGGCAAGTTGTTTCCTCTTCCCTTCATTTTTATTAGTATTAGTTTTCCCTTTTCCTTACATAGCAATATACCACACCTAGTATCACACAACATAGAAACGCCAGTATGCCCATCTTTGTTAGCAATGTAAAGGATTTGGGTAAGTTTCAGCATTAAGAAAATTTTCAGTTAAATTTATTTAATTAATGACTGTTAACTTCATTGGTGATATAGAGATATATTATATATATTATATGGTATAGTGGGTAGCTGTTCCAGCTTTGATGTTGAAACACTGGCCCTAGTGTGGCAGCAAGTAACTGCCACACCTACCTGTGACCCTGGGGTATGGCAAAGAGGAGACTCTTTATGTGTATGTGGTTGCTCTCTTAGCTCCTCATGGTGCTAGAGGCTAGATCTGCAGACCAAGTCAGAGCTCCCCAGAGCTCTGGAACATACCTCATATCCTGTAATTGACCCTTTATTGGTTGAAAGTTACCTTTAAAATAAACCTCTTTTAATTATGAGATAAACTACATGGAATTGCCTTGTTAATTATAGCAACAATATAGTGTAATGTATACAATAATAGTATGTGATAAAATAGGCAATAGATTTCTGCTCTGTTGGGACATGTTGGAAAATCAATAAGCTCATAAGAAACATAGATGTTCATATGTATTTTTAGCACCAAAGCATTTGTAAATAACATTATTGGTGATATGCATTTTTCTAGGGCTTTCTCTGTGAAAAAAGTTATGATCAACATTTATAATATTTCTCTAAATTCATCATCAATGCTGGAATATTTCTGTATTTTTGTAAGTGCTTTGGTTAACATTCAGATGAACATGCATCACAAGCATATTAAAAGAAAGACCATACAGTGCTGGTGTAAATATGTAAAAATCATAAGAGGTACATCACAAATATCACATATAGAAGATTGGAAAATACAGCTTTAACTTTATCAATGTTATGGCAAAGGCTTGGAATTTTTCCTGATTTAAATTCTTCATTAAATAAGATTAGTTGATTGAAACAACTATAATATTCTACTATGGAGTTATTGCTATCATAGAAGATCACAGTGAATATGTGACTAACATTTTCTTTTTCTAACATTATAATCAGTATATTTTAATAGGTTATATTTAAAACTTTTAACTGATATTACAATCTACATATATGACTTACAAACAGTATATTTAGCTGTCATTATTATTTTACATGCTACTTGTTTTTAAAAGTTGATTCTTAAAAAAATAGATCAACTAATCTGTTTGATTGTTTCAACATATAATATTAAACTAATGTTTTGCTCTATATTGAAAATATATTCTTTGCATTATGAGACCATCTGTGGTCACTTGATAAATTTTCTTCTCCTTGATAAATGATGTATTTGAGAAAATTTAGTTCTTATGTTTCTAATGCACACTTCATTTTTTCTCAGATATCACTTATCAGTGTTAGTATTTATGTTCTTTCTACTTACTGTTGCTTGTAGACTTATGGTGGGGTTATATCTTGATGAGCCTATCATAGCTTTTAAACATCATGAGCCAGGAAGGTAGTTAATTCATCCAATTTACCAGGCAACATAGATGAGATGAGCTTGCCTTTAACATAGAGTGATGAGCAATAGTTGAGCAAAGACTTTAAATCTACTCTTATTCTCTAACGAGGTGTTGAGTAGTTGTGTAATTTATGATATCCTGCATTGAGAGCGAAAAACAGAATGATTGTATAGTTATGCTTTCATTCCATCAGAAAACTTAAAAGTGTAAGTTATGACAGCCAGAATGTGAAATATATATGGTATTAGAAGTATAACTTTATGTCTATATACATAGTCATTGTGTCTTTTGAGATGTTAAGATGAGGATGTTGGGCTGGGCGGCAGTGGCACAAGCCTTTATTCCCAGCTCTTGGGAGGCAGAGACAGGCTGATCTCTGTGAGTTTGAGGCCAGCCTAGTCTACAGAGTGAGATCCAGGACAGACACCAAAACTGCACGGAGAAGCCCTGTCTTGAAAAACCAAAACAAACAAACAAACAAACAAACAAATAAAATAAAATAAATAAATAAATAAATAAATAAATAAATAAATAAATAAAACAAGATAAGGATGTTGTATTCTTTTCTCTGCACAGTACTAGGTGCTATAAAATCAGACACCCACTTTAAAAGCTTTTCTAACATCTTCCTTTATTCTTAATATTTGGACTGTCAAAGATTATTTTAAATGATGTTACTAACATTGATGATGCAGTGAACCAAATTTCCACTGTGTGGTGATGGTGGTAGGGTGGAGTGATGTTGCCAAGATATTTGAATAGAAGACTCAAGTAATTTCTTCCCATGAAGGAAGAACAATCTGCAACTATCCATAAACATTCATGAAACTTTCACACCAGAAGACTAATATTCACTGATGACTTTTTCTATCCTGTAATAATAACTAATACTGATCACAGCCAGGGAAGCAGGTAGACTAACTGCAGATCATGACCTCTCTCTTTCCTTCCTCTCCTCTAAGTACAATCCTCCAGTCTCATGCACAGCTCTGTAGCCTCCCCTTCCTCTCTGCCCCCATCTCCAATGGATCAGTAGAAAATTTCCTCCAACCTTCCTTCCCCCATTACTCTCTTTATCCCAGCCTCCAATTTCAGCATTTATTTCCTGGGAACGTGCAAGCAGTTCTATCAGGTAGCAGGCTGGCTAACTCTAAATCTTCACTTCGCCCTCCTCTCATCCAATTTCAGTCTCAACCCCAGCTCTGTAGCAGACCACCTGTGTGCCTTCCTCTTCCCCTATGCTTCCAACCCCAAGTGATCATGTAGATTATTTTCTTCCAACACCCCTCCTCACTCATCTTGTTATCCAAGCCCTCAAACCCAGCAGAGATTCTCTGGGAAGCTCCTAGCCAAGCTTGTCAGAGAAGTGAATAGGCCAACCAGGCAGGTGGCTGAGCTTCAAATGTTCACTCTCCCTACATATCTAAGCCCCTGCTCTCATTCTCTGCCCTCTATCAGACTACCACTTGTAGCCTCTCCTCACTCTCTGTCTCTAGTTCCCAGAAGACTAAGCAGATCCTTGTGGAACACCTTGTTTTCCTTTCTCCTATGGACCTCCTCACTTCCTCCACCATCTCATCCTCATTCCTAAGTATCAGCTCCCAATACCTAGAAGTACATTTTACCAGGAACCCCAGATACCATGCCTGATTATCAAGTTGTACCATGGAGGTGTGGTAATAAAATCAGCATGGCAGTGGCACAAAAACACATATGTTGCTGGGTGGAATCAAATTTAAGACATAGACATAAATATACTCACCTCTGGATATCAGGTATTTGATAAAGAAGCCAGAACTATACACTGGAAAAAGCCAACATATCTAACAAGTGGTGCTGGTCAAACTGGATATCTGCAGGTAGAAGAAGACAAATCCATCCATACTTATCATCCTGCACAAAACTCAACTCCAGATAGATTAAAAACCTCAAGACGAAGCAGATATAGTGAACCCGGTAGATTAGAAAGTGGGGAATAGCCTTGAGATCATTGGCATAGGAGAAGACTTTCTGGATAGAACACCATTAGCACAGGCACTAAGAACAACATATAATAAATTAGGCATCAAGGAACTGAAAAGCTTCTTCAGATCAAAGGACACGATGATTTGGACAAAGTGGCAGCAGGCTACAGAATAGAATTTTCTTTTTAAAAAATAAATTACATATGTGAGACTCCCTCCCTTAGGCTTCACACTAGGGCCTATAGTCCCAACATCTGTACCCAAGGACAGAGTGGTCCTAGGGATCACAGGAAAGATTCCAGTCATTGCTGCTGCTAAACCCCTTTAAGCCTGTCCAACCACCCCAGACTGTACCTTCCTCTCCTCTGTCCCATATCCCAGTCTACTACATTGGAAGAAGCTTTTGGCTTAACAGAGGCCAGATAGGATCTAGGAACCCCAGGTAAGATACTGCCCAATAACCTTAGACTATACCTCTCCTATGGGCTCCATTTGTGGGCCCATAACCCCTGCAGCTTTAAAGGAGGCCAGGTTGGTCATAGAAACCCCAGGTAAGACACTGCCCACTGCCTATAAAAATGCTTTAAAACCTGTCCAACAACCTCAGACTGTTCAGCCTCACCTGACCCCTAACCCCCCATACCTGGTTCCATATCCTGGGCTATAACTTCAGAAGAAGATTTCTACTTTATTGGAAGCTCAGGCTGATCCTAGGGAGCCCACAGGCCAGATCAGATCTAGGGACCCTAGTCTGCTCCCCTACCCTGGGTGCTATATCCTGGTCTACAACTTCAGAAGAAGCCTTCGACTTTACTAGATGCAAAATCTGATCAAGAAACTCCTAGCCCCCAAAACCCTAGAGAGGACACCATACTGGACTTTAAGACACTATAGCCACCAGGACCCTTGACCATTTAGGCAAGAAGACCATAGAGGGAAGAGAAAGCAAGGAACAAAACACATCTAGTAAAGGCAAGTGAAGGAATCAACATCTAGATCTGTAATCATCCAAAATCCTGATGCCTAAATGCCAGCGTAAGAACATAATCAATAACAGAAAAGGCAATATGGCTTCATCAGAGTCCAGCTAACCTACAAAAGCAAGACCTGAACAATCCACCACAGCAGAAGCATAAGAAGACAACCTCAAAAATTACTTTATGAAGATTATAGAGGTCCATAAAGAGGATATGAACAAATCCTTTAAAGAAATTGAGGAAAAGACAAACAAAAAATTGGAGGAAGTTAATAAATCCCTAAAAGAAAGCCAAGAGAAAAAGGAAAGTATTCAAGATTTGAAAATGGAAATGGAAGGAATAATGAAAACATAAATGGAGGGAATCCTGGAAATGGAAAAATCTGAGTAAGCAAACAGGAATTACAGATGCAAACATCACCAACAGAATACAAGAGATGGAAGAAAGAATCTCAGGCATTGAAAATACAATAACGTAAATAGATTCATCAGTCAAAGAAAATGTTAAACCTGAAAAATTCCTACACAAAGGATCCAGGAAATCTGGGACACTAAGAAAATAAGAATAATAGAAATAGAAGAAGGAGAAGAAACCCAGCTGAAAATCCAGAGAATATATTTAACAAAATCATGGAAGAAAATTTTTCTAACCTGAATAAGGACATGCCAATAAAGGTACAAGAAGGTTATAGAACACCAAATAGATTGCATCAGAAAAGAAAATAACCTTATCAAACCACTAAGCACACAGAACAAAGGAAGACTATTCAAAGAGTCAAGGGGAAAAGGCCAACTAACATATAAAGGCAGACCTATTAGAATCACACCTGACTTTTTAATGAGACCCTAATATCAAGAAGGGCTTGGACTAATGTCTTGCAGACACCAAGAGACCACAGATTCTAGCCCAGATTACTATACTTAGTAAAACTGTCAATCACCATAAATGAATAAAACAAGAAATTTCATGATGAAGTCAATTTTATTTATTTATTTATTCCCCCTTCCCTCCTCCCACCCCCAGACTTCCCCCAACTCACCCTCTACTTCCCCCCACAAGAAGACAAGGCCTCCCATGGGGTGGCACATCGAGTAGAGGCAAGTCCAAGCCCTTCCCCCTGCCTCAAGGCTGCATGAGTTGTCCCATCATAGGTAGTGGGCTCCTAAAAGCCCCTTCATGTACCAGTGATCGATTCTGATTCAACTACCAGGAGGCTCCCTAAGCAGATAAAGCTATACAATTGTCTCACCATGCAGAGGGCCTAGTCCAGTCTCATGTAGGCTCCACAGCCATTGATCCAACTTTCATGAGTTCCCACTTTTTTGGTTTGGTCATCTCTGCAGGTTTCCCCATCATGATCCTGGAGAGATTCTATGAGCAAGTGCATCAGGGTCATGATGGGGACAAAGTCAAATTTAAACAATATTTAGCTATAAACCCAGCCCTACAGAAGATACTAGAAGGAAAACACACAATCACAGCTTTTAGAACAACATTCTGTAGTTAGAGTTTTCCTGCCTGGCCCAGTCAGGACAAATCTCTCTTACCCGCCAGTCCCATAGACGCTCAGACCCAACCAAGAAAGCACACAGAAACTTACATTGTTTACAAACTGTATGGCCGTGGCAGGCTTCTTGTTATCTACTTTTTCTATCTTAAATTAACCCATTTCTGCTTATCTATACTTTGCCACATGGCTTGTGGCTTACCAGTGTCTTTACATGTTGCTTCTCATGGCGGCAGCTGGCGGTGTCCCCCCAGCCTTCTACTTCCCAGAATTCTCTTCTCTCTTGTCCCGCCTATACTTCCTGCCTGGCCACTGGCCAATCAGAACTTTATTTACACAGAGCGATATCCACAGCAACATTTCACAGTACTTCCCCTTTCTGTCTAATCATAAAGGAAAGTTTTAACTTTAATATAGTAAAATTACATATAATAAAACAGTTTTCAAGCAAGAATTACAGTTATAATATCTAGTCAATTTGTATTTGGCAAAATTAAGGAAAATATTCTATTTATCCTATATTTGTGAGTCTAAAGTTTTATATCTAATTTATCTTTTATCATGACTAAGGAAAATTATAACTATATAGTCTTCAACTATATCAAAGACTCCAAAAGGATATAATATTACCTAAGTATATAGGAAATGTATTGTAAACAACTTCCAAAATTCTGGAAATGACAAAGACAGTTGGCTGCCGGAACTGAATAGTCATCCAAAGTTCCTCTGCAACATTGGGGCATCCATCTTTTGCCTATAGGCCTAAAGTCTCTCAGGTGCTTCTCTATGTGTCCTGCAGAATGTCTGCCAGTTTCTTCTGTGAAGCAGGAGCCTGAAGGACCATCTTGTCTTGCAAAGTTCAGTGATCACCTTCCTATGGGTCCTGTACATCAAATTGATACAACATTTTGTCAAACAGTCCAGGCAAGAACAGTTTCTTGCCCAAATGGCTATTTTTGCCAAGAAGAAGATAAACTCCATATAGAGTGTCTTCCACACCCATTTTTCTCTTTGAAGTAAATTGGTGCTGCCAGGGGCAGACATGTCTCACTGTCCAGAAAGTCTAAGTTTTTAGAACATTTTAAATGCCATTTTAAATTCTGTAGGTCTTTGAAGTATCTGAAGATTATATACCTAACTGAATTATATCTTTGTACTAGCAAAAGCTATCTCCACCACACACCATGCTGTGTGGCTTGCAGATGCTACTGAGTCCACCATGTTGCACTCAAGCCCATATGCATGAACATGTGATACTGTAGCTCAAGTTCGCATGCCACAGCGTCTCTGTACCTTGGCATCTCTATATCTTGACCTACATGAGACATGAACTAGAAAGCTGTTTTGGGCTCCATTATTGTATGTTTAGAAGCCCTTTGTAAACTCTTCTATGACTTATGGAAATTGGAGAGCCCCGTGTTGGTACACATATGTAGCTGTATGTTTTCCTATGTCTCACCTGGTCCTGCAGCAGCTCAGACCCAAGTAAACACACAGAGTCTTATATCAATGAGGAATTGCATGACCAATGGCTCAGGCTTCTTGCTAGCTAGCTCTTACATCTTAAATTAATCCATTTCTGTAAATCTAAACTTTGCCATGTGGCTTGTGGTTTACTGGTACTTTACATCTTACTTCTCATGGTGGTGGCTGGCAGCATCTCCTCTGCTCTGCCTTTCTCCTTCCTTTCTCTCTAGTTGGAATGTCCTGCCTAACCTTATTCTGCCTCACCACTGGCCAAACAGCTTTACTTATTAACCAATCAGAGCAACACACATTCACAGCATACAAAACAATATTCCACAGCAACAACATTGCCAAATTCTTTGTATGAGCCAACAGTTACCCTGATACCCAAACCACGAAAAAATTCAATAAGGAAAGAGAATTACAGACCAAATTTATTCATGAACATTGATGCAAAAATACTCAATAAATTACTAGCAAACTGAATCCAAGCACACAAGGAAAAGATCATGCACCATAATCATGTAGGCTTCATCCCAGAGATGTATAGATGGTTCAACATACAAAAATCTCAGTGTAATCCACCACATAAACAAACTGAAAGAGAAAATCACATGCTCATCTTATTAGATGCTAAAAAAAAAAAAAAAAAAACTTAGACAAAATCTAACACCTCTTCATGATAAAAGACTTAGAGAGATCAGGGATATAAAGAACATACCTAAACACAATAAAAACAATGTACAGCAATCAGACAGCCAACTTCAAATTAAATGGAGAGAAACTCAGAGCTATTCCATTAAAATCAGGAACAAGGCAAAGCTTTCCACTCTCTCCCTATCTATTGTGGATAGTATTGAAAGTTCTAGCTAGAGCAATAAGGCAACAAAGGGGATACAAATTGGAAAAGAAGAAGTCAAATTTTCGATGTTTGCCAATGATAGGATAGAATACATAAGTGACCCCAAAAATTCTATGAGAGAACTCTTACAGGTGATAAATATCTTAAGTGGCTAGATACAAGATTAACTAAAAAAAAATCAATAGAAATGATAAACTGGCTGAGATAGAAAAAAGAGAAACAACACCCTTTATAATAGCCACAAGTAATATAAAATTTCTTGGGGTAACTCTAACCAAACAAGTGAAAGACTTGTATGACAAGAACTTTAAGTCTTTGAAGAAAGAAATTGGAGAAGATATCAGAAAATGGGAAGATCTCCCATGCTCTTGGATCAGTAGGATTAACATAGTAAAAATGGCAATCTTACCAAAAGCAATCTACAGATTCAATGCAATTCTCATCAAAATTCCAATGCAATTTTTTATGTACCTCAAAAGCACATTCCACCTTATATGGAAAAAAAAACCTAGGAGAGCTAAAACAATTCTCCACAATAAAATAATGTCCAGAGGTATCACCATTCCTGATTTCAAGCTCTACTATAGAGCTATATTAACAAAAACATCACGGTATTGGCATAATAAAAGACAGGTGGATCAGTGGAATTAAATAGAAGGCCCTGACATAAATCCACACAACTATGAACACCTGATTTCCAACAAAGCAGCCAAAATTATACAATGGAAAAAAAGAAGCATCTTCAACAAATTGCGCTTAATAACTGGATGTTTGCATGTAGAAGAATGCAAATAGATCCATATCTATCACCCTACATGAAACTCAAGTCGAAGTGGGTCATAGACCTCTACATAAATTCAGATACATTGAACCTCATAGAAGAGAAAATGGGAATAATCTTGAATGCATTGGCACAGGAGACAATTTCCTGAACAGAACACCAATAGCACAGGCAGTAAGATCAATGGTTAATAAATGGGACCTCATGAAATTGAGAAGTTTTTGTAAGGCAAAGGATACCATCAGTAGGAAAAATGGCAGCCTACAGAATGGGAAAAGATCTTCATCTGACACAGGGCTGATTTCCAAAATCTATAAAGAACTCAAGAAACTAGTTATCAACAAACCAAATAATCCAAATTAAAATTAGGATACACATTAAAATTCTCAACAGAAGAATCTCAACTGGCTGAGAAATATTTAAAGACATGTTCAACATCCCTATCGACCAAGAAAATGCAAATCAAAACACTCTGAGATCCCATCTTACAATTGTCAGGATGGCTCAGATCAAAACCAAAAGTGATAGCTGGAGAAGATGTGGATCATGGGGAACACTCCTCCGTTGCTGGTGGGAGTGCAAACTTGTACAGCCACCATGGAATTTAGTGTAGCAGTTTCTCAGAAACCTGGGTGTTAACCTACCAAAAGACTCATCTACACCAAAGGATGCTCAATCATACCACAAGGACACTTCACTCATCTATGTTCATAGCTATTTTATTTGTGATAGTCAGAGCATGGAAACAACTTAGATGTCCCTCAACTGAGGAATGGATAAAGAAAATGTGGTACATTTATTCATACAATGAAGTATCACTCAGCTGTTAAAACAAGGACAAGAGGAATTGATAGAAGTAGGAAAACAATCATCCTGAGTGAGGTAACCCAGACCAGAAAGACAAGCATGCTATGTACTCACTCATAAGTGGATATTATCTGTAAATTAAAGGATAACTATGCTATAACCCACAACCCCATAGAGGCTAGTAACAAAGAACATTCACATGGGGACACCCATATTTTCTTGGCAGGGGGAAATAGAAGACATTTCATGAGTGGACCAGGGGCGGGTGGGAATGGGAACATGAGTGATCATGTTGTGGGAGGTGGAGGGGAAGGGTACTAAAAGAGACTACTGAAAGGGGGTACATTTCAGGGTCAGGTAAAAATCTGGCCCAAAGGAATCTCCCAGAAATCTACAAGCATGACCCCAATTTAGACTCCCAGCAATAGCATATATGTAGCCTGAACTGGCCATCTGCTGTGACTAGATGGGTGCCTAGCCCAGTTGTCATGCAAGAGATATCATTTAGCAACCAATGGAAACAGATGTAGACCCACAGCTAAACATTAGGTGGAGTTTGATGACTCCTTCAGAAGAGGGGGAGAAAGGATTGTTGGAGCCAGAAGGATCAAGGACACTACCAGAAAACTCACAGAATCAAGTACCCTGGGGTCATAAGGGCTCACAGGGACTGAACGTATGACCAGGGAGCCTTCATGGGACTCACCTAGGCACTCTGCATACATGTTACAGTTGTGTAGCTTGTACCTCTTGTGGAACTCCTAACAGTGGTAGTAGGGGTTGTCTCTGAGTCTTTCACAGGCTTTTGGGACCATACTCCTCATCCTGGGTTGCCTTTCCCAGCCTTAATATATGGGGAGGTGCTTCTGTCTTATTGCAACTTCCTATACCATGTTGCTGACAATCATGAGAGACCTGCCCCTTCCTAAACAGAAATTGAGGAGAAATGGATTGGAGGGTGGGAACAGAGAGGGGATAGGAAAGGAACTTGAAGGAGAGCAGGAAGGCAAAACTATGGCTGGGATGTAAAATAAATAAATAAATTTATTTTAATAAATTAAATTGCATACCTGATAGAGGACTATATCTAAAAAATATAAAGAACTCAAAAAACCTATATATCAAGAAAACAAATCATCCAATTAAAAATGGGGTATAGATGTAAACAAAGAATTCTCTAGGATGATAACTTAAATGGCTGAGAAATGCTTAAAGAAATGTAGAACAGGCTTGCCCATCAAGGATATATAAATCAAAACTATTTTGAAATTTCATATTATACCCATCATAATGGGTCAGTTCAATAAAACAAGTAACATCTCTTGCTGGTGAGGATGTGGAGTAAATGGAACAGTCATCCATTGCCGCTCAGAGTACAATCATGTACAGCCACTGTGGAAATCATTGTGGCAATTCCTCAGGAAGTTGGGAAGTGGTCTACCCCACCATCCAGCTATACCACTGTTGAGCATATGCCCAAAGGATACTTCATTCTACCACAGAGACACTTAATCATGTCTGTTGCTGCTCTGTTCATAATAATTAGAGACTGGAAATAGCCTAGATGTCCCTCAACAGATGACTAAAGAAAATATGGTATATTTGCACAATAGATTATTATTTAGCTGTTACAAAAGAAATCATGAAACTTGTAAGTAAATTGATGGGACTAGAAAAACTTTGAGAAATTGAGCTGGTGCCTACCTATAATCTTCACCTCTGTGTGCTAGTGTCTTTATGACAGGAAGGTATTCTACATGTTACCAGAGGAGAAATATAAACACCAACCCAAACACAAACACTTTGATTTACAATTGTGTCCTGCCTCCAAGACTGTAGTGCTTTGAATAGGTATGGCTACCATAGACTCATGTGTTTGAGCACTATTACCAGGAGGTGTGGACTTGGAGTAGGAGTAGTCTTGTTGGAAGACATGTGGCACTATGGAGGCAGGCTTTGAGGTCTCATATATGCTCAAGCCACACCCAATGTAGCAGTTCACTTCCTGTTACCTGCACATCAAGATATAGAACTCTCAGGTCTTTGTCCAGCACCATGTCTGCCTGCATGCCACCATGACCCCCACCATGATAATAATGGACAGAACCTCTGAAAGTGTAAGCTAGCCCCAACTAAGTGTTTTCCTTTATAAGAGTTACAATGATCACGGTGGATCTTCTCAGCAATAGAAATCCCAACTAGGATAGTGACATAAGATTTGTGTGAGTAACCAACTAATATCTGATTTTACTTAGGTCCACTCCACCAGATAGATGCCATACCATATTCTGCTTTGGTGGCCAAGAATCAGACTAGATAGCCCAGGGACTTAGGGTAAAACAAATACTAATGATGTAAAAAAGAAGTAGCAATTAAAAGACCCCAGTGACATCCTGCTATACTCATAGATCAATGTCTTACTTGGCCGTCATCAGATCATCAGAGAATCTTTCTCCTGTAGCAGATGGGAACAAATACAGAGAGCCACAGCCAGACATTATGAAGAGACTGAAAGACCTTGGAACACCCTATCCTAAACGGGATGTCTCCATCAAATACCTTACCTCAGGGTTCAGGAAACCCTGTGGGAGAGGTGGAAAGTGTCATCTGTACATATATTATGGCTTTCAGATTACAGATTAGTGTTTTTATGGGATTCCTGGGTGTGCAAATGAGTAATCTCTCTTTCTTGTGCCCTCTATTGGGCTATTTTCCTTCTGAGTGTTTGTTTTGCCCAATTCTGATATGTTAGTTTTATTTTAATAACATTTTATTATTATCCCCCAGAACTCTGTTTTTTCTAATGAGATACACAACAGGAGTGGATTTGGATCAAAGGGGTAGTGTGGAGGAACTGAGAGGAGCAGAGCAAGGCAGAAACCTTAATCAAGGTATCTTATGTGAGGGGAAAAATGTCTATTTTCCATAAAGGAAAAAAACCCAAAATAACCAAGGCTAATATTTCTCAAATAATTCCATAAGGTATAAAAAGAATTATTCCAAAGTAATTCTATGAAGTTGGCAGTCTCCAGATGCTGCAGAGAGAGAGATACAACATAAAAGAAATTTGTAGGTCAATTTCCCAATATACACAGATAGAAAGGATCCTCAAAATCATCTTAAGCCAAATTTAGTATATGTTAGCAAATTATATATGTATATTGGATTTATTCCAGAAACGCAAAGAGGGTTCAACTCTTGTAAATCAATAGTGTCAGTCAAGTAGAAGAATATGAAATTGTGTGTGTGTGTGTGTGTGTGTGTGTGTGTGTGTGTGTGTGTGTGTGTGTGTGTGTGTGTGTGTGTGTGTGTGTGTGTGTGTGTGTGTGTATTATATATACATGTGTGTGAAGACTGGAGTAGGATGTCATGAGTCCTCTTCTACAAGCTGCCCTCACCCCCTGCTCCACAGTCCCTTGAGCCAAGATCTCCTACAGAACCTGGATGTCAGTGTTTTTTAGCTAGACTCATTGGCTAGCAAGTCTCAGCAATTTTCTTGTCTTTGTACACACCCAAATCCACTACTAGGTTTACAGGTATAAATAGCCATCCTTAGATTTATACATGGGTGTTGAGATTCCCAACTCAGGTCATCATGATTCATAGCCAGGTCCTTAACCATCAAGCCATGTCCCAACTCCTCACATAATTGTCTTAATAGCTGTAGGAAATGGCATTGATAAGACCTGACCTCCTTTCATGATGAAAGCCCTGAAAAACTACATGAAGATTTCATTTTAACATATTAGTAGTTATAATTAAAGACTGATGACCAACTATAGATTGCATAGAGAAAAATTGCCCACCATTACCATTCTTATTCAGTGTAGTGCTTGAATTCTGACCCAGGACAATATGACAAAAGACAAAGATATAAATGGGAAATAAATAATCCAATTGTTCCTATTTGCAGATGATATGATCCAACTTATAAAATCTCTAGAGTTCCCCAGAAAACTCTTAAATCTGATAAGCACTTTCAGTAATATAGCATGATGAACAATAGTATTCAATAATTATTAGTTTTCTACGATAATGTTCACAATGGCCACCCCAGGCAAACAACTTGGAATAAATCAAAGTTGTAAAAGAATACTATAATAGAAATTAAAAAACAATATTTAAAAGAATGAAATAAAATATTTGAATAAGAAAGACTATGTCCATAGGTTGGATGAATTTATATATTGAAAATGGCTGCATTACTAGAAGTAAATAGAGAGATTCAATATAACTCCCATAAAAACGTCTGATGGTATTCTTCACAGAAATAGAAAAAAAACAACAACCCTAAATTCACATGGAAACTCCTAAGGCCGTTTTGTCTTGGGCAAAAGTGTCAATATATGGAATATTACTTCATGTGATTAAAAAATGTATTTTGTGTTTATGGGTATTTTGCATGCATGTATGTGTGTGTACCACTTGCATGCCTGGTATCTGTGGAAGTTAGAAGAGGATGTCAAATCTCCTGGAGTTACAGATGGTTGTGAGTGCTCTATGGGTGCTGGGACTCAAACCCTGGTCCTTTGTAAGAGCAACAAGTACTCTTAACCACTGAACCATGTCTCCAAACCCAATTCAGCAGATTTTAAATTATACTATAGCTCCATACAAAACAAGTCAGCATGATACTGGAAAAAAAGCTGTCACATAGGACAGAAGAGAATGGATGAACCAGAAATAAGTTTATATCACTATGACCTTCTGAGAGTTATAAAGATGACAGACATCTGCATTAGGTAACAGTCAGTCTCTATAAGAAAAGATGCTGGGAAACTAGCTAGTCATATGTAGAAGACTGAAATTTGATCCTTACTCCTCATTTTGTATCAAAAGAAACTCAGTGTATTTATAATTTTAAGTCAAATCTCCAAACTTTGAAACTTCTAAAGGAAAATAGAGAAAAAAAGCATTTCAAGGTACAAGCATAAACAGAGAGTCTGGGGAAAGGACTCTAATAGTTTGAGAAATAACAGAAAATGTTGACAACTAGAGCCACATGAAGTTAAAATGATTCTGCATTGTGAAAGAATAAAGAGACAGCATGCAGACTGGGAGAGTATTTTTGGCAGCTATTCATGTGGCAGGAATTAATATCCAGAATATATCAAGAGATTAAATACTATGAGAACAAATAACCCAATCAGCAAATACGCAAATGTACTTTTAATGAACAAATTCAAATAGCCAAAAAAATTAAAGATGTTTAACATCTTTAGCCACCAAGGAAATGTAGCTGCATTGAGATTTATCCTTACCTCAGTCAGAATGGCTTTCATTTTGGAAGCAAAAACAACACATGCTTGTAAGTATTTGTGGTAAAGGGAACTTTTGCTAGGAATGTACATGAGTCCAACAACTATGCAAACAGCACAGACATTTCTCAAAAATCCAAAATTGAACTACCATTTCATTTAGCTAAACCATTACTGGGTATATACTCATAGGAAACAAAGACTATGTCCATTAGAGGTACCTGCATATTTGCAAATTTGTGCCATTTATCGATAATGGCCAAGGCATGGGATCATCAACACAAGATACCTCAACTATATAAGCAAGACCCAAACATGTACAACATCAACAGACATGCTATTGTGTAAGGGAGAAATCTCACAGGGCTCCGCCTAGTACTTTAGAGAACATAATTTCCAAATGAAAAAGGGGAAAAAAAAAACTACAAAAGATGCAGAGTGGGAACTGATTCATAAGATGACCACTACAAGGAACCAAGTTCAAGTGAATTAATACTAATGACATTAGTCCTACCATCAGACCATCAGAGGAGACACAAATGTAATAAAAATCATATTCTTTTATTGCTGTGAGCATATATTACAGGATGACTATTAATTATGAACTTTTATAGAGTGGATATATTTCAAAATTGCAGTTAATTCAGACTTCCTAATGTATATTTCTGAAAGAATATTTTACATCTATAATAACATGATTAATGTAAGTTTAATGCATACTAGATTAATTAATACCTAACAATTTATCTTAAATGCTATCAGTCACATTTTTAATGATGCATTACTTATAATTAACTGACTACAAAAATTATCAAAGAACTTATGACATACTCTTGTTCTAATTTACATTATTAGGATTGGCTCTGGTGAGTCACAACAGACAATTAATAATTACCGTTAAATTTTAATTGTTTAACACAAACTTGGTTATTCCTAGATTCAGTTTTTCATGATGTGTTCAGACTTTGGGATAGGAGTACCTTCATCCCTGTGAAGTTGCAATGTGGCCATCATATAACTCTTTTACAATGAGAGGAGCTTAGTAAAAGGGTGAACATAGTTTTCAGAACTAAGACCAACATGTCTCATTTTTTTCCCCTAAATTCAAATGCAGTTGTATCTTAGGAGACTCGTACACGGCAAGGAAATCTAAAAACAAACCCTAATGCATGCACACTAACCAATAGAGTCATGACATAATCACTTCAGGGGAAATATAGGAAGGATATTAAAAACTAAAGAATGCCACCTGTGACAAAATAAAACCTCATTCACATAGGTTTTTTTTTTTTTTTCCATTTTTCAGCCAATTGGCTTTATATTGTACAATGGAGCCCAGGTGGTGCTGGCTGGCTTTGAGTTGGCATTAATAGTCTGTCTCCTTTTAATAAGATTACAATAACAAAATGTATCTGAAATTCAAGAAAAATACAAATAGTACCAGTAACCACTAACGCATGCTGAGACTTTACTGTGTGCTAAGGACTCTACTACAGGTTACCATTGCAGTCAGCGACAGAGCTGGGGTATGAATCAGGTAAACCAGTCCCACCGTCTTTGTAATATGAAAGCACAAAGTGACATTATAAAAAGCAAAAGACATAATTATTCTTGCTTCCTCTTTCTCTAAGGATGGTTAATTTGTTCTTATTAATGAGGACAAATCATTGCTGGATTGAGTATTGATGATGCAATGGCTATTTTTCAATGAGGAAATAGAAAGCCCAGAGACAGTAAGCAGATTTCAAATCTTCCACTCATTTGAGTACGTCATAAACAGCCAATTGAAAGCCCACCTGTGAAAATATGGCTGCCTCTGTGAATGATTATTATGTTACTTGTTTGTCAAGGATAGTTCTAAGTGTTGTGTTTGTTTATTTAATTATTTGTATCAGTCTTCCTGAGGCTACTGTGTTCCACCAGAACACAATGAACCTTATCACTTAGGTTAGGGTAATGGGCAAGGAGCTCATTAGAAGCAATAGAAAGGATGAGACTGAAGTTAAGGAAAGGCCAAGGCACGTGTCCTGGCTTGTGATCTTTACTTATGTAGTTAGGGCTATCTGGAAGTAAAGGGCTCTGCAGGAGACCCAAGTCTGGAGGTGAAGTTCATTAGAAGTACTAATGGAAAGGAGGTGATGTGTGGAATTTAGAAGCGTGGTCTGCTATATTTGGAAGCTACGGTTAAAGCTATCAAAGTGGAAAATGTACTAGGTGCACAATTACTTAAATGAGAGCTAAGGGTATGGTGACCCAGCAGGGAATCTGGGACTTTGAATAGTCAAAGGTGGGAAACAGAAGACTAGCAAAGGTTACACAGGAAGAGCTATAAAAAAAAAGTATAGAGAAAATCAGGAGAAACAAAGGACTGAGCATTGAAAAAGAACCAGGTCAATAATGCAGAAAGGTGCTGAGCCATGTAGTCAGATCAGAATTGAGAAATGACCTTCCCATTCACCCATATGAAGGCTGACATTGATTTTAGTCTGTGTTTTTCAAAGACAGGTTGTGATGGACGGCCACTAAGGAGATTTGATTAGCTGGTGCTCTAAAATGAGCCTGCTAGTGTAATTACTTTTTCCTTGAGCATACTTAAATGCGAGATGCAGGAGGCTTTCTTTGGAAAGTGGCTGAAAGAAACCTTGAAGTGCCTCATGAAATGTTTCCTAAAATGAGTCCTACAGTTCACTAATCGAGAAGATTACCAAAGGAAGTCAGTAATTAAAAATAATCTAGGAAACACAGGGTTAAAACAGTGAACCACATTTCTTTCCTCGGATCTTCTCAATGAACTAATACAAAGTTGAATCTGTAGGAGAGAATACATCTGAATTTTGCAAGATATTTTAGATTTTACCTAAAGATCATATTTATTGTTGACTTTGTTTCTGTTTCATTTTTTAAAACCAAAAGACCATTTTTTAAAACAGTTTTAGGCTAACTGCCCTCTCTGCTCAAATAACAAGACTGAACAGACAAAACATTCTTCATGTAACGTCGCTCTGGCTTCCCTATTGCTTCTATCTTTCTTTCCTGTGATAGATTTGTGACATATTAACAATTGCCAATACTGATACACTCTTCTAACCATGAAACCATTTATTTCTTGTCACTTGAAAAGACAAATGACTTGAGCTCAAATGGGAACAAACAAAATGAATAACTAGTAAGGCACAGAAGATGGAAGCTTGCTGAGAGACATCATCTTCGCCAGGGGTTGCCAGCAGAGGCTTATATGGGGAGTTTGGAGGGACATATCAGATAGGCAAGAGCAAGCTAGTTAGAAAGCTGAATGGCATGCTTGTCCAACACATGAGCTGGTGAGGCCTGTTTTGGATCCCATAAATCCAAAGAAAAATTGGCAGCTAGAAAGTCTTTGATTTATGTCTTCTAAATTCTTTCCCCCAGGAATAATTAATTCTGAAGTTAATTATTAAGATGCAAAGGTGCCTTTGTACCAGAGAACAGAGAAAGATACAGAAAGATGGCTTCCCTGCCTCTTTTCTTCCTTTCTTGGACTGAGTCTCAGCCTTTCTATCACACATGAAGGGTGATGGTCAATGAGAGACAACTTCTAGAAGCTTCTGTGTCATATCTTTTAGTTTCAGTACCATGTTCTTCATTCTTTTGCTCAAGCAATCATATTTTCAATGAAGGTGATGCTTAGAGCACTTCCGTAGCACTACATGGAAAGTTCTTAGAATTTATACATATATACATATATATACATACATACATACACACACACACATTTGTGTGTGTGTGTGTGTGTGTGTGTGTGTGTGTGTGTGTGTGTGTGTGTGATGGGCATGGCATTGCACATGAGTGCTGTGCCCATAGAGATAGGAAGGTGCATTGGTTTCCCTAGAGATAATTTGTTTTCTGATGAAAAAGATTAAAGTCTGTTCCACCAGCAAATTTTGTGTATGCATTACTGATAACTACAGTTGCTTATGCTTCATACAGAGTGCTAGAATTCATTTACCTTATAACTGGAAGTCTGTACTGTTTACCAACACCTTCCAATCTCCCCTACTCCCAGGTCCTGGGCATCTCAATTCTCTTTTTTACACGAGTTCAATTTTCTGAAAAAAAATTTACATTAAGTTTACCATGTAATATTTATCTTTCTGCATTTAAGTTATTTGATTTTTAACGTGCAGTATCTAGAACATTTCAACAAAAATTCTTCCTCTTTCTTTTGTCTAGCTTCAAGAAAGACAACACAATTGTTTTTTGTTGACAGCTATTCTATGTGTACATATGTTATGCCTTCTTTACTTAAACAATGCTTCCTACTACCTAGAGGCACAGGATTCAAGAGTGCATAGGTAGTGCTGTTATTCTGTAGTCTCACAGTAAGATGTCAGTGAACTCTGGACATTCCTGTTGCCATTCACATCATTACTATTATTATTATTTTTAATTACAGTGATTAAGTTTTGTCCTTGAGCAAATCAATTACCTTTGTATTTAGCTCTAGTTCCTTAGAAATAAAATGAGAATTATGATAAAAACTCCCTCACAGGCAGTTAAAATATTTAAAATGGAAAACCATGCAAATTACTCAATGGAATGACAGAGACATAAGGTCTGTGCTTCATGAAAGTGGTTTCTCTCCTGTGTCTTCTCTGAAGGACATTTTTTTGTAAGTTTTTGACTGGCTCCCAGGTGTGAGAGCCCTGGTTACTCATATGGGGGAGTTTTATCTTTCACACTCTCTTTGGAACAGATGTCACTGAAATTTCTCAGCTTAAAAGTGACCCCTCGCTGTATAAGATAAAAATACTATCATGGGTCATATGACCTCTAAAATAAACAGTTGAGCTAAGGAAAACAAAATAAAACAAAACAAGAGGGCCAGTAAGATAGGTCAGTCAGTGAAGGTTCTTGCCACCAAGCTTGAGGACTTAATGAAAATGCTTAGGGTACTCAAGATGGAAAGGTAGGTCCAAACACAGCAAGTCATCCTCTAAGCTCCACATTTGGGGGTGCCATGACACATAAATAAATGAATAAACAAAAAAACGAAGGAAGGAAGGAAAGAAGGAAGGAAGGAAGGAAGGAAGGAAGGAAGGAAGGATGGAAGGAAGGAAGAAGAAAAAGCTTGTTTGAATGCCATTTTGGTAAACTGAGGGAGGATGACACTCTGGCCGACAGTTCCTGCATCGTCTTTGGGGAACATCAAATATAAGCAACCAAACAATACCATCATGGCATAAATGGAAAGAGAATGGTGTGCTAAAGTTGATAGAATAAGCTTCTGAACTCCTAGATTGCAGTTTATGGGCAGAAATGGGAATGTCTTCTGCAAATAACTCTGTGTTGTTCATAAGTGATGATTTATTCAGTTCAGTTTTTCCAGGCTCATTTTAAGGGCTCGGCCTGTAGACTTTCATCATTGCCATGATTTGATGCTAGGTCTCACATTAAAGTGTCCTCTAGAATCTGAGATGATTTTTAAAAATCCTTCTAAGGTTAACCTTATTTTATTTTATTCCCTTTCCTACACCGTTCTGCACAGTATGCTAAAATACAGGACAACTGGTGTCACTTTCATTATCTTTTCTTATCTCTGAGGGATCGAAGGTGTAAAAGAAGGATAAGTGAGAGGCAAAGAAGAGGAAATTGAGCTCTTTGGTTTGGTGTAGGGCGTCAGAAAAGGGAAGCTGTTAGTTAAAATAAGCAGGTGGAGGATTTTCTCAGATTAAAAAAATAAGTGCATCCAATTTTATGTCCGCCTGTAGTTTCTGAGTATCTATTAGATAGTAACAATTGTATGCATCTCTCCCATCTCTAGCAAGCTTATTAAATAAATCACTCCAGAAATTTTTAATAGAACCTATTTTGCATTAGAATTTCAGCCCAGGCAGTTTTTCTCCCGCTACACACCCTGCTCTCCATAGTGTTTCTGGCTGTCTAACATGCATGCATGTGTCTCTGACACATGAGTCAGTCTTGTTGGCTATGATACATGTCATAATATACACGGTGGGATTTGTTCATCAAACAGAATATGTGTATGTGTCTAACTTAACTGGATGATGACTTCCTTTTTGTTCAAAGTACTGTTCGTTTAATCCTTGAAGTAGCTACTTAATCCAGCCTTCTTAATCATTTAACATGGTTGATATAAGTAGGAAAATGCAAATTTGTTTCTTCTCTCTAGTTATAAATGAAATGAGCCTCCAGATATACTGTAAGTGTGGTTGGCGATTTGATTTTACTGGAGACTCTGTTGTTGGCCAAGCCAGATGATCTGAGTTTAAACTCCATGTCCATATGGTAGATAGAGGGACACAATTCTTTTGGGTTGCACTCTGGCTGCCACGTATCTATCATGGTGCATTATGTGCGCTCTCTCTCTCTCTCTCTCTCTCTCTCTCTCCTCTCCCCTCTCACCACACTTCCTCTTCTCATGTGTGCATGCAAACACACAAAAATGAATAAATTAAGTTAATAAAAATTTAGACATTTTAATTGATGGTTTAATTGCCTTGGATTTATGGATCTTTGTGCTCTGGATATATCTCAGAATCTGCCTTTAGTTCACAAATCTTTGGTGAGGGTCAAAGGAAATAATTCATGTAATTTGAGCCCAGAAATACTCAATAATTTACATTAGAAACCATCTTATAATTCTTTAAAAAGTAATACCTAATCATTCAGATTGACAACTTAAAGAAAAAGAGAAAAACATTTTTGGGCACAGTATTTTGTTGACAGATGTTCTCAGACTGCTACACACTAGGTGATAGAACAGTTCCCCTTTCTGTTCTTGTAATCCAGAAAAAGAACATTTTATAGTTTCTGCTACCAAGGGTGTTCAAGGATAAAATATGTCATTTTACATATATTTTATGGGTACTCAGATGTAGATTAATTCATAAGAGCTTAACTGAATTGAAAAAAAATAATGACCTAGTAAATGCTTACATGAGTATAAAATCCCTTCGGCCTCTGAGGAAATCTCTCTTCGAGCTGTGATTATTTCCCACAGTGCCAGCCTTTCCTCATTCTCTGTCATTCAATTTCCTCTACTGAATTCAAGCTCAAATCAACCAGCAGATACTAGAGGAATTGTGGGTATGCAGCATGCTGACTCCTGTGTGGGTCAGGGTCACAGATGGCTGTCAATCATATCCTATAACCTTCACTACCCTCTCTACTCTGGCTTTTAAATGATCAGAGGTAGTCAACTCAGGCTGATTTTTATTGTCCAAAGAATAATAATTGATCCCCAGGACAATTTCTTGTTAATAACGATTTGCCAAGTGAGTTTATGGTCCAATGTAGTAGCTGAAATAAGTAACTTCAGACAAATGTCAATTATTATAAATTTAGTTAAAAAATCAGTGTAAAGAATTTGCTGAAGTGTTTCAAAGTTGATCTCAGAGTTTAATGTGGACAATAATCATGTGTTATATAAGGCTTTGGCGAATTATTCTTTTGCTCATTCAAAAAGATTTCTGACCCCATGATCTTCCCCTAGATTTCTTAGGGAAAAATCTCATCTTTGCTCATGTGTTAAAACATCACTTTCTGAAGACATGGTCTTGTTCCATGCCTCCAGCTGTTAATTTTTATCTCGAATCCAAAGGCCTCTTAACTATTTAAGTGTATGTGATTGCTTAGTAGTTTCTCACTTAAAACATTTTTATTCTCTTTACTATTAAAAATAT
The DNA here is from genome assembly GCF_903995425.1 of Onychomys torridus. Taxonomy (NCBI): domain Eukaryota; kingdom Metazoa; phylum Chordata; class Mammalia; order Rodentia; family Cricetidae; genus Onychomys; species Onychomys torridus. The sequence goes on from NC_050459.1 coordinate 54,422,792, forward strand.
TTGTTTTTTTTTTTGTTTTGGAAAGTGTTGGTAGGTTATTAACAAACACCAAGTCTTTTTGTTTTCATAACTCTTTGTCCCAGCCTCTTCAATTCTTTCACTCTGCTGTTATCAGCTCCAGCATGCAGCCCAGTGTTGAAAAGATCTCAGTAGCTTTTATTGCTCAGCTATCTCCTGGTGACAGGCACTGCATGGAGAGATTGTGCTCTCACTAGCAGATTGTGCAGTGTTTAAAGGGATCTCCGACACCTGCTGAATTGAGCCATATATATATATTCGGTATAATCACAGTACATCCTAGCCAGTTGGCAGTGAAAAAAGTATACTGTATCTGAGTTCTTTTAGAACCAATGAAGGGAAGTAGAGTGAGGAATCAAAGTTGAAGGCAGTATATCCAGTACAGAAGGAGTTAAAGAAATCCAGCAGTCTCTGGAAAAACGAAGAAAAAAAGCCAACATGCCTGCATATGCTACCAAGTCTCCCATGTTCTAGATGTGAAATTTAGGCATGGTGAGAAAGACAGAGCAAAATTAGAGGAGCATGCTTGATCTGGAACTCCTCCAGTTCAGCTCTGATGGACACTAAATACTGAAACTTTCAAACACAGTGTGGCAGAGATGGAGAGGATGTTCTGGAGGGGCTATCCCTGATTTTGAGGACTATAAGGAGTCTATAGGCAAGAAATTGGCAGGTTTTAACATCTGAAACCCCAGGATCATGTCACTGAAATAGAAACTGTGCATACTGTATTAGTTACTTCCCTCACTTCTGTGGAAAAAATACAAGGCAAAGAAAATTAGAGAAGAAAGGATGACCTTACATTTTGAGAGTGTTGTCTGTTATGGTGAGGAAGGCATGGTGGTAGGAATGTAAGACAGGTGGGCACATCACTTTTCAGTTTGGAGATAAAATGTGGGGGATGCAGATACTCAGATCACTTCCTTCATTTATGTAGTCCAGGACTCCAGCCCAGGGAATGGTGCTACATATATTTTAGTGTGCATTTTCATACACCAGTTAACACAATCTATAACTCCATCATAAACATGCCCAGAAGTTTGCCTGCTAGGGGATTCTAATACAATAAGTTTGCACTCAATATTAACTATGATATATATGTGCAGATAATAAATTACTCTCTCTGTTTTTCACTATTCCAAAGATGACAAGATCCTTTAAATTTTCTTTCCATTTACATGCCCTCTCATATATTTCCTCATTTAGTCCCCCTAGTCTAGTTTTTCTTTATAAGACTGTATTATATTTCCCCTTCCTTGGGAGATTATTTTGTACCTCCTTATGGGGAAAGATAGCTATATTAAAGTCCTTATGAAAATCCATATAAAAGCCTACTACTGTAGAAGCTCATATATATAGTCACCATATAATGGAGAAAACAAGTAGATAACTTATTTTACCTAGTAAAAACTTCAGTAGCAGTACTGGGTTATATATTTCTGAGCTTTTGGCCAAAGGACTCAAAAAATTATAGGCTATTGCTAAAGTAACCCTTTATAAACAGATGGTAAGATTTTATTCCTGAAGATACCATATACTTACATCACTAAGCAAGGAGAAGTCAAGCTGGTGTCCAACTAGAAGCTTCATCCTTACTAACTAAATTCATAGTACTGGGAGGTACTAGACTTGTTACCTAATGAGAAAAGTAAAAATAATCAATCTTATCCAGCTACAAACCCTGTGGCTTACCTATTGCTCTATCTGTAAGATACACTGATGCAACAGAGGCATAAATGTTATAGGGGTAACAACCACTTTTACATTGTATTTAAGTTTCAGTTCATGAGACAGAACCCATATCTAACACTATTAATGAGGCCAAGAACCTGAGAGTAGACTGGTCATGGGTTCTAGGGGAAAACCCACTACTATTATTTTTCTAAATGAATGGAGCAATGAAATGACTCCTAATGACATATTGCTATGCCCATGGTCAGGGAAACTGCCCAGCTCTCACTAGAGAAGCTTCTTTTTGCAGTAGATGGTAATTAACACAGAGATCACAACTGGACAATGTGCACAAAGTGAGAGTCTTCTGAATACTCCTTCCTAAGTGAGATATCTGTCCACCCCTCCCCTCAAAGCTTAGGGATCTATGTGGGAGTGGAGGAAGACAGAGTGTAAGAGTTAGACAAAGTGGTCAACTCCAAGGAAACAGCAGTTTTTTATGCATGCTTTGACTGATGCACATGTGAACTTACAGAGGCTGTGACAGCATGCATAAGACCTGTAAAAGTTCAAGTCAGAAAGAAATCTCAGCCGGGAGAAGTGAGGGGGGGGATGAACACAAAATCCCACCCCGAATCAAGAAGATATTTTCAATTGATACCTGCTAGGACAGGGAAAATTAGTCTCCCCACCACCACCAATGGAATGACATTGGCTATATCAACCACACTCTAGGGCCTCATGCTCAGAAATTGTTGACCAGAACAAAACATATTCCATTAAATATTTTTTGTAATTTTGTTGGTAATTTTCTTGTTGTTTGTTTGACAACAGAGAAAGGACATGAAGTGGGTGGGTAGGTGGGGTTATCTGGGAGGAGTTGGGGTAAATAATAGTGTATGATCAAATATATGATATAAAAATTTTTAATTTTTCAGTTTCCTTTTATTGGTTCATCTACAAATAAATATTAAATAATGTTCTTACTGTATGGTGATATATTCTGATATATGTTATAGCAATTTTAAAGAAAATGCTCCCCAAAGGGAATGACAGTATTAGGAGGTATGGCCTTGTTGGAGTAGGTGTGGTCTTTTGGAGGAAGTGTGTCACTGTGGGGATGGGTTTTGAGGTCTCCTATGTTCAAGCTATGCCCAGTGTCACAGTTTACTTCCTGTTGCCTATGGATCAAGATATAGAATCCTCAGCTCCTTCTCCTGCTCCATGTCTGCCTGCACACTGCCACTATGATGATAATGGACTAAACCTCTAAAACTGCAAGCTAGCCCCAATTAAATGTTTTCCTTTATAGGAGTTGCTGTGGTCATGGTGTCTCTTCAGAAATAGAAACCCCCACTAACACATATGTCTTTCCATTTCTGGAGACACACTGAAAACTCTGTTTTCTGGAATCTTTTACTGCTCCTCGCATGCCAGTCTCCCAGTTCAATGCATTTCACATTATGGGGCCCAACTGGTTTCTTGTAAAAGTAGTGACTATTTTTGTATTTAGGAATACAAATTTACATGTTCTGATTGTTTCATATTTGCCTAGCAAAGCAGATATTCATTCAAAATTACCTACTTTTGAAATATATTGGAAATGCAAAAAGCCTCCTTCCATAATCTTCTGAGATAAAAAGTTTGCAAAGGATCTGTTAAAGAATTTTTTTCTCTGAAGTAGTATACAGACATGAGAATACTTATTAACTTCTGTGTCTATTGTCTTGGAAGCCAATCATTCCTTCTGATAGTGTGGTGCTTTTGTTGTTGTGGTGCTTTCATAGACCTAGGAAGTGAAATGTTAATCTTCAATTAGTAATACAAAACATGGAGAAATGTTATGAAGTTCTACTGCGATCTATATGCTCTGTCTCACATTTATTTTGACAACAACTGTGATGGATTGTTGTGCTGTATCTCTGTGGTAACTGAGAAACTCTCTAGTTCATGAGAAAACCCAAAGTTACCAAAGATGTAGTTCTCCAGAGAAAAGATCCAGTAGAAAAACACATGAACTTATTAAATTGGCTCAAACAGTCACAGTTGATGAGTTTTACAATGTTTATCTACAAGGTGCCAATATGACTTTACTCAAGAAGGCAGAAGTTCCAGAAACTAGGAAGCTATGGTGGATATAGCCCCAGTCAGAGACAAAAGTCTGAAAGCCCTTGGAGGGCCAAGATAGTAAATCTTGGATTGTAAAGATGGGAGAACCCCAAGAATTATTCTAAGAGCCACAACAGCAGTAAACTAGCTTTCTCAGGGAGGAAGTGCTAAAGAGAGTTAGTTTCCTAGAGATGCCTATTTCCCCTTCCACTTAGATAATTGGATAGAGTGCAAGCATCTGCAAATGGTATTTACTTACTCTATTTGCTGTCTTCCATGATAATGTTCTCTCCAAGCAACATGTGGACATACCCAGAGGAAATTTTGCCTCTGTTCTCTTGACATCTTTTGATCTAGTCAGGATGATCATCTGGAACTAAACCATCAAACTTAGTCAGATTCCACAAATTAATGTTTTCAAAATTCAAAATACCCCAGTATAGTATTTACAGATGTGTCTGTTCAAAATTCAGAATACCCCACCAATCACATTCATAGTAGTGCATTATTTCCTCCCAACACAAGAGAAGTTCCATCTATATGGCATTCAGTAAATCTTTCATGTTTATGTATACTTTTCACAACTGGAAATTAGCTGTGAACTATGAGCCTTAAGGCAACAGGACAAAATATGTCTCCTATAATCATGACCCCATTTTTACGTGAGGATAATTTGGAAATAAATACCCTTATTAGTCAGTCCAGAAAAGGAGAAGTGTTGAGTATACAGTTACTACTTCAACTGGACTATGGCACGTGGTATAGTTTATTTCTATATCGTAGATTATATGTAGTTGGTCTGTGTACCACCAGCTCCCAAATAAAGACACAGATAATGACACAGAGACTTCTTAATTATAAAAGCTTGCCGTTAGCTTATACTTGTCACACTAGCTCTTATAACTTAACCTGTATATATTCATCTACATTCTGCCACATGGCTCTTTACCTCTCCTCCATTCTGCATGACCATCTCCTTTCATGTTTCCCTGGCATCTCCTGTATGCCTAGATTCTAACTCTGAGTTCCTCTCTTTCCACAGAAGTCCTGCCTATTCACTCCTGCTTAGCTATTGGCCATTAGGCTCTTTATTAAATCAATCAGAAGAATTCTTAGGCAGAGACATATCTTTACAGTGTACAAAAAGATTATCCCACAACAATTGCAATGTATTTTGTGTTTGTCCTCTTAGTATTCAGTGGAACATTCTGGGCATTGCCTAGTTCCATTCAGTAAATGTTTATTGAATGGACAAATTTCTCTTTTATTTTAAAATATTTATTGACTTGTTCTTGAGGTAGAAACTCACTGTAGAGCCAAGGCCAGCCTACCGCTTATGGCAGCTCTCCTAACTCAGCCTTCATAGTGTTGAGATCACAGGTGTGAGTCCTCACCCATGGCCAAATACAGAATTTAAATAAACTACTCTTGCATTATCTTTCCTTTGTTGATTTTGTTTATTCCAGTTGATGGCAGTAAAGGACTTTTACTCTAGCTGAAAGTATGAAAAGATAAAGCTTAATCATTTAAACTTCTTCCATGGAAGAGAAAGTAGCCTCCTGTTTGCACCCTCACACACACACACACACACACACACACACACACACACACACCTCTCACTCAAGTAAGAATAAGAGTCAGGAGATGACGAAACTGGCAATATACTTGTTGAGAGTAAACGATATGGTACAAATGCATTTTCATTCACTTTGTTCTCCGTTTTTCATCTAAGACACGCTTTAGACTGCAATGCAGCATATGATGTCATGTGTGCACTAGCAGAAATACGTACACCCCACCTCTAGCACTCTACAGTGTACTTGGATGAAAAACAAATGGATTGTTTGGGGATGGGTGAGACCTCAATAAAGCTGTTTGGTTCAAAGTTATCACAGAAGGCAGATGGCGCCAGAGTTGTGTTATGTCACTGGCAGTTTTCAAATAAAAACCTTATATTAAACCAGGGGAATGCCAACCAGGGCTCCCGGAGACAGGACACTAAAGAAGGGATGCTGAGAAGGTCACAAAGAGACGTTCAATTATTACAGAACATGAGCTCATCCTGCAGGTTACAGTTGTGGGAGAGTAGGCTTTAAGGTTTGTGTTCTCCAGCAAAACAACAGTTGCTGTTGTTTGTTTGTTTGCTTTTAAGAAAGAGACAAACGTTTTTACTTGTTGACAATGATTAGTATTATTGAAAATTTTCTGTTATGAAAGTTCAAGATTCTCTGATTAGATCTCCTGGGATCATCTTGTCCTACAGAAGTGGGAACCTAGAAGGCCTCACTTTACTTGTGACATGATAGGGGCATGGGATATGAACTCTGCTTTATTAATTGCTGTTCCTTTCCTTTGCTTCATCTCTGCTGTTGAACTGCTTCAGGCTCAGAATGCTGGAGGGCTTACTCCAAACGGTAGAGCTGGCCAGGAGAAGCCCTGGGAATGTAACTCAGAACCCTTTGTTCTTTCCTCTGCCTTATGCTATCATTCCTTTGTTGTGCTTTCCAAACCAAAATTAAGAAAACACTACTTAGTAACATCCGAAGTTGCCATTCTCACTGTGGCTTGATCCTCCATGTGAATGAGGGGAACACGACTGCCCCCTGCTGGCAACTACCTGATGTGTTTGAGGGCTTCCCAGTCCTTCCTATTTACAGAGATTTCTTCCATTCTCGATGCTTTCGGTGAAATCTTCATATCAGGCTATACTAACCATTTTCTCAGCATGCAAACCTATCTTTGCTCTTTCCTAAGGGGATGCTTCACAATTTTATTTTCTAATCCAATTCTAAAAACAAAACACAAGATTTTAGGTCAAGGGAGAAACAATGCATTTAGCAGAAGGCTGACAATTCGATTTTCTATGAATGAGAGCTCCTGGCAAAATAAGCTGTAATTTCTTCAAGAGCATCCAATTGGTTAGTATGAGGATCTTACCTAAGTCATACTAGCCTTTGAGTTCTATGTTGTCTTAAGGACTACTGTGGTTATAGGTATATGAACTATAGAAAGGCAATATATAGACTATGCTAACAGTAAAATTATTAGGAATAACATTTGTCATAAAGTAAAAACAGAAGGAGGAACAGGAAGAAGGAAATGAAGAGGAGGAAAATGGGGAGAAGAAATCGAGGAGATTAAGAAGGAAGAGGGGAATAAGGAGGGGGAGGAAAAGAGAGTAGGAGGTGAGGGAGGAGGAAACATCCCTAGACATTCTTTACTGTGTTAATTACTTTTGTCATTGCTATGACCAAAAACCAAGTTCTAGGAAAGTGTTAATTTTAGCTTGCAATTTGAGAGGATACAGTTCATTATGGTGGAAAAATTATTAGGTGGCAAGTGCACTTTGAGTCAGGAAGTAGACAAGACATGGGGCCAACTTTTAAAGCTCCAAGGCCAACCCCTGACCCCAGTGACCTTATTTTCTCTATGGTGGCACCACCTTCTATAGGTTCCATAACCTTCTAAAATAGTACCATGAGGTGAGGGCCAAATATTTAACACAGGAACCTGTGAGGGACAATTCACACTCAAACAATAATGTCAGGATATTACTTGTTTCTCATGATATTTATGGGAAAGGCCACAAGATCCAATTGATCTCCTGACTAATTACCAGATGTTACTAAAGGAAAGCCATTCCTGGGGCAATATTACTTCTCTACTTGCTTTTGGGGTTCCCCCATGCCTTTCTCCATTAGCCTCAGGGTATATAGCTTTCTCTTGTACACTGCTTTCCTCTCAGACTTAGAGCTGTTCTCTGGTCTGGTGACTTTCTCATTCTGTAGCACTTGACTCTTATATATGAATTTTATCTTTTCTCTCACATGGATTTTCTCCCGGAAAGACATTTTACTAAATGAAATACTTATACACTTAATTCTGCCTCTGGTAAGTTTCTTTGAGCAAAGAAACTTATAATCATTGAGAGTGTCTGGTTACCCCCAGTGCATCCCATACTATTCCAACCCAAGCATTGGTCACGGTTCTGTCAATTGTATTAATAACCCAATATTGACAACATGTCAATCACATTGCTATTTACAATGAATCAAATATATACATGAAAAACAAAGTCAAAGAGGAAATATGGCAAGTGTCTGGTGATGATATGCTTCATTGTGGTATTTTTGAATTATTTAAATTCCCCATCAGAAGTTATTTTCAGTAAGCATCATGGCTTTTTAGTGCCAAAAACATAAAGGATAATCCTCATATAGTTTTATATGTAATTTTGCATATAAATTAAGGGCATAAATCTATAATTGCTAAAAGAAATGTCAGTATATCAGGAACTATTGATTGCTAAGTAGATTCCCTTGGAACATGAAAGTGTGATGTTGCTATGTGTGTTTCTTCCCTGAAAGAAACATCACAACAGTATGGAGTTCAGTTTTCACTACAGGGGAATTCTGACCCTGGCCCATGATGGAGGTCACTATTATTGAGCACAGATCTAATTAAGTCTTCACCTTTGGTAAATGACTCTACATGATTTGCAGTTTACTCTTCTCTACAGTTCTCTGCAGACTTTTAAAACAGCTATAAAAACAATCCCATTGACAGCAAAGGTGGCTTAGACTGCAGTCTAATATTAAGATTCAACCACAGTTTCTCCTCTGAAGTGACATAATAATAGGTAATTATGCACACCAGATAACCATTCTTGTTGACCTCTGAGTAAGAGAATGAATGTCTACCTAATTAAAGTTTTTTATGGGATTTTCATGGAAGTCAGCCTTATAATTATGGTTAATCTTACTGAATGCTGATACACTCTATGAGTAGTCCAGCCTTCCCCTAAAAATTCCAAATTATAGCAAATCGGGCCAAACAAAAACTTAGTGGTTAAGAGGGAAGACATTAAAGTATGCATGTGTATTCACACACACACACACACACACACACACACACACACACACACACAAACACACACACATATTAATGAATTATGATAAGTCACAGAATATGGTTTTCTCAGCTTAGTTCATTCTGCTTAGAAGATGATGATGATGATTATGATAACAACGACAATGAATTTGTTAAAGAATTGAGTTCTTTATTCAAAAGCATTTTGTTTTTTCATCTGTCACAAAATTCTGTTGCAAAATCCATATTTGGAATCTGATTCACAGGGACAAAGTTACACACACATGCACCTACACACACACACACACACACACACACACACACACACACACACACAGGAATAAAAGCTAGTGGAAAATCAAATAAGGAGCTCTCCTTTCAGTTACTCATACCTCTCAGTATTATTCACCCTGTCAGCCACTGCTAAGGCTACTGCAGTACTGGAGAGCCTAAATAACACCACATTGAAAAATAATAAATAAAATTACTGCTGTTTTGATCTAGAGAGTCAATAACCAATGCTCTGTCACTTTTGTCACCTGAATAATATAATTCTTGAGCTCTGCAGACCATTTAAGATGATGTGACTTGTTTTATTCTCTCGTCTCAATCCCTCTGAGAATATGCTTCAATCTGTCAGGCCCTGTATCACTTTCATACAACATTCTTTTACAGACTGTATCTTGAATTTGACTCTTGCTCTCTGGGGATCTCAGTGAAGCTCCCAGAAGTCATTTCATCCGTCTCCTTTAACAACCATCAGGAAGATGGAGCTTCGTCTGGCTGGGATGGGTTTGAGCTTTCACCTGAAGGAGCATAGGATTTGAAAGAGACTTCGATTTACAAGGCTGCACTGACTAGAAACTTGCATCACCTTGTTTCAACAATTTGCGATCACAGCCTAGATGTATTCTGCTTTGTGAAATGACCTGCCCCCTACCCTCTCATCACTACCTGTCCACATGGAGAAGCTGTTGAAATGAACTAAAGAATTGATGGGTTTCTCAAGACAAGTCAACTTAAAACTTCTCATTTTTATTCTTTTTGTGAATCCAAAATGAGAATTTTATGATATTTAAGATATTTTTGCCATGCTGAATAATGAGAAATTTAAGGGAGTCTGCTCAAGGGGTACAGGGAGTTTTTTAATGATACAAATTGGAGAGAACATCTCACTAAACAGGATAGGCAGAGTCCTGGAAGGCTGATGGCCAGTCCCACACTTCTGCTTCCTGAGTCAGCCCACACTGTCCAAGCCCACGAGGGAGAGGGAGGGAAGAGGGTGAGGCATACAGCCTCTCAGGCCTTACACTAGTCCTGAGGCCATGCCCTCGGTGCTGGTACCTCAAAGTCATAGGTATAACAGGTACCTACTACATCTCCCCTTTTTGTTTAAATAAGAAAGTCCTAACTTAATACAAAACTATGTAGAATTGGAATGAATGTCAGGTATTTTCCAAGAGAAGAAAATGGTAATAACATAAACAAAAATAGAAATGAAATCAACAAGAACAACATCAAACAAGAAACACATACTAAAATGTCCAGAAATATCCAGATAATAGGTACATGGCAAGTTACAGAGATTGCTTCAATAGCTGTCCTATCCTGAATAATGTAATTTTAGTACCTGAAATATTCTTAGCTAAGAGAGGATGACAACTGTAACTATCTAGTCTTCAACTCATCAAAGACCTGAGAAGGAAAACAGTATTACCCGAGTAAACAAAATGCAAGCAAGCAACTACCAAAAAACTGCAAGAATTGACAGAGACATCTGATTGCCTGGACAGTCACCTAAAGCTCCTCTGCAATGCTGTGGCATCCATCTTCAGCCTATAGGCCCAGAGTCTCTGGCATACTTTTCAGTGAAGCAGGATATTTGAAGGACTCTTATGCCTATTGGCAAAGTTTACCAGTCACTTTACTCTGTGTCCTGCAGAATGTCTGGCAGTTTCTTCTGTGAAGCAGGAACCTGAAGGAACATCTCACTTTGTTTTGGCAAATTTCAGTGGTCACCCTCCTATGGGTCTTGCATGTCCAGTTTATCAAGCAGACCAGGCAAGATCAGTTTCCCACCCAAATGACCAGCCCTTTCCACATGGCAAGCAAACTCCACGATGAGTTTCCTTGATGCCCATCATCCCTTTCAAAGCAACTGGTGCTACCTTGAGCAGACGTGCCTCACTGTCCTAAAAAGTCAGTTTTTTTTTTTAAATTAAACCTAAATTCTGTAGGTCCCTGAGGTGTTTGAAGACTACTTACATAATTGAAATATATCTATGCATATCTAACTTAACTAACTAACTAACATTTCTATAAATTTGATTATCATAGATGACTATTATGCTGTATTTTGTAATTATACATTACAATTTTAAATGAGTTGTATAAACACAATACCTCAAACAAGAATAGAACTATATATACAGTATAACAAAATTAACTTTAAAGTTGCATCAATAAACCAAATCCATACCAATGCAAAATATGTAAGATCAATAGTTGTTTTTTGGATCAAAGTAGTTTCAATAACCCACCCCTTTATCCATTACTTCCATATCATACATTTCTATACCATATCCCTCTTTTTTCTTTTAGAAAGAGATTGAGCATGACCTATAACAATTTGTAACCAACCCCCAAACAAAGAAACACATCTATAATCCATTTTTGGGGAATGTGGGCATAGCTCTCCAGGTTACTCACTGCTGACCGGGGCACTGGTAATCCTATAGGGATCCTGAGAAAATTTAGAATTATGATCAAGTCTTGACTGTAGTAGTCTGTGAGGCTGTGTTGTCTCAGCCAGTTGCTTTGAGCTGTCTGGATGCTGGATCATCTGGGCCATAGATCCCACTGGAGACCTCTCAGGAGGAGCTCTTCCTTGATGGAACCAAATTAACCAGGAAAGAATCCACAGCTTCTCATCTTCTGTGGAGACAAAAGCAGAACCTCTTTTTCAAAGCAACATATCTTCTGACTTAAATCTTGGAATCAAGATATTTCTAAAATATATAAGTTGGTTTAATCTAGCAGCCTTTATAATCAAATGTCTTATAGCAGTTAAAAATCCCAAAGACAACATAATAATATACAGTATCCAAACTATCTGTGTAATTTCCATTTTTATGTTGCTAAAATTTTATATTATTTTGATTGTCTCTTTAAAGACTTTAATTTCTAAAACTATTTCTTTATATAACTGCCTATACTTCTTTTCCTTTTTTTCAAGCCTACATACATTTTTACATACGTTGTAAACTGTTTAGAGGTTGATTCCATCTGAATCTGTCTTATTGTGTATCTATAATCATTTTCTGACCAGGAGAGATTTTAAACTGCTAAGCTGCATGGAGGCTTTAGCTGTTGACTCTGCACCATTTGGCTTCCCAATATGGTACAGGTACATTTACCACCAGCTCTGGGAGCCATACTCACAGCCAAATCTGGGAAGCAGTAGGTCTATGCCTCTATCAGGCAGTGTGTAGCCCAGAAACCCTCCTTTTGTCTGTACCAGCAAAAGCTAAATTTACCATGCAAGTATGCTGCATGGCTCAGAGACATCTCTGTGTACCAAGGGGTGAATCCACCATGTTGAGCTCAAATTCAAATGCCACAGCATCTTTGTCCCACAGCCTGCATGAGAGACATGAACTATGAAGCTGCTCTTGGCTTCATTTCAGAACCTCTTTTTAAAGCTTTCTCAGGTTTTAAGTGGAATTTCTTGCCCCACATTGGGTCCCAGATATAATGATAAATTCAAGGGAGTCTGCTTAAGGGGTATAGGGAGTTTATTATGACATGAATTGGTGAAAACAACACACTAAACACAATAGGCAAAATGCAGAGTTCTGGAAGGCTGGTGGCTTGTCCCACACTGCTTCTTCTGTGTGAGTCAGTTTACACTATCCAAGTTCACAAGGGAGAGAGAGAGAAAAGAGTGAGGCATATAGCCCCTCAGGTCTTAAGCTAGCCCTGAGACCATGCCCTAGGGACTGGTACCTCACGGTCATAGGTGGAGCAGGTACCCACTATAATGCTGGGCAATGGTGGTGCATGGCTTTAATCCCAGCACTTGGGAGGCAGAGGAGGAAGAATCTCTGGGTTTAAAGCCAGCCTGGTCTATAGAGTGGGTTCCAAGGACAGCCAAGGATACACAGAGAAACCCTGTCTTGAACTCTTCTCAAAAAAATACATTTACCATACATTCATAACTTAAAGATAACATTACTGGCTATTCATTTAGCATTTACTATGTAACAGACATTGTTTTTGCTGCTGTGCATGAGAAGATATGTGTTGGCCTCACAATTACAACCCCCCCCCCCCCAGGGATGTCTTATTTTTCCCATTTTGCATATGCAAAAGAAGAAAACTGCCCATCTTCTTACATTGATATTGTAAGTTCAGTCTCCAGGCCCCTTTTCCAGTATGGGAAGCATGGAGGAAGGTAAGAAGAATTTCAGAATGCAGGAATGGATTTAGTTCCTAAAACAGAACAACTCAACTCCCTGGAAAGGCTAGCTCAGTGACTTGTTTCCAGTGTCAAGCACTGGACTCAACCCTGAAACCATAGCTGGTCTTTTATTGAATTTGCTTAGGTGCTGGAAGTCATGCCCATGTGGCGCCCTCACGTTTGATGTCATTTCCGGAGTAACCACAGCGCAGTCAGCAGTTCACAGCAGGGAACTTGACATGGGTATGGAAGCAAGAGCAGCTCTGGATGCTTTGTTGGGGTGCGGAGCTCTGAGGCCGAATTCTTCGAAAGAAGCTGTGTCTGCAGAGGCTGACTGGCTGATCTCAGTACTGTGGACGGATTGCAATGCTGCAGGTCCAGAGGCTAAATACTTTGTCGGAGGCTAGCTTTAGCTCCTGGAACAGCCATTCCTTGCCCTGAACTCTTGAACCTCTGCCTCAGAACTAACATTCTGTGAGTAATAGATAAAAACCTTTTGGAATCTATTAACTTATCAAACTACTACTCGCTTGCACCAACCCAAAAGCTAAAATGTCAGCAGATAGCATCTTGTGCCTATTGAAAAGCTTCTCCCAGCTTGCTGTAATTGCATCTCTGAGGCACTCACCAATGTACTTTAGACTTGCCTTGAAATACTTTCTTTGCTCTGAAAAATTATATTTAAAAAAAAAAAAACCCAAAAAACTACTTCCACACTGGAACATGGAATCTGTAGTAACCTAAACCTATGTTTCTGGACCATGATCACTCAAAATGATTCCAGAATAAGCCGTCTCCTATTCCCCCTAAGATGAGAGCTGTAGATTTTGTTTGTTTGTTTGTAGCTATACAGCCATCTTTGTTTCTGCATCATAATCACATTGATTTAAGTCTGGTTTCTGCATCAGAATTACATTGGTTAAGTCTGATTCTTGAGTTACTAGGCCCAGAGTAGAAAACTATTGGCTTGTTAAAGGAAGTAGAAGGTCATTGTGCCTGGAGTATTACTACATTAGATTTTATGTATTAGAAGTGTTCTGTAATTATATTTCATGAAAATGTGATTGTTAACATTTGATTTGTGTCTTTAATTGTGTGTCTTTAAATAAGATAGGCAATACTATATTTATTATAATCAGCATTTTGGAGGAATAGTTAAAAAAAAAAAACATAACAGAAACCACAGTTACATTCTCCCAGATATGGAGAATATGTCTGATCGAAGTGAATATTTGGCTAACACCATGGTTGCATTTCTGTCTATGATTCTACTGATGAGCTATGCTCTTAATATCATCACCAATTTGAAAAACTACAGGAGCAGTTTGTTACTCATTAATCTCACTTCCTACAGAAGAGCCAATAACCTAGCATACTTTTAAATTTCTTTTGGCATCACACTGGTGAGAATTTTCTGAAATTTGCAAACATTTCTGAGGATATCTGAGATAAATATTCATTTTAGTCTTCTACCTAATTACCTCTTTGTTTTTTTTAAGTATATTTCTCAATTTGCTAGTAAGTGAGGTTGTAAATTATTAGTTTGTTTACATATTTTATCTTAATGGCATAAAATGTCGTTTCGTGATTCCTTGACACTAAAGAATCCTGCAGAGTTCCAGTTATTACAGATGTGTTCTTGAGGAAGTTTTAGTTTCAGAATTACTTGGCTCAGTCATTGTGGAATATTAGTTGAAGATGTGTTACAATCATTTATGCTGTAGAATATTTGTTTAATGATGCAAAGATGTGTTGCATTATTTTATGTTGCATTTGTTTAACTCTGTGAAACTGTGTTACTGTGCCTTCCCAAACAACTGATACGTCTAATAAAGAGTTGAACAGCCAATAGCAAGGCAGGAGATGGATAGGTGTGGTTGCCAGGCAGAGAGAATAAATAGAAGGAAAGAAAGGGAAGTGAGAAAGGGAGAAGGAGGAGGACACCAGTGGCCAGCTATGCAGCTACACAGCAAGCCATAGAGTCAGAAGTAAAGAAAGGTATATAGACTAGAGAAAGATAAAAGCCCAGAGGAAAAAAGTAGTTGGGTAATTTAAGAAAAGCTGGCTAGAAACAAGCCAAGCTAAGGCCAGGCATTCATATGTAGCAGGAATCTTAGAGCTCTTATTAATAAAATCAAACCTGGAGCTGGGTATTGGGGTGAGTGCTGGAAGATCAGAGAAGCAGAATAAACCACAGCCAACTTACCTTGCCAATTCCTCAGCTGATCCTATTTCCTCAGACTACAAGCCTCTGTGTCATCATCTGAATGGCTCTCAGCTGCTCAAAAGCCTAAAAGCTTAACCAGGCTAGTTCCTGGTTTTCACGCCTTCTATACCTTTCTGCTTTATGCTATCACTTCATGGGATTAATGGTATAAGTCACCATGCCTGGCTGTTTCCAGTGTGGATCTCTGTCTCCCAAGTGATAGGATTAAAGGCATGTGCTACCACTGCCTAACCTCTATGTTTAATATTGTGGCTGTTCTGTTCTCTGACTGCACAATATTTTGGGGAACACAATACCACCACATTCATAAGTAAGAATAAGTCTCTGTGTGTGTGATTATTTGGGAGCTGGGTTGTGGGCTCCCCCAAAGAGTAAGAGTAAAGAGTAAAGAAAAAAAAAGCCCCCAAACAACTATACTCAGTGATCTACTTGTCACTTTTCCCTTGCTACTTCTGGTTCATGGAGTCCCTGGAAATCTGTTGTGCTATGTTGTGAGTGACTATCCCCTGAGCCAAGCAACCATGTTTTGGAGTTGTTTAGCTGAACCCCTTGCAAAAGGATTATCCCAGCTGAGTTACTTTACTGTCTACATCTCTTATAGAGCATCATGAGGCTCTCCCTTGAATATCCAGTCTCTTCCTTCCAACGGTTGTCTGCCACTCTGCTTTAATCATTTGTGGCCTTGGGCAGGGGTTACAGTATATAGGCCAGGAAGGCTAGGAGAGTAGGACCCTATCTATGTGGCTATGGGAAATCCAGCATCCCTATCTCTTTTTAGGTACAGTCTATTAGGGGGAGGAGCTAGTGTAACCAGCTTGATAAGCATGAAGATATTCCAAGAGATAACCTGTGACAATATATAACAATATAACAAAGTATTGAAGCAATGGACTCCAAAGAAATGGGAATTTCCCAAGGAATCTCAGTCTAGGAGAAGGAAAGGACCCCAGGCAGAGGGGGATTTGTCATCTGGAAAGAGGTTACAAACAGTTCTAACAATTTGTCAGAACACATTACAATGTGAGACTGAAATTCAAACAATGATGGGTCAATGGAGAGAGGGACTGCATCTTGACAAGTACTGCTCAGATATGCACATCCTTGGCTCTCTGTTGAAATTTTGATTTCACTTCCTGCACCCCAAAGACAGACTTGAGGGAGTTTGCTGGATCTCTCTCTCACTTTTCTTCTGCCCCTACCTTTAATTTTGCTCCTTTAATTGGTTTGTTGAGGACAAGTGACTGGACCTGGCTTCCTGGCTTGGACATTCTATAACACTAGGACTACAGGTTCATGCCTCCTCATGCCCAGATGAATTTTTTTCCATTATAAAGCACTATTAGTGCTTATATATGTGCAATTGCCCATTTATTTTAATCAGTTCAGTAACAACGTTTCTGATCTTTATTCTTTTGTTTGTTTCCTTGTTGTTAGTTTTTGCCAAGCTGAGGTTTGAACCGTATTGTGACACAGTCTATGGAAGTGCTCTACCATCATGCCACAGCCTAAACCCTATATTCTTTTACTTTACAACTATTTGTGTCTTTTAGTTGATTTTTGTGGATATGTATATTTAAGTCTTCTAATAATTTATTTTAATTGTTGAACTGTGGAAGTATTAGATTTATCTCTAAAGTATTAGTAACAAGGCCTCTATGTACAGCCCAGGCTGGCCATCACTTGGAGATCCTTCTACCTCAACCTCCACAATTGCTGGAGGTATGGTACCTGACTTCATCTGTAAGATTCTACTCTGTATTTTATTTTCCCATTCTCTATATATTTAAACTTCATTTTAAAACTTCATCCTCCTGCCCTTCCCTCTCCATTGTACCTTACTTGAAAAGTAAATTGAGGTATTTTTAAATGCATTTCTTTAATTGCATGGGATATTTAATCTTTTTCTTAACTGCTTAACTTTAAAATTGTATTGCCAATCTCAAAAAGGTTTAAAGTTAACTATTAACCTGGTAGTTTTTGAAGAAGTCTGTAGCACTTAAGGATTTTAAATGATAGCTTTCAAATTTGCATGCTGTTGCAAATTATCTGGTAGTCAGAATTTTGGCCTCCAGGAACTTTGTACCCCATGGTTTCTCCATTACAATGCTATGTTGTAGAGTAAAGGGAATTTCATAGTTTTAACTAACGAAAATTTCTTAAAATGTCAAAAATGCAAGAATTTTTAAAAAATAATAATAAATAGGGAGACAAGACTAAATGAATGACCTGGGCAGAACTACTGACTCATGAGTTCTTCATAGCTGAGTGACCAACAGAAGGGGCAGCTAAAGGAAAGAAGGACTGAACTACAATTGGCAGATTTGTGGTAAATATAGTTGGTAGAAAAAAAAAAAAAACGAGAAGGAAGTGAATCCTCCAAATAACTTGACTGCAAATAGAAATTTCCCCAGACCCAAAAGAAAAGTGTTCCCATGTGACAGATCCTAGTATTGCTGGGCTCTGGGAAAGAGTGACTGCTGAATGCTTCTGCACCTAGGATTCTGACTCTTAGCCACTTGTGTGACATGATCATGATTTGCTCCTTTAAGCTATCACATGTGTAAGAGGTTTGGTGCCAGCAGAGGAAATATTTGAGACCAAAATGATTTTGGGTTTGATTTGATAAGGGGAATTTGCTGGTACGTACTGACATGTTTTGGGTATAGGACTCAAGCTGAAACTTCAAAATCACCTACATTTCAGGTATGCCTTAGAAACATAGCTTGGATAGAGTTCAGGTAGTATTTTAAGTAGCTTTGTGCATGAAATGTGGTTTGTGTCCACTAATCCATGTGACCCACAAATGCTGCTATGCTAACTCCTCCTGGAGACAGTCTGAGGTTGCATGGGCTCACCATTACGCTTGGCTCTGGATTTATGTGCTATTGCTAAGCAGTCGGTTTGTTTGTTTGTTTGTTTTTTGTTTTATGCTTGTTCAGACAAAGGTACTCATAAAACACAAAATTATGCATCTCTGATGAGGCGATAACTTTTGTCCAGGGCAAGGGAGTCCATGGAGCCATCCCGGAATAGCTGTGTCACAATAGCAGCTCCAGGCAGCAGCAGCTTCCGTCTCCACCTATGATGCTCTGTGCTGGTCCATTGCTCAGGTTAGGGAACCTGATTTTTCCTCTTTAGAAGCAGTTAGGGGACCAGGAAGCAGATCCATCAGGGACAAGGAGGCATTTTTTATGGGAAGTTTTTGAAGATAATTTCTCTAGAGTCATATGCTTCTTCATAAATAGTGGTGTGGTATTGTGTTCCCAAAAATATTGTGCAGACTAATAAACTTATCTGGGGTCAGAGAACAGGACGGCCACAATATTAAAGGATAGGCAGTGGTGGCACACGCCTTTAATCCTAGCATTTCAGAGACAAAAATACCTCTGGATCTCTGAGTTCAAGGCCACATTAGAAACAGCCAGGCATGGTGACACATGCCTTTAATCCCAGAAATCCAGCCTTTAATCCCAGGGAGTGACAGCAGAAAGTAGAAAGATATATAAGGTGTGAAGACCAGAAACTAGAAGCATTTGGCTGGTTAAGCTTTTAGGCTTTTGAGCAGCACAGTTCGGCTGAGATTAATTCTGGATGAGGACTCAGAGGCTTCCAGTCTGAGGAAACAAGACCAGGTGAGGAACTGGCGAGGTGAGGTAGCTGCGGCTTATTCTGCTTCTCTGATCTTCCAGCATTCACCCCAATAACTGCCCTCAGGTTTGTTCTTCTTAATAAGACCTGTTAAGATTCCTGCTACACAGTGGTGTTTCAAACACAGATGTGCTTCTTTGTCCCATTATGAATGCATGTTGCTGTTATCCTTGGATAAGTCCATCAGACATTTCCACTGGATCACGGGCAGGTCATCAGTCAGCAGGTCATCTTCACTCTCATGCTCACTGTGATTCAGAACCATCTTGGTTATCTAATTTTCTGGCAATAAAGAATTAGAGCATTATTATCAACATTAAGACTTTTGGTGTTGACTTCTAGCTGTCTGACCAACTGTGACCATGTATGTTATGTATATGTAAGGAGGCCAGGGTAATTTGTTTTCACTTGATAGATGAATTCTTTTACTACTGCATGGTTTATAATTGAATGTAGTCAGAGAGTTAGTGTGCACACCTGTACTGTTAGTCTCTGTGTTGCAAGCACCAGAAAGAGCAGATATAGCACTCTTTGTGCTAAACTTTCTTTCTGTGTGTGTGTGTGTGTGTGTGTGTGTGTGTGTGTGTGTGTGTGTTGTTGTTTTTGTTTTTCGAGACAGGGTTTCTCTGTGTAGCTTTGTGCCTTTCCTGGATTTCGCTCTGTAGACCAGGCTGGCCTCAAACTCACAAAGATCCTCCTGCTTCTACCTCCCGAGTGCTGGGATTACAGGTGTGCACCACCACCACCTGGCTGTTGCTAAACTTCTTTTAGAGGCCTGCACCTGTACTTTATTCACTGAAGTTACTATGCTGTTAAAGAAATTGCAACTTAGTTTATATTGACCTAGAGATGTTTCAGTTATATGGTTTAGTTAACAAAGTCACATGTGGGGAAAGCCTTGGTATTAATTTTTAAACTTATTTTATTTTTAATTAATATACAACTACATAATTTCTCCCCCCTCCTGCTCTAACTCTCACCCCCTGACTCCCTCTAAAATTCATGGACTCTTTTTTTTCTTATGTTGTATGCACATGTGCAAACACATACACACAGTGTTAGCTTGTGTTATTTTTTATGTTTAAGTTTTTTGTGTTTTATGTATGCTTATGTTTTTAGGGTCGACCGCATTGTATTGAATAACCAACTTTAGGGGGCTCATTCCTAATTTAGAGGACAAATTCTCCCTCTCAGCAGCCCTTAATGACCTACAGCTCTTCATAGAGGAGTGGGCCCCGTGCATTTTTCTTCAACTGCTTTGGCTCATCAAAAGCTGCTGTCATTTTTTCAGACTTGTTTAGGCAATGTATTGTTGATTTCAGGGGTACAGATTCCTTGTATCTAGAAGACCCAGTCTTGTGTCAGATTCACTGGTCCTCTGACTTTTGCAATCTTTCTGTCCCCTCTTCTGCAGTGTTAATTAAGCCTTAGGTGCAGGAGTTGTACTGAAGATGTATCAGTTCCAGCTGGAAACCCCATGCTTGATTGTTTTCCGAAATTTGAACAGTTGTGTCTTTCTACAATGGTCACCATCTACAACAGGAAGAACGTTCCTGGATGAGAGTTGAGAGCTACACTGTAGATATAAGGCTAAATATTTAGAATCCAGTTAGAAATTATATTGGGTTTGTATGAATATTATTTTTGATAAAAATAATTGATAAAAAAAACAAATAGGATGATTTTCAGGGAATAACAAAGTCTCGGGATAATCATCTCATGTAGCTTTCCTATAGTGATCACAATCTACTAGTATGAAATGTTTATGCTACTAATCTCTAAAGATTTTTTTGAGCTCTATGAATATCTGTGAGATTCATCAATACAGTCACACCCTTCAGGAATTTGTTCTTCATCACTGTACAATAGTGTATTTTATGGATAAATGCTTGGGTTGTGAATGACACTGACAAAAATTCTTACAATTATATTCAAGTCATATCATATCAGTGTTGAGCATATAACAGTGGAATCATTATGCCATGTATATACATTTCTGCCAGCTGTATTGGAAGCTGTTAAGATGATTATGAAAAGGATCGTATTAAGTCACATTACATGAGAATTTAGTTGCTCCATAATTTAAAAAGAACGTGATAAAGTTATCATCTGGGCACTTGAATGAGAATGTTGTAGAATCTCTATGACATATTACAATCACAAATGATGTTTTCCAGTTCTTGCTACACATTTAGATACTTTCTTCTGAGCAACACATTCTTCCAGTACTTTGTTTACCTTCATTCTTAAACTGGGTTTCTTATCCCTTTAAAACTTGTTTGTGTAGCTTTTCGTAGTGATTTTGAAAATTGTCTTTTGTTAGTTTCTGTTTGGAAGAAGAAGAAATTTAGCAATGAAAGAAAAAAAAACTCACTGTGAATCAAGTGAAGAACGAGCTTTGCTTAGTGGGTTATGTCAGCACAGACTCCAAAACCAAAACCTGCCAGCAGCCTTTCCACTCATTACTGCTCTCTGTGTCTCACTGTTCATCCTGATGGAACATGTTTGACATCCTGATGACAAAGTAGCCTAAAACTCAGACTGTCAAGTGAGGTGGTAAATGCTTGTGTTAAGATATGACTTAACAATTCCCCAATTACTTTCCATTTGTAAATAATACTGTCATATGTTTCATATGGCAAAAGGGTCGGTCTGTGTGTATGTTAAATTTAGGAGAGACTTCCGTTATACCCAATGTATAGAGATTCAGTTCATGCAGGTTTTCAACATAATAATTATAAAGAGTTCTAAAATAAAAGTTAATTGAATTTCAATTTACTTCTCTTTCTACATCAACAGCATGATTTTTAGGAACTTTGTAAAAATAGCTTTATTACACTAAAATATTTCATTATAACATGACATTAATGATCTTGAAAGTAGGTTAATTGTAGATTCCATTGGAGAACTCCTTGGGAAAGGATTCTGTTCTACATATAGAGCTTGTAGAATGAATTTAAAATACATTTAATTTCAGAACTCCACTCTGTTACCCACCCCCTCTGGATTATCATTCTTTTACTTCCTTAAATTAATGGACACTAGAAATAAATCTTGACAAGAACAGATTTCTTGACACCACATGAGGCATTTTTGTCTGTCTGTTACTTAGGATTTTATTTTGGGTATTATTTATATTTTGCATTAGAGAAATATATTTTTTCTTACAATGTTCTCCATCAACTATATAATAATAACTTCTATAATTTTTCATAATCAAGTGATGCAGAAAATTTTAGAGTCTTCACAAACCTATACATCCAGCCATGGATCTCCACTGGAACAGGAATTGCTGTGGAATGGTTTGTATGTCAAATGTGTTGCTCTGATTGGTTAAAATAAATAAAGTGCTGATTGGCCAGTAGCCAGGCAGGAAGGATAGGGTAGGCGGGACAAGGAGGAGAAGAATGGTGGAAAGTGGAAGGCTGGGGCAGGGAGACACCATCAGCCGCAGCCATGACAAGCGAGATGTAAGGCACTGGTAAGCCACAAGCCACGTGGCAACTTATAGACTAACAGAAATGGGTGAATTTAAGATATAAGAACTAGATAGCAAGAAGCCTGCCACAGCCATACAGTTTGTAAGCAATATAAGTCTCTGTGTGTTTACTTGGTTGGGTCTGAGCGCCTATGGGCCTGGTGGGTGAGAGAGATTTGTCCTGACTGTGGGCCAGGCAGGAAAACTCTAGCTACAAGGAATCGACAAATTAAAAATCCATACCAATGAATCTGTGAGATTAATCAATGCCATGACAAACTGCAGTTTGTACTTTTTATAATTGCTATTTAATATTATATTTTTTGAACTTGGCATCATATCTGTGGGTAGACTTCTTAGGTAGTTATCCATTTCTATTGAATGTTCTGAGGTATGAGAGAAATTGGACAGAAATGGGCATTGATAATGTGGACAAGACACTGTCATACTTTTCTTTCTTTGTAGAGCCCAATGGCATCACTGTATTAGTAAATGTTCTCTAGAGGTACCTAACTGATAGGCTGAATCTATGTATATTAAAGCAAGTTTTAATAGGATGGCTCACAAGCTGTGCTTCAGCTAGTCAAACAATGGATGTTACCTGATGAAAAGGCCCAGAATCCAGTGTTTATGTAGCCCACAAAGCTGGATGTCTCAGCTGATCTTAGGTCTATGTTGGAATTGTGAAGAACCAAGTTCTAATAACCAGTGAAGAAATGTCTCAGCAGTACAGATGAACTGACCGAATTCTATGTTCCATCACAGAAGTTGTTTCATGAAGTTTTATAATTTTGCAGAACAAAGAATGTCACAAATCAAGGCAAATTTAGAATATGCTGGCGGGTACATCATGGAGGTTCTTTACATCAAGATTGTGTTACCTTTTCTATAGGTCCAAGATGTTACCTGATGATATTATTAACTGGCATTATCTGTTGAACCGAAATATTCCAAAATATTTTTTTCTGTTACTCACAGGATGTTAGTTCTGAGACAGTGGTGGGCAAAGGAATGGCTGTTTGGGGGAGTTTAAACCTAGTCCAAGATGGGCCTGCAACATTCCAATCTCTCCACAGTACTGAAGGTGTGATCAGTCAGTCCACCTCTACAGACACAGCTAAAGATTCTAGGAGTCCAAGTTCACACTAGGACAATAATTTCCTGACACCTTGATTTTGGAATCATGGTTTACATAAACATGAAAGAATGGATTTCTTTTATGTAATTTCTTTCTTGAGACTATGTTATAGTAACCATAGGAATGAATTTAGATTCTTTTGGTTCCAGAGGAAGATTGAAATCTTTCCTCTGGCATATATAATAGTTTGTTACCAGGTGGTAACAGTCTTTAGTGGGGTTGGGGATTTAGCTCAGTGGTAGAGCATTTGCCTAACAAGTGCTGGGTTTGGTCCTCGGCTCCAGAAAAAAAAAGTCTTTAGCTCTTCATGTCTTCTTGAATTCCTCTTTTTTAAGATTTTATGAAGTCATTGGGGCAATGATATTGTTACCGATTTTCTTGTAAAGTAGAGATATGTGTGCTATAATTTGGATGCAGTTGTCTTGTGTGCCATGGAAAGCATCACCAATGAAACTGCACTGACACATCCATAGGTACAAATAGGGATAGTGCAGGGCTGCCGTCACAGAGGGGTTGTGAAACCAGCTACCAGTAGCATGGGTATCTTTGGTTTTGTAATGATTTATGAAGACAGAAATGGAGGACAAAACAGTAATCCAACAACTTGTCAATGCTTTATTGTGATGGATAATTTTATGTCACAATTTGAGTGGGAAAAGGGCAAAACATCCAGAGAACCGGTTAAACATTGTTACGGGGTGAGATGAGCATCTTAGTAGACTAAGTAAAGAAGTTTCACTGTCATCAGTGTGAGTGGCTATTGGACAATCTAGGGCAGCTGGCAGCCGGCTTAAAATAAAAATGGAGTAAAAAAGAAAAAGGCATTATTTTCTCCTGGTTATCCCCAGTCCTTACTGTTCTCATACCTATATCATAGGACTCTCTTGTGTTGAATCAATCTTTCTCTCCTTTCTTTCTTTCTTTCTTTCTTTCTTTCTTTCTTTCTTTCTTTCTTTCTTTCTTTCTCTCTTCTCTCTCTCTTTCTCTCTCATTTTCTCTCTCTCAGTGTACACACATGACTACATTCCCCCCCTCCCCCATGGTATCGTGCAAGAAAACTGTGTATACTACATCATTATTGAAGACACATTTTGGATTTGCTATTAACTGTAAAAGGGTGACTAACACCTAAATGCCCTCATGGCAAATACGTATTTGGCTGGCACTAATTCCAACTTTTGATAAATAACCTTCACTACTATGTTGAAATGAGCTTTGGTTCTGAGATCCTGATTCTCCCTGCCTCTTCTTAGCATTGTAAATATTGGCATACTTCTGGATTTGTGAATTCATTGGTAAACATCAAGGTGATTAACTCATAGAAGTATAACGTAGGACATTATATGATGTATATAATATATCCTAGTACAAAACACAAGGCAAACAATGTTTTTCTTTAGAACAATGACAAATTGACTCTTTTAATTGTGCTAAGACAAGAAGAATTTGAAGGCAATGTATGCTGAGAAGCCAGTGTGACAAAAATGTCTAACAGGAAATGAATGGAGACTCATTGGCCTAAAGCAATGCTCACTTCTAACAGCTATCTGTTCCTTGTCTGATATTTGACTAATCAAGCATGAGCTCAGCTCAGGAGATTTATCTCCTGTCTGTGTATATTATCTCTTCCTCTGGCTGATAGACACATTCTCATAGTATTATCAGTGTGGAAGGGGTAGAAGTCTTATTTTGTAGCTGTTTTGAAGCCTTTGCTTATAGCACACTTAGCCATATCCTATTGGTCGAAACAAGATACATGTCTAAGTCAAGGGGTGAATAAATGTACCTGTACCAAGAGAGATGACAAACAGTTAAAAGATTTAAAAACAAAATAAGAATGACAAGTTAGACTCATGAATTCATTCAGTTGAAGTCACTGGCTTCTACTTATAATGTAATTAAATTAGGAAAAGACAAAAAAAATTGTTACAAATTTTCATTATAAAAAATTCTCAATTGAGCTTCAGGGTAAGCTTTGAGGCCTATAGCTAAGTATGGAGAAGGCACTACAACCTACTTCTAGCTCTCCTTCTTCTGTAGTTATAGAACGGAGTCAAATAAGCAGCCCATTATTTTAGAAGTATCAAAAACTTGTCTCTGAGAGGGAAAGCAGCTAGTCACATAATGCTTTCTGAACCTGGATCATCTCAATGTTAACAAGGAAAAGATTCAAGTGTCTCTTCCCGTGTGCCACCTAAGGATCAGAGCATGAACAGGCAGTCTCTCTCGGATTTCAAATTTTCTGGGTTGGCCTGAAATGGTGATGTTATACATAGAAGTAATTATTCATTGATGCCATAAATGCACAGAAATGTGATTAAAGGCAAGCAAACATGCATGGCTCACTAGCAGCTATCATTTCCAATGGCTGACACCCCAAGAACATAGCACATTTAATAGAAAGAGAGCAAGATGGGATAGTATTCTTTGAGAAGAAAGGGCTATGGCCTTCCATCATTATTTTTGCTTAGAGTGTTTCATCTTTGCCAGAGTTCTACGACTTAATCGTGCGACTGTTAGAAAGTTTTTTTCAAAATTTCCTATTTCATTTCTATAGCTGAAAAATATCTTACAAGCCATTAAAAAGTGTGAAGCAATATTAAAAGTGGAAAGATTTTTACCAAGTGTAAACTATTAGCCATGCTGTGGGTTATTTCAAGTTAACCAGATAGTTGTCTTCCAAAGTCCATCAGTTAATGTCTTAGAAAGGAGCACTGCATGAAGACGTATAAACTTGATAGTAAAGTGTCTTATAGTCTATAGAGGACCTTTGCACATTATTCAGGGGACAAGAATAGCCTTAGTTGTGGCTTCCTCTTTATTCTTTGAGCATGGAGTGTAAGGCTAACACCCAAGCAGCCTTGAGTTACCTTGTTCATGGTCTTGGCACACAAAGTGAGGAGGATCTGAATTGATGCTGCCAAGTCTCATTTGCATCAGTGTGTCTGTGAGACAATTCCAGTCTGGATCATTGTGGTTCTAACTGTGGCTTGAGTTATCCTGTTTGTAGTCCCTTTTCTCTGCTTTTCCCATGACCAATGGCACATGAGATTGCAAGCAGCACTTTCAAACTGTAACAAAGACTTTCTGTAAAGCAAAAGGAAATGTACATTTTACATGTAAAATGTGTTTTACTCTGTGACTATCAGAGTAAGTGCAGAAGTATTGTAAAGGTGAGATTTGAAGGTAAAGAAGACCTGATTTGCAGTATAATCCAGACGCAGGTGCTCAGGTAGAATCAACTCTAAAATAAGTATACCTGTTTCCTGTCTGTCAAAAACAGGAACTCATCTTCTGCATGAAAATAGACACAGAAGAATCCCTCTGCTTAACTAGTTCAAAGTGTGTGAAGCGAGGCTGCTTTTTGCTACTGGGAAGAATGTGTGTCTTGCTCATGTTGAGGATGGAAACCTGCAGATATTTTATACCCCACCCCCCAGCAAAGGGAAAGAAAATGGCAGATTTTTATTTTTATTTTTTTTAAATCAAGAAAAGTGAAAAGCAAAGGGAAGCAAATTTGGAGTTGAAGAATAAAATCGTGTAAGAATCTTGTTTGATGCTACTGAAAAGTAATTGGATTTGTGCATACCAGGCAAACAGCTCAATGAAAAGGAAATGATATACTGACAGTTGGCATCTGAGCTTGTCTTATGGAATAGAGAAAAAGATAAGCCTGAAATTTCAACTTCCAGAAGTCCTCCCCCCATTTGTATGACTTTTTGCAGGAAGCTCTCATTTCATAGAATTATTCAGAAAAGTACTGGAAACATATCTTAATGCATATAACCTAATTTTAAACATTGAATATATTGGAAGATAGAACTTCATGGAGAAGGTCTTCATTTCTAAGAATTATTAATAATTTAATATATTTTAAAATCTTGATGACCAAATTCTAGCTAAAATAATTATCTGAATTGACAAGATACGGGTGTTTTTAAAGACGCGACCTGCATTGAAAGCCATTCTTAGAAGCAGCATTGTGTTTGTGTGTGTGTGTGTGTGTGTGTGAGTGTGTGTGTGTGTGTGTGTGTGTGTGTGTGTGTGTGTGTGTGTGTTGGTAAAAACCCTAGAGCATTACAGCTGGGGCACATCTGCGTTAACCGAGCAATATTCAGTAGTTAAGAGTTATGCATTTATGTATAATGTATGCCTTTGATTCACATCTGCATCACCAAGGGCTAGTTCATTTCCATTTCCATTGAATACATCCTACAAAATGTATTCAATTCTCTGAGTACACACTGAGAGGTGGCAAATCTGGGTAGGGTTTTTTTAAAATATCTATGTCATCTTGATTGAACTGTTGAACAATGCTGCTAATGTAACGTTACCCACTGTAGGCAGTATATCAAGTGAAGAAATCAATATAGGTATGCTCTCTGTAGGTTATGGTATGTCAGTCAGGTATCTATTGATTAGGGATAAACTCCTGGCCAGGGGACTATTACCATATTCTATTTATATAATCTCAAACTCATCCCACTGTCCATAAAATATATGGGGTCTTGAAATTAGATCCACTTTTAAATGTTTTGTGTTGAGATACTCAAAGCTGAGCAACAACGTCTTTTTCAAGCATTCTACACAGATCAGTTTGTAGGATTCTGTGCAGAATGCAGGCAACTATATATTGGGCATCAAACCAGGTTTAAAGAGGAACGGGAGTTCAACAGGAGGATCATCTGTAAACTGACAAGACTTGTCCAGTTCCTCATGCTTTTGCTTTGCAAATGAGGTTCGGGCCAGTCTATAAGAGACTCACTCACATCTGTTTAATTTTGTTGGCAGTATCTCAGTTGCAGTAGAAACAAGTGGGTAAGCCTGAAGAGCAAATGTTGAAGGATGTGTCTTAAGACCTGATGCTCATGAGATAGTCAGAGGCTCGTCAGAGAACACAGGCCTTTATGTACCATACTGAGTAGATTAAAATTCAGGTGATGCACAATTTTTCAGGATCTATTTGAGGAAGACCTTTCTGTCTACCGAGAAGAACGGCTTGTGAGGACATGTGGTACAGGGCATCTGAGCAGAGGAAAGCAAAGATGTCTAGGTGCTCAGTGTAAGAACTCTGGAGAGAGACCACTAAAATGCACAGATTGCCTTGTTTCATCTTATTGGAATCTGAAGTCCCAATTCCTAGCCTGTGACACTTACTTTTTTTCTCAGGAGTCTTTAGATTTTTGTAAAATGCTCATTACAGTCAACACTCTTGATAGAAAGAAAAACCATTTTAATGTAATTGGCCAGAAATTGTTTTCTGAATTCCTGCTATATTTCAGACAGGAACCTAGGGTTCTGTGAATACAAGTGTTACTGAGATTAGCTTGGTATTGTAACTGACAACTCAACACATACTGAATGAAGGGGCTGTTATAGAGACAACGGTGGAGCACGGACTTCATTTTAGATAACAACCAGCAAGGGACTGTGGCAAAAGTTCTGAAATAAAGGAGTATGAACAGTCAGGAGGAGAAAGAACGGACAGCATCGGAAGAGGAAAGAGCAGTATAACCTGAAATGAATGCAGTCTGCCAGGTCTAGAGCCTTACTGCTTCAGCCTGCAGGACGCAGAGATGGGTCCAGGGTACTGTGGGAGGCAGTGTTGTCACAGAAAGCGTACCCATTTACTGGGTTAGTATCTGATTGTGGAGTCTGTCCTGTGTTGTTAGCCTCTTCTTCACTGGATGTCGGATTAGGTAGGAAACAGTCAGGTTGGGTTCGTGATGGAAGAGCGTGACTCCGTTCACTGTGCAACTTCTGTGCCTGGCAAGGCTGCTGGGATCCGCTGCCGTGTTTCCTGGCAGGAAGTTCAAGTTCTCATGGCATTTGTATATGTCTTTCTGTAAACTCTCTAGCTCTGCACAGGCACCTGGCTTCTCTTGCTGGAAACCTTGTCTCATGGGTGCCCAAATAGCAGCTGGAACAATGAGGGTATTACCTTCACTCAGGTTTTCTGGCACTCTTGAATTCAGTATCTTGACTTCCTGTAACTAATGTACTTTTTCCCCCAGAATGGGGGTTTCCCTGGAGATCCCACTGTTGTGACCCTGCTGGGTCTTTCCCGTACCAGGACTGTCCAGCCTACTATTTATCTGGAAGTCTGAAAATGATGTTTAATTTCCAAACTATTCAAGGAGGTTCTTGTGGGGTGTCATTCACTGCACTGCTCACTCCTGGACCAGCACAAATTGAATTCCATGCATGCTTGCTTATCTGCCTTTGACAGCCTGTTGGAGTCTCCCATGATGCAGTGTGGACGCAGAGGCTGGTTTCATTTCTAGCCCCTCCCTTAGTCCCTGCTAGTTTCCTCTCCCAGCAGCTTCTTTTCCTAGGGCTGTCTGCGGATTCTGCTCCCCAGCCCTGCTGACAGAAGCCTTCGCTTTCAAATGCCAAACCTCCTACAATGTTCATGGGACAGTCTCCAGATAAGCACCACTGCTGTGCCTTGGATAATAACATATTTTCACTTGAAAGTTGCCAGAGTCCAAAGACCTGGAGCAATTGCTGCAGCTAATCAGAAAATGCAAAACGAAGCTGAAAAGAGAAAGCGATTTGCCAATGAATTCTCCCTTCTTAGGAAAAGAAAGCAAGATATGTCTGTGTAACAAAAGAACTAAAAAAAAAAAATAAGTTTAAGGTGAACGGGTGTTATTTATTTATACAATCTCCATGCTTTTCTTGCTTTTTAAAAGATACCTTGGAAATCTGCAGGTGCTACTTAAAATATATAGTTAAAAAAGTGCCAAATGCCAGCCTGCAGTCCCATGATTTCTGCAAGTGAAAACTGCGGGTGTTGAGGCACAAAGGGAAGGGTAGTAACCAGTTGACATCCTGAGGTCTGAAGGGCAACACCATAGAAAACCACTGGTGCCTCCTTGGCAGTAATTACTGCTTCCTCCCTTGCTGGTTGACCAGTTGCTTTTCCTTATTACATTTGCCTGGTTCCCCAAGAGGCAGCTGCCAAGACATTGAGTGTGTACTCTGAAGAATTTCTTGTAACAGGAAGGCAGTCCTCTAATCAGAAGGCTGGCTAGAAGTTATAGACCAAAGTATATGGCCAAGTCATAGACCTATGTTTTGCATATAAACAATGAGCAGAAATGAAATGCTGGAATCAGGCACACTGTCGAACATCCTCTAGGAGTGTGTATGTATGGGAAGTAGGCATGCCAAGAGAACACCCACTTTCAACTGAGACAGGTGACTGCTCTCGGTTCCCACTCCCTAGCTCAACCTTTATAGAGAATAATGCCTTCTATGTCTGAACCAAGGTTGCTATTTGGATTTTCCTCCACCCACACTCATTAAGCTGTGGTCCTTCTTGCCAGAGACTTTTATATTAGGAGTCGAAGCATAAGTACAAGAGAACAGTTTGGCTTCTACATGATGCTGCATTGGACTCTTCAGATTTTCCTTTGGAGATGAATTTTGCTCCTGCTGACAAGCAAGCATAATTGCTGAACAGGGAGTTTCACTCCAGTTTTGTTTTTTTGTTTTTTTGTTTTTTTGGTTTTTTTTGTTTGTTTTTTGTTTTTTGTTTTAACAGTGTGAGCAATCTTGGACAACAAAGTTTTTCAGACCACATCCTGTTTCTGAGCAAAGAAAATCAACTTGTATTCTGACATTCAGCCCTACAGCAGTTCCTTGCTTCACGGTGGGGAGTCTGGTTATTTTTAAAATTGCTATTATTATTACAGATGACAGAAAATAACCCAATAATTAATTTTTAGGGTATGTAGAGCACCTGTGTTATTACAAAAGAGCAACTACATGATATGAACTTTTCATATTTTAAAGGATTCTCAGCCATTTGTGTACTAGGATTATGTTGTCTTCCACACACAAAAAAAGAAGAATTATAATGCATAATTGCTGCCCTTGCCCCTCCATTTCTCCATTTGGCTTCTCTGTTTAGGAATGATAGTACATCAGACAAGAAAATAGGAAGAATATATTATATAGTCTAACTTCATGGCTAAGTCTTAATTTGCATGACTGATATCTGTTAAAAAGTAGTCCATGATATTTTAGTTTTTAAACCTATGTGATAAATATAATCCTGAGTTCACAGTGGATCTGTTTCTCTGGGGTTCTCTTCCAAATAATTACCAGGCACATAAAAAAATGCAGACATGTTGATAAGTTGCTCCATGGCTGTTTTAAGTTCTTTCTTCTGTTGAAATCTGGGAGGCCATATGGCTCTTTAGACAGGTGATGACTTTGAAAATGGCTGCTGAACTCTAGTCCTCCCAGGAAAACTTGCCAGTTTTCATTTTTATGTCTTCTTGTCCAGTCATTAAAAATCAAACAAGCAAAGAAACAAACAAGCAACAATAAAACCTGAAGAAGTCTTTCTTAATTTGCTTTGTTCAAGGATACTAATGCAGAGAAAGCTTCTGAGGACAAGTGCAAGCCAGGGATCTACCCTGCTTCTTCCTGTAGCTAAAAAGAAAACTTGGGGCTGGAGGGATGGCTGATGGAATTTGATACTTGCTGCTTGTTCCCAGTACCTACATCTGTGAGGTGGCTCACAGTCTTCTGGATCTTTAGCTCCAATGCCCTCTTCTGACTGTTAAGGGCATATACAGATAGACTGACACACAGATACCCATAAAAATAATTAAGTAATTATTAAAGAAAAAAATCCTGTTTTAAATTACCATCCTTTGTTTTGGGTAGAGATCCAGGAAAAGTCAGGATTGGAGAGACTGATGACTAATGAACCCCCTCACTGTTTATAATCTAGCACAGGACAAACTGTACCTCCAAAATTTTTCCAGAATTTTCACTTTGACCTCTCCATCTGCTTCAATAAGAAAACCCCATCCAGAGGGTATACTTTCAAGAACTGGCTTGCTCATTAACTATGATCATTTCCTCCAAATGACCATAATTAAATGTTTTAAGGTAAATACTAATAATTATGCATATTACTACATTCAAGTTCTTAGCAAATACTGTAGGAATTTCTACCTACTTTGGGCATCAAAAATTACAAAATAAAATTCCAAATTATTGTATTAAAATTTGTACCTTGAGAGTTCAGAACATGAACTGTGATTCTACACTGTGTCCAGTTTTAGAATGGGTAAAACATGTGAGAAGTTGATTTCAAAATGGATTTGACGGATCCATATAAATCTCTAAAATATTTGAAGTAGTTGCTCATTAAAACAGAAAACTGACCCATCTGCCCCAGAACTCCCATCTGGACCAGAGGTGAGTGCCTGAGGTTATAGTCACAGAGGCAACCGCCCCTGGTTCCCAACCCTGGGCACCATCCTGGGAAGACCTGCTCAACTTGGCCCCAGTTTCCACCTAGTTGGCGGGCAATGTGGAAAGGCTCCCCTTTTCCAAGAATGCAGGCAGACCCTGCAGTCTCCACACCCTGCCCCCACACCCATTTGCCTGAGACCCCAGCCACTTCCTGAGACTCAGAGACTAGCCCCCAGCTCCCATCCACTCCGGAACTCCCATCTGGACCAGAGAAATCCTCTGTTGGACACTAAAATCTCAATGCCTTGCCCCCACACCCATCTACTGGAGACCCCAGCCACTTCTGGAGACTTAGAGACCAGTGTCCAGCATTCTATCCTGCCCCGGGAACTCCCATCTGGACCAGAGTTTCCATCCTGTCCCGGAACTCCCATCTGGACAAGAGGAGCTCCCATATGGACAAGATAAGGAGACCCCAGGGACTTCCTGAGACTCAGAGTCTGCCCCCCCCCCCGCCAGCTCCTATTCGGCCAGCACTGTCATCTGGACCAGAGCTCCCATCTGGCCCAAGCTTCCATCTGGACCAGAGAGAGGCTCCCTAAATCTGTCAGCTCTGTCTGGACCAAGTACACTGATAAGACCAAGAACAAATCCACAAGGAGATGGGCAGATGCCAAGGCAGAAGTACATACAACAAAATAAAGAGCAATACAGCATCACCAGAACCTAGCCCTTCTCCAACAGCTAGACCTGAACATCATGGAATGGAAGAAGAAGAAGAAAACAACCTTATAAGTAACATCATGAAGGGGCTAGAACCTTACATAGAAGAAATAAAAAATAAAGTGGAGGAACACACAAACAAAAAATGGAAAGAACGCTATAAAAAACTAGAGGAAAGGATAATTAAAGCAGAAGAAAACAATAAGTCCCTGAAAGAAAATCATGAAAAAGCAGGGGAAACAGTCCAAGAACTGAAGAGGGAAATAGAAAAAGTGAAAAAGACACTAGCAGAAGGAATGCTGGAAATAGAAAATCAGAGTAAACAAACAGAAACTTCAGATGCAAGTATAACCAACAGAATGCAAGAGATGGAAGAGAGGGTCTCTGGTGTTGAAGATACAGTAGAAGAAATAGATTCATCAGTCAAAGAAAACACTAAAACCAACAAAGTCATGACCCAAAATGTCCAAGAAATTTGGGACACCATGAAAAGACCAAACCTACGAATAATAGGGATAGAGGAAGGAGAAGAATAGCAACTCAAAGTCATAGAAAATATATTTAACAAGATCAAAGAAGAAAACTTTCCCAACTTAAAGAAGGAAATGCCTACGAAGATACAAGAAGCCTATAGAACATCAAACAGAGTAGACCCCAAAAGTCCCCTCGCCACATAATAATTAAACAACTAAACATACAGAACAAAGAAAGAATATTAAGGGCATCAAAGGAAAAAGGCCAAGTGACTTATAAAGGCAAACCCATCAGAATAACACCCGATTTCTCAATGGAGACTTTGAAAGCCAGAAGGGACCTGGACAGATATAATGCAGACACTAAGAGACCATGGATGTCAGCCTAGACTAATAAAACCAGCAAAATTTTCAATCATCATAGATGGAGTGAACAAGACCTTCCAGGAAAAAAAAAACAGATTTAAACAATACTTATCCACAAAACCAGCCTGACGGAAAGCACTAGAAGGAAAATTCCAACCTAAGGAAGGCCGATACATCCATGCAAACACAGGCAATAGATAACACCACAGGAGTAAACCCCAAAGAAGAGAAGTACACACACACTCCCACCAAAAAAATAAAAATAATACCAGGAACAAACAATCAGTGATCATTAATATCCCTTAATATCAATGGACTTAATTCACCTATAAAAAGACACAGACTAACAGAATGGATATGAAAACAGGACCCATCTTTCTGCTGCATACAAGAAACATACCTCAAATTCAAAGACAAAACCTCCTAAGAATAAAAGGCTGGGAAAAGAGTTTCCAATCAAATGGTCTTAAGAAGCAAGCTGGTGTAGCCATCCTAATATCCAGCAAAATAGACTTCAAACTAAAACCAATCAAAAGAGATAATGAAGGACATTACATTCTCATCTGAGGAGAGATCAACCAAGATGAAGTCTCAATTCTGAACATTTATGCCCCAAACACAAGGGCACCCACATATGTAAAAGAAACATTACTGAAGCTTAAATCACATATAAAACCCCACACATTAATAGTGGGAGACTTCAACACCCCACTTTCACCTCTGGACAGATCGGCCAAATTGAAACTTAATAGAGACATAATGTTCTTAACTAATGTTGTGGCTCAAATGGACTTAATCGATATCTACAGAACATTCCACCCGAACAAAAAAGAATATACTTTCTTCTCAGTACCCCATGGAACCTTCTCTAAAATCAACCACATTCTTGGTCACAAAGCAAATCTCAACAGATACAAAACAATTGGAATATCCTCCTGGGTTCTGTCGGACCACCATGGTTTAAAGTTAGATTTCAACAACAGAAAAAACTGCAGAAATCCCACAATTTCATGGAAACTGAATAATGCTCAACTGAATCACCAATGGGTTAAGGAAGAAATAAACAAAGAAATTAAAGACTTTCTAGAGATCAATGAAAATGAATACACCACATACCCAAACTTATGGGATACTATGAAAGCAGTGCTAAGAGGGAAATTCATAGCACTGAATGCCCACATAAAGAAGCTGGAGAAATCTCACACTAGTGGCTTAACAGCAAACCTGAAAGCCCTTGAACAAGAAGAAGCAAAGTCTCCCAGGAGGAACAGATGCCAGGAAATTATCACATTGAGAGCTGAAATCAATAAAATAGAAATAAAGAGAACAATACAAAGGATTGATGAAACAAAGAGTTGGTTCTTTGAGAAGATCAACAAGATAGACAAGCCCTTATCCAAACTAACCAAAAGACAGGGAGACAGCATCCAAGTTAACAAAATCAGAAATGAAAATGGGGACATAACAACAGACAATGAGGAAATCCAGAGAATCATCAGGTCATACTTCAAAAACCTCTACTCCACAAAAGTGGAAAATCAAAAGAAATGGATAATTTTCTGGATAGGTATCACATACCTAAGTTAAATCAAGACCAGATAAACCATTTAAATAGTCCAATAACCCCTAAAGAAATATAATCAGTCATTAAAAGTCTCCCAACCAAAAAAAGCCCAGGAGCAGATGGTTTCACTGCAGAATTCTACCAGATCTCCAAAGAAGACTCAATACCAATACTCTTCAAATTGTCCCACACAATAGAATCAGAAGGAATATTACCAAACTCCTTCTATGAGGCTACAATTACCCTGATTCTTAAACCAAAGATGCAACAAAGAAAGAAAACTACAGACCGATCTCCCTCATGAACATTGATGCAAAAATACTCGATAAAATACTGGCAAACAGACTCCAAGAACATATCAAAACAATTATCCACCATGATCAAGTAGGCTTCATCCCAGAGATGCAAGGGTGGTTGAACATACGCAAGTTTGTCAATGTAATACACCATATAAACAAACTCAAACAAACAAACCACATCATCATCTCACTAGATGCAGAAAAGGCATTTGACAAAATCCAACACCCCTTCATGATAAATGTCTTGGAGCGATCAGGAATACAGGGAATATACCAAAACATAATAAAGGCAATCTACAGCAAACCAATAGCCAACATCAAATTAAATGAAGATAAACTCAAAGCAATACCAGTAAATTCAGGAACAAGGCAAGGCTATCCCCTCTCCTGATACTTATTCAATGTAGTACTTGAAGTTCTAGCCAGAGCTATACGACAACATAAGGAGATTAAGGGGATACAAATTGGAAAGGAAGTAGTCAAGCTTTCCCTATTTGCAGATGACATGGTAGTATACATGAGTGACGCCAAAATTCAACCAAGGAACTAATACAGCTAATAAAAACCATCAGCAACATAGCTGGATACAAGATCAACTCAAAATATCAATAGCCATCCTATAAACAATAGACAAACATGCTGAGAAGGAAATCAGAGAACATCACCCTTTACAATAGCCACAAATGATATTAAATACCTTGGGGTTACTCTAACTAAGCATGTGAAGGACCTATATGACAAGAACTTTAAGTCCCTGAAAAAAGAAATTGAAGAAGATGTCAAAAAACGGAAAGATCTCCCATGCTCATGGATAGTCAGGATTAACATAGTAAAAATGGTGATCTTACCAAAAGCAATCTACAGATTCAACATAATCCCCATCAAATTACCAACACAATTCTTCACAGATCTGGAAAGAATAACACTCAACTTCATATGGAAAAACAAAAAACTCAGGATAGCCAAAAGAATCCTGTACAATAAAACAACCTCTGGAGGCATCATGATCCCCAACCTCAAGCTCTACTATAGAGCTACCATAATAAAAACATCTTGGTACTGGAATAAAAACCAACATGTGGATCAATGGAATCAAATTGAAGACCCTGACATTAACCCGCACACCTATGAACATATCATTTTTGACAAAGAAGCCAAAAAGGTACAATGGAAAACAGAAAGCATCTTCAACAAATGGTGCTGGCATAACTATCCAGTGTGTAGAAGGCTGCAAATAGATCCATATCTGTCACTGTGCACAAAACTTAAGTCCAAGTGGATCAAAGACCTCAACATAAATCCAGTTACTCTGAACCCGATAGAAGAGAAAGTAGGACGTACTCTTGAACGCATTGGCACCGGAGATCACTTTCTAAAAACACCAGTAGCACAGACACTAAGAGAAACAATCAATCAATGGGACCTGTTGAAACTGAGAAGCTTTTGTAGAGCAAAGGACACGGTCAACAAATCAAAGTGACAGCCTACAGAATGGGAAAAGGTCTTCACCAACCCCACATCTGACAGAGGGCTGATGTCCAGAATATATAAAGAACTCAAGAAATTAGACATCAAAATGCCCAACAGTCCAATTAAGAAATGGGCTATAGAACTAAACAGAATTTTCAACAGAGGAAGTTCAAATGGCTGAAAGACATTTAAGGAATTGCTCAACATCCCCAATTACCCAGGAAATGCAAATCAAAACGACTCTGAGATACCACCTTACACCTGTCAGAGTGGCTAAGATCAAAAACACAGAAGACAGCTTATGCTGGAGAGGATGTGGAGCAAGGGGAACCCTCCTCCACTGCTGGTGGGAATGCAAGCTTGTACAGCCACTTTGGAAATCAATATGCTGCTTCCTTAGAAAATTGGGAATCCATCTCCCCCAAGACCCAGCTACAACACTCTTGGGCATATACCCAAGGAATGTTCAATCATACCACAAGGTCATTTGCTCAGCTATGTTCATATCAGCATTGTTTGTAATAGCCAGAACCTGGAAACAACCTAGATGCCCTTTAACTGAAGAATGGATAAAGAACAATGGTACATATACACAATGGAGTACTACTCAGCAGAGAAAACCAATGACATCATGAGGTTTGCAGGCAAATGGATGGATCTAGAAAAAAATCATCCTGAGTGAGGTAACCCAGACTCAGAAGGACAAACATGGTATGTACTCACTCATAGGAGGATACTAGATGTAAAACAAAGATGATTAGACTGCTACACAATTCCAGGGATGCTACCTAGAAAATGGGACCATAGGAAAGACACAGGGATCACCCAAAGACAGATAAATGGATGAGATCTACACGAACAACCTGGAAGAAAGTGAGAGTAATGAAGGACAAGATTTGAGGGAAAGAAAGCTTAGGGGAGCAGGAGATCCCAGCTGGATCAAGAACAGAAAGGGAGAACAAGGAATAACAGACCATGATAAATGAAGACCACATGAGAACAGGAATAGGCAGAGTGCTGGAGAGGTCCCCTGAAATCCACAATGATACATCCTCTGCAGACTACTGGCAATGGTCGAGGGAAAGCCTGATCTGACCTAGTCTGGTGATCAGATGGCCAAACACCCTAACAGTCGAGGTGGAACTCTCATCCAATAACGGATGGAAGTGGATGCAGAGATCCTCAGTCAGGCCACATGTGGAGCTTCAGGTGTCCAATTTTTGAGAAAGAGGAAGGACTGTAAGAGTGTGAATTGTTGAGCCCAAGATTGGAAAAAGCACAGCGACAAATAGCCAAATGAATGGAAGCACATGAATTATGAACCAAAGGCTGTGGAGCCCCCAGCTGGATCAGGCCCTCTGCATAAGTGAGACAATTGAATAGCTTGAATTGTTTGGGAGGCATCCAGGCTGTGGGTCCGGGACCTGTCCTTAGTGCATGAGCTGGCTGTTTGGAACCTTGGGCTTACACAGGGACACTTTGCTTAGCCTGGAAGGAGGGGACTGGACCTGTCTTTACTGAATCCCCCAGGTTTAAATGATGTCTAGTTTCTTGAATTCTTTATATATTTTGAAGATCAGCTCTCTGTCAGGTGTGGGAATGGTGAAGATATTTTCCCATTTTGTGGGCTGTTGTTTTGTATTATTCAATGTGTCCTTTGCCTTACAGAAGCTTCTCAGTTTCAGGAGGTCCCATTTATTAATTATTGCACTCAGTGTCTGTACTACTGGTCTTATATTTAAGAAGTGATCTCCTGTGCCATTGAATTTAATACTACTTCCTACTTTCTCTTCTATCAGATTCAGTGTTATTGGTTTTATATTGAGGTCTTTGATCCACTCAGACTTGAGTTTTGAACATGGTGAGAGATATGGATCTATTTGCGTTCTTTTACATGTTGGCATCCAGTTATGCCAGTAGTT
Source organism: Onychomys torridus (assembly GCF_903995425.1). NCBI lineage: Eukaryota > Metazoa > Chordata > Mammalia > Rodentia > Cricetidae > Onychomys > Onychomys torridus. The sequence continues at coordinate 54,462,445 of NC_050459.1, forward strand.
TGTTGAAGATGCTTTCTTTTTTCCATTGTACAGTTTTGACTTCTTTGGCAAAAATTAGGTGTTCATAGATGTGGGGGTTAATGTCAGGGTATTCAATTTGATTCCATTGGTCCACATGTTGGTTTTAGTGCCAATATTCATCTGTTTTTATTACTATAGCTTTATAGTAGAGCTTGAAGTCAGGGATCATGATGCGTCCAGAGGTGACTTTATTGAATGGAATTCTTTTAGCTATCTTGTGTTTTTTGTTTTTCCATATGAAGTTGATTATTGTTCTTTCCAGGTCTTTGAAGAATTGTATTGGGATTTTGATTGGGATTCCACTGAATCTGTAGATTGCTTTTGGTAAGATTGCCATTTTTACTATGTTAATCCTACCTATCTGTGAGTATGGGAGATCTTTACATTTTCTGATATCTTCTTCAGTTTCTTTCTTCAGAGACTTAAAGTTTTTGCCATACAGGCCCTTCACTTGCTTTGTTAGAGTTACCCCCATGGTGTCTTATATTATTTTTGGCTATTGTAAATGGTGATATTTCTCTCTCAGCTCTTTTATCATTTGTATATAGGAGGACTACTTTTTTTTTTTTTTTAGTTAATCTTGTATCCAGATTGATATATTACTTAATGTCTTTATCAGCTGTAGGAAATCCCTGGTAGAATTTTTGGGGTCACTTATGTATACTATCTTATCATCTGCAAATAGTGAAATTTCAACTTTTTCATTTCCAATTTGTGTCCCCTTGATCTCCTTTTGTTGTCTTATTGCTCTAGATAGAACGTCAAGTACTATACTGAATAAACATGGGAAGAGTAGACAGCCTGGGCTTGTGCCTGATTTTAGAGGAATTGCTTTAAGTTTCTCCCCATTTAATTTGATGTTGGCTGTTGGCTTGCTGTAAATTGCATTTATTATGTTTAGGTATGTTGCCAATTGCATTTATTATGTTTAGGTATGTTGCTTGTATTCCTGATTGTTCCAAGACCTTTTATCATGAATCGGTGTTGGCTTTTGTCAAAGGCTTTTTCTGCATCTAATGGTATGATCATGTGGTTTTTTTTCTTTCAGTTTGTTTATATGGTTTATTATATTGGCGGATTTTCTTATGTTGAACCATGCATCCTTGCATCTCAGTGATGAAGCCTACTTGGTAATGGTGGATAATTTTTTTGATGTGTTCTTGGATTCTATTTGCCAATATTTTATAGAGTATTTTTGAATCAATGTTCATGAGGGAAATTGTTCTATAATTTTTTGTTGCATCTTTGTGTGGTTTTTGTATTAGAGTAACTGTAGCCTCATAAAAGCAGTTTGGTAATATTCCTTCTGTTTTTACTGTGTGGAACAATTTGAAGAGTATTGGTATTAGCTCTTCTTTGAAGATCTGGTAGAATTCTGTGTTGAAACCCTCTGGTCCTGGGTTTTTTTGGTTGGGAGACTTTTAATGACTATTTCTATTTCCGTAGGGGTTATTGGTCTATTTAAATTGTTTATCTAGTCTTGATTTAACTTCACTATGTAGTACCTATCCAGAAAATTGTGCATTTCTTTTATATTTTCTAATTTTGTAGAGTACAGGTTTTTGAAGTATGACCCGATGATTCTCTGGATCTCCTCATTGTTTGTTATTATCTCTTGCTTCTCATTTCTAATTTTGTTAATTTGGATTCTCTCTCTCTCTCTCTCTCTCTCTCTCTCTCTCTGTGTGTGTGTGTGTGTGTGTGTGTGTGTGTGTGTGTGTGTTTGTCTTTTGGTTAGTTTGGATAAGGGTTTGTCTATCCTGTTGTTTTTCTCAAAGAACCAACTCTTTGCTTCATTGTTTCTTTGTATTGTTCTCTTGGTTTCTATGTTATTCATTTCAGCTCTCAATTTGATTGTTTTCTGTCATTTATTCCTTCTGGGTGAATTTGCTTCTTTTTGGTCTAGAGTTTTTAATTGTGCTGCTAAGTCACTAGTGTGACATTTCTCCAACTTCTTTATGTGGGCTTTTAGAGCCATGAATTTTCCTCTTAGCACTGCTTTCATAGTGTCTTATAAGTTTCGGTATGTAGTACATTCATTTTCATTGAATTCTAGAAAGTCTTTAATTTCTTTCTTATTTCTTTTTTTTTTTTTTTTGACTCATTGGTGATTCAGCTGAGCATTATTCAGTTTCCATTCCATTGTAGGCTTTCTGTAATTTTTGTTGTTGTTGAAATCTAACTTTAAGCCCTGGTGACCCAATGAATTACAGGAGTTTTTTCCAATTTGTTTGTATCTGTTGAGATTTGCTTTGTGACCCCGAGTATGTGGTCAATTTTAGAGAAGGTTCCATGAGGTGCTGAGAAGAAGGTATATTCTTTTGTGTTAAGGTGAAATGTTCTGTAGATATCTATTGAGTCCATTTGAGTCATAACATCTTGTTAGGCCCCTTATTTAAATTTCAGTCTGACACATCTGTCTATTGGTGAGAGTGGGGTGTTGAAGTCTCCCAGTATTAATGTGTGGGTTTTGATGTGTGTTTTCAACTTTAGTAATGTTTATGTGTGCACTTAGTGCTATGAATTTGTGAGTGCTCTTGTATGTGGGGTATAAGAACTGAGACTTCATCTTGGTGGGTATTTCATGTGATGAATATGTAATGTCCTTTCGGATCTCTTTTGATTGATTTTAGTTTGAAGTCTATTTTTTAGATATTAGGATAGCTACACCAGCTTGCTTCTTAAGTCCATTTGATTGGAAAGTATTTTCCCAGCCTTTTACTCTGAGGTAGTGTCTGTGTTTGATTTGAGGTGTGTTTCTTGTATGCAGCAGCAGGATGGATCTTGGCTTCATATCCATTCTTTAAGCTTGTGTCTTTTTATAGGTGAATTGAGTCCATTGATATTAAGGGATATTAATGACTAGTGATTGTTAATTATTGTTATCTTTTGGTGGCAGTGTGTGTGTGTGTGTGTGTGTGTGTGTGTGTGTGTGTATTTCCCTTCTTTTGGATTTATGGCTGTGAGGTTATCCATTGCCTGTGTTTCTGTGAGTGCATATGACTTCCTTATGTTAAAGTTTTCCTTCTAGTGCTTTCTGTATGGCTGGATTTGTTGATATGTATTATTTAAATCTGGTTTTATCTTGGAATGTCTTGTTCACTCCATCTATGGTAACTGAAAGTTTTGCTGGGTACATTATTCTAGGCTGGTGTCTGTGGTTTCTTAGTGTCTGCATTTCATCTGTCCAGTACCTTCTCACTTTCAGAGTCTCCATTGGGAAGTCAGGTGTTAATCTGATGGGTATGCCTTTGTAAGTCACTTGGCTTTTTTCCTTTGCTGCTCTTACTATTCTTTTTTCATTCTGTATGTTTAGTGGTTTAATTATTCTGTGGTGAGGAGACCTTTTTTGGGGGGAGGTCTAGTCTATTTGGTATTCTATAAGCTTCTTGTATCTTCATAGTTATTTCCTTCTTTAAGTTGGGAAAGTTTCTTCCATGATTTTGTTGAATATATTTTCTGTGCCTTCAAGTTGGTATTCTTCTCCTTCTATCCCTATTATTCTTAGGTTTGGCCTTTTCATGGTGTCCCAGATTTCCTAGACATTTTGTCTTATTACATTTTTGGCTTTGATGTTTTCTTTGACTGACAAATCTATTTCCTCTATTGTATTCTCTATGCCAAAGAGATGGAAATCTGGGTTATACTTGCATCTGTAGTTCCTGTTCATTTCCTCAGAATTTCTATTTTCAGCATTCTCTCAGTTTGCGTTTTCTTCATTGCTTCTATTTCAAGTTTCATGTCTTGAATTGTTTCCTTCACATGTTTAATTGCTTTTTCATGGTTTTCTCAGTGGCCATTCTCATCATGTTGAACCACCAGGAAGAGAATGAGGCTATTACTCAGCTGGACTTTTATTCAGTACAGGACTCAAATCCATTGTAGAGTGTCTTCCACATTCAATACATACCTTTTCCCTTCATACACCTCTATGAAAACACCCCATAGTTATACCCAAAGGTGAGCTACACTGAGGCTCTGGGTTTTTCTTAATGATTTAGTTGGCAGTGAAGTCTGGGAAGTAGTCCGTTTATGTTTTGTTTTGGGTTTTGTTTGTTTGTTTCAGATGTGTTTCTGTAGAAAATAATTAGGTTTAAAAGGCTCCATTCAGATATCAGCTCATTAAAAATTAATGACAACTTATGGAGAAAGTGACTATGATTTTAAACATAACTATAGGCCAATACCAGGGGGACACCTAAGGGAAGATTCTGATAAAAATGGCCCAAATCCTTACATTTCATTGCATTTAGCAATGTGATCTTTCAACCACTGTGATGCAGAATTTCAAGTGCTGATTGAGTTTAACCAAATGAGAAGATGAGAGGAACAAGGCAATTCTGAGAATGGGTTTCAGTATTTCTTCCATGGTGATCACATAAAACAGTCTACACTGGCCTTCCAAATATGGAGAGGAGTGATCTAGTCACCTTCTCACCCATACTGATGCTAGTTAACAGTCACTTCTAGCCTATCTGCAAACTGTAGATGCATACACAAAGAAAACACTAATGTGATGAATTTGGCTGCTGAAGTCATCCACGTTTGTATTTGCAATAATATAGAACTAATTCTTAGGCTCTTAACTTTGTGTTATTGTTGTTAGATAACAACAGAAACTATATGTCCTGGCCCCCAAAGGACCTCCTCTACCCACTGGCATTCCTGTGAGAAATCCTTTGATTTACCCATTTATTTCTGTTTTTAAAGGAAAGTACATGGTTGGGGTAAGAATCGATTGATAATATTCTTCACTGATTTGCATAGAGGAAGCATGGCAACTGAAGACTTGGTAGCAGATTAAAGATTTTATATAATAAATAGATATGATTACATTGTATATGTACTGTCTGACTGAGTCCTCTGTTCTGGAATTTAAATTGAGATAGAGATCTGAACAGACACTCAAAGTTGATGGATATATTCTCTGCACATGCATGTGTAAAGCAGAGCTCCTGGTGGGAATCACTGATAGCATACATTTTACTTGTAAGGAGAAGAGTAGTGTTTGGCTCTAAATTTTTCTCCTTGCTCTTTCTGGATGGGTGTTACTGGGGTAGACCCTATTGTCAATCACAGTAACTAGGCTTGTATATGATCCAAGCCAGCCCAGTAATCCAGTCCTGGGATTTCTAAGACTATTGAGAAAGAGAATGAATCTTGTTATGGACACTTTTAAGTTTTAGGATGTGAGTATTTTCATATGCCCACCTTGCCACCTCCAAGGGAGAGCTGATTTAAATAAGAAACTAAAACATAAGGAAATGCAGTTTAATGTTGGGAAGAAATAGATTCTTATGAACTTGGTTGAGTCATTACTCAAATGAGGGACTCCACCTAGACCCAACTCTTAACTGTGTAACTTTCAGGCTGAATTATTTCCTTTTTAAACCTATAGGAATGAGCTGCTTGTCTCTTGCACATGATTGTGTTTGAAGTGAGAGTGTATAAATCTGAGCTAAATGCTAGCCATGCCAGAAAAGAAAATTTGTTTAAAAATTATGAAGTATTATTAAAAATATTTATTGTTAGCATTTTATAAACAATAAAAGAGTCACATTCCAGAACTATTGACATATCTTGTGGATAAACAGAAAGCTGGTGAAATAATTTGACATGCTGTTTTGGTTTTGGGAAGTTAAATAAAATAAAATTTAACAGATATAACATTATAAAACATATCTGTGCTGTGTTGTATTGTGTTCTGATACTTATAGATAATGTGTAATCAGACTACATGTATCTATTTCTCAACCATCATTCTCTATGAGGAAAACATTTGAAATATTTTACTCTTTTTAAAATATATAACACATTATTATCTGTAGTTCCTCTACTGCATTGTTCACACATAGACTTTCTAGTCCTCTTTACATGCAACGGTCCTTATTGATCAATTCCCCTCCAATCCTCATTGACCTCTAGTAACCATTATTTCACTCTCAAAATCCATGCAATCAACTCTTCAATATTGTACATGTGTGTGTATGTGTGTGTGTACGTGTGTGTATTCACACAGTATTGCATATGATGTTTACTTAAGGTTAGTGATATAAGACAGTTTGAAAGTTCTGAATTTTCATCTTTGATACCCAAGAAGTAATCAATTCCTTACAATGGATTTTTCTGCCAATTGTTAAATTATAAGCCATAAATGAAACCACTTCTCAGTCATTGGAGACACACTGCATTCTACATAAAATGAGGAACCTTGGCTTTAAATGACAATTTCTCTTCTACTAAGTGTTCTTTTGGAATAGCACATTAGCTTCACTGGAAACTGGCTTTCTCCCCAAGAAAGGTTCTACCGTGAGGTTTTGTTACACAGTTAATTTGATTGAGCACCTTCTGGAACTCTGGGTACCATGGGAGTGCATCCAACTCTCCCAACAGTTCCTGCTTCCATGTTCTTAAAATAAATACCCTTAGAAAATAAAGGCCCTCAAGTCATGCCCAAATACACATCTTTTAATACTAATGGATCTGCAGCAGTTTGAAGCATATATATGCTTCATATCATTAACCACAGTTATATTTATTTTTCATAGAGTTAGATTTTGCTGCAACCATCAGTTCTCATTATCACAGTTAAATCTCTATTCATGATATACTTAAAAGGATATCACTATGATTCATTTAAAGAAATTGGTGACTATGCCCAACACTCCACTTTGAATTCGTATCAATTCTGTATCAAACAATCAAAAATCTCATCTATACATGAACAAGGATATAAGCAGAGTAGCACAATGATTATTTATGTTGCTATTCATTAGATGACTGTTTGTGAAGGCAAGGAGAAAACTTGAAAATCATTCTTCAAGTTTAAAGAGAAGACAAGGTGAAGAGCTGAGGCAATTAAGAAGGACTGCAGATCTTAGCTTCCAATGGGATCAGGTTTAAATCTATTTCTGATTTAGCATCATCCACTCTATGAAGTTTTTGGTTGTTTATTTTGTTTTGTTTTTTTGTTTTTGTTTTGTAATTTTGTTTTTGATTGGTTATTTAAATTATATGAACTCCAGTGTTCTCCTATGCAGAAGAATATACATGGGATTTTATTTAAATCTCCTTACTACCTTTCACAACAGAGTCATTTCTTCTGAAAACCAACAAGAATTATTTACTGCACAAAATAGTATTTCCTTATATGTGCATGCATACTTCCTTAAAAGTTTAATTTGCACCCAAGATTCATCCAGTAAATTATTTGAGATCAGTTTCTTATTTGGGAAACAGACTGAGAAGGCTTAGAGGGGAGAGCAAAGAGAGTACCCATTTTATTCTCTGATCAAATAGCCTTTGTGCTACAATGGTGGGAAGTATGTTGACATTAGGTTTGAATGACATTAGGTAGCTGTCATGGTTTGAATCTGAAATGTCCTTCCCAGGTCCATGTGTTTGAGTATCTTGTGCCAAGTAGGTGATACTATTTGTGGAAGGTGTGGAGCCTTACTGGCTCAAGTGGTTACTTAGAACCATATGTTGAAGATCATGCTTTCACCCCGCGCTCTTGTTTTATTGATCTGCTGAAGTATAGACCATCCATACCATATATTTATGACACTAGGGATGGACTGACTTCTTGGCCCAGGCCTTCCTACCATGATGGACTGATTCCTGAATCCTTGAAGCAGGATAAGTCTTCTTCCTTACTTTGCTTCTGTTGTTCTATCACAGTGTAAATGAAAGTAAGGATTGCATGAGCTATCACTTAAAAGTCATTGAGAACCTGGGCAAATGGGAACATATGAGTTACAGAGTGCTACAGCAATTCATTAGGGCATATGTGCTTATAAAATAAGGAAATACATTATTATTATTTGGAGATAATTTTTAAAATATAAAGTTTTGTTTTGAAATTCAGAAGATGTGTATTTATTTCCTTCCTAATTTTATATTACTCTATGAAATGTTTTTAAACATATTAATTAAGGGATACAGGGGAGTGAAAGGAGAGAGAGAGAGAGACAGACAGAGATATACACAGAGACAGAGAGAGACAGTGAATGAAATTTTATCACCAAATGGAATTGTTACCAGAATCTGAGATTCACACTGCTCATTGCTCTCTGGAAGACCTTGGTCACAGGCATTAGATAAAAAGAGACAGGTTTATTCAAACTTGTCCTTGTACACAAAGAGGCTTCCTATGTTAAATATTTCTCTCAAGGTGTGAAGAGATTTTACAGCTGAACCAGGAGGAGTACAGAGAGACAATGGGCAAAAGGTCCAGGCCCTGGATATGTCATCCAGGACTGTGTCTTATCCTCTTGTCTGATGGGATCTTCAAGAAGGTGGCCCTCCCACATCTGGAACTCTACAATTCTAAAAAGGGGCTCCTGTAAACTGAGGGGATTAGAGAGTGGTGGGGACCAAAAGAAATGTAGAAGAGAAGGAATGATTTGACCTGACACAAGATGGAAAAAGAACTGGGTTAAGAAATTCAAGACCCAAGCAGGATGTATGGATTGCTTGTAGGTTAAGTTAACCAAATCCATTTTGGTGGATTAATATATGGCTATCTGAGAATCTTTTGTTTACAAAAGATTAAATCAAATATTACCTTAACTGGGACTGAGAAAGTTAAATTGTCATTTGCAGATGCCTCTTTAAAGAGGCATATATGACTTCTTAAAAGCAAATAAGGTATAATTTTGTTTATCCAATATTTTATGTCTAGACTGCCTTTGAAAAAAATGTTGTAAAGTACTCAGTGTGTAAGGAAAGAATCTTTCTTTCATACTAACTCAGATTTATATCTCCTGAACATGAGAATATTTTTCACATGTTTAGTCTAAGACAGTGTGACTGTGAACTCTGAGTATACATCATTTCAAGGAAGCCATCTCTATTGTTACCATGTGGTTACTCTCAGCAACATCTCCATGACAACTGTTTCTGAAGACTGGCAGAAAGTCTGACCTAGCATGCATTTGAGTCCAGTCTCTACCAAAGAACCTCTTCCTCCTATTTGCCCTTTCAATCTGAGCCAGGCTTCTTCCTGAAGAATTTGTTAAATTTGATCAGCCTCAGGAATGATCTGCTACAGCATCTAATTTGTAGAACAATGCCAATCAAGAAAAACAAGAATCTGAGATTACACAGAACATATTTAGCAGGAGTTGTCAAGTCTGACCCAAAGATAGTTTTGTTTTTCTCTGGCTCGATTATCCCTGTGTTTGACAGCATACTCAGCCATAAAAGTGAGAATTTGTGATAGCAGTCTTGTTACTAGAAATGTTTGCATGCTAGACCTCTAGATTGCAGTTTAGCCATGGGAAAGATTGGATGTTTTATTTAGAAGGACCATAGGCCTACACCATTTTTGTAATTCATCATGACCATATTTTCAGGTAGGAAAGTAAAATTCATTGTGTGCTTAGCTGATAAACTGAATTATACTCTTCTGGTTGAATATTCTGCTAACATAGGTAGAGATATATGGGGCTGTGTTGATGTTTATAAGAATATAATATGTGATGCAAAGAACTGTTTGACACTGTAGAGAATCAATATGTTCTATTTAATTCTATTTAAGTTGATTTAATTCAAATTATATACTCACAGTTAGCAACTAAACACAGATCCTTGTACATTGGCACACCCTATGCATTGGCCTTTTGCAGGTATACAGACTTGTAGTTTGCAGCTTAGAGTCTCAGCTCCTCCACTCATCTCCAACTCTGCTGTAATCTATGGGTTAAGTTGAGTCAACACAGGTACACACACACACACACACACACACACACACACACACACACAAGCACACACCCTTGCTGTGGGATATCTTTCTGTACACTGTGGATATATGCCATTCCCATTGTTCAATGAATAAAGCTACATTGGCCTATGGCAGGGCAAGATGGAGCCAGGCAGGAAAATCCAAGAGAGAGAATGAGAGGAGAAAGGAGGGGGGTTGGGAGGTGGAGAGACATTGAACTGTTGTCTAAGGAGCAACATGTAATGGGATGCAGGTAAAGCCACAGAACACATGGCAATACATAGATACATAGAAGTGGGTTAATTTAAGACAAAAGAGTTGGCTAGCAAAAAGCCTGCCATAGGCCATACAGTTGGTAAATAAAATAAGCCTCTGAGTGATTATTTTATAACTGGATATGGGAATCTCTCATGTACCTTTCATCTCTTTATTGAATGTTCTTTTCATTGTTTGTTTTCCAAATACTTGAATAAGAGCAACATTCTAGGTTAAAAACAGCCTGGTTGTTCCTTTTGCTTGCTCTCCATATGACCTGTGTTAAGTCATCCCATGAACTTACTTTACTCTAGAAAAGGAGCACTATGGGATTTTTTCTTTCCAATTTCTCTGATGAACATTTCAATCCATAAGTGAATATTTGAAAATGTGATGACTTAAGAAATACTCAGTGCAAAACTGTGTTTCACAAGAGATGGCCCCAAGGAAACACTTGTGGAATCGGAAGGTGGCAAAGATTGACCACACAGGAGAACATGAGAACAGGCATACACAGAGAAAGATTAGTTTGCTTTTTGTGGGAACTAAAAAAAAAGAAATGGAAATATAGCTTTAAGGTTTTAGATGCTTGATAATGAGTGTATAGAGACCTTGAAATTTTAAAAGAGACATTTTTTTATAGTAAGTAAAAATGGCTGTTATTCTGGCATAAACAAGGTAAATGTGCTACTTTATACAATCTCATTTCTGAGTTGGAAGTCCATGATAAATTTCTTAGAGTACGTCTAGGTATTATATTATGCTATTTTTCTAAGATTAGTCTACTGTGATTTATCATGTTATATTCTTGTGAGGTAAGCTTTCAAACACTGAGGCTAGAGATTAATAAACAGAAATACTAGTAGAAGAAATTGTGCGAGAGTAGCCCTAGTGAGCGATGCTATGTATGTCCCTGGTGGTGTTTTCATGACAAATTGATTGTTCTTAATACTATTAAGGATTGGGTTGTATCCTTGAAATGACTCACAGTTGGATTTTATATAACAGTAAAGAAAGTAGAACCAACATGTAGAAAGTACACTCAATTTGATTCAAAAGCTATGTTCAAAATGACTTATTTAGCCTTACAAGGTAATGGATTGCTTATTACACTATTCCTCAGATTTTTAAAATTATGCTTAGTTATATATACAGTTTTCTGGGTGTAAATAAGACAGTCAACTTACAGCCATTTCAGTGGCTGAAACAGTTTTTTGGAAGTGGAAAAAGTTCAGTGTCTACTGATGATCCATATTGTATGAGTCAATCACAGGGCTAATGCAACAGGACTGACTGCGTGAGTCATTGAGAGAGTGGGGTCCTGTGCAGTCTAAACCAACCTTTGTAACTTTTTTGTCTTAAAGCCTACACATTTGTGAAGATAAAATCAACTTAAGATTTTACAAAGTAATAATAGCCACAGAATTGAAGAAATAGGGATTTATGTGTCTACTGAAATTTTCTTTTCTTTAGTGTGTGTGTGTGTGTGTGTGTGTGTGTGTGTGTGTGTGTGTGTGTGTGACACGCATGCATGTGAAGGAACAAGGTAGATGCTGTTTACTCATTTGTTTTTAAGGTTTGCTTAAAAATTAAACTAGCTTTAGCAATAACCACCTTTACTTCAGATGTCTATTTAAATAGCTTTGACTGTTCTCTTCTTATGTACTTGGGTTGAACGAACCAAATCTATAGTACTAATGGAATTGCTTAGTTCTAAGAATGAGATATAGCCCATTATGGAGTCCTCTTATTTAACAGCCAATTTCTCTTTTGTGTGAAAGGAAGCTTTTACTTCAAGTGGGTGGGGAGGATTATTCTCAAGTGTTATAAGGACATTTCAGCAAAAACTCAAATGTAAATTTACTGTCAAATTATCTCCTTTCCTCTCAAACTCCAAATTATTTCATTTTCTTTCATATGAGCTGAGGATATAGCCCTTAAGTGCTCCTCGTGGACGGGAGTCTCTTCATATTGTAGCGCAAGTGTGATCCGGGGACTTCTACACTGCAGAGCTGTCCGTTGGCTTTGAAGGCAGCATGATTAAAACTATTCTGTCACTACTGCTTGCCCTCTAATTCTCCTTGAGTCAAGCGCCCCTTTGCCATGGAAAATGGCCTTGTGAAGCTCGCTTCTTGTTACAGAAATGAAGGCCAGGCGGAATGAGAGGAGGTATGTGAAAAGGGGACTGATTACCAGAGTTGAACATGACTTACGGAGGTTGCGAAGGAGATCAAAGATTCATAACACTCGAGAGAATTCTAATTTGTCCCTTGGTCCTGGAATACCTTTAACTTCACTTCATTTGCTGCACCATCTATGCTGATATATTGTCTTTATCCTCTCAGGCAGGGTCTTGCTGTGCAGCCCATGTTCATGTCCGACTCCCAGCCCTTCTGCCTCCAGCCCCCATGCTCCAGGATTTCAGGCATGAGCTAAGTCCAGCAACGACATACCCTTCTTTGTTCTCACCTCACCCTGCCTCCAAAAATGCCCAAATGCCCGGCAGGAAAAAAAATCTTGTTTAAGGTGGCCAGACTGATTATAAAACCTTTGTTCTTAAGTTCAATGTGACCTCTTGCAAGTGCCAGATATGATTACCTTTCATGTAATTAATGTATTTTTTATTAGACAGCATATACAACGTAACATTTCTGGTGTCATTAAACTATCATTTACTTTCTAGGCTTAGTTAAAATTAAAGCAAACACGTCAAATTCTCATTGGTAAAGCACTGATACATTAGCAGTGACTGGGTTTTGGACCGTAATTGACTTTAGGACTCTTACCCTAGACTACCTGTTGCCTTGGGCCAGATCCTCATAGTTTAAGCTATACATCTGTCTGTTCCTAGGTAGGTACCAACAAGTTAAAATGGCTCCCTTTCTTTACTGACCTGAAATCACCAGCTTGCCTGGGGCAGTTCTCCCAAGGCAGACTGTTAGCTCCACTACTTAGGTTCTTGATTTACACTGCCAGCATCACTCATCTCCTTTTATTACTTAGAAATGTCAAACCCCAAACAACATAAAACTGGAGGAGTCTGACTCATATTTGAAGGAATTTCCAATTTAACAATATAGAAAACTAAAGTTTACAGAATGTCATTCTAAGATCTAAAAATTGTGGGTGATGAGATGTCATGAGCCATTCAGACATGCATGGGAGATGGTAGTGAGAATTGCAACCTTGGGGTTTGTTTCCTCAGGAACAGGTTAATAAAGGAGTTTCTTGGGAGTGAACAACACAGAGGGCTTGATTGGACAGAAAAAAAAATGATGAGAACATTACTACTACAGGAATGTCACTGAGGAACATAACACTGACCTGAACAGCAAAGAGAATCCCTTTTCCAAGGAATGGGAACCACCTCTGGCTATTGAGGATCACTCAGATACCCTGAAAACTTATGGAAGTTCTCACGCATTGCAACTTCAGCTCTCCTGAAAAATTTTAGTAAATACTGTTTCATGGGAATGTGGTGAGAAGTCAGGTCTTTCATATTTTAAAATGCACCACACTTCCAAGGAAAAAGGGGGAAGATTTCTGCTTTGTTAACCATTTTCTGGGTAATAAAATATGCCACAGGTTACTAACTAATCATTTTCATTGAACTAATTCATTTCTATTGACCTCCCATGACATAATAAAAACCAAGAGATCTGTTTTTTGTGTTATTATTTTTAAGTGCTATGTAATATTTCTGTAGACTTATTGGATGCAGTATGAGATTCAATACAGACACAAAATCATTATGACCAAAGCATGGTAACTAACATTTATATCTCCTTAAATCTTTGTCGTGTCTAAGTGTTTAGTGTTTTGAAATACACCTTAGATTGTAGATTGTAGTTACTGTACTGTGCTGTATCATGCCAGAACTAATTCCTCTTTCTACTTATGCTTTGATACATGGTTATCTAGCCCTTCTCTGTTTCTCCCCATTCTCTTCTTCCTCTAAGGTCCCCAGTGACCACGATTCCATTCCCTAAAATGTGCGGTATTCATAAAATTGCTATGGGACTTTTTTCAGTACCAGGGGCACACTTGTTAGAAACCTTGCTTAGCTTTTCCACGGTTACTGGGGACCTGAACTCCAGTCCTCACTCTTGTACAGCAAGCACCTTGCACCTTACCTACTAAGTTCATCTCTCTCCCTCTTGTTCCTTGGAAACAACCTCTTGCTGAGCCTGATTCTCCCCTACTCCATTAGGCTGACAATTAGCTAGCCCTAGCCACAGGATGTTATTCATTTCAATTTTTTGCTCTTTTTCCTTGACATCTCTTTAATTGCTCAGAAATATGTCACTTCCCTAGCAGGCTCATTTTAGATTATACTAGGACAACATAATAGGGAATATGCTAATATGCAAAAGGATGACACAATACTAAAACAAATATTCAAAGTTAGATGACAGAAAAATGATTTGTCTCAAGCTTCTGTGGGGAAGGTGTGTGGGTAACTTGACAGGTATTTCTTCACTATAAAATTTCTGAAAGATAGCATTTAAAATGAAAACTATCAGAGGGGCTTGGCAGGGTTTGTTTTTACGTTGTTTTTTGTTTATTTGTTCCCTTCCATAGACATATCATCCAAACATATTTACATTTAATTTTTATTTCACATATGGTTAATAGATAGTATTTTACAGTAGTTTAATGTTCAAAAGTATATTTGAGATGAAGATACAAAGATTTTTCATATATCTCTCACCTCACTAATGCATAGCTAATTGTCAACATACCCCACCAGAGCAAAGCATTTGTTACAGCTGAAAAATCCATGTTGACACATGAATGTCACCAAAGTTATGGTTTGCATCATGGGCTTCATTCTTGATGTCACACATTTTATGAGAATAGATGGTGGCATACATCTACCATTACACAGTCATCGATCATGTAGGCATAGATAGAATTCTTTCATTGCTAAAACTCTTACATGCTCTACCTATCCATTCATCCCTGCTTATTCCTTCCTGGCAATAGCTGATCCTTTAACTGTTTCTGTAATTATGATTTTGTTCTAGAATGTAATGTATAGTAATGTGACATAAAATGACATGCTTGGTCAAAGATGGATGGAACATACTAAGTAAGGTACTTTCATGACATTAAATCAGTTAGTGATGTTCTAACCATTGTTGTGAAAGTATATGTTACTCCCAAAATAACGAAACTGCTGGCTGATGTTCTACTAGAACATATTCCTGTTTTTAATGTGTTACTGTAGCTATATTGCACCTTCCTATAGCATTCTTTCATTTATAGGTATGCATTTAATTTTCTCCTGTTTTCCTGGGCTGATAATTTGTCATTTTCAAGAGTCCAACAGTTTTATCTGCATGTGTGTGTTATAGTTTATACAGTATCTGAAAGGTAACACCGCTACTGTCAATGGTTGCAATGATAAATCTATGAGCAGATGTCTAGGTGCAAAGTAGTTTTCAACTCCACTGGGTGAATACCAGGGGTTTCAATTGCCAAACGTTATAGTAATGTTTGCATAGTTTTGTAAGAAGCAGCCAATTTGTCTTCCAACAGTTATGCCAGTTTCATCCCCACCAGTATACATGAGAATACTGTTGCTCCCCACTTGCTAGCATTTGGTATTGCCATTTTTCTAGATTTTGGTAATTTTGTTAGTTATGCAGTATCTCAGGGTAGTAGTTCCCTAGTATTATATGATGTACAGCAGCTTTTCATGTGTTTTTCCACATGTATGTGATTTGATGCAGGGTTTGTACTGGCTAAAGGAATTTTTTTTAAGTCCAGTTTTTTTTTTATTGTTGATTTTTAAATGTTGTTAGTATTTTTGAATAGCAGTTCAGATGTGTATTGAAAATGTTCTTTCAGTCTGTGGTTTGTCTTCCCTCTCTCAAGTAAGTAACTTTTGTAGAGCAAAAGATATATATTCAACCCCAATTTAGTATAATTTATCAATTCTTTCTTCTGCATATAATGTCCCTCAAAATTTAGTATTAAATCTAAAGTTGTTTAGACTTTTTCTCTTATTTTCTATGAGTTTTTAATATTTTATACTTGAATATGTGGTTCAATCTGAATTAACTTTTGTAAATAGTGGACATTTTTTTAACATCGTGGAATTTGCAGGTAAAGGAATGGAACTGGAAAAATCATCTTGAGTGAGGCATCCCAGACCCAGAAAGACAAATAGAATATGTATTCTTTTATATGTGGATATTAGCTGTTAAGTAAATTATAACCAAACCACAATACACAGAACTACAGAAGTTAGATATAGAGCGAGGGACTAGGGGGTACAGATAGATCTCATTAGGAAATCAAAATAAAATAGACAGTTATGAATGGATGGGGGGCTGGAACAGGCAGATCAAGTGGGGAAGGGGAAGAGATGAGTGAAAATGAGAGACAGCTGAATGAAATTAAGGGCCATAAGGGGGTAGTAGGAAAGCTAATAAAGTAGTAGAAACTTCCTAAAATATTTAGATTATGATCATCGTCTAAAGGAAATCATCAAAAACTAGAAGAGACAAAGTCCCAAATGGCCATCCTTTGCCACCAAATGAGGCTTGCAGTACCAAGACAGGATTACATCTGATTGAGTTGTTGCTTAAAGGGACCCCAGAGGTACCCTCAAACCCAGCCTGTTCCCAAGAATAGATTTCTCTCCACAAACTAACAGCAAGGCCCTGTTGCTGAAGACAACACATGTACACAATGTATTGAACATAGTGAAGTTGAACTGATGCCTACATAGAGCCTTCACCCCTGTTTTTGTGTCTCTGGGACAGGAAGGCACTCTGCACATTACCAAAGACCAAATCGGCCACAAACCCTTTGATCTACAATGGTGTCCTGAGTGCAAGATATGCTAGAGCAATGGTGGCACACAACTTGTGGGAGTAACCTAGTAATTTCTGACTTGATTTAAGGCCCTCTTCACAAGATACAACCTAGCCCCAACACTGCTTGGGTAACTAAGAACCAGATACTAGACAGCCCAGGGGCCTAGGATAAAACCAAATACTACTATTTGAACACACACACATTTGATAGAGCTGTGCCTTATACAGCCATCAAAAGAGAAGCTTCTTCTTGCAGCATTTGAGAAAAAATGCAGAGAACCACAGCCAGACATTATGCAGAAAGTGAGAGACTTTGGAACTCTCAGCCCTAAAAGGGATGTCTCTATCAATTCCCTCCCCTCAGGGCTCATGAAACTCCATGAAAGAGGGGGTAGAAAGAATTAAGAGCCAGAGGGGAGGGAGGATACTAGAAATTAACATGCTCAAAGCTCATATGAACTCACAGAAACTGAGGAAGAAGGCACAGGGCCTTCATGGATCTGCACCAGATCCTCTGTATACATATTATGTCTTCAAGTTGAGTGTTTTTATGAGATTAGTGAGTGTGCTAATGAGTCGGTCTGATTCTTGTGCCTTCTCTTGGGCTCTTTTCCTTCTGTTTTTGTCTTGTTGAAATTTGATGTGATTGTTTTTGCTTTATCTTATTACATTTTATTTTTATCCTTTAGCTTCTAAAGTTTAGAAACTTGTCTGTTTTCTAATGAGAGACCAAAAGCGAGTGGATCTGGATAGAAGGGGAGGTAGAGAGGGACTGGGATGAACACAGGGAGGTGACACCATAATCAGGATAGATCATGAGAGAAACATATATTTTCAATAAAAGAAAAAAAGGAAAAGACTCTCTTTTCCTATAGCATTGCATTTTTCTTTTTGTCAAGTAGCAGTAGGTGTATTTTGTTTTCATCTAAATATTTTTCTACTTAATTAGTAAATCTTAATTATTGTAGTGTCAAGGGTGAATGATAACAGCACAGTAGTGCTTACCCCCAAAAGAATTAGTTTATTCACAATCCAAATATGGGTATTTTATTTGTATAAGCTCAACTATCATGTCCCAGTGAATGTTGTTATAGTCATGACATTTTAATAGTAAAACAGCCAACCACATCACTAGTCAGTATAATTTTTAATTATTAATTTAAACATCAGGCAGGTTGGTTACAGCAAAGCAGAGCAATCTCTGCCTTAGGCCTTGCTTCTTCCTGATGACATTCTTTGTTTTTGCAGTTGGTGGAAATTTGCTTGTACATTCCAAAAGGATTGATCTAATAGTCCCAAGGATTTTAGGTCCACACAGAGGTAAGCTATAGATGTGTAGTTAGGGGACTAACATGACCCAAGATAATTTGACTCTGGACCTGCAGTACTCTAGTCCTCTGAAATAATTGATTTTCTTAGTCAATCAGCCTTGCAGAATGCTCACTGTAGCTGTGCCCCCCGCCCCTAGACCTCACTTAAAGGCAGTTTGTAACGAGTGACTGGAGAAAACAGATAGTGTCAGTTTCCAACTTTGTTCTCTTGCAAAATATTTTATATTCTGGCTCTTTTGCTTTATCATATATATTTTTAAAT
The DNA here is from genome assembly GCF_903995425.1 of Onychomys torridus. Classification (NCBI taxonomy): domain Eukaryota; kingdom Metazoa; phylum Chordata; class Mammalia; order Rodentia; family Cricetidae; genus Onychomys; species Onychomys torridus. The sequence continues at coordinate 54,480,865 of NC_050459.1, forward strand.
AATATGTTAGTAATGATGAGATGACTTGCTGGGAATATTCAAGGTGAGCATTACACTGTATCAAGAGATCACATTGAGAAATATTGGTATCTTGACAATGTTGTTTTGCTATTCATGAATGTGGGCTATATCTCTATTTAGTTCTTAATATTTGTAATTTCTTTTATATAGACGTTGTACATATTTTGTTATATTTGTGTTAAGATAATGTGAGAAATCGACAGATGTCTGAGAAGAAGAGTTATTTATTAAGGAATAAAATGGGGATCACACTCACAAATACAGATCAAGTAAATGCCACTGCTCATTCAGCTGCTGTTCTACCCAAGGGTGATGGGGACCAACAGCAAGCAGCTCTCCACTGCTTGATCCGGCTCTGACTACTCAAGAGAGCATGTGACCCCTCCTTCTTTGCTCTTATGTGGTCTCCTCAGAAAACAAACAAACAAACAAACATGTCCTAGGGCTTGTTACTCCAAAGACATTGGCTGAACGGATTGAATTCCCTCAACACTCAGGTTTTTATTTGGAGGAGGACTTATACAATGTCAATATATTAAATCTCAGTTTCTATATATAGGAAAATTATCAACATTTGTATATTCACTTTTCTAAAATCTTGTTACAATGCTTTAGTTCTAGGAGACATTCTGAAACTTGGTTGAGGAACTGTAATACCTGTGAACAAACAGAATTTACATCCTCCTTCATAATCAGTATGCTTTAGTTCTTTTGTTGAATTCCCACAGATAGGGTTAGCTAGCCCTGTACAAAAGGTTGGAAAGAAGACTTGAGAAGGGACATCTTTGTCTTACTTCTGATCTCCTAGCTTTTCACTATATTAAGTGATCATACCTTTGGAGTTTTGCTATTATTAAATAAAACAGGAAGTTTTCCTCTGTTGTGAGGGTTATCTTGAATGCATGGTAGATTGTGTCAAATGCTTTTTCAGCATTTATTCTTTTGATCATGTGATTGTTCTTCTTTGGTCTGGTTGATAACATTAATCGAGTTTTGGTTGTTGAACTTGCTTGATTACCAAGGATAAATATGAGTTGATCATTGAGTCTTGTTCATGTTATACAATGATGCAACATGGATTTCATTTGACAGAACTATACAGAGAAATTTTGAATTATGCTTATAAAAGGTAGTGATTTGTGGTTTTTCCTCATAATATCATTTTTTTTTCTGATTAGACATTAGGACAAGGCCAAACATAACAAGTGAGGAATAAATTGCTTGACTTTTATCTTCTGAAAGATATTAGAGAAGAATTAGCTAATTTATTCCTTAAATGTTTGGTATAATTCGTCAATGAATCCACGTGGACTTGATGCTATCTGCTCTGAGGTTATTAATTATTGATTCATTTTCCTTCTCGCTTAAATACATATTCATTTTTACATATTATAATATATAATTGAGTGGTTGTTGCTTCTCTATTTTTTTTTTTTTTTTACCAAATTTTTAATGTTAGAATGCCTCAAAGCTCAGTCTCTGAGTCTATCTCTTCATTATGTATGATCTTTCCTTGCTGACGTCTTTTGCTCTCATGGCTGTAAATGCCAAGGATTGATGTTTGCGAATGTGTGTCCTTAGAGGAGGCCATGTCACTCTTGCTCTCAAGTGCGGTATTTTCAATTACCTATTAGCATTTCAACTTGAATCCCTTAGTCACTTCTCCAGTGTAGAGGGAATTTCTACATTTTACTTTGATTTGCATTTCCCTTCATCTCCCACTTGTCACTTAAAAATATTACCATTACTAAATTTTATCAAACTATAACTTGTCAGTCATAAAGCAGAAAGCCTTCTTCCTCTTATCATTTCTTTTTTTATCAATTTCACATTATTTTTAGATTATGTCTTCTGTCCTACAGCTTTGCATTACTTACCTCACCAATACCTCAGTTCAAATCACTATTATCGTTTATTTGAGACTTGGATTAAACCTTCTAATTATGTTCACCCTTCCTTCCTCCTTCCCTCCCTCCCTTCCTCCCCCTCTCTCTCCTTCCCTCTCCTTTCCTTCCTTCCTTCTTTCCTTTCTTCCTTCCTCCTTCCCTCCTTTCATTCTTCCCTCCCTCCCTCCCTCCCTCCTTCCTTTCCTTCCTTCTCCTTTTTCCTTCTGTGCAGGGTTTCACACAGCCCAAGCTATCTTTGAGCTTGCTATGTGTCTAATTTATGTATCAATTTTTTCTTGTCTTGCTTCCATATCCCATATATTGGGAGGAGAGACACGTGGCTTCATGTTCATTCTTTCCATTATCAGCTGTTTTCTGTTCTAGAGCTAGAAATAAACTGGATTAAAGATAATCCAGAATTTTCCCTCATTTTGCTCAAGTTATATCCAAGGAGAGTTCCCCATGATAATTTTACCAGGAAGCACACATGATTTTTTTAATATTTGATATGTATTATTTTATAATTGGGGAAAACAAGCCTACCCAAATCACTGTTTTTCTAAAAAGTCACAAAGTGAAAGCAGAGCAGCCCTGTCCCCATGGCTTTACCTCCTAAACATGGTCATTGGTCCTCATGCCACGTAACTGGAAAAATGCAACTGAAATTCATTTATAACAAAAAATATAAGGAGAAAAGGTAGTGGCATAACTAAAATCTGTTTGATGAGTTGGGGGTGTTGAGGTCAAGTTACCTGATGTAGATTTATATCTTTAATCCAATCTGTTTAATAAATACTGCCTCCTACACAAGGGCTCTGTGAGTGCCTGCCATTTTTCTGTCCCCTAGGTATGTCTTATTTAATTTTTAATTCATTTGTTTCTTTTGTGTGTAGCTCAGCATTGTCCCCAGGGCCTCGTGGACACTAGGCAAGTGTTCCACCCTGAGTATTTCTTGGTGCCCATGATTGTGTTTGAAATTTTACACATTTCCATAGACTACATTATCTCTTAGCCTCTAGGAAAAGCACTCTACTGTCTCTCCCATATCTATTTGATGATACTAAATAAACAAACAACAAAAAAGGGGGAATCATTGCTTCCTGGTTGAAATGGTGGCTGTATCGTGTTACCATGGACTACATATTCTCTTGAGTCTGAACTCTGTCTACTTCTCTAACAGGTTTTGGTGCCTAGAACATATTACTCCACAAACACTGATTAAATAAGTGAAAGCAATAATGTGCTTTTTTTGGTCTTACTTAGTACATAAGGAAAGTAGCATAGAGATATTACTTTCACAGGTTGAAGACCTAAAGGTTAAATAGTAATCAAACAGAGGCTTGAAATAAAAATATTTGTCTGTATGTAAATTTAGTACTTTTCGCCCCAGTCTCCTTGCCTTTCAAAATTTGTATATGTTGGCATTTGTGGTGTGTGTGTGTGTGTGTGTGTGTGTGTGTGTGTGAAGATAGATAGATAGATAGATAGATAGATAGATAGATACCCCAGGGAACTAAAGGTTATGTATTCAATCCTTTTGAAATAATCCACATGTCAATATCACCATTTGGTCTTAGCTTGAAAATCTAGCATGACTTTTACAAACCAATTTCCTGAGCTGCATTGGCAATCAAATACTTAGCTATAGCATGCCGTGAATCCAAATGGGCACATCAAGACTAAAATGGCATGTATTTTAACGTCATTCCACCCCTGCAAGTCTCTTCAGAATCACAGGAAACCAGGGCTTCGTTGAATGGAAAGCCTGAGTCAAGTGTTATATTGGAATCTTCTCTTTAAAAAGATAGTTTTTACTTGCTTGAATTGCCCTCTGTTGTATAATGGAAGCAATATAAAGTCACATCCATTCAATGCAGGAAATATTCAGGTTTATTACTATTTTAAGAAAAAGAGATCCTGACATTTCATGCCAGCGATCACATCTGCAAACAATCACAAGGCAAATCTATTTCATTGTACATAATTTTTGAAAGTATGAGAATTGCTAGATTTTATGGACTCTCAGGATGATCTTGTTGGAACTACAGTTTATTCCCACAGCCCTATCACTGATAGGCAGGTAAGTGCTATTCAAACCATAAGGCACCATTAGACACCAATGATTATGGTTTCAGAACCATGTATGCATTGTGAGGATAACTGCCAGTGATTATGCCATGAATACTTGCAAACTCTGTGCAGTACATAATGACAAAAAGGATATGTTATGAGGCTATAAGGAAAACATCAAACTAATCCCAGCTTACTCCATTTGTTCCACAGGAATAAACGAGCTCTGTTTAGTGAAGCAATTAATGCTGTTCTGAAGCACCAATGGACTTTTAAACAGGGCTAATAAAGCAAATTAAAGTTCACATAAAGAAAGCCAATGATATTAAAGTATAAGTGATTATGCCTAGAAAGTCTTCTAGAATTAGGAGAATCAGATTAGAGTTTGAAGAAAAGGATACAACACCATCTCTAAGGCATTATTAGGTGATGGACTTAAGCAGTGGTGCCTCTTTACATCCTTCAACTTCAAGTGTTGTGCAATTATTTCCCTTATCTCATGAGTGAAAAGTCTGCATGAATTCATATTTCTACTAACTGGCATGGCTTCTTCTTTCCTTGAGTTCTTCCAATCCCCGATTCTGTATGTTTGGGACTAATTTCTCTCTGCCTTTGTCTAGATTTTGGAATTGTGTGTGTGGCTTTCAGACCTGTTTTGGGAGTTCAAGGTCATTGTAAACATTGTGTCACCAGAGCTAAAACACAGCAGAGAAAGCAACAAATAAGCCAGTACTGACCACAAAATTAATTCTCTGTAAAATCCTTTACCCGTTTCAATGTCCCAAATTCTCACTCCCCAACGCACAGAAAAGAAACATAAACACAATAAAATGATTCTTTCAAATTCTTTGCTTGCTATTTGACCTTTTAACTGCTTTGCCATTTTGTCTTCCACTGTGCGTGTGTGCACCTGATCATAGAAGGCAGAAGAGGATGTCAGCTGTCCTCCTCTGTCACTCATCCCCCCCCCCCCCCCCCCCCCCCCCCCCCCCCGTTCACCTTGGCAGGGCCACTCTCACTAGACTCAGAGCTGTCAATCAGGCTGAGCAGTCAGAAGCTCCCTGGATCTGCCTCTGTTCTCCTGGATTCCCACCATCGGAAACAATTCTGCAAATTGTGGCACAGCTGGATGCAATATTTCCCACATAACTTAGTTTTTTTTTTTTTTTAATTAACACACACCTACAAATGCCAAAAGACATGGCTGGAAAAACAGCAGCTTCAATGTTATATTTTAAATACAAAGTTGATTATGACATACTGAGTTCAAGAGTAATTGATCGTTATGTAGTGAGAATTATACTCTCTCTTAAAGAAAAAAAAAAGATGGTATCCTTAACAGACTATGTATTTACCACAACTTTCTAGTTCCAGCAAGACAGCGCTCAGAAAAATGAGAAATGTAAAATGTGGTATATCTCATCATAACAGAACATTTTCACAAACGTGAAAGAAAATAGAATGTGGCTAGAGCTGTAATAAATTTCCAATTGTCATTTGCTTGCCAGGCCACGAGAGCTATTTACCAGTGGCGAATTATTTAAATCACATTAGACGGCAGCAGCAGTGGCAGAGATGTGTGGAGAGAAAACAAACTTGTTTAATATGATTATCTTTTCAGCCAGAGCAGCCCCACAGAGAGTCGAGGGCGTCAGAGGCAGCATCAATAATCAATTTGCCTTTTTTTTTTTTTTTACAAGCAAATGACATCAAGTGGTTTTGTGTTTGTTCTTGATGAATTCATGGATGTTGCTGCCTCTCATCAGCCATCCTTCATTTGGTGGGTCAATGCTGAGTTTAAACAGCAGAGAACTAACTTCTAAAAATGGTGTCCATGAGGAGCTGAGTTTTCTTTTCCTTTTGTTTTGTTTTGTTTGTGTGTTTGTTTTAAATCTGAGCACATAAGGAGATAAAATGGAGATGCTGGGAGAGGATTGAGATTTGAGCATTACCTTCCTGAGATGGAAATCAAAAGTGTCCAAAATATGTAAGTGGAGTGTGGAAAGGCTTCTTTGGACAAATTTATTCCCCTTTAATATGAGGAGAAAATGAAAATGTGAGGGACTATAATCCAATTATTGTCTCCCTTACTATTTACCAGCAGGTATTAAAATATAATGGAATATGTATGTATTATTTAACCAATATTGTAAACTTGGTTCTCCCTCGTGAACCCCATCATTCTGAGTTTTGTAAACTTTTGTCTCAAACTCAAGTTGAATGTACTGATCTAAACTGTCACATAGAAATGTTAGTCATGTCTTCACAGTGAGACAAGGGCATGGCAATACTGGGGGCAGGGTTGACAACTGAAATGTCTCTAGAAGGTAACTGTCCTCAAACAACCATGATGATCAGTTACTAAACATCATCAAATGTGTGCTAGCTGCAGCACTTCATAGTTGGTTTCATCTGGAAATACAAGGCATAAGTGCTGACAGTGGACATTTGCACTATGGAGAAGTCATTTTAACAACTAACACTGAGCAAAGTCAAGCTACTTTATATGTTGCCAAAGTGAACATGAAAACCAAGGTTGTCATTCTTCACACAAATTTATACCAAAATTCCCAAACTCTGATCTCTAGCAGGATATCCCAGTCCTCAATGATACGAAGGAAATTTTCCTGTCTGAACATCAATTTTAATTACATACTTTAGGAATGAATGTTCTCACATATTTCAGTTTAAAGTGATAATCTGAAATATATCAATAAGCAGAAATGAAAATATAAAAAACAAAGTCTAATAGAACATTACAAATGCTCATCAGGAGATAAATACATTCAAGTAAAAGAGATTAGTGCAGACTGAGTTTAGAATTTGTCTGGATCCCTATGAATGATATTTTCAAGGGTCAGCGAGGTAAAATACCATTATAGATAATCATCAATTAATGAATATTTTAAATAGATTTATTGGAAAGGAATTCTGATTTTGAACACCAATTAGGTTACATTTTCATGTAAACAAAATTTCATTTACTTTAAGTAGTCCTGTATAAAACAAAGGTATACTTAGTTATGGTTATATTTTGACCATTGTCAAATTAGTTGTGTTTTTCTACAGCAATGCAAACAATGTAATATAGCAAAGTATCCATATAACATCCTTAGTTTTCTTTATGGGTCTATAGCAACCAAATTATTTACCGAATCATCATTTACAGTGCAAGTTTTTGACTCTTATGCTCTAAGAACAATTTCAAATGCCAGAATGGATATGACCTGTCTTGAAAGATGTGACATTTTTAGATCTTTGGTTGTTGGTTATAACTAATCATAATAACCTTAACAATTAAAAAATTATAAATAAATAATCATGATGGAAGTTGGTACAGACTTGCTCACTCAATATTCTTTAGGAGAGGTGTATTTTCTTCATTTTGTTTAGCTTTATTAATGGAAAACTGTAAAAAAAATGGGGGGTGAATACAATTCAAACACACTAACTACACATATGAAAATGTCTTAAAAGAACCTTCTATTTTATACCATTAAAATATAATAATAAAAAAGAAAAAAAAACTCAACCAGAGCTGGAGAGATGACTCAGTGATTAACAGTACTGGCTCCTCTTTCAGAGGATCAGGGTTCAGTTCCCTGCACCCACAGGATGGCTGACCATTGTCTGTAACTCCGGTTTCAGGGGGACCACTATCTTCTTCTAGCCCTCATGGGCACCAGACAAGCATATGGAGCACAGCCATACTTACAGGATAAAAACTTAGACATATAAAATAAAAATAAATCCTAAAAACCCAACTACAGATGCTGCATTCCATGATGTTATCTTCCATCAAATGAGAGAAACTGAAATAATCTCAAGTGATTTTTGGTTGCTTTTCTCTATTTACCCCTAAGTAAAATGCAAATTTCATAAACACAGGGAACCTTTGTTATGATATGGCAAACAGGAGGCCTTGGCTGGTTGGGCCAAGGTGCTCTGGGGGATGAGGGAGACATGCCATGCAGATGCAGCATTGCAGCATCCATGTGGAGAGTTTATTATGAGAGAGAGAGAGAGAGAGAGAGAGAGAGAGAGAGAGAGAGAGAGAGAGAGAGAAACACAAATCTTAAAAGGTCTTATTAAATAAAAAATCTCAGGAGCCAAATATTGGGGTGAATTCTGAAAGATCAGAGAAGCAGAACAAGCTACAGCTAGCCTCACCTTGACAACTCCATATCTGATACTGTTTCCATGAATCCTCAGACTGAAAGTTTCTGAGTCCTCACATGAATGGATCTCAGCTGAACTGCTGCTAAAAGCCTTTAAGCTTAAAAGCCTCTAGTTCCTGATTTTCACTCCTTATGTACTTTTCTGCCTCCTGTTGTCACTTCCTGGGATTAAAGGTGCCAGTCACTGTGCCTGGCTGTTTCCAATGTGGCCTTGAACTCACAGAGATCCATATGGATCTCTACCTCTGGAATGCTAGGATTAAAGGTGTGTGCTATCACTGCCTAATCTCTAGGTTTAATATAGTGAATGTTCTGTTCTCTGACCCCCAGATAAGTTTATTGGGGTGCACAATATAGCAACCACATTAGAGATAGGGGTGGGTGGGTGGGAGAATGAGAGGGAGAGAAAGAGGAGGGAGAGAGGGGGGAAAAAGAATGGGAGAGAACACAGAGGTGTGTACACCTCCTGGTGAGAAAGGGAGGAAAGGGAAGAGGAAGAAGAAGGAAGGGGTTTTTCCCTAAAGGAGGTTTTATGTCAGGATGCAGAGTGGGTCCCCAAAGGGAGGGCCAGAATGCCAACAACCTTCCCTTTGTTTCTGAACTCTGTGGATCAGGTTCCTAGAAGAATCTTTGAACGAGTTAGCCCTGATGTAAACGATTGCTAAATAAATGAACAATAAAGGATAAGACTATCTTAAAACTTTTGAGGAGAAAACCCACACATTCAAATATATCAGTACAAATGTTCTTCTGCTTTCTAATATGGGGTTTTCTTTACTCTACCAACTTGGGAATTTTATACTAACAGATTTCTCTTGCATTTTTATCTGGATTTTGGCTGGCTGCTGAAGTCCTCATAGAAAAGAGCTTCAATAAATTTTCCATAATTGCTGTTTTCTGTGGGCTGGTTCAGAGGCTTACTGCATTTCCAAAGAACCCAGGTTTGTTCCCAGCACCTACCCTAGGAGGCTCCCAGATATCTGAAATTCCAGCTCCAGGGCATCTAGCACTCTCTTGTGTCCTCTCTGGGCATGGTGATCTCATTCCCCATGAGGAATCCAAACTTTTACTGGACAGTCATTATCACACTAACATTCTCTCAGGACAACTCCAGGTTGCCATGTGTTCTCATAAATAGGTTATTAAATCGTATCCATATCCATTGTGTTCAGTATATCTGTTTCCATGTTTTAGTGGCAGAAATGCACAATTGCAATAGAGATGGCATGGGCCAGGAAACTGCAGTATTTACTCATGGATTTTGCAAGGGAAGTTTGGAAATGTTTACACTATGGAAGAATGTTGTAAATTTAGTAGACCAACATTTATGTTCTATTCACACACAAAAATGTGATCCCTCTAGGCCAGATATTCATTTCTCTTTTAAGAACCCAACAATGGCTCTACATATTTCCAGGCAAACCAAGCAGTTGGTGGTTACTATTTTCCTTCCCTTGCAAGGACCTTTGAATTTTACTTTCAGTTCTTCTCGTACACTGAATTATTGTTAATGTCAAAAGTCTGAACAATGGATTATATGTGACCTTTTAAAGGTGCTTTAAAGAAAGGACTGGGAGTTAAAAGTATGTGTACTTAAAGGAATTCCATAAGGGAGCAAAGAAGAAATGAGCTTGTTCCAGCATTGATGAGAAGAGTTATCATCAGAGCACAAAGGCTGGGACTTTAAAACTCACACTGGACACAGTGTACTGTTAAAGATGAGACAGGAAAAAATAGATTCCTAAGCTTCTACAGGACTTCAGTCTGCCATTGCTCTCCTTTCCAATACACTAGTCTATGCAAAGAATAATAGAAAAGGCTAAGCTATGGATTAGAACATAATATAATGACCATTTATTCTATAATATTTAGCAGGATCTCTTCATTCTAAAGACCACTCGTTCAGTTAAGCAACAGAACATTTTTTTAAAAATATTACCTTCTCTCAATAAGATGTAAGTGAATGCACAAACTAGAATCCAACTTAGTTTTGCTCTCTTTCAGAATGTCATAGGAGAAATAAGTCTGAGATTATAACTAGTTCATTAAGGAGAGTTTATACATATATTCTACCATAGGTGTATAGATGCTCAGTAGAATTGCTTATCAAATTAGTGGTCTCAATCTGTTGCAAAAAAAGAAGCTTATTTAATGAGGACTGGGAGCTACATTTATCTGTCGGTTTAAGGGTTAGTGTTTAGAATATAGTTAAAAATTATACTGGTTTAGGAAAATGCAATGGGATGTTCTCCTATAGAATCTATGAACTCTTGAGGCATGAGTAATTGGCTAGGTTAAGAGTATCCTCTAGTTGAGAGGGCTTAGGTCTAATTAGATGTCTGTTGGTTATCACCTAGATAATTACCCCCATTGAACCATTAGAGATAATATTACTGGGCAGGGCTTTATTGTGCTTCATAGACTTTACAACTGGGTAGGACTTCCGATTGCTTTGTCCTTTGGCAGCTTGCCACTTCTAATCCTCAAAGACGAGATTTCCAGGTCAGTGCCAGCTCAGTTCCTTGAAGTCTTTTGTCCAAAGTGTTTGGGGTTGCACACAGCAGTAGGGTTGTGCCTTCACGTTCTGGGAAGCAACCAAGGGCAATGCCAATAGCCTATATTGCGTTGGACTCCCCTGACCAAATAGAATGGAGGTTGCCAATGTTTGGCACTGGAGGTCTTGTTAGATAGTCTATGGATCAATCTTGAGGGGAGCATTATCACCCTGTATGACATAATTCCATTTAGACACATACACAATGTATTAATATAATAAACTTATAAAATGGTAAGTTTCTTTATGGCCTTTTCAGAGATACTTAATATTATTTATCTCTCTGTTCTTCTTTTCCCTCTATATCACCCCCCCTGTCAAATTTTTCTTACCAATTTTCTCTTAATAGCACCTTTGTTCTGGTATTGCTACCTCTAGAGCACCCCTACCATACACCCAATGAACACTTTCTACTGTCCTGGCTACTTCTGCACTTACTTCAATTTTATGTGCTCAAATATAAAGATTCTGAATTAGAATCTACATGTATGAGAGAATGAGCAGAATTTTGTCTCAATGAATCTGGGTTACTGTTTTCTATCCATTTACCCAAAATTTCATTTTTCTTTACTGAATGGACTTCCATCATGTATATACACCACATTCTCATTATCCACTCATCAGTTGAGGGACATTTAGATGCTCTCCATTTCCTAGCTACTGTGAATGGATTGGCAGTGAACATGGCTGAGGAAGTGTCTTTATAGTAGGATATCAAGTTCTTTGAACATTTTGAGCCAGAGATCATATTGTGCTTTACCTCTGTTCTATTGTACCTTGTTTAAGAATTATGGAGATGGTGGAGGAAAGACATGTTTTGTGACCCAATGTCCTAGAGACAAGACAAACCTTCTCTTTTAATCATCTTGGAAATACAATTCTAATATTAGGAATTTTGAGAGATTGGACTCACAAACTTCAGAATACCTCTGTTGCTTGTAACAGTGAAGGAAAGAACTGCTGATGTGTTAGATGGTTGTTATTAAATATGCCTTCTTTTTTTAAAAAACGGGTACTTTTATGAAGTTTCATAACATTTTAAAATGTCTCATTCTAGAAACATTCAAACAAGTACATGTGTATAATTTATAATATTTGACACATACAGCATTGGTGGTTCCTTAAAATATTCTCTCAAATAAGTGCAAGGACCCCTAAATCCTATATTGATAACCACATAAAAAATAGGGAAGATTAAGTGTTTTGTTTCAACTAAAGCAAGGCATCCAATTCTCACAGAAGGAGTTTTTAAAGAACATTCTTCCATATAAAATCTGAATGATGGACAGCATATGTAACCTCGCTAGCTTATTAGTAATTAAGGCAAATTGACTGATACCTACTAAATGCCTCATGTGACTTCTTCTGTTGTGTGACTATTTCGCTTTTTTTGTCTCATGTCACTCTGTAGCTGCATTCATACGTACTATGTGAATTTAACCAACAACACTAATCATGGAGTAAATTTTGCAAGAATATATTTTATTTCTCTTTCCTATCCTATTTTTCCCAGAACTTTTTAAATAGGATATTAACAAATGCTTGCTCAATTAATGCTGAATTAAATCACCACCTCCATGTCCTTATTAGTGTGCTAAATATTTTATTCTTAATCTCTAGTCTTTCTACTCACCCAAGCAATGATATGGGAATGTGATCAGGTATCTCTGGAGGTCTTATTCAATTTAAACTTAGAACATTACTTTCTTTTGTGATTCAGAATGAGATAAAGTGGATCAGAATATTAAAATAATTTTGTATTCATTTCATTGTTCCCAAAGCTAATTTTTAAGATTATGCTGCCATGAATTGGTTTCCTTTTTAGATTTTTTTATAATATAAAAAGAATGAGTTGAGAAAAAACACATAATAGATTCAAAACCTTATCATTGATTATAATAGTATTCATTTGAAAAGCAGCCTAAAATCATGGAGGCTTAAATGCACATTTTCTCAGTAAACTGAGGCTCAGCATTCAGTTTTGTTTTGATCTTTTTTAAAAGATTTACTGTCCTCTTGAGATTATTATATGAAGAAATCATTCAAGAGTCATTTTATATATAACTGTCCTTCTCCCTTCCTCCAACATTTGTATCTTTCCTACACGGAAATAATTTCAGATTAACACATCCAGAGGAGTGCAAATTGAAGTTTCATTCCTCATGTCTAGAGAACCTATCATTCTTGTAAATAAACCAAATGTTAATATTTCTCTACAATCTCCTCAAAGCTTTTTACAACGTGGACTACATGGTTTATCCTGATATGAAGCTTTTTGAAGACAAGCTGGAGAGGTTTAATCTGCATTGGATATGACCATCTTTCACACTTTAGTGAAATGCCCATACTCTCTCTCTTCTATGACACAAACCAAGTGTATAAAGTGAACAGCACAGTGCCACTGACATTCATGGGTAGTGATTATTTCAGATGATTTTATGTGCCAAACACAGAGCAGAACATGAAGCAGAACAAAGAGACTTAAAGATCATCGTCTCTTCAAAGGTCACCCAGCAAGAGAGCAATGGAGACTGAAGGCTGCCAAGTTAAGGAGGCCAGTGTCCATGCTGGAATGCTACGGTCTTTAATTTTTTAATAATCCGGGGGTGATCTTCCATTTGCTTGTATTAAATGACTTAGTCCCTGAAATGTGAGTCACTCAGGGTTGAATAGCTTAAGGAAAAACTCAGATGTGCCCACTGAGTTGTCTTGGTTAAAGATCAGACAGAGCAATGGTGTTAATGATGAGAACAGTGGCCACACAAGCACCAGCTAATATTGTTTGAATTGTTCTAAATGTCAACTCACCTAACAGTGTATTATCTTCGAGTTACAGGAGGATGAAATTAATCTAAAAATATACCTCTAATTTTCTTTCACTAATACTCTTAAATATAATCTGAGTCCTGGCACCAAAAGTCCCAAGTGCTCTCTTCTACTTGAAATTAATGACCTGAATGAAATGTCTTTACTTTACATGTTTCCATAAAAGATAGATAATTTCATATAATCCTCCACCATGCATTTGACACTTGTATAAATGAACTAACTGAATCTGTCAGATTTTTGTGGTCTAGTATGAAGTAAATGAAGTTGAAGAACTTGTTTCATTTCTGACTGTGTCACTACCATTTTACAGGTTAATCAGACTGGGAAAACCATTTAATCACTAACACACTTATTTTCAGATTAGACTTTGCTTTAATACTACTGATGGTGCATCTCATTGGTATCTTCATACTACCATTTTTTATTTTTAAATATTTTCAGACAAAGAGCAAAGGGTGTTAAAGTACTGTGAGCAGTTATAATTTCCTTTCCTACTTTTGAAGTAGTTATTTAATGTATTAATTAAATAACCACAGTACAGTTATCAAAATGAGGAACAACACTGCTAAGTACTCTGTAGCTGATTTTCAGCTTTTGACAATTGTCCCCAGAACATCAACTGCATGTCATTATTTGTTAAGTCTCCTTAGCTTCCTTCAAACAAGAACAGCTCTACAAGCTCTCTTTACCGTTTATGACATGATGTTCCAGGAGAGTTATTTGACATCTGGTGCTGCTTCTGCAAGCGACATACTTTAGATAAGATTACAAATGTGCTGTGTTCTTCTCAATATGTCAGTTATTAATAACAATGACTATGTTAACTTTGACGATCTCTCTCTCTCTCTCTCTCTCTCTCTCTCTCTCTCTCTCTTTGTGTGTGTGTGTGTGTGTGTGTGTGTGTGTGTGTGTGTGTGTGTGTACAAGCTAGAGGACAATTCCAGGTGTTATCCTTAAGTATGTCATATGCTTTGAGACAGTGTCTCTCCTTGACCTGGAGCTCACCTATTAGGCTACATTGGCTGGCCGGTGAGGGCCCCAGTCTCTTCCTTCCCAGTGGTGGGTGTAGCAGGCATTTTCTTTGGGCTGCCAGCCAGCTTGCAATAAAGACATAGAGACTTACTATTAATTTTGAATTCTCGGTCTTAGCTTAGGCTTGTTTCTAGTTAGTTTTATTTTCAACTTAATTTAATCCATTTCTATTAATCTATGTTCTGCCCTGAAGTTCATTTACTTCATCTACATACTGTTCATCCTGTTTTCCTGCTTCCTCCATGTCTGGCTGTCTGGCCCCAGGCTGTCTGGCTCTACTATTTTCTCTGCCTGCTAGCCCTGCCTATCCCTCCTCTGACTAGCTATTGGGCCTTTAGCTCTTTATTAGACTATTCCGGTACCTTAGGCAGGCAAGGCAAAGCAGCAGCATGTCTTTATGTAGTTAAACAAATACAGCATAAACAAAAGCAACACATCTTTACATAGCTAAACAAACATTCTATTCCACAGCAGGTGGGAATAAAAGAGAATGAATGACTCATGTTATTTTTATTTGTGTTCTGGGGATTGACTCGTGTTTTGTTGCTTGCTTGGCAAACACTTCATCAACTGAACCATTCCCAGGATCCAAATTTGATGACTTTTTAAAGATGATGCCTCATTGTTATTTCAAGTGGGAACACTTGAAAATGATAAAACTTTGCCCTTAAAATTTCTGGTTTTTCCATTTGTTCTCACCCAGTTTAGCATGGGAAAAGGTCTTCACCAACCCCACATCTGACAGAGGGCTGATATCCAGAATATATAAAGAACTCAAGAAATTAGACATCAAAATGCCCATCAGTTCAATTAAGAAATGGGCTATAGAACTAAACATAGAATTCTCCACAGAGGAAGTTCAAATGTCTGAAAGACATTTAAGGAATTGCTCAACATCCCCAATTACCTAGGAAATGCAAATCAAAATGACTCTGAGATACCACCTTACACCTGTCAGAATGGCTAAGATCAAAAACACAGAAGACAGCTTATGCTGGAGAGGATGTGGAGTAAGGGGAACTCTCCTCCACTGCTGGAGGGAATGCAAGCTTGTACAGCTACTTTGTAAATCAATAGGGTGCTTCCTTAGAAAGTTGGGAATCCATCTCCCCCAAGACCCAGCTACAGCACTCTTGGGCATATACCCAAGGAATGCTCAATCATACCACAGGGCATGTGCTCAGCTATGCTCATATCAGCATTGTTTGTAATAGCAAAAACCTGGAAACAACCTAGATGCCCTTCAACTGAAGAATGGATAAAGAAAATATGGTACATATACACAATGGAGTACTACTCAGCAGAGAAAACCAATGACATCATGAGGTTTGCAGGCAAATGGATGGATCTAGAAAAAATCATCCTGAGTGAGGTAACCCAGACTCAGAAGGACAAACATGGTATGTACTCAATCATAGGAGGATACTAGATGTAAAGCAAAGATGATTAGACTGCTACACAACTCCAGGGAGGCTACCTAGAAAATGGGACCCTAGGAAAGACACAGGGATCACCCAATGACAGAAAAATGGATGAGATCTACATGAACAACCTGGACAACAGTGGGAGTAATGAAGGGCAAGATTTGAGGGAAAGAAAGCTTAGGGGAGCAGGAGATCCCACCTGGATCAAGAACAGAAAGGGAGAATGAGGAATAACAGACCATGATAAATGAAGACCACATGAGAACAGGAATAGGCAGAGTGCTGGAGAGGTCCCCTGAAATCCACAATGATAAATCCTCTGTAGACTGCTTGCAATGGTCGAGAGAAAGCCTGATCTGACCTAGTCTGGTGATCAGATGACTAAACACCCTAGCAGTCATCTTGGAACTCTCATCCAATAACTGATGGAAGTGGATGCAGAGATCCTCAGCCAGGCCCCAGGTTGAGCTCCAGGTGTCCAAGTGTCAAGAAAGAGGAGGGACTGCAAGAGCGTGAATTGTTGAATCCAAGATTGCAAAAAGCACAGGGGCAAATAGCCAATTGAATGGAAGCACATGAATTATGAACCAATGGCTGAGGAGCCCCCAGCTAGATCAGGCCCTCTGGATAAGTGAGACAATTGAATAGCTTGATCTGTTTGGGAGGCACTCAGTCTGTGGGACCAGGACTTGTCCTTAGTGCAGTGCATGAGCTGGCTGTTTGGAATCTTGGGCTTACACAGGGACACATGCTCAGCCTGGAAGGAGGGGACAGGACCTGCCTGTACTGAATCCACCAGGTTTAAATGAATCCCCAGGGGTGTCTTGATCCTGGAGGACATGGGAATGGAGGGGAGGGGCTGGGGGGAAGGTGGGGGTAGGATGGGGGAGGACAGGGGAACCCATGGCTGAAGTATAAAATTAAAACACATAATAATAAAAAAAAAGATTATTCATTGATACACATTTAATTTTATGGTCATGATTCAGTGTTATCATTATGAGGTTGCTCAAATTGCTCTGGATACTATCATTTAGGATGCTTTAGAATTGGTTTCAGTGTCTCTAAAATAAAATAAAATAAAAAAAAAACTTTTATATTTTGTCACTTCTTCCCTCAAAATATTTATTAAAATGTATTTTTGTTAATTAATACATTAATTAATTTTCCACCTCTATCACAATTTCTCCTCCCTCCCTCCTCTTCTCCCAGTTCCTCTCCCCCAAATACCTCCTCCTCTTCATTAACTCCCTCTCCTTTCCTTTCAGAAAAGTGTAGTACTTCTTGTATATCAATCAATCATAGCACTGCAAGTCGCAGCAAACCTAGGCACCTCTTCTCCTATGAAGGCTGGTAAGGCAACCCAGTAGAAGGAGTGTCAAGAACAGGCAACAGAGTCCGAGACAATCCCTGTTCCCTCTGTGAGGAATCATACAAGACGATCAAGCCACACAACTGTAGCACATGTGCAAAGGGCTGAGATCAGTCCCATTCAAGTTCTCTGATTGGTGGTTCAGTCTCTGTGAGCCCCCTTGAGCCCATGTCAGTTGATTCTGTGTGTTTTCTTGTGGTGTTCTTGGTCTCCCTGTTCTCCATAATCCTTTCTCCTCCTATTATTCAGGATTTCTTGAGCTCAGGATTGATTGGTGGTGGTTCTCTGCGTTTATTTCCATCAGTTGCTGGGTGAAGTCTCACTGATGATAATCTGGCTAGGCAACAGTCTATAAGTACAGCCGAACAGCATTAGGAATCATTTCATTTGACTTTTCTTTTGGGCCAGTCATGGTTGGTTCTATCCTAGGTCTCTGGTCTGTCCTCCCTTGAGGTCCTCACCCTCCAGGCATTGTCAGCGTAGGCTCCTTCTGACAGTTTGAGTCTCAAGAGGAATAATTTGTGGACTTTATTATAAGAAAAATTTTGTAAATAAATTAAAGCATATCATACCAAAATAAACCAGATCCAAAATCTATACAACTCAATGAGCTTCTATACAGTTACATTAACCTAAATCCCAATTTTTATTAATTTGTTCTCTCATATATTACATTGGGACTGCAATTTTCCCACCCTGCTCTCCTCCCAGTCCCCTCCTCCTCAACCCTTCTTATCTAAATCCTCTCCCAATTTCCCTTCCCAGGCCTATGAACCAAATATGGCATATTAAGTTGCAATAATACTAGGCACCTCCGCTCATATTAAGACTGGACAAGCCAATCCAGTAGGAGGAAAAGTGTCCCCAAAGTAGGCAGAAGCCGTAGAAACATCCCTGCTTCCTTTTTTAGAAGCCCCACAAAACCACTAAGCTACACTATAACATATATGCTAGGGCCTATGTTAGACCCTGCAGGCTACCTGATTATCAGTTCAGTCTAAGTGAACCCCTATGAGTCCAGGTTTGTTGAATCTGAGAGCTGTGTTCTTGTGATGTCTGTCCTTGATTCCTCTTGCTCCTACAATCCTCCCTCCCATTTTCCAGGATTCACCAAGTTCTGCCTACTGTTTGGCTGTGAGTCTCTGTATCTGTTTCTATCAGTTGCTAGATGGAGCTTCTCTGATGGTGATTATGCCAGGTTCTTGTTATGAGTACAGCAGAATATCATTAGGAATCATTTCATTTCATTTTTTTTTTGTCCTGGGTGTATTTGGCTCTATTGTTTGTTTCTGGGCCATTAGGTCTCTGGTTTCTAGTGTTCCAGGTAGTGTTATGGGTGAACTCCCTCTCAAGGCATAGCTCTCAAGCTGGACCAGTCATTTGTTGGGGACTGTAACAATTTCTGTGCCGCCTTTATCCCAGCACATCTTGCTGGCAGGACAGATTGTAGCTCGAAGATTTTATGACTGAGTTGTGTCCCATTCCTTCCATTGGAAGTCTTGCCTGGTTATAGGAGATCGTCAGTTCAGTCTCCATATCCTCTATTACTAGGAGTCTTAGCTAGGATCATCCTAATAGATTCCTGGGAATCACCATTGCACTAGGTTTTTAAATTGCCCCCAAATTGTTCCCCAATTCCAGTCATCTCTCCCAGCACTCTCTTTCAACATCCTCCTCCCACCTGATCCCTTTTGGTTCCATCCCCACCCACTCCCAATCCACCCAAAATATCTATTCTATTTCCTCATGCATTCCCCCTTGGACCCACTTAGTTACTTAGCCTCTCTATGTCTGTGGATTGTAGCATGATTATCCTTTACTTTACAGTTACTATCAACATATAAATGAGTACATGACATGTTTGTTTTTCTGGGAGTGGCTTATATCATGCAGAATGAGTTTTTCCTAGTTCTGTTCATTTGTCTGCAAATTTCATAATGTCATATTTTTTTAACAACTAAGCAATACTTCATGTGTTTATGTACATTATGAATTACCCAGAGTCTGGGGATTTCCCTACCTCTGGCGTGGAATATCTGAGGGAAAAAATTTACATACACTATGTTCTTATGTCTGTTAACTTTATTTCTCTAAGAAAAAATTCTATCAGTTCAGCTACAGCTCTGTCAGGCAGTCAGGGCAGGAATAAGATGGACACCAAGCTCTTTGTCTATCTACTTTATTTCTCTGAGATGAAATCCTGTCTACATGGCTTCAGTTCCCTTGGGTTCCCTCTCATAGTCCTGCTAAGCTTCCTGCCTCATCTTTGTCCTCTGTTTCTTCTCCCTCCATCCTACTTGCTCTCTACTCTCTGCTCAAGAGTTCTGCCTTACCATCTACATTACCTCTGTGTTCTTCTCTTCTCCTTAGTCATGCTGTTCTCTCTGCTCTACAGAAAATGCCTGTTCCTTCCTCCCCTCCCCATATGGTTCTCTGCCTCCTCAGGAATGTTGCTCTACCTTCCACCTTGATATGCAAGAACTTCTTTTGTTCTTAGTCAATTGTTCTGGAGAGCTACTAGGCCTCAAGGCAAGAGGATGGTCTGAGCTTCATTAGCACAAGAAACAAAGCTATGCACCTTCTGCCAGCTTGTCTTTACCTACACCTTATCCAAGTACTGGCTCCAGCAGGGAAGTTGGTTACCTAGAAGTTCATCAGGTCTGAGGAGCTCAACTGTTTGCCAAATGTTCTGGGAAAATTTGGGCATGCAAGAATTCCACAATAGAAGACAGCTGAAATATTAAAAGCTAACAAGAAATAGTCATAATAAATGGCTTGCCTCTTGACAAACTCTTGGGCAAAGTATAACTTTAATACACAGCTGAATCTCTATAATATATCCTTATTGTCAGTCACAGTACATATATATGTATATGTCATTTTCTTCTTCCATTTTTCAGTTGAGGGACATCTAGGTTGTTTCCAGTTTCTGCCTATTATGAATAAAGCTGTTATTAATGTAGTTGAGCAAGTGTCTTTGTGGTTGGATGGAACATATTTTGGATATATGCCCAAGAGTGGTATAGCTGAGTCTTGAGGTAGATTGATTCCCAATTTTCTGAGAAACTGCCATTTTGATTTCCCAAATGGTTGTACAAGCTTGCACTCTCACCAGCAATGGAGGAGTGTTCCACTTGCTTCACATCCTCATCAGCATGAGCTCTCACTTGTGATTTTGGTCTTAGCCATTTTGACTGGTGTTAAATGGAATCTCAGAGTCATTTTGAATTGCATTTTCCAGGTGGCCAAGGATGTTGAATATTTCTTTAAGTTTTGCTTGGTCATTTGAGATTCATCTGTTAAAAATTCTCTGTTTAAATCTGCACTCCATTTTTTAATTAGATTATTTAGATTGTTGATGTCTAGTTTCTTGAGTTCTTTATATATTTTGGAACTTAGTGCAGATGTTGGTGAAAATCTTTTCCAATTCTGTAGGCTGCTGTTTTGTCCCACTGACAGTTTCCTTTGCCTTACAGAAGATTTTCAATTTCATGAGGTCCCATTTATTAATTGTCAGTCTTAGTCCCTGGGATATTGATGCTCTCTGTGTTCAGAAAGTTGTCTCTTGTCCCATGCTATTCCTCACTTTCTCTTCTATCAGGTTCAGTGTATCTGGTTTTATGTTGAGGTCTTTAATCAACTTGGAATTGAGTTTTGTGTAGGGTGATGGATATGAATCTATTTGCATTCTTCTACATTTTGACAGCCATTTTTGCCATCTCCATTTGTTGAAGATGGAAGATGCATTCTTTTTTTTTTTTTTTTTCCAAGACAGGGTTTCTCTGTGTAGCTTTGCGCCTTTCCTGGAACTCACTCTGTAGTTCAGGCTGGGCTCAAAATCACAGATATCTGCCTACCTCTGCCTCCCAGTGCTGGGATTAAAGGTGTGTGCCACCACCGCCCCGCTGAAGATGCATTCTTTTTTCTATTGTATAATTTTGGCTTCTGTTTAAAAGAAGGTGTCAGATTTTCAACTAGGTCTTAGATTTGATTCTATTGATCCAACCTGTCTGTTTTCACAGCAGCGTGATGTGGTTTTTCTTACTATAGCTCTGTAGTACTGCTTGAAACCATGGATGTTAATACCTCTGGAGGTTCTTTTATTGTTTTAACTCTGCTGGGTTTTTAGTGTGAAGTTCAGTACTGTTTTTACAAGGTCAGTAAAGAATTGTATTGAAATTTTGATGGGAATTGCAATGAATCTGTAGATAGCATTTGATAGGATGGTGATTTTTTGCTGTTAATCCTACAAATCTATGAGCATATTATTTATAGATGTTGTGAAAGGTATTGTTTCTCTGATTTCTTTCTCAGTCCATTTGTCATTTATATATAGGAGGGCTACTGATTTTTTAAAAATAATTTTGTGTCCAGACACTTTGTTGATGGTGTTTATCAGTTGTAGGAGTTCCCTAGCAGAATTATTGGGATTGCTTATATATACTACCATATCACTTGCAAATAAAGACATTTGACTTCTTACTTTCTAATTGTATTACCTTGGTCTCCTTCAGTTGTCTTATTGCTTCAGCCAGAACTTTGAGTACTGTATTCAATAGATATGGAGATATTGGACACTCTTGTTCTTTTCCTAAATTTAGTGGAATTGCTTTGAGTTTCTCTCCATTTAATTTAATGTTGGCTGTTGGCTTGCTGTACTAATTGCTTTTATGTGTTTAGATATGTTCCTTGTATCTCTGATCTTTCCATAACTTTTATCATCAAGGGGTGTTGGATTTTGCTAAAGGTTTTTTCAGCATCCAATGATATGATTATTGGTGTTTTTCTTTCAGTTTCTTTATATAGTGGATTACATTGACAAGTTTTTGTATGTTGAACCATCTTTGAATCCCTGCAATGAAGCCTACTTGATCATGGTGGATGGCCTTTTTGATGTGTTCTTGAATTCAGTTTGCAAGTATTTTATTGAGTAATTTTACTTCAGTGTTCATAAGGGAAGTTGATCTGTAATTCTCTTTCTTTGTTGAGTCTTTGTGTAGTTTGGGTATCAGGGTGACTGTGGCCTTATAAAATGAATTTGGCAATGTTCCTTCTGTTTCTATTTTTTGGAATAATTTGAGGAATATTGGTATTATCTCTTCTTTTGAAGGCCAGTAGAATTTTATACTAAAACTTTTTGGTTGGAAGATCTTTAATGACCATTCTACTTCTTTAGGCATTTTTTTTTTTTTTTTTTACTTTTTACTTTTTAATTTTTCTTATATCACTGGATGTTCCAGTATGATTGTGATTCTTTCTGTGTTCTGGCATTGAAATTGGTCATTTTCCCCCCACTGGATCTTTTTTTAAGTTTTCAAAATTTTCAAATTTTCAAAAAATTTGAAGTTTTCAAACACCCATACAATACATTGCATTCATATTCACTCCTCTTTACCCTCCTTATTTCTCTCCCATTATGTCTGGCCCTCCTTTTCTTTCCAATTAGCCCCCCTACCAATAACATGTCTCTTCATTTTCAGCACATGTATTATGCATGTCACCATAGCTACAGTGAGCTCATAACAGTAACAGCCATGTCATACCCAGAAGACAGTGCTTCATAGTATGTTTTCCCTATCTTCTGGATCTTGTAATCTTCCTGTTCTCTTTTACATGATGGTTCCTAGGTCTTGGAGGGATTATACAGTTATCCCAGTCCTAAGTACTTACTACTGATTTATTACCAACACTTTACTGAGTGTTGGCCACTACAAAAAGAAGCCTCTCTGCCCAAGCCTGAGAACAATGATAGTCTTTTTTCATATGAGCATAAATCATTTAGACTAACTGTCCATTTAGAGCATATGACCTCTCTAGTCAGAAGCTTTTGATCAGCTTTATTATATTAGGAACATATTTTTCTTATGGAAATTTGATCAGGCTTCAAATTCATTCATAAAGTGGAGGGTTATTCTCCAAAAAATCATGTCACTATGCACCAGCTGGCATGTTTGATAGGCAGGTGGGTGCTGTATGATTCAGGGTCTAATGCTGGATAAAATTGTTGATGTCTTCCCTCCATCCAACTAACTGTATAGTACTTCCTGACATGATGAACACTAGCCAGCAGGAAGGAAATTCCCTACTTAGTTCCAGTGTGATTTCTCTGTGTCCTGTATCCAAACTGTGTGTTGTATTTCACAGTATGATCTTCCTGTTTCTTTCTAGTGAGCAACAAGACTAAGGCCCATGATGTGCACTTTTTGTAATTAGAAGACATGTGTGCTAATTGCCTTTCATTATTGCCATTTCTACATC
The DNA here is from genome assembly GCF_903995425.1 of Onychomys torridus. Taxonomy (NCBI): domain Eukaryota; kingdom Metazoa; phylum Chordata; class Mammalia; order Rodentia; family Cricetidae; genus Onychomys; species Onychomys torridus. The sequence goes on from NC_050459.1 coordinate 54,504,489, forward strand.
ATCTTCCTGAAAAGAGCTAGAGAAAATACATGCCTATGTTTATGTATCTACATTTATGACATGGACACTCCAGAATTACAAACTGACACTATACTTGTTCACCTCCTTAATTTTAACCTCTTTGACCATGAAAAACTAGGATCTTAGCATTTGTAAATTTGCTTACACCTACAGCATACATAGAGCTTTTGCCATGTTCTAAGATTGAAACTTTACAGATAAATGTCTAAGTTAGAATGAAATATTTTGTTACTTGTGTGTATGTATTTAGGTTTATAGATGGCAGTTGAAATGTTGCTTTTAGAGTTACTTGGATTCAAGTTTCTTCCACTATTAATATTTTATACTTCCGTCCACTTATAACTAAATTTGCTTACTTGGACTCTCTTTTAGATGTCTTCTCTATTGTCATTAATCTTAATAACATTTTTATGTATAGGATATATTATTGTGTTTTGAAAATAATCCTACAATATGAATAGTTAGTTATGGTCTACAAAGTATTAGTTATCCCATCTACTGTATTCTAATTCTCTCCCTCTCTTCATTCTGTTCATAACACTACCAACAGGTAGCACACACTTTTGTTTATCATTTCTAAACTTAATATTGTACAAATTATCAACGCATGTGTATTTAGTTATATCCATTTATTACAGGTATCATGGGAAAATACACACACACACACACACACACACACACACACACATACACACACACATATATATATATATATATATATATATATATATATATATATACATATATTCCTTAATAGTTACCCCTTTTCACATGAAATAGATTGTAGAATTGACTTTATTTAATTTTACTGCTGTAAAGTATCTCTTTGGGCAGATCTACTATATATCATGCCACTTCCATTTACATATGAATACTGAGGATATTTTAAATTTATAAATAATGTGTTGGACACCTTTGCTCCATTAAGGAGCTCATTAAGGTCAATTCCTAGAAATAAAGTGACTTACTGAAAGGATGAATAACTACATGGTTTTGTTAGAAATTACTAAATTTTAGTCCAGAAGAGATCTACTGATTGATATTATTACCAGGCTATGACAATTTTCATTAAAGTTTCTTTAGTTTTACTACTACCATGCCCAAATAATACATTATCTATGTTTTACTGTTTGGGATCTATCTATCTATCTATCTATCTCTCTGTCTATCTATCTATCTATCTATCTATCTATCATCTATTTATTATCTATCACCCCCCCTCACACTGTGTTGTGTGAGCATATCTGAGAAAGTACATAGAGGTCAAAGTTGACAATTTATTTGATTCAGTTCTTTACTTCCACTGTATGGGTACCAGGCATCAAACTCAGGTCATCAGACTGAGAGGCATCTTCTTTTGAGTCAAATTTGAGGCCCCCAGTTTGAATTCTCACTAAACTGATAGTTAATTTTTTGTTACCAATGGTGTTAAATTTATACCTCATTATTATGAATGAATTTGAACTTGTCAATATGTTGAGGCATCACTATACTACTTTTTCTTAGAATTGTCCAGCTGTGTCTTTTTTTCTATTTCTACTCCTATATTGGGTATTTCAGGTTTCTTTCTTTCTTTCAATGTTCTTAGGATCTATCAAGGACCTTAAATGTGATTTCTTTTCAGTCATGTTAATTCTTAAGTTCTCAGACTCGATTTTGAATCAACATGCAATAAAGTGATGAGATATGTATCCAGTGCCCTGTCCCCTCCCCCCCATGACCAGATGGCTAACAAAGTGTTCCAGCATTGCCAGTTATAAAGTACATCTTGTCTACAATGAGGTGAAGACCCATTTTTATCATGTACCAAAGTTCTTTGATGTCCAAAGTCCATTTCCCACCTTCCTTCTTCCATTGGCCAAGGGATATTAGCAAATATATGCTGATCTGCCAGCCATAGCCTTAAGAGCATTTCCTTGAGAGTGTTCACCTACCCATCAGGAAGCTGTCTTCATAGGGTAATCCTTTCTCATCCTGCATGGTTTTTTATCCATTAGAAACACTGGTAATTACCCCTGAGTCAAAAACTTTAGAGCACGTTCTAGGCATTAAACTGTACTTACATGTTCACATGAAGAAGTGAGTATTTTAATGCTGTAAAATCCTTTTCTTCCAAAAGAGAGGTTTTCTTTCTATGTTTAAACCTATATCTTCTTGGTGTTTCAAATATTCTACAGTTTTGCTCATAAAATGTTTACAAATTTGTAGTCAGAGTTTTCCTGCCTGGCCCAGTCAGGACAAATCTCTCTTACCCACCAGTCCCACAGTCGCTCAGACCCAACCAAGAAAGCACACAGAAACTTACATTGTTTACAAACTGTATGGCCATGGCAGGCTGCTTGTTATCTACCTTTTCTATCTTAAATTAACCCATTTCTTTTAATCTATACTTTGCCACATGGCTTGTGGCTTACCAGTGTCTTTACATGTTGCTTTCCATGGCAGCGGCTGGCGGTGTCTCCCTCCAGTCTTCTACTTCCCAGAATTCTCTACTCTCTTGTCCCGCCTATACTTCCTGCCTGGCCACTGGCCAATCAGAACTTTATTTACACAGAGTGATATCCACAGCACAAATTATATCAAAGTTAATCCTAATGAATTTAATATTCTTGTTTTACACTACTGATGGGGATTTCTCTGTCATTTTCACTTGAACTTCTGGGGGTTGCTGATATATACGTTTTTATAGATGTCAAACTCTTCAAAACCCTTATTTGTGTCAGTTGTGTCACTTGCTCTCTATAACCTTCCTAGAAATTGAGCATAGATTTTTCAAATATGTGCAATAATTTTTATTTTTAATATTTTATGTTTTTTTAATTGAAAATAGATTTTTGTTTTCTAACATAATATATCCTGATTATAGTTTCCTCCTCCTCTAATCCTCCCAGGTCCTTGCCCCCCCCCCCCCCCCTCCTATCAGGATCCACTTCTCAGTTTTTCATTAGAAAACAAATAGGCTTCTAAGAAATAATAAAACACAACACTAAAGTACAATATAATAAGATAAAACAAAACTAGCACATTAGAATTAGGCAACACAAACAAACAGAAGTAAAAGAGCCAAAAGAAGGCAAAAGAAAAAAAAAAAAAAAAACAAGGTAGCTGAAACAATCCTGAACGATGTAATAAATTCCAGAGTTATCATCATCCCTGATTTCAAGTGCTAATACAGAGCTATAATAGTAAAAACAGCATGGTACTGGCATAAAAACAGACAGGTGGATCAATGGAATTGAATAGAAGACACATACATAAATCCACACAGCTATGGACACCTGATTTTTAACCAAAAAGTCAAAATTATACAATGAAAAATGAAAACATCTTCAACAAATGGTGCTGGTATAACCAGATGTTGGCACACAGAGGAATGCAAATAGATCCATATCTATAACACTGCACAAAACTCAAGTTCAAGTTGATTAAAGACCTCAACAAAAATCAAGTTACACTAATCCTGATAGAAAAGAAAGTAGAAAGTAGCCTTGAACACATCAGCACAGGAGACAATTTTATAAATAAAACACCAGTAACAGATGCTAAGATTGATAATTAATAAATGGGACCTCATGAAACTGAAATGCTTCTGTAAGCAAGGGTCGGTGACCATAGGAAAAAAACTACAGACTACAGAATGTGAAAAAAATCTTCACCAACCCTACATCAGACAGAGGGCTGATCTCCAGAATATACAAAGAATTAAAAAAAAAAAACTAGACGTGAAAAAAAAATAATCCAATTTAAAAAATGTAATACAGATCTAAACAGAATTTTCAACAGAAGAATTTCAAATGGCTGAGATACACTTAAAGAAATGTTAAACAACCTTAGCCATCAGAGAATTGCAAGTCAGAATGACTCTGAGATTCCATCTTATATCTATTAGAATGGCTAAGATAAAAAACATAAGCCTGGTGGTGGTTGTGTATGCCTTTAATCCCAGCACTCAGGAGGCAGAGCCAGGCAGATCTCTATGAGTTTGAGGCCAGCCTGGGCTACCAAGTGAGTTCCAGGAAAGGCACAAAGCTACACAGAGAAAGCCTGTCTCAAAACACCAAAAAATAAATAAATAAATGAATAAATAAATAAATAAATTAATTAATTAAAAAAAAGTGACAGCTCATGCTGATGAGGATGTGAAGCAAGTGGAACACTCCTCTGCTGATAGAGGCAGTGTAAACTTGTACAGCCACTTTAGAAATAATTATGGTAGTTTCTCTGAAAATTGGGAAGCAATCTACCTCAAGACCCGGCTATCTCATTTTTGGGCATATACCTAAAGGATGCTCAATCATACCACAAGGACACTTGCTCAACTATGTTCCAAGCAGCTTTATTTGTAATAGCCAGAAAGTGGAAACAGCCTAGATACTCCTCAACTGAAGAATAGATAAAGAAAATGTGGTATATTTACACAATAGTATATTACTCAGCTGTTAAAAACAATGACATCAGGAAATTTGCTTACAAATGGATGCAATTAGAGAAAAAATAATTCTGAGTGAAGCAAACCAGATCCAGAAAGACAAACATGGTATATACTCACTCATAAGTGGATGTTAGCTGTGAAGTGAAGGATAACCATGATACAATCCACAGACCCAGAGGCTAGGTAACAAATGTGGTCCAAGTGGGAGATGCATGGATCTCCTAGGGAAATAGAAGTGACCTCAGGGGTAGCCTGGGAGCAGATGGAGACGGGAACATGAAGGATCAAGTTGGAGGGTGGATGTAGAGGGAGAGTACTCAAAGAGATGACTAGAAAGGGTGGGTATTTTAGGGTCAGGTAGAAATCAGGTGCAAGAGAAATTCTCAGGAATCTATAAGATACCCCAGTAATGGTGGATGCATAATCTGTACTGGCCATCTCCTATAACTGCTGGGACTTCCAGTGGAGGGTTTAGGATGCTAGCCCAGCCATACAAGCTTTGACGTACAGTCTATCCTGTCTATGGGAAGTATGGATGGAGTGAAAGGGTAGGGGGTAAGAATGGCATGGCGATTGTGGGATTGGCCAACCAATGATTGGTCCAGCTTCAGACCCATCTCACAAGAGTGAGGCCACCCCTGACACTGCCTGGAGTGCCAGAACTCAGAGACTGAATGGCCAAGGGACCTAGTATAGAACCAAACATGATTAGAGAAAAACATGTCAATGTACTGAAGCCTAATGCTATTCTGCTATAATCGGAGATTGGTGACTGCCCCAATTGTCAACAGAGAGCCTTCATCCAGTAACTTATGGAATAAGATTCAGAGACCTGCAGTCAAGTATTGCTTGGGCCAAGCTTGGGGAATCCTGCTGAAGAGAGGGAGGAAGGATTATATGAGCCAGGAGGTTCAAGGACATCACAAGGAAACCCACAGAAGTAACTAATCTGACCTTGTAGGAGGTCACAGAGTCTGAACCAACAGCTAGGTAGACTGTGGCCAACCAACGCCCTCTACATACATATGACAGTTGTAAGCATTGTCTACTAGTGGGACTCCTAGCAGTGGGAACCTCTTCCTCATACTGGGTGGCCTTGCCCAGCCTTAATTCCAGGGGAGGAGCCTAGTCCTAGCTCATCTTGATATGGCATGCTTTGTTGACACTCATGGGAGGCCTGCCCCTTTCTGAACAGAAACAGGAGGAGTGGATTTTAGGGGTGGGGAGGGGATGTTGTAGGAGGGAATGGGAGGAGATAAGGGAAGATAAACTGCAGTTGATATGTAAAATAAATGAAGAACGTAGACCTACTTGTTTGTACACTCACAGATGGCATGAAAACACTACACTGGAAACCTTAAAATATACCTGGTATGGATCTGTGCAGGCCCTGGTATGGATCTGTGCAAGCCCTGGAAACTTAGCTATGCAATTTAGTTACAATGACTAATATATATCTAAAATGTGATATATATATATATATATATATATATATATATATATATATATATATTCATGATAATTGTCCAATTTGTAATTGTTCATGTGATAATTACATAATCAGTCATCTGAAAATATAATGTGTTCTAGACCATTGTCTCCCAATCCTTTCCCTGTAAAGATTTTATGTCTTGTGCATCCTTTTCCTGGCCATACCCGTGCTGTTGTGATAAATATCTTTACCATAAACTAAATGCACTTTTCAGCTCCACCAGTGTTGACTACATCTGTGCAGCCATGCATCTCCACTCCCTCAAACTAGCTCTAGTTACAATTTTAGGATTCACATTCTAGCAGTCTCCCTTCTGCTACCTACTACCTGGGGAACACGTCACTTTAGGACTTCCCAATGTCATCTCTCTAGCCATGCCAACTGAAGATGTTCAATCACTAGTTGTCATCATGGTTGGGTCCTAGCTGAGACACATTTCAGTGGCAAAGCCAAGCCACTGAGTTTATCTCATCCATGATGGCTTATATGTTCATAATCTGCATTGCTGTATTTAATTTTCAGCTCCAGTTATACTGTCATAATTAAGTACCTCATTCTTTTTACCTGTCTTTACCCAAATTATTATTCAGGCATCTTAAAATCTTTTCAGCTTTAACTGTAGTGACATTTCTCCTGGTCAATTTATTCTATAAAACCATTATGCCTTAGGTCAAATTGTGTTTCTCAGACAGAGAAATTAAAACACAGTGATGTTAAGTACAGAGTGAACTTAGAGTCTTTGGAGCTTCCGCAGAGAAAACGCTAATTTCAGTGACAGAAATACATTGCAGTCTTGCCTCAGGAAGCAAAAGTTGTAGTAAGTAGGACAGATGTTGAGACAGGGTCCTTATCAAGTAAGGGTGTGATGTAATGTAAGAAATGGGAACTGAGAGAGAGATGGAGACCATATTCCCTCTGAGGAGCACAGAACTGAAAAAACAGAGAAGAGATAAGATAAGCTGGTTCACTTTACAACTTTAAACCAGAGTAGTTCAGTTTGCCAGTTCTATCACAGATATTTATGTTATTTATTTAAATCTGTGAACTGGGAACCCTGAAGTGACACAATTATGCATAATTGTCTCTGTACTGTTGATGCAATACCAAAAGTCTCACCTCAAAGAGGCTGAGACAGTATATTCTAGAACCAAACATGAGTAACCATGAACCACCACAGAGATTCAAGTTACCCTGAATTCCATGTTCCAATGTGGAACAGTTCCATGAAGTTTCTATGGTAACAGAATGGGTTGCTTCATCCAACTTTGATATGAGGGGGTGTGCCTTGTCTTATTGTAACATATTATGCTGTGTTTGGTTGATATCCCTGGAAGGCTTGCTCTTTTCCCAAGGGAGACAGAGGAGAAGTGGATCTGAGGGAGAAAGAAGGTGGGGGAGAAGGCCTGGGAGAAGTGGAGGGAGGAGACACTGCAGTTGAGATGGAATAAATGAGCGAATAATAAATAAATAAAAGACAGAATAAAGAAAATATTAAATCTAGACACATTTCAAATACATTGTGGGAAATATGGCACAGGTCTTTCAATAAAAGCTGGGACATCTGCCCTATGCATACACCTCTGATGGGTCATAGTCTTAGCTTTTCACTGGTAGACACTAATGATGTTCATACATTCCAAAGAATTTACATAATAATCACACAGATGTTTAGTCACATACAGAGTAGGACAACCAATGGCTATTAAGAGGGCTTAGGTGAGGGGTGGGGAGGCAAAATCACTTGGGTTGAAGTTTGCAGCATTCTGAACTTCTCACACTTGTTAAAGTTGTGCTCAGGCAATCAGTCTTGCAGAAGGCTCTGAGTAAGGTAGAGTTCATTCTAGGAACCTTCACTCACAAACCTGCCCTCCAGTTTGCTTCCCTATATTCAAAAATATTTCTAAGTTCCAAAATGTTTCCTTGGTTTCAATTTTGTTTACTTTGCTTTGCTTTTATGACTGATCACAGACCTTCTTTTCCAGGTTCTAGGCCAGAGCTTGCTATGTTCAGTGACGTCATACATTTCTCTCTCCCTATCAGTGAAATTTAATACAAGAAGCAACCTGCTGCAGAAGTAGACTGGACTCTGAGAGTTAGTTCAGAGAGAGGAGATACTTGGTAAGCACATGCTGCTGCACAAGAAAGAGGACCTGTGTGAGAACCCCAGCGCCCATGGAAAACACGGTTTCAGAGATGCGAACCTGTGATGTCAAGCTGGAGAGGCAGAGGTGGGAGAATCCCTGCAGAATACTGACTAGACAGCAAAACCAACTAGGGAGCTCCTGTTTTAGTAAGAGTCCCCATCTCGAAAACTATGTGGAGAGTGTTTGAGAAGGATACCCACATTGCCTTCTGGTCTCTTCAAACCAGATAATATGCTTGTGTGCCTGAATGCACAACACATACATACTTATATGTCACACAAAATATTTTTTAAAGTTATGTACTTTACTATATGTAAAAATAGTGTCTTTTTTGATGTATAAATGCTATATATTTTTGGAAGGATGTTTTTCAGATTCTTGGGGAAAAATGTCAAAATGTTACTAGAGAAATTGGAATAATTTTCATACACTGTTGGTAGGAATGTAAATTAGTACAGTTACTGTGCAATAGAATTGTCATCCATTTATTTTAATGGCTCTACTATTGGGTATATTCCAAGAAATTAAAATCAATATGCAGTGATATCTGTCCTTGTGTCCTTATTGTCTTACCATTCATGAAAGTCAAATTATGCAGTTAACACAGGTCGCGATCAATTGATGAATAGGTGAAGAAAGTATGGTGTGTGTGTGTTCTCTCTTTGTGTGTGTGTGTGTTCACATGGGTGCAAATGCCCTCAGAATCCAGAGCCATTAGATTACTTAGAGTAGTATTTCTAGGCGGTGGTGAGCTTTGACATTCATACAGGAAACTGAAATCCTCTGTGATGGCAGCTATATGTACTCTTTACTTCTGAGCCGTAGCTTCAGGTCCTGAATAGCTAATTTTTAATGAAAATTTGTAAATTAATGTTATAGAAAAAAATATTTCAACCCAATGGTGCTGGATTAAGAATTATTATACATCCATAAAGTGAAATAAAAGTACCAAAATAAAATGAATGAAGAATAATAGAATGAATATGAGTTTTGTGAACTGACATTACTAGATGAATTAAGAAGAGTATATTGGAAAAATGATATGCATTCATATATATATATATATATATGTTCATAAACAGATTCATACATTAAATTGACCTATTTTAACATATCACCAAAATTTATATTTAAATAATCTCTTGCAATTATCTAACTGAATGGATATTTAATAAGCTTCTGGAATTAATAGAAGTTAGAGTAAACTAGAAGGTGAGAAGTCATGACACTTGTTCTGATAATTTGATGGTGTGCCAAGCAGAAACTGGATTTAAAATGGAAGTCACTACTGTAGATGAATTTCTAAATGGTCTTATTAAATAAAAACATGGAGCCTGATATAGGGGTGAAAGCCTTAGAGAGATCAGAGAAATAGGGAAAGCCCCAGCTAACTTTGCCTCACCAACTCACAGCGTCCAAATGCCAGTTACTTCCTGTCTATCTATGCCTATATGCATTGCTGTTCTGCCATCTGATTTGCTCTCTCTGTCTAGCTATATCACTTCCTCTTCCTGCCAAGCTCTGTCACTTCCCATCTGGCTGTACAGACCTACAGACATTCATGGTTATCTAGTTGGAATTTAAGACATGTGCAACCACACCTGGCTTTTTCTAGTGTTGCCTTGAACTCACAGGGATCCAGGAAGATTCCTGCCTGCCAAGCGATAGGATTAAAGGCCTGTGCTAAGGTAGCCTGACTTCTTTGTTTACTTATAATGCTTGTTCCTATTCTTCTGATCTCCAGGCAGGCTTTATTTATGAAATCACAAATAAAATATCACCATACACTACAGGTACTCTTGTAGGTTGACACAGATATTAAATATAAGAATTAATCAATGCAAGATTCACTCTATTTATGGTCCTTGCTAAAATAAAGTTTTTTTTTTTTCTCTACAAAATGGCCCTAAACCACAAAGAAATAGTTATGAACCAAAATTTCCTTAAAATATGTGAAAGTATAGCTTAGTTTTCTGGGGAAACATCCTTACTTGGAGTCACAGTTTAAGGATGCAACAGACACTCATCTAGTGACTAATATGGTACCCATGGAAACCAAATCAGTGAATTTCATATTGGGGAGCCAACTTTAAAAGTAATGCTTTTTAGTATATAAAAGCCCCAGCATTTTAATTATTATAGAAAGCCAACAACTTAGCTATTATAAAGCTGAGCTAAGGTCCCTGAGATAATTATTTCTGAAGCTTTTAAGTTTATTTCAGTTTTGCCCATGGATATAGAGAACTGGAGAAAACACCACATTCTATTGGACTCAACATCCGTTTTAGAACATATTAATTCATGAGTTTCAGAAGATACGCCCAGGTAGTATTGTCTTCACACATTAATATCTGACGATTGTTATGCACTCTGCCACATTGAATATAAAATATTGTAGGAAACACAACGCTTTTCTCCACACTCTGTAAAGTGGAGATATAACTTTGAATAATGTTATTTTGATTTAACAGTAAACAGAAACATTTAAAGCACTCACTTGAACACAAAGAAAGAAAGGAAGGATGAGCTCTGTGGTGTTTGTTCAGTAATTATTGAGAGGAGCAAAAATGCAGGATAGGTAAGAATTAAATACAATATACATCTCTACAATATAAGAATAGAAATGAGGATGGGAGGGGAAATTTGTAAACCATCTAAAGAAACAGCAGCATCAGCTCAGCAGCAACAACAAACAAATCATAGAAGTATAAACAATTAAAACCCTGTAGGCCTAATTGTCATCAAAGAGCCTTCATGCAGTGACTGATGAAAACAGACACAGAGATCCAGAGCCAAGACCTGGACCTAGCTCAGAGAATACTGTTGCAGAGAGGGAGGAAGGATTGTTCCAGCCAGGGTGGTCAAGGTCATCACAAGGGAACCCACAGAAACAACTCACATGGGCTCACAGGAGCTCACTGTCTCTGGACCAACAGCTAGGGTGCCTGTTGGGGCAATCTAGGCCCTTTACATAGGTGTGGCAATTGTGTAGCTTGAGCTTCTTGTTGGACACCTAGTGGTGGGACCAAGACCTGCTCCTAAAGCTTTGGGTGCCTTTTGAGAACCCATTCCTTGCACTGGGTTGCCTTGCCCAACCTGAATACAAGGGGATGAGCTTGGTCCTACCTCAATATAACATAACGTGCTTTGTTGACATCCATGGGATGCCTGCCCCTTTCTGAACAGAAACAGAGGAGGAGTGGACCGGGGACAGGGCAGAGCAGAAGTTGGAGAAGGGAATGTAAGGAGAGGAGGGACAGGAAACTGTTGTTGGGATGTAAAATAAATAAACAAATTTAATTCATAAAAATTTAATTGTGGTTGGGAATTTAGCTCAGTGGTAGAGCACTTGCCTAGCAAGCGCAAGGCCCTGGGTTCAGTCTCCAGTTCTGGAAAAAAAATTCATTGTATCTGGATAGAAATAAATAGACAAAAACCTCTAGATAGTAGTGAAATTCAAACACAAACAGCATGACAAGCATCAACTCACCCATTTTTATAGTGACACAATGCTTAGAGGAAAACTTAGTCTACCTAAGTACAAAGACTTAAGGTTTACCAATCTATATTTTTCTTTTCTCAAAACAAAGAATAGGAAAAGCTTATTGAAGTATTCAACATAAAGGAGGATATTCTACACATTAGAATTTGTGGCTTCCTCCACAAGATGGTATCCTAACCCTGAGGTCTGTAGTGTTATGTAGGAGTATTTGTGATAATCTTTTTGCCGCAGTTGTTAGGGAATCAGCAACAGTCTGCTGCCTGGGAGCAAGCCTAGAAATGGAAGTTTTAATGTTGAAGGGATGCTTGGAGTTTTAGTTTACAGTCAATTTGCTGTTCAGTGTTGTAGTTTATGGATCAATATATTTTACCATAGTGCACTATGTAGATTTATTGGCCAATTTCATAAAATGATGCACACCAGATGGTTACTTTTTAATGTGAGTGTAATTTTGTGATATGTGGGTCATAAAAAGTACCATAAAAGCAGTCTAATGAGGCAACTTTAGTTGGTTACCATATTCATTGCTAAGCACCTGTCCATTCAGCAGATTGATGGAAGTTCATTGAAATCTTTGTTTGCCTTTATTTTCCCCTTAAGTTAAAAAATTTAAAAAAATAGGCCATTTTGGTGTTTGTTTGAATGGTGCCAACAACATGAGACAAGATCAATCTCCACTGAAATATGCATTCTTCTTCACCTTTGAACAACAATAGTTCACCTCCCACGTTAAGAAAGCTAAACAAAACCAACAAAGAATCATAGAGCCAGTGACAACTTTTCATACACTTTGTAGGTTGTGTTTTTCTTTTCTGATGGAGTAGAGAATCAAATGAAAATATTTGCTTATGTAAGATTCATAAAACACAGAAAGGCATAGGGTTCCATTTCTTACATACTTCAGTGCTTGTTTCTTGGTCTTTGTTCAGTGATCATTTTGAAATAGAAATGATTTAATAAAGCTTATGAAGATTGTAGGAAGACTATACCTTGGACACATTCTTAAAACATGCAGTTATTATCATCAACGCAGATGGTCTAACTCTTCATCAACAAACAGTAACAATTATTTAGTAGTTTATTTTGCTTTTTATTTGTTAAAAAGGTGGCTAGCAGACAGGCAGTGGTGGCACATGCCTTTAATACTAGCACTCCACAGAGCCAAGCAGATCTCTGTGAGTTTGAGGACAGCCTGGTCTACAGAGAGAGATCCAGGCCAGACACCAAAACTACACAGAGAAAGCCTGTCTCAAAAAAACAAAAACAAAAAAAAGAACAACAACAAAAAAAGGTGGCAAGTGAAGACACAATATTACAATATTGATCTGTACTTCTAAGTGATATATATCCCACTATAATAGATCTGACACTGCTTAAATCATATTATCCTTAATAAACAATTATTATTAAAATTGCACATATTCAGGAATGACTAGATGCCTTGGTGGGAATGCAGTTGCCAACATATTGATGATCAAACTTCTATTGCTAGAGTCCACATGGTGGAAGAAAAGATCTGACTCTTGCAAGTTGTTCTCTGCCTTCAATATACATGCTTGTGCATGAATTCACATGTGTACACATACATACACACATATGTGCACACAAATACCAATTTACAAATAAATAAATACAAGAAATCTTTAAGAAAATCATTTTTTCTGGCACATTATAGTTTGCATTTATTTAATCATATCTGAAAACATGTTTATTTTGTGCAAAATATGAATACATGAGTTGCATATTGGTTTTTTAAAAAATAAATTTATTTTTATATTCCAGCCACAGTTTCTCCTTCCTTCTCTCCTCCTAGTTCCTATCCTCTACCCTCTGTGTTCCCCCAAATCCACTCCTCCTCCATTTCTGTTTAGGAAAGGGCAGGTCTCCCATGAGTATCAATTAAACATGGCATATCAAGTTGCAGTAAGACTAAGCATCACCTCGTGTATTAAAAGTGGGAAAGGAGACCCAGCATGAGAAGTAGTGTCCCAAAATCATGGAAAAGAATTGGAGATGGTTCCTGTTCACACTGTTTGGAGTCCCACAAGAGGACCAAACTTATTGATTTTTGTGAAGTAAACTATGCTTTAAATATCTAAGGACAGTGTTTTGTAATAATGACACAAACGTACTTGAAAATCATTTATAGAAGCTCAGAAATACTTGAAAAATTGTATACAAATGATAACAATTCTTATTGGTGTTATTAGTAGAAGAGTACAAAATATTGATTTGATATGAAATTTGAGACCCACTTCAACAATGCTTTCTACCAGTGAACCAATTGAACACAACACTAATTATTATATATATATATATATATATATATATATATATATACACACATATGGATAGTAACAATGTATTACATCATTTTCTAATAAAGTCCTAGTAGAAATCATGAAAAAAATTATTGTACATCAGTATAAGGGTGACTAATGAAATGAAACTTCTGATTGAATTAATTGGAATTGTAGTCTACATTGGCTTACTAATTCAGTGACAAAAACCCTTCCCCTGGTTTTTGTCTGATTCATGCACATCAACTTATTATCAATGTCTTATATTCTTGGGAACCAGAATTAAAAACCACTCCTTTATAATTATAAGTAGGGTTGGCTTAGGCTGCATTGGGAACTATTCAACGAGTGCATGCACATGGCATAATTCATGCTTGGAGATATATGAGGCAAGAAAAAGAAAGACTAAGTGGGAAGAATCCCATAAGTGCTATATTGGTTATAAATGAAAATGCATGTTCCCATGAGCATGATGCCATTAAAATGTCAGTATAAGTTCCATCACAGAGCTGAAATACATTGCTCATAAAGGTGAGTCACACACAGCAAAGATGACATTGGACAGATCATGCCAAGATTCAAATTCATCTGGCAAATTGTAAAAATTGAGGAACAAATGGAAGTAAATTTTTATTTTTTAAAGGGATTTAAGCTTTTTAAAAATGGGCATACAATATCTAGAGTGCTTCATTCTCAAAATCTAAGTGTTATACAGGAAAAAGAAATTGCAGAATCTCAATTCCTTTGGAAGAAAGCAAGCAAATTTCAACAGTGGATGTTATGTAAAGTAGAATTTTAATGTATTTGAGGACAGAATTTACCAACATAAAATGTTATCTTTGACTGAATTTTTTTTATGTATGTTTCGGTGATGAGCAAAAAGCAAAAAAATTCTCAGACTTATTAAAACTAAGTAATAACACAAAATAACATTATATTCAGGATAAAAGACAAACATTGTTAGCTGCTCTAGAAAAGATGCTTAACAACCTAAAAGAAAAAGGCATATTGCCCAGAGAGAGCCCAGGGATTCACTCAAAGGGTGAGACATTCAGTTGTCTTGTAAGGGAAGTTGCCCTTGGAATGCAGTTACAGTTATAAGCATGACCCAAATTTCAGTGTCCATACATCAAAACAGGATGAGGAAAAACACAGTAATTTCTCAAAATTCTTTAAGTCTGCAAAATAGTGGATATAGTATGAAGTCAATGGTACCAAAACAGAGAACCTGTTAATTTCTCAAATGAAATTACTTTTGCAACTAGTCAGTTTAAAATAAATTACTCTTACTACACCCTGTACTAAAATAAAAAGTTACATGTGAGAGGAAAGCATACTTTCATGCTTTAATAATGGAGAGAACTCAAACCAAGCAAGAGAAAAAATACATATAATAACACGGATATATAAACAAAAAGTAAAAATATTGCTTCATGGAAGGAAAAGACTTTTTATTGTAGAAATAACTTGAATGGAAACAATAATCTAAATAAGGAGTATGAAACTTATGATGCTAATAAACTCTGTAGGTTATAGGTGCTGTGTTCAATGTGTATGCTTACTGTCACAAAGGACATTTAAGGTGTAATGTCTTTAGTCATTAGAACTGATCACCCTAACAAAACCAACTATTGGGCAGAATGTCCTAGATTGAATAAATTGCCATAAATGTCAGTTAAATGTCCTTTTCTATGAAAACAGGTGAAGCAGTCAAGCATGAACTGCAGATGATTCTCAGGGTGAGCTACAATGCAGTTTGTGGATCACTAGGAAAAACAGAGAGGAGATCTTATTTTCTTAATATCTAACTGTCTATCTATCCATCTGTCCATCCATCCATCCATCCACCCACTCACTCACTTACCTAAAATTAGGTTTTAATCACAAAAATTTAAGTGATATTTTATTTGGCATAAATGAAACTGGCACTTAGATCATATTCTTTTATATTTTGTAGTGAAGCAAAAGAGCAGTAATTTTATTGTTTTATTGAAACTAATTGTTATTGAGTAAATTAGGAGTATGTTTTCTAAAATAACGTGGTGTGGTGAAAATATAAAAAAAAGACCCTGGATTGTTTTCCAGTTTTGCTTGCTTATCAGTGCAGTCACTAAGTATTTGAATCTTACTGATTGCACAATAGCATCATCTCTTTTAGTCCATCAGGATGAAGTATGCCATGAAAGCAAAACTGACACAATAAAAGAGTATACTGACTGAGGCAATCAGGACTAAGAAAGATAAATACACCATGTTCTCTTTTATTTGTGGATCCTAGCACAGACTTTTTAGATATGAGTATAAAATCCAGATAAATAGAAGAAACCAGAAAAGTAAAAAGGGATGAAGATAGGAAAGGGGGAAGGAAGATGTTACAGAGAGAAGAATAATAGACCATTACCCTCTATGAAGGGAAAACGGAAAAAGTGAGAGGTTGGTAACATGGGGAGAGGTGGGATAACACAGAGAGACAGAAAAGTTTGGGGGGGTTTCAATAACACAAAGGCTGTTTGAAAAGATTAGGGGATTTTTAAAAAAAATAAAACTACTCTTTATATATGTAACTTGATTTTCTCTGCTGAGTAGTAGTATTCCATTGTGTATATGTACCATATTTTCTTTATCCATTCTTCAGTTGAAGGGCATCTAGGTTGTTTCCAGGTTCTGGCTATTACAAACAATGCTGATATGAACATAGCTGAGCAAATGACCTTGTGGTATGATAGAGCATTCCTTGGGTATATGCCCAAGAGTGCTACAGCTGGTCTTGGGGGAGATGGATTCCCAATTTTCTAAGGAAGCGCCCTATTGGTTTCCAAAGTGGCTGTACAAGCTTGCATTCCCACCAGCAGTGGAGGAGAGTTCCCCTTGCTCCACATCCTCTCCAGCATAAGCTGTCTTCTGTGTTTTTGATCTTAGCCACTCTGACAGGTGTAAGGTGGTATCTCAGAGTTGTTTTGATTTGCATTTCCTGGGTAATTAGGGATGTTGAGCAATTCCTTAAATGTCTTTCAGCCATTTGAACTTCCTCTGTTGAGAATTCTCTGTTTAGTTCTATAGCCCATTTCTTAATTGGACTGTTGGGCATTTTGTTGTCTAATTTCTAGAGTTCTTGATATATTCTGGATATCAGCCCTCTGTCAGATGTGGGGTTGGTGAAGACCTTTTCCCATTCTGTAGGTTGTCGCTTTGTCTTGTTGACCATGTTCTTTGCTCTACAAAAGCTTCTCGGTTTCAACAGGTCCCATTGGTTGATTGTTTCTCTCAGTGTCTGTGCTACTGTTGTTATATTTAGAAAGTGATCTCCAGTGCCAATGCGTTCAAGAGTATGTCCTAATTTCTCTTCTATCAGGTAAAGAGTAACTGGATTTATGTTGAGGTCTTTGATCCACTTGGACTTAAGTTTTGTGCACGGTGACAGATATGGATCTATTTGCAGCCTTCTACACATTGACATCCAGTTATGCAGCACCATTTGTTGAAGATGCTTTCTTTTTTCCATTGTATATTTTTGGCTTCTTTGTCAAAAATTATATGTTCATAGGTGTGTGGGTTAATGACAGGGTCTTCAAATCGAATCCATTGGTCCACATGTTGGTTTTTATGCCAGTACCAAGCTGTTTTTATTATGGTAGCTCTATAGTACAGCTTGAGATCGGGGATTGTGACTTGAAGAAATCAATATGGAACTAATCTGGGATCCCTGTTGTGGATATCGCTCTGTACAAATAAAATGCTGTTTGGCCAGTGGCTAGGCAGGAAGTATAGGCGGGACAAGAGAGGAGAGAATTGTGGGAAGTAGGAGACTGGAGAGAGACACCGCCAGCCGCTGCCATGAGAAGCAACATGTAAAGACACTGGTAAGCCACAAGCCATGTGACAAAGTATAGATAAACAAAAATGGTTTAATTTAAGATAAAAAAGGTAGATAAAAAGCAGCCTGCCATGGCCATACAGTTTGTAAACAATATAAGTTTTTGTATGCTTTCTTGGTTGGGTCTGAGCGACTGTGGGACTGGCGGGTAAGAGAGATTTGTCCTGACTGTGGGCCAGGCAGGAAAACGCCAACAACAAATGGCGCCCAACGTGGGGCAAGAGTTTCCACCTAAAACCTAAAAAAAAGATTCTAAAACAGAACTAAAAAGAACTTCCTAGTTATGTCTCTCAAGTTAGCGGCAGCCTGCCAGTTTGAGCTACTATGGCGGGTTCCTGGCGTGTGCGTCTGACCTACAGTATGGCGGGAATGAGAAATCTATAAACAACACTTTACTCTGCTGTATGGTAGATTTAGCCTTTGCTAGTTAAAAAAAAAAAAAAGTTTCTGGGCTATGCACTGCTTTGATAAAACTACTTCTGATAGTTGATGGTACACATGGCTCCAAACCCAGAGCTGACAGTAAACTGTACCACCACCATGTTGGAAAGCTGAGATGGATGGAGCCAACAGCCACAGCGGCGTTTCAGTCTTACAAAGATAGATATTACACAGAGAATCTGGTTTGTCTTGTCTTTGGGATTTTTAACTACAAAAAAAGATTTGATCGTAAAAACTGTTAAATTAAACAAAAATGTAAATTTTAAAGATACCTTGACTTCAAAATTTGGATATAAAGATATATTGCTTTAAAAAAGAGTCTCTGCTTTTGTTTCCACAGAAAGCCAGAGGCTATGGATTTGTTCCAGATTAAGATATATCAGGTTTGATCAGCCAAGACCACCTGAAAGGTCTCAGATGACACCATGGCCCAGATGATCCGACATCCAGAATGGTTTCAAGGCAACTGGCTCAGAGGTTCACCCTAATGGACTACTCTATAATCCTAAAATTTTCTTTATGTCCCCATAAGATACAGCGCCCCCCTCCAACAGGAAGTAGTAAAAAAAACTACGCCCACATTCCCAAAATTATCAAGCTGGCTTTGGAGATAGAATTGGCTCACTCCTTCTCTAAACCCAGACATATGGTTAAAAATAAAGGTTAAGAGATTCTTATGTCCCAAATCAAAAGAGCTCTCTGATATGGGACAGAAAAAAACCAATACTTTTATTTAAATCGGGTTGATTATAAATGCGATCTCTTTCTAAAGAAAAAAAGGGGATAGGATGTAGATATAATAGGACAAAAGGGTAGATTAAGGAACTTACTTCTAAAGAGCAACAACTTGTTTAAAATGTTTTACATTGGTATAGATTTTAGTCTATTGATACAAACTTAAAGTTAATTTTGTTATACTGTGTGTATATTTCTACTAATGTTTAAGGTATTATGTTTGTATAGCTCATTTAAATTGTAATGGATAATTAAAAATAGATTAATAATTAGTCATCTATGATAATCATACTCGTAGCCATGTTAGTTAAGTCTTCTAGGTATACATAGAGGTATTTCAGACAGATAGGTAATCTTCAAATACTTCAAAGACCTACAGAATATGGCATTTAAAATACTTTTAAAATTTAGACTTTCTGGACAGTGAGACATGTCTGCTCCTGGCAGCACCAATTTACTTCAGAGAGGAGGATTGGCATTAAAGACACTTCATATCTTATCTTCACCTTTACAAAAATAGCCATTTGGGCAAGAAACTGTTCTTGCCTGGACTGCTTGATCAACTGGACATGCAGGACCCATAGAAAGGTGACCACTAAACTTTGCTTGACAAAATGGTCCTTCAGGTTCCTGCTTCACAGAGGAAACTGCCAGACATTCTACAGGACACTGAAAGAAGTGACCGAGAGACTCTAGCCCTGTGGGCTGAAGGCAGATGCCCCAACTTTACAAAGAAATATTAGGTGACTGTCCAGGCTGCCAGCTGTCTCTGTCTACTCTTGCAAGACTCCTAAAAAATGCTTACATCCTTCTCCCGGTTCTCAGGTAATATTATATCCTTCTGAGGTCTTTAATATGGTTGAAGACTAGATGGTTATAATTTCCTCAGTTATGATAAAAGATAAGTTAGATATAAAACCTTAGACTCACAAATATAAGATAGATAGGATAGCTTCTTTAATATTGTAACTGTAATTCTTGCTAGATAATTGTTTTATTATATGTAATTGTACTATATAAAAGTTAAAACCTTCCTTTAAAAAAAAGAAAAGGGGAAGTGCTGTGGATATTGCTCTGTACAAATAAAATGCTGTTTGGCCAGTGGCTAGGCAGGAAGTATAGGCAGGAAGTATAGGCGGGACAAAAGAGGAGAGAATTGTGGGAAGTAGGAGACTGGAGAGAGACACCGCCAGCCGCCGCCATGAGAAGCAACATGTAAAGACACTGGTAAGCCACAAGCCATGTGACAAAGTATAGATAAACAAAAATGGTTTAATTTAAGATTAAAAAAGGTAGATAACAAGCAGCCTGCCATGGCCATACAGTTTGTAAACAATATAAGTTTCTGTATGCTTTCTTGGTTGGGTCTGAGCGACTGTGGGACTGGCGGGTAAGAGAGATTTGTCCTGACTATGGGCCAGGCAGGAAAACTCCAACAACAGATCCCCCTTCCTGAGGACTAGGTTTCACAATATCCAGAGGTGTTTTGAACACTATCAATGGAAAAAGGCAATTAAGAGTTCCATCCACCTGTGGCACTGATGTAGCACACCAATGTCCAGATTGATAAGATATTCCCAAAGGTCAATAAGGACACTTACATCTTGGCAGCGGTCTAATTGAACTTAAGAATGGTTTAAGTACTGTAAACCCAGCTGTAGAACCTATAGGAGAACCTGCTTCTGCCACTGTCCTAAACCAGTATAACTTCTCAATGCATTCTAAATATTTATCTCTACATACACAGATAAACACAGTTCTCTCTCATCAGTGAAACTTCTCTATATAGCAGACAGAGACCGTGCACAGAAAGATGTAACTGGTCAACAACACAGAGAACAACTGACTGCTTTTACGTAGCCTCAGTTGCTACATCTACAGGAAAACACAGAATGGGGCCAGGAAGGTGGTAAGTGCCAAAGGACCTGGACATCTGCTGGAGAATGTGTCTTCCACATATAACATGAAACCTGCATCTGTGAAGTCTCAACAGTATGCTCACTTAAACAAGGCCTAAACAATGACATCACCAGTTGATATGCTAACATGGATAGAGGAAATGCAACTGAGCCCTGTCTTTAGATGAAGAGCTACAAGAGAGGATAGTAGGGGGACAGGGAAAGAAACAATGTAGTGCCTCCATTGGGGTTATTATAATTCCTCAATTGTAAAGGAAGTGTTATTACAAAGCTCTAAAAAAAGTTCCATGAAGTGTGTATTAATTTCATAGAGACTTGAAGCTGTAGAAAACTTGTTTTCAAGGCTCATGATTTTTAAAAAGAATGAAACACACTCTGGGGTGGAATCTGGCAAGCCCCAAAGGTCTTTACTATGTTTAAGTGCTTTCCTCCTACTTAATCTTATTTGAAAGATGCAGGGGTGAGCTGTTACATTCCAGCTCTTTCCTGTTCTGTTAGTGTCTCAGGCAGGAGAAGCCACACAGAAGGTTCATCAAGACATTAAAGCCAGGCTGCTGCTACTGCAAACCCATTATCCTGAGAGCAGGGAGACACACAGCCATCCCTGCTTGTGAAAAAGCACTCAGACACTCAACACAAAGCACTCTTAGGGGCATGCTCCCGATCCCAGACTCTTAGGCACTGGAATCAGCACTATTACTCCAGGCGGTTCACAGCATGTTTTCTTTATGCAGAGAACAGAACAAAGGTTTCTATAGTGGGCTGTCTTTAATTACTTTAATTAATTTTTTACAAGGCTGGGAAAATGGCTTGCTACTTGAGAGAGCTTCTTCCTACTCCAGAGGATCCCTGAGTTCAGTTCTCAGCATTATGTCAGGTGGCTAACAACCATTTATGACTCCATCTTCAGGTTCTCAACACTTCTGGCCTCTGAGGACACCCACACACGTGGAATACACTCATATAGACACATATGTAAGTATAAAGAAGAACATTAAAAAATAACTTTGTCAAGTCTACATCTTCAATTTTACCTTTGAAAATGAATATATATTTATCTATATGGATA
The DNA here is from genome assembly GCF_903995425.1 of Onychomys torridus. NCBI lineage: Eukaryota > Metazoa > Chordata > Mammalia > Rodentia > Cricetidae > Onychomys > Onychomys torridus. The sequence goes on from NC_050459.1 coordinate 54,526,418, forward strand.
AAATCATGCAACAAAATGTGAAAAATAGGTGGTCACTTAGGTTTTTTGCATGTCTAGTCTCAGGAAATATGGTTGGAACTACTGAGGCATCTGAGCAAGCCAGAAAAGAGACTTTCTGTTGTAGTCAGAGATAGCCCCTGTTCCCACTGTTAGAAGTTCCACAAGATTACCAAGCTACACACCCATAATATATTTGCAGAGGACCTAGATGAGGCCCACACAGGCTCCCTGATTATCTATCTACTCAGTCTCTGTGAGCCCTGATGAGACCTGGTTAGTTGATTCTGTGGGCTGTGCTCTTGTAGTGTCCTTGACCCACTCTGGCTCCTACAATCTTTTCTCATGCTCTTCCACAGGATTACTGAAGCTCAGCCTAATGATTGACTGTGTGTCTTTGCATGTGCTCTAATCAGTTGTTGGATGAAGCATCTCTGATGATTATGTTAGGCTCAGGTCTACAAGAACAGCATGTTATCATTAGGGATAATTTCATTGCCTTTTTTTTTTTCCCCTACTTGTGATTGATTCTATCCCAGGCCTCTGGGCTATCCAGCCTCTTACTTCTGGCCCTTCAGGCAGTGACAGACAAGGGTTCTCCCTCATGGCATGGGTCTCAAATTGGAGCAGTCATCAGTTAGCCACTGTCATAAGCTCTGTGCCATCATTACTCAAGCAAATCTTACAGGCAGTACAAATTATAGGTTGGAGGTTTTGTGCCTGGATAGGTGTCCCACTCCCTCCACTGGAAGCCTTTCTTGGTTAAGGAAGGTGGATGATTCAGACTCCCCCATTGCTATGAGTCTTTACTAGGGTCACCTCATAGATTCCAAGGAGTTACCACTGTATTAGGTTTCTACCTCACCCTGGAGATGCGCCCCCAATTCTAGCCATCTCCCTAGTACTGTCTTCCCCAACCACCTACCTGATACCCTCTCTTCCCATCCTCACCTGCTCCCAGTCCACCTGTGAAATTGACTCCATTTTCCCTTTCCTGGGAGAGCCTTGCATTGCCCCTTGAAGCCTCCTTGTTACCAGCCTCTCTGGGTCTGTGGATTGTACCATGATTATCCTTTACTTTACAGCTAATGTCCACTTATAAGTGAGTACATACCATGTTTGTCTTTCTGTGTCTGAATTATGTCACCCAGGATAATATTTTATACTTCTATCCATTTGCGTTCAAATTTCATGATGTCATATTTTTTAAATAGCTGAGTAGTACTCCATTGTGTAAATGCACCACATTTTCTTTATCCATTCTCCAGCTAAGAGACACGTAGGTTGTTACCAGTTTCTGGCTATTACAAAAAAGGCTGTTATGAACATAGTTGAGCAAATGTCCTTTTGGTAAGATGGAGCATCCTTTGGGGATATGCCCAAGAACAGTATTGATGGGTTGTGAGGTATGCTGATTCCCAATTTTCTGAAAAACAGTCATATTGATTTCCAAAATGGCTGTACAAGTTTGCACTCCCACCAGCAATGGAGGAGTGTTCTCTTTGTTCCACATCTTCACCAGCATGTGCTGTCAGTAGTGTTTTTGATATTAGCCATTCCAGCAGGTGTAATATGGAATCTTAACACAGTTTTGATTTGCATTTCTCTGATAACTAAGGATGTTGAACATTTCTTAATTAAGTATTTCTTGGTCATTTGAGACTCCTCTGTTGAAATGTCTTTGTTTAGATCTGTACCACATTTTTAATTGGGTTATTTGGTATTTTGATGTCTAGTTTCTCAAGTTCTTTATATATTTTGGCTATCATCCCTCTTTCAGATGTGAAGTTGCTGAAAGTTCCTACTGGATATGCTGCTATTTTGTCCTACTTTCAGTGTCCTTTGCCTTACAGAAGCTTTTCAGTTTCATGAGGTCCCACTTATTAATTATTGATCTTAATTCCCCTGCTTCCTGTTCAGGAAGTTGTCTTTTGTGCAAATGCATCTATAGCTGGCTATTCCCCCACATTATCTACTATCCGGTGCAGTGTTTCTAGTTTTATGTTGAGGTATTTGATCCACTTGGGTTTGAGTTTTGTGCAGGGTGACAGATACAGATCTATTTGCATTCTTCTACATGCAGATATCTAGTTAGACTACCACCATTTGTTGAGGATACTTTCTTTTTTCTATTCTATATTTCTATATTTCTGGCTTTTTTTTTTCCAAAATCAAGTGTCCAAAGTTATGTCGATTACATCTTGGTCTTTGAATTAATTCTATTGATCAATATTGTATTTCTGTCAGTACCATGCTGTTTTTTATTATGATGGCCCTGTAGTAGCACTTGAATTCAGGAATGGTGATACCTCCAGAAGTTCTTTTATTGTACAGAATTGTTTTAGCTATCCTGGGTTTTTTGTTTTTCCACATGAAGTTGATTATTATTCTTTAAAGGTCCATAAAGAATTGTTTTGGGATTTTAATATGGACTACATTGAATCTGTAGATTGATTTTGGTAGGTTGGTCATTTTGACTGTTAATCTTCTCAACTCAAGAGCATGGGTGATCTTTCCATCTTCTGATACCTTCTTCAATTCCCTTTTCAAAGAGTTAATGTTCTTGTCATACAGGTCTTTACTTACTTGGTTAGATTTACTCCATGATACTTTGAATTTATTGTGGCTATTGTGAAGGATGGTGTTTTCCTGATTTCTTTCTCAGCCTATTTGTCACTTGTAAATTGAAGGGCTACTGATTTGTTTTAGTTAATCCTGCATCCAGCCACTTTACTGAATGTAGGATTTCCTTGGTAGAATTTTTGCGGTTACTTACATATACTATCATACTGTCTGCAAACAATGATACCTTGATTTCTTCCTTTCAAATTTGTATTCTCTTAATCTCTTTCAGCTGTCTTATTACTCGAGCTAGGACTTTGAGAATTATATTGAGTAGATATGGAGAGACTGGACAATCTTGTCTTGTTCCTAATTTTAGTGAAATTGCTATGAGTTTTTTTCTATTTTATTTAATGTTGGCTATTGGCTTGCTGTAACTTGTGTTATTATATTTAGGTATGCCCATTGTATCCCTGATCTCTCCAAAACTTTGATCATGAAGAAGTGTTGAATTTTCTCAATGGTTTTATCAGCAGCTAATGAGATGATCATGTATTCTTTTCTTTCAGTTTGTATATATTGGATTACATTGAAAGATTTTTTTTTTATATATTCCACCATACCTGTACCTCTGGGATAAAGCCTTCTTGATCATGATATATGGTTGTTTGGTGTGTTCTTAGATTTTGTTTGAGAGTATTTTGTTGAGTATTTTTGCATTAATGTTCATGAGTGAAATTATCTTTAATTTTTATACTTTGTTGAATGTTCTTGTGGTTTTGCATAGCAGGGTGACTGTGGTCTCCAGAACTGAATTTGGCAATGTTCATTCTGTTTCTATTCCATCAAATAATTTGAGAAGTATTGACATCAGCTTGTGTTTGAAAGCCTGGTAGAATTATGCTATGAAATACTCTACCCTAGGCTTTTTTTTTTTTTTTTTTTTTTTTACTGAAAGACTTTTAATGACTGCCTCTATTTTCTTTAGGGTTGTAGGTCTGTTTAAATTTATTATTTTTCCAATATTGATTTAATTTTGGTAAGTGGTATCTATCAAGAATATTGTCATTTATTTTCCAATTTTTGTTGAGTATAGGTTTTTGAAGTATGACCTAATGATTTATTTTATTTACTCTGTGTCTGTTATTGGATTCCCTTTTTTGTTTCTGATTTTGCTAATTTTGATGTTCCCCCTGTACCTTTTATTTAGTGTGAGTAATGGTTTGTCCAACTAGTTGATTTTTCTCAAAGAACCAACTCTGTTTCATTGATTCTTTGTATTAGTATCTTCATTTCTATTTTATTGATTTCTTTGATTATTTCTTTCATCTATTCCTCTTAGGTGTGTTTGCTTCTTTTTGTTCTAGAGTTATCATGTTTGTTGTTAAATTCCTAGTTTTCGAGATCTCTCCAATTTCTTTATGAAGGCACTTAATGTTATGAACTTTCCTCTTAGAACTACTTTCCTTGTGTTCCAGAAGTTTGTGCATGTTGTGCATTATAGCATTCTAGAAATTCTTTAATCTCTCTCTTTATTTCTACCTTTACCCAGCAGTCATTAAGTAGAGAGTTGTTTAGTTTCCATGAGTGTGTAGGCTTTCTGTTGTTGAAATCCAGTTTTAATTTGTGGTGGTCTGATAGGATACAGGGGTTTATTACAATTTTCTTTTATATTTTGATACTTTTTGTGGCAGAATATATGGTCAGTTTTGCAGGAAGTTTTATGGGGTGCTGAGAAGAAGGTATATTCTTTTGTGTTTGTGTGAAATGTTCTATAGATATCTGTTAGGTCCATTTGATTTAGAACATGTTAGCTCCTTTATTTCTCTGTTTTGTTTTTGTTTGGATGACCTATCTATTGGTGAGAGTCAGGTATTTAAGTCTCCCATAATTAATGTGTGGAGTTCAATATGTGATTTAAACTTTTGCAATATTATTTACAAAGACAGATTTTCTTGTGTTTAGGGCACAGATGTTAAGAATTGACACACCACCTTAGTGGATTTTTCCTTTGATGTGTATGAGGTATTGTTTTCTTTTGACTGATTTTGGTTTTAAGTCCATTTTGTTAGATATTAGCATAGGTATAACAACTTGCTTCTTGGGTCTATTTGCTTGAAAAACCTATTTCCAACCCTTTAGTCTGAGGTAATGTCTATCTTTGAAGTTGAGGCGTGTTTCTTGTATGCAGCAGAAGACTAGATCTTGTTTTCAGATATATTCTGCTAGCCTGTGTCTTTTTATTGATATTGAAACTATTATTTTGTTGTTGGTTGTGGTGGTAGTAGTGTGTGTATATGTGTTTGTGTGTGTGTGTGTGTGTGTGTGTGTGTGTGTGTGTGTGTGTGTGTTTCGCATCTCTGGGTTTTGCTGATGTGACATTATATTTGTTTCCTATGTTTTCATGAATGTAATTAACCTCCTAGGATTGTATTTTTTTTCATCTAGTACCTTCTTTTGGGCTGAATTTTTTGATAGATATTATTTATATTTGACTTGTCATGAAAGATCTTGTTTTCAACATCTATGGTGTTTGAAAGTTGTGCTGGGTATTGTAGTCTGGACTGGCATTTGCAGTCTTTGAGAGTCCTCAAGATATCTGTTCAGATCCTTCTAGTTTTTAGAGTCTTCATTGAGAAGTCAGATGGAGTTCTAGTAGGTCTGCCTTTTTGTGTTACAGCTTTTAATATTCTTTCTTTTCAGGTATGCTTAGTGTTTTGATTATTATGTGGTGGGGGGAACTTTCTTTTCTGGTCCAATTTGTTTGTTGTTCTCTAAACTACTTGTACCTTTATATGCATATTCTTCTTTAGATTAGGAAAATTTTCTTCTATGGTTTTGTTAAAATTGTTTTCTAAACCTTTGAGCTGGGATTCTTCTTCCTTTATTCCTGTTATTCTTAGGTTTGTCTTTTCATAGTGTGCCAAATTTCTTGGATATTTTGTGTCAGGAATATTTTAGATTTAATAATTTTGACTGATATATCTATTTATTATATTTTATTTTCAAGTCTGAGATTCTTTCTTCCAGTATCTTTTATCTAAGTAAAGGTGTAGCACCTTTATTTCTTGATGAAGCCTCAGATTTTACTTGTGTGCAGTAGTATTCTGTGTCAATATGTGGTTTTTATCTGTGTACCTCTTCCCAGTCCTCTCTTATGAAGACATCAATCACACTGGATCAAGACATATTATGACATCATTTTGAAAAAATATCTTTCTAAGTGCCCTATTTATAAGTATATTCGTACTTTGTAGTAGTGTTAAAACTTGAAAATATGAATTTGGGAAAAGTACATTCCACTCAAAGCTAGATTTAAATCTGGGACTCCTGAGCTCAAGGCAATTCTTGTTTCTATATCCAATAAAATTAGATGGTGCTTTGTCCATTGGTGATGTCTGCATTCTAGGTCTTGGATGTGATTCCACCATATCTCCTGTGATGTAAAGCCAAAATTACTAGCTACTCTTCAATTTGCTTCCTCCCTCTTTTTACCAAGGATTATTAATCAATACATGTTGGAATCCTAAGACTGAGTTCTGTCTAGAAGAATGTGGTGAAAGTGATAAATATGTTTAGACTTGACTTAGAGATATCACCACAATTATACAGTATCCATATCCTTGTTGTCTGGTGCTGGACTGACAAGGAGCTTCATTACCGTGATTTTCTAAATACCTTACATACTAAGTCCTTACCCTTAAAGTTACAGAACTCAAAATAAACAGTGATTCTAAGACACTTAAATATGATAATTTATCTTACAATGCACAGGTTTAGCCTTATTAAAGCAAGGGGAACAAAATAGTCACAAAGTATCTAGAGAAAAATAAAACACCCCAGAAATCACAAAATATATCCAACTAAGGTATCATCCAGAAAAACCTAGGAATTGTTAAAATGTGGAACTTTATTTTATTCATCTGAAGGTGGATATGATACAATATGGATTTGAGAATTCTTGGAGTTTACAAAATCGTTTTTTGTCCCCAGGATTCAGAAATTGAAATATAATAATGGATATTAAAAAATAAACAAAATTCCTAGTTTAATAAATTATTAATATCAATTTAAATTTTAATTGACCTAAGAGGATCAAAACCCCTTTCTGATCATAGAGCACTTAAAGTCCTTGGCAAAAAATAATTTGTTCCCTAAAATTTATTATGCAAAATCCTCAATTTCGTAGCATCTTAAAACACAGAGCATTATTTGTTTAGTATTTTCTATGCTTTTGTGGATTTTCTTTCAATCTCAAAAGCCATTTTTCATAACGTTTTGGTTGCTCTTTTGTCTATATTGTTTCTTGCAAGATGTAATACATGAATTTGAAATTATGACACACAGGAGAAAAATATATACAATGATTTTTGCTCTTACATAGAGACAAAACAAAGAATTCTGCATCAAAGTAAGAGATAAATTACCAGTGAGGAAAGAAGCTGGTTCAGAGATGCCAATAAAGGAATGAAGAGCTCTCTCATCAATATGAAATAGAAGAGAATTCAAGAACTCAAGAAAAAAGTTATGAAAAAGATCTTATCACAATTTCTAGTTATGATGGGATGTTTTTATTGCTAGAACAAAGCTTAATATATATGGTACAAACTTTTTTTGGAATAAATATCAGCTTGATGTTTTGAGTTCTCATACAAACTGTGTATTCAAATTATTTAATTCTTTTCAGAAAATTCATAATGTAATGAAATGTTAAGTACAAATACATTTTTACTTTAAACTAAAATTCTTACCCTCTCTAGTATCTGTTTTTTTCAAGTAGAGGTTAAATTGATCAGATCTTTCAGGTGTTATTGTGTGGTTCTGTGGAAAAGAAAATTTTGCAAATCCTTAGCATTGGTAATGTGTTTCAACTTTCTGTTTCACGTTTCATGAATTAATCATACTTGGCTATTTGTGTATATCATTGGCAGAAGATCCATTACTTAATTCTAGAAACAGTGACTGGTTCTTTTTTTGATAAATGAAATGTAAATAAAATAATTGGGTTAAATTTTCTGATATCAAACCACTCATTTACCTTCCACACAACATACAAAGAAGGAAACTAGAGTGAGTCTCCTACCTCTAAGAAGAAAGGGATGAAGGAAAGGAGGAATGACAAAAAAAATTTGAAATGGAATTCCTCACATTTCTGGAACTCATTCTCAAATGTTAGGAAACAAGAAGGAGTCTGTAACACTGGAGGCTCTCCAGACAGTGATTAATAAAGTGTGGAAATCACTGTGCCCTGTGATTTGAGATGGTTCAGAGAGAACCAAGTTGCTAGAGTAGGAACCACAGAATATGAGAATGGAGAGAGCTATGCAGCAGACAACCACAGAGCATTGGAATAATGGCTCCATCATATGTTCAGCAGTACACCTGTCAGCACATCCACACAAGAGACGTATCTAAGAACACAGAAGAACCATTGAAAACAATATTAAGAACAATGAGACCTGATGTTTACAGAGGACCAGGAATAGTGCTTAATGCTACCAGTTAAACTAGAAAAACCTCAATTCATGGAGTCTGGGTATAATATTCAGAATTATCTTTGAAAAATAACCATATACCAAAAAGTGCAAATCCATGATTACCTAAGAAATATCAAAAGTAATACAAAAGGATCAATGTTTTTCCAAATAGCCAATCTGGGACCCAAAACAAAGTAGAATTTATAGTAGAACAAAAATGAAGATCAACACACTGAGTAAAATGCCTTGTATGTGAGGAATAGTAGTCATTCAGATGAGGGTTGTGGAAGTTGAACTCATAATTACCACTATGCTTCCAAACAAACACAGCACTGGCATAGTGCTAGGCTAAGCAGACAGTGGTATTAAAGGCATGATGAATCACTTCATGTATTCAAAAAGGTAAGTGAAGACATTGAACATACCACAAAGCCAAGGTTGAACTGCTGTGGCTTAAATGTGTTGTGTAAAAAACTAAAGAACTCAAAAAATTACCCCCCCCCAAAAAAAACCCACAAGCATTCCATTCAATAAGTAGACAAATTAATAAAAAAAAAAGTTCTCAAAGGAATAAATAGAAACAACCAATAAAAGTATAAAAAAATATTCCATCTCTTTAGACATCCGTGAAATTTAAATCAAAACTACCTTGAGATAATCAGGAAGTATTATACGGGAGAAATGACTTCAGAGCTTATGAAAACCTTCCCAATAGTCTTTTATTACTTTCTCCTTCACTTTGGATAGATGGAATTGTTCTAACTTCAAATTTATGAATGCGTTGCTTTCAATAACTAATGACTATTAATTGTATCCAAATCACAAATGTGCGTTCATTGTGCCAAATGGTTCCTTTATGCTCTTCTTGTGCCTACATATCATGTATTTTGTGCTACTCATATCCCCATTACCCATTCCTTCCTTCCACCTTTCCATTCCAATACGTACAAAGGTCTTTTCCCAAAGTGTCTGCTCTCTGCTTCTAGCCAGTTTTAAAGCCCAGATGCTGAACGAGAAAGGATAAATGTGATATTTAGTTTTCTGTACCTGGCTCTTTTTCAGTTAACATGATGATCTCCATTTCCATCCATTTCCTAGTAAATGACATACTTTTGTTCTTTTAGTTGCATTAAAGAAAAATTAAAAGGCACACCACAATCAAATTATGCAGCATTGGCAGCAGGAGGTAAACACACATGATACATAGGAACCAATGTAAGAATGTCAGTGAATGACTCCAGAAATAATGATATTAAGATGACAGTGGACAGGGGTGTCAGGACAAGGAAAAATCAGACAAACAGGACAGAGAAAAACCTTCCGAGAATTCTACATCTAAGAGCAATATTCCTTATGAACAGGGTCAATGTGATTCTTTTTGGAAATATGAGAATCAAAATAATTCCTCACTAGAAGGTCTACAGATATTCACTGATAAAAATCTTAAGAACAAAAATGATACCAAATCAAAATTTGAGCTTGCAAAGATCATAATATTTTGTTCATGGATAAACATGGGAACACGTGATGCTTGATATTCTATAAACTACATTATATCCATAATGTATTCATATGTGAGTATGAGAGTGTGTGCAAGGTAGGAGGTGTATGTGTGTTTTCACATGTTTGCACACATGTAGTGTGTGTGTGTGTGTGTGTGTGTGTGTGTGCATGTATGTATGTGTTCAAGCCAGAGGAGGATATTATGTGTCTTGCTCTACCATTCTAAAATAATGTTTCTCACAGATTCTGGGACTAGTCTGGTAGCCAGGAACTCCAGGGGTTCATCTTCTCTCAGCCCTGTGTAGTTCTGGGGCTATAAGTGCACATGTGACCATGCCTGGCTTTTTATGCTACTGAGGGGGATTTGAACTTATATTCTTATACTTTGCAACTTGTTACCTACCAAATCATCTCCCCATCATCTTCATTATATTTCTGAACCCTCAAAATAGTAAATCAGACTTTATAATGTATAAAAATAAAAGTAATGAGAGATATAGCAGAAACCTGTTAGTAATAAAACCAATGTATATTATGAAGTACTTACTACCATGAAGTGTCATATTACCATATCATGGCAGAATGCAAGACTAAACATACATGCCATAAAAACTGAAGCAAAAAAAAAGTCATTGAGCAAATAATGTTTAATAGACCCATATGGTGAATGGATGAATTTTTAAAAAAAGATAAAATGAAATTATAAAATTTCTCAGTACTAAACAGACTGAGATAAAAGAAATAAAGAATACTGGAATACAAAATACTCATTATCCAAACATTCTGATTAGAAGGCAGATAATTTCAAGATAGGCATAAAAAAGGGGACCTACACATTAAATAAAAATAACTTGTCATCATGAATATATAAAGTAAATCCCAAGGAAATTTAACACATACTGTTGCATGTCCCAAATTTAAAAGCCATGTGCTAATAAGCACATAAGAGAAGGAGAATATTTAACAGTATTAGTGTTTGTTTTTAGACAAGGTCATCTAATATCCAGGGATAAAGGCTGTCTATGAACTTAGCATCCTCCAGCTGCAGACTCTTAAGTACTCATGTCAGGTGGCAAAGTACATATCACCAGACTAGAAGGGCTTTGAAGATGGCCCATGTCTCATTATCAGCAGCTTGTAAAACCAAGAAGATAAAGCAGGGCTTTGATTACTGGTCAAAGCATGGGATCTGTGAGTCATATCTCTATCTTTGTATAGACTTGACATTCTAATCTGCCCCAGATTCAACTTGTGATTTAGTGTAGGCTTTTTTTTTTTTTTTTTTTTTTTTGGTAAAGAAGAAAGGCATACTATTGTCCACTTCTTTAAGAGATAACTCAGATGGATCTTCCAATTACTTAGATAGGAAGCCCCCTCAGGGAACCTGTCTAACCATGGGTCATTTTAGAAATTGTCTAAACTCCACATTAACATGTAGGTGGACACAATGGTCCCTCTTGTCAATGCTGACTCTAACCTTTTGAGAATGTATATCACACAATTGCCCCTTTAGCTCTTGTCTATTCTCAAAATCCCTCCTGTGAACCCAACATAATGATCTCTCATGCCACTGTCCACTCTCAATCCTGAAGTATTTTCTTCTGTAATGGTCTCTTTTACAATAGTTCATGCTCACTCCTGAGAGTGTCTGTAAGTTACCTTATAATAAATTACAACTAGCTTCTCTCTATGTGTCATCTTAATAATTTTGATGGAGATAACAAAGACCAGAGAGCAAATGGGATAGAACCAGAACCCAGTAACCTGGGACTACAAGTGTTTGTCATTGTACACAACTATTAGACATTTTTAAATGGCAAAAAAGTTTTGCAAAACTGATCTATCCCTATATCTATATCATATGTATATTCACAAGTTTGTGAAGAGTAAAATGCAACTAGACCAGTAGTTTTACATGTATCAGATATATTTTTCATATATCTATATATTTTTTCACATATATTATGAAAAGTAAAATGCAACCAGACCAGTAGCTTTTCAGTCCATTTTACTCCTTGGAATTTGCCTTAAAAAGAAAGCTATATCCAGAAAAACACACATCCATGAGTAAATACACTGGCCTTTCTTTGTAAGAGAGTCTATCAGAATGACTGAGTAGAAAATACCAGTGGAACAAATAATGAGAATTCAGATAATGTGAACTGCTCAGTCCATCTCAGAAGAAAAGAAACTGGTACAAAGAGAGGATGGTACATGTTAGGTTGTAAAAATGACTTCCGGAATGACATGAATTGGAATGGAGTAGGAGATATTTGAGAAATAGGCGGGAGTCTAAGAAAGACTAATAGAAAAAAGTTTCCCAAATTAGTGCTATAATGGTAAGAGAATATCTGGAGTCATGTATACCAAAGCATGTCATTTTGAAGTTTTAAGAACTTTGGGAAACATGAGAGGTTTTATTCAGCCAAATATGACCACCTGTTTGCAGACTATGCAGTAGCATTTATATTGTCTATTACTATATATCTGCTATGTATTATGTTTGGGACATCTTTAACTTTATAGGTTACTGAACATATAGAGTATATGCTCTTAAATATGTGTATTTTGGTGATTATAAATAAATCACAACATATCAAAAAGTACTGAAATGGAATATTCAAGAGCAATTGCATGTGTAGTTTGTTTTGTTTTACAGATAGGTACTCTCTAGGTAGCTAAGACTCAACCTGAACTCACAATCCTGCTCCCACAGCTTCTCAACACCTGTTTTAAGAGCATTTGGGGTAGTAAATATAAATGATATATTCACTGGGTCCTGGAAAATGATACTTTTAGAATATGGATTGATTAAGAGATGCTGAGTAATATGAATGGACAGAACTGTGGAGAAAGTTGGAAGTGAAGAAAGTTTCCCATGAATTCAAAGGTCTGAGCAGAAGAGGAGAGAAAGACTCTGTACACAAGGGTAGATGGTATTCAGTTCAGAATACTCAGCCTGAGAAGGCATTTGTGATGTAACTGAAGATGTTTCATTGATTTTTGGACATAGAGAGCTGAACTCAGTAGACTGACCTGGACTATTGAGCAAGATGTAAGACATGTGCACAATAGAGATAAGTGAAAGAATTGGAGATGAATCACACCTGAGAGGAAGTGAGTTTCAAGAAGAGAAAGCCAGGGAAATGTGTGAAGGGACTTCCAGATTCATAACTGATTCAACACAGAAGAATATACAATAGTCATTTAACCATATCCTGCCCATGGACACTGCAGTTGTTTTCATTTTGAGCAATTATGACCACATGCACATAAATTTTAAATGCATTAGTTTGCAAGTGAGCAGTTATATTCTCTGGCTAGATTTCCAGAAGCAAGTTTGGTGAGCAAATGTATAAATGCTCTTTAATTTTGTTAGATAATGTAAGATTGCTTTCTATGTGTAACATTTTCAACTTCTCCCAGTAGTATTTGAGACTGCCTGCCTTAGCACAGATTTACCAAACAATTATTTCCCCAAGATCCAAGGCAAAGTACAGCATTTTACTGCAGATGTATTTTTTATATCTTTCCAATTAATTAGCTCAAGCAAAGATTTTTTAACACAGCTTTTACATTTTTTTTTTAAGAGAAAATTCTTGTTGATGGCTTTTGCCCCTTTTTCTGTTGTATTTTTATTATTTCTCTTTCTACTTCTAGCAAGTCTCTTCATTCATTTCATCTAAAGCCTTACATAAGTTTATACACCTGGCCTTTTACTCATCTACCTTGTGTTGCAGGGTTACCGGTAGCTGGAGTTATCTTCAGTCCTGCCCGGGGCTGCAGCCACTCAGACACAAATAAACACACAGAGCTTATAATATTTAAACTGTTTGGCCTAATGGCTCAGGCTTCTTGCTATCCAGCTCTATATCTTAACCCATTTCTATCAGTCTATAAGTTGCCATGTGGCTTGTGGCTCACCAGACTTTCACATCATGCTTCCTCTGTGTCTGGCTGGCAACTCCTGACTCAGCCTTCCTATTCCCAGAAATCTCCTCTCTGCTTATCCTGCCTATATTTCTTGCCTGGCTACTGGCCAGTCAGCATTTTATTTATCAACCAATCAGAGCAACACATTCACAGCATAAAGAACATATCCATAGTAGTTGCCAGCCATGAACCTTGATATACTTTGACTCTCCTATGCTGCCAAAATACAAGACACTTTGTTTTTGTTCTGATCATGTGTGGCCAACAAAATATGATGTAGAAGTTTCTTGGGAGGCTTCTGGAAAACTTTGTTGTTGTTGAGGAATGGAATTAGGATTTTGCACCTACTAGACAGATACTTGTGGCTTAACAGGACACATTTATTTATCACCTGTGGTTTGGCAAGGGGCTTTCTTTCTCTTTGCTTAGGCTGGACAGGCAGACACCATTTGAAATATTGCTGGTGCCATAGAATTAACAAAGGTTGGAAGACACTTCTACTGACTATGCAAACTTCTGCTTGAAAAGTCTACACATTATTGTTCTTACTTACATTTCTTTGGTAAACGTGTATTGTATGCCCAACATGGCTTAAGTGCTTGCAAAGGATAGACTTGCATCATTCCATATAATTTGTAATTAAGATATTGCAAAACTCAAATTTAAGTTCCTACTAAAGTAATCCTTTCTATTTTTTTCTCATTCTCAGGGTGTACACACTTAGGAACACAACTCTGAATCTAGGGGTACTTTGAGATTTTTCTTTTAATGAGCACTGAGTTGTAATAGCTGTCAGTCTAGTGCCATGAGCTTATCAAGGATCTGGTTGGCTTCTCAGCCTCTTTAATGATGCCTTTGGGTAAAAGTGACCCTCCAAACTCTATCTCCTTCTGTTTCTCTGTTCCCATATATCTTTGTCCTTCCGTTTTTTAGTTATTCATTTTCCTAATCAATGTTTTTAAATGTTTCTCACTCATTTCTTGCTGACAGTTATGAACATGTTTTGAACTGTTTGACCCATTTGTGAAGTTTGACAATAGGAGACACTATAAAGAATTATGAAGCACATAGTGTTTAATTTTTGATCATTACTTTTATATTTGCTAATAAGATGTGGGTGTGGAATTAAGAGCTATCCAGTGAGCTTGAAAATAAAAACTGCAGACATAGTTATCAAACCATATTGCAGATATTTTAAATGAATTGATATTTCTGGTGTCACCCTAGTATTGCCACAAACTACCTAAACTTCCTATTTCTCAACTTGTTAGAAATACTCACAAATTGAACTAATTTAGTATTAATAAATTCTTAAAGATATGAGTGTGTCTTCCACTAGTGAGGATAAGGACTCTTTGTGAACACTAGCATGTAAGAGAATACAAGATTGATGAGCCTTTAAAAATCTAATGAAAGAAACAGAATTCTCCCCTTACTTATTGAAAAATAAACAAAGTCAGAATTTGTTTTTCCTTGAGAAATGTGTTGACCTATTTAAGACCAACAAATGAGAAGTACTATTCAAGTGCAAAGCATAGCTCTATGATCAGATGAACAATTTAATTTCCATAAATCCAAACCCATACCTAAACTAGCAGCTTGATCTTCTGGCCCAGAATAAATTCAAGGCATTTGTTGTGGAGCTAAATTGAAAGTCTTTCACTTTACTTCTTTCTTGTAATTGCTTGGGCACTAAATGTGGCTTTATGGTAAAGGCCAAGAATTAACTTTGGATGCCCAGTCAGTGGTTATATAAAGGATTAGCCTTTACTATTCTGTGTGTATTGATGCTCTGATTTCCAGGATCAACTTACTAATATAACCCCAACTGTTAGTGCCTGTGCTCTCTTGGTGCATTGCTCTATTTTTATGAAAGAATTAATAAAGCCTATAAAATATGAGGAACACAAGGCTGTCACCAGATATTGATCCACAGGCAGCTTTTTACTGGTGACATTAAATTAAATTTCATCTCTCCTCATTGTGAGTCTGGACGGGGGAGTAATAAATAATACTCACCCTTCTTCTAGGCATCATTTTTGCTTTACATCAAAATAAATTCAATGATAACTTATGTACTTTTTATTCCACACCATGGACATTTTTATAGAAATTCAAATATAGTTCTTAGCCACTATCCTTCTTTTGCTATCTCACCAAGCATAGTATCAAATCATGAAGGATTTAACATTTCATGCCTTTCTCTTCTTCAGGTAAATATAAATAATATTATAGCTAAGTCCCAAGACAACACAATGTTGTGTATGTTAACCCTCCCATTTCAGCTTGCACATATGGAAGATTAACAAAAATAGCAATCTAAATCTGCATGTTAACATTCAAGTATGTGTGAGTAGGGTAGGGAGAAAACAGTGGAAGAAAAAAAAAAACCCTGTAATTCCTGTCTTCCACTCTGTTTAGCTTGTTTACAGCTTCTTGCATCCCTACCAAACAAACACACCCAGGACTGTCTACATAATGCTTAAAGGATTACCTCAAAAGGAATAAAAAAAACAATGCTTGTCCAAATCTCTCTGTTCTAATATGTCTGATACTAGACTATAACTAAACCAAACTAGCTTATAATTAAACCAAACTAGCTTATAACTAAACCAAACCAAACCAAGCAAAACCAAACCAATCATTTTTCCCCCCAACAGGTCTGGGGGCTAGAAAGTCAAAGATCAAGTAAACTAATAGTTCAAGTGGCAACCCAAAGGAGCTGGGGTATCTCCCTCTCATCCCAAGTCTCAATGAATCATGAAGTTGCTTGCCATACAGGGAGAGGGGTCTGCTCCTCTCTTCCCATTTTCCTCTCTCTTCAGTAGCATCTTTGTAAATTGCATTTGCTGTAGCCTTTTAACTAGTGTTTCTTGTTCTGTTCCTGTCTCCTAGACTGTTCACACAGCTAAGCCAAATGTATCTTCTAAAACCAGGTAACTTGGTTTTTTTTTTTGTTTTGTTTTGTTTTTTTGGTGTTTCAAGACACAGTTTCTCTGTGTAACTTTGGCTGCCCTGGAACTCAGAGATCCACCTGCTCCTGCCAACTGAATACTGGGATTAAAGGCATACACCACACCTCCTGGCTACTTTCCTAAAATAGTACTTACAAAGTAAAATCTTTTCCCCACTGTCAAAGTTCACTTGAACCACATTTTGCTTCTGTTTTTTTCTGTATCTGTTTCCCTTATCAACTATTTCAACTTTTCAGAAGCCTAACTTTTATTTATTTATTTTTTGGCTTTTCTGAAACAGGATTTCTGTGGAGTTTGGAGCCCGTTCTGGATCTTGCTCTATAGAGATCTGCCTGGTTCTGCCTCCGGAGTGCTGGGATTAAGGGTGTGAACCACTGCCTCCCAGCTCAGAAAGCTTAACTTTAAGACTACAATTTCTTGTGCTGATGTACTTGGGGCTTTCACATGACCCTCTTAGGTCTATGAAATGTGATCCCTGTCACTTTGAGACAATAATATTTAAAACACAACATGACATGTGTTGTTCTCCTGTCACTAATGAAGGGTGTCGGAGACATGAAGAAAAGAATGAAGAGAAATAGGGCAATGGCCTGGTGCGAAGAATAAACTTGACTCATAAATGGTAGGAGGATGTTCAGAGCATATTGCAACATGCTCCTGCCCAACATGGGGGAGGACAATTGAGGTTTTTGAAATTCCCGTGAGACAGGAGAAAATCCAGGGACAGATCTATATATGGCCACTGTGTACTAGTTACTCTGTAATGATGGGGGGAGAGTAAGGGGGCAGTCCTGTTCTAGCTTATTATTACCCATTATTATTACTACTATTGTTGTTAATTAATTTATTGACGGTTTACAATTGAAAAAGTAACATAGATGTTAACTGTCCCGGAAAGTCCAGACATTTTCTTCTCAGCTAGAAGTGCTACAGACATAGGTTAGATACATTTGTCACATGAGGCACCACTCCTAATATACTCCAGAGGGCTTAGTTCTCTCATTTTGTTAAGTTCTTTATGTCCTGTGAAACAGGTCCAGGTATAAGATGGTATTATCATTTTTTCTTTCATTTTTTGGGCAAGTTTTCCCAGTGTCAACTTGCATTCAGGCAGGATGATCTTAGAGTAAAATACCAGTCTCTTTTGATTTGGACTCTCAAAATCTACCCTTTTTTCAGCTTTTGAGGCTGCACTGTATCATGTAATCCAAAGGAGACTAAGTGAAAGAAGGGATGGAGGATAAAGCCTCTGGAGGAGAGGGCAGCATCCTTTCCCCCACTCTGGTTCCTCAAGATCTGATTGGTTGGAGATCTTTCTCATTGTTCCCAGCTGTTCCTGGGTGAGTTTGAGTTTAGTCCTGGCAGAACTAGAGAAGCTGCCTGGAATTCCCAACTTGCCCTTTCCTTGGTCATGGGTTTAATTGATTACTTCTGTGTGTATTGTCTTTCTTCCTGGACTAAGCCCTTGCTTCAAGCAACTCTGAGGTTATTTCTTCTATTTACATATAACAAGTTCATCACAAAAACTCAAAAATGGTTAAATAAATAAAGATAAACCTTGAGCTATTAGGCTGCCAGTTCAAAAGGTGCTTTCTTGCATGGATAGCTCTGAGGTTTTGGTTATAATTCATCACTCAGGTGAAAGTTCAAATGGAATACATTTGTTTTCCATTGGATCTAAAACTCAAAAGAAAATATTTTGTAGAGAATTATCTATATAGTGCCTAGGCTAGGACGGTCTGTAGTAAACCAACGGTGTTAGCTGAGAGGAAAAGTAAGAGCAAAGAGCTCACAGAGATGGAAAAGTGTAGGACAAAGTTAGGTGGGAATCACTTGCCCGGGTTAAGGTCCTGCAGAAGGTAGAGTCAGCATTTGTAGCAGCCTGAGTGATGGAGCTGTGGTGGGAGCCAGGTGATTTCTTCAGGGCACAAGGCACGAGAATAGCATGACTGGCTCCCCTTGTGGCAAAGCCCTGGAGACCCTGACCCACTTGGCAAAACCTATGGACAGTCCCCTGCAGGACTCTGTGTGTATCCCTGGGAGTGTGTGTGCTACCTGCTCCCCTTGCTTTCAATATGCTAGCCATGCTGCTGCCCTGAATGAGTCACAGTAGGTCATGGTGTTTAATGTTACATATTTGCATAAGTGTTCTGAAAAGAATGATTTTAACTACAGAAGTTTTCAAGAAATGTTACAAAATAGATGGTATCAAGAGAGAATGGGAACGTTCTAGGAACAGGGAATGAAGTAGAATCATAGAAACCCACAGTTCCATCATTTCTAATAACTGTGACAATACCTCCAAGAAGTTAAGAGAGATAGACATAGGAACAAAGGATAAGCAGTGCCAACTATTAAGAATAAGTTTCCAAATTATGTTGTCCATAGATAAATGGAAAAACCTGGTATCTCCAGAGGAGATATAGTAGTACAAAATAAAGAATTGATGGATACAACTTTGGTGAGTGGATCATGAGAACCCAGAGCCTAGTAGATGTAAATATTAACCACAAGAGACAAACTGTCTTTCACCTTGCGCGACACTGTAACAATATGTGCTGCCAACTGGGCACTGTTCTTCATGTATGTGTGCCTAGTTAGAAAAGATCCTTTGTGGCTTGCAAAACTTCGTATGCTTCTGACAACAGAGATCAAAAAGGTAATGACTAGCGGTGGGAGAGTTGGGGGACAGAAGGTGAAGGAAACAAGGAAAAACTGGTAGTTATTGTAACCAATTTTAGAAACTTAGGAAGCAAAAAACTGATTATAAAATTGTTTATGTAAACCACTGAAGCTGTGTAAATAAAGACAGCCCAGGTAATCAGGGGCCACTTATTTAAATGGCAACAGGTGATCAAAATTTCTTCATGGTGCCAGTTCCGAACATGAATCCCAAGTCCTCGATCCAGTCTGGATCAAGGCTTCTGGTGGAACCACCTCTGAGTCTGCCATTCTTGTCATCTAGTTGGGCTTCTGGGAAGGAGATAGGAAGGTGGGTGCACAGATGAATTCCAGAGGCAGGGGAAAGTCTGGGGGCCCTGAGAAGTCACATGGGTTCTGTCATCTTGGCTTGTCCCTGTGTTCCTGTTCATGCACAACTCAGGCGGTGTGCTTGTGCCTGGGGACTTCAGGATGGCACCTCTCGTTCAAGGGCATGCCTGTTTACTGCAGGATACTTACTGGGTGTGATCCAAGCCTTTCCCACAGTAGGTGCTGGGTCAGTGCAGATTCCTGTGGACCTCCCAGTCAACATGGACATTCTTGGGTAGTTGGCTCTCAGCAGCTTGGCAGCTGCCAACGATGCCCAAGGGAGGCCTTGTGCTAACACACATTAGGTTCCAGGCTGCAATGTGGGGCATCAAAAGCCATGCAGAAAGGAAAGATGAGGAAAACCAGGGACAGGGTGATGTGTCCCAGGAAAATGAAAATTAGGAAGCAAGAAATAAGGAAAGGTAAGATGTTTGCCACCTGACTGGCTTACCCAATGTTTTAGGTGAGGATCTGAGTACCAGGGTACACGGCATTTATAGTCCAAGAACTGAACCACTGACACATGACTACAAACAGAGACACTTTATTAAGAATGGTAAGCACTCTGGAGAACTGGAGTGGAGTAGTGAGCTGAAGGAAAGGCATATCCTGGAAATCTCTGGGCCACCAACCTTATGGCCCTTTATGAGGCCCGTGCATAGCACCAGCTTCTCCCTATTTATTTCCTGTGGGCTTTTCTCAGGGATGCTCAGTTTGTTCTATGCAGCCCTGGTATGAATGGTTTCCAACCATCTCTGCCAACTGACCTTTTTCATGTTAATTATGATGCTTCTACCAGAGTCTACTCTCCTACCACACTGGAAATGCAGGTGTGAGACACTAGTCCAGCTTTGACAAATAATTTTCTTCACATCCTTCCCTTCTTGGCACACTCTTAATATATTGTGCTTACATGATAAATTCTTTCTAATTGTGAGTAAAGCCGCATATGATCAAGAGGAAGCCCTCAGATTCTCAGCCCTATTCTAGGCCTACCTCAACATTGCTCATCCACACTGATTAGTGCTTACTCACTTCTGTTTGTTTGGTGGGCCTTCTAGAGCCACAGTCACACAGAATCTCCAGGCCTGTTCACACAGCGGATGGTGGCTAGCACAAATCCAACAAGATCTTAAATTACATCCACATAGTCAAAGTGTTATACTAAAACACCTGTGAATGTGACAACATGTCATTACATGCTAGCAATTTATAAGGGAGGATTGGAAAAAAGATTCTACAGAATAAAAATGCTAGGCTAGTATGAGAATGGATATACAGGGTGCTAGAGAGATGGCTCTGGGATTAAGAACATTTGTTGCTCTTTCAGAAGATGCAAATTTAGTTCCCAGTATCCACATGGTGGCTCCCAGTCATCCATAACTGTAGTTCCAGACGATCCAGAGCCCTCTTTTGCCCACCCTGGGTACCAGTTATGCATATGGTGCATCTACATACATGCAGAAAAAACTCTTCTATGCATAAAACACATATATTTTAAAATTTTTAAAAATGGATGAATGCACACTAAAAATAAGAAATGTAATTCTCTCTATTGAAAGTAAGAGATTGAGATGTTTCCTTCCTTCTTTTTCTCAGAGCATTTACCACAGAAAATTTATAATTGCAACTAATTTATCATCCTTTAAAGATGCATGTATGCATATAAGCACTTTCAAAGAGTATCCAGGTCCTTTGGAAGCTTTGTGAACCAAGTGTGTCTTTTTTAAAAAATTCGAATTCAGCAAGGACAGTTCCCCTGTCTACCAGCTTTAATAGGAGCATAGGAGCATCTGCTCAGTGGGGACCATGCCTCAAGTTGTGAAACCACCTCCTGTCATCAGGGTTGATGTCTGTGCTTTCTTCCTGCTCCTCTTGCTCGAGCTGCTTGCTAACACAGATGCTCTTTTCAGATTCTGGATGAGGTTAGGGTGTGTGATAATGCTGCTGAATCATTTTACCTGAAGACACGCAAGCTATTGTTCATCTTGAAAAAAATGTGTGTGATGTGTCTTATTTTCTTGGCTACATAAAAAGGTGAGATTTGTCTTTGCAGACCCTGCCTTAGCTGATTGCCCATGATAGATGTTCATATTCTCTCATTAATAAAGCTTTCTATAATAACTTTGAAGAGATATTTTGGACTAGTGGAAGATCTCTAAAAAAATTACTTCTCTAATACTAGTAGCTTCAAGATTTAACATAAAGGAAGCTATCATATAGTCAGAAATGTGGAGAGGAGACTGTAGCAGGCCCTGGGAAGTCTTGATTTTGGACCTGGAAAATTCTGCATTGGGAATATCTATTATTATATTTTACATACAACTTCCAAAATCATTTTCTACTGCAATTCTAATCTCAAGTTATCAGCAGCCTCATCACACCATGTAATCTACTAGAGGTTTTGCAGCAAATAGTGTTGATCTATTCCAATAATAATAGCTAATAACAGGGTATCTCATGCTCATTTACCTAGATGTTCCCATGTTATTTTCACAAAGGGAGGCACATCACTTTTTGATTCAAAATACAAGGGAACTGAAATTCAACTTTATTCTCATCTTTTTGAATTATTATTACACAAAGAGATTGGGTTTTACCATTTGTCCCACCCAAATTGCTATTTTGGCCAATTTCAGCTAAAAGAGCTCTAAGTGTCCCAGAACACATGGGCTGCTTTCTGTACCTCCCTTTAGTATGAGTATCCTTTGCTCAAGAACTCAATGAGCTAGCATCAAGTGTCTGATGTTCCACTCAAAATAAATGCATTAGCAGGAATAATATAACCCTGAGTCACACTACTACTTTCAAGAAGGCCTTAATCAATGAATGTTCCTGCCTGACCAAGAGAATACAAAACACAGGATCATGGTATTTCATGGGGGCATTAAACATCGTATTAAGCTAAATAATCTGGATCCAGAAGAACAAATATCAATTTGCTTTCATAGGTGAAGCCTAGATTTTATACACAGAAACACACACACAAAACAAATCAAAACAAACAAACAAACAAATAAAAAACGTGTTTACACACATATACACACATGATATGAAAATGAAAAGGGACTATTTTGAAGAGAAGAAGGGAAGTGCCAGGAAGGGGGCTGATCATGAGAGGATAATGAAGTGTGAATACAGTAAACTTACATAATGTACATAAATTAAATTTCACTATTAAACTCATTGCATTGTGTGATGAATATTGACAATGAATGATGTCAATGATGATGATGATGATGGTAATGATAATGATAATTATAATTTACAAGGAAATTCTATGCCAAATTTGAGACTAGGATAGCCACAGAAGCCCTGGCACCAGAGGAGGAATTGGTCTTCCAGTAGACAGGACATAGCTGCTAGTTCAGAGAACATGGCCTGACAACTAAATCTGCATATATGTATTTCCTGTCTCCATTATTTTTTCTGTAAATTTTCATACTGTACAGCCAAGCTGGAGGGAAGCTTAAAAAATACCAGTAGATCTGGCCCAAACAAAATAAATTCATCTCCTTCCATTACTTCCTGCCTCTTAGTACTTCAGTAGTGCTTTATGCAATAAATGTTGAATTCCAATAATGTGTAGACTGACCAAATCCACGAAGAATGATGGGAAGAGGGAATGAGGTGGGTGGAAAGATGTGATTTGTGCTTACTTTCTCAGCTCCTCTCTGAAGCTTTTATTCTAAAGTGCCATTCTATATTGTTTTTCTTAAGAAAGACTAACTGTGGATACAGAGATAACAATGATTATGACCTAAACACTGCTCATTCACCTATGTAAAAGACAATACAGGACCAGTTTTCCATAACATTGGCTGTAGGATCAGTAATGAACAATCTAGTAAATTCTGATGTGGAAGACATGAGACAACACTTCATAACTCCTTTCCCTCACCTTTTTCTGAGTAAGTAATTTGCCTTTCCCACTTGACCAAGGTTGCATTTGTAATCAAGTCTGTGGTCTCAATATATCCTTGCCTTCAGGTTCTGAGACTTAAGGCATAATTCTACTAGTCTAATAATTTTTCTACATAAATTAATGTCTCTAAGCCTTTGAGCACCACTTACTTCTAAAACAGCTATTATGTATGCATCACTACAATCTCCAATTCTTTTATAGCCACAGTGTTGCATAGGGTTTTGTTTCTTGGGCTGGATTTTGAATACGGTAAATTTTAGAGTTTACAACCTTCCTGTGAGTGGAGTTTCCCTGTAGATTCTACCTGCTGTAGAACTGCCAGATACACAAGCTATGAAGAGACTCTTTTAAAAATAAATTATAGTGTTAGGAGCCAACTGCTCCTAGCACTGATGTAGCAAGCAGATTTGATACGTAAGAGGCAGAGATTATCTCCATTTACATTTTTCATTAAAAATAATAATTAATTGAAAAATGAAGCTTTGTAGCTGAGCTTCAAGAGTTAAAACAGGACCTTCCATTGAGAAATGTTAGTACTCAGCTATGGTAGGAATATCTACATTGATAGCACAATATTCCTAGAATTTTAAGTCAATGCATTAAAATATGAATTGATATTTTGAAGTGTTCCATAAATATGATGATTATTTTGCCAAACATAGTTCTATGAGAGTGAAAGGCAAATCAGTAGCAGGGCTCCAAGACCCATAGCAGATGCTGACATCTAAAGAATCTAGAGTTTCACCAATTTAGAATTTAATTTATTCATTTATCATGCAAAATTCCTTTTAATTATTTCTGTCATTTGCAACAAATTAGCATTTGCACCCATGGAAAAAAGACATCCTAGAGTGCTGTATCAGCATCAGCATCAGCACCTACAGCTTTATATAAGGTGCTAACTCAGTGTACTTTCCTTGACTTCATTGTGTGAGTTTCTGACACAAAACTAACTTCCCAATGAAAAAAAAAATGCTTATGTCTAATGTCTGCATTTGAAGAACCTAAAACAATTGATTATCCATTATAATATTATGAAGTTTCAAGTAAAAATGTGGTATCTAAAGCAAATTTAAAATATCTACTCATTAACATATACAGAATATGCTAGAGAAATCTGAAGGGATGTGAACAACTTTGGCTTTGGGAGATCAACCATAAAAGATTGACACAGAACCGGGTGGTGGTGGCACACGCCTGTAATCCCAGAGGCAGGTGGATCTTTGTGAGTTTGAGGCCAGCCAGAGTGAGATCCAGGAAAGGTACAAAGCTACACAGAGAAACCCTGTCTCAAAAACCTAAAAAAAAAATAATAATAAATTAAATTAAATTAAAATTTAAAAATAGAAAAAAAGAAAAGATTGACACAGAAATATAAAACAATTGTAAAGAAGCTGTAGATGTTCTGAGGAGTGAAGACTTCCAAGAACACTATTCAAGAAGAAGAGACCCAGAGAAATGAGTCTGGCATAAGGATTTAGTTTTTTCTTTAGACTCAAGTGCCAATGACAGAGGATTTGACTGGGAAGGCTGGTCAGATGTAAAGCTCAATAAGGATAATCTATAAGCAAGCTCCTTACATTAATTACTTCTGTTTTGATGCAGTTCCTGCTAAGATAGCTCAAGGGAAAGAGTTATTTTGGTTCATTGTTTAAGGAAATAGAGTCCATCCTGGTAGGAGAGGCACATAGACAGAAGAAACAGATAGCTGTAGTGGACAGAGATTAGTTACATCTGGATAAATGAGCATAAAGACCAGAAATAGGGCTGATTTATGAGAATAACCCACTCCCTTCTTCAAAGCCCCACACTTTTTTTTTAAAAAAATAAGTTTTTTATTGATTCTTTGGGAATTTCATATCATGTACCCTAATCCCACTCATTTCCCAGTCCCTCTATATCCACCCTTCACTCTTGCAGCATCGCCCCCCCCTAAAAAAAATTAACAAAAAATTTATTAACAAAAAAGAAATCCTATTTCATGTCTCCATCTTTCCTGCCGCTCCATCACCTCTTCACTCATTGTAGTGGTGTTGGGATCTGTGGTGTGTAATGCAGTAGATCCTTTTGTCCAAACAGCTTTATTTGCAATTGTTCATTGGAATGAGTTTTTGGTCTGATTCAAGGCCTCTGGCTTCTGGTGTACCATCAACACTGGACCCTGACTGAAACTCCTTTTGGGTATACTGCTTTTTCCCAAAGTTATGGAGATTCTGTGGCTATAGATCTTCAGGTCCAGTCTCTTCACATGTTCCTGTGGGTCATGGAAGTTGGGGTTGGCCAACTCAAAGCACTGGATGTGGGCCTGGGTGG
Organism: Onychomys torridus; assembly: GCF_903995425.1. Classification (NCBI taxonomy): domain Eukaryota; kingdom Metazoa; phylum Chordata; class Mammalia; order Rodentia; family Cricetidae; genus Onychomys; species Onychomys torridus. The sequence goes on from NC_050459.1 coordinate 54,552,133, forward strand.
TATCTGAATTTGTTAGTCTGGGCCTCCACTTGGATATTCTCCCTCAGGCAAGGGGTAGAACCAGCTCTTCTGGGCCCACACCATTGGAGTCAGCTCCTGTGCACTGTAAGTGAGGGATGGAGCTAGCTCTCCCAGGGACCAGGGCCAGTTCTCCCATGAGGGTTATGGCCAGCTCTTCTACTGCAGGAGCTAGGAAGGGGCAGGACCAGATCTCCCAGGGCCAGTGAAGGGTTGGGGCTGCTCAACAAGGCCCTCAAATTTCAATATGCATGGTTCACATAACCTCTGGTTGTAACACAGGCTGTGGACATCACCACAGATCCCAGTTGAAGCAGGACCATGGACCCAGACATGGCCCTCAACAGCAACTTTGGTCTAGATATCACCATGGTCCTGAGTGGCAGCACAGGCCACCCAGATCAGTATTGTCCTAGTGGCAAAATGGCTCTCAGATACCAACATTGTGTCAGGTGGTGGCTCAGACCCCAGGCATCTGCACAGCCTTTGGTGGTGACAGGGGCCCTGGATATCAACATAAACCCTCACTGCTGCTGTGTCATGGACCCAGATATAGCCCTTGACAGCAGCATGGATTCAGATGTTATCATGGCCCCAGGTATCAAAGCAGACCACTCCTATCAAGCTTCTTCTCCACCACCTTGGCTTCTTCAATTCCACCTCTCTCCACAGCACATGAATTGCTCCTCTCTCTCTCTCCAAATTCTCTATCATATAGTTGCTCATTGTAATAGTAACCACCAGAGTGGGCCTTGAGGTGCCTGGCAGGCCTGTGGGTGTCTTTAGCCAGCCTGGACCTTGAGGCACCAAGTGGACCTGTTTAAACCTCGCACTCTTATATTTCTAAAAATAGTGCCACCAGCTGGGGACTGCATTTCTAAATTGTGACATTCATAGAGTAGAAAGACAAAAACATTAAAAGGAGTGTCATTGGCAATACACTTGTCTGTGTGCTTGTGCCCACGCATGTATGTATGTGTTGTGTTCTAGGGATAAAAATAGGGATGATTAAAAAGTTTGATTTTATTTCTGAGAGAATGTCACACCAAGAGTTTATTATGAACAGACATGACTTTGTCCACAGAAACAAACTTTCTAATAATCTCAATCTCCAATGAACCCAACCAGTAATGCTAAGGCTCTTAGACACCTGCCCAGGAATCTTCTGTAAACCAGAGGCAATTCTTCCGTGAAAAAAGAAACAGAACAAAGAAATGAAAGAATCCCTGGTCACATAATTCCAAAGTATTTGCACATATTTCCTATTGCATTTCAGTAATGGAATAACAAACAGGGGTGGGGAGAGACTTGAAATACTCTAGGAACAGATTATAAAGATTTCCAGGGTCTGATCACAAAGAAATGACAACATGTAATTGAATTACTTTATTGGTTTGGAGAACTATACTTAGTTTTGATCACTGTTGGAAGCACATGAATACAATGATAAAAGTCAAATGCCATCCTATTGTCTTTTTTCAAAAATACAAGCTTCCTGACACATGATATGATCCTTACTTGTCAGCCCTTAACATACATACACCAGCAATACAGAGTGGTCTCAGTAAGCTGTACTTATTTATTTATATGTAAGAATAAAAGTATATAAATATATTTAAATACAAACAAATATACATATATGTAATAATAATAATTAAAGAAGTTGACATGAAGTTGACAGGGAATGGAGCAATATAGGAGGAAGTGGAAGGACAGAAGGAAATAGTAGAAAGAGCATAAATGTAGTACTCATGTATGATGATAAAACATTACAAAATAAATGAAAAATAAAATATAAAATAAAATTTCCTAAATATTTATTCAGTAAATATGTATTCTATTTATAACAGAAAATATATTTCCAAGTGCTTGGAAATAAAATAGTCATCATTTTTTGACAAGAATATACAAATCATATCATCTTGTTGGTGCAAATACTATCTATTGAAGCATAAATAAGAAAAGAATATGATTATAGTTTAGGAAAGTTTTATTTTAAATATAGGAATTACTATGTATGCTTACCTATAGTTTGAATCAACACAATTAAAAGATACTGTTGTAGACACTTTGAAAGAGAAGGCTCTGGCCATCAAATTCATTACATATGACACTGAGGCAATAAACAGGTCACTTTGATAGGAAGACAAGCTTTACATAAAAAACAAGACAAGACAAGAAATTTAAATTAGATGCTAAAAACCTTACCTATGCATTTCAAGCTGACAACTGGCTCATATCACTTGGGACAAAATGTCAAGACTGGAGAGTGGCATTGTTATCATCATTAAAATTGATGTATGATCAACACTATTTTGAAATGAGAGTCCACTAAGTACATTTCTTTAATTTGTTTTGACATTTGAAGTGTTTAAAAGAACTTACAAACCATGTAGTCTAGAATTATTAAAAACATTCAGAAAAAGTAATCTATGTCCTGAAATGTAGATAGTGTATTTTTATCAGCTACTGCCATAAATATATGTAAATCTATTATGTAAGTTTAATAGTTGTCAAAATTATGCTTACAAAGACTTATAGATCATACAGGGCTCTGAACATAGTAGTGGAAAATATGAACAAATATTAAGATGTAATGCAATCTTAAAACATCTGCACATAATTAGCAGTATTAACAATCTCAAGGCCACTTCCCGTGGCTAAGGCGGTGAATGTAGGAGTAGTAGCCTAGGATCCAGAGTAAGACTGAAAAACAAAACAAATAAATAACAGGAAACAATAGAACTGAGTGACACTCTACTTCTGTGTTTGATCTCCCCGTTAAACAAACAAACAAACAAACAAACAAACAAACAAAAAACCCTGTAAACCAAAGAACACTGGCACAAGTCATCTCTACATGAATAGTTAATCTTTCTAATACACAGAAAAAATAAAAAGGTTTTCACAAGGGTTGTACTTGTGACAGGTTGGTGTCTACACTGCATCAAGCTTTTTGCAAATCACCCTATTGTATGAAGCAGGTGCCAAGTGCTCAGCGGGAGATTCTGATAAAACAATATAAGCTGCCATTTCAAAAGTTCATTAGCAATAACTTGTCTAATTGTTCTCCTTCTTAAGTTAACTTATGTTTATTTATTTGTTTAGCTAGTATGTATTTTGGTGCAGAGGAGCATTGATCAGCAAAGAGGACGTTTAACTTCTTGCTCATACAACAGCAAAGCAGTTTAGTTGTGAGCATACTAAACGTTAAGGAACACTTAAACACCACAACTTCTATCACTTTCCAGATTGTCCTCTACACTAAAAAATGCAAGACTTTTCAGCATCCTCAATTCAATTTTTACCAAAAGTTGATATTAGAGTACTGCAGATAAAATTTAGATGGGGGAAGGAAGGACACACTCCTTGCTGAGAGAAGGACAGGTTCACCGCTCCAGCAAACTGGGACACACTTTCCGAAGGTCCTCTGAGAAGTGAAGTCTCTCACACTCCCTGGCTTGTGTTTGAACAAGGGCTGATCCTGTCCAGGAAGGGCCTGAGTTCCCCAGAAGTCGAGCATTCAGCTCCAGTGAGTCCAGAAGTGAGTGGAAGAAGCTAGAAGGTAACAAAGCTGGGCGGTGGTGGCACACGCCTTTAATCCCAGCACTCATGAGGCAGAGCCAGGTGGATCTCTGTGAGTTTGAGGCCAGCCTGGGCTACAGCGTGAGTTCCAGGAAAGGTGCAAAGCTACACAGAAACCCTGTCTCGAAAAACCAAAAAAAAAAAAAACAAAAAAAAAAAAACAAAAACAAAACAAAGGTATCTGCAGCAGTCAGCTCCGGGCTCCCACCTCTTTCTGTGCAACAGACGTCCCCCTCTTATGTGGAAGGTCTTCAAACATATTTTTTATTAAAAGTATATAAAATATAACTTTGTTAAATTTTTATGTTGCTGTCATTTCAGCCTTCTAAAATATCTAGAAAATGTTTTATTTTTTGATAATTGGACATTTAGAGATGTATATTTAAGTTTTTATACTCATAAAGAGTATTCCCTTATTTTATTTTACCTTGATCTCTTCCCATATCTGAAGTCTTTGAGATATAATATAGCACAAACTTAACACCCACAGTAGAGACTGATATTGAAAAATTACAATTATCTTTAATAATTAATACATTTTTGATATTTAAGTTTAATTTTGAAATTAAATTTAAAAATCTAAACTTCTTTACAAAGATTTTAGAAATAAACAGCTGGGCAAACCACTGGATTTTGTGGAGATGTAAGGAAGGGAATAAATTTTTAATGTGATTTTCTTCTCAAAGTGTATTTGCTCATGTTTCAACAAAACACGTCAGGGTAGCCGGGCGGTGGTGGCACACACCTTTAAGTACTTGAGGGGCAGAGCCAGGCAAATCTCTGTAAGTTTGACGACAGCTTGGTCTACAGAGTGAGATCCAGGACAGACACCAAAGCTGCACAGAGAAACCCTGTCTCGAAAAACAAAAAAACAAACAACAACAACAAAAATAAAATAAAAACATGAACATGTCAGTGTTTTAATTTAAAAAATATTTTATTAATTCTTTTAAAATTATATGTGAAATATATTTTAATCATATTCTTCCCAATTATTCCTCCAAATTCCTCTAGGTCCACCCCAATCTATTTACCATTCCAGCTTTACGACCTCTTTTATTTGCAATAGTCCATTTCTTCCTATTTGTGCTTCCCATATTTTTTGGAATGTGAGGCCGTTGGCTAGAGCATGTTTTATCTACTTTGGACAGACTCATGAGAGAAAACTTACTCTCCAACCTTCAGTGGCAGCCAGTTTCAGTAGTTCCTCAGATTAGGGTGGGACCTTGTGTCCCTCCCCCCCCCCCCCCCCTCCTTTAATGCTGGGGTTTTCTATGGCGTGATCTCTTGGACGCATCTCACCTGCTGTGAGTGCGCATGTGCAACTTCTCTGTTGTATTACGAAAACAGTATTTCTGTGAAACCACATGCCTCCTCTTGCTCTGGCAGTCTCTCTGACTTCTCTTCTGACATGATTCCTGAGCACTGGGTGGAGGGTGTGATACCGATATCACCCTGAGGGTTGAGCACTTTACTGCCTCGTATCCTTTGCACGTAGACCATTCATTTTAATGCAATTACTAATTTTACTTTAATTATTTTATTAAACTTTCCCCATGTCTAACATGAGACCTATGTAAGACAAACACTTATTATAATTCTGTTAAACACTAACTACTTGGGTTCTTTAATTATTTAATTCCGTATATAGAAATAGAAATGCTGTGAGTCTGACTACATGACTGCCCTGGCACTTAATGCTGCAGGGTGAGCAGGAGGTTAAGAAATCTGTGGCAGTTCAACACCCATCACAAGGAAACATGTCTGCCCACTTATTCAACAAACCACATGAAAACAGACATCTCAGTATTTTAATATTGCTAGATAGTTCATATGGGAAGTTTTTTGTTTTTTATGAACTTTGATCTTAGCTATTCTGACAGGTGTAAAGATGGTATCTCAGAGTCATTTTGATTTGCATTTCCCTGATGACTACAGATGTGGAGCAATTCCTTAAATGTCTTTGGGCCATTAGAGATTCTTCCACTGAGAATTCGTTGTTTAGATCTCTACTCCATATTTAACTGAATTATTTGGTATTTTCATGTCTAGTTTCTTGATTCTTTTTATATTTTGGAGATCAGGCCTCTGTCAGATGTGGGGTTGGAGAAGTTCTTTTCCCAATCTGTAGTCTGTTGTTTTGTCTTATTTACTGTGTCCTTTGCCTTACAGAAGCTTCGCAGTTACAGGATGTCCCATTTATTAATTGTTGTTCTCAGTGTCTGTGCTACTGGTATTATATTTAGGAAGTGATCTCCTGTGCCATTGCATTCTACGTTACTTCCCACTTTCTCTTCTATCAGGTCCAGTGTATGTCTAGTCAAAGAGAGGGAGGAGGGATTATATGTGCAAGGGTAAAGATCATAATGGGGAAATATACAGACAACTTAATCAAACTCATAGGAACTCACAAACTCTAGACCAACAGCTATGTAGCATACAAGGGACCAAACTAGGCCCTCTGTATGTGGGAGACAGTTGGGTAGCTTTGTCTGTTTGAGGGGCCCCTGGCAGTGGGATCAGGGTCTTTAGGAGCCCATTCCCTATGGTGTGATGCCTTGCTCAGCCTTGATGCAGGGGTCAAGGGCGGGGGGGGGGGGACTTAGTCCTGTCTCAACTGAATGGTAAAGAAGCCTTACCCTTTTGGGGGAGTAAATGGCTTGGTGGTCTGGAGGGGGTTGGGGGAACAGAAGGAGGGATGTGAGGGATAATTGTGGTTTGTACATAAAATAAAAAAAAAAAAAAACTTTTAAAAATAAATTTAAAAAAGAATTTTGAAGTTAGAATATCTATGCCTTTGTTAAGATAGGCATTTAATTTTTAGAAAAGTATGCTGAAATAACTGTTGATAGGATTTTGTCACCTTTGGGATTTGTTTGAAAACAACCAACAGAGATTGGATTGGGGTGTCAATGAAACAAGAATATACTTGGTTGATTGTTGTAGTGAAGTGATGAGTAGATGGGGGTTAACTGTGCACTCTTCTAATTGTTATGTACTTGAAGTTTTGCAATAAGTGTCTAAAAATGTATAATCAGGGGTGGAGGTGTAGTTCAGCATTGGAGTGTTTGCTTAGCATACATAAGAACCTTGGCTTGAATCTCTGGTATAATATTCAGGCACACACACACACATACACACAGACACACACACACACACACACACACACACATACACACACACACACACACACACTATAAATATAAACATAGTGTATTAAGCAATAAAGTGTTCCATATGTCCATGTCATTTTAAACTGAAAAAAAAAAAAGAATAACTTAAATCTTAGATGATTAATCCAGGTAGAACACCCTTGTTTGGATTCTGTCATCTTGCTGACTGTCTTCCCTCCCTGAGTGTGCTGAAGTACTCTAGACATATTCCTACACAAGAACCTTCATGTCTAATAGCCCATTTGCCAGGAACATCTTTCCTTACACACACTTACTTGGCTTGCACCTTTTATAGGACTAAGTGTATCCTTATTTTTCCATGAAGTTCCCCTCAGTGACTCCATTTCAGTCAGTAACTTTCCAATGTATCGCTCAACTTGCACCTCACTGAAGTGTTTATCCATTTCTCTTAATGATATTTTAACCATGAAGTTTGCGTCCTCATCTGCGAACTGACTCTATTCTTCGAAGATTATATAAATTCAATTAAAACTGGGATTTTAATCTGTTTTCTTTCCTACTGGGTACCTCATTTATTTAGGGAATAATTCAAATGTTTCTTGATGAAATAAATGAATCAACTTATCATTAAGTACCTTGTTAGTATGTGTTTCTATTTCATCCTGTCCTATTATTGTATTGATCTCTAGGCTAGATTTACAAAAGATTGTCAAAGAATTCTACCACCTTTTCATCTTTCCCTTTCTGCTAAATAGGATATCAGCATGTATAATGTAGTCACATTTTTATAAAATAAAATGGATTGTGATTTTCTGACTGCTTCATTGCACACTAAAACAAACTTATCTTTTATTTTTTTATTTAAAATATAATTACAAAAATTCTATCAATGTAAATCACCATATAAACATAAAGAAAGAAAAAGAAAATACATGATCATCTCATTAAATGCTGAATAACCTTTGACAAAATTCAACATCCCTTCATGATAAAAAGACTTGGGGAGATCAGGGATACAGGAACATACCTAAACATAATAAAGGTTATATACAGCAAGCCAATAGCCAGGGTGGTCAAGGTCCTCACAAAGGAACCCACAGAAACCACTAATCTGGCCTCAAAGGAGTTCACAGACTCGGGACCAAAAGCTAGGGAGCCTGCATGGAACTGACCTTGGCCCTCTACATATGTATGACAGTTGTGTAGCCTGATCTACTCGTAGACTCCCAGTAGTTGAAGCAGGGCCTGTCCCAGACTCTTTGGCAGGCTTTCAGGAACCTGCTTCTCATGCTGGGCTGCCTTGAGCAACCTTAAAACAAGGGGAGGAGCTTAGTCCTATCTCATCTTGATATGCCATGCTTTATTGATACCCATGGGAGGCCTGCCCCTTTCTAAACAGAAACAGAGGATTGAGTGTGTGTGTGTGTGTGTGTGTGTGTGTGTGTGTGTGTGTGTGTACTTTTCTCATCCTTTTAAAAATTAACTCACAAAAATATGTGAATTCTCCATGTAAGCTAACAATGTCAGAATATACATTTTGTAATCCCAGAAATAAATTACATGTTTTCATTTTAGAGCTCACTGTCCACATCCACTACTAAATTATCTTGTTAGATTTTTAAAATTCTTTAAAGATTTATTTATTTTAATTTATGTGTGTGGATGTTTTGTCTGCATTTACACCTGTATATTACATGTATACAGTGACTGTGGTAGCCAGAAGAGGATGTTGGATACCCTGGAGCTTAAATTACAAATGTTTGTTAGCCACTCTGTGGGCTATTGGAAAACAAACCTAGGTCCTCTGGAAAAACAAACAGTGCTCTTAACTACTAAGTGATCTCCCCAGGCCCATTATCCAAAAATTATACACAAATATATGTGTGTGTGTGTGTGTGTGTGTGTGTGTGTGTGTGTGTGTGTGTATTTATGTGTGTATTCACACATGTATATAATACATATATGCACTAAATATGTATGTATATACACATGTATTTGCATATATATATAATATATTTCATACAATATACTCTGGTTATGATAAACCTTCTCCCAATTCTTCCCAGACTTCCACCCAAACCGAGGATTTCTTTTCCTATTAACAAAACAAATAACTAGTCAAACAAAAACAAAAATAAAAGCAGAATAAAAGTTAAAAAAAATGTGAAAGCACAAGAAACACTCCCCTATGTACACAACCCAAACACAAAATCCAAAATGAAAATATGCAAGCAAATTCCAGTCTAACAGAAAATTCCCAAAGCAATATGAAATAAAAAGTCTACAAAACTACTGCTGAGTTTATTCTGTATTGGCAATCTACTGATGACCTTAACTGTTGTTGATATACCCAATTAGCCTCCATTGGAGAAAACTATTTTTTCTCTGCAAGTAGATGTGAATTAGAGATAGTTTCTTGGTTAGGCATGAGAGCTCATGTTCACTTCTGCCTCTCAGCACTGGGGCCCCATCTAGTCTCTGTGACTTCGTATGTGCATGAAACCTGTTGTGTAGGGAACAGTGTTTCCTTGGTGTCATCCATCCTCTCTGGCTCTTGCAATCTTTCTTCTTCTTCCTCTTCTACAAGGTGAGCCCTGAGGGGAGGGGTTTGATGAAGACTGTGCTTCGAAGAGCTAACGTTTCAAAATCTCTCACTCTCCACACATTGGCCTATTGTGGGTCCCATTGTTAGTTCCCATCTTTTATTATCAAGTTTCAAAGAAGATGCTCTATTAAGAATTATTAAAAATGTTAAGATATTTTATTCCAGATGTTATCTTATGTGAACAGGATAATAAATTCCTCTCCTAAGCAATTCTTATGGAAAATTATATTGATTGCCACCTGGCAAGACCTAGACTACTAGCCAAAGAGCCTCTGGATATGCCAGTGAGAGATTATGTAGATTATGTTAGCCTCTGAACAAATCTATATGGTTTGCTTGATTAGGTTAATTTAAAACCATCTTAAATATGGATAACATTTTATGGGCTGTGTCCTGGACTGGATAAAAATATGAAAATGGAGTGAAAGGATTCATTACTGCTACCTGTTGACTGGATGCAATGTGATTGGCTGCTTTATGTTCATCCTGTCATAGTCTACCTTGCCATGACAGACTGAACACTCCATCTGTGAGCCAAAATACATCCTTCCTCCCTTAAGGTGCTTTGGTCAGGGAATTATAACATAGGGATACCTTTTTTCTCTGAGTACTAGAGTGCAGTGATTATGATTGTAGCACTGAAACACTAAGAAGATGACAAAGTTTATTGTTAAGTTTTCACAATAAAGTCTGAATTTATTTAAGAAAATAAAAATTGTTTCATAAGGCAGGCCAAAATGTAAATTGACTTCTCAATTGTCTTGGTCATATCTATTATTTCTCATTCTCCTTCATTTCTATTTGTTATTACATAGTTAGTCCAAGTTTCTGTTTATTGATTTTTGCAGGTGTATTGTGACTCAAAGTTTTTGGGTATACTGTTGGTCCTTTCCTCAGAGACATCAGAGTAGCAAGCAGGTGGTGAAAGACCTGGGAAGGTGCTTACTCAAATCTCAACAGACCAATAAGTAGAGAGGTTGACCAGAAGGACACTAAACCATAAAACTCCCAGGCCTCCAACAAGTAACCCTCTTCCACACAATGGACCCCACCTTTCAAAGTTTCAGTGCGCTTATAAAAGAGTGCTTTGAAATAGGGACTAGGTGTTAAAACAACCTAAGTCTGATCGGAGCATTTTACGTTCAAATTATGGCCTTAGTGGATATGGCCAAGTGAAATCTTACAAGAGATTGGGATTTACATTTCTAGCTGTTGGTAATTGATGAATGTCAGTGCTGGGGTTTCATGCAGCTCTAATAATGGAGTAGTATGCATGCTGAGTACACACATATAGATGAGAAGGACAAAGGGAGCCTGATAATTGTCACTTATGGTAGAAGATGATTTGCATAAATATAAACACTGCCTATACTGTTCTGAGGAGCTTGACTTTGGCTACCTGTCTGGCACATGCAGTCTTAAATTTTGAACTCTGATATGCAAACACTGTTTGCATTTCTTTTAATCAGTTTTCTTCTTGTTGACTTTTACCTATTCACGTTTGCAAAGCAAATTAGTTGAACCTGAACAACAACAACAAAAAAATGGGGATTAGCAATACAGATGAACTACCTAGATCACCTAGGAAAGTGTCATATTTGATGGTTTTTCATTAACACTCCTACTCATTAGGTTTACTCTTCAAATACACTATTGGGGGAGGGGACTATGTAGAGTTATTGTAGAACTCTTACCTGACTGTTACTGTTTTAAGCACAACCATGATTTTTAAGCTAGAGAGATTTTGAACATTCTCTTACAATCATCTTTGTGATTTTTCAGAGCCCCAGATAGCTTACACACATCAGAACAATTTCTTTAGTGAATGTTTTATTTTTTTTTCTGGAGGTTAACTTCCTATTTGGCCTCACAAAATAAAGAGATTAGCTCATCTTTCCTTTGTTAGGATTGGTTTACTAGTATTTTTATACATGGTGAACAGACAATTCCAGCCATTTTCTACAAGACACAAGGAAGTATTTGGCTCATGGAAACTTAGCTCTGTGTCTTGCCGAAACAAAGTTTGGAATTGTTTTTATCTTCTTGCTGTAAAGCAATTTTACTGTCAGCCATTGTAAAAGTGATTTGAAAGACAATTGATTGTCCTTTCCGCTATAGAGATGGGACTCAGAGACACATGTCTATACCACAAAGGTCTGAGGGCACTATCACACACACACACACACACACACACACACACACACACACACACACACACACGATCCTGTCTCTTTTTCCCACTCCATGCTATATCCAATGTAGGAAGGGACACCTGGAATAGAAATGTTTCTGGAAAAGGCCCCACAGACACCCAGAGATATGTGTCACTAAGTCTCTAGGCATTTTTAAAGAATCGAGTTGAAAAACTTAGTCATCACAGAAAGACAGCATTATATACTTTTCAAGAAGCATGGGAAACAAAAGTGCACCTATAACTCCGATACACAAAAATTTAGACTCTCAAAATGAGGCAGGTTAGTAATCTTTATCACAGCTTTGATAAGAGTCCCTATGTAAACAATTGTAGTTGATTCTAAGACTGTGAAAGATATTCTCACTGTAAGAAAATTAGCATGTTGCCACATACAAGAGAACACTAGAGACCACTGTTAGTCTGAGCACTAGATTCAAAGATGGGATTCCAGCGCTCTATTCACAGTTTTGGTAGATACAGCCTTTGGTAATTTGTAATATTCCCTGCCCATCTATGTGTCTCCACACACGAGAGAGCATATGCTGTTTAGACAGTGAACATAGCATCAGGTAGTACTAAACATTGTATGCACATCTACAATTATAAACCCTGACCTGTGGTTTGGTTCTTTCATTGATAATGTCACCCATAGGCTCATATATGAGAATACTTGGTCCTCAGCAGTTGAACTGTTTGTGAAGGATAAATAGGTATTTCCATATTAAGGAGGTGTTCCAGTGGGGGCAGGGTTTTAGATTTCAAAAGGCCATGCCCTTCCCAGTTAGCATTCTCTGCCTCATACATGTGGATCAAGATGTAAGCTCTCAGCTATTGCTCCAAAGCCATGCCTGCCTGTCTGATGCCCTAATAAAATCACTAATAAACTCTTTATTCTATAAATTGCTTAAATCATGTTCTATCACATCAATAGAAAAGTCACTGAGACATGGGAATACATACTGTTCACATTCTAAAGACATATTTACTAAAGCCAATGTGGTTTATAAAATAAAATAAAACTTTCATCAAATGCATATTTGCATTAAATGAATTAATAAATAAATTAATGCTCTAAAATCTTTTCTACATGAGAAGTAACTAAAGGAAGCTGAGGCTAAGTCATTGGACAAGTTCATATGCTAGTGAAGTCTTGTGTCTAAATGGCTCCATTTTAATAGTGTGATGAGTAATCAAAACACAAAGTTTACTGTAACTATAGTTTTTGTCTAACTGATGTCCCAAGAAATGGTCCCCATACTGAAAGATCTTTGGTAAGTCAAAATTTTAGGTGTGTCAATCAGTCATCAACATTAGCATTAGAGAGAGAAGGAATTAAGGAAGGAAAGAAGGAGGGAAAAAAGAAAAGAACGTAACAGAGTTTACTCTGATTTGCTGGAGAGAGCCCACAAGCTGAGCACTCATAAGTACATGTTCTCTCCATTAATAAAATTTACCCACCCTACAACTGAATAGACACACATCTTGATAATTGATATTTCTAGTAATTAATGTTATGGTGAGTAATGCCCTTTTACAAGCTGCTATTGGGAGGGTTAATGAGAAAATCTTTAGCTTATAACTCAATCTCACAATTATTCTAGAGTAAATGGGCACATTATATGTTAATAGATTCATTTATCACTGCTTTCCAAAGCTAGATCACACACTCTCCCATTCTGATTATTTGCCATTTTCCAGAAAGTACACACAGAATCAAGGGTACTAATAATTTTATAAAATTGTACTGAAGATTCTTATCTGGTAATTTCTATACATGACAGGAACATAATTAAGGTAATTGTCTCTTTTAAAAATAAACAATTGAGTTTCTTTTGCTTGGAATTTAGAATCTTAACATTATTCAGATAATCATTTGCTTTTTATCTTGTAAATATGAACTAAAATGAACTGTATCTGAATCATGGAAAGTGTGTCTCTGGAATTTATAGCACCACTTTAGTCTATATGGTAATTTATTGTTATTTGAGCTCTTTATAAATATAAAATAAAAGTTTCAAAATTAATATTCACATATATCTCATAATGAGGAGGTGCCTTTGGCTCCAACAAGAACTTAGTATCCCACAGCAAAATTTGCCTTGAGGCAGAGGACAAAATGTAAATACAAATTTCCTAAACAAAGCCACATTCTGTTTCCAGTATTTGCTTTCTGTGAGTTTATAGGCACCATAGTTGTTCAGGAAGGTTAAAACTCTAGTCTTTTAGGGAGAGGAAGATTCTAAGAACTGTGTTTCATGGGTGAAATATTAACTCATTTGATTTTGATAATCCATTCTTGGCAATGATATGTTTGTATTTCAAAGAAAGTATCCTCCCAATGTCACTGGGGGATAAAGTATGTTCAGAAGGCAGAGTAATTAGCAAGACTGTGGGCAAACAAAGAGAATCCTTGGTTTTACAATTTAACATTATTTTATGGGAATGGGTGCTCTTAGAATGAAGATCTGAAAGACATTTGTTCAGAATGCAACAATAAAGTAAGGAAAAGATGTGTCCCTAAAGATTAATTTCTTCTAGGGTCATTTAGGATCACTTGGTTTACTAGAAGTTTTAGTAAACTATCCTAGAGAACTAAAAAGCAAATATTTTTGAAAAATTAATACAATTCACATTTTATGATATACTGTAGTGCTAAAGTTCACTTAGGCCATTTGTAGTAACCCAAGTTTTTGTGAAGAAATACTTTGTGGTCTCAGTGTGTGCTGAAAAACACATAAATGGCAAGAGCTACTGTCCTGTCATCAGTTTTATTAGAGTGCATCAATGAATTGTCTGTGAATTGACCCCAAATGTATTCAGTGTGGTCAATAAACATCACTATTCCTTTATCCCTGCTCCCATTGGAAGCACTTTGCAGATATCTTTCTGACATTATATTTTCTCCACCTTCTCCATTTTCTTAAATTTGGTGTCCCCAAACCATTGCAATTCTTTTCATTTTTTTCTCTCTGATACCATCTATTCTTAAACTTTGTTTCTATGTCAAAGAGTCTGAAAATGGTTTTATGAAGCATTTGATTTTTATACCACAACAAAACTAGCTTAAATTAGATATCATCTGGCAGAATCACCACCATTCAGTAACAGTCTTCTTTTTTTGAAAGTTCAAAAAAGATCTAGGAATTCATTATCATTTCCACACATATGTCAATTACCTAGAAAGCATCATTGTGTGAATGTGAGAGTATACAGGCCCTAAAGTCCTAGTTCCTTTCATGGCCCCTCAATAATAAAATGTCACTAATAATTGATTTCTCCACATTGCTAGTTTCTTGACCCTGAGAATGCTTAGCAGGAACTATCAAGTTCCTACTGTCTTCATTAAAAATTTCCAAAATTCTTCTCAGGTTTTTTTTTTTTTCCAAGGAATTTTGTCATCTTGGAAGAAGTCATCAATTTTTGTTGATTTCCAAGAGATCATACCTTGGGATTTTGTATTTCTTAGAATGCTCAGAGTGTATTTCAAATTTTAAAATGTAAAAGATTACCTTACTCCATTTAGTTACTCTTGCATTTCTTTAACTTAAATTATTTTTCTGCATAGAAACGGAACAACTCGCTGATAAGTGAAAAATGAGTCAAGACAAAAAGTAAGGAAAAATGAAAGACTTCCTAGAATTGAATGAAAATTGATACACAATGTACACAAATTCATGGACATATTGAAGGCAGCTCTAAGGGGCAAGTCCATAGCACCAAGTACCTATATAATACTATTGGTGAGATGTCATGCTAATAATTCAAAGACACACATAAAAGCTCTATACCAAAGAGAAGACATGTCTTAGGTTTTTTATTACTGTGAGGAGACACCATGACATGGCAACTCTTATAAAGAAGACACTTAGTTGAGAGGGCTTGCTTTCATTTTCAGAGGTTCAGTTCATTATCATCATGGTGGGGAGCATGATGGTATGCAGTCACCTATGGTCCTTGAGAAATAGCTGAGAGTCCTTCATCTTGCAGGCAATAAGAAGTGGACTTAAATATTGGGTATTATCCTGAGCATAGGAAACCTCAAAGTTGGTCCCCACAGTGACACAGTGTGCTTCCTCCAACAATGCTATACCCATTCTAACAAAGCCACACCTCCTAATAGTGCCACTCCCTATTAGATATTGGGTGACAATTACATTCAAACTGCCACATTCCACTCTCTGACCCCCATAAGATTGTAACAATATCATAATGCAAAGTGCATTTAGTCCAACTTCAAAAGTCCCCATCATCTCTAACAGTCTCAACAATGTTTAAAATCCCAAAGTTTGAAGTCTCTTCTGAGATTCATAAAATCTCTTAACTGTAATCCTCTGTAAAATCAAAATAAAAAAATAGATCACATAATTCCAACATATAATAGGACATGATATATATTTCCATTCCAAAGGAAGGGAGAGTAGTGAGGAAATTCTGGACTGAAGCAAGACTGAAAACCAGCTGAGCAATCTCCAAACTCTCTATATACACGTCTGATGTGGAAATGCTCTTCAGTTCTCCAACTCCTTTCAGTATTGTTCACTGCATCACACTTCTTTCTCTTGGGCTGGTTCCACTCCTTATTAGCAACTCTCCTCTACAGATATCCCATAACTCTGGCATCTCTAGCATCTTGGGTTGTTCAAGACAATCACATCTTTAACTTCACAGCTGATCAAAATGTCCTCTCACCTAAGCCTCCATTTTGAGATTCTGTTGACACATGCCTGGCTTTAGTGGCTTTGTTCTATCCTTACCTCTAAAGCCAGAAATATGTGGCCATAGATGCCAAGTTCTGCTGCTTGCTGGGGCTTGTCCATGACTCCTTTGTTCAGTTATCTTCACAAGCTTTCTGTCTTTCACTGCCTAAGCTTGGTCGTACTGAAACTGGATCTCTGTACCAGGCTAAACTCAAACTCAGAGATCTGCCAGCTTCTGCCTTCCCAGTGGGCCACACCACACCCAGCTCTAAGCTTTTCTTTAGTTCATTTTTACAAGTTGGAATCTTAGCTGGGTGGGATCTTGCCCTGAGATCACCACTCCTTTTATTCCATTTCTTAAGCCTTTTATCTCCTTGAACACAGGACTTTGATCCACTCTACTTCCTTGTGCTCTTTTGCTCATTAAAATTTACATTTGACATTTACCTTGATCAGCCTTCTCCTTCTCATAATAAATCTTCATTTACCTTACCATTAACAATGATATGACTGCGTCTAGAGTAGGCTATTTTGAGATTTCTTCTGCCAATGGAATTAATCCAAAACTTTAGCCGGAAGCAGACTCTCTTGAAAGGGCGAAAAACAGCCACTTTCTTCACCAAAATATCCCAAGACTGGTCTCTAGGCTACATACTAACATTCTTTTCCTCTGAAACAGCTTGATCCCTACAGTTCATTGCACCATACTCAGCACCACTGTATGTACCACTATGGCCCATTAAGCAGCACTTAATGCATTCCACTGGTTTTCTAACCTAAACTCCCAAAGTCCATGTTACTATAAACAAAAACATGGTCAGGCCTACCATAGAAATACCCAAATACCCGAGTCACTGGTACCAAGTTCTGTGTATGTTAGGGTTTCTCTTGCTATGAAGAGACACCATGACCTTGGCAACTCTTAAAAGGAAAACAGATCAGCTCACTTACAATTTCAGAGGTTTAGTCCATTATCATCATGGTGGGAAGCATGGTGGTAGCATGCAGGCAGATGTGTTGTTTGATAAACAGGGGGCAGTCCTATATCGTGCAGGCAACAGGAAGTCAACTGAGATACTGAACAGTATCCTGAGTATAGAAAACCCAAAGTCCACCCCTATAGTGACATACTTCCTCCAACAAAGCCATGCCTACTCCAACAAAGTCACATGTCTTAATAGTGCTACTCCTTATGAGATTATGGGGGTCAATTACATTCAAACTACCACAAGACATTTCATCCAAAATTAGTTGATGGCAAGAAATAATCAAACCCAGGGCTGAAATCAGTAAAATAGAAATGTAGCACAAATCTTAAAAGATCTTAGTAGTGAAAACAAACCCAAAGCCAGCTATTAGGGTGAAGGCTGGAAGATCAGAGAAACAGAACAAGCCACAGCCACCTTACCTTGCCAATCCCTCAGCTGATCCTGTTTCCTCAGACTATATGCCTCTCTGTCCTCATCCTGAATGAATCTCAGCTGAACTGCTGCTCAAAAGCCTAAAAGCTTAACCAGGCTCTAGTTCCTCATCCTCACCATTAAAGGCTCTTGTTACCATGTCTGGCTGTTTCCAGTGTGGCCTTGAATTTACAGAGATCTAGGTGAATCTCTGCCTTTGGAATGCTAGGATTAAAGGTGTGTGTGCCACCCACTTTCTGGCCTCTATATCTAGTGGATGTTCTGTTTTCTGACCCCAGATAAGTTTATTAGGATGCACAATATTTTGGTAAACACATAGAAACAAACAGGAAAAATAAATAAATGAGTTGGTTCTCTGAGAAAACCAACGAAATTGACAAACTCTTATTTAAATTAACTAAAAGGCAGAAAGATATCTAAATTAACAAAAGTGAGATGAAAGGTGGGATATGACAACAGACACAAGGAAATTTGGAGAATCATAAAGGCATTCTTTAAAAACTTGTACTCTAACAAATTGGAATATCTAAAAGAAATGTTGATATATACCAATTACCAAAGACAAATCAAAATCAGATAAGTAATTTAAACAGACCTGCAATTCCTGTAAAAAGAAAAGAAACATTTCAAAATTTTTTTCATTATACCACATTTATCCTGATACCCAAACTACATAAAAACCCAACAAAGAAAGAGAATTACTGATCAATTCCCCTTATGAATATACATTCAAAAATTGTCAATAAAATACCTCCTAAAGTAACCTAAGAACACATCAAAAAGATAACCCACCATGATCGAGTAACTTTCACACTAGACATGCAAGAATGGTTCAACATAGGTAAATGGATACATGTAATCTACTATGTAAACAAACTGAATAAAGTACTACATAATTATCTCATTAGACAGAGAAAATTGCTTGGACTAAATCTAACACCCCATCATAATATAAGTCCTGGGGATTAAAGGTACAAGGGACATATATACCTCAATAAGGAAGTTTAGAGTAAGCACATAGCCAGCATCAATTTAAATGTAGTGAAATTAAAGCAATTCCGCTAAAATCAGGAACAAGACAAGGTTGGTTCTCTTTTCATAGTTAGTTTATATGGTATTTGAAGACTCTTAGGTAGAGCAATAAGACAACTGAAAGAGACCAGGAGGATACTAATTGGAAAGGAAAAACCCAAAATATCTTTATTTGCAGATTATGTGCTAGTATATATAAGTGACCCTAAGAGTTCCACTGATAAACTCCTACAACTGATAAATACTTCCAAGAAAGTAGCTAGATACAAAATTAACTGACAAAAATCAGCAGCCTTCTATAGTGATATTTTATTTGTATTGAAATGTGATTTTATTCGTGTGTTAATAAAGTTGCCTTGAGGTCAGAGCAAGCCAGAGCAGAAGCTGGGCGGTAGTGGTGCCCGCTTTTAATCCCAGCACTTGGGAGGCAGAGCTAGGTAGATCTCTGTGTGTTCAAGGACAAAGCCAGCATGGCAGACACGCCTTTAATCTCAATAGCAACCATAGAAGACCTGGAGGTCTGTACAAACAGGCAGTAATGAGGAGGTCATGTGGCTGGGTTTAGAACCAATGAGAAAACAGAACAGAAAGTCTATAAAAAAAGATAGGACACACAGAAGTAGGTCTCTTGCGGAGAGGAAGGACAGCAGAAGCAGTGAAGGGTAAGGTTTTCCGATCTTGCTCTGACCTTGTGGTTTTTAACTCTGCAATTGGTTCTGTGTTTCTTATTTAATAAGCCGGTTACATCTACAGCCTTCCTCATACAAATGACAAAAAGACTGAGGAAAAAAAAAAACCAGAGAAACAACACCTTTTACAATAGTCTCAAATAATATAAAACATCTTGGAGTAACTAACCAAGCAAATGAAAGATTATGATAAAAACTTTAAGGTACTGAAGAAAGAAGATGAGGAAAATATCAGAAGGATGAAGGATACCCCATGTTCATGCATCAGGAGTATTAACATAGTAAAAATGGCCATCGTACCTAAAGCAATCTACATATTCACTGCAATATCCATCAAAATTCCAAAACAGTTCTTCACAGATCTTGAAAGGACAACCTTCATCTCCATATGGAAACACAAATACATAGGATAGTTTCCAAACATCCTGACTACTAAAAGAACTGGAGGTATCGCCCTCTACAACCTCATATTGTACTACAGAGGTAAACTAATACAAACATCATGGTGTTGGCACAAAAACATTAACGTCAAAATCAATGGAATCAAATTGAAGGCCCAGATGTAAATCCACACAACTGTGGACAACTGATTTTTGAAAAAAGGCAGCATCCTCAACAAAAGGGTGCTGGGAAAACTAGATGGCTGCGTGAAGAAGAATGTAAATAGTCCTATACTACCCTGTACAAAACTGAACTCCAAATGGATCCAAGGCCTCAACACGAAAACAGATCAACTGAACCTGATAGAAGAAAAAGGAGGGAAAGGCTTTGAACTCTGTGACACAAGAAAAGACTTTTTTAAACATTAGCACAGACATTAAGAGCAACAATTAATAAATGGGACATAATGAAACTGGAAGGCTGCTGTGGGATGTCTTTCTGTATGCTGTGAATATGTATGGCTCTCATTGGATGATAAATAAAGCTGTTTTGGCCTATGGTAAGAAAGTTTACAGCCAGGTTGGAAATCCAAGCAGAGATTTGGAGAGAATATCAGAAGCAAGAGATATGCTAGCCTGCTGTCCAAGGAGTAAGAAGATGCCCAAAGATTGGTAACACCACCACCATGTGACAACATATATATTAATAGAAATGGGTTAAGTTATCAGAGCTAACTAGCAAGAAGCCTGAGGCATAGGCCATACAGTGTGTAAATAATATAAGCCTCTGTGTGTTTATTTGGGAGTAAAGGCTCTAGGATTCAGGTGGGAGAGATTCGTCTCAATCGTGGGGCTGAGCAGGACCAGAGAAACTTCTGGCTACAAAAGGATTCTGTCAGGCAGAATGTTTTTTTTTCCCTATAGCTACTGTCTATTTATTGGGGAGAGGTGTGATGGCTGTTTCCCAATTAATTTTCTCTTCCAATATTGGTAAGACTTTTTAAGTTTAAAGGACACCCTCCACTTCCTGGGCTAGATATTTCCACACATATGAATCAGCCCACACAAACATTTCATTTCTAATATTCCAGCTATAGTAAAAACAGTGAGAGGGACAGTTGATTACAATCAGAATTCACTATCTTTAGTTGTTATTTCCATGAAAAGCACATTAATATTTAAGAATTATTGGACCTTGGTGATTTGTATCATGCTATGAACGCTAATGTGAATGAGGAGAGCTGACTGTCAAAAATTACTTCTTGACATAAAGAATTGTGCGATAAATGCTTTGTTGTTGATGCTTGAAATGTAAATCCAAGAAAATTTTAAAATGGGGCAAAATTCCTGCTTTCTAAGGAGAGTCTTCTGGTTAGATATTCATATGGCTCATTAGAGGTTTAATTTGGTGATGCTACAGGAAGAACAGTATGAGATATGAGTATTTCCACAAATCCTTACGAATTTTGAAGGCAATAATTGCAATCAAAACATTCATAGTCATCCAGACTATGCACATAAAATAGGGAGTTGAGATGTTAAAATTGTTAATTTAACAATGTGATTATCCCATGTAGGTAGAAATAAATTTTCCTAAAAGTGAAATATAATTATGAGGTTCAAAGGAACTTTGGAAACCTTTATGTTGCCAACCAGGTATTCCTAGAAGAGTCACACTACTCCTCAGATGAATATTCAAAGTCATCAGCCACAATCTCATGTGTTCTAATTTATCCAAACATTCTGCTTTTGTTGTTTTAAAGTATACTTTATGTTTCCTAGTTTGGCTTCCAGCAAAGGCTCTTTGTTGCTTTCATAAAATAATGTCTACTCTGCCCAGTGTTTACATGAAGAGTTTGTCCACTCAACACAAAAGTACATGCAATGAAGGAAAAGCAACTAATGTATGTATGTATATATGTATGTATGTATGTGTGTATGTATATAAGGACAGTGTGTATACATATTCTTGTGTGATTTTTTATGGGTGGGTGTGGGTGCATGTGCCACAGACTGGATATGAAGGTCAGAAGACAAATTTCAGCAGTCTTCTTTTATTATATGGATTCGGTGGATGAACTCAGGTCATCAGTAAGTCACAAAGCCACTTCCTAAGTCACTTCATGTCTGGGCCCAGGAAGGTGGAAAAGCTAGTCAAAGGCTGGACATCAGGGCATTCATCAAAAGCATCTGGTTAACTGACCCAGTTGAAGACACAAGGAGCAACCATATTGGTTGGGCTGGTTTACATCAGCTTTTAGCAAGTTCAAAGCTCAGCAGTTTGCAGTCTGCATGGGATTCCTGGATGGTGTCTGTCAGCCAAATGGAAACCTGCTGAGACAATATAGATTAGGGACAGAAGTTAAAATTTAGAAACATAGATTTGGAACTTTTAGGCCCACAGTATTAATAATTGATAAAGGAAGGAATCCCAAGACCAGGAGAGAGATCCAATTCTCAGGAATAGACAGGTACAGAAACTAAGGATGTACTTATCTGGAGTTTGTTTGAACTGTGATAGGTGTATCTAAGTCATGACTTATTTGACTCTCTGAAGATTACATGAATTTTTAGTTTACAAAAGGATATAAAAGTTCTACATACATTAACATTACCATTGTATCAAAATCCCCATTATAGAAAAAGCAGCTAAGTAGTGTTAAACAGCTGGAACAGATTTATGCCTTTGAGTTATAGTAAAACGTATGGGTTTGGTTAAAAAGCATGAACATCTTTTCCTCTTTCCAGGAAGCCATATATGTTTTTAGCCCAATGAGTAGTACCTCTAAGTCTGTATTTAGATGACAACCAAAGGAAATTAAAAAAAAAATCTTGAGATTGTTACTGAATAGTAAGTAGTTGTCTTAGTTAGAGTTTATATTGCCATGAAGTGACACCATGACTATGGCAACTCTTATGAAGGAAAACATTTATTTGGGCTGGCTTACAGTTCAGAGTTTAGCACATTATCTTCATGCTGGAAAACATGGCAGTGTGCAGTACAAGCATGCATGGAGTTTAAAAGATAGCTGAGAGTTTTACATCTTGATCCATAGCAAACAGGAAGCATAACTTGAGCATAGGACACCTTAAAACTTACCCTTATAATGGCATATGTCTTCCAACAAGGCCACACCTATTCCAACAAGGCCATACTCCTAAATTCCACTCCCTATGGGGGTCATTTTCTTTCAAAAACCACATTCTACTCCCTATCCCCCATAAGTTTATAATAATATCATAATGCAAAAATTCATTCAGTCTAATTTCAAAAATCCTCATTGTCTATTACAATCTAACAATTGTTTAAAAGTCCAAAGTTCAAAGTCTCTTCTGATATTCATGCAGTCTCTTAAGTGTAGTCCTCTATAAAATAAAAATCAAAAAGCAGATCACATACTTTCAACATGTAATGGCACAGGATATACATTACCATTCCAAAACATACAGAAGGGAGCATAGTGAGGAAATACTGGACCAAAGCAAGAACAAAACCCTGCTGGGCAAACTCCAAACTCTGCATCTCCATATCTGATGTTAAAACACTCCAGATCTCCAACTCATTTCAGCACTGTTGACTACAACATACGTCTTTATCTTGGACTGGTTCCACTCTCTGTTAGGAACTTTCCTCAGCAGGAATCGCATAACATTCTCCAACATCTTGGGGTCTCCAAGTCAATCCAGTGTTCACCTTCACAGCTTCATGTAATGGCCTCTCTAGACCTTCATGCAGGAACACCCCAAACACATGCCTGGCCTCAGCAGTATGGAGGATGATTCTATAACCCCTTTCTTTGATTCTTGACTCTAAAGCCAGGACCATGTGGTCAAGGCTGCCTAGTTTTTCTGTTTGCTGGCACTGAAATATAGCCCTCTCATTCAATTACATCTTCATCAGCTTTCTGGTTTTGATGGTTTCCTTCACTTCCTAAGCTTGGCTGACATGAATCTCAAGCTCTAAACCAAGCTGGCCTCAAATTCAGAAATTTGCCTGCCTCTGCCTCTGCCTCTGGAGTGCTGGGAATAAAGGCATGTACCATTACACCTAACTCTGAGCTTTTCTTTAATCCCTTTTTTCACAAGTTGGAAGTATATCTGGATGGGATCTTGCCCTGAAGTCACCACTTCTTTTTTTTTCCATTTCTTCATTTATTTAACTCTTTAAACATAGGATGTAGCTACATTCTACTTCCTGGTGTTTCTTTTCTCCTCAAATTGTACATTTTGCATTTTTTACATGCTAACTTTCTCCTTTTCATTAGTGTTACCACTAATAACCACATGATAAAGTCCATAGTAGGTTCTTTTGAGATTTTCTAAGCCAATGGAATAAACTCAAAACTTCATTCTAGCCTCAGGAAGACTCTTCAGACAAGGGAATAAAGCAGCCACATTGTTCATCAAAATGTCACAAGAATGATCTCCAGACAACATAGTAAAATTCTTCTCTTCTGAAACCTCTTGAGCCAGGTCTCCACAGATCAAATCACCCTCAGCACCACTGTCTACAATGCTCCTACTAGGATGACTCATTAATTCCCACTTCAAGCATTCAACTGCTTTTCTAATCCATAGTCCCCAAATCCATATTCCTCCAAACAAAAACATGGTCTGTTCTATCATAAAAATATTCTAGTCCCTAGTACCAACTTTCTTCTTAATTAAGGACTCTGTTGTGAAGAGACACCATAATCATTGCAACTCTCTTAAAGGAAAACATTTAATTTGGACTGGCTTACAGTTTTAGAGGTTTAGTCCACTATCTTCATGGTGAGAAACATGGCAGCATGCAGGCAGACATGGCACTGGAGAGGAGGCTAAGAGTTCTACATCTTGATCTGTTGCTTGGATTCTAACAGCTCCCTCAGGGGAGGAGGTGAGAAAGTGTGGTGTCAGTGGCACAGACACTGGGAGTCCATTGAAGGAAAATAACAAACTCATGTATTCAGTAACAGGGATGGCCTTATATACCCTCCTCCCAGCACCTAGTCTGTGTGGTTATCCCTCATTGGCTGGGCATGATCTGGAACTGTGACATCAATCAGGAACTCTGACAATGACTGTTGCTAGGCCTGCAGGCAGACTCTGCACAGTCAGGAAATCAGACAGTGACCAGGAACTCTGACAGTGCCTGTTGCTAGGACCTCAAACAGATTCCAGGTTGGCTCATAAGGAGTACATTATGTGAATGCCTTGGCAACTGGTCTGAGCCAATTTCTTCAACCTATGGGCCACAGTTAATAGGAAGTGAACTGTCTGACACACTGGGTGTAGCTTGAACATGGGAGATCTCAACTCCCACCTCTCCATAGTGACACACATCCTTCAACAAGGCTATGCCTTTTAATAGTGCCTATTCTTCTAGGGGCCACTTTCTTTCAAATCACCACAGTAGTCAGTGCTCTACCAGTTTATCAGAACTCCATGATCAATGTTAATATTCTGAACTTTTGAAATCTTAGTATAACAAGAGCATAGAAGGGAGGAAAGAAATCTAAATCTAAAATGTTTCTTATTTTTATGTATCTTGAATCATTTTTATGCCTTTACAATTTGGATTATGTATCTTAAATCATTTTCTTAGTTACTCAGCACTTATATGGACCTTAAACCTCTGTTTACCCAATCTAATCATTTACCAGAGACGTGAGTAGTTATTGCTGAGAACACTCATTGTGAAGCATCATACTTTAGCAGACAGTTACATTTCAAACATGTTTATCCTTTAGTATGAAGGCTGTGAGCAAGGCAAATCCATCTGCCTTTTCTTAACAAGAGACCTAGTAGCTTTAATTAATTAATAAACTGACCAATCAGCTAACTAGGTGGCTACAGCCTTGTGGGGAGGAGCTGCTTGCCTGCTGCTGCCAAGCTCTTAAAGCTATGTAGTTAGCCTAGCTGCCACCATCATCAGAGAGCTGAGAACAATCAGTTATAGCAGGAATTATAATCCAAATGGTCTATGTATCAATTAAAACTACAGAGACCAGTAAATAGTCTATTTCCTAGACAGTAATCTAAGGTTCCAGTGGTGTCCATAGCATTGAGAGCACAGGAAGCAGGACAGCATCAGTCTTTGGCCATCAGGCCCAGAAGACAAGAGGCTTCTCTGTGGAGAAGGAACATGGGATTGACCTTTTTCTGTCTAGGCCAAGTGAGGCAATCAGCTCTCCAGTGGCCTGCTTGTCCAGAATTTGAGCTAGGTCCTGGCAGCAGGTGAGGCATTTGAGCAGTGTTTCACAGTGGTTAGCTTAGCCACAAGCCAGGTGAAGTTGTTGTGGATTTCCCATAATCTTTTTGGAGAACTTGGAGTTCCCCATTAGGATCTGGGAATCTCTGTCATAGTAAGTTTAAACATCTTAAATGCCATATTCAGCAGGACTCTGACAAGTCTGAGGACCATTGTCTATTAAGTATATCTCAGCCAAGCAACTCTTATTAGTTTTTAGTTACTTGCTTTATTTAAGTTATACCTTGAAAACATGTACAGGAAGCTAAATGAAGCTTTCCCTTTATTTAATTATTTTTGTATTTAGCATGGCTATATAAGTATAGTTCTGAAATTATTAAAGCTCAATAATCTTTGGCAGTTTATAATAAAAATAACAATTTCTGAATTGAAGCTCTTTTCATGAATACAGTTCATAGGGAGATTGGCAACTTTATTTTCCTGGTCCTTACATAGTATATAACAGTTTTTTATGACTCATTTACAGAAATATCTATGGGTGAACAATGTTAGAACAAACAAGGTGCTTAGCCACACATTCTTAAATCAGTATTTGTGATCATGAATAGAACTTAGGAAAGGAGAGACTTTTTGCCAGACTATTTAGGTCATTGTCTTGCTACATTATAAGATAGGAACACCTCTGTCTCTGGTGTTTATGTTTGGTGTTCATAACTATTGCCCTAATTTTTAGCCTTTTATTCACATATTTATAAAGATAACATAATAATAAAAAACATAATAATAAAATGTTGTACGTATAAAATGTTCCATAGGTTTATAAACTTGAATATTTTTAAAAGCTGTTCCTTAAATTATATCCAGGATTGTTATTTCTTTTTCACTTAAATTTTCTGTAAAAAAAAAAAAAATCTCAAAATTTCCTCTGAAGGCATATAAAAATCCATCCCAATTCAAAAGAATTTTTGGAGAATGTTGTCTTCTTGGTGGGTCCATAGTACATGGTTCCCCTTAATCAAGATGGCATAAAAGGCATAAGATATTGTAACATGAATCTTAAAATGCCTTAAAATAATAATAATAATAATAATAATAATAATAATAATAATAATAATAGAGCCACATATTGGGGTAAAAGCTGAAAGGTCAGAGAAGCAGAGCAAGCCAGCTACAAGCTTACCTCTACTAAATCCTCAACTTCAAGAGAGCAATTTCCTGTTTCCTCATGCCTTATATACCTTTCTGTATCCTACATGTAGCCTAGTGTGGCCTTGAACTCACAGAAATACAGATGGATCTCTACCTCCTGAGTGGTAGGATTAAAGGTGTATGCCAGAACTACCTGACTTCTATGTCTGATTTAATGGCTGGCTCTGTCCTTTGATCCTCAGGTAAGCTTTACTGGGATGCACAATATATCACCACAAGACTTCCTTCCTCTGCAACCCTAGCAGAGATGGCTGTTAGCCACATGGCTACCTAAGACTACTGGCCATATATTGTTTATATTGCTAAATGAAATCATGCCACATGGTTCTGTTAAGATTACCTATGCATAGATTTTTAACTATCAACCCCATGTTATGAGCTTTAAATTAACTTTTTATTACAGATATTGCAGATTTTTAACCAGATAACCAATAAACTTACAAGCCAACAATCTTTTAGCTGTTTTGACTATTTTCCTTTCACAGTATTTGACCCAGACATAGAGACTTTAAAGGCATGCCTATGTCTGACAAAGGATGAGCCAGAATCCAATTCCTGATCCAGTCTTTCAATAAAGTAGGACAGCATAAAACAACTTTAATATTATCCATACCTGAATGACATTTCAATCCACATTACATTAGATCTAATAGCCAGGAAGTGCAGAGACAAATTCTGAGCCTGTGTAGCTGGAAGAGAACCTTACACATTCAAGACCTTCAGAAACAAACATGTAGTGGTGACATTCTTATGTAAAAGACAGACATTCCTCGCCTCCTCCAATGTTATTACAAGGTGGGAAGGCTTGCTAGCCACTGCCACTGAACTCAATGCCAGTGGGCAATAGTGCCTGCCTGCATTGTAGAGCCACCACAGTAGCAGCTACAAGGCCAGTTGTACACAGATCCTTATCTCCCATGTCCCCAAAGCTGCTCAGTTTCCAGAATGATCTCTCCAAGAGCAGCATATCAGTCCTGCTCTTGTCTATCCAGTCGCCCTGAGTCAGAATACATAACAAAGGTGCATCCACAAGACAAGACACAGAGCCATTTGACAACTGAAAATGAGACAATGACATTTATCAATTGGAGTCCTCTGCCTCAGAGGTCCACCAGGTTGAGCAAGAAAAATTTTCTAATAGCCTTTTTGTACAAACCAGATGCTAGGAACTCATCAAAGGCTGGACATCTCTGAGTCCTCCCTGGTTTCTACATGTATATTGGGGCTGTCCAAACCCTCAGCTTGGGCCCGAGTGTCATGGAATACCCCTATAGTTCCTCAGCTCTGTTTACTGTCTAGGTTTTGTTGACCAGTTCCAAGGTGCTCCAGCCTCTTTGAATACTTTGTACTTGGCTCTCAGTCTCACATGGGGTCCTCAGCATCTCAAGGTTAGAAGTTAGAATCTGGTGGCTCTGGCAGAACTCCCCAATTAATCAGAATTAATCAGGAGGCCATGGGACACATCCCTTCACCCTGAACAGGTAGCATAGACCTTGTCAGGTCCTCCCCATTCCCAGAGAGGGAACCTGATAACCAGAATTCAGAAACCATGCAGAAAAATGCCATAGGAAGTTAGATGTAAAAAAAAAAAAAGAAAGAAAGAAAAAAAATGAGGCTTCCATGACTTACCAAGACAAGACCTCCATAAAATAAATGATTGCTATTCCTATTTTCAAGTATGACTATTCACTATGTGGGGTGGAGCTGGAGTGAAAAGCCTAGCTCCAGAATTTGGGGTGGAATGGTTTTTCTTATCTCACTGTGTGGCTCCAAATGTTAATCCTGAGATTCACAAGAGGAAAAAGTGAAAAAACAGTTTCAAGATTTTGAGCCAAATTTGAAGCAAGCTTTAATTAAATATTAAATACTGATCAGGTAGATGGACTTTGTCCAGGCCCATTCCCTGGAATCCCAGCAAGTGGCAATGAGACGTGTGTTGTAGAAGTTTTTTAAATACAAAACTATTCAGCCACCATATTTTCCCATGTGGCTTTCTTATTTTTCATCAACTACAACTCCCAGCATTCCAGGAAGTTACCTGATCCTTGGGCAGGTAGAGCTTACAGGTTTCATTTGGGCCTTACAAAACAACAATTTTCTCCTGAATCAGATGAGCATTTATTGTAATATTACATTAATGGATGAGTAATATTTATGAGAGCACATAAGCAGGTCATGCACCATGGCTTTAGAGTCTAGGTACAGCTTCCTGGAAGGAAGAGGTTAGAACTTTGCTAAGAACCAAAGGCTTAGTGCTGTGGGATGTTCTGTATGGTCTGAATGTGTTGCTCTGATTGGTTAATAAATTGCTGATTGGCCAGTAGCTAGGCAGAAAGTATAGATGGGACAAAGAGAGAGAAGAATTCTGGGAAGTGGAAGGCTGAGTGAGGAGATGCTGCCATCCGCTACCAGGAGAAGCAATATGTAAGATACCAGTAAGCCATAAGTCATGTGGCAAGGTATAGATTTATAGAAGTGGGTTAATTTAAGATGTAGGATCTAGCAAGAAGCCTGAGCCATTAGGCCAAACAGTGTAAGTAATATAAATCTCTGTGTTTACTTGGCTGCGGGATCCGTGGGTAAGAGAGATTTGTCCTGACTGCCAGCAGGCCAAGACACAGGAACACTTCAGCTACAGCTTAGAGTTCATCAGGTAATGCTTTGCTAATTGTGAGAAGTATAGACTGGAATCTGTTAGGTCAAGAACAATTACAGTGACTTAAATACTACATGAAGTATATTCCTTCAAGTTAGGTCCAACTCGAATCATCCAAATCCTGTGTGCTATGTATGTGGTGTCTTCAGAATATGGGGCCCACCTTCAACCCTTGAGAGGAAACCAATGGCTACCTTGGTAATCTATATTGTTTTGGGGGTCACTTGGACTGCCTTGATAAACTATTCAAAGGGAGATTTCTTGTGATTCATACAAGATTTCTTAGTGAGGGTTTCTATTGCTATGAAGAGACACCAGCACCATGGTAATTCATATAAAGGAAAACATTTAATTGGTGCTGGCTTACAGTTTGAGAGATTTAGTCCATTATCACCATGTTGGGAAGAATGGTGGCATGTAAGTGGACATGGTGCTGGAGAAGGAGCTAAGAGTTCTACCTCTTGATCTGCAGGCAGCAGAAGGAGACTGTGTGCTATTCTAGGCATAGTTTGAGAAGATGAGACCTCAAAGTCTATCTCCACAGTGACACACTTCCTTCAACAAGGCCAAACCTGCCCCAACAAGGCCAGACCTCCTAATAGTGTCACCTCCTACAGGCCAAGCATTCAAACACATGAATCTATAGGGACCATTCCTATTCAAACCACCATACTAGGGTTTTTGTTTATCTATGGTTCTTGTAGGTTCCTGAAAGCTTCTTTCCAGTAGTCTAGCTCTCAAGTTCCCAGAAATTACTATGAAAGTGACCAAGGGAGGACAGCAGTTAAACCATGTCCAGCATGGCAAAATATTCATGAAGATGCAATAAAGGCACTCCTATGTTATTATCAACCAAGAGCTATCTAATTGTACTTAAGGCCCACCCAACAGGAAGGAAATCATGTCTAATACAAGGAACCTAGCCAGCTTTCATGGACTGGTGAGGTCATGAAACTTAAAAAAGTATCTACTACTACCACTTTGTTCAACCAAAATAATTCCTTTGTTGCATCTAAATCTTTGCCTTATACATACAGGTAAATGTTATTACCTCTCACCAAAGATGCATATTTTTAGAGTAAATAGATTCCATCACAGAAAGATACAACTAAACATAATCAGAATATCAACAGATCCTGGGGAGAACAGCCCCAGTGGATACATCATCCTCATAGTTCTTCCATCTAAAGCTTAAGGAACACCATAGAAAGAAGAGAGAGAAAGACTATAAAAGTCAGAACACTAGGAAGTCTGCTGTGAAACAGTATCTCCTAAAAATGGTTACACAAAGAGAGAACAATGTGTATGTGAATGGGCATGCTAATATTAGTGTGTGTGTGGGGGGGAGATTCATGGGGCCTCACATTGAGAAAAAGGACTACAGGTAACTAATGACTGCTGAGAGAAGAATTAGCCTCTCCTAGAGATGAGTGACCTTACAGGATGTCCAATGCAAAGTAGTCAGTCATTAAACAATATATGCACAAAAAGCAAAACAGACTTAGCAAGTTTGTGTATGTGTGTCTCTGTGTGTATGTGTATGCATTTACACTCATATGTAATAATAATAACCAAAGAAAAGGAGGTCATTAACTTGAAAGTGAGGAAGCATGGGAAGATTTTAAGGGGAGGTGTCTGGTAGGAGCTGGAGGGAGAAAGAGAGGTAGGAAAGTGATGTAATTCTATTTCAATTAGAGGCATATTTTAAAAAAAGAAATGTCATCTGTTTTATGATTATATATAAATTCCAAACCACATTATATATTTTGGACTACCCAATACACTACTGTGAAGTGGAAACTTTTCTACAATTTTAGAAACTTTATTTGAATATAGTAGAGAAATCTATGTCAGGGTGAGGAAAATTTAGATAGACTTTGCCCCTGATGTCCCACAGGAGCACAGACACTAATGCTGAACAACACTGAGCACTTACCACCAACAACTATTTGCTGTGGAATTGTAGACAAGTTTAGGAATATAGGTAGCCTACTGGGTCAGTTAGACTTGAAATCATGACACAGGTGAAGCATTTAGAACATTTACCTAGTCCCATGTATTCCTAGACACTTTCCATTTCCCACATACTACACATATAGTGATGATTCTAAAAGGCATCCTCTGTTGTTTATGGAGCTTTAACCATTGAAGAATGTGCAAAGAACACAGAGATGCAGTTCTGATGTATTCAAAAATACACTCGATCATTTAGCAATAAAGATTTTTCATGACTTAGTGAGGCTAGAAATACAAACTGCTTTGCCACTTAGAAACATTCTTTTTCTTTCCTAAGTATTTTGACAACACTGTGTCTCATGCTATTTCCTCACCCATGTCTAGTATTTTATGGAGGCTTAGTGTAGTCATAAAATTTGGAGATCCCTTTTCTTAAGTTGCTGATTTGGGACCAGGGCTTATCAGACTGATTATCTTCATTACATGTTAAACACTATTACAGCCATTTTAGCCTGTTTCTGGCTGTATTGGATGTAGATGTATCAAGTTTATCATTATGTCATATCTTCTGAAGAGAAAACTTCTTTAACCTGCTTATCAAAGTCAGTGATTTGTTCTTTTCTCACCATCCTTTCCAATACACACAAAACAGTCTCCCTTGGGTCTATGCACTAGTGACCCTTTGATGTTCAAATATTCCATCTTGTCAGGTGTCTTGGTCAGATGTCATCTTTCAGGAACACCCTTATCATTGTTTCATGTCACTTTGTTTAAAATGTCCCTAACAGCACATCACCAATAATTATATTCCTTAGCTTGATTTCCTGATTATTGTCAGAGCAATGCAATAAATGGGAAGTAAATTCAAGCATCAGTAGGAAGAATCTGTCTTTGTGTTTACCACAATGTTCTTGTAATGTGTAATGTGACTAGTGAATGATATGTTTATACAATGATATATGTAAGTGATTATAAAATCCATATGAATAACTTTCTTTTTAGACGATAAATGTCTCATTCCATTTAAAGTATACTAATAGCTATACATATACAAAAATAGATGTAAAAAACAACAGACCTGGTTGGTAGTCTAGTAATCTGTCAAAATCTTAGAAATACTCCCTCCCTGAGGACTAGTTTTCATGGTATCAAAAGGCTCCATGCAAGCTTCCAAAAAAGAGAAGAAACCAACAACCTACAACCTACAATGTCTGTGAACCATATGAAAAAACAGTATGACAGCATAACTCTACAGATGTAGTCATGGCTCATAAAACATAATCCTTATGGGAAGAAACAACTCTCTGATTGGAGTTAAGACCATTCAGCAAGAGGCAAAGCACATCTGGTATGGCAAACCAACTAACTATTCAATTCTAGTGAAATCGTGTTTATTGGAGAAGAACCCATCACTAATTCATTCAGTTAACAAAAAGCTATAGACAAGTGTAGTAGCCATACCTCATCAGTGAAACTTTTCTTTGTAACAGATGCGGACCACTATAGAAAACCATAACCAATCCAAATGCAGAGCTGTGGAGCCTAGTCACAATGGATACATCTGCAAAACACTCCCCCACCCTACCTAAGTCAAGTTCAGGAAACATGGTGGAAGAAGAGGAAATAAAGATAGTAATAGCCAAAGGATCAGGGAGTTTTCTATGAGATTGTGTGTCCTAGTAACATCAGAAACTGAACCTGTAAAGACTCGCAACATGACCACCCAGATGTGAATTAAACAAGGAGGAAACAAATGGATATGCCAAGTTGCACAGTAAGAAACCCATGGAGGCCTCAGCCATACACCAAGAACTATAGACAAGTGAGACAAATTTGGAGTGAGAATGGCCCTTCCCAGAGAAGAGCATACCAATTGGTTGCCCCCATGCTAAAGAATCAGCCCTGAAAATACACATACAAGTAACATTATATGGACTGAAGAGGTTATATTAAGGAATATGTATGTATACACAAATACATACATGCATGCAATAACAACAATTGATGATCAGAGTCTATGAATTTGAAGAAGAGCATGGAAAGGTATAATGGAGGGTTTGGAGGGAATAAATAAAAGGAAAGGAGAAATGTTACAATTAAAATGAAAGGAATAAAAGCAATGGTCACACAACCATACTTATAAAGAGAAAGCCCAGAAAGCTTCTAGTTATTTCTTCAAAAGACTGGGACAATGTCCAGAGAAGTCAAGAGTCTTTAACCCATAACCACTTACTAGTCTTCATAAAATGTATTGGAATCACAAGAAAAATTATGAGGGGATATGCATGTGTCAATTTAGAAGAGCATCATATGATACTGTAATGATACAGGATACATGACAATTTCAAATCTCTATAGATGCCTAAGGCATTGCCTGCACTCACTGTGTCTTAATAGATTCTGCCTAACCAAACAAGCTCTTCTCACATGGAGGTATGAGCCTTGTGACCTTCAGGACAGAGATAGAAGAGGTTGTTGTTGTTGTTGCTTTTGTTTTTGTTTCTTGAGATGGGGTTTCTCTGTGTAGTTTTAGTGCATGTCCTGGATCTCACTCTGTAGACCAAGCTGGCCTTGAACTCATAGACATCCTCCTGGCTCTGCCTCCCAAGTGCTGGGATTAAAGGCGTGTACCACCGCTGCCCAGCTGAGATAAACGAGTTTTAAGATAAAGAAAGTTGATGAGAATATCTATGTCAAGAAAATATTTCCTGTATTTTTTCTGGTTCTCCAAGAAAAGTAATATACATATTTATTAAGAAGGCAGATTTTGAATATCCACAGCATAGATTATTACAGAAAGAATTAGCTAGACTATACAAATTCTTTCATGCATCAGATTGTTTCACACACTTAGCCCATGGCAAATAAGAATAACAGCAGTCTTTTGAATGGCATTTCATGTTGCTCCATTATGGGTTTGGCAGACTTTAGTTGTGAGTTTTTGGTCTTTTAAGTTTGGTCTTCTTGAGGAATAACCTCACACCACAAGGATTTTTTTTTTCACCCTAGGACTTCAATGCATACTTCCCCATCTCTTCTAGCTGGTTTGTTGAATCTCCCTTTTAGCTCCTAGACATTGTGCTTGCCTTAGCTTCTTTCTGCTGACACTCCTTTGTCTTCTATGAAGTCTTTGGTAGGACCCAGGACAGCTTCGCTGAAGCATTCTCATGTAGACATTTACATACAGTTTAAGGAAAATATTCATGTAAATGCTCCCAGGGAAACACTTCTTTTGTCAGCCCCAGTCTCCAGACCTGTCAGTTTGTCAAGCCTAAAGCGAAAAGCGTCTCAATGAGCACTCCAAGCCTCTAGAACCTGTCATCTTCAATGTAATCCCAGTACAATTCATCTGCTTGAAGGGTGGGGTGTTGCTGATATGTTAAGATCTCTTAGGATTCAGATATTAGTACAAGAATTTTGAGATTTAAAACTCAATCCAATCCTATTCCAAGCATTGTATATTCTTTATTCGTTCACCAGGAGAAATAGAAGTTTTCATCTGTAAATTTTTCCTAAATATCCATAATTGGGAGGATCGAGTGCTTGGCTGTTGCTAAATTCTCATACCATATCAGTTTTACTGCAACTGGTAAATACTCCCTTCACATGAATTCTTAAAGAATATGAAATAAACAGATTTTTTTTAGGTAGTAGGCTTAGGGTGTGTAGGAATAACCACCAAGGCATACTTTTCTCTTATACCTCATTTTATCCTTAATGTGTATGATGCTTAAATATTTTCTCTACATTGCATGATTTCATAAGCATAGATATGTATGTATGTGTATATAAACATAATACAGAAGGGAACTGACAAAGAAGCTAATTTTTATGAGAAAATTCTTTCCATTGAGTAAATTTTTTGCAGTTGGTCCTTGCTAATAGGTAAAATATACTCCATCCTAAAAAAATAAAAAATAAAAAAAAAATTAAATCAACCATAACGGTAACTTTTTCAGGCTTCCCTATCACATGCTTGTTTCTTTATATCTGTTGTTGACTACAGTATTTACTGTATATATCCGTATATCTCCATCCTAATATCCTACAAAAATTTTACTTTATTTTACCCCATTTTCCCCATCCAGTTATACTTCTATAATCTTTCTTAATATTCTGGGTTGGTTTTCTTTTTCTTTTCTTTTCTTTTTTTCTTTTTCTTTTTTGCTATCTACTGTCTTCTAATGCATCTAACTCACTGTGTCTTTTGTTGCACAGAGTGAATGGTTTCTAAAGAAGAGACAGTTAAAGATGGAAGAACAAGAAGACATCCCAATGTGAGAAACCAAGTTAGTAGGGGAGTGTCCTACTGTTATGCAGGTTGATAGAGATCAATTGCTTAGCAATCTTTATTCTGGGGAACCAATCATTGAATAAGAATTTTGCAAACAAAGGGCAAAATTGCATTCAATGTTCATATATAGAAACCCAAATTAAAAGGAGATGATTCGAAAACAGTGTGCCTGGTCCAAGCTAATTAAAAGACACAGATAGAAGAAATGTGGGAGCCAGAATGCTTTGCTATCAGTGGTCCTTTAAATTTGGCTCATTTACATATCAGAGTGAATTTGCAGAAATCAACTCATTACGGTTGGATTGTTTTCTTCATATATCAAAAGATGGAGTGGACTATAACAATACTATAATCTTTAGCAGCATTTGCATCTATATTTCTCTGTCAAATGCTTGCCAAGTCTCAAATGGCTCTGAGAAATTTGTAATAACATGTGGGGCACTCATAAATGAAAGTAAACAGAGCATCATAAATTAAAGATAAAAGTGCAGTGCTTTCCATAATGTTTTCTTGAGTTTGATGAATTGAAAATATCCTTTAAAAAGCCAAGATGCTCAATGAAGCCAAACTATGGTGTTTTCTCTACATCAGTCATTCAGATGGAAAGAGAGACTCATTCCTATTTCTTCCTTTTTGTGTTGACTGCAGTAATGAGGACCTGGGGAATTCTTAGTCTTTCCTGAAAGGTTTCCTCTTATTTCAGACAGAGCATGTGCTTCATAATGAATATATTTTTGCTATTTTTGTCATGAATCCTCTCGAGAGACTGCCTGCTGTTTCATTATTCCATTGAAGAGGCGGCACTTATTTGTGGTCAGTAGGAGCTCCACTTGCTGGGGCAGTAAATTTGTGATCATTGCTTAGCTTATTTACTCAATTCACTGGAAAGCCCCTAAAAGATACCCATTTTTTTTTCTTTTTTTTCCCCTTTCTCATCTCAAAGCTATTTCTCACTCTAACATCTTAATGCTAACCTTGCAGAAGCAGGTAGCAGAGATCTTAAATATTTTTTTTTCTCTTTTTACTTACTGCATTTCCATTTGAAGATCATGTCTCCTCATTCTGCATAGAATTCTGTTATATTTTCATTGCCATAAATGTCTTTTGTTTTAAGGATGGGGTACATGTCTGACAAAAAAAAAAAAAAATGCTGCAAACCATGTCTCGATTTACATGTTATTTTGAAATGGGTTGTGGAATCCTTTGGTATATGCTGAGACAATGTGTGGAGTGTAGAGGTGAAAGCCATGGGGCAAAGGGACAGGTACTTGTCCTTCATAGAGACCTGGGATAGCTTACATTTTGCACATCAGCTTCACATAGCAACAGCTGCAGCCACCCCAGTCACAGCTTGAAAACAATCTTTCTAGTCTCTACAAACCTTTGGAGTAGCCTGGCAAACCAAAAGTCAAAGAGTGGCAGATATGAGCAGCAATTGCAATGACCTCCTGCCAGTCTGACTGCCTCTGGTGACAAGAGATCTGTGTCTACCTCCATGCACAGATGAAGGTTTACAGCTGAAAAACATTAATCAATACCTTATCAAAAGGATTTGGCTTGTCAGAAGTCTGTTGATACTGCGGTAGTTTTAAAACGGAGCCTCACATTTATAGTCTACTCTATTTCCATTTCCTTCCCAGTGAATTTCCACAAAAATGCATCAAATAATTAGAGTTGCAATTGAGCTGTACTGAGAAAGTGCTGAAAATAGATTGGAAATACTTAAAATAAGCTACCTACCCGCAGTAACAGTGTAGAATCTAATTCAGTTCAGTCTGTTCAAGTAACATTAAACCTTAGATAATGTGAAATTCCTATTTCCACTGATATCAGACCAACTGATGATAAAATTAATCACACTAAATTATATAAATATAAAAGTATCCAAAATTATTTGTGATTGGTTGATAAGAATTCATATATACTTATTATTTGCTATAGAGATTAGGCATCCCTAATATGAAAACCAGAAATAAAAACAATCCTCCTGAATTTTCTAATCAAAATTCTTTGGAGAATTCTGTTTCTAGATTTTTGGATTTGGGAAGCTAAACTAGAAAGTTTCTGTGAATATTTTCCAAATCTCTGAAATTGGAAGAAGATTTGTTTTCAGGCATTTTGAGTGATCAGTATTCAATCTATTATGCTCTATGCATTATAACAATGAAATTAGAAGAAATTAAATTATAATTGCATTATCACAATTAGTAGGCCAGTTAATGAG
The DNA here is from genome assembly GCF_903995425.1 of Onychomys torridus. NCBI lineage: Eukaryota > Metazoa > Chordata > Mammalia > Rodentia > Cricetidae > Onychomys > Onychomys torridus. The sequence goes on from NC_050459.1 coordinate 54,590,420, forward strand.
AAAATGCAAGAGGGAGATTAAAGATGATATGGACATGCTGATCTCAAGAGAAAATAGTGGTTACTACCATTTTCCCTGTCACTTTAAATTTTTAATTACTTTTTGTATCCTTACTGCTGAAGTAACTCAGAGAGGAAAGATTTGTTCTTTGATTTTTTTCTATAGCTATATTTCCCTTGAGTTTGAAGAGGCGTAGAGAGAACCATTTTGGAGATTCCTCAGAATGTTTTGTCCAGATATGTAAAGAGCTAAATATAAGGCTAGAAAAATTGAATTATTTGAAGGAAAAGTAGGCACATGTGAAGTACATTAAAAGACAGCTGCTCTTTGATAGCAAATGGTTAAATGACAGAACTTTAGAGAGTAAGAATAAACTGGAAACACAATCACAACTGGTAAGTGACCCACCTGCCAATGGAACTGTATCCATCCCTAGATAGTGTCCCTTGCAGCCCTTCCCCAGGCCCACATCATCCCACCTCATCCCTGGCCCTGCTACTGCTGGGCTCTGCCCCTAACACCAGTGGACTTCCTCAATAGAGGCACAGACCACACCAACCACAATTGGTGAGTGACCCTCCTGTCCTGTGGCCCACCCCTTTCCCAACTCAGCATCAGCATCACTGCTAGGCCCTGACCCCAGCTCTGGAAGAATCCTATTGCTCTGGTGCAACCCTCACCAGTCTACAGCAGGATAGTAACTCCCCTGCAAGCTGGACTGCTACTACCCTCTGGCTTCTGTTCTCCTAAGGCTCAAAACCACCACCCAACCTCTTCCACCTCCCCATGGCCAGTGCTTCCCTCAGAACTCCAGCAGACTCCATAGGCCCAGGTGTAGTTCATTCCAGTTTGAAAAACATTGCCAGCAGCTCTACTGGAGGCCAGGCTGGTCCTAGGTACTCTAGAAGTAGACTCAAGCTTTACTGGAGACCAGACCCAATCAAATGACCCAAGGCCCCCAAGCCCCAGTGCAGACACCTACAGGACCTGAAGACTCACCAGTTACCAGAATGTTTGGATACTTAGACCAGAAGACCAGAGAGGAAGCAGAAACCAAGGGATGAAACACCCACCCAACAAAGACAAACATAGGAATCAACATCTAGACCTATAATCAACCAAAATGATATGCCTAAATGCCAGTGTTAATAACATAGTCAAGGGGATGGAGAGATAGTTCAGAGGTTAAGAGCATCAACTGCTTTTCCAGAGGTCCTGACTTCAATTTCCAGCAACCACATGGTGGCTCACAACCATCTGTAATGAGATCTGGTGCCCTCTTCTGGCCTGCAGTCATACATGCTGTATACATAATAAATAAACAAATCTTAAAAAAAAAAAAAAAAAAAAAAAAAACAACCACAGTCAATAACAGAAAGGGTAATATGTCACCATCAATATCCACCTATCTTACAATAATAAGACCTGAACATCCCAACACAGCCAAAGCACAAGAAAATGACCTTGTTTAGATCTGTACCCCATTTTTAAATTGGATTATTTGGTATTTTGATGTCTAGTTTCTTGAATTCTTTATATATTTTGGAGATGTCAGATGTGGGGTTGGTAAAGATCTTTTCCCATTCTGTAGGTTGCTGTTTTGTCTTATTGACAGTGTCCTTTGTCTTACAGAAGCTTCTCAGTCTCGGGAGGTCCCATTTTTTAGTTGTTGCTCTCAGTGTCTGTGCTGCTGTTGTTATAATTAGGAACTGGTTTCCAGTGCCTATGCATTCAAGGCTACTTTCTACTTTCTCTTTATCAGGTTCAATATAACTGGATTTATGTTGAGGTCTTGGATCCATTTGGATATGAGGTATGTACTCACTTTTAAGTGGCTATTAGATGTAAAGCAAAGGATAAACAGGCTACAATCCACAACCCTAGAGAAACTAGGTAAACAGGAAGCCCCTTAGAGGGTCATGCTGGCTTGCCCCAGGAAGGGGAAATGACTAGTCCTCCTGGGTAAACTGAGAGGGCAGTAGAGAGGAGGGAATGGGGGCTGGGCACATGAGGGACCGAGTTGGCCCAGTTGGTTGAGGGATAGAGAGAGAGAGCAATGAAAGAGATATCTTGATAGAGGGAGCCATTAAGGGGTTAGGAAGCAATCTGATGCTAGGGAAATCCCCCAAATTAGAAAATGTAAAAGAAATGAACTAATTTCTCGACAGATACCAAATACCAAAATTAAATCAAGATCAAATAAATAATTTAAAAGACCTATAACTCCTCAGGAAGCAAAATAGTCACTCAAAGCCTTCCAAACAATAAAAGCCCAGGGTAAGATGGATTCAGTGCAGAATATTTAAAAGAAGAGCTAGTACCAATATTCTTTAAATTATTCCAAAAAATATAAACAAAAGAAATATTACCAAATTATTTTTATGAGGCCACAATTATCCTAGTCCCCTAAACCACAGAAAGACTCAACAAAGAAAACAAATTACAGACCAATTTCCTTCATCAACATTGATGTAGAAATACTCAATAAAATACTGGCAAAGTGAATCCAAGAACAAATCAAAAGATCATCCACCATGATCAAGTGGGTTTCATGCCAGAAATATGGGGATGGTTCAACAAAAAATGCACAATGTAATTCACCTTATAAACAAACTGAAAGAAAAGAAAAAAATCCACATGGTCATCTCTTTAGATGCTGAAAAAAGCCTTTGACAAAATCCAGAATTGAAGTGATAAATCCCCAGAAGTCTCATTAAGAAGTATAAGGGAAATTTATTAAGGTAAATTGAGGGAATATACTCACAAATACAGAATGGAGTAGACAGCTGAAGTTGTCCTATGATCTGACTAAAAGTGAATCCACCTCACAGGCAGGAGCAGGGAAAAGGGGCATATGACCCTTCCGCTTCTCTTTTGAAGAGGTCATGTAAAATGGCAGGTATCATCACCTCCTTCTAGCCCTATAGTCCAAGGTCATGGGCAGAGCAAATACTACTATATTTCCCCTTTTTGTCTAAATAAGAAAGTTATAAACTTATTGCAAATTATATATAGTAAGAATTATTATCAACTATTGTCCAATAAAAACAAAGGTTAATAACATAAACAAAAATGGAACTACAACCCATAAGAATAACATCAAACAAGAAAGATATGCTAAATGTCCAAAAGTGTCTAGAACAAATCGCTAAGATTACTCCAATAGCTGTTCTATCCTGAAGATTCTAACTCTAGTACTAATATGTTCTAGCTAAGATATGAGAAGACTGTAACTGTAACTATCTAGTCTTCAACTTCATCAAAGACCTAAGAAGGAAAATAATAATACCTGAGAAAATGGAATATACAAGCAAGCAATTTCCAAAATTCTTTTAAGAACAGACAGAGACAGAAAACAGCCTGGACATCACCAAAATTTCTCTGTATTGTTGGGGCATCCAATTTGGCTACAGGCCTAGAATATCTGATAAAACATTTTCAGGAGCAGGACTTTTGAAAGACTATCTTACCCTGACTTATTAGAGTTCAGTAGTTGTTTTTCCTTGTGCCCTGCTCATCTGGAAAGGACAGCATTCATACTGTCAGCAGCTGAGGCTGGCCACTTTTTACAAAGATGAAGACAAAATTCCAAACAGAAATGTCTAGAAGCCCAACATTCTCTCAGGATCAGATTGGTGCTGCCAGGAGCAATTGTGTCTCACGTCAACAAACTTCTAAGTTATCAAAATATTTAAATACCATAATCTTTAGGTCTATGACATTGTTTTTGCCTGGAGTGATTGACAAAATGTTGTATATACTGGACATGCAGGACCCATAGAAAAATGACCGCTAAATTTTGTCAAAACAAGGTGAGACTGTCCTTCTGGTTCCTGCTTTGCAGAGGAGATTGCCAGACATTCTGCAGGACACAGGGAGAAGCAACTGAAAAACCCTAGGCATATAGGCTGAAAATGAATGCCCCAACATTGCAGAGGAACATTGGGTTACTGTCCAGGTAGCCAGCTGTCTCTGTCATTCTAGATTTTTGAAAGTTGCTTACAATGCCCTTCCTGTTGACTTAGGTAATATTATATCCTTCTGGGGTCTTTGATGTAGTTGAAGACTAAATAGCTATAGTTATAATTCTCCTTGGTTATGATAAAAAATAAATTAGAAATAAAACTTTAGATTCACAAATATATAAGATAAAATATTTTCTTTTTCTTTTTCAAATACAAATAGACTAGATATTATATCTGTAATTCCTGCTTGATAACTGTTCTATTATATGTAATTTTACTATCTTAAAGTTAAAACCTTCCTTTTTAAGGGGAAATTCTGTGTGATAATGCTCTTGTACACTGGTTTAATAAAATACTGATTGGCCAGTAGCCAGACAAGAGCAAGCATACTAGGAGAATTCTGGGAAGAGGAAGGGCAGGGTCAGGAGTCACCAGCCAGACACAAAGGAAACAAGATGACAAGGCAGAACTGAGAAAAGGTCCCAAGCCATGTGGCTAAACATGGATAAGCATTATGGGTTAATTTAAGTATAAGAGCTAGTCAGTAATAAGCCTGAGCTAATGGCTGAGCAATTACAAATTTTTAAAAAATAGAAAAAAATCTTCAGCCAATAGTTCAGGCTTGTTACTAGCTAACTTTTACAACTTAAATAAATTCATTCATATTAATCTGCCACATTGTGTTACCTCTCTTTCATCTTGTACCTCTTATTTGCTCTCCATGTCTGCTTGGCAACTCCTCAGACTCCACCCTTCTTATTCCCAGTATTCTCTATGCCCTAAAAATCCTGCCTAGATATTGGCTAATCAGCTTGCGAAAGTAACACATTTTCACAGTATATAGAAGAATTATTCTACAGCAAGGGATACTTTCAAGAGCTTACTTCTAGGACCTTCTTTGATGCCTAACTTTCATATTCCACTAACTTTTAACAAGACCTTTAACATGGCCCTTTGACAGGATCATATCTTAGATGAGATGTAATGTAAGGTGAGAAGTCCTAGTCTGGTAAGGCTCATCTGTCAAGGTTTCATTGCTGTAGATGAACAGTCTTATTAAATAAGAAACACAGCGCCAAATGCTTAGTAAAAGCCCAAGAGGTCAGAGCAATAGCTAAGAGCTAAAAACCTTTTCTTACCCTTCATTACTGGTGCCATCTTTCCCCTCAGTCAGAGGCCTACTTCCTGTACGTCTGTCCTTTTATTGACTTTCTGTTTTGCCCTCTCATTGATTGTAAACCCGACCACATGACCTCCTCGTCACTTCCAGTCTATACAGACCCTCAGGTCTTCTATGGTTGGTATTGAGATTAAAGGCGTGTGTATTCATGCTGGCTGTATCCTTGAACACACAGAGATCTGCTTGCCTCTGCCTCCCAAGTGCTGGGATTAAGGGCGTGCACCACCACCGCCCAGCTTCTGCTATAGCTTGCTATTATCTCTGATTCCCAGGCAACTTTATTTATTAATATACAAATAAAATCACATTTCAGTACAAATAAAATAACACCATACATTGCTACTTCCTAAAGTCGTGATGGGCAACACTGCATCCTTTGAGAGCTGAGGGAGGAGTGAAAGAGTCCTCCCTTTTATAAATAACTCAATCTATTTATCAGGGGTATATACTCATTAACTAATGATTGTTATAGAGGTCCCACCATTGTTGTTCAGTTTCTTCTAATCATAACCCCATTTCCTCTATCATTTCTACTGAGTTCTCAGATGAATGGTCTTTAGTATACTATTTACAGTTACCTGGACATTACCTATATCTCTGTCTAAACTCAATGTTTTTCAGTTATATAGCCTCTTTCCTTCCCACAGAACTTTACGCTAGTAAGTAGTTTTTACACCTCTTAAAACACTTGCTTTTAATGAAATGATTTCACTTTTTTTTCCATTCAGCTATTCATCAAATCTAGAAGGATCAGTACAAATCCATCTCACCGTTTCAGTTCTTTTATTGACCTTAAATCGGCCGCATTCCAGCTCATAACCCTTACTCACATGAAGCCACCTAAAGCTTTTATTAGCCACATATTTTTTCTCCAGTCACTTTGAATGCTGCCATGTCTTTACAATATCTTTCTTTTTCCAGTTTTTTATGTATATAGGTGTATCTTAAAGTGAAACAGAGAATCTGTATCTATTGGCAAAGGTAATGTTATTTCCAAAATCTTTGAACTTTGAAAATGAGAACATGTTTTTCGAATGTAGTATCTTTCTCATTGTCATATTTCATACTGTAAAAAAAAAAAAAAATCAGTAACTGACCAGGGATGCAGTTGATAGAATGCTTAGTATTTAGGATACTCTTGGTGTGATACTCAGCATAACATAAACCAGTTATACTGGTGTATGATTGTAATACCAGCTCTCAGAGTTGCAGATCAGGGATCAGAAGTGCACAGTCATACTTGAACATGTAAAACGTTTAAAACTAGTTTTTTTTTAAATGAAGCTTTGATAAAAAAGAAAGAGAGAAATTATTTAAACAGTTTTAGTTATATGTGCTGTTTTTATTCTATATGAAATCATATTAAAATTTATACATAGTAAAATGTATATGTTTTTATCTATTTATCTATCTACCTATGAGAGTTCCTAAGTGAAACAGACTTTGACAAAAGACATAGGAGAATATTTGTGACAAAGTCAATGCAATGTAAATTGTGACATCAGGGTCACCATGTTAGATTCAACATATTTTTAAAAGATAAAGGATAATCTGATTACTTAGAAAGATGCATCATTATTGTTTCATAACAATAAAATTATTTATGTATTATCCTTAAAATCAGGTGAGAATAAAATAAACTACAACTTTAAAAATGTAAAGAGTTATAAAAATTGTATCACAGTATAGAGTTATTTATTAGATGCTGTGACAACTTATTAATTAATTATGAACAAGTTCTCCTGTGCTCAGTTTCATAAGAAAAATTCAGTATTCACTATAAAATATGGGAACAAGAAAAATGTTGTAAATTAATATCTTTACTATTTTTCCATTATACCTGGGTTGTATCCAAGGTCACTAAAAGCATTTCAAGGCAGTGCAAAATTTACATAGCAGTGTAGAACTTTGAGTGATATACAATTCAGAATTTTTTTATAGCCTTCATATATCTGATCCTAACTTAGTTGAACTAATAAATAAAAAGAAAAAAGAAAATACAACCTCCATATGAAATATGAAGATGTTTTCAAACACAAAGCATTAAAAATAATCCAATATAAATGAATTTTGCTACTTAAATTATGAAATTTACCTTTAGAATCTCCTTGACCTAGAGCCAAGACATATACTCATTTGTATGGTAAAGACTATGAAGTAAATAAAAAAATATAGGACGATAAGAAATTAATCATGGATTATGGGATTCACATGTGAAACATTCATGGGTTCACTTAATAAAATCAAATCAGGCAATACATTGACCTTTCAGTAAGGAAACATATGAGGAAATTATTGCTAAGAGTATTTTTTATGAGATGATCAGATCATCTTCCTCTCATGAATTTGAGAGTAAGTTGTATGTTTATGACTAACCTTCATTATATACATACATACATACATACACACATACATACATACATACATACATACATACATATATACATACACACACACATACACACACACACACACACACACACACACACACACACACACAAATTATGTCTCCTCTATCTGGAAATGATGGTACATGACTTTAATCCCAGCACCAGGAATTAGAGACAGGTGGATCCAAGTTGAGACCATTCTGGTCTACAGAGTGAGTTGTTGCAGGACAGCCAGAGCTGTTACATATAGAAACCCTGTCTCAAACAACAATAGTAACAAATAATTTCTACTCTAATAGGCATAGAGATTATATGTGAGTCATGGTAATGGCTCACTGGGAAGCTATTGCTCTGGTAGAGAGTCTACTGTTTTGAGTCTGTTTTTGCCCTGCCAGCCACCTCCAACATAATAGCATGGAGATTTCTTATTAATTATGAAAGCTTAGCCTGATCTTAGGATTGTTCCTAACTAGTTCTTATAACTCAAATTAACACATTTCTATTAATCTATGTTCTGTCACATATTGTCTATCCTATTTCTTCCATGTCTTCTGGTGTCTCTTCTGCACCTAGATTCATCTCCTAATTCCTCTTTCTCTGCCAGGAAGTCCAGCATATACCTCTTGCCTAGCTGTTAGCTGTTCACCTCTTTACTAAACCAATCACAGAAAATATCTTCCCACAATGTAGAAATATCCCACAACATTTCCCCCCTTTTGTCTACATAAAAAAGTTTTAACTCTAACATAATAAAACTATATATAATAAGAACAATTATCAAGTAAGAATTAACATTTACAATGTCCAGTCCATTTGTAATTGACAAATTTGGAGAAATTACTTTAATCTATCCTATCTTTATGAGTATAAAGTTTTATATCTAAACCACTTTTTATTATAATTTGCATTGTCATCCTGAAAATATGTTTTGAACAACTTAATCTTTTATGTCTCTTTCTGGGGATGTCTTTGAGTATGCTGTGATTGTGTTGCTCTGACTGATTGATAAATAAAATACTGATTGGCCAGTAGCCAGGCAGAAAGTATAGTATAGGTGGGACAAGCAGAGAATAAAATTCTGGGAACAGGAAGGCTGAGTCAGGAGTCACTAACCAGAGACATAGATATTATAGGATGAAAGGGTAGATTAATTAACCTACTTTTAAAGAATAACAACTTGTTTAGAAATGTTTTACATTGTTATGGATTTTAGTTTATTGATAAAAGTTTAAACTTAATTTTGTTATACTGTATATATATTTCTACTCTCATTTGAGGTATTATGTTTATGTTACTCATTTAGATTGTAATAGATAATTAAAAATACAGATTAATAATTAATCTTCTCTGATAGGCAAACTTATAGTCATGTTAAGTTTTCTAGGTATACATAAATATAATTCAATTATGTAGGTAATCTTCAAACACTTCAAAGTCCTACAGAATATGACATTTAAAATGTTTTAAAAATTTAGACTTTCTTGACAGTGAGACATGTCTGCTCCTGGCAGTACTGACTTACTTCAGAGAGGAGGATGGGCATTGAAGACACTCCATATGGAGTTTATTGTCTTCTTGGCAAAAATAGCCATTTGGGCAAGAAACTGTTCTTGCCTGGACTGCTTGATCAACTGGACATGCCGAACCCATAGGAAGATAACCACTAAAATTTGCAAGGCAAAATGGCTAAAAAATAATAGAAACATATGTACAGTATAACAAAAATTACCTTAAATTGCTATTAACATATAAAAATCTATACCAATGTAAAATATTTAAGACTAATTGATTTTTTAAATTTAAATGTAGATTCAATAGTCTACATTTTTATCCCATCATTTCTATACTATATACCCATTTTCCCCTTCAGAAAGAGATCCCTGAATCTAATCTCCTTTGTTTAGCATTTTTTTCTGACCACTACCCATTAAAAACTTGTAACCAATCTCCCCAAATGATGACAAACATTTATAACTCACTGAATTACCAAAAACTACCCACTCCACCTCTTGGGAATATGAAAGCTGTGTTCTTTAGATTGCTTCCTGTTGTTTGGGGATGATGGCATCTTTTGGGGATCCTGAGAAAATTAAGATAATGATGAAGTTCTGGAGAAGTTAACCATTGTCTAGTCTCTGAACAACTGGAAGGTGCAGGGCTTATCTGAAGTCTGACTGGAATAGTCTGTGAGACTGTGCTAGCTCAGCTGGAAGCTTTGAAGTTGTTCTGGATGTAGATTTTTAAGGAAACTGCTGCATTGGAATTCTGGAGAGGGTGGATCATGTGAGCTACTTGTCACTATCATCTGGTCCTTTTGTTCAGAAAACACACAAACTTTTAAAGGTAACATACATATATGTATTAACACTAGTATAGAATGAGTGGTGTGTGCAAGTCAGCTAAAGAAGATTCTTTTGTTTATGTTTGAGCAGGTGAAAGTCATCTGTTATATGTTTGGACTGTATAATGAAACCTCTCTCCATGCCATATGAAAGAACGGCATATAATAATAAATTATAAGAGCTCTGTTGCCAACAAGATTTATCATGTCTCATCCATTCTCAGAGCTCTTCCCATAGTAGAGGAATCAGCATATATATCATCTGTCCTGTAGTCTTTCTTGCTTTCTTTTTTCATATATATAGTCAAGATCTTCAGATCTCCTCCAATCACATCTGATCTTCATTAATTTTGAAGAGAATGATAACTTTTTGTTTCCTGTGGAAACAAAGGCCTAACCTCTCCCCCAATATAACATATTTTTTTAAACTTCCATTCTGAAGTGAAGATATTCTTAGACTATATTGGTTGGTTTAATTTAACAGTTTCTGTAATTCAACATCTCTCAGCAGATATTGCTTTCTGTACATTACCATTAAAAAAACTGAAACTCAGGAAAATACCATACAGAATCCAGATGCCCTGTGTATTTCCCATCCTCACATAGCTTATTCTTTTTTATATTAATTCCTCTTTTCTTTAAAGACTTTATTATTTTAAAATTACTTTTTCTATGACTGCCTATACCCATTTTCTTTACTTAGCATCTGAGTACATTTTAAGTCTGCTGTGCCTTTTCAGAGGTTTTCTGTGTCTGAACCTGTCTTTTCTAAGTGCCTGCAGCGTTCTCTGACCATGTGAAACAAATCTTGAACTGCCAGGTTGGTTGCCTCATGGCTCAGTTTGGCACCTGGCACTGGCACATGGCCCTGGCTCCAGCCCACAGGCAGAGGCCAGTAACTGCGCCTCTGTACACTGAGCACTGGCCTGCCCAAGAGATTGCAGGACTAAGGAGCAACAACTGGCTCCATGTTTGCATGCTTGGAACTTCTATTTTAAGCTTTCCCAGAGCCAATGTGGAAATATGTGGCCCCACATTGGATGCCATATGCAAAGAGTCTTTCTCTGTCCTGCCAGCCAGCTTCCAAATAATGACATGGAAACTTCTTATTAATTGTCAAAGCTTGGCTTTAGCTTAGGCTCATTTTTTTAAACTTGCTCTTATAACTTAAATTAACCCATTTCTATTATTCTATGTTCTGTCACTTACTGCTCATCCTGCTTCTTCTATATCTCCTGGTGTTTCTCACACTTAGATTCATCTTTACTTCCTCTCTCTCTCTGCCTGGAAGTCCCACCTAACCTCTTCCTGCCTTGCTATTGGCCATTCAGCTCTTTATTAAACCAATCAGAGCAATACATCATCACACAATGTACAAATATCCCACAACAGTCCACAATTCTGATGTCTTCAATATGAGGCTCTCCTTTAGCTAAAAGGCTTTCCTGTCTCATGGGAAAATTACAGAGAACTTAGTGATACTTTATAGGTAAACAGAATTGACAGGTTAAGTTTCGTTTCCTACAAAGGAAGATGTAAAGATGGAGTCCCACAGGGAAGGACATGGCTGTGTGGCTGCTCATCACAACTTCATCTTTTTGTTTCACCCTGTTTTGTAATACAGCCCAGGCTACCTTGAAATTCATTATGACTAGCCTAAAATTCATGATCCTCCTGATTCCTCCTTACAAGTGCTTATTCTTACTTGACAGCAAAAGAGTAGAAATATGTAATAGTCTAATAAAGTTCCTTCTCTTTCTACTCATATAAGTTTACCTAAGATCTTTGCTTCCCCTGCCACTCTACATGCCAAAAGATTTCCAGAATCTTTTGTAAGAATTACAACAACACAATCAAGCATAGTTTATTAAGAATCTTTTATTTACTATATCCTTATGCTTGGACGTGTAATCACATTCTATTTATCAGCTTAATTAGAAGGCAACCTGACTTCTACTGTACTTATGTGCTTTGGAATTTTAGAGAGGACTTTTCTTTTTTTAGTTTTAGGAACCTTGTACAGTCCAGTTCATTTTTAAAAATGACATCATATTCTAAAAATAATCCTTTACTGATTTCATAATGTTCTCTCTATATTTTAATAAAATATTTTTTACTCATTTTTATATTGTATTTAGCAAGCAGAGAAAATTCACATGATTTAAGATTAGGTGTTATTAATGGCTAACTATTGAAAACATTACAATAAAATACCACTATTAAAATTTTGAAGTTATTTATTTTTATACATACAAATCTTTGTCATTTAACCATTGTTAAACATCCAGCTCAGTAATGTTCATGATCTTCACTTTGTTGCTCTCTAGAAATTTCCTCTTGTAAACTGAAGTTCATTCAGCAACAACTCTACTTCTCTTCCCCAAATCACATAGAAACCCTTCTTCCTGGAGCCTTTGTAACTTTGACTGTCTTAGTTTATCTATAAATGAAATTATGCAAAGTTTACCTTCAGTGCATGGCTTATTTTAATCAGCTATGCTTGACAAGCTTATCTGTGTTGTCACAAAACAGGACTTTTTGAACACTGAATGTTTTTCATTCCAAATTTCATACAGCGTGGGTTATCTGTTACTGGGCAATTTTGTGGATTTGATACCGTAGCTGTGGTGAATGATGCTGCCAGGGCACAGAGGTGCATGTAGCAGTTTTACAAACTGACCTCATTTTTTTTTTGTACAAATGCTCACTACTTTAATGGCTAACCATATACTAGTTGTACATTATTCTTTTTGAGCAACTTCCATACTCTTCTCTGTAGTAGCCATAGTAATAATGTACCTACCCATACATATATATAAATTCTCTTTTCTCCTCATCCCCATACCATGCTGAATGCCCTGTGTTGCTAATTATTATGTTAAGACATAGTGATTATTTCTATTTCCCTCATATTTACTGATGTTGAGCTGCGTTTCATGCACCTGTCAGTCATATTCTCCCAACTGGTGGTAAAACGCATAAGTGCAATCTCTTCGAACCACAACTTACAAAACCTAAATCACAAATAAATAAAACTTATAAACAGGTTGATAATGAGCAAGGCTGTCAGTAATTAAAAACCCCTAATCTCAAAAAGTCCAGCACATGAAGACTCTATGACTGAATTCCATTTAAGGAGCCAATAAAGATCTTTCTCAAATACTTTCAGATAAGTAAAATAATGTCCCCAAAATAAATTTATAATGGCCCAAATTTTCCTACTGCCAATGGCAGGCATGAGTGCACCAATAAAAGTATTTTATAAGTCAATATATATAGCAAGACACACAACTTCATTGAAAAATGAGTAAACTGAATTAAACATTATATAATGAAATGGTCATTCAGCATAATAAAATGGAAATATCCAAATACTTATTCATTGGATGCAAATATTTTCAACTTAGGCAAACCAATAGGTGTGCCATGCTATATTGCTGTATTAAAGGAAGAAAACTCATAAGACTGTATAAGGTTTAAGCAGATACAAAATGTTTGATAAAATTGTTATTTTATGAGAAACTCAACAAATTAGGCATAGATGATATGCATTTTGGCATGGTACTGTCATCATTTTAAATCATTCATTTATTTATTTATTGGTGAAGGAAGTATTACAGCGCACATATAGGGATCAGAGGACAGGTTGAATATCAGGTCTCCCCTTCCACCGTGTGGGACCAAGGGATCTAACACAAGTTATCAGCTTGGCAGGAGGTGCTTCTGAATGTGGAGCTGCCTTACCAGCCTGAAAGCATTGCTAATGTTCAAATGTTGAACGCCTAATTGCTTAGACCAGGAAGAAGTGCGGATGATGACACATGAATCCTCCGTTCAAACCAGAACTGGAAGTTCTTGCCAGAGCAAGTAGGACAGACAAAGAAAAGGCAGGTAGACTGGGAAGGAAGAAGTTAAGCCATTGATATTTGTATATTCCAAAACCTTGACTTCTACAAACTAATGGAGCTAATCATAAGATTGAGTACAGTTGGTATCCAACTACCTAAAAATATAACAGTCATATCAATAATAACTGTAGCATGAATCTTTAAAAGTTCTTATTAATAAAATCAAACCTGAGGCCAGTGTTTGGGGTGAATGCAGGAAGATCAGAGAAGCAGAACAAGCCACAGCTACATCACCTTGCCAGTTCCTCAGCTGATCCTGTTTCCTCAGACTGGAAGCCTCTGTGTCCTCATCCAGATGGGTCTCACCTGAACTGCTGTTAAAAGCCTAAAAGCTTAACCAGCTCTAGTTCCTGGTCCTCATGCCTTAAATATCTTTCTGCTTTTTGCCCTCACTTCTTGGGATTAAAGGTGTGTGTCATCATGCCTGGCTGTTTCCAATGTGGCCTTGAACTCACAGAGATCCAAAAGGATTTCTGCCTCTGGATTGCTAGGATTAAAGGCGTGAGTGCCACCATTTTCTAGCCTCTATATCTAGTGGCTGTTCTGTTCTCTGAACCCAGATAAGTTTATTAGGGAACACAATATTTTGGGTAACACAATACCACCACAAATAACTACAAATGTATCTTCGGACAAGTATGAGTAAAGATGTGAAAATTTTAGACACAGAAAAATGTAATACTGATGAAAACCACTGACATGCAAATTAGTGGTGATTTGCAGGCCACAGGAATATACCATAAGAACTCAGCTGGTTATGGCAAAGTCACTCCCTGGAGAGATCAGGGAATTCCTCCAGAAGAAGCCAAATCCCAAGGAGCTTTTGGTGTTATTTGGCTTGTTATATATCAGTTGTATTCTGTTATGAAAATCATGTGTGCCTTCATACTTTTCCCAATTGACTTTTCCCTGAAGAAGGGCTAATAGTATGGATTATCACTTTCTGGACATACACATTCAAGGTATTTAGAGAACAGCCTCAGGAAAGGCTTTCTCTGGAATCAGATATCTCCCTTAGCCACTTTCAAGGACTAACAGTTTGTGTCCTGATTTAAGGTAAATACCACAAGGAGACACCGCCTAGGTCAGGTGAACGTTAAATAATAGCTTTACACAATTTAACTCGGACCCTCCCTTCTTATATTCCTCCTTTCCCAAACCTTACCTCTAGTTCCAGATCTCCCTTTAACTATCACCAGAGGCATCTAGCTGTACACTAGGGTCTGAACACACCTTACCCCTTACCACCCCTCTGTTTGACCCTGGAAGCCTGGCTTTACACTGCCAAAGGATTACTGCTTGTAAGTATTTATATACCAGGACTTCCAGGGCACAAGGGATGGAGAAGAAAAAAGAGAATGGAAGGACTAGATGGGTAAGAATTTGAAAGGAACTGAGATGGGGAAGAACTAGATTGAAGGGCTAGAAGAGAGTACTAGATGAATGAGATGGAAGATGAGGAAGAGCCAGAAGGGGAAGAACAAGATGAGGATTAATGAGATGAGAGAGAAGGAGATGGGAGAGGAGCTGATATGGGAAAGAACTAAATGGATGAGAACCTAGAAGGGGCAGAACTAGATGAAGGAATTAAGATAGAACCTGGAGGGAACAACAGAAAAATGTAAGCCGAAATTGGGCAAGAAAGGAGCTAAAAATGAGAGCAGAGTATAAGCTTGTAGAGAGAAAACTGACAGAATAATAAGGTATATGGACTAAGGAATTTCGTGCACATAGATTCATTTCCTTTCTTCAAAGATTAATTATCAGCTGGTTGTAGATTCTTTCTGGAACCTGGGAGGGGACTATCAACAGCCTGGACCCCCATAGTCCTTGATTGCATCCATTGTTCATGAGTTGAAAAATCTAGTAATATTGGAAAGTCCACATAGTAAGCACAATGATATAAATGATTAATGCTATTCCTGTCAAAATTCCCATGTAATTATTCACTGAAATAAAAAAAAAGTCTTATACATGGATCCAAAAGAAGAGAGAGAGAGAAAAAAACCCTGCTGGCAATAGCCTAAGCAAACTTGAACCAAAATTAAACTACAGTTATCCCAATATTTGACATAAAACCCTAGAAAGATATAATGGTAATTCAAAATATAATGGACACACACATATACAAGTAGGCATATAGATCTTTATAATGGAAATGTAGCTAAAAAGTAAACACAGGTTCATAGGTAGTGTATATTCAACATGATAACAAGAAT
This sequence comes from Onychomys torridus, assembly GCF_903995425.1. Classification (NCBI taxonomy): domain Eukaryota; kingdom Metazoa; phylum Chordata; class Mammalia; order Rodentia; family Cricetidae; genus Onychomys; species Onychomys torridus. Next base: position 54,606,423 of record NC_050459.1, read on the forward strand.
ATAAGCTAAGGAAAAGACAGGGTCTTCAATAATGATAGTAAAAAAATGGTATTATATCACCAAATAAATCTTATTTCTGTTTCAGACTATATATAAAAAATAACTTAAAGCCTTTTAAGGAATTAAATACAAGGTGTGAAACTTCAAAACTATACAAGAAAATATAGGAAAAAATCCTAAAGTTCTTTGGCTTTAATCTAGGCAAAGAAGTTTCAGGTATTATCTCAAAAGACAAGCAATAAGATAAAAAATAAATAAAACAAAAACAACAACAAAACAATTGCCCTGTACTGTTTGCTTCCCTGTTTCTAAAGAACTAATTATAGAAGTTTCTAGAAATTGTGATCAGGTACACATAAACCCCTTGAATGGTCTCCAGCCAGTTAGAGTAGAGTGTGCTCACTTAAGATTATTGAATGGAAAGAAAGGATAACAAAATATAAATTATCTTGGCAATTCTGAGTCCTTTTCTGATCTTATTGATATTAACATGAAGTTAACAACATCATGGTTTCTCAGCTATAGCTATAGAGCAGGAATCCTCCACCAACAATCAAAGCATAACGTTATAGGAAGAAAGAACTTAGGACTTCAAACCTTGGTCCATTAAAAATAAATGTAATTTAGTCAAAATTCTAGGAAGTTTCTAAGAACTTTCTTGAGTCTTAGGCTGCCAATGTTCAAGATACACTTCATAACTTTTAAAGTAAAAATAATTAACATATGATGTGATGCAGGATAGCATTTTCAATGCAGTTAGCAACTGTATAGATTGGAAAAATGCAACAATTATACAAACACAATTAGAAATTGTATTACTGAGCTTATGACAATCATTTGGTACCTGTTGGGCCCCTGACCAGATTTGCTAAACACCCTGAGCTAATAACTTAGAAGCAGACACATCATTAGCTTTTATGCAAATAGAGGATCTAGCATTCGATCAAACTGTCTGGAGATACTTTGGAAAAGAAACAACAGCAACATAACAATAATGAAATAAAATAGATTAATTTGCTGCTAATAATAAGGGAATAAAATCAGCCTTATTGACAGACACGACTCTGTCACTTAATTATTAGGTTAAAGGATCTAAAGGAAAAGATGGACAAGAGGGATTTCAGTAGCAACAGTCAAGTAGAAACGTTAGAGACAAAATGCAATGGCAGAGATAAGTTGTTTTTTTTTTTAATATCCTTATGTATGGTATCTTTGTATCTAAGAATCAGGGAACTTGGACAAGGTAAAAAATATTAAGCTAAGAACAAAATGTAGCAATATTAAAACAGACAAACTCTGTTAACAAATGTAAAATAATGAACAACCAAAACTAAGAAGTGACCTGATAATGTGTGTGTGTGATTGTGTTATTGAACAGTCCAAAACGCATATAATTAGAGTCTCCCAAAATGTGAAAGAATGTAAAGAATCATGGGAAAAATGTTTACAGAAGCAATGAAAAAGAAGCAGCATGAAAAACTTCAAAACACAGAAAAATATCAAAGAAATCCCCATGGGATAAATAACAAATGTCTTTGGGGGTACTCTCATTAAATCGCTAAGATTTAATGGTAAACAATCTCTAAAACAGCCAGAGAACAGGAATATAATAACACCAAGGAGAACAGTAATGGGTCACAGGATGATTTTTTTACTGAATATCTGCACATTTAAAAACAGTGACAATTTTTTATTTTACAAAATTCAAAAGGAATCAGTGAATATGATTTAAAAAATCCCTATGACCACAAATAAAGAAAAATGATTGTAAAACTTCAATACTATTTATGGTCAATTGTTTTACTAAATTGACAGTGACAAGAATATCTTAACTTTGGCAAAGACATTTGTGAAATGTGTTAATGTGAAAACGATATTGAGACAGGTTTTCTTCCTGAGACTGGATCAATGTGGAGTCTCCTCACATCACTGCTAGTATTTATGACTCAATGTTAAATGTGTGTCTTTGTCAATATAGTACAGTAAGGGAAGGGAAAAGAAAGCCTCAATATTAGAAAGAATAATTAAGGCTGGTCTTATGAATAAATAATATAATGTTTGAAAATATGTACTTTTTATACATTAAAGCAACTCAACTTAATGAATAAGTTAATTATTCAATGTTGTGTAACATAAAGTCAATCAAGAGTTAAGATAAAATTCTTTAATAGAAAAATGGACAAACAATGTTATCGATTGATACATTAAATATTTAAAAAAATAGTCAAAATTATTTTCTGCCAGATACTCATTAGAAGTAAAAATAATAATTAAAAAAAACAGGCACAAAATTATCTGCTGGTAGTGAAAAAAACTCATCAGGTGAAACTCTGTTTAGTGATAGGGCTGTAAAATAGCAGGAAATGTTAGTAGAGTTTGCTAATTTATTGCACAATTCACTGTCTGATCCATGAGTTCTACACAGGTATTTAGCCAGAGGAAATTAAAACATGATTCCAAAAAAAAACCAAAACAAGATATACAGTTGAGTATCAAAAAAAGATGTATATACAGCAGTCAAAAGTAGGAATAGAGAAATACAATTTTCTGTTCATGTATAATAGTATAATACAAAGCAGTAAAAGATATAAAGTATATACAAAGATAAAGGAGGTCCGATCTGGATCAGGAACAGAGTGGGAGAACAAGGAAAGAGATCCCTTAATAAATGAAGACACTATGGGAATAGGGAGAAGCAGAGTGCTAGGGAGGTCTCCAGGAATCCACAAAGATGACTCAACCATAGACTACTTGCAGTAGTCGAGAGAGTGCATAAGCTGACCTACTCTGGTGATCAGATGGCTGAATACCCTAACTGTCATGATAGAACCCTCATCCAGTGACTGAAGGAAGCAGATGTAGAGATCCATGGCCAAGCCCCTGGTGGAGCTCCGGGAGTCCAATTGGCGAGAGACAGAATAGGGATTCTATGAGGAAGAGATATTGAGACCATGATTGGAAAAAGTACAGAGACAACTAGCCAAACTAGTGGAATGTGGACCAATAGCTGAGGAGTCCCCATGGTACTGGAATAGGCTCTCTGGATAAGTGAGACAGTTGTTTAGTTTGAACTGTTTAGGGAGCCCCCAGGTAGTGGGTCCAGGACCTGTCCCTAGTGCATGAGCCAGCATTTTGGAACCTAGTGACTATGATGAGACACTTTGCTCAGTCTTGGTGCAGGGAGGAGGGGCTTGGACCTGCCTCAACTGAATGCAACCAGGCTCTGCTGACTCCCCATGGGAGATCTGGCCTTGGAGGAGATGGGAATGGGGGGTGGGTTGTGGGGAGAAGACTGGGGGGGTGGGAGGAGGTAGAACAGGGGAATTTGAGGTTGATATGCAAAATGAATAGAAAATCTCTTAATTAAAAAGACAATCAAGGAAGAAAATATTTGAAAAGATGATGAATAAGAAACAGAATGAAAATATGAAAGCACAGATCCATATATATTTATATGTATATATGGTCATCCACAGTAATGCATATCAAAAATTATATTCTGGGTATGGAGAGATGATCAAGAGCACTTGATGCTCTACCCGAGTATTCAAGTTTGGTTTCTAAAGTCTGTTGTTCGTTCTCCAGCGCATCCAATCCCAGTGGTCTCTGTGCACACCTGTATACATGTGTACACACCCATATACAGGTGGTATATGGTGAGAACTAATTTAAAAATAATTAGAATTTATCTTTTAAAATGGTAATTTAAACAAAACAATAAAGACACCAAGTCAATATTTTTATGATTTGTCTTGCATGAAATTTCAAAATAATTCAGTGTTAGGAATCAGACCCTACTCTGCACATTTCATAAACCTTTTGTAATTCAGAATTGTGCAGATAGTCCCTTTGCATATCAATTAACTTCCATAAACTTAATTTAGCATATCAACACACAACCATCTCTATCATTATCATTGTGTGTGTATGTATTTGTTTGTATGTGATGTATGCAGATGTGAGGGTGAGCATGCATATTCACAATGTGCACGTGGAGGCCAGGGGACAATGTTTATGAGTAGATTCTATCCTTTTCATATTTTAAAAGAGTTATTGTTTTAAGCAGGGTTTCTCTTCTTGTCTTTGTTTTTCTTAATATTCCAGGCCAGTTGGTCAGTGACTAATTCTTCTCACAGTTGGAATGATTGGATTAAAGATGTATGCCATTGTGTTCAGCCTCTTTATGTGGACTCCAGAGGTTGGGCTCAGGTTTGTGTAACAAGTATTTTACCCTCTGAGTTATCTTGCTAGTGGCCGTCTACACAAAAGTCGCCATAATTTAAAATTTTTATTTTAGCTTCTAAAATTTGTCTGTTCTTTAGATAAATATGCCTTAATATCCATATATATTTGGAAAAAAAAACCCAAAAAACAAAAACTGAACTAGAACATTTTTTTGCTTAACAAAAAGTGTTTACCTCTTTAACTGTCTTAGATTTGATTTTTCAGGGAAACTTTTAGTTTTTCAAATTATTTCAAGTTTAGACATAATTTTCTGTTAGGTACCTTGTTTTCCTTTTACATAAGGAGAGGTGATGAATTTTTATCACATTCATCTTTAAACTGTCAGCTTATTTTAAAGTTATCAAACATACAATATGGGCCCTGAGCATTTTCCTATAAACTAATTTGTATCCTGACTGTTCCAGACTAAGCATGAATTTAATTGAGAGGTCCGTTGGTATAAATGGCAGGGGGCTAGAAAATGCAATCTGTGAGGACATATGGCAAGGCTTACACAAATGAATTGCAGCCTACACATCGTTCCCTTGGAGAATAGGGTGACATATTTGGCTTGCTCTTTGCAGTCTATCTTCTCCAAGATAACATTAACTTGTTATTAACTGAGAGTTGACTGTAGTAGTTGTGTAGAAAAGATTGGTGAAATCCTCGTGGATAACCTTGAAGAAAGTTTGCTGTTTCTAGTTGGAAACCTAGTTTTGTCAATTTAGCTCCTCTAGAATATCTTCTGATAAAATGACAGCTAACCATTCAGATATTCTGAATATTCTAATTGAGATTGGGATACATAAAACTTCTCAAAAGCTGGTAAAAGAAATGAGATATCAGTAGAAGAGTGAAGACTTAGTAATTTCTGCTGAATAATTGCATGTTCTTGACTGCCAAGGAAAATGATGAAAAATTGAAGAAGAATGTAAAAGTAGAAAGAAATATTGTTGAATAAAACTATAAAGATATCATCTACACATTCTACTTTGATTTCAGAGTTACAGAAGTAATTATATGCCATATATCACATGTTCAGGGCCAGGAGAAACAGAAGTTATTGCAAAACTCTATCTTAAGAACTGGTAGATATTATAATCTAAGACTAATAGGCTATGAATCATTGAATTTTTTTGAAAAGTAGGATAAAATAGTGATTTCTCTGGCTCAGTACTAATACAGATGGAGGAAACCTTTAAATAGTCAACAGACAGGGCAGAAAACACTGACGGACATATCTGGCTTGAGACTAAACATGATAGTGACTATTCTCTGGATGTGAGATTTCTTACAATGAAATAGTAATTGAGCAAGTATTAAGCTAACTCCTGTTCCTGGTGATATGTGTATAATACTGAGTGAAACATAGGGCTTAGAAATTTTTTTTTTTTATTGAGAAAATTTTTGGAGAACAGGGAAAGTTTAGTGTAACATGCATAACATTATATGATATATTAAATATTAATAAATAAAATTTATATAATACTAATATAAATAATGAAACAAAATATTAATAAATATAATGTGGTAAATAATATATAACTTATTAAATATAATATGGAGGAATATAACATTAAATATAATATAACAAGGAATGCTTCAATGAGAAGATTAACTTTGGGAAACAATATAAAGGAAATGTCAAATAATAAAGAAGAAAATTGCCTGGAAAGTCATTAATGAAGCATGCTTGGAATGGTCCATAATTAGTTCACAGCTGAGGGTAAAAATAGAAGCTAAGGCTAGAGCAAAGCAAGGTACTCATGAGAGCACTGCATAGCTTTTTCTGTTAGGTTAAAACTAAGCATCAGTAGACACTGACTTAGACGAAATTCTTGCTCTCCATTTCATAACCGCGTGTAGGGAGGCAGGAAGAAGCTGGGTGAAAATGTTGTTGGGCAGCACTGGGGTGATTAAACTAAGTTAATGTTTGAATGGAAAAAAGAGTCTGAAGAGAAGGAAAAAAACAACAACTTAGTGTACAATAAAATAAAACCACTTCCATGAAGAATATTCTTTTATGCTCTTGCTGCATTCCCTGTTAATTCAGAATCATATATTTTGTGTGCAGGCCATTGTTCTGTTTTTACTTCACCTGACATCTTAGCAGATTCTGATAGGCTTGACAGCTTCTCAGCCCAAAGACCTGATTCCTGTCATCTCTGTGACCTCCTGTCCCCAGGCTCTTAACCATTCCTTTTGGTTATGTCACATGCTCACTACCCTACCACTGGGACAGTTAGTATTAATTCTAATTCATCTTCAAAATTACTCTTTACATTAAATTCTGCATCTGTCTGGATTAAAGCTTGAATAGCATCAAAGTTAAAAAATCTATATATTTAATTTCTCATTTGAGTCCAACTGGAATTTGAGCCAATGGGAAGTGTATCTTAGATAAATGCTTTGACCATCTTTATTTTCTATTCACATTAGTTCTTAAAGGACATTATTCAGGTAAAAAGTGCATTGAACCTTAAGATTTTTGCTAGGTCTGCTGATGCATTCATATAGTCCTAGCACTCAAGTGGCTGAGACAGGTGGATCAAGAACCTAAGCTACATGAGCTCCTGTCTGAAAATAAACAATGACAACAAAATATTGAGTTTACTGCTAACAGGACTGAGGGTAGGTGGGGATGGGAACAGGGTGGATGAGGAGGTTGAGGAAGAGAATACTAGGAGAGATGGCTGATTTGGGGTCCATTTCAGAGATGCTGTGAAACCTAGAACAACAGAAACTCTCTGGAATATATGAGGGTGACGCTAGTGAAGACTCTTAAGGGGGAGATTGAGTCTGAACCTGAACTGGCCATCTTCTGTAACCAGGCAAGGCTTCCAGTAGTGGGACTGGGAGATCAACCCAGCCACAAAACCTTCGACCTACAAAGTTTCCTGCCTTTAGGATGTCCTTGGGATAATGGTGGCACAGAACTTGTGGGAGCAGCCAACCAATGACTGGTCCAAACTGAGACCAATGCCATGAAAGGGAGCCAATGCCTGACACTGCCTGGAGAGCCAGGAATCAAGATAGCCCAGAGACCTAGGATAGAACAACCATGACTGACCAAAAAAAAAAAAAAAAAAAAAAAAAAGAGTCAATGAAATGATTGCTAATGCTATTATGCCATACTTACAGAGCAGGGCTTAGCATAATCTTCAACAGAGAGGCTTCATGCAGTAGCTGATAGTAGCAGAGGCAGACACATGCACAGTAAAATGATAGGCAGAGCTTGGGAAACCCTGTGAAAGAGGGGAAAATATTGTAGTAGCCATAGGGGTAAAGGGCAGCACAAGAACACAGCCCACAAAATTGACTAAGCAGGGATCCCAGGGGCTCATAGAGACTGGAGCAGCAACCAGGAAGCCTGTCTGGCTCTGAGCTGGGTCCTTTGCATTTACATTATGGTTGTCTACTTTGGTGTTCTTGTGGGACTCCTAACAGTTGGAGTGGGGGCTATCTCTGACTCTTTTGTCTACTTTCAGGACCCTGTTCCTCCTATTGGGTTGTCTTGTCCAGCCTAGATATGAGGGTATGTGCCTAATCTTATAAAAAAATTAGTTTGCTTTGTACAACTGATATCCCTGGGAGGCCTGCTCATATGAAGGGAAATGGAGGAGGAGTGTTATCTGGGGGAGAGGGGAGGTAGGGAATTGAGAGAGGGTAGAGTAGAGGGAAGAGAATCTGTGGTCAAGGTCCAAATGCAGGACCTGAGAGAGAAATTTTAAAGAAGGAAGAGGATAACATTAAATTGGGAGGGGGAATGGGAACTTGGGTTGGGTCTTGGAGCAGCTGAAGGAGGATGAGGGATGAATAAGATCAAAATTTGTTTATGTTTGAATTCAGCATCTTAAAAAAAAAAAGATTAATGGTTACAGGTCATATATCCCCTTCTAAATTTGGGGGTTTATGCTGTGGATATCGTTCTGTGTAAATAAAGTTCTGATTGGCCAGTGGCCAGGCAGGAAGTATAGGCGGGACAAGAGAGAAGAGAATTCTGGGAAGTAGAAGGCTGGGGAGAGACACTGCCAGCTGCCACCATGACAAGCAACATGTAAAGACACTGGTAAGCCACAAGCCGTGTGGCAAAGTATAGACTAACAAAAATGGGTTAATTTAAGATAGAAAAAGCAGATAACAAGAAGCCTGCCACGGCCATACAGTTTCTAAACAATTAAGTTTCTGTATGCTTTCTTGGTTGGGTCTGAGTGATTGTGGGACTGGCTGGTAAGAGAGATTTGTCCTGACTGGGTCAGGCAGGAAAACTCTAACTACAAATGGTGCCCAACGTGGGGCAAGAGTCTCCACCTAAAACCTGAGAAAAAAGATTCTAAGACAGAGCTAAAAACAGCTTCCTAATTGTCTCAAGTTAATGGCAGCCTGCCGGTTTGAGCTACTATGGCGGGTTCCTGGCATGTGCGTCTGACCTGTATGTAATATAGCAAGAATGAGGAATCTACAAATGGCACTTTACTCTGCTGCATGGTAGATTTAGCCTTTGCTAGTTAAAAAAAAAAAAAAAAAAAAAAAAAAAAGTGTCTGGGCTATACACTGCTTTGATAGAACTGCTTCTGATAGTTGATAGTACACATGGCTCCAGACCCAGAGCCAACAGTAAACTGTACCACCGCCATGTTGGGAAACTGAGGTGGGTGGAGCCAGCAGCCACAGGGGAGTTTCAGTCTTACAAAGATAAATATTACACAGAGAATCTGGTTTATGTTGTCTTTGAGATTCTTAACTACAGAAAAAGATTTGATCATAAAAGCTGTTGAGTTAAATAAATATATAAATTTTAAAGGTATCTTGACTTCAAAATTTGGATATAAGGATATGTTGCTTTGGAAAGGAGTCTCTGCTTTTGTTTCCACAGAAAGCCAGAGGCTATGGATTTATTCCAGATTAAGATACATCAGGTTTGACCAGCCAAGACCACCTGAAAGGTCTCCAATCACAATGGCCCAGATGATCTGACATCCAGAATGGTTTCATGACAACTGGCTCAGAGGTTTACCCTCACAGACTACTCCATAATCCCCATAAGATACAGCGCCCCCCTCTAGCAGGAAGTAGTAAAAAAAACTACGCCCACATTCCCAAAATTAAAGAACAACAACTCATTTAAAATGTTTTACATTGGTATAGATTTTAGTCTATTGATGCAAACTTAAAGTTAATTTTGTTATACTATGTATATATTTCTACTTATGTTTAAGGTATTATGTTTGTATAGCTCATTTTAAATTGAAATGGATAATTAAAAATAGATTAATAATTAATCATCTGTGATAATCATACTCATAGCCATGTTAGTTAAGTCTTCTGGATATACATAAAGATATTTCAGATAGATAGATAATCTTCAAATACTTCAAAGACCTTCAGAATATGGCATTTAAAATATTTTTAAAATTTGGACTTTCTAGACAATGAGACATGTCTGCTCCTGGCAACACCGATTTACTTCAGAGACAACAATGGGCATTGAAGACACTTCATATCTTATCTTCACCTTGGCAAAAATAGCCATTTGGGCAAGAAACTGTTCTTGCCTGGACTGCTCAATCAACTGGACATACAGGACCCATAGAAAGATGACCACTGAACTTTGCTTGACAAAATGGTCCTTCAGGTTCCTGCTTCGCAGAGGAAATGGCCAGACATTCTACAGGACACTGAGAGAAGTGACCCAGAGACGCTAGCCCTGTGGGCTGAAGACAAATGCCCCAACTTTACAAAGGAACATTAGGTGACTGTCCAGGCTGCCAGCTGTCTCTGTCTACTCTTGCAAGACTCCTGAAAAATGCTTACATCCTTCTCCCGGTTCTCAGGTAATATTATATCCTTCTGAGGTCTTTGATATGGTTAAAGACTAGATAGTTATAATTTCCTCAGTTATGATACAAGATAAGTTAGATATAAAACCTTAGACTCACAAATATAAGATAGATAGGATATCTTCTTTAATATTGTAACTGTAATTCTTGCTAGATAATTGTTTTGTTATATGTAATTGTACTATATAAAAGTTAAAACCTTCCTTTAAAAAAAAAAGAAAAGGGGAAGTGCTGTGGATATTGCTCTGTGTAAATAAAGTTCTGATTGGCCAGTGGCCAGGCAGGAAGTATAGGCGGGACAAGAGAGAAGAGAATTCTGGGAAGTAGAAGGCTGGGGAGAGACACTGCCAGCTGCCACCATGACAAGCAACATGTAAAGACACTGGTAAGCCACAAGCCGTGTGGCAAAGTATAGACTAACAAAAATGGGTTAATTTAAGATAGAAAAAGCAGATAATAAGAAGCCTGCCACGGCCATACAGTTTCTAAACAATGTAAGTTTCTGTATGCTTTCTTGGTTGGGTCTGAGTGATTGTGGGACTGGCTGGTAAGAGAGATTTGTCCTGACTGGGTCAGGCAGGAAAACTCTAACTACAGGTTTATATTTTTATTAGGAAATTTACCTGGTAAAAAACTATTTTTCTATATTTTTTTCAATCCATTCCTAAATTGACTAAGGAAATGTTAATAGCTGTACATATATTTATTTTCATAGCTCAACATTGCCTATAACACCAGATCACTGGACATCCTTAAGCTCCATAAGAGAGAATCCACTGTGAAAACTGGATGGGTAGATGGAGTAGGGAGAACCTCTGTCTTGGACTGAACATCCTTTGTTTGGACCTACAGGAAGAATTACATTCTGTGCTGGTTTGAATTTTTCCTTTCAAAGGTGCCAAAGAGAGAATAAAGCAAAACGTGCTGAGGTACATTGAAGGTAATTACACAGTATGAAACAACCACAGTTATTTGACAGTCCCAGATTTCTGAAGTTTACTACCAAGCCTTTCCTTCTGTGAAATTATTTAATGCACTATTCTTTTGCTGGCCTGGGTTATTTTGCTTTTTATCATATTTTTGGAAATATTTTAATGGAAACATGTCACTGAAAAAGTTTCTAGAAATCATTATCCAAACTATGTCAGGAATGTCTTTTGCATTGATTATCAGTCATTTATGAACACAATGAAATGGTTCTGATGGTCTTTAATGCACCCTATTCCGGGAAAATGTCTGTTTAGAGCTAGAAACAATTTCTTCATATGAGTAATATTTGTTACATATGTGGGAGTTGGGCAGCAGTGCTCCTGAGGAAATAAATGCTCCTTTTCTAACTTATGTTCCTCAGACTCTGTGGTCATCCCTGCATTTGTAACTGGCTCTTGAAAAGAATTGTGTGGTAAGTTCTGAGGAATACTAGAAAAAGCTGATTACTATATTACTTCCCGGAATGTTATTCTCCCACCCACTTTACTCTTCTTTTATTAAAATAAAACAGAATAATGAGTTCACACATATTACTCTTGCTTCTCTGAATTACACTCTGTTTACATTGTTGGAATAAATATGAGTTTCTTATATCTATGAACATTTTTATTAATTTTACTCTTTCCCAGTGGTAAAAGACATTAGATAATAGAATAACTGTATTCAGCTATTGAGCCAGAAATTTATGCTAAAGCAATAGTTCACCAATTTTATAGTGCTCTATGTTCTTCATGGTGATATTTCTATACACCCTACTTTGTGTACAGAATATTTGTGTTTAGCTTTTAGCCTTTTATATTTTCCATAAAGGTCATCATCCTTCACACACATCTCAGCTCAGTACATTGTAGTACAAACTCAGTGATTTTCAATAGACTGTTACATAAACAAATGTATTCTTTGTGGAATGTACATATATCTTTGTTGCTGTAACAATGACTCAATTTAGAAGCAGAGAGTGATTATGCAGTGCAGTATTGAGCTGATTCAAATAAAGGGGATGGTTAAGGCTGGTGATAAATTACCGAGGTCAAGGTTAATACAAACTACATTTTTCTTAAACTCCAACTTTTTGAGACCTGGAGACAATGCACTTTTCAGACATGCACACTTAGTTTCTTGTAGAAAAAGTGCATTGTACATCCTAAACAAATGTTTGTAAAAGGGATGAAGTTATAGAGGAAGGCAGAACAGAAGAAAAGAAGACAACCTATACGTTTGCAGCCTTCTCCATTGTCTCCATTCCCATAGACCTACTTTGTTTCTCTGCAGATATAACTATATAAACATTTCATATAAAAGGGATTTTACAATGTATGACATTTTGTGTCTTTTTTTCCACTTACCACAATGATTTTAAGTTTCATCCGTTTTTGCTTGAATGATTATTTTTGTGGTTAATACTATTCCACCAACAGTCACAAATGATTACATTTATCAATTGATTAATATTTGTTTTGTAAGCACTTTCGGGAAAATGTGAGACTCATAAATATTAACTCACAAGATTGTGCATGGAATGAATATTTTCATTTCTTCTTGTTATATGTGTAATAATAAAACTGCTAGCTGCGCTATGAGTTTTACATGTAACATGTGAGGCATTTGCCAAACTCTTACCATATCCTAGCATTGGTATATGAGGTTCTGATTTATCCACACTTTTCATGACATGATTTAAAAGTACACATTCACAATTTTTCCTTCCCAACAAGTCTTCCCTTCTAGTCTCCCTTTTTCATCCTGTACTTTTTTGGTCCATACATTTAATTAGTAATAGCAGCATGCTCATTGGTAGGAGATTATTTACTTGAGCAATGGCAATTTATTGGTGGCCTCTCTACCTCACTAATTGCTCCCCAGGGTGAGATGAAGTCTTACAAGCCCTGGACCACTCCATGATGAAATGTTGAAGGGCCCAGTCTTGTGCGGGTAACAATTGCTGACATGAGTCTGTAGTTTCATCATTCAAGACATACCAAGTGCTCTTCACCTTCTTCCTGTGATGTTTCCTGAGTTTTAGAAGAGATGATATAGATGTCTTGTTTAGGGCTGAGCATTCAGCACTTTCTTATTCTCAGCACTTTAAGCAGGTAGGAGTCTCATTAAATATACTGTCATACCTGTGAAATGACATCTCCCTTCCCTTGTCACTGGAGATGTTGCATTTTGTTTTCCTGTGTGCAATTGTTAAATTGTATAACTTCACTAGAGACATAATTTTCCACATTCTTGATAACTTTTAAATTGAGTTTTTGTTATTTTTTATTGTTGCATTGTAAGAGTTTTAAAAATATATTTGGGATGCCATTGTCAATACATATTTTTATAATTTATCCTTTTAGCTACTTCTTATGAAAACATTTCTAATGTTCTGTTCCCTGGGCTGCATTTTCTTCTTGATGATATTTAAAAAAACAGACAAGTATTTAATTTGATAAAGTCTGTTTAACCCACAGTTTCCTGTGATTATTTTGTGTTTTGTTCATATGTAAGAAATAACTGTCAAATAAAAATTCATGAAAATACACATTTCTGTTATTGATCAGTTTTCTTATCTTCTAGCATGTAATGTTTTTTTCCAAGTGTATTTTCTTGTCTTTGTTTCTTTGTTTGTTTCTTATCCTTTCTTTCTTTTTCTTCCTTCCTTCCTTCCTTCCTTCCTTTCTTTCTTTCTTTCTTTCATTCTTTCTTTCAGATAGTTTGTACTTATGTAGTCCCGGTAAGCTTTGAATATGTGTTCTTCCTGCCTAAGTATCCCTAGTGCTTAAATTACAGGTGTGTTCCACTGAATGCAGTCTCCACATCATTCATTTTTCTGTGAACGTCAGGTTATACTGCATCCCCTGTGAAAGCCTAATTTTTCTTATTGAAGTGTCTTGACATTTTAAATGGTCACTGATAGAGCTAGGATGGTTATGCACTTCTGTTATCTCAGCATGTGCAAGGATCGACCCAGAGGACAGCCAGGTCAAGGCCAGCCAGCCCAGAATAAATAGTGAGGATCTGTATCAAAAACAATAGTAGAAAGAAATGAAATAATAACAGATTTGAAGAGTTTGCTTTGACCCTAAAGTCAGATATTCACTCCACCCATGTGCAGTGTAATTTCTAGTAAATTAAGGTTGATTCTACCATTCTGACTTCATGTTTGTTTCAGTTTTCTAGTTCCAATTCTTTCATTCTTTTGAGTAATAAGTATTTTCTAGGGAACCTCCTCAATTTCCCTTGTTCTTTGACTACATGTCTTGAATTTTTATTCTAGCTAATTATATAGCTTAAAATTAACATCTTACTGTGTAGCAATCTGCTTGAGATCAACACTAGTTTAACTGCAATGTTCAACATGTTTCCTCTTTTACAACTCTACGTCTTCAACTCTTTGCTTTATTAGTGTTACTCAATTTGCAATTATAAAGTAATACACATATTTTATAATGATGTCTTTATAGAGTATCAAATCCTATAGAGAAATTTACACAGGCTAAAACATTTATACCAAATTCATAGTTTGCTATCTAGATACTTTCATTGGCCCTCTCTTTTCATTCCTATGGACTCAAATTATTACATAGTAGGCTGCCATTTTATTTTGTGTAGCATAAAATAGTTTTTAAATAATTCAAAAAGTTGTTAAAACTATCCCAGGTATAGACATGAGGTAAAAATTAATATGAATTCATGACAAAAATTTCCAAAATCAAAAACAAGCAACAGCTCCAGCTCTTGCTGGAAAGCATGTAGTGCAAAGGGAACATTGTAACATGAATTGCTAAACAGTTTTAATAATAATAAAAAAACAGAGCTAGATATTAGGGTAAATTCTGGAAGATCAGAGAGACAGAACAAGTCACAGCCAACCTCACCTAGCCAACTCTTCAGCTGATCCTGTTTCCTCAGACTGAAAGCCTCTGGGTCTTCACCCCTGAGGGTCTCAGTTGAACTGTTTAAAAGCTTCTAGTTCCTAAAGCCTTATATACTTTTCTGGTTCCTGCCATCACTTCCTGGGATTAAAGGCATGTGTCCTTCCAAAGCAAAAATATGAGATCTCAAGTGCTGGGATTACAGGTGTGTGCCACCATGCCTGGCTCTGTTCCCAGTGTGGCCTTGAACTCACAGAGATCCAGATGGATCTCTGCCTCCCTATTGCTAGGATTAAAGGCATGTGCTACCATTGCTTGACTTCTGTGTCTAATATAGTGGCTGGCTTTTTCCTCTGATCCTCAGATAAGCTTTATTAGGGTACACAGATAAAATATCACAACAGAACACTCTTCACTGTGGGTATCAGACACTTTGGAAATCAGTGTGGTGGCTTCTCAGGAAACTGGGAATCAACCTACCGCAAGATCCAGCTATACCACTCTAGGGCATATACTCAAAGGATACTCAATCATACCACGTGTTCACAGAAGCTTTATTTGTAATAGCCAGAACGAGGAAACAACCTAGATGTCCCTCAACTAAGGAATGGATAAAGAAAGTGTGGTACATTTATACACTGAAGTATTATTTGGTTGTTAAAAACAAGGACAGCAGAAATTTGAAGAAAATGATGGAACTAGGAAAAATCATCCAGACTGAGAAAGACAAACATGATGGCATGTACTCACTAATAAGTGGATATTAGCTGTAAAATAAAGGATAACTATGCCACAATCCACACATTCAGAGAGACTACATAACAAGGAGGGTTCATGGGGTATGCCCAGACCTCTGGGAGGAAATAGAAGAGATTTACAACTAGACTGAGGGCAGGTGGGAATGGGAACATAGGAGATCTGGTTGTGGGGACAGAGAAAGCAAATACTGAAAGAGACTATTGGAAAGGGGCACTTCCTGGACAGGTAAAAACCTGGCCCAAGGGAATCTCCCAGGAACCTACAAGGATGACCCTAGCTTAGACTCCTAGCAATAGTAGATAGGCAGCCTGAACTGGTCATCTGTGACCAGATGGTGCCTGGCCAATTGTCATCAAAGAGGCTTCATCCAGCAACTGATGGAAACAGATGCAGACCCACAGCCAAACATTAGGTGGAACTTGAGGAATGCTGCAGAAGAGGGACTGAAAGGATTGTGGGAGCCAGCAGGGTCAAGGACATCACACACACACACACACACACACACACACACACACACACACACACAAATAAAAAACTTACAAAATCAACTACCTTGGGCTCATAGGGCCTCACAGATACTGAACTGGCAAACAGGGAGCTTAGATGGGACTCACCTAGGCACTCTCTATATATGTTACAATTGTGTACCATGGTCCTCTTTTAGGACTCCTAACATTGGGAACAGAGGCTGTCTCTACCTCTTTTATTGGCTCTTGGGATGCTACTTCTTATACTGGGTCACCTCACCCAGCCTTAATACATGGGGAGGTGCTTATTCTTACTGCAACTTGATATGCCATGTTTTGTAGATACTCATGGGAGACTTGCCCTTTCCTTAACAGAAATGGAGGGGGAGTGTATTGGGAGGATGGGAAAAAGGTCAGGTAGGGGGAGAGACTGGGAGGAGAGAGGAGAGGGGAAATTGTGGCCTAAACGTAAAATTAATTAATTAATTAGAAAAAGATTGGGATCAAGACAAAGAAGTCTGCTTTCACGATTTTCACCCCTCCCCCCGGTAATCCAGACCAGTTTCTCAGTGGTTCTTTCTTGGAACAGAAAAGATAACAAAACATCTCCTAGTTATAAGAGTCTTAATTCATCAGCAATTTCAGTATAAAACCTCTGGAAAAAACAAAGGAAGTAAAACTGATTGAAATGAAACACAAGAGGTACTATCCCAGGACCAGATAGGTACTCAGTGTAGTAGAATAAGTCAAAAAAGGATGGAAGGAACAATTAAAAAGAAGAGACCAAGGACAATTTCTGAACAGCAGCTTACTGTCATCATAGAAGATGATGGATTTGGAAAGAACATACACAGTCATGTTTTCTTGAATGTTATTTTTCATATCTGTCAAAAATTCAAATCTTAGTAATATTCTGAGTAAATATTCTTAAATTTCTAAAAAGATTTATTTTTATTTTTATGTTTGTGTTTTGCCTGTATGTGTTTATATGTGCCACATATGTGTGTAGTCTCCACAGTGGCCAGAAGAGGACACTGTTATAACAATACAGATTGCTATGATCCACCAAGTGAACACTGGGAACCAAGTCTAGGCCTTTTGCAAGAACAGCACCCAAGTAAGGATTTGATCAGAAAGTATTTCATTATTAACAGGGGACTGCCTTTTAAGAAGAGAAGTAGAACCATTAGAAATGACAAGAGGAAAAAAAATATAGGAAGCATTTATGAACTTCATGGTTGATGGAACAAGTATAAAAGACAGACTTCTTAGGGTGAATTCAGATCTTCTTGAGAATGTGTTTCTAGGGTCCATAGGATAATAGAGGCTTTCTCTTGGTATTACAGATGAAGGATAGTTGATAGTAGATTTTCAGGGAATCTGTAGCCTGGAAACACAGAGCAACTCACAGACAAGTTGTCTTCTTGAGTACTAGTAAGAACACTCACAGTTGAGAGGTCCATCAGGATTCATTTGGTAACATGTTGGCAAAAGCCAGATTGAGGGGTTGTATTAGTCTTTCTCCTGCCTAGTACTTTAAAGGTCCATTGGTGAAAATCTGTTTGTTGGTGATGGCCAGTCATCTGGTGGGAGTGCCCTTTACAGAATGAAAATCTTCTGCAGGCAACTGCTACAGAATCCAGAAAGATGCAAACAATTCCTAAAGCCAGTAAGGGATCCTCTTCCACATGCAATGTCCCTATCACCAGTAAGGGATCCTCTTCCTCATGCAATGTTCCTATCACCAGTAAGGGATCCTCTTCCTCATGCAATGTTCCTGGGCCATTTCTATTGTCAAAGTTGAAATGATGTTAGGTAGCAAAGATAAAGTATCTATATATTCAGTTTTAGTCTCAAAACCAAGCAACATACTGTGGATTTGGCAGCACATTTGTAATTAATGCATTTGGTTGGAGGTTAGCATGAACCCCTTGCTTTGTCCTTCATCCATTCTCTTTAAAGTTGTCACTCTCTGTATTTTTGTTCTGTTACTTGTCATCTTTCGTATGACTATTTATCAATAATAAATGTGTACTTCTGGAACTGGTTTAGGGATAAGTGTTGTAAATACTGATCCATGCCATTTCATCCTATATATCCTAGTTCAGGTTGTGAAAGTTTGCAGAACAGTAGGATTTCAGGTTTCATATCTTTTCACGCAGGCTGCTTTAATTTCCCAATGTTACAAAACACCTATGAAATGGACATATGTATGTGTGACACTATGTGATCTGACACTATTACAGTTCACACACACACACACACACACACACACACACACACAGGCATCAAAAAAGACAACATGAAGACAACTGATAGGTTCAAACAGATATGAGAGTAGAAATATTTGGGTGATAACTGGCTGATTGTTGTTCTCTCTTGTAGGTTAAAACAACAACAACAAAAATGAACCAACTAAACAGCCTTTCTGGAGCAGCCCCCTCTCTAGATGATCAGACCAGGGAGTTACAGACTAATGTTTCCTGGGACATTGGCACAGCTGCCGATGTATTGGTGCTGGGGCCCCCACAGTTGGATTGGGGCTGGCATTGGAATGGTGTTTGGTAGCTTGATTTTTGGCTTATGCCAGGAACCCGTGTCTCAAGCAACAGCTCTTCTTCTATGCCATTCTGGGCTTTGCCCTGACTGAGGCCCTGGCTGTTACCTGCTGCTTCTGTTCCATGCCTGTGCAGATGCTGTGGGTGATAAGCTTCACCATTAAAGACAACATTTCCATTTCTCTAAGTACCCATTATTATTCAAAGGACATTTTTGGGTAGATTAATTTAGCAATCCTTAGCAATGTGAACAATCTTTACTAGGAAAGGACTCTTACTTAGTTAGTGTAGAGCAACTAGGAATTTTTTTTATATAAAACTTTGATGCAAACAACATCTTTTCCGTTGTTCTTCTTAGTACTTTAATAATCACAAGTGAAAGGAAATGTATATTTTTATTTTACTCAAAATATTAGAGGATCCCACAAAAATCTTGTTTCTGAATTGATTTTCAAAATAAAAAAGAATAGCAGCATTCCCAATTATACTTAGTTTCACACACACAGAAACACACACAAAGACAAACTGACAGATACACACACATAGATATAGACACACAGAGAGACACTCATATATATGTATACATAACATACAAATACAAAATAACACTACTAAGTCACACACATACATACACATATAAACATTTATTCATGTATTTACTTTAAATGAAATATAAGACATGAGTTAAACTCAGTTCATTAGGCTTGGGGGAAAGAATTCTTATTCCCGAGCTATTTCTTTGGCCCAAGTCCAGCAGTATTTTAAGCGTATTACTTTTCCTTACTTATTACTTTAAGAAGTAGAGATGTTAACTTTTGATCTTCTCCCAATTTCCAACTCTAATTAGAATGTCCCTGAAAATTAATTTCCAATAACACAAACAAGCCTATTTTTTTTCTATAAAGATGATCCAATGAGGTATAAAATGTGTGATGTCACATTTGAGAGAGAAAGTGGTACACCTGCCATAACTCTTTGTTTGAACAGTGGTTTATAAGAAAGCCTTGAAGATCAGTCAGGTATGTAATTCATAGCAACATTAAAACAATCTGTATCTCCTTGGTGACAAAAACAGCTCAGAGGTAACGTGACAGGGTGAAAAGAATAAGCTTTATTGCCACACAATTTTGTAATTCTGCCTCTAATTTGCTGTATGATTCTGATAAATCACATTAATGACACTGTCCAGTATGGAAAAGGGTTATGGTGATTTTACAGTTCCTTCATAACTTAAGACATAGAATTAGCTCAAATAAAGAGAATATGTTACAATAATGCAGGCAGAAATGAAGGACATCTATTTTAAAAATTTTGTTATTTATTCTGCTGGTCATCAAATGTAACTCATCTTTCATGGCTTCTCTGATTTTCTGCAGGATGCTATGTAAGAGGCAAGGAACTGCTTGCACTTGGATTCCTTCCATAAAAAGATGTCCATACTTTCCCATATGTAGTATACTGCTATACAGATTTAGCTGAACTACTGTCATGAAAGCATCTGAAATGAAAACACCAAAGTCAATAAGATGTCTTAAGTAAACTCTAATCTTATACAGAGTATGCATAGCAATAAAAATTACTATTAGAATCTCATCCCTTTTAACCAGATGAACTGAACAAATTCACAAATACTTTCCTAGGATGAAGATATTCATTCATATGTTTGGATGGCATTAAATCATTATAGAGATAATACAATTTCTTGTATGTCTTGTGTTGTTTGCAATATTGTATCAGAATCGTAGTAATTTAGAGGATCTTGAAATCTGGTGTTTCTAATTTTTTGTGTATGTATGTGCATATGTGAATGTGTGTGTGTGTATGTGTCTGTGTATGTGTGTGTGTGTGTGTGTGTACATGTCTAGTGTATGTGCACATATGTGTGAAGAAAACAGTGAAGAATGTGTTCTGCTCTATCAATGTCTGTCTTGTTCCCTTGAGACTGGGTCTCTCACTGAACCTGGAGCTAGGCTGGCCGCCGGCAGCCAAGAAGCCTTGAAGATCCTTCTGTCTCCACTTCCACTCTCGCCTGGACATGGGACATGCAGGTTTCTATGTGAGTGCTTGGGTTTCAAATTCTAGCCTTCATCCTTGCATTGCAAGCATTTTCATTCATGAAACCATCTCCCTATGCTCTAGAATGTGTTTCTTTCCAAATACTATACTGTAGTAGCACTATTTTGAGTTAAAATATTAAAGTCCATATGGAAGTTTTCTCAATAATGAATTTATTTCTAGGAATCAATTGACAAATATTAACCACTGTTCCATTCAATATGCTTCATGAGAAGTGGATTGCACTTCTCAAAACTTTAGACATAATCTTTTTTTTTTTTTTCTGAGTTCCTATGAATTGAATTCTTAAGTGGGAAAAGCAAACAAATAAGCAGATGCAAGGGGAATGGTAAAAAACCAGACAGAAATCCAAATGTGGAAGGGTGTTTGTGAAATCAAGGTATAAGTGCAGAAACTGGAAAGCACTCAACACTATGTTCCCCTCCTCATTTAGATTCTTCCTGTTACAATGACACTGAGCATACCCCAGGGATCAGAGCTTATGTAGGTGTTAATGTCATATGTGTGTTATTAATATCTGCACAGCTTCTCTTCATTCACAGATGATGCACTGGACCAGACAGAGATGACACCAAATTCTCACTGAAGTAGACTATCAACTCAAAGGCTAGTGGCAATATTGATTTGGAGACACTGGGGATTATTTCTCATTACAAAGAAGTTTTGATTAATGAACAAATCATTATGATGTGCTGCATTTATCGATACACAATTTTGACTTAATTGTTTTTCTTCTAATAGGAATTTCATTTCATGTTGCCTCACCTGTTAGGCTTTGTTAGTGCAGAGCCTCTGCAAGCCAGCATGCTTTGCTCCTATCCTTTTAAATTAAGCTGATGAAGTGCAGACAAATACTGAGAGATGTAAGTGATAATGCCTACGTTTTCATGGCAGATGCTTTCTAGTTTATGAAAGAATCTAAAAATTACCATAATTCAATTACAGTCCCCTAGAATGGTAATCAAATATTTTGTAATATACCTCATTTATAAAGATGCTTTCTAAATGAGAGACTTTAATACTTTTTAAATTAAAAAAATTAAACTTGTACTTTTTAAGAAATCCTACATTGCATAGTCACTTTTTATAATTTAAATTTTTTCATAGAATAATTTTTAATTTTATCCTTTCCATTCCTCTGAGATTCTCCCCACCTCTTTACTCATCCAATTTCAGGTTTTTTTCTCTCTCTAAAAAAAAATTAAAACAAACAAAAATCCAGCATGACAAAAAATAAAAACATCAATAAAAACTCAAAAAACAAACACAAAAAACATGGAGACTTTTGTGTTGGGCCATTACTCTTGGGCATAGAGCCTACCTTACAGTGTGATATACACACTGTCACTACATTCGAGAAAGGTGATTTTCCCTTTCTCAGCAGGTATACATTACTATATAGCTTCTTGGTTGGATCTGGGAATTTATGTCCAGCCCCCTCTCAGTGCTGGACTTTTGTCTGGTTTGAACTTGTGTAGATTTTTTTGTGTGCTGTCACAGGCTTTGGGAGTCCCTATGTGCATCAGTCCTGTTGTGTCTGGAGGATGCTGTTTCTTTGGAATCGTCCTCTACCTCTGGCTTTTATAATCTTCCTGTCTCCTTGTCATTACAGAACCGTGAGCATGGAGGGGAAGAGTTCAACAAGGACATCTTATTTAGGGTTGAGTACTCTAAAATCATCCCTTCTATATTATCCAGTTTTTGGTCTCTGTGTTAATGAAGAAGTGATGGTGGGTGAGCAATTCATTGATCTTGGATATAGCAGCGTGTCATTGGGAAGTATGTGTTTTGATATGTTCTTTTAATTAACTAATAGTAGTAGGTTTTCTCCTAGGAGCCGTTGCTTATCTAATCTCAAGTTCTTGGACACTTTAGCAGTATCAGGTATGGTTCCCAACACATGGAATACACCTTAAGCCCATGTAAAGAGTGGTTGGTTACTCCCATAATATTCATGCTATTATTGTACCAGTAGTTCTTGCAGGCATGTCACTATTATAGGTCACAGGGCTAGTAGCTAGGTGATATTGGTGATTATCTTTATCCTTTGGTAGCATACAGAATATCTTCCAACACTATGAATGCTGTTAGTATGAGTGAAGCTTCTAGTTCAGCATGAGCTCAATTTCTCTTCATTTGATGAAATAAGCAAGTGGTGTCCTCAGTAACAGATCCTTGTCTTCAGACAGTGAAGGTTTCATTTGTTGGCTGAATGTTGTTATTGCCTTATCCTTAGTTCTATGTAGCTGGAGACCTTCTCTCCAGCCCCCGCCAAGCCCTGTTAGATAGCCCACTTATAAAATAAAAACATAGATGCTTATATTATTTAAACTGTTTGGCCGTGGCTGGCTTCTTGTTATCTACTTCTTTATTTTAAATTAACCCATTTCTATTAATCTATAAGTTGCCATTTGGCCCGTGGCTTACATCTCGCTTGTCATGGTGGTGGCTGGCAGCATCTCTCTGCCTCAGCTTTCCTATTCCCAGAATTCTCTTCTCAGTTTGTCCCGCCTATACTTCCTGCTGGGCTACTGGCCAATCAGCATTCTATTTACACAGAGTGATATCCACAGCAGTTCTAGACAAGTGTGATAGCTGTGGGGTCCCTGATAGAGATCTGTTCTGAGAGTCAGCAGGCAGTAACAAAGGGATGCAAACAGTCAAGAAAGAACAGTTGAAATGAGTGGCGTGGAAGAACTAGGGGTGTGATGCTGGATCTGCACCAAAAGGATGAATCCCAAGAGGATGGCGGTTGTAGTGGGTAGCCATCCCAGCATTGGCCTGGAAGTTCCAACCCCCACTGAGGCTTTGGTAATGGTCACGCCCACAAGGCGCGGCAGAGGAGGAAGCGGAAGACGAAGGATCGGGAAGTACTCACTCTCTTGGTTCCCGGACTCTGGACGCTAGAGGTAGACCGAGCAGAGTTCTCCAGAGAACAACGCCGGATTGTGCTATACCCTTGCCAGACCCTGTAACCTACCCCCTCATTTGTAAGTACCCCACAAAATAAACCTCCCTTTTAACTACGTGGAGTGGCCTTAATAATTTCACCAATAGGCGGTGGAGATTTTAATACTTGAAAAACAAATTTTGAAGTCTCTTTGACTAATATTTTTAAGTTATTTAATAAGATATAGATACATTCCCCTGACACCAAAGGAAGGAATGTCTATGAAGACTGCTTTGGGCCTAGGTGGAATGGAGATAGGCAAGTATCATATGGAAAGAGGGTTCCAGCGTGTGATAGAATAACATCCTGGGTGTGGGAGTTTGAAAGGAACTGGGAGTGGCTATACAGACATGTGGCTATGTTAGAGTGGGTATGGCCTTGCTGAAGGAAGTATATCACTGTGGGGGTAGGGTTTGAGGTTTCCTATGTTCAGGGTACTGTCCAGTGACTTCTTGTTGCCTGAAAGATGTAGCTACCTCTCTAGCCCAATGTCTGCTTGCACACCACCATATTCCCCACCATGGATTGAACCTCTAAAATGGCAAGTGAGCCACTCCAATTAAATATTTTCTTTCTTAGAGTTGCTGGTGTCATGGTGTCTTTTCACAGCAATAGAGACTCTAACTAAGACAGAAGTTTGTAACCAGGGGCTGGGCTATTGCTCTGATAGGCCTATGTAGAGCAATATGGACTTTGGGAGTTTGGGTTAGGAAAGCAGTGGAATGTTTTAAGTACTGCCTACTGGAATGTACTAATTGGAGCGTGAAAGACAGTGATGCTCAGTGTGATTTAATGAACTGTGGGGATCAAGAGCGTTCAGAGGAGAAGAATGTTAGTATGTAGCCTTGAGATCATTCTCCCGATATTTTGCTGAAGAAAGTGGCTATCTTTTGCTTTGTCCAAAGAGTCTACTTGAGGCAAAAGTGAAGAGATTTAGATTAATGACTTTGGCAGAAGCATCTCAAAACACCCTAGTGTCGACTCTGTTGTGTGGGTATCAGTGGTAACTCTACTGAAGATTTATAATGAAAAGGAGCAAGCTTTGCAGGGTAAATTACAAAATGCAAATCTTGAGGAGAAAAAGAGCACC
This sequence comes from Onychomys torridus, assembly GCF_903995425.1. Taxonomy (NCBI): domain Eukaryota; kingdom Metazoa; phylum Chordata; class Mammalia; order Rodentia; family Cricetidae; genus Onychomys; species Onychomys torridus. The sequence continues at coordinate 54,631,240 of NC_050459.1, forward strand.
AGAAAGTGGAATGGAACTAAATGCTCTGTGCAAGGAGATAAACAGATTAAGAAATGGGATACGGGGAGTGGTGAACAGAGGGCAAAATCCACCCAGCCAAGTTTCCCACTTGTGAAAAGGAAATTAAAAAAAAAAAAAAGCTTACAGCTAGATGTGTTGAGGCACACCTTTAATTCCAGCACTGGGAAGGCAGAAGCTGGCAGATATAGGACAGCCTGGTTTACAGAGCAAGTTTCAGGACAGTCAAACTTAGGCAGTGAAAGACAGACAACTGGTGAAGATGTAATTGAACAAGGGGGCCAGGTTCCAGCCCCAGCAAATACCAGAACTTGCCAGCCTCAACCACATGGTTCTGACTTTAGAGATAAGGATAGAAGAAATGGGTTCTGGAATTTACCTTCATGCCTAAAGAAAGCCAATGAAGCTAGGCATGTGCCAGGGGTGTCCCTGAATAGAAGCCTAGTAGAAAGGCAATGGCTTTTCTTGAAGCTGTAAAGTTGAAGCTCATATTGCCTTGGTGACCCCAAAGTATTAGAGATGACAATGTCATGGGATACTTACCAAGAGGAGCTTTGAACAGGGAGTAGAACCAGCCCAAGTAAAAGAAATGTGTTGGAGTCAATAAAGTTGAACAGAGTTGGAGATCTGAAGAGCTTTTGACATCAGACATGGAGATGTAGAGTTTGGAGTTTGCCCACCTGGGTTTTGGTCTTGGTTTTGTATAATATAAGTATTTCCTTATATGTTCCCTTCCCCATGTTTTGGAATGATAATGTATATCCTGTGTGATTATATGTTAGAAGTATGTGATCTGCGTTTTGGTTTTGATTTTGATTTTATAGGGAATTACAGTTGAGAGATTGCATGAATCTTTGAAGAGACCTTGAACTTTTAAACATTGTTGAGATTGTGATAGACTATGGGGACTTCTGAAATTTCATTATGCGCATTTCACATTATTATATTGTTATAAGCTTATGGGGGCCAAGGAAAGGTAGCTTGAATGTAATTGATCTCCATAATCTTATAAGGAGTGGCACTACTAGACTATTAGAAGGTATGGCTTTGTTGGAATGGGTATGGTCTTGTTGGAGGAAGTGTGTTACAGTGGGGGCAGGCTTTGAGGTTCTCTGTGTTCAGGATACTGCTCAGTACCTTGTAGTTAGAGTTTTCCTGCCTGGTCCACAGTCAGGACAAATATCTCTCACCCGCCAGTCCCACAGTCACTCAGACCCAACCAAGTAAGCACACAGAGACTTATGTTACTGACAAACTGTAAGGCCGTGGCAGGCTTCTTGTTATTTAGTTCTTCTATCTTAAATTAACCCATTTCTATTAATCTATACTTTGCAACTTGGTTCGTGGCTTACCTGTACCTTACATCTTGTCATGGTGGTGGCTCGCAGCATCTCTTCCTCTCCAGTCTTCCACTTCCCCCATTATCTTCTCTCTTGTCCCACCTATACTTCCTGCCTGGCCACTGGCCAATCAGAACTTTATTTACACAGAGCAATATCCACAGCAGTACCTCCTTCAACTTTCTGTTGCCTGCAAGATGTAGGATTCTCAGCTACCTATCCAGTAACACGTCTGCCTGCATACCACCATGTTCCCTACCATGATGATAATGGACTGAAACTCTGAAACTATAAGTGGAACCCCCAATTAAATGATTTCTTTATAAGTGTTGCCATGGTCATAGTGCCTCTTCACAGCAATAGAAACCCCACCTAAGACACTTGGTAATATGGTTGGTGAGTACAAAGCTGAACTATCAGTGGTTTGAATGACTACATTTAAATGTGAATAAATAGTTTAATAAATACTATTTTGAATGTGCTAAGAAAAGAAATACATGAAAAATTTTCAGAGGAAAAGTGAAGCATACAATGTTTTAATAGCCTGTTTTTTATTTGAGGTACACAGTGCTATGTCCTGCATAATTTGTCCTAGAAGATTCACTGGGGCAATGCAGGAATGAAGGAACAGCAGATAGACAGCCATTCACAGACATTCATACAGAAAAGCGCTGATCAGATGGAAGGTGCTCCCACTAATGAAAAGCACTCAGCACATTTATTGTGTATAACACAAGAAGGAAGTATAGGCTAGTCTCAGTGGGATCTCTCTAAGGGAAGAGTCTTGGGTAATAGTCATTGGGAGAAGCAAGCTGTGGCTGTTAGTTTTAGAACATACTGACTAGTCATTCATAAACACTTATACTTGTACCAGAAGAAAATTTGCCCATTTCCTAAGCCTGACTCACAGACAACTTTGTCATTCACATGGGTCTGAGGCACTGTGAACCTTGACATGTTCATACCCATGTCAACCATGCACATTCAGTCAGGTCTTCCTCCCCTCTCCAGAGCACATGATCAATTTAATGACTTTAGGAAACATTTGGAAGGTGGTGGGAAAATTGTTACTTTCGGGTAAATGGTGTAATCATAGGCTGCTTTCCAGTTCAGGTTTCAGCTCTTCTCTAAAAGTCTGTGTGTCCTAGGAAGCATTATAGCATTGGGAAAACCTTTGAAAAGGTTGACAAATGTTAAAAACTATAATGACTTCCCTAATGAAGATATGCAAAAGACATTATTTGAAAATATGGTATAAACCTATTTTTTTTAAATAGTCAATCGCTCCACACCATTTTGGCTTTTCTCTACCCATAGACACTATCAGTGTGCTGAACTATAAGAGCCCTATATTGTTTATAAAGAAGGTCTACACAAAAGACTAGTTTGGAACTGCATGTGCCAATCTGGGTGCCATTTCTCCTCCAAGTGCTCTATAAAACAAATGTTCTAATTAGTCTCTTTACAAATTAACATTTAATTTAATCATGCAAGTAGCTTCTTAACTAACTTACAATAGATAAGCAGCAATTACATCATTTGCATACAATTGAAAATAATTATGTAATGCACACAGTTACTGTTATGTCTGAAATTAGTTTGTTAGTATAAAATTAGATGATGCATGGCCTTTGAGATGAAGCATCAGGTTAAGACACTTTCCAAATAAGCCTGGCTACCTGTGTTTGCACCCCAGAACCCATGTTAATGTGGAAGGAGTGGATTGATTCCACATAGTTACCTTCTGACATGTACGTTGATGTCATGGAACACATTTTGCACCTTACACATCATGCCCACAAATAAACACACTAACAATCAACTAAATGATAAAAAAGGAATTAAATAAGAATGAAAATATCATTTTCTTAATTTTAATTCAAGATATATAAAGAAAGCTTCAAGAAACTTATTGTACCACATACTCCATGTGCTGCTAGAAACATAATGACCTTTGAAATACTTATTAAAATACCATAATCTACACAGTTTCATTAAAATTGTTACATTTTGATTAAGGTTTAATTATGAAACTTGAGCAATGTTGGAAAGACCCATCACTGTGTCTTGGATCTATTTGCACATAAGTCAGTTCATAGTAATGATTTTTTCATAATACTCATGTATATGGGCCAGTTGATGCTTTTCTTATTCTTGGCACTCTGTGGAATTTTGACATTAGTGTTAAATTCATATGAATGCTACAGCTGAATTCTATTTCTATTAAGATTTATAGCAAATTTATCCAGAGATTAGTTAATATGTCTTAACTAAATGTTTGTCTAAAGGGAATAAATTTCTGTAAATTTAAAATGACAAAAGAGATTATCAAATTTTGAATTTAAATTATTACTATTAAATACAATTTAATTCATAATCATTTATATTTTTAGACTATTTGTAAAAGCAATTATAATTTCCTCAAGAGAATGAATTACTATGACTAATAATTTATTCTCAATTTAGTTCAGTTAAGCTAAACAGTTTGGTGAAATAGCTCTCAAACTGAGATTGAAGAAAAGTTGAGAATAAATCAATAAAAAAGTTATTAACTATCTTCATGCAGAAGCCACCTTCTGGTGCATTTTTGGGGGACAAGCTTATAGGATAATATTGAGTCTATTCCAGCCAATTTGATAAGAAATAAGTGGATGACACTGAGGAAGCACAAAGGTATAAAGAGGTTAATAAAATGAGACACAAATTTCATTGAATAGTTCAGAAAGACTATGATAAAGAAAGTATTTGTGACCTGTCCTAAGGACAGATAGATTTGCCTGCATAGAGTTGAAAATTTGTGGAGTATACACTCTAAATTTGGAGATCCAAAAATAGTTAAGAATGTAAATATAGAACATGAAATGAGAAATTAACTGATTTAAAATCAATAAATCACAGTCAAATAAATATCAGCAGATGTCATATTTGAGAAGAATCAACATGAAAATATAAATCCATACCAAGCATTATTTTTAGATGTGTAATATACATATAAATATACATATATATGTATATATACATATATGTGATCATGTAAGATTATAATTTACTATGGCATACATGTGTATAAATACTTATATACATACACACAGATATATATGATCATGAAAGATTATAATATACTATGGTAGATGGAGGGTATTGTTTTGAAAATTTGATAGATTTGATTAATATATTAATATGTACACTGTTACTGTAATATTAGATGCATACATTTAGATCTCATAAAAACAGTATTACCAATTATAATTTCAGTGAATTTTTAACTTTTGAGTTAATTGGTTCCCAAAATAAAAATAAATAGACATTTATCAGTAACTTTGCATGCCCTAGAACTTATGGACATTAGGATAAACCCTTCCTCACAAAGGCCTGCATTTGAAAACTTAAGTTCCATTTTGCATATTGGATATATTATATGTTACAATGAGGCTGTTACAATAAAGTTCACTTTTATTCTAGTATATGCCTTAGTTACTTCTGTATTGCTGTGATAAAAAGACCATGATCAAGGCAACTTCTTGTTTTCCTTATTTTTAAAACATATTTTATTTATTATTATTGTTATTATTTTATTAAGATTTTTTTTATTCATTTTACATACCAACAAGAGATCCCCCCTCTCATCCCTTCTCCCACTCCCCCACAGCCTTCCTCCCCAGGCTATCCCCATCACATCTTCCAAAAAGGTAAGGCCTCCTATGGGGAGTCAGCAAAACTTAGTGGGAACTCATGAACTTTAGACCAACAGGTATGGAGCTTCCATGGGACTGGACTAGGCCCTCTGCATAAATGAAACAGTTGTGTAGCTTGGTCTCTTTAAGGACCCCCTGACAGTGGGAGCAAGATCTATCCCTGGTGCATGAACTGGCTTTTTGAAGCCGGTTACCTATGGTGGGACACCTTGCACAGTCTTGATCAGGGCAACTTCTATTAGGAAGACTATGTTTGAGGCTTTTGGTTTGAGAGGCAATTGATGAGAACAGCAAGACAGCAATTGGCAGACATTGCAGCAGCTGAGAGCCTACATCTCAAACTGCAAACAGGAAGCAGAGAGAGCTCCTGGGAATGACACATGAATTTTGAAATTCAATGCCATCCCTAGTGACACACTTTTGTAGATGTAATGGTCTTATTAAATAAGAAACACAGAGCCAAATGCAGAGTTAAAAGCCCAAGAGGTCAGAGCAGTAGCTAAGAGCAGAGCTGAAAACCCTTTCTTACCCCTCTCTGCTGTTGCTGTCCTTCCCCTCTGAAAGAGTCTACTTCCTGTGTATCTGTCTTTTTATTGACTTTCTGTTCTGCCTTCTCATTGGTTGTAAACCCAACCACATGACCTCCTTGTCACTGCCTGTCTATACAGAACTCTAGGTCTCTATGGCTGGTATTGAGATTAAAGGCATGTGTCTCCATGCAGGTGGTGTCCTTGAACACACAGAGATCTGCCTGTCATGTGATTGGGATTAAGGGCATGTGCTACCACTGCCAGACTTCTGCTATGGCTTGTGATTAGCTCTGACCACCAGGTAACTTTATTTATTAGCATACAAGTAAACTCACATTTCAGCACAAATAAAATATCACCATACACTTCCTCTCCAGCCGGGTCACAGTTCCTAGGCTTCCCCAAACAGGGCCTTCAAATGGGAAACAAGCATTTGAATACCAGACACTAAGTGGGAGAGACATATTCAAATTTCTACAGGCTATATTTCTTGACTTGAAAAACTTTGAGCATCAAAGTTTCTTGACATAAATAATGATTTGTTCAATTTGTCAACAATAAATAAATTATACAGACAAAAACATACTGTGAGATACAGGCGTATCTACCAAGCTGATGTGAAATGTGTTATACAGTCCAAGCTAGCCTCAAACTCCTTATCTTCCTTTCTCTACCATCCATATGTTACGACTGGAAGCAAGCACCTGCTGATATAGATAGGTAGGTGCCTCTATGTACATATTTTCTACCAATTTATTTAAGATTGGTAGATAAGCATGTCAGCATATAAACTCCAAGTGGTTCATAAGTCATTGTACATCAGAATGGTTTTGTTGGTTGTCATTCCCCATATTACGTCTTTTACAACACTAGATTCTGTTCACTCTTCCTTGAAAGATCCCTTCCTCTCCCATGGTCTCTTAATATCTACCTAACTCCTGTGGTTATTTGCATTGAAGCATACATATCTAACTAAAAAGTGAAAGCTAATATCATCACACAACAGAAAACATGCAATATTTATCTTTTGGGATATGGGGTACTTTATTTAAGATCATTGTTTCCACTTCCATCCATTTACTTGCAAATTCCATAATTTCATTTTTCTTAGTAGTTGAATAATATTGCATTGTATAAATAGAATCCTTTGGATATATGCCCAAGAGTAGTAATTTTGGATCTTATTTTGTGTGTTTTTGTTTTGTTTTGCAATTTTTGTCTCCATTTTATTAGTGTGCTTGCTTTGATTCTTTTTTTTTTCGAGTGTGAGAGAGAGAGAAAAAAAAACATGAAATTATGTGAGTAAGGAAGAAGGTAAATCTTGGAGTAGTTAGATGAGGGGAAAGAATATGATCAAAATTGTTTGAAAATAATCTAATAAAATTTAATTAACTAAAAGAGGAATGGTCTTCTTTCTTCTTAAAACACACATTGCTGGACTCAGTCCTCAAGAGTTTCATGAGACTACTTTTCCAGGTCATTATCTTAATAGCTTTTCTGTCCCTGCAGTAAGATACCATGACCATGGTAACTTATGGAAGAAAGCTTCTTTGGGGCTTACAGATTCAGAGCGTTAGAGTCCATGACCATCATGGTGAAAAGCATGGCAATAGGTAGACAGGCATGACTCCAGTGCAGCAGCTGAGAGCTGATAAATTTGAGATATAAAGGGCTAACTAGTAATGGTTTGGGCTTTTGAGTCACACTTTCTCCAACAAGGCCACACCTCCTAATCCCTCTCTAAGAGTTCCACAAACTAGGGACCAAGTATGATATCATATAAGCAGAAGGGGGCCATTCTCATCCAAGCCACCACAGGTTTGAACTCCAATTTTAAACATCAAAATTTGTGTTGTTGCTGAGGGTGCTTATGTCCAGACTGCTTTTAGCCAAGGATGAATCTTTGAGTATAACATACTCACATAGGCCATTAATGTTTTACTGGCATATATTTATTTTTTGTTATTTTTCTTCTCCATTAGGATTTCTACTCTGTGAGAGTGGGGGAAAAAAGACTGTTTTGCTAATTTAAATGTTCTCTAAGTTCTATGGTAGCATGTAGGTCTAATTTAATTTAGTTGCTATCAGGAAAAAAAGACGGAGATTGCACATAGGCTTTTTCATATACTGGTGACCTTGATGAAAGAAATTTAACAGTCTGATAGTGACAAAAGATTGAGTACAGTACAGGCAAACATTTCTGAATAGAGAAAAATTTTAGCACCATGTCCATGGCCTTAGTTTAATGACATTTGACTAGAAAAGAAAAAAAGATAAGACAGTGAAGTCTTCAATAGGAATAAAGCAAGGACATGTTCATTGTAGAGTTTTATTTGTTTCTGTAAGGAAGATAAGACATCTCTGAACCTGAAAGTGCCTGGTGCGCCCAGAATAGAAACGAACATCGATGGGGTTGAAGCAATCCCAGAATCTAGTGATCAAAAGACTGAAAACATCAACTTATGAAACATAGCTTTTAGAGTGATTTTAGGTGGAAAAAGTACTGTGACCATCCCTGACAGGAAATACTTTCTAAATGTGGTAATGTCTATTTGGATTTGCTGCATGACTAATTTGTCTTAAAACAACAGATTTCTTTGGAACCTTTTAGATTTTTTTTTTAATGCAACATTTTTTTTTAATGTTGGATAATCTGAGGCCATTTGTGAGTAAGGAATATGAAAAGCCCATGATTTTCTCCTGCATTCAAAGGCCTGGGAGATCCTTGCATTAGAAATATGTTCAATCAAAAACTGTGATTTGAGGTAATAAATGAATTTCAAGTAAAATGTGGAGATAGAAGGACAATATTCTTGGTATGATTTCCATTCCTTCCACTTTCTCAGAGGTAACTGAATTGAGAGTCTAAAGTTCTAAAGCTATCAACACAGTGTCCTTTATTGGTTTGAAAACGTGTTCACACCACCTCATTAAGGATTAGAACACTTATGGAACCGTAGTTCTGAACTTCATTTCTAGTATCTAGTAACTGTCATGAGGGAAGGCAATATCCCATGTTTTGTTAAAATGAATGATGGCTGTAAATTCTAGCCTCCAATAAAATGAAGTATATGATATAATAATTCCCTTGATGAATGACTACATGTTTTATCTTTAAAATGTTTATGAATGTTTCCTCTGATGAAGACTAAGATATTCTTTACCACAATTATTCTGTTCTCCCTACTTCCTAATCACACACGGGAGAGAGAGAGAGAGAGAGAGAGAGAGAGAGAGAGAGAGAGAGAGAGAGAGAGAGAGAAAAAGAGAGAGAGAGAGAGAGAGAGAGAGAGAGAGAGAGAGAGAGAGACAAAGACAGAGAGAGACAAAGACAGAGAGACATACAGAGACAGGTAGAGAGACAGTCTCCTAACTGCATCTTTAAGAACAGTACTTATTAGAAATTGGAGGAACTTTGTGAGCTCAAATAATCAGATATTTCTATACCTCATTTCAAATACTTGAACTCTAGCAATTCTTTGTGGCTATTAACTTCTAAACTGACACCTTAATTTTCAAATAGATATTGTCTACATTCATTTTCCTAAAGCACTGTATATCCCTGAACATTTTCTCTGTCATGGTCTTTGCTTTATAAATGTTCACAGGAAGAAAGTAAACATATCCTCATTTTGAGTAATGATTCTTTTCTCTATTCTTTGCTTTTTAAAAAAATTCAGAAAATTCATAATAGATTAATGACTAGCATAATATATGTTAGAAGCAGATAAGCTCATAGGTTTGACATTTGCTATCAGTGGGACTTTTCAATTTTATGAGACTATCAAACTTCAGATTACTTATCTGTAGGGTATACACTATCTTCTTAAGTATTAAATGTTATAACTATGATGGTGCTTAGAACCATATGTAAAATGAAAAGAACAAAACTCACCCAATACAAGTTCCTATAAGCTATCAGTCTTTAACAGAAATTACAAGGAGAAATATTCTTATTTAAATTAAATAAGTTCTTTCCTTTGCTTAAATATGGTTGGGTCATTGATATTTGCTTTCTAACCATTCAAATCAAAATAATAATTACATTACTTACTTTCTCATAATTAAAAGTAGACACAATTGCTCTAGAGATTTCTAAGTATAGTTTGAGGGGAAAAATCAAGTTTGGTGTTAAAATTAGCCAGCTCAGATTTTGCTGGAGAGATTTTTCTGTAAAAGAAAATTCTTTATGTAATATTAACCATTCCCCTGGTGAACATGATTTAATATTTTAACCATGATGAGATGACTGAGATATATACACATGTACATATGATCTGGAAACAAATTGTAAGTGACAGTTTCAAGAACTAGAAATTATCCTAAGTTTAAGAAAAATATGGATGTAAGTCTGGTAAGTGTGCTTTGAAGTTGACCCCTTTCATTTCAAGTTTGCTGGCAGTGAAATGTTTCTTACTCTTGGCCTGGTCCAATCAGGTCATGTATCACTAATTTTAATACTCTCATCTATAAAAATGATATTCTTTAACCAATGCCATCTCTAAGGTAAAATAAAATTTTATACCAGATGGGACACACTCAGTGGCAACATTGTCAACAGGGATAACCAATGGCTTTCTTGGTTAGATTTGAGGCCTTCATCTCAGTAGGAATTCATACCTGGTTCTGTACACATGGTCAGAACCTGTGTCTAGGGAAATCACCTTTTGATATATTGCTAAGAGGTTAACTTGTCAACAGCTTCCTAAGTATCTATTGTTATTTTTCTGTCCATAGGTATGGGCTGCTCTCCACATTGGTTAAAAAAACTTCTTATTCAAATGGGTAGTGGTTAGTGAAATGACTATCAAAGGTCTGAAAATAAACAAGTGTGAGTACTCTCTCAGATGGGACATCTATCTATTTCCACCCTTTTCCCAAGGCTCAACATTCTTATAACAGTAGTTTACAAATTCTCTTTTGGAATGAGCTTACTTCTTACATTCTGTGTTCATCTCAGTAAATTACACTGTATCCCCACATCTACCTGGTCATTATTTGGTTATATCAACTATTTAACTCAACTACTATAGCCTTCCCCATACACATCAACTGGTGCCAATGAATGATGCATTGAAAACAGTAAAGTACAATTAATTTGATTATGGAGATATGACTGCATAAGAGAATTGAAATAGAGCTATTATTTTTGTTCAAGGTATTTACAACATGTAGAGACTTGACAGACATTTTTGTGCTTTTCCTAGCTACATAAAATGATTATATATGCAATATACAATGTACAAGTAAAGTGAATGTGCTACAATGTAATGGTGATTGTTTAGAATAATATATCCAGTTCAACTTGCAACCCTATTTATTCTCAGTCCAATGAAGATCTTTCTTAAAGAGAAAAGAATTAAGTATTTCTTTTCAGGTTCATGCAGTATCTCTTTGCATTCTTTACATGAAATGTGCCATTCATAGTTAATTTCATAACTCTTACTATGTGAACAATGCAGTTATACAGTTATTACTCATAGTGTCAGGACTCTATGTGGTAGCAACACAGAATAGATTTTCTTGCTTTCTGTTCCTTAATACCATGCATTTAATGCTGGATCTGTAATTACAAACAAGGCTGTATCATCAATCATGGCCAGAGTAAATGCTGGCTATGAATGACTTCGAAAAGGTTATTTGTTTGTTGATGATGCTCCAATGCAACTTTCAGTGTTTGAAGAAAACTTTGGAAAGCTATTCTTTCATAAAATTCTATTCAGGGATTGAAATGGTGCAAATATAGAATAACATTTTTTTCAGATATGGTGGCTTTTGATGCTTTTAAGCCACAATCAGTTCATTAGAAGGATATGATTTTTCTCTAAGTTTGACTTTACAATTGTCTTTTTTATGTCACTGTTAAGAGAGGATAAGTGACAGATAGGTGATCTTGTGGAGAGAAGAAATCAGTCCCATTCCACATAGGTGATCAGTCTTTTCACTGTCACAGATTTAGACTGAGCTGAGGAAGTTGACATTACTGTATTGGTTGAATACAAAAGAAGATATTGATGGGAATAACTCATTAGCATTATGGAAAAACGTTCTCAAAATCCCTTGGAGAAGAAGATAGATGTGGCCATCATTAAATATTGCTTGTCTCATGGGTTGGAATCTGTGGCATGGTAAGTGACCAGGAGTATAAGCAGTGGGAGCTCACAGAGAGTTCCTGATGCCTTGATGTCACTTTTAGGTACTAATGAAAGGGAGCACTGTGGTTTAAACCCACATGTAATTCAAATTTTTAAAAATTTAGTGGTGAAGCATTTGTTGTGTCTAATCTTGAACACATCTCATGTTCTACCTGAAGAAACTTATTAGCACTATTCTTCAGGCCCAGTCTCAGATGTTTTTGTAAGAACAGCCTCTTCATCTAATTGCAGGTTACAGAACTCTGTGTAGAAGTTAGTCAATCAGAATGCAAGTCCAGAGAATATCAGAAATGGAAGCAATGTGTGAATTCTGACCCCTCAGCCACATGGGTTTAAATTCAGCACAACTGTTGGTGAGTGCTTCCTGTTAGGCAAACACTCTGAAGTGGAAAGATAAAAGAACCTGAGAAACAGGGGCTAGACAACGGCTTAATGTGACTTTTATTTATTTTTATTTAGTTAAATGGCTAAAAAATGTTTTGCATAATCTTCTTCCCTAGAAATACATATAATAAAATGAGAATTATCACCAATAACAAAATATTAAAAGGTGCATAAGTTAAATTGTCAGAAAAATTAAAGATGAAGAGAATCTAGAAACTCCGAGTTAAGTCTGAGTGCTCCCAAAGACTAGCCCAGGCAGAATGCTGGGATAAAAAATATGGATGGGGAAAATGTAGAAGCAGATCTCATCTATTTCCAGAATGAACTTATTCTAAGAAAGAAAAAGAAAAACTCAGTATGGGAGTGGGGGTGAGCAGACAACTTCTATAGATAGACTCTGGGCAAATATTTCTGTTACTGAAGATAATAAACATTGTGGAAAAGTCAAAATTCAGTTACTCATAGGTTCTGCTTATTATTGTTGCAGTATACCACCATTTTAAGAACAGTGTCTTGGAATATGGAAATAAGTCAGTCAGAAGGACAAGGAGGTGATGAATTTCAGCAGAAGCAGATCTGTTAGCCATCACATTTATTTCAATAATCTGATGAACCTAAGGAATTAACATGGGTTATCACAGTTATTACCCTGACGAAATTATGACAAAGAAAAAACAAATCACACAGTTCAATACTTTGAAAAACAGTCAAAATTTAGGGGAAAATTAAGTGGCGAGATATGGTGAAAGGTCATTTAATTAATTAATTAATTAATTAATTTATGTGTACTGGTGTTTTGCCATGGGTGTCCTGCCTCCAGGAACTGGAGTTATAGACAGTTGTGAGCTGCCATGTGGGTACTGGGAATTGAACCCTAGTCCTCTGGAAGAGTAATCATTGCTCTTAACTGCTGAGGTGTTTCTACAGCCCTCAGTGAAAGGTCATTTCAATGGATGGTTTACAATGAGGATTAACGGTGAAATTTTGTGTAAATAACCTCATAGATATAATGCACAAATCAAAGCAGAACATTGCTGGGATATGGTCTTAGACATTACAACCTTGTCAAAGCAAACACCAGTAATTATTACGTAACATGGGATGTGACAAATTCTATACCTTTACCCTAGAAAATCACACATATGCACCAGCAACAGATATATGATCATGAAAAGAATAGAGATATAAATACAATAGAAATAATACTCTTGTGTTTTGCTTTTAGTAATTTTTAGTATCTTAAATATAAGTCTTAGTTAGGACTACTATTGCTGCTATGACACATCATGACCAAAAGCGTGTTTGAGAGGCAGTGGTTTATTTTGCTTGTACTTCCATATCTCTGTTCATCAGAGGCAGTGAGGGCAAGAACTCAATCATGACGGGAACCTGGAGGCAGGAGCTGATTCAAGTTCATGGAGCAGTGTTGCTTACCGGCTTGCTCCTTGTGGCTTTCTCAGCCAGCTTTCCTACAGCCTGGGCTTAGAACCACTCACAATTGTCTAGAACCTCCCACTTCTATCACTAATTTTAAAAATGCCCCATGGGCTGGCCTCCAGCTTGTATTTATAGAGGCCTTTTTGACAATGCAGTCCCTTCCTCTCAGGTGGCTATAGCTTGTGTCAAGTTGACATAAAGGTAGCCAGAACCCATAGTATGGGTGGAAAAGCATCTTTCTTTTTTTAGTTCTAGGAAAGTAAGCTCTTCACAAACTATTAATAGAAATGTGGTATCACTTGCTATTCATTAAGAAGGGATTTCTATTGATTCTCAATACTACAATTTCATTGCACTATCCACAGGCATGCACTAGGGCCGTGACAGATTTGTGATGCAGACACTGCCACTGATCTCACTTTATCCACATTTGTCTTTCTACATTAAACATGCTCTCATTCTTCTATGTACTAGAATAACTGCACTTTAGGAGATATGAACAGATACAAAGCACAGGAATAGAGCAGTGGTTCTCAATTTTCCTAATGATGAGACCTTTTAATGCAGTTCTTCATGTTGTGGTGACCCCAAACTAAGAAATCATTTTTGTTGCTACTTCATGACTGTAATTTTGCTACTGTTATAAATCTTAATGTAAATATCTGTGTTTTCTGATGGTCTTAGGGAACCCCTGTGAAAGGGTCGTTCAACTCCAAAGGGGTCACAACCTATAGGTTGAGAACCACTGGTATAGATGAGAACAATAGAAGCAATATAGAAAAAAGATTTCAAGATGCCATACCATGTTCAGCAAACTGTAAATTACTCTGTGTTCTGTGCTTGATCATGCAGATTCAATAAGGAGTGAATATGTTGGTTGCCTAAAAGAAAAGAATGAAAAATTATTAGGCTACATAGTGACTATGCCAATTTGAATAAATGATGTTGGGAAGGAACTATTCTTGTAACATATATTGTCTTTTTACTTAGATAAAGCAGAGATAATCTTTTCTAAGGGACTTTATCTCTCACAGGATGTTTGAGAACCATGGACTATGTTATGAGGAATGCAAGGAAGATAATGCAGAGCAGGATATAGAGTTCTTAGAGATTATTTCCTTTCACTTACACCTTTGTACATTAGCTCACTGACATTCCCTACATCTTCCATCATTGCTTTTAAGTTAGGACACTGGAGTCCATAAGAAAGAAACACCTTGATTTTCTCAAAGTATCTGACTCTTGAATTCTCTGTGAATTTGGGTTTTAAAATTTTCATTCTACAAATAAAATCATATTTATAACATGCTTATTTTGAAGTGTGCACATCCTTATAATAAATTTATCAAGATATTTTGTTGAGACTGTTTTAACATAATATTTTCAGTTTACTCTTTAATAATTTTATACTTTGTATATAGATTTCATACTTTAAATCACCCTAGAAACCTTTACCCCCTCCATTCTTAAATGTTGAGTAGCTTGATCCTGTTGATGTCTTGCACAACCACAGCTGTCATGAGTTTATGAATGCAATGGTCCTGTTATATTTTATAGCAGTCATCTCAGACTTCTGGTCCTCAGAATCTTTCTGTCCCCTCTTCTACCATGAACCTTGAGGTTTTGTGGGAGGATGTCTGTTCCACTTGTAGTTGAGTATTTCACAGACATTTGTTTTCTGAACTTGATCAGTTCAATCTCTATATTAACCACAACACACGATACAAAGACTCCTCTGAAAAGGACTGAGAGATACATAAATGGAGGCTAATACTCCTTCCAGAATCCATAGGTTGTCAAATAGAAAACCTAATGATTTGTGTGGGGTACCTTTAAGTTGTGGGTAAAAATGGTAGGAAAGACTCCCAAGATAATGCAAGTTATTGACATTGCTCTTGATTGCCCAAAATAATTGATGATAAGATGTTGTGGTATGGGGTTGGGGAGATGGCTCAATGGTTAAGAGTATTTACTGTTGTTGCAGAGGACCCAAATTCCCAGTACCCCCCAGTAGCTCTATCCTCTCTTCTTGATTTCATGGGTACATATACTCACATGCACATACCAAAACACATATGTGCATAATTAAATACATAAATCAAAAAAATGAGACCAAAGTTTTAGAATGACTCAAGTTCTGTGCACATAGGCATTCAATGAATATTTCCAATATGGAATATAATGGGCAATGGAGAAATGGTGAAGCCAGATTATGTAGGAATTTTGTTTTGAAAATTAATTAGCTATATTATTATCAGTGTGTGTGTGTGTGTGTGTGTGTGTGTGTGTGTGTGTGTGTGTGTGTGTTTTATATGTCATGGTGCTGAGTATGAGGTTAGAGAACAACTTTTAGGAGTCAGTTATTTCTTTCAACTATCTGAAGCTTAAAGTCACTTTGCAGGACTTGCATAACAAGTATCTTTACACGATGAGCCATCGTGTAGGCCCCTTGCCCAGTTTTACGGTAGTGCATTATTATTTCAAGAATAGTGTGTGAGGGAATAAGGGGAGAAAGGAAAGAAAAAAGGGAGAAATGGTATAGAATTTACTATCTAAAGTTTTTGGGTGTTTGTAAGGAAAGTTCTGTGAGTTTCTCTGAATAGACATGTGACTATGTTGCCTGTCCTTATCAGTATGGAGCACATGTAAGAGGGGCCACAGACAGGTTTTTGAGGGGGCGATTTGGAGATAATGACTTGTGACTGCAATAACCAGAGGTAATGTGCAATATACCCTTGTGAAGTCCGGTGACAGGAATTAAATTAACTCATGTCACTATTGTGAAGCAAGGTTAACTTGAGTTGAACTGTATCACATCCCTGAATCTAGTTAATAACGTCCCTGCCACAGAATGGTTAAGAGATGAATTAACTGAATGGTGATATGAGGAAAGTTGGCAATGGTGCTAAAGTCTGAGAAAATCCATAGTAGGTTAATATTCCAGGAAATGTAAGTATCTAGATTGAAAAAATTCAATGTAATGCAGTAGATCTGTCATAGTGGAAGAGTTTAGGATGAAAACAATCTTTGATCCTATTTGTCAATGGAAGTTACATTACTCAGGTTTATGACTATGTAACTACTCTGGCTGTCACCAATAGTGCTTTTACTTTTAGGAAGAAAACTTTCAGGAATGTCTAACTATTGCTGGATGGATTTTGCTCGCATTGCCAAAGCTTCTTCCACAAAAATATTTAATATCACTCACTCTGTTAAATATATTGGTGACACTTTAAAGAGACGAGGCTTCCTTTTTAGGTAAGGTTAGATTAGGAGGAAACATTTTACAGTATATAAATAAAAATGAGGAAAGTCAATGAGAGTTATTCATATTTTTTTCAGATAAATTGTGTAGTAGTTTGGTTGAATTTCTTATCCCTTTGACACAATTGCATTTTAAAGCCCAGTAGAGCGATTGGAACCTCCTTGCAGTACAAAGACTATTAATGCATCTAGATTCAGGGAGAAGGAGTATTGGGTGGAAGCTTGTCCATAGGATTGCAAATGAGGAAGAAAGGGTGAGTATTAAAGTAAAAATTTGCAATAATGCCATAGGCCAATGGCAAACATTTACAAATCATTTATTCATTGTACAAATATTAATTCAAGGTCTTATAGTTACCAGGCAGTGTGCTAGTTATAAGAAATGAAAATGTGGATGGTACACAGTTCCACCTTTGATGGGCTAAGAGTCTTATAGGAAGGGAAACTGATCTTTTTAAAAAGGAAATATGGCATTGCTGTGAAGATCAAATGGGGACAACCGATCTTGTAAAGAGGTCAGTGAAGTCAGAGAAGATTTCCTCAAAGAGAGAATTCTGAGCTGAATTTAATGTCAGAGAAGGAATTTTCATAAATATTTTGATGAAACAACCAAACAAAGGCAAAATAGAGACAAAATTTCACAATTCATCTGCACTGTTTAGTTAGATATCACAAATGCTGTTTGTAATCCATCCTCTTTGCCTCCCTGAATCTGAGATAGGAAGGTAAACCTGGCTGGCATCAAGGTTGTGGTTCTCCTTTTCTATCTTCTCAGTGCTGAGGTGACAATGCCCCTGAATTCTTTCTCTTTGAATTACGTTTCTTTTCCTCCCAGAGTCTCAGTCTGCTGCTCTATTAGTCAGGCTGTTCCTGGTTGTGAAGAGTTTCATCTTACAACTAGCTACAAAGTGCAGATGAGGAGCCTTAAGATGACTCATCAGAATGGGAGTCTCCACAAGCCTGATGACCTGAGTTCTAGTCCCAGAACCCAGGATGAAAGGAGAGAACCCCCTCCCAAAGTTGACCTCTGACCTCTCACTCTCACTGTGGTCCTGCCCATGCTCATATTCATATGCATACATCATACACATATACAAATACACACAGAATACTGCTAATAGATGAAATTTGATTGCTGAAGAGTAAAAAAAGAAAAAAGTATAAAAGTTTTATTTAACAATATGTTACTCAATTATTGTCACTAAAACACAAAAATATCCGAAGTTGAGTAACATCTAGTAGAATGATGTGATATAGCCAATGATGGATATTTCAGGAAATGAGACTTCTTTGTGTATTACAACTCATATCATAAACTTATTCGTATGCCTTTTAGGTTATGTGTGGCTGTTAAGAGAAACCGTTCACCAAGGGAAATCAGCTGCTATGACAAACAAGTACAGGCATATGGAGGGGATTTGTATTTTGAGCTCAATAAAACTCAACATCATCTTCAGAATAGTCTACTGTCAAATAAAGAATACATGCAGCAAATCCATCACAACCCACAAATCGGTGCATCTTAAAATGATCAATACATTTTTCATATGTTATCTGTCACAATGGGAATTGTTAAAGTTTTGCTAGTTGCTCTATTATAGTGATACATACATAAGGACTTAATAATACACCTTGATACACAATTTTAATGAAGTCTCAGAAATGACATTTGTTGCTGTCTTGTTCATGTGCTTTCCCATGTGAACACCTTCTCATGTGTCCCCCACCAGTATCTGTATCTCTTTATCATGTAGCATTATAGAATCTTTCATGAAATGTAAATGTTATTTACGTTGGTTGTTCTCTCTCATACACTGTGAGCATTCACACTGTATAGACTGTTCCTTTGCCCATAGCACATGGGAGAGATTTTTCCCAGGAAGTATCAATAAATGTTTTTTGAATGAATATGTGGGGAAAAATGTAGCAAATCTTCAAAAAATACCTAGTAAATTATCATATGTCAAGAGACAGATAATCTAAAATCTTCCTAATTCACCAAATGACAAAATGTAATTATTGGGATGTTCGCTTTAGGTCATAATGCTGAGGTCTTTTGTGCACTGAAATACTAAATAAAAATAGTTCATCTTCTTTTACATGCATATATGTGATCTGCATTGTTAAAATGGGATAGAATGTCTTATCTTGACTTGAGAATGAGGCCTGTGAATAACTACTTTGGTTAAAAAAACAATAGCAACTTTCATTGTTCTCCCTCTCTATCCCTCCCCAAACTCTTGATATGGGGAGCCATTATGGCATAAGGGAGAAACCTGGTGCCAGGGAAACTCCCAGGAATCCACAAGGATGACCCCCAGCTAAGACTCCTAGCAATAATGAAGAGGGTGCCTGGATTGGCCTTCTCCTGTAATCAGATTGATGACTACCCTAATTGTCATCATAGAATCTTCATCCAGTAATTGATAGAAGCAGATGCAGAGATCCACAGCCAAGCACTAGGAAGAGGTACAGGAATCAAGTTGAAGAGAGGAGGAGGAGGGATTATATGAGCAAGGGGGCATCAAGATCATGATGAGGAAACCTACAGAGTCAGCTGACCCTATTTCATCGGAGATCATGGACTCTAGACCAAGAGCTAGAGAGCCTGCATGGGACCACCTAAACACTCTGCATGTGGGTGACAGTTGTGTAGCTTGGTCTGTTTGTGGCTCCCAGCAAGGGGACCAAGATCTTCCCCTGGTGCATGGGCTGGCTTTTTGGAACCAATTCCCTATGGTGTGATGTCTCCCTCAGCCTTGATACAGGGTGGAGGACCTTGGTCCTGCCTCAACTTAGTATTGAATGCTTTGTTGACTCTCATGAGAGGCCTTCCCCTTTCTGAGGAGTGGATTGGGGGTGGAGTAGAGAGGAGGTGGCGAGAGGGAACTGGATGAGAGGAGGGAGCAGAAACTGTGTTAGTATATAAAATAAATTAAAAAATTAAAAAAAAAAACTATTACAGTGTAACAAAGAAGCAATAGCAGCTACAGCTTAAAGATCAAACAGAAAGTAGCCCCCTCTGAATGGCCAATTATTAAATGATTTGTCATCTACAACACTCTCTATAGATCTCATTTGCAAGCATAATCACCTTCAGAGGGGCTGAGCAAGCCAGAGGCAGATATTGATGCTAAAGCAAAAGAATAATTTTTTTCTTTGAATACTGATATAATCAAGGCATATGTTTATGTTGATGGTAAAAGTTAAAATAATCAATATTTCAAATTAACAGTCTGAGTAATTTTAAGCAGTTCTTCCTCAAGAATCATAAAGGAAAAGTTGTATCTTTGCTCTAACGTTTTAAACCTTCCATTCTTAAACATCTAGTGCTCCACAGTGCTGCCTGCCTCTCCTGGGAAGTTACCCAACACTGACAGTGCTCAGATGCTGGAGCCATGGAAATAACAGTTACATTCAGACTAGTGTGTCTGGCCTCCAATATCAAAAAGATGATTGATGTTTTAACATTATTATTAACACCATTAAAAAGGTAGAAAAATAAAAATGTTATTATTATAACTAAAAAAAGTTATGTTTGAAGAACCAGTATCTTACAAATATTTGATCAAGTCATATACCAATATTTATTGCTATATTTTATTTAAAAAAAACAGACAGTGGAGTACCTATGAAAATCTGTAATTAGTTTTATTAGAATAGTTTTTAAATTAGATTGAGAAACACTCCTAGTTCCAGCAAATTTGGAGTGAATTATATAACACAACAAATAGGTTTCTACGTATTTTTGGATGGTGCACCTCAGACTCTGAGGAGTTGTTAAAGAAGTTTATCTCATTGTACATTTTAATTTTTAAAATACATTCTTTAAATCTTTTTACTTAAAACAGATCTAAATCACTTCCCTTCACTTTTCTCTCTCCAGCACCTCTCAGCTACCCTCCTTCATACCCCCTCATGCTCACCACTATCAAATTGATAGCCTCTTTTTCTTAGTTATATTTGTTACTCACACACAACACACACACACACACAAACACAAACACACACATATATATAAAATCTTCTATATCAGTTGTTGTTCATGTGTGTATGGTTTCAAGGCTAACTACACAAAGAGGAGAATTTCGTCTAGCCTGATCTGATCCAGGACATCTTTTTATGACCACATGTGATACAACACTGCCTAAGGGCATTTCCAGGTTTTATCATTGTACATATGTTCTAGTCTCCTGAAAATCAAATGGCTCATAAGTCATGGTTCATTTGAACTTTGGATGGATCGGAGGTGAACAGTGATGTCTTTAGTTCAACATTGTGCAAAAAATAATGCCAGTTTAAATTCTTGGAATGTGTGCATCCACAGATACAAGATTGCTACCCTTGTCTTGCCGTTCAGAGTCATTTTCCATCTTCTGTTGGGTAATGAGAGGTGACAGGTTAAGCGGGTCATAGGGCTGACTGCACACAGCCAGTCCTCATTCCAGAGACCTTTTTATCCTTTTATTTAATATGGGCCCAGAAAGGCACACTAACTTTCTAATTTTTACAGAAAAATAAACAGTTCTTTATACAATGCCCTCTGCTTCCTGAGATCCAATTTAATCAAGGGAAGTGTTGTTTCTGTTATTATAAAGCTGTTGAAACACAGATGAGAGGAAAGAGAAAGCATTCTAGAAAGATAAAGTCTGATGCTAGTTGGCCAACAGAATGTCACTCCTTCCCAGACATTGCTGGGAGAATAAACTATAAATAAGAAAGAGTGAAGGAAAAAAACCCACAGTATGACAGCAAATTGGGACCATTCGACAATAATAGATAATTTTCAGGTTTGCATAAAACAGTAGAGTGAAGGAAGTTGGAAGGCAGGGTTAGCACTATATAATTTTTTAGCCAAAGAAAGAATAGTTTGAAAACATAAACAACAAATTTGTTTATTAAAGGAAAAATTCTTTCTAGATAAAAACCCCAATAACCTTTGAATTTCAGTTCTGTTCGGTATTCTTTCATATGCATAGTCTGGCATGTAATATCAGCTCAACAGTGGTTATTTTTCTGTAAGTAGAAGCTCTCAAACATCAGGACCCCAAAGTTATAATGACTAAAATAAAGCAACACTAATCTTGCAAACCCAAGTCTACAGAAATAAATAGGTGAAGTGTTGAGGAGATGGCTCAGCTATTAAAATTACATACTGTTCTTGCATAGGGTCTGAGTTCTGTTTCCTGGTCCCAGGATGGCCAGCTCACAACCACTATAATTGCATCTCCAAGGGATGAAATAGTGTCTTCTGGTCTCTGTGAGCACCTGCATTCATATACACAAACCTAACACACACACACACACACACACACACACACACACACACACATATACACACACACACTTTAAAAAATCTTTAAAAAATGATAAATAAAAATTCATTGATTTAATTGTAATAACACAGATGTGAAAATAAGGACTCTATCATGGAATTTCAGGATCACAGATGAAAGCAGAACTTCTGCCTCAGTGCCTGGATTAACCACCTGGTGGACAATGTATTGAGTACTGGCTGCACCAGAAACTGGGCCAAGGCAGATAGAGACCATCTTGTGGTGGGGGAGTCAGTAGGTAGCCTGAGCTAATGGCCAAGCAGCTTTAATTAATATAAGCCTCTGTGTGTTTACTTGTGACAGAGCAGCTGCAAACTGGGCAGGACACAGGAAAACTTCAGCTACAATCTCAGTTTAGGATTTGGATTGCAATCTGAAAAACCAGTGAGCCTTTGTCCTATCTAGGGCTCAGTGATCATGGGAGAACATTCTACAGAAAAGAAGAAGAAGAACCAATAGAAAGTTGAGAATCCTGAGGAGGAAATGACATTATTCATGTTCAAAGCATTAGGATAATTTGAATTTTCTTTTTCATGATTATTAAAAAATACATATGAATACATTTTCTGATACTTGTGAAGACTGGATAAGTTGTAAAAGTCGGTTAATTTACCCACTTTTAATATTTCTACTGCCTTTCCTCATTCCCTCTCCCCCATCCTCCTTTTTCCTTCTCCCTTCCTTCCTTCCATTTATTTCTCTCTCCCCTCAGTCTTCCAGTTTCTAAGTCCCACTTTCTATTTGTTTCTTTATTTTCTTAAATTTGAACAAATGAATGTTTAGCAAAATGTTACATGGTTTGTATGTCCCCATATTCTCTCTCTCTTTCCTCTCTCTCTCTCTCTCTCTCTCTCTCTCTCTCTCTCTCTCCTTAAATGGAAGGAAATACTTTCATCTTGAGTATTGTTCTGTAAGTACAAATTATATAAATCTTCCTATGCGTCTGTGTCAGAAAGGGTATATATTGTGCTCAGTGTGATAAGAAGAGAGCCTATAGCCTTTAATCCCAGCACTCGGGAGGCAGAGCCAGGTAGATCTCTGTGAATTCAAAGCCAGCCTGGGCTACCAAGTGAGGTCCAGGAAAAAGGCGCAAAGCTACACAGAGAAACCTTGTCTCAAAAAACCAAGAGAGAGAGAGAGAGAGAGAGAGAGAGAGAGAGAGAGAGAGAGAGAGAGCCTAGCCCTTGCTTAAGTGGAATGGTAAACAAACACTCACTTGTTATCACAGTTCTCAGAGGTATTACTGCCTTCAGCCTGGTTTTATAGAGTTCATAGTTCAAGGCAGCAAGAGGTGACCTACATTTTTTGCCCAATGGTTTATTTTTAAATATGTGACTCAAGTGGCCATGCTACTACTTCCTTATCCTTAGCTTTTGGAGCTCTACTTCTATGATGATGGTACACACTAAATTACCCCACCCCCAGAAATAAGGGACATACACCTTAAGATGAACTATAATTTCATGAACTAATATTTATATTGATTAAAAACTATTTTAGTTTTGAAGACAGTCTCATGTGGCTTAAAAAAATAAGAGAGCTGACACAGTGGCTCAGCCTGTGGTGTGGTTCTCAACCTTCCTACTACTGCAATCCCTTAATTCAGTAGTCCTCGTGTTACGGTGACTCCCAATCACACAATTATTTTGTTGCTACTTCACAACTGCAATATATAAGCATATATAGATATGGATATATGTATGCCATAGTAAATTTTAGTCTTACATGTTCACACACACATATTATATAAAGTCAGTATGTGTATATAATACATTCAAACCTGAGATTTTTGACTCAATATTTGATTGCAAAGACTCATATGAATGAAGTATACACTCCAAGTTACCAAAAGTGACACCAGTTGTTAGGATGGTTTTAGGTACAGGATGATTGTTGTGGAAGAATTTCACTCTGAATGGAAAATAAAAATCAACAGTTGGAACATTCATGTTCCGTGTCATAATGACTCAAGATATCTTATATCTTCTCATGATTAATATTTTGTCCTCAAGTATATGTTCTAATAAATTTTCCTTTCCAGAAGATTCCCTAAAACAGGGGGTGTAAAGCAGCCAGGCCATGGAGGTAATATCTCGTGTGACTGTGATACATGCTTTCAACAAGCTATCAGTAGTTTCTAGCACACTCCTCCAGAGCTTCATGAACTCCCATTAATAATAATATTTTGAGGAATGGGATATGCTTTAAAGTCTCATTGTAACTTCAAGTTGTTTACTTTGGGATGTCAGTGCTATGAACACAATAAGCTGTGGTTGCACTGGCCTACAAGGCCTGGCTGGGGGAAGTTGTCTTCTACCAGATATACATCGTCTGTGTCTTTTTATTCATGAAGTGAAGCATTGAGTGCTACAGCTTTCTTCCTTTCTGTTCAGGAATCAGATAGGATCTGAAAGACTTTGGCCAGAACCATGACTTTCCTCAGTAGTGATCCTCAGGAATAGATTCTTACCCAATTTACTTTGCAAGGCTTTGAATACTCTCTCTTCATTGTGAAGTGACCACACAATGGATTTCATAAGCTTCTAGCATTTCAGGGAGAGCACTTGAGAATGTTACTGTGTAATGAAAACATTTTTCAGGTGACACAAAATAGCTAATATAAACACCCTTAAGTGTCTGATTTACTTCTTAAGGAACTAAAATTTAATGATGCTGATCTGCCAAAATAACTCAGTGATAGAGTTCATGCTGACTGTATGTAAAGTTTTGGTTATCAGTTTGAGTACTGCAAACACACACACACACACACACACACACACACACACACACACACACAACATACACACACCAAAGTGTCGGAATATTAGTGAAGGCATGTTTTATCTTAGTAGAAATAGAACTACAAATGCAATTAACTTATAAACTGATTTTCAAAAAATCTAATCCTTTTTCTTAGAAAATATTAGTTTCTTAGAATATATAGATACCTCATATAAAGATGAAATAATGACACACATATGCCTGAAAAAATGTAATGAAATCCTAACCCAGCTTGTGTGCTTGTGGTCACTGAATACAAAACTCAGAATGTAACTTCATTTGAAAATAGAGTGTTTGCAGGAATACCTGGTTAATCCAGTGGGAAGAGTGGACTGATTAATCAGCCTTCTGGGTTTCAAAGAGAGAGTGATCCTTCACCCCTGTCATTTAGAATTGCACCCACCACAAATGTGAGATAATGAATATCTATTTTTTAAAAAACATTTGTTTGCTTATTACTGGGATTGTTGATTGGGAGGACATGTTAGAGCTGTTCCAATACAATATAGGACTGTGTGTATGTGTGTATGTGTGTGTGTGTGTGTGTGTGCGAGCATGTGCATGCGCACGCTAAAAGATAAATCCTGTGCGTCATTCTTCAGAGAATTCCTACCTTTTTTATTTTAGACTGTCTTGATGGATGGTGATATGTCATCAAGTAGGCTAAGAATGGCTGGTAAACAAGACTGAGGTATCCTCCTGACTGTAACTTCCCAAGCGGTTAGAAGGGCATGTCATCATGCCCAGCTTTAGACTTGTGTTCTGGGCAATAAACACAATACTCATGTATGCAAGGCAAGTGCTTTAGAAATTGAGCCATTATTCTTACTTCCAGGTGCATTGTTGTTTGTTCTGTTTTTAAATAAAGTTTAAATGACTGCTATTTGCAAATAAATATGACAGATAGATCTTACATTATAATCTATGACTCAAAATTGACAAGCTTGGGTATAACCAAACAAGAATGGGAAAAAAAAATCAATGAAATGATTCCTAATGACATTTTGCTATATGCAGAGATCATCATCAGAGAGGCTTGTTGGGGTCATTATCTGAGTGGCTTCCTCCCGCAGCAGATGGGAGGAGATGCGGAAACCTGCAGCCAGATATTATGCAGAAAGACTATTGAGGACTCTGTTGGGTCACTCAGAGCTCTGGAAACCCCACATAAGAGGGGTAAGAAGATTGTAGGAGTCAGAGGGGATAGAGGACACCAGGAGAACATGGCCCACAGACATTAAGTAAGTGGGGTTCATATGGGCTCACAGAGACTGAAGCTTTAAGCATTGGCCCTGCATGGGTATACACAAGGTCCTCTGTGTATATATTATCACTGCTAGCTTACTGTTTTCGTGAGACTCCTAACTATGAGAGTGAGTTTCTCTGACTCTTATGACTGCTTTTGGAAATCATTTCCTCTTATTGGATTGCCTTGTCCAGCCTTGATATGAGGGCTTTTGCCTTGTCGTATTGTATCTTGTTTTGCTGTGTTTGGTTGTTGTTTTTGGAGGCCCGTTACTTTCTGAAAGGAAATGGAGGGGTCGTGGACCTGGGAGATTGGGGAAGTGGGAGAGATGAGAGCAGAGGAGGAAGAGGAAACTGTGGTGGGCACGTATTATATGAGAGAAGAATCTTATTTAAATTAAATAAATGGCAAAGTTATGCATAGATAGTTGTCAAAATCAAAAGAAGAGATAAGTAAAATTTCAAGTATAAAATACAATGTTGATTGGATGAAAAACCATGAAGACAAAGTGCCTGCACTCTTTGCCATACTGCTTTGGCAGTGTAGAAAGTTGCACTAAGCACACTTCTCTTAGCATTTTAGAGGGTTTGACTTATGATCCTGCTTTCCTTAACTGAAAATATTTGAGTATAGGCAATTTTAAATTTGTGAAATCTAGCACAGTTCTCTTTCAGCAAACAGAGACTCAAAGAGCCAGAGCAGCGGAAAGCACTGTCAGAATAAGCCGACTGACTTTGGAGGAGAGGAGGTAAACTGGGTCATCTGTCTGGGTTGAGCACACCATGAAATGGGTCATGGACTTGTAGACTGCCCTTTGCCTTCTCATTTCTCCCTTAAGCACTAAAGATCAAAGTGATTATAGGAAGTAAAGCCCATGCTCCTGCTACAAATATGTCATCAATTCAGTTTGCTGCAAAGTTTTAAGGAGAAAGCCTCATTGTGACAAAGGTGCCTTGGCTGGCCTGTGTACACCTTCCCTGTGACAATTAGATGTGTGAAAGGGTAATGCCAGAGAGCTCAGGGTGCTGTTGCTGAAATACAGCCCTTGGGGTACAAAAAACATTTTTCATTTAACACACACTTCTGAAAGGCCCGTCACTGCACACCATATTTATAGGCACAGCTTCAATGGTTCAATTTTCCTCTAGTTCTGCTTCTGTAAAACTTCCTTAATCAGCTGGGATATTATTCTGGGGCCATGACCCTCATAAAGGGGCCAGGTAAAATGAGCCCCACTTCAGAGGTATCCAGGATATATGTTATAGGTATTGTAATGAGGAACACTGTTTTGCAAACTAGGGCTACCAAAACATTAATGAGATGGGACAGCAGGGCTCAGTGTTAAGTATTGTAAAAACCCAAACTATTAAATGTGAGATATTCTAATTTTCTTGAACTGTTTCACTTGAGATTATATAATGTATATGAATTTTAATCACTTGGCATATTTTATTTATTTGTTTTTATTTATGGGCATGTGCCTGCTTACATCAATCCATGTGTGCCCTCTGAGGCTGATAGAAGGCATCATATATTCTGGAAGTTATAGATGGTTGAGAGCCACAGTTTGTATCCTTGTACCTGAACCAGGATGTTCTCCAAAAACAATAAGTGCTTTTAACCATTGTGTCATCTCTATCCCATCAATCATTTGTTCTCTTCATATCTTAGTCATGTGAGTTCCATTTTTTTTTTGTAATTTTCTTTATTAAGAAAAATTTTATTCATTTTACATACCAATCACAAATACCCCTTTCTCCCCTCTTCTTTCCCACCCCCCAGCTTCCCCTCCCCTAATTCACTCCAAAAAGGTAAGGCCTATCATGGGGAGTCAGCAAAGCCTGATACATTCAGTTGAAGCAGGTCCAAGTCCTCCCCATGCACTAAGGCTGTGCAAGGTGTCCCACAATAGGTAATGGGCTCCAAAAGGCAAGCTCATACATCAAGGATGGATCCTGATCCTATTGCCAGGGGGGCCCTGAAGCAGATTAAGCTACACAACTGTCTCACTTATACAGACAGGCCTAGTCTAGTTCCATGGAGGCTCCACAAGTATTGGTCTAAAGTTCATGAGTTCCCACTAGCTTGGTTTGGTTGTCTCTGTAAGTTTCCCCATCATGATCTTGATGCCCTTTGCTTGTAGAATCCCTCTTCCTTCTCTTTGACTGGATTCCTGGAGACGTGCTTGGTTGTTGATCTCTCCATCTACTTCCATCAGCTACTGGATGAAGGGTCTATAATAACAGGTAGGGTATTCATCGATCTGATTACTGGGGTAAGTGAGTTTAGGCACACTCTCCACTATTGTTAGTAGTCTAACCTGGGGTCATCTTGTGGATTTCTGGGAACTTCCCTAGCTCCAATTTTTTCTCTATCCCCATGATGTTTTCCTCTATCAACATATCTCTTCATTGCTCTCCCATTCTGTCCCTGTTCCAGCTCAATTATTCCATACCCTCATATTCTCATCCCCCATCCCCTTCCCTCTATTGTCCCCCCCTCACCCTCAGTTTACTCATGGAGATCTCATCTGTTTCCCCTTCCCAGGGCAATCCATGCATCCCTCTTATGGTCCTCCATGTGGGGGTGGTGAAGATCTTTTCCTGTTCTGTACACTGTCATTTTATCTTATTTGCTATGTCCTTTGCCTTACAGAAGCTTCTCAGTTTCAGTAAGTCTGATTTAGTAATTGTTGCCCTCAGTGTCTGTGCTACTGGTATTTTATTTAGGAAGTGGTCTCCTGTGCCAATGAGTTCAATACTACTTCCTACTTTCTCTTCCTTTCAGGTTCAGTGTAACTAGATTTACATTGAGGTCTTTGATCCACTAGGACTTGAGTTTTGTGCATGGTGATAGATATGGATCTATTTGCAATTTTCTACATGTTGACATCAAGTTATGCCAGCACCATTTGTTGAAGATACTTTCTTTTTTCCGATGTACAGTTTTGGCTTCTTTGTCAAAAATAAGGTATTCTTTGGTGTGTGGATTAATGTCAGGGTCTTCAGTTCGAATCCATTGGTCCACATGTTGGATTTATGACAATAGTAAGCTGTTTTATTACTATAGCTTTATGCTGGAGCTTAAGGTTAGGGATGGTGACACCTCCAGAAGTTGCTTTTTTTTTTTTTTTAAATTATACAGGCTTGTTTTAGCTATCCTAGGGTTTTGTTTTTCCATATGATGCTGAGGATTGTTCTTTTTCAGGTCTGTGACAAATTGTGTTGGGGTTTGGATACAGACTGCATTGAATTTGTAGATTACTTTTGGTAAGATTGCCAGTTTTACTATGTTAATCCTACGTATCCGTGAGCATGGGAGATCTTTCCATTCTTTAATTTCTTTCTTCAGAGACTTAAAGTTCTTGTCATACACATTTTGCACATGCTTAGTTAGAGTTTCCCTAAAGTATTTTGTATTATCATTTGTATACAGAAGGGCTACTGATTTCTTGAGGTAATCATGTATCCTGCCACATTACTGAAGGTGTTTATCAGTTGTAGGAGTTCCCTGGTAGAATTTTTGGGGTCCCTTATGTATACTGTCATATCATCTATAAATTTGTATCCCCTTGATGTCCTTTTGTTTTCTTATTGCTCTAGCTAGGCCTTCAAGTACTATATTGAATAAATATAGGGAGAGTGCACAGTCTTGTATTGTTCCTAATATTAGTGGAATCACTGAGTTTCTCTCCTTTTAATTTGATGTTGGCTGTTGGTTTGCTGTAAATTGCCTTTATTATGTTTAGGTATGTTCCTTGTATTCCTGATCTCTCCAAGTCCTTTATCACGAATGGGTGTTGGATTTTGTCAAAGGCTTTTTTAGCATTTAATGAGATGATCATGTGGTTTTTTTTTTTCTTTGAGTTTGTTTATATGGTGTGTTACATTGACAGATTTTATATGTTGAACCATCCCTGCATCTCTGGGATGAAGCTTACTTGGTCATGGTGCATAGTTTTTTGATGTGTTCTTTGATCAGTTGGCCAATATTTTATTGAGTGTTTTTTTTTCTTTCTTTCTTTTTCTTTTTCTTTTTTTTCAAGACAGGGTTTCTCTGTGTAGCTTTGTGCCGTTCCTGGAACTCGCTTTAGAGACCAGGCTGGCCAAGATCTTACTGAGTGTTTTTGCATCAATGTTCATGAGTGAGACTGGTCTATAATTCTCTTTCTTTTTTGCATCTTTGTGTATCAAGAGTAACTGTAGCCTCATGAAAGGAGTTTGTTAACATTCTTTCTGTTTCTATTTTGTGAAACAGTTTTGAGAGCATTGCTATTAGTTCTTTGAAAATATGGTAGAATTCTGCACTGTACACGTCTGGTGCTGGGCTTTTTTGTTTGGGAGACTTTTTATGACTGATTCTATTCCCTTAGGTGTTATAGGAAATTTAAATTGTTTATCTGGTCTTGATTTAATTTTGGTATGTTGTATTTATCCAGAAAATTGTCCATTTCTTTTAGATTTTATAATTCCATAGAGTACAGGTTTTTGAAGTATGACCTGACAAGTCTCTCAATTTTCTCATTGTCTGTTATGTCTCTCTTTTTATTTCTGATTTTTGTTAATTTGGATGCTCTCTCCCTGCCTTTGGGTTAATTTGGATAAGGGCTTTTCTCTCTTACTGATTTTCTTAAAGAATTAACTCTTCGTTTCATCGATTTTTTTTCCATTGTTCTGTTTGTTTCTATTTTATTGATTTTAGCCCTCAGTTTGATTATTTCCTGTCATCTACTCCTCCTGGGTGAGTTTGCTTCTTTCTGTTCTCGAGCTTTCAGGTGTGCTGGTAAGTCACTCATGTGAGATTTCTCCAAATTCTTTATGTGGGCATTCAGAGCTTTGAACTTTCCTCTTAATACTGCTTTCATAGTGTCCCATAAGTTTGGGTACATTCATTTTCATTGGGTTCTAGGAAGTCTTTTATTTCTTTCTTTATTTCTTTTTTGACCCAGTTGAGTATTATACAGTTTCCATGAGATTGTAGCCTTTCTTTAATTTTGTTGTTGTTGAATTCTAACTTTATGCCCTGGTGGTCCGATTAGATACAGGGGTTATTTCAATATTTTATAGCTGTTTGTGACCAAGTATGTGATCAGTTTTAGGGAAGGTTCCATGAGGTGCTGAGAAGAAGTTATATTTTATTTTGTTAGGGTGGAGTGTCATGTAGATATCTATTAGGTCCATTTGCATTAAAACATCTGTTAGCTCCCCTATTTCTTTGTTAAGTTTCTGTCTGGGAAATCTGTTCATTGGTGAATGTGGGGTGTTGAAGTCTCCCACTATTAATGTGTGGGGTTTGATGTGCAATTTAAGCTTTAGTATTGTTTCTTTTACATGTGTTGGTGCCTTTTTATTTGGTGGCATAAATATTTGGAACTGAGACTTCATCTTGGTAGATTTTTTTTCTGTGATAAATTTCTAATGTCCTTCCTAATCTCCTTTGGTTGATTTTAGTTTGAAGTCTATTTTGGTAGATATTAGAATAGCTACGCCATCTTGCTACTTAAGTCCTAACCTTTTACTCTGAGGTAGTGTCTTTCTTTGAAGTTGAGGTTTATTTCTAATACACAGAAGAAGGATAGATCCTGTTTTCATATCCATTCTGTTAGCTTGCATCTTTTTATAGGTGAATTGAATCCATTGATAATAAGGGGTATTATTGACCAGTGATTGTTAATCATGTGAGTTCTTATCCCAATTGTCCATCCCAGGGAAGTTTTCTGGGGAAACTGACAATCATTTTTTACGAAGAACTAGACACATGTGACAAGGGCTTAAGGGGACACTGAAATTAGCATGTTAAGCTTCCTGATCTTCTTATTCACACTGAAGCACAAGTTCCTTGTCTTTTGTCTCTTCAGACACGCCCTACTCTCAACACCAGCCAAATACAAAATGTTCTGAAGGATTCACCTTTATTTTCTATCTCAAGACACAATTATTACCTCAAGGACTCAGATATTTTACTTTTATCTTTCTAATAGAAATTATTTGAGAAGTGAAATAACCCTGCGGAAATTTCTGTCCTGTTTTCATGAGGTCAGCTTCTAATATGCTGGGGTAGTAAATGTGGTGGTATGCAGGCTATGGTGTAAAGAGTAACTTTTTATCAGAGGAAGGAATTATGAACATCCTTTAGCTCCTATGATCCTCTTGATGTCACTATGAAAAAATGTCAATAATATCTTCACATAATAGAATGGACAAGCACACATACACAAAACATAGTATGCCAGTTGGTTTTAAAATGTCAGCTTATGTTCAAGCCACTCCAGCCGCTGAAGCAGGTAAGCTAATTGTAGATCTTCGTATCTCTCTCTCGGCTTCTCCAAATCCAATCTCCCAGTCTCATCTACAGTTCTGCAGCAGAACACCTGATGCAGCCTCTCTTGCACTCCCATCTTCAGTTGATCTCATGTATCTTCTCTTTCTAACTTCTATCCTCCAACTCATTGCCTTGTCCCAGGCCACATCTCCAGCAAGCATTTCCTGGAAACTCAGTACACTCTGACCAGGGAAGTAATTAAGCTTGCTTCAGATCTTCTCCTCTCCAAACATCTCTCTGAATCTACTTCCTAGGTCTCATCTCCAGCTCTGTAGCAGATCTTCTGCTCTGACCTCTGTAGTCATAAGTTTCTTATGGTCCTACCTGGCTCCATGGTTCCCTGTTTCTCCAGTCCTGCCTGGCCCTGCGATACTGCAGTCACTTAAAAAATAATCATTCATGGGGGGCTGGGGAGATGGCTCAGTGGTTAAGAGCACTGATTGCTCTTCCAGAGAACCCGGGTTCAAATCCCAGCACTCCCATGGCAGCCAACAACTGTCTCTAACTCTAAGATCTGACACCTTTACACAGACATATATGCAGGCAAAATACTAAATAAATAAATAATTAATTAGAAAAAATAATCATTCAGGCTGAGCAAAGTAGACCTGCCTGTGCTGAATCCATCAGGTTTAAACAAATCCCCAGGGGGAGTCTTGACCCTGGAGGAGATGGGTGGGGGGAAGGTGGGGATGGGGGCTGGAGGAGGGAGGACAGGGGAACCCATGGCTGATGTGTAAAATTAAAACACAAATATAATAAAAAAAGTTTAAAAAGTAAATAAATAAAAATCATTCAAAGGCTTAATATTAAATGCAAATTATTTGTCCTATGGCTCAGACTTCTTGCTAGCTAGATCTTATAATTTACCTCAACCCATAACTATTAATCTATGTGTTGCCACATGTTCTGTGGTTTTACCTGTGTCTCATTACATGTTGCACTTTGGAAGATGGCTTGGTGTCTCCTCTGCCTCTGCCTTTCTTCTTTCTTTGCTCTCTTGGATTTTCCTGCATGGCTCCATCCTGTTCTACCATAGGCAAATGCACCTTTATTTATTAGCCAATGGGAGCAACACATATTCACAGCATTCAGAAAAACATTCCACAGCAGACCTCTCCTCACTCACTGTGCCAATTCTCAAGGGACTGAGCAGATTCTGGGGTGATACTATGCTTTCTTCACTCCTGTGGACATCCTCAGGCCATACCCATTCCTAAGTGTCACCTTCCAATATCTATAAACACACATTTTGCTTGGAACCTCCAGTGGTCACACCTGTCAGGATCCCAGAAGAATTCCTACAAGGCAACAAACAGCTACCAAACTGTCCTTAGAATTGAAGTTGGAAAGAGAAAACATGGGGGAAAACAGCCACCTAACAAAGACAAGACTAGATATCAGCAACTTGAATTCCGATATTTCCCAAACCAGATGCCTAGACACTAGCATAAAAACATAATAATAGCTAGGACAACATGTCTCCACTAGCACACAGCAACCCTACCATAGCAGGCCCTGCGCATTACAACATAGCTGAAGCAGAAGACAAAGGCCTTAAAACAGCCTTTATAAAAATGATAGAGGTCTTTAAGGAGAAAACAAGTAAATCCCTTAAATAAACATGTGAAAACAGCAACCAATGGGGGACGGAAATGAATAAAACATTTCAAGACTAGAAAGTGGAAATAGCATCAGGAAAGAAAACCCAAACTTAGGGATCTGGAAAGAAATAATTTAGAAACCTGAATAGAACCTCAGAGACAAGCTTCATCAGCAGACCAAAAGAGATGGAAGAGAGAATATCAAGCATTGAAGACACAATAGAAGAAATGATATCTCAGTTATATAAAATATTAAATCTAAAAAACAAAAGTCCTGGCATAAAACATCCAGGGAAGCTGGAACACTAATAATAAGACCAAATCTAAGACTAGTAGGAATAAAGAAAAGAGAGCAAACCCATGGAAAGGACAGAAAACATTTTCAACAATGTCATCGAAGAAAATTTCCAATATCTAAAGATGAAGGTGACTATTTTGATAGAAGCATGTAGAACACCAAAATAGACTGGACCAGAAAAAGATAGTTCCCTCCACCACATTATAATCAAAACAGTAAATGTATAGAACAAAGAAATAATATTAAAAGCTGCAAGGGGTAAAAAACAAGTATCATATAAAGGCAGACCTATTAGAATGACACCTGTCCTCATATTGGAAACTCTAAATGGCAGAAGAACCTTGACAGATATTGTACAGACTCTTAGGCACTACCCCAGATTACTATACCTAGCAAAAATTTCCATTGTAACAGATGGAGAAAACAAGACATTACATGATAAAACAAAATTTCAACAATATATTTCTACAAATCCATCTCTATAGAGGGTGATGGGGAAATGTTTCAACACGAAGAAGTTAAACACATCCCAGAAAATAAGAGAATAAATAAATCAAATAAATCATCTCTCTCTCTCTCTCTCTCTCTCTCTCTCTCTCTCTCTCTCTCTCTCTCACACACACACACACACACACACACACACAACTACAAGCACAACCACCACAACCACCATCAACAAAAAGAAAATAAAAGGAATCAGCAAACATTAATCTTTGAGATCTCTCAATAACAGTGGTCTCAATTCCCCAATAAAGACACAGACAAAAAGGATATATACAAAACCAGGATCCATCCTTCTGCTGAATCCAAACCATGTGTATTACCATCAAGGATAGATATGACCTCAAGGTAAAAGGATGAAGAAATATATTTCAAACAAATGTACCTAAAAAGAAAGCTGCATATCCATTACATATCAGAGACAATAGTTTTCAAATTGTAACTAGTAAGAACAGATGGGAAGGACACTTCATACTCATCAAAGAAAAAATTCAAGAAAAGGACCTTGCAATACTTAACATCTGTACACAAAAGAAAAGCCCACTGAAGTTCATCAAAGAAGCAATACTACAGTTTATACCACATATTTAAATTACATATCCTCACAAACTGATAGTGGGCGACATCACTACCCAATTCTTGCCAATAGCAGATCAGCTAAACTAAAACTAAACAGAGAGCTTATTGAGTTAACTAATGTCATAAACAAAATGAACCTAGCTGGTATTTACAGTACATTTTACCAAAACTTAAAAGAATATAGTTTCTTCTCTGTACCTCAAGGGAATTTTGCCATCTGCAGTTTAAAGCAATAGATTCACAATAAGATAGATTCAGATGGAATAAAACTCCAAACAATTTACAGTGTGTGTAAAAATGTAAGTAGGCTTGGAAGAGAGAGAAAAAGGAATACATACAGTTATATAAAGAAATAGATAGTTTTAAAAAATAGTCTTTAAAGAGACAGTAAATGTAATATAAAAAACAAGTTATTTAAAGATGGAAATTCCCCAGAGAGTCTAGATTATATTGTCTTTGGGATGTTTAACTGCAGAAGGACTTTTGATTGTAAAGGCTTCTGAGTTGAACATATCTATATCTATATCTATATCTATATTAAAGGTATCTTGACTTCAAAATTTATGTCTAAGGATACAAAGCTTTTGATAAAAGGTTATGATTTTCTTTCCACAGAAAATG
The DNA here is from genome assembly GCF_903995425.1 of Onychomys torridus. Taxonomy (NCBI): domain Eukaryota; kingdom Metazoa; phylum Chordata; class Mammalia; order Rodentia; family Cricetidae; genus Onychomys; species Onychomys torridus. The sequence goes on from NC_050459.1 coordinate 54,667,350, forward strand.
AGAACATGTGGACTGATTCTAGGTTAGTATGGTTGATCAACTAAGACCCCCTGGAAAGTTCCCAATAACACCATGGCCCAGATGATCCAAGATCTAAAACCAGTTTCAAAGCAACAAGCTGAGATGATCCATCCTACAGACTACAGCCAAAATTTAACTATTATTCTTAATTTTCTCAGGATCCCCATAAGATTACCAGCACCCTTAGCCAGAAGGAAGTAGTATGAGAAGCTATGTACAAATTCCCAAATTATTGTTTATAAATGCTTATTTTTATTTAAAGGTGGTTGGTTATAAATGTAATCTCATTGTAAAAAGAAAAGGGGATAGTATAGATATAATAGGATAAAAGTGTAGATTATTGAATCTACTTTTAAAGAGCAATAACTTGTTTAAAATATTTTACATTGCTATGGATTTTAGTTTATTGATATAAATTTAAACTTAATTTTATTATACTGTATGTATATTTCTATCCTTGTTAAAGGTATTACATTTAAAAGTTAATTTTGTTATACTGTATGTATATTTCTATCCTTGTTTAAGGTATATCATCCTGAGTGAGTTAGCCCAAACTCAGAAGGACAAACATGGTATGTACTCACTGATAAGTGGATACTAAATATAAAGCAAAGAACACTCAGACTGCAACCCACAGAACCAGGGAGACTATAGAGCAGGGGGAACCCTAGGATGACTGCAACTTACAGGAGTAAAGACTTCTACAGATACTTCAGAAATCAGTGTGGCAGTTCTTTGGCAAGATGGGAATTGATCTACCCCAAGATCCAGCTAAACTACTCTTTGACTACACCCAAAAGATGTATAATTTTGTTTTAACCACAGAGACATTTGTTCAACCATGCTCATTGCAGACTTATTCATACTAGGTATAAATTTGAAACAACCTAAATGTCCCTTAATAGAATAATGGATAGAGAAATTGTGGTGTGTTTATATAATGGATGATTGCACAGCTGTTTAAAAGATGACATCCTCTGGTGAATGCATACTGTTAGTGCTGTTAGTGAGGTATCCAAGATACAGAAAGACAAATATTGTATGTATTTGCTTAGATGTGGATATTAACTGTTAAATCAATGATAACTCAGGCAAATTCCCTAGAAATACAGATGTTGGGTACTAAGTAGGGACATAGAGATCTCATTTAAAAAAGGAAATAGAGTAGAACAATATAGAAGGATGACGGGGATTAGAACTGGAAATTCCAGTGGGAGGGAGAAGGGAGTACAGGATGAGGAAGGGAATATTGGGAGAGACAGCTAAAATTAATGGCCAGTTGAGGGGCAGTGTGGTAACCAAATAATTAGAAACTTCCTAAAGTATGTACATATAGGAAGATGATCTAAATGAAATCCCCAAATAATGGAGGTGACAGATCCCCAACTTGTCATTTCTTGTTGCCAAATGAAGCTTCCAGTCCTGAAATAAGTTACATCTAATTGAGTTGTCAGCCAAATGGATCCCATGACAATCCCTAAACAATCCAGGATATTGCCAAGACTATTGTAGCTAAGACTATCTGATTGCAAGGCCCCATTGCTGAAGACATGAACACAACTAATTGAATACAGAGAAATTGATCTGCTGCCTGTAAAGAGCCTCACCTCAATATCCTAGCATCTTTGGTATAGAACAGTACTCTGCAAACTACCAAAAAAGAATCATAAAC